>NC_060138.1:958919690-960169690 GCF_021461385.2 Schistocerca piceifrons
ATAGGGTGTTGAACCCAGAGACCACATACCTTACATAGACATTCCGATTGGTATGGTGTGCATCCACATAGTGACCCTGCACTTTAATTGTAGTTCTATGCCCCCTTTATTCCCTACAGGTGTTTTGTTGAATCGACCTAAAACACCTACAGGTATTTTGTTGAATCGACCTAAAACATCACTCCCAGTAAATTCAAAAGTTCCTAATGCTTCAAGTTATCTCTGCAATCGTACACTCGTTCGACACAGATCCACTCCCTGTGCACACTATTTTCACTTCTACACATACTGCTTCACGTCCGTCTTTCTAGCTTTCCAGTAAACCGTCTCTGATACTCTTCTGGTGGTAGACCTAAATCCTCCGTGACTTGTTAATACAGATCATGTTTCTCTTGCAACGCTATTCCTCAGCTTCGCTGGCACTGCTGCCCGTGGACCCTGCGTAAAAATACTCTGATTGTTTACCATAAGGTTTACGCTCGAGATCCGTTTTTAGCGCTGTCTCCCATTCCTTAAGCTCATTACTACCTACTTGCAACATGGCCATTTGCATTCCCATGTTTTCTTCCAGGCTTATGTACGATCTCAAAATGAAATTGAGTCAGTCTTATGGCCCATCGTATCAAGCTATTAGAAGGGTCCTTCAATATCACCAACCATTACAACGCTGTTTGATTCGTTATAACTCGAAATTTTTTCCTGTGGGCATAACACTTGAAGTAGGTGGTTCAATAGATGAGGCACAAAATCTCTTTTCCTGTTGTCTTTTCTGCTGAGTTCAAATGTCTTGATGGATAGTGTGCCGGGTGCAATGTGCCCTCTGTCTTTTGTGATGACACACAGCTGAGTGTGTGGTTAGACACATCGTATTATAGACTTAACTCTTTACTGTTGTTGGGAAACACTTAGATCGGGCTTAATTTTAAAGCGTCTTTGCGTTTGTCAAAAGCTCGTTGACAGACTGACCCAAGAAATTTTGAACCTTTCTGAGCTGATAGTAACCACTCCTTAAGTTCGTGGTTGTAAAATATTTGCACTGGTCCAAATAGTCTATTGTTTCCTTGCGGGCTTCCAAAAAAATTAATTGTGGCCTTCAATTACGTAGCCTCGGACTCAGAACTGAAATATTAAAAGATTTGGTTGGTTTCGTTGTCTAGGAGCTGGGATACGTAGTTGCTGCATTACGTAACAAATACTGCTCAGTCTACAGTATACAATATGAATACACACATGAATGGAATAGTTGAAAGTTCCTATCATTCGGCAATTGCGAATTTTGAATGTAATTTGGAAATTTATAAATGAGAGATTGCAATTAAATAAAATACTCAGGTACTATTTAAGTGACTTTAAATGATGAGTACGATAGCAGAAGTACCTTTAAGAGAGCCATTTAGTACTGTAAAACACTTATTGATGACGATGGTCCAGCAATTAAATAAAATATAAGTTGAATAACAGGTAAACAATAGATTCCTACTTCACGTAATTAGTTATGAGCCACAACATGGCTCACAAGATATTCACTTCTAAACGCATACTACGTCTTCACTGCAGAAGCCACGAAAATCTCACAAGTGCTCTAGTCGGCACTACGAAATATTTCTATTTATCCCGACCACACGCAAAACTACTCAACACTCTCCAAGTATTTCCTGCAACCGTCCGTCTGGCCTTTCCGTCGCGCACTCCCCTGCCCTGTGCAACCCGATGCTCCTCCCTCACTTCCATCCTGTCTCTCCATTGACTTTGGAAGTCGCCTACCATAGTAATGAGGGCTGTGATTGGCTCGAGCGGTACCGCCATATCTCCAAGCCAACGCCCACTCACAAACATATTTAAACACGTACAAAATACTGGATTTACATTTAAATAACCTGAAATTAAATAAATATTTCTATGGCGGAACCATAAACACGCTATAACACACATTATTAAATACACAAACAAATTATATAAACATATATCAAAGGAATAGAAGCAAAAGTAGGCCAGTAGCCTAATGCCTCTGTGCTTTCTAAAACACAGTAAATACTTGACCAATTTATTCATGAATAGTATATATCGCATATAAACAAAGACAAAGACGAATAACTATGTTTACAAGCACGCTGTTATCGTTTTTTTTTTTCGTGTAACTGTGGAGTACTTATGGCCTGACACGATCAATAGTAATTGGCCACTTTGACGTTCAATAACTAATGTACTATTCACGTTACATGCCTGTAATTCATACCAATTTAGGTTTACACTAATAGCTTTCTAAACACATGTCTATCGACAAAATCGGATGAACCGTTTGTATTTTGGAAATTCGTTGCTGGGTGTATAATTTATGATCAGATAAAAAAACTTTAAACTAATAAAGATACTGAAAATCTGATTACACCATCAAAATCGTTGTGCATATAATGGTAATGTAGATGTTTCTTTTTGAGGTGTCATGATTCCTCTGGTTTCTATTAAGTTCTGCATGAACTGTGAAATGTCTGCCATTATGGTTTCACAAAGTCCGCCATCTTTGGCACTCTCGGCATACAAATCTCCTTCATCGACACAAAGCACCTTCTTCGACACAGCGTCAACATGGAATTCCGAGCCACGTGGTCGGCCTGGACCACGTGCTGGGGCTACCCCACTTGTTCCAGCTGCTGTTCAGCACCACGTTGTTGCTAACGAGCACCGGCTTGCTGAGCGGCCTATGTGGCCATGCCAACTCCGAACTTAGAATATTTTCAGAGCGCCACAACTCGCCTATTACCTCATATCCTTAACGCTTGGCCAAAGTGCTGATTGTTTGTGTATGGCGAAAGTTTCTTCCCCCTTGGTCTGTTACTCTAATTAATAAACCTGTCTTTCAACCGCTGATCCATAAATTCTTCCAGAAACTCTGGAAGTACCTCAGAACTCCGTATGGCTTGCAATAGATTGGTGATACATTTCCTGTTGGTATCCAGTGCTGCGTAATATGCGTGGAAAAAATAAAATCCTCTAAAGTCAAGAAGTAACCTTTCCTTGTAATGCTGTTTCAATGGCATTTGGCGATTTCCTGTGGCTATCAGCCCTTGTCTCCCACGCTTCCTCTTGGGGGACTGATGAACTTCGCTGTTTAGTCCCCCTTAAACATCCCAACATCCATCCATCCATCCTTCAGGATATCCATATTAGCGCTTAACTATCCCTTCGTTAACTATAAATCCTTAGTACTCAAATTATCCACAATTAGATGTACTATTTTTTCACCATTTCTCTCTTGTACACATAGAACACTTCTCCTTACTGAGCAGCTTGCAATACCTAATTTATTTCCGACGATTCCACCACAAACAAATTTCCTACTGTTAAATTTGATTAAACATTAGCCCAAAGGGATTTCCCAGTACCCTTAGTGATACAGTCATGCAAGCTGAGTCTTTGTGTGATCTATATCCATTGTATCTATAACCATTAAAATATTTGAAACTCTTACTCACCCATGAATACTGTCTCATATCTTCAAGATTAGCATGCCATAAATTAACCAAATCTTATTCTATGGTGCATGTTTAGCATGTTGGTTTGTGCAGTTCTCGTACCACTGTCTGAAAAAATATAATTGAATAATTCATATTTCTCGAAGCTTCACACTGTTTCGTCCATGTGAGCTGCTGCTGTGAGCGGTTGTGGCATTTCTATTATTTCGTTGGGGTCGTAATAGTCCTTATATATTTTCACTCTTTCAAGCTGTATGAGCATGCCTTCACTTGCTCTATCTACTCATAATTGGTCTGGTAGAAACATGAAAGGTCATGAGTGGAAGATGCTGGGATCTTTTACTGGACAAAATGCAAGCCATTATTTGGTTAAAAACAGTCTTAGTGTTTTTAATCAATACTGTTAAGCACTGTTTTGCTGGATACCAAATATGGATTGGAAGAAGCTATTATTTGTTAATAAACATAAGAACCATATTAAACTTGGTCTAAAGAGGTATTTCACAACCATGAATCATAATACATTTAATCAGCGTTTGTGTTTGGTGAATTTAACAAATAACTTAAACATATTTCTGATACTGAGAATCACCAAAACCATTTACACTCAGTCTTTCATGATTTTAACTAAAAATTGTTTGGCACACATATTAAAGTATACATTTTAAAAACCTATATCAAATTATTTCAGAGAAATGTTTCAAATAGCCTTAGTACAAGAAGCAGTCTAAAACCTTAACGCAGTCGGATACTCATAAAGCAATCAACCGTTGGCTATCAGATTAAACTTTGAATCCTTATAGCACTCTCATATACATGCTACCAACTGCATCCACTCTAAGCATTGGCAGGGTACAAAACACTTTTAAACGACCAAAAACATTAAAACGTCTTACATCACTTCAGACATACATAATGAACGAAAGGGAAGCCAATCATAATTTGGTACGGCAAGGAATCATCTTGTTACTGCGCAGAAACACCACACTTATGCAAGACACTATTCCTGTAAAATATGTAACTAAACAAGGCAGAAATTAACGCTAGAATAGAACTCTAACATGTTGCAATACTTAACACAAACGTCAGGAAATGACATCATTGACAAGGACAATATAGCAGAAGCCAACAACATAGCGTAAAGCCACCTCGCTCATAGAATGATGTTCCCAAGAACCTTGTAAGCAACTTGACTTAACACTATAGCACAATGACTGGCCACAACGTAATTTAAAAGCTGTCAACCATCACTCTAGGAACACACCACACTGCTGCAGTTGCATGCAACAGTAAGACAAATAGCCTCTCACATAAGAAACTCCAAGTGCAGCACAAAAAAATGAACATACGTCATTTTGTTGATCACTGGTAAGGTAGTTATTCGACCACAAGCAACAGTAAGGTGGTTGTTCGACCACAAGCAAACACAGCGAAAAACTATGCTAATATGTTCCCATATCACTTCTGCAGCCATCCAAAAGTAACAAGTATAGCATGAACCAGCATGCCATACTTCGTGCACAGCAGTGAGACGATTGCAGCCCGAGAGCCAACACTCATAGCTTTAAATTATGCAGCCTTCATTCGGGCCTCATACACCATAAAGGGCAATGAAAATGGTAGGCACACAGCCAACATTCACTGCTAGTATCTGCACATCATCCATCTGGACGCTGTACTACATACGCAGTGGCGAGTTCATAACAAACAGTCGCTGCGTTCCCGATGCTATGGCTAAGCACTCCAATGTGGCTCAGTAGATGCACCTCAGAGACTCCCTACATCGGTTGGCTGCTCGCAAATGCAGCCAACCTGAGCATGTGTTGCCTTCCTCATCTGCAGGTTAACTGTGGCTGAGACTTTGCTCTGGATAATGTTGCTCCACTTTTGCGTTGGCCACAGATAACAAATACCAAATGGCAGTAATCTGAAGCCCCTATGATATTAGTGTCAGAGACGTTCCTGGAACGGCGCAGTAATAATTTACCATACGTTTGTATCTGTTTGGGCAAATATTTGACAGGATTTTAAGAATATTAGTTCCACTAATCTCGCTCTTTGTTCATATTACTTATCCCCAACCAGTTTCAAATGATTGCTTAACTGCACATCGTGAGTCGTAAAGGAGGAAAAATATTTGAACACCAAAGCCTGTTATGCAGATCAAGTGATATACTGTTTGGTTCTTATCGATGTATTGTGTACACAAAACAAAAGAAATGGTTAACCATTCAACGAGAAATCGACAAACCCAACTATCACGACACGTTATTCACTCACAGAAGCATCACGCTAAGGAGATGATTTCTATCTGTCAGCTTTTGATAGAAAGAACAAATCCCATTGTAGTATACAAGGTGTGTCGTAATTAATGGCGTAAAGGCATACAGTTGAAATCACACGATACTAGGAGCAAAAACGTCTCGGTAAACGTACGATCGAAAATGCATACCTTAAGAGCTAGGAGCAATTCTTCATCTTCGATCCTGAGAAACAAATCTCATCTATTGCAAGTTTTTTGCTTTCCATATTTTGGGAAGTGGTAGTATGGACCAAAACAAGAAAAAAATGTCCAATAAATATGTGCTCTAATATGCATTCCTTAACAGCTATGATCCCTTGTTCATCTTTGCTACTTTGAAATACAAGTCTTCTAAAGCTGAAGTGCTCGTAACTTTTAAGGTAAGGGTTTTAGAGCACATGTCACATATTTGCAGGACAGCTTTTTCTTATTTTGGTCCACAGTACCACTTCCCAAAATATGGAAAGCAAAGAACTTGCAGTAGAAGAGATTTGATTCACAGTATCGAAGATGAAAAATTGCTCGTAGCTCTTAAGGTACGCATTTTCCACAATATGTTTACTGAGACTCTTTTGCTACTAGTGTCGTGTACTTTCAACTGTACGCGTTTACGCCATTAATTATGATACACCCTGTATATGGAATTGCATAATAACTGATGAACCACAAAATGTCAGAGAATGTTTATCCTGTAAACGAAGAGAGCAGTTATTGACGAAAGGAAGCCCGTGGTATACACATGACATGTTTACAACAGCAATTCCCTGTTGGCTCTAGCCAATACTCGCCGCAGCGACAGCTGCTAACGGAAGTGAGGCATTATTATTACATGCAAGTGTCGCACACAAGCAACATGCCAACATGCGCCTCACTTTTGGGCTTGCCTTTGGAAAAGCTGGCGTAGCAAAACAACTGTATCAAGAGAAGTTTCATAATAAGTGCTTTCCATCGGCAAAAATATTTCACTCAATGGATAGGCGCTTGAGAGACCATGGTGGTGCATCATTTAGTGGCTAGGGCCATCCATCAACGTACAGTGCGAATGGCAAAGAGAATTTTTTACAAATTGTTATGGAGGACCAAAGAATAAGCACCAAGTCTTCCGTCACAGCGACCGGAATGTCACAATCTACAGCTATGTAAATACTGCACACAAACTATAATCAACCCTTTCACATGAATAAGATAAGCATTGTCGCTGGGAGACAACAAGCAAATTCATACTATAACGTCAGAGAAGCAACCAATATTTTTCACGAACAATACTGTTCACCGACAAAGCCTATTTCACGAAGGAGAGTATAGTGAGTTCGCATAATTTGCGGGAGTGGGCAGAAGAAAACACCGCAGTACAATGGTGCAAAGGTACCGACGACGATGTGGTATTATCGATTGACTCTCATAGGGCCACATGTGCTGCCACCAAGGCTGATAGGAGGATGATATCAGTGTTTCTTTGAATGCTGCGTTACCGACGTTGTTGGTAAATGTTATTGTGGCCTCTCATATGAAGCTGCGGCACATGCATGATGGAGCTGCCGCTCACTTTAGTGGTAAAATGCGACGGCACCTGGATCGTTCCTTCCCTTCCATATGCATTGGTCACGGAGGCCATGTAGTATGGCCAGGTAGATCGCCAGACCGTAATCCATTGGATATCTGTTTGTATGGCCATCTGAAATGTGAGATTTATGAAGGGGTTTGCTGATGTCAATAACCATCGATGCAGAATACAGTATGTTTGTGATGTTACGCGAAGAAATACAGACATGATGGGTTATGTACAGCAATTCTCTCTGCGAACGGTCCAACTTTGCCACACATACTTTCACCGTTATTTTGAACAGTACTGACGAAACTCCGCTGCAGGTTCTGTTCATGTGTTTCTAAGTTAGTTTGGATTTGTACAGTTGTTGGATTAACATAGTAGTCGTATTCTACATTCTGATTCTTTGCACACGTTCCTTAAGACTAAATCCAGAGCAAAAACCCATATAATAAATCACGCATGCACAGGAATACAGTTCCTCTTTAATTTCCTTTCCCTATGCCAATTGCTCATGATAAATAATACTGGCTGGCGAAAACGAAACGAGATAGATGTGGACGGTGTCATTACTCACATTGTCAAACAGACTGTCGCTTGACACCACATGCCTCACCTTCTAATCGGTGGCATATGTCGGAGCACAGGTACACCCAAAACCCATTTCACATTCTCGGTCTTATAAAGTTCATAATAAACGTGAACATATGGTCCATAGTGGGCTGTAATGCGATTTTTTTAATCGTGCGATTAGCTCATTTCGACTACGCGTGATTGTCAAGCACAGTTGTAAGTCTGTTCTTCATGTCATTTTCAAATCGCTCTCAATTACAAGAGAATTGTAGCCAAATTCCGTCATTTTACTAAAGGGTTCTATTTGCCGATGTTTTACTTGTAATTAACACTGATTTCAAAATTAAATGAAGTACGGATGTTACAAATGTGGTGGACAATGACGTGTAGTCGAAATTAGCTAAACACAGGATTAAATAAAAATCCCGTTACTGCCTACTACGGACAACGTGTACGTTTATTAAACATCTGGAAGTGTGTATCCCCACAAACCCAAAATTTGTAAAATTCAACTACATTGCCATTTAGTGACATAGGAACATGAGGAAAGTGAATTTATGTTTGTAGCTCAGTGTGTGACACTTTATATGAGATAATTTAGCTCATTTGCGACTCACCATGTATAAAGGCATTCCCAGCATATATGATTGACCCCAGCTCACCCAGTAAGCCAGATCAATTTCGTTAACGCTGTGATGGCTAATTGTAATCTTTACTTCTCCTTTCTTCTTCTTCTTCATCTTCTCATTCTCATCTTCTTCTGCCTCTGTCTGTCCTGTGTGAAAGCTGTTCAATATTTTTTTGTTTCTTGTTTAAATGTTTCAGAGAGAGAATGATCTTGCTCCAACTGTCGTAATTTTAGTAGTCATATTTTCCGACGAACAGCCTTCCCCAGCCTAATAGCTTCACATTTGGTTGGCATGCTTCCGTGTACTCAACTGAATCCAAAATAGAACACATATTTTATAGTCTTAGACAACTTTCATATTTACTACACTGATTAACCTCGTGTAAGAACTGTTAACTTAGGATGCAGGGGGATGCGTAGTGGCTCCAAACAGGCTGAAATTCCAAATTGCTATATTACGACTGCCTGCTGTATCTCAATACAGGAAGCAGTAGTGTGGCTGAGGCATACAGTGTCCTCCTGTGTACTGCTGTCGCGAAATGCTGAGAGAGCACAGAGACAGTCGGGCAGTGGCCCGTGACGCAACTGCCTGCGTCAGCAGTAACTCCGGATTCGGACGATCTTGGCTCTCTGTGATTGTGTGTGTTATGGCACGGCTCATGCACCTTGTTCTGTCCAACAGGTGTCCTGCCAGTGATGTAACGACAGAGACCCACTGCCCGATATCGATGACAGGCAAGTTGCTTCCCAGGACATTTGCTGGCCTGATGAGGTAGCAGTACCAGGTTCAATAGTTTCATGGTGGACTACCTTCACACAGAGTCGAACTCTGTTTCATGAACAGCTTTCTGCATTGCACCTGTACATCACAGCCCCATGTTGATATAGATGTGATATTAACAGAAGTGACTTTAATGTAACTCGCCACTTTTTTATGTGCTTCCGAGCTATGCTTGCATGGGCTCTGCTATGCCTTGTGGTACACATACTAAACATTTCAGTGGCTGCCACTGTGGAAAGGCTTTCACCTACTGCTGCTTAGGTACTATGGTGTCAACTGTTTCTAGACTTTACCAGGCCAGATTTCATCCCACTTATTTATTTTTAATGCACAACCCCCACACTTGCTCATGGCTGGCGCTGCTGCAAACTACCTCCTACTCTGTGCATTTCTCACCAGATATGTATGGTTCACTGCATTGTTCTCCTCTTTAACAAGGTCCAGTCCCTTGGCCCGTCTTAATCTAGGCTTCCCATCTGCAGACTTGGGGACACAGTTGGCCCAGTGGGGTCTAGTTTTCTCCTTACCTCTGCAACCAATAACAACTGCTGCACCATTATCCTGAGAAACTTCCTCAACATCCCTCACTTAGCGGGATGTGTGTGCAGTGAATAACTCTGGTAACATACCTGCTTCCTTGCGAATTGAAAAGAAATTGAAATGTACACCTTTGCTCTAATGGTCCTTGCTTTCAACGTAGCTATGTTAAAATAGAAACGCAACTTTTTATGTCTAGTTTCCAAGACCAGCTTTAATTCCGGTGGTAGTTATTTTTCGACTTTCTGTAGGTCCTCCAGGTACTGGTGTACAATGCCATTAGCATGGGTATGGTCTGCACCGTCTCCATTTTGTCTCCTGATGTACCACACCGCAGGATGGGGATACGCATTAGCCTATCCTTTCCCTGCTACCCCACAGCAGTTCATCCATGTACACTACTCATTATGCTGTACTTATCCCTAACAAAACATAAATCGACTCTTATCCTCGGGTTTTAATGTGTATTGACTTCATGACATAGGTTCATCTAACATTTCTCGCTCCCTCCTCTGTACTTTCTTTTCCACATTTTCCTTCCATTCCAACGCCACAATTTCTCGAATAAATTTTAGACTCTCATGAAACGGTTTCCAACGTACCATACGCACAACTGTCTCCTCATTGGCAAATGAATCTTGGAGATCACTGGTAATGTAGTTTCCACAACTTGATATGACCCTTAATATTTTTCAGAACATTTCTTCGTCTTCCCCTTTTGAGTACAAGAAGTTGATAACATTGCCCATTAACTAACCTTGTGCTGTGGCGTTGTTGCTGTATGGCTCACTGCTTCTTTTTGATTTCCGTATTTCTGTATTCTGCTCATACTGATCCTCGTTCGGGTTGCTATTCCTCCACCTGTACCCCTCTGCTACCTTCATGTTGGTAGACGTACATCCCCTATTACCTGTTAACACATGATCATGTGTCTTGTAGTATTCAATCTCCCTGCATTCCTAGCACTACCGGTCACTGCCCCAACTTATTGCCTCAGGAATGCAACCCATTCTCCACACAAAACTGCGATTGCTCACAAAACTGCTCACACACATTATCCGTCTTTTGTGCTGTCTCCCATCCTTAAACTCATTACCTCCTATCTGCAATACCGCTACTTTTCTACTCTATTCATATTCATTGTCATGCTTCTTTTCCAGTCCATGTATAACCTCAAAATTAAATTCACTCAGTCATGCTGTTGATCGTTTCAACGTACTAGATGTATCGTTCAATCCTCGCAGCCATTTCAATGCTGCATGATCCGTTTGTAAGTGGTGCCCCATATCACTCGCAATGCTTGCAGTATCCTAATTGGTCTATGGTTACTCTAATTTTTGGCAAAAGGTGGGCATCCTGTATAGTCTTGGCATTCAAAGGTTAATAATTGCAACAAAACCTGTATTTTCATGATCCATCCGCTGATGTTTCAGGGACAACGAAAATTCTGGTCTCCCTGGCCTGTTACTTTCCTCAATAATACCATCCTTCAGCTGGTGATCGATGAGTTCTTCCAGAACTGGCTGCAAGTACCTCAGCACTATGTATAGTTTGCAGTAAAAGGGTGATTCATTTCCCGTCAGTATTCCGCGCCGTGAAATATGCGTTACTGGCAATTGCCCTTTTGAGATTCCAACAGCAACTCTTCCATCTTTTACTTATCACTCCCCTTCAGGTGCTTCATTTTCACCTGTAATGCTGTTTCAGTTGCGTTTGGTGATTGCGCATGGCCAACACCTCCCGTGTCACTCTCTTCCTCCTGCAGGATACCCAAGTTAAGATCACCAACCCTCGGCGCTGAAGTTATCCACAACCACAGGTACCATTTATTCACTATTTACCTGTTGTGTGTGTATAACACCTCTTTTCACTAAGGAACCTGACTGATGAAGTACTTCGTTTACTGCCAATAGTACACCACACACAACACCCCTACCAGTAAATTCAGTTTTACGTTAACCCAAAGCGATTTCCCGGTACTCCGTGAATCAAGGTTCAGTATGATTTTTGGCATTTTGGACGGTATGTTATATTCGACAGACTCCCCTCATGGCATCGCTAATGTGGCACCGGTTTCTCCCAACTGGTCCATTTTTTCATCAGGCTCTAACACGTGTCGCTGAAGTCGATTTTCACAAACGTTGATGGAAGAAATCACACTTCAAAGTCATGTCATATCCCTCAATTATGTGTGGCAGAATCTCTACACATCTAAACTTAACCATATCGAGGCAAACGTCTATGTCAACCGATCCCAGTGGTGTGACATCTCTCTCCTCCACGCAGTTCATAACACGGTGAGTTCCATCGCTTATGGTCCACCAGATCTCCACTGACAGCCATCACATGCAGCCATTTGTCCAACAATATCCTGCAGTTATTCTTACTCAGTATTCATTTCACCGTAAAATCGACCTCTGCATACGTCATTATAGCACATAATTCTAATGTAAATGTCCATAGTTGGACCTCGGGTTCCCTTTGGAGTTTAACGCATGCTTCATCACCAGTCTTCAACTCCTGAACTACCATTACCATTATGCTGACCTTTGTCTCTACTCCCACTGTTCCATGGCTTGTGACATTACTTCTGCACATGCTTTCTATTTGCCGAAAACACTGACCTTCTAATTTTGCAACGCAGTTGATACGTCAGTCATCTCGCATTCTACTGCTAGTCTAACAGATGAAAGCAAATCAATTGGCACCCGCGCTTGTGCTCTCCTCGACAGTT
Organism: Schistocerca piceifrons; assembly: GCF_021461385.2. Classification (NCBI taxonomy): domain Eukaryota; kingdom Metazoa; phylum Arthropoda; class Insecta; order Orthoptera; family Acrididae; genus Schistocerca; species Schistocerca piceifrons. The sequence continues at coordinate 958,932,265 of NC_060138.1, forward strand.
CCGAAGACAACCCTCTTAAAAATACGTCAAGCGCCCTCTGCTGAGCCTCCCATAAAATTAATTAATTCGTTATAGCATTCTGCCCCAACTGTCATGTACAACTATTGGTCATCCTTGTTCTACCTGCAAATTCTTCTACCGATTCCATGGCCTCTTTGTTACCGTATCCAGCTGTTCCCTGAAATGTCTGCCGCTGTTCTACTTTGTATAAATTTGAATTAACCACTTTTTCAACTCTTCAGAAGTTTCCACTTTCTGCACAGCCTCTAAGATTTTGCTTCTCCAGTTAACCTAATTGTAATTTACCTACCCTCAAAATTTCTCCGGTATACCACCGTTTCATCTTTGCCAAATTCATAAAGTCCTCCACAAACGCTTGCACATCCTCATTTTATTTATCATATAAAGGAGAAACTAAACTCATGGCTGACAAATCTATCTTTTCAAGCGGCGAATGAAATCCTAATAGAGCACGAAATTCTCTATTAACTATTGTTAACTGAGCTGCCCTTTCCTACAGTATAAGTACTGCCTCTGGTTCTGAGACTGACTTTGCCACAGCCTTCTTCTTCTCGACATTCGTTTTGAAACATCAACGATTATAAGACACATAACATAAAATAAATTAGCTGTTAAGTCTAATAATCACTCTTTTCGATTCTCAGCTGACTTATGAGACAGGCTACTGATACAGATTCTGTACACAATTCTGATATTCTAGATTATACTGTGTGCATCTCACAAGTGTTAGCGAATTGTGCCCCCATTGCCTCTTAAGTGGGACGAATCCACTGCTTCCTTATTTTTAACAAAATTCACCTCACAAAGAGCACGGTAGTCAAGCTTCTTTTCGGAGATTAGACACTTGGGCAACAGCTTATCACACTGGGCTCGCGTGTGGAAGGACGACGGTTCAAACCCGCGTCCTTCATCCAGATTTAGATTTCCCATGATTTCCCTAAATCGCTTCATGTAAATGACGGGATGGTTCCTTTGAAAGGGCACGGCTAATTTCCTTCCCCATCATTCCCTAATCCGAGCTTGTACTCCGTCTCTAATGACCTCATTGTTGACGGGACGTTAAATACTGATATCCTCTTCGACATCAACATTGAATTTCTTGACTCACTCCATCATAACCCATAGGTTCAGACGCACTGAGAAGGTGATGCCAGTATTCTGACACCAGCTGCAATACCCAGTGACTTAGTGTGAGAGGAGACACCGTGTGGCACTACACAAACAGTGGCAGATTCCAAACTGCTTTATTACGGCCCCTTCCTATGGCTCAATACAGCAATTGGCAGTTTGGCTGAGGCATCAAGCGGCCTTCCGTATACTGTAGCAATGCTGACAGAGCAAAGCGTTGGCTGTGCAATGGCTCTTCAGGCATCTGCCTCTGTCAGTGTCATCTCCGGGTCCGCGTAGTCTCGGCTAGCTGTGGGCATAAGTGTTGAGACACAGCTCCCGCACCCTGCGCTGTCCAGCAGGCAACAGTCAGGTGACGTAATTGTTGTGACTCACTGCCGCGCATCGATGCCTGATAAGCTGGCCCAGTGAGGTAGCGGCTCCAGGTTCCATGGCTACAGGCTGGATTGCCCTGGCAAAGAGTCGAGCGGTGGTTCATGAGCAGCATTGTCGATGGCGCCCAAGCGTGGCTGCCCCATGATGACGGAGTTGTGATGCTAACAGAAGTAACTTTAATGTAAAAGGGATAGGTATTTATACAAGTATAGATATGAAACACTTCAGCGGAGACCAGTGTGAAAGGCTTCTGCCCTTTTGCGTTTAGGTATTACACTACTGTGTCAGCTGTTTCCACTACCTGACCAGGTTGGCTCACCTCACAATGCTGTGACGGCACTGTTATGTTGTGTAATGCATAAAACTCACACTTCTCTGCGACTGGCGCTGCTTCAAACGACTTTCCACTTCGCGCTGTTCTGAACAAATAAGGCCAGAGCGCCACATTTAGAAATTTTTTATTGGTTTCTTCTCGAACTTTTCTTCTCTGCAGTATTTATACATTCTAACGTTGTTTTCAACTTCAAGGACATTTACAGTTACTGTTTTCATAACATCTTCCAACATTTATATTTCTGTTAATGGTTTTGTTCATATATTCAGTTGCTGTAGTAAAGCTTTTAAGATTTATGTTCACTGGTGTTGCTTAGTAGGCTTTCCCGGCGTAATAAGTCTTGCAAGTCTCTTCGGGTTTGCTGCCGGATCCTAAAATCCACTCGATTCGATATTTCGGCGATCTAACTGGTCAACATCTTCAGGAGAATGCTGCTTCTGCTGATGAGTCCCGCTGAGAACTGAAGCCAGGCTGCAAATCGACGTATATACAGGGTGGTCCATTGATCGTGACCAAACCAAATACCTCACGAAATAAGCGTCAAACGAAAACTACAAAGAAAGAAACTCGTCTAGCTTGAAGGGGGAAACCAGATGGCGCTATGGTTGGCACGCTAGATAGCGCTCCCATAGGTCAAACGGATATCAACTGGGTATTTTTAAATAGGAACGCACATTTTTAGTACATATTCGTGTAGTACGTAAAGAAATATGAATGTCTTAGCTGAACCACAGTTTTCGCTGTGTGATAGATGGCGCTGTAATAGTCACATACATATGGGTCACAATTTTAGGCGAACAGTTGGTGACAGGTAGGTTTTTCAAATTAAAATACAGAACGTAGGTACGTTTGATAATTTTATTTCGGTTGTTCCAATGTTATACATGTACATTTGTGAACTTATCATTTCTGAGAACGCATGCTGTTACAGAGTGATTGCCTGTAAATACCACATTAATGCAATAAATGCTCAAAATGATGTCTGTCAATCTCAATTCATGAAGCAATACGTGTAACGACATTCCTCTCAACAGCGAGTACTTCGCCTTCCGTAATGTTCGCACATGCATTGACAATGCGCTGACGCATGTTGTCAGGCGTTGTCGGTGGATCACGATAGCAAATATCCTTCAACTGTCCCCACAGAAGGATCCGGTGTACATGCGGGTCATGGTATGGTGCTTCGACTACCAATCCACCTGTCATGAAAAATCTATTCAATACCGCTTCAACCGCACGCGAGCTATGTGCCGGACATCCATCATGTTGCAAGTACATCGCCATTCTGTCATGAGCGAAACATCTTGTAGTAACATCGGTAGAACATTACGTAGGAAATCGGTATACATTGCACCATTTAGATTACCTTCGATAAAATGGATGATGACTGGGTGTTGTGTGATGTCCTTAGGTTAGTTAGGTTTAAGTAGTTCTAAGTCTAGGGGACTGATGACCTCAGATGTTAAGTCCCATAGCGCTCAGAGCCATTTTTTGATAAAATGGGGGTCAATTATCCTTCCTCTCATAATGCCGCACCATACATTAACCCGCCCAGGTCGCTGATGTTCCACTTGCCGCAGCAATCACGGATTTTCCGTTGCCTAATAGTGCACATTATGCCGGTTTACGCTACCGCAGTTGGTGAATGACGCTTCGTCTTTAAATAGAACGCATGCAAAAAATCTGTCATCGTCCCGTAATTTCTCTTGTGCCCAGTGGCAGAACTGTACACAACATTAAAAGTAGTCGCCATGCAATTCCTGGGTAATAGAAATATGGTACGAGTGCAATCGATGTTGATGTAGCATTCTCAACACGGACGTTTTTGAGATTTCCGATTCTCGCGCAATTTGTCTATTACTGATGTGCGGATTAGCCGCGACAGCACCTAAAACACCTACCTGGGCATCGTCATTTGTTGCAGGTCGTTGTTGACGTTTCATATGTGGCTGAACACTTCCTTTTTCCTTAAATAAAGTAACTATCCGGCGAACAGGCCGGACACTTGTATGATGTCGTCCAGGATACCGAGCAGGATACATAGCACACGGCCGTTGGGCATTTTGATCACAACAGCCATACATCAACACAATATCGACCTTTTCCACAATTGGTAAACGGTCCATTTTAATACGGGTAGAGTAAAATGGGGCAAGATTGCGCACTTAAGGTTTAAACAGCGATATACTGAAGGAAGCGTCACAAATTACAATTATATTTTAATTGGAATTTCATCTGAATTTTGCCTGTTATATGACAGAGTCCGAAAGTCATAGAAACAATTTAAACTGTAATTCGCACTTAGTAAAAAAAGTAAAGCCAATGCGTAGTCTTACCCGACCGTGGGGTAAGAGTTGATTGCTAGTGGGGTAAATCCGCGCATTATTATGAAATGAGAAAAACATGTGTCATTTAGCTCTTCGTCTTTTATTTAATTTATAGCGTACATAAACGTACTATACCTTGTTTCTCAGCGTATAACAGTTACTGTTGGTACAATATTTTAACTAATGAACAAATCTGGGCCTGTCATCAAAAACATGCAAAAATATTCCTGTCAGACGAAAATCTTTTTAACAGAGACCACAAATGAAGTGTCCAGAACCTTCATAACAAGAGCAGGATTCATGCCACCACCCCTCGCACTTGAGACATTGAATCCAGTCTTATGTTGGTGGATTATTGTATTTTTTAGTACAGCCTGGACAGTGAAAAGTTTGTGAATTTTCCCTAGACGTATTTAAGTTTTGCTTTGCTTTCTTTTTGATTGCTTGATCGGAATCAAACAGTTCTCTCTTTGGTTTCTTCATTTCTTTTTCTGTTGATTGGGATTCCAGTAGCTTCTTGAATGTGGTCCCAGATATTTCTGACTTCTTTCCTTTCTTCTGTCTTCTTTGTCAATCTTTTCTTCTTGGCAAAGGAGTTATTTCTTTTGGGGAAACGTAGGTACTTGGTCCTGGTTGTGGTTCATGTGTAGATGTCTCTGAAGTTCGGCTCTGGAAAGATCCAGTTTCAACTGTGGCTGCATCATTAAATTTGTCACTTTGGTCTGTAACAGTCGAAGGCAGGAAATCTTCCTCGGTGAATATGTGACGATCGAGTGGATAAATGCCACATATCTTGAACGATTTTGTTGCCTTCGTCATTGTGGCAGTCCTTTGATAAACGTTTCCAAACAATTCAGCGATACATTTTTGCGTAATTACATATCCAGGGTGGTTAATGAGCCACTGGTCGCATTCCTGTGAATAAAAGTCCTTCAGTGGCTTGAAAAAGCAGCGACCCATTGGCTGCATTTTGGGGCTGCTGTATGGAGGAATAGTAATCACGTGAATGTTATGGTCCCTGCAGTAAAGAACGGCGTTCAGACTCAAATGTGGCTTGTCCAAAATTAACAGGACTGGATTATCTTCTGTTGGCTCTGTATGTTTTTCAAAATGTTGTAGCCATGTGAGATACAAATCTGAGTTGATGTATCCGGTGTCCGAACACATCATTAGTGACCCAGGAGGGGCACCGTTCTTCAAACTCTCCTTCATCCTTTTCCGAGGAAATATTATTCCTGGAGGGATGTAACTCTCCCCAGCTCCCATACAACATATAACCGCTATCAACTGACCTCTTTCTGTAGATGCCATTTTGCCTATGTGCTTCTTGCCGCATATTGCAATCATTTTCGGAATTTTGTTATGAACAGTTGTAATTCCTGACTCATCCATGTTGTGTATGCGATGAGGTTCAAATTTATATCTCTCCATCAGCGAAGAAGGATTATCAAACAAGATGCTCGTTTGCTGTTTGTTGAACCCCATCACAGGTCCGAGACTAGTTTTCTGTGAGATTCGAAGGCTAAGATTTCGTCTCTGCAGGCAATCATAAGCCCAGTCCTTTATGGCCATCTTAGTGCTTTTGTCAAATTTTGTTTTTATGTTATTCCTCTCAGAATAGTCATGAACTAATCTTCTGAAATCTTTCAGAGTCATACCATAATAACATTTATCCAAAGATCTGCAGTGTTCGGCGAGTTACAGTTCCTGTTCTTCATTAAAAGTTCTTCCGAATCTTCCCAGTTTGCTTACCCCAAAACCCTGAAAAAAGTAGTGGTGGGAGTATTAATTTTAAGCTTATCCCTACGCACGCAAAAGTTTCCAAAATAAAAAACGACTCTACATAAAGAATCGTAAGAATCGAATCGTGATACGGACGAATCGTCGTTCAAAAGAATCGTAAGAACGATTGCGTGTTGTCCGAGTCGCGACGATTCCAAGTTCCAACGATTCATCGATTCTTAGTACGCTATGCTTCGAAGGCAACTTCCGAATCATGCCGAGTCGTGCCGAATGATTACGACCGCCACATGGCAGTCAAGTGGAGCATCCTCCACTTGACTGCGTGTGAACAAAGGAAGCTCGGAACGAACAAACAAAGTTCGTGGGCCGTAATATTACTCGTGAAAACCAAGCTGACACTTGGCGGTGGCTGACGGGAACGAGCGTAAAGGCATTTCCCATTTACTATCGCTACCATCAGCCACCGCGCCGACGTCAGCTTAGTTGGCGAGAGTAATACACGAACTAGTGATGGCAGAAACGATATACAGCGAGTACACAGCTCCCAATACACACGATTAAAATCAAGAAATCCAAGTATGAGGGCTATTCGGAAAGTAAGGTCCGATAGGTCGGGAAATGGAAACCACGGTAAAAATCTAAAATGTTTTATTTGCAACAGTTAGATACACCTTGCAGCTACTTATCTCCATAGTCGCCGATCCGACTTAGACGTGTATCGTAGCGTTGTACCAACTTTCCAATACCCTCGCTATAGAAGGCAGTCGCCAGTGCTTTCCGCCACTTCTCTACGCTGGCCTACGGCTCGTTGTCTTGTGCCAAAATGTTGTCTTCATAGCCAGCGGTTCATGTGAGCAGAGATGAAACTCAGAGGAAGATAATTACGGGCTGTATTGTGGGTAGTCAAACATTTCCAATTGACAACGATGCAGGAGCATCTTCATTGCCCCTGCAGAATGCGGCGGAGAATGGTCTTGAAGAAGAAACAGCACGACAGTCATGTAATGTTAGCTGCATAGCTTCAGGCGAAATTTCTCACCAGGCCCTCGTACTTGGCGGCAGACACTATTTTCTAGACATCTTTACGCACTCACTGCGAGCTCAGAAATGGGAAGAGCGACGTGATGGTCACTGGGGTTATACTAGAGACACTACCCAACACATCTGTGCAAAGCTTTATCGGATTGTCATAGTCGTTTCCATTTCGCGACCGATCGGACCTTACTTTCCGAATAGCCCTCGTATGATGAAAAAATACGTACCTCTTATCTGTTGCAGATGCAGTGCAAAACACACACACCTTCTTTACACACGAGCTATAGCACTTGGATTATGTATTACATTTCGCGTATCTCGACAACGGCTCTAACGATTTGGATGAAATTTTGTGTTTAGACTGGTTTTTGCTTTTTGAGTTCACCTACATAGTTCCATTCTTTCGTAAAAAGTCAATTTTACCCATTCGTCTGTAGTTAGATACGTTCAAGCCACACACCCAAACTGGCATACCACGTAATTTTGCACCACCTTTCGCACAAATCGACTCCTCTTTCCTGACATACTGAAATAAAACAATAGATGCAATCAAATCAAACGAGACCTTTCATCAATTAAGGCATTACAATTAAAAATCGAGAATTACACTTGTAATGTCATACGCATGTTTACTCATAAATAAACTATTTCTGGCATATCTTATCATGATTCAGTTCGATTCTAACCCCATTGACAATTTTAGACATGTCCTGCCAACTGTGAGTAAGACGTAGAACATTTTGCATTCCGTAAGAATCGTGCCATCGCAGACTAGAATGAATCGTGAAGTTGGTGGTGGTGGTGGTTAGTGTTTAACGTCCCGTCGACAACGAGGTCATTAGAGACGGAGCGCAAGATCGGGTTAGGGAAGGATTGGGAAGGAAATCGGCCGTGCCCTTTCAAAGGCACCATCCCGGCATTTGCCTGAAACGATTTAGGGAAATCACGGAAAACCTAAATCAGGATGGCCGGAGACGGGATTGAACCGTCGTCCTCCCGAATGCGAAATCGTGAAGGAATCGTGAACGAATCGTAGGAATCGATTCGCAATGTGAGGTAGAATCGTAGGAATCGAATCGGGAAAAGAATCGTGTTGCCCAACTCTACTGCGCAGCCGTTAACACCAGGACAACAATCAAACTACGGCAATGAAGTGTCAGCCACAGAGGCTATTTCGTGGCCTGCAGAGTAGCCAACTGTTGCATTACTAAAACTTGAGATACAAGCCTTGCGCAATCTTACCCGCCGCGGAATCTTACCTCATTCTACTCACGAAGCAAATACCATCCGCACTGGAGGAATGATACGTGATACCACATACTTATACGTTTGTGACTATTACAGCGCACCTATCACAAAGCGAAAAAGTGATCCAACTAAAACATTCATATTTCTTTACGTACAACACGAATATGTATTAAAAATGGGGTTCTTATTTAAAAAAACGCAGTTGATATCCGTTTGACCTATGGTAGCGCCATCTAGCGGACCAACCATAGCGCCACTTGTTTCCCCCTTCAAACGGCTCTGAGCACTATGGGACTTAACATCTGTGGTCATCAGTCCCCTACAACTTAGAACTACTTAAACCTAACTAACCTAAGGACATCACACACATCCATGCCCGAGGCAGGATTCGAACCTGCGACCGTAGCAGTCGCGCGGTTCCGGACTGCGCGCCTAGAACCGCTAGACTGCCGCGGCCGGCTTTTCCCCCTTCAAGCAAGACAAGTTTCGTCCTTTGTAGTTTTTTCGTTTGACGCTTATTTCGTGAGGTATTTGTCCTGGTCACGATCAATGGACCACCCTGTATTGCCCAAAGAAACGTACACGGTGCATGCGCTGCCCATCATGGTTGCTGCCCTCCAAGACTGGGAGGTGGTGTTGTCCTTAGTGTTCTACTAAGGCCTGAGCATCTTCACAGGCCAGAAGATGGTCCACGAGCGAAAGCAGCAGACATTTAGGTACATATAAGAACAGCTGATTGTTAAATTACGTTTTTTCTTTAATTACTTAACCGGGGTTGAATGTCACCTAACCAAAATATTAAATCTTTTCACTGCCACGAGGTAAACATATTGATTACAACTCGCACACATATCACTTTCTTGAAATATATCTCTACATTCAACCCATATTCGTCGGTGATTCAGTCTGTATATTGCCGTAGATCAGCCAATAGGACACAAACAAGTTCTGCAGCGGGCCCCTACGCAACCTGCAACACATTTTATGGAGAGGGAGGAATTTAATGTTTGAACATAAACTTCCCTGTTAACTTGTCTGTATATATCAGAAGAATAATTTGGAATAATGTATTTCCTATTGCTGAAACGACTTGATGCTTTGTAACACGCCCAGAGTTTAAAAGTAGCAAAAGTCGTCTCTTATTCATGCGACTGATGCACAAAGTTATGTAAAACACAGACACGTAACTGAATATTTTTAGGACCGCACGCCCAGTCCCACGTACCTGGTTCCCAAGTGGTGGTTGTACTCTTGTTGTTACTATTGCCTGTTATAGCTACCGGCCGTTGTGGCCGAGCGGTTCTAGGCACTTCAGTCCGGAACCGCACGACTGCTACGGTTGCAGGTTCGAATCCTGCCTCGGGCATGGATTTGTGTGATGTCCTTAGGTTAGTTAAGTTTAAGTTGTTCTAAGTTCTAGGGGACTGATGACCTCAGATGGTAAGTCCTATAGTGCTCAGAGCAATTTGAACTTTTTAACCTGTTATAGCTAAAATCTTGCAGTCTCCATTAGATTGTAACAGGAAGAGGCAATACACGGTGATAATCACGAGCAACTGGTAGATACCGTAATACAAAACGAAACTCCGCTGTACCGGCCGAAGTGGCCGTGCGGTTAAAGGCGCTGCAGTCTGGAACCGCAAGACCGCTACGGTCGCAGGTTCGAATCCTGCCTCGGGCATGGATGTTTGTGATGTCCTTAGTATAGTTAGGTTTAACTAGTTCTAAGTTCTAGGGGACTAATGACCTCAGCAGTTGAGTCCCATAGTGCTCAGAGCCATTTGAAACTCCGCTGTCAGGTCCTGAACATAAACGTAAGTACCGAACTTCATTATAGTTGACTTGCACTGTCCGACACTGATCTCACCATATTCATAGTCACGAAATGAAATGAAATATCGCGTGGCTAGGGCTTCCCCGAGGGTAGACCGTCCACCTGGTGCAGCTCTTTTAAGTTGATGCCACTTCGACCATTTGCGTTTCGATGGCGATGAGATGACGAGGACAACATAACACCCAGTCCCTGAGCGGAGAAAATCTTCGACTCAGCAGAGAATCGAATCCGGGCCCCTTTGCATGACATTCGGTCGCGCTGACCACTCAGCTACCTGTTAGGTTCATATTCACTAACTGGCACTTCACACACGTTATCATTTGGAGTATACTGAAGTCTACTGTCGAAGTGTTAATCACCCAGTTCAATTGCCTGATGCACAAACAAGTAAATTCCACTGTTGAAATGGGTTGTTGTAAATGTACATTATTGGCGTTCTTGGAATTCACATGAAAGTTCCCTCGAGGCGCTACTAGTTACTCTCACGGTAGTACGCGTGACCGTTTGCGATCTGGCTCATAGACAATGAAGCGGTACGACATCCAATGAAAACTACATACGCTCATGAGATGCAGTCATATTGATTTTTATGTCTCTCTTTCACATAAAACGTTCACTCATATTTGATAGAGTCCAAGTTATTTATATGGTTATGATGGTTGTCTCGGAACACTACAGTCGAATTCGGAACTTTCATAACGCAAAATAATTCACTGATGCTAGTCCGTGAACGTTGATGTAAAATGCGTAACTTCCATGGTAAAAACTTTAGTTATTTGTTCGAAGTATTAAAATTCGTATTTTGCCACTGCGACGTCAGCACAGCGCATGACACGCGCCACGGGAGCTGAAGCATGACTCACGACAACAGCACTTTGCTCTCTCCATGGAAGTCTATCGACACTCCCGGGGATAGGCAACGAAATAAAAATGAGATTACAACTCACATACACGGTCTTATCAAAACTGTCTGGACACCAATTAATGGTCATTAATATGGGATCGGTCCACCTTCGCCTTTACGACTGTTTGGACTCTATTGGAGTCATTTTCAATAAGGGGGGTCTCATTGTCCATGGTAGAATGGCACCCCTTTCTGTCTGAAGACCTGAAACGAGGAAAGGTTATGATGTTAAACGCTGGTATCTGACGTCGACGTTCTAACTCATCACAATGGTGATCCACTGGGTTCAGGCCGAGAGTCCGTTTCAGGAATGTTATTTCCTTATACATGCCAATTAACGGCAGGGTGTTTTGACATGCTGGTGCGAAAAGTCAACATCTCGAAATTGTTCCTCTACTGTACGCAGTGCTGGATGGTGTAAACTGTGAAACGGGTTCATACCCTTCCGTGTTCACCGGTTTCGTAATTGCAATAAACTGATCACAACCAAACCACGAAACACCGCTTAGCTTAACATCACCACCTCCGCGTTTCTATGGTGGCATTACGCGTGTCAGTAAGTAATCTTTTTCAGGCATCGCGAAACCCAAACGCATCGATGGTATTGCCATACAGTATAGCGTGACTGATCACTCCAGATCACTTGTTTCAGGTCATCTATTTTCCAGTGGCATCAAGTAGCATTGACTGCAGAAATGTGCACCTTATACGGAGCTGCTCGAACATTGCACCCCACTTTTCTTAACTCTCTACACACTGTCACAGTGCCACCTGGAACTGTGGTAGCGCTTTGGAACTTACGAGTGATTACTTTGATGGTTCCACACGATTTCTTACAACTACCATCCGCAATGCTCGACGATCGGTGTCTGCCTGGTCTTGGTTTGACTATGATTCTCCCTTCTACTATACGGACAAAACAACAGATCCGTTCTCCTTTTATACAGCGGTAAATTCCAAATTACGTAGGTATGTCCGGATAGTTTTGATCTCTAATGTACGTTTTAGCGGTGTACTGTGAATGTTATCTAAGTTATAATCGAACTATTCATAAAATTTTGGTTGTGCAGCCGCATAAATTCAGCTTCTTCTTCTAATATTTCGGCTGCATATCGTCCACCATCTTCAGAGTGAGCGGAGGTGACTAATGCTACAGCACTGGACGGTATTCAGCCGAAATATTAGAAGAAGAAGCTGAATTTATGCAGCTGCACGCACAAAATTTTATGGAACAGTCTTTACGGCGCGAAAACATGAAGATGTAATCAAACTGTTTAAATCGGTCATAAACGCCATACCTAGTATGTAGGCACAAAATTAACTCGTGTGATGAATCATTACCGATAACCGCATTAGAAATTAACCTGCGTGCAACGCCTAAGCCATACGGTGATATGGTAAAAAAGAAAAAGTATTTCATTACTGTTATTAGCTAGAAAATTACTGTTTATATATCCTAGTACGAGAGCTATATGTGGCTTTAAATTAGAAGGATAACTCGTATGAAATACAGTGTCGGCAACTAAACATGTGTACGATATATCGTCTGATATTTCAGCCACTGTGAAGAATGTTCCAAGTTTATCTGTTGCTCACCTCTCTCGGCGGCTACGTCATTTATGTATCAACAAACACGATCGATCACCCCCGGAGATCAATGATAAAACGTATGTCACTCCGATCAATCGCGTGCGTGTGTTTTGTGTGTCGGTGGGTGACGGGGGTGGGGTGGTACGACAATGGGGAACAAATTAGATGGCTTGTTTTTCTGTGAAAGATCCATGCTTCCTTTGCACGAAACGCCTAATGGGTGGACGAATCAGTCTGATATTCCTGCTGCATACCATCTGTCTGTGAATGTTTACCAGAAATTTGTTGGTCATTTCCAGTATTCTTTTAGTTCCGAAGTCTACGCGAAGCAACACTTTCTTTCTCTCTGGCTCGGTATAATTGTGAGAAGGAGAACCTTACCAGATTTCCTGCAGAGGCCAGCAGTATGCTGATACTCAAATAGGGCGTGGCTAGGCTGTTTTCCTGAGAGCATTTCCAGATTCGCGGCGCGTATGGCTAGTGGCGCCAGCGCGGGCTGCTGACTCAGGCCCGTGGCGGCGGCCCAGCGCAGCCATTACAATCACCCGAAAACAAGTGGCGCCACTTGACCCAATTCTCCAGCAGTCCGGAACACTGGACACGCCGGAGGACGCGTTTGCGGTTCCCAAGGGTTGCGGCCGGTCGCCAGAGGGGACACTGCTGGCTCGCTCCAGCTGCATTCCAGATACACCATCAAATGTACGACTGATTGTTATCGAAACGCAGTCCAGACGAAAACAAGCCGGGAAGCTCTCTTGGCGGTGAATGATAATTATCACGTACCTATCCGTAAAAAAAGATAAACAGCGTCTTTCTCAACACATTAACAGATTCTGTCTGGTAAACCTGATATAAGGTGTCTAATGTTAATAGAGAATTTGACAGAGCATTGGAAGTGTATATATATATTCAATATGAGACACGCCAGGGTAGCCGAGACAAGTCTGGCATTAGCTGCCGCAGCGGTCGCACGCTCCTCAAGTTTGCTCCGTGAACGTTCAGTGTTTACGCCAGTGTTTTCGTGTTTTTTGCTCGTTTATTGACGTTTTGCACGTGAATTAAGCGTTATCAATTGAGCATTTGGTCTTCTTTCGTGTCATCTTTCTACGAAGTGCCGTTGGGATTTCGGCGTTGTCCGAGATTTCTTCGCTGCAGAACACCATGGCAAACTCCGTGAGAAAAAACACCGTGATTTTCACCTTCGACAAGTACACCCGTCGAGTACAGCCCTCTGCACTTGAAATACACGACTGGATTACCGAGGTAATTGGCCTTCATTCTGAATCTGTTCATACCAAGCAGCTGGACTCTGATGAATACTGCATTTTTGTAAAGTTCAACGATTCCGCGAGTGTACACCGCTTTCTGGCAAAATTTGGTTATGAAACGGAATTTATACACCGTGATGGTACTAAAAGTACTGTCAAACTCCGGAATTCCGAGTCTGTAATTAGGAATGTTAGGGTTTTGAATATTCCCATAGAAGTAGACAATTCGAAAATTAAAGATGTCCTTTCAAAGTATGGGGTTGTCAGGCAAATAGTCAACGAAAGGTGGGCTTCGCATTTCAAGCTGCAGTGCTTTAACGGCATTCGCTCCGTGGAGATGGAAGTGAAAGCAAACATTCCCTCCCACATCTTTGTTGACGGGCACAAGGCGCATGTTATGTACTCAGGACAAACCCCTACATGTCATGTATGTAACGAGTCTGGTCACCTCCGTCAGGACTGCCCTCGCCGTGTATTTGTGCTAACAAATAACCTTACGCAACGCCGGAAATTGACACTCAACGATTTGTTGCAAGCCAGTAATACAACAGAGCCAGCGGCGGTCGTGGATCCTGTTACTACCTCTGAAAATGTTGCACTTAATGTTAATGACTTTCCGTCTTTAAAACCTGCATTAACTGCTGAAATTCCGTCCCGTGACAGCGAGATTCCCACAAAAAACGTCCTCTAGAGGACACTGAAAGAAATGTTGATGAGGACTCTTCCTGTGAAACACCCGTTGCCAGGAGGCCGAAGCCCAGTCCTGAAGATCTGTTGGAAGTGGAAAAAGGAGATGGAATGAAGGTCGATGTGGTTCCCACTTCCGCACAAGGACTTACACCGCCACGAACAGATAGTGACGCAGCGGGTAGTGATTTTTCACGGAAATGTGACCCTGAGCCTGAGGTCACGGCTGAAATAGCCGCATCAAGTGCACAACCCATACAGTGCGAACTGTACGAGGAAGTACCAGGTAAAGAACCTGCTGACTCCGAAGCGCAACGCCGCGCCGAAGGAGGAAATACACAAGCATCACCGCCTCGCCAGCAAAACAACACAACAGACACCACGCCGGAACCAAACATTGACGACTCGCAAGCCACGGCCTTTGCCCCATTTGGCCACCGCCGGCGGCTGCGACAGACACCGGGCCTTGCTGTCACCCGTCATCAAGCGAAAGTCACACCAGAGAAGAAAGACATCAAGAAAAAGAATATCAAATATGAAGTCATCAGGTCCAATACTGACGAGGAGAAAGAGAATGGCCACAGTGACTTATAGCAATGCATTGTCAGGATTTCAGGATACATTTCTTCTCAAGCTATTTGTTTAAAAGCAGTGCAAATTTTCTAGGCAGTTAGTACATGTAATGGGCACACAGCTTGTAAAGATCGTGCCTTGTAGGGAAGCACGTTTGCTGCTATAATCATACCGAACCTCATCCCAAATAGCTTCTTCCGGTATGTCTGTGCTGCAAGCTTATAGCATTACTACTATTAACATTAATAAAATACAGTCACCCTTGAAATTGGCAGCACTAAAGGAATTCTTGTACCAGTCTGGAACAGATATCGCGTTGCTACAAGAAGTTGCGGTAACGGAATTTCGGATCCCAGGCTTTTTTGAAATTGTTAATGTTTCTACGGAAGCCAATATCGGTACAGCCATTCTTATAAGGGAAGGCATTTCGGTGACTGAAATCGAACGACTAGAATCAGGAAGAGCCATAGGCATAAAACTTTTCGATGTGACAGTGATTAACCTTTACGCCCCATCAGGAACTTCCCACAAATTGGATCGTGCGAAGTTTTTTCAAGATGAACTGATTTATGTATTGAGGAAAAATCCGTGTTCTCTTATACTAGGTGGAGATTTTAACTGTGTTTTAAACCAGAAAGATCAACAACCCAACTTCAACTACTCGCCACAGTTAAAAAAATTAGTAAGTGATCTACACCTTAAGGATGTGTGGGAACTTCAGCACCCGACGTCAGTCGGGTTCACGTATATCACCAGCCACTCCCGCAGCAGACTAGATAGAATTTACGTGTCACCAAATTTGCAAAATTATTTATTAAACGTTGAGACTATTCCAGTGTATTTTAGCGATCACAGTACACTTTTAACTTGCTTTAATCGAAGTGTACAGCCAACCCGTCGATTCAGAGGCCAATGGAACTTAAAAATCTCTGCTTTAACTGACGAAGAGCTGGAACAGGAAATAAGGTTTGCGTGGACTATGTGCCTCCGCACAGTAGACAAGCACCCAACAGTCATAGACTGGTGGTCAAGGAGGGCTAAACCAAGGCTGCGGAAAGTTGTCATGCAGTATAGTGCAGCGAGGCACAGGGAGTTGAGGAATACAATGGAGTTTTATTATAAAGTTTTAAGAGACTTATATCAACAGGCCCATGATGACGTAATTCGTCTAAATGATATCAAAAAAATAAAAGCCAAGTTATTAAGCATTAAACGGCAACAGATGGAGGGACTCAAAATTAAATCGAAAGCCACATCAGTCGTAGCAGATGAAACAGCTTCTCTGTATCACTTGGTGCGGCATGCTAAAAACAGACGTCAAACTTTAATTGATGAAGTCCAGACGCATACTGGTACGAGGCTCACATGCCAGAAACAAATACTGGACGAAGTCCACAGGTACTATGAAACCTTATATGCCCCTACCACAGTGGAAGATGCAGCTCTCGAGGACTTTCTCACTATTTTAGGTCCACAATTGTCGGGAACAGACAACGCTGACATCCTGTCACCTATTACTAAAGATGAAGCGCATGAGGCAGTGCGTAACTCACCTCTCAACAAATCCCCGGGACTTGATGGCCTCCCTGTGGAGTTTTATGCCCGCTACTGGTCTATAATTGGGGACAAGATCACTTCCATGGCAAATGAGGTCCTGAACGGAAAACCGGTCCCTGCAGAGTTTAAGGAAAGTAAAATAGTACTGATTCCTAAGAGTAAAGGCAAAACCAACTTAAACAATTTTCGGCCTCTTTCGCTACTAAATTCTGATTACAAAATAATTTCGCGTATTATCAACAAAAGACTCTCTGCCTTTTCCAACAAAATATTGAGTCATCACTAATCTTGCTCTCCGACCAGAACGATATTCGAAAGTCTATCTGCATACAGAGACGTCATTGCAATTACCTCAGTGACAAGTATAAAATGTGCTTTAATCTTTATAGATTTCAACAAAGCATTTGACCGCGTTAGTCATAGATACCTCTTTGCGACGCTGTCAAGAATGGCTTTCCACCCCCAGATTGTGAACATGCTAAGGAATATTGCAACAGGTGTAAATGCGAAAATAGCAATCAATGGCCAAACATCTAAACCCATACAGATAAGGCGAGGGTTTCCACAGGGCAGTCCCTTATCAATGTTTTTATTTTCAGTATCTTTAGAGCCCTTCCTCCGCACTGTCCACGAAAGATTAACAGGCATAACATTGAGTGGTGAGAAAACTGTCATACGAGCTTATGCTGACGACGTGGGCGTTGTAATAAGGAATAAGGAGGAGACAGTTACACTGGAAAGAGAAATCCAAAGATATTGTCTAGCGTCGGGAGCAACAGTAAATGAAAACAAAAGTCAAATATTGAATCTACGGGGCCTAGATCACCTTCGACTGGCATGGGCAAAACAAGACAACAAACATAAAACTTTGGGAATCACCTTAATGGCATGTCCGATGCGGATGGCTGCTTTTAACTGGACGGAAACTAGGAGGAAAGTTCATGGTGCTGTAATGGAGAACATCCATCGAACTATGGACCTGGTGCAAAAAGTCAGATTCATCAACTCCTGCGTTTTGTCTAAAGCGTATTTCACTGCGCAGGTATTTCCAGTCCCTAAACTAGTAGTGAAAGGGATCATGTCCATTGTTACCAATTATTTATGGAGAGGAGACATATTTAGGGTTGGTGCGACTACGGTTATACTGGATGTCAGAAACGGGGGCCTCGGTTTGGTGCATATTGGCAATAAAGCGTCTGCTCTGTTCCTCAAACGGACTTTCCATATACTCAGAGAACTTCCACAATGTATAACCGCAAAGCTCTTTGAGGCTGTGACACCCCATAGCCTGCAAGCACCGATTGATGTGCGAAGGATTAATGCCCGTCTGCAGTATGTGAGGAAATTTTTCCTCGAAGCAAGTTATCTTAGTGACGAAATCAGAAGCAACACACGTATCACAGCGCGCGACATCATACTTGAAAGGAAGTTAAATGAGGGTAGAAACAAAATTGAAACGAAATTCCCAAATTGTGACTGGAAAGCTGTATGGCGGAACATCAACTATGCCGGGCTATCTACAGACGCTATTTCCGCATGGTACAAAACAGTTAATAATGTCATCAGCACCAACGAGACACACCTTTGTGGAAAATGCAATCTGGTGGATACACTCAGCCACAGATTCACCTGTGGTGGCAATGTGCATAACTGGAATTGGATCAGGCAACAAATCGCCTTTCTCACCAGATCCTCTACGCAATATATAACGCCGTCGCTCCTCCTGAGACCGGACATGACATACTTTCCGAAATTAAAAACCAACGCCATTAGCTGGTTACTGGGAAAATATGTTAGTTATGTCATCCACACACTTGGGTCGGACAACGAGATAGAATTCCGCGTTTACATGAAGTGTGAATATGCAAAAATCAGCACGTATCGCAACCGCAAGAAGCACTATGGCAACATGCTGAAGATCATTTTTGAAAGAATGGGTGTTGGTTAAATATGTGAAACCACTACAACACCTTGAACGAGAACGAACAGAAGAAAAATAAAAGTCACTTGGTTCCTTATTATTATTTACTTTAACCTTGCTTCCGGAACTTTTTTTTCTTTTTTTTTTCTTTTTTTTGTGTTATTGTATGTGTTTAATTGGATTGTATTTAAACTGGTTCATAGTCAAGAAAACTGGTATTAAATATGCTATTATTTTTTATTCAATGGACGTTTTACAAATTAAACAGTGAATTCAACTTTGTAGACAAACCCACTGATTGGGTGACAATAATTTGCACCTAGAATAATCTCAGTTATCTTGAGCAAAGTTTATACTGTAACCACTTTTAAAGTTTGTTTTACCATTATTACTGTATTAGACATATTTAGCATATAAATAGTTTAAAACTGGTTCTTTTTTATAATGTTGCAAATGGTTTGATCATTAATTGTACTGTTGAATACTTGAAATGTATGTTTTAGTAAAATACAATAAAAAAAAAGAGCGCTAATGCGCTGCTTCCTGGCCTCGGGTAGGCGTGCTGGCCCCGGTTCGAATCCGCCCGGCGGATTAACGACGAGGGTCAGTATGCCGGCCAGCCTGGATTTGGTTTTTAGCGGTTTTTCACATCCTGCTAGGTGAATTCCGGGCTGGTCCCCAATTTCCTCCTCAGTTACACGACTCACAGACATTTGAAAACGTTCGTACTCTTGCCTGACATACATTAGACGCAGACAGCTGGGATACACTGATTCCGTCCTGGGGGGTATGGTGTGGCAGCAGGAAGGGCATCGGGCCACCTCTTTCCATTAACCATGCCAAATCTGTTGTAACCATGCCCACCCTGCGAAAACTCCTGGAAAAGGCGAAAGCGAAAGAAAGAACGGAATAAATATATAATCACTATGAAACTTTCTGGTGTCTCCAGGTCTCTTCCACGTATACATCCTTCTTCCATGATACTTAAACCAAGTGTTAGCGATGGCTAAATTATGTTATGGGCAAAATTCCATGAGGAGGCTTCCCCTTTCATTAGAGAAAGCTTTTGACTGTTGACTGAAAACCCTAATCGAAATTCTGAAGGTGGCAGGGTTAAAATATAGAGAGCGAAAAGCTATTTACAACTTGTATAGAAAGCAGATGGCAATTATAAGTCGAGGGGCATGAAAGTGAAGCATTGGTTGAGAAGGGAGTGAGACAGGTTAAAGCTTATACCCGATGTCATTCAGTCTGTACACTGAGCAAGCAGTAAATGAAAAATGAAAGTCTGGTGTAGGAATTAAAGTTTAGGAAGAAGAAATAAAAACTTTGAGGTTTGCCGATGACACTGTAATTCTGTCAGACGTTAAGGACTGGAAGCGCAGTTGAACAAAAAGGACAGTCTCTTAAAAGGAGGATACAAGGTGAAAAAGCAAAACGAGGATAATGGAATGTAGTCGAATTAAATCAGGTGATACTTAGATAATTAGATTAGGAAATGAGACACTGAGAGTAGTAGATGAATTTCGCTATTTGTGCAGAAAAATAGCTGATGTAGCCGAAGTAGAGAGGATATAAAATGTAGACTGACAATGGCAAGGTAAGCTTTTCTGTAGAAGAGAAAAAATGTTTTAACACTGAGGATAGATTTAAGTGCCAGAAAGTCATTCTGAAACTATTTCTATGGAGTGCAGCCATATACAGAGGTGAAACATGGACGATAAACAGTTTAGACAAAAAGAGATTAGAAGCTTTCGAAATGTGGTGCTACAGAATAACGGTGAAGATTAAATGAGTAGCTCACGTAACTAATGAGGAAGTGCTGAATAGAATTGATGAGAAAAGAAATTTGTTGTACAACCTGACTTGAAGATGGAATCAATTGATAGGAAACATTCTGAGACATCAAGGGATCACAGATTTAATCCTGGAGGGATATGTATGTGTGTTGGGGGGGGGGGGTCGGAGAGGGGGGGCAGGGGCAATCGTAGAGGGAGGACAAGTAGATTCAGAAGAATGTAGGTTTCAGTAGTTATTCGGAGAAGAAAAGGCTTACACAGGATAAAATAGCACGTAGAGCTGTATTGAGCCAGTCTTGTGATGTGAATAGCTGGGGTACGTTGGCTGCCTAAATGACAACGTGGCCTTTATTCCTAATGATAGGGACTTCAATTTCGCAAACTACATATACGGAGTCAAAGCAGTGCCATCTGGTGCAAATGGTACTGATAATGACTCTACATGATCAAAAGTATCCGGATACCATGCCCACTTTTGCATGTCGCCTGCCATTTTGATCAATTTTATTAATGTTTTATGGCATTGCACGGTGGTAACAGGCCGAATAAGGTTATTGTAATGAGAGTATTTGTACTGAAAGCTCAAAATACTTTTCACTTGATTCCTGTGCATGTTGAGTCACTTCAGTGGGTGAGGTGAGCGATGAGAGCACTGGATGACGCGGCACACTGCGTTTCCGGATGAGGGCTACACTTCCGCGAATTCTGAGAGGGTCGTACATCAATGGGCTTAAGCGTCTGGCGGGACTACTGACGTCTGGCGGGACGACTGACGTCGGTCGAGTTTCGCCTATTGTATTCAGGGCAAAACGACCTGTGAGACGTCTGAGTGTTGCCGCAGTTTATGTGTTTACTGTTCTAGCGCGTCTGGAATGAAGACTGCTGTCGACGACTGACTGCATTGTTCTCATGATTCTGAGGATACCTGACTGTATGCTCCTAGTTAGGCGCGACTATCTGGTGTCGGATGGCCGGTGATCCAGGCATATTGTTTTCGTAGTCGGTCAAACGGCAAGTTCATTGTCCTCTGCTGAATAGCTGAGGCACGATTGGTCAATTTAAACCGAGGCTAGTTGACGTCATAAAGTCCTGCTCGAAGTTGGAGGGAATGGTCGGTATTGGCGCGAATGATGTTCTGAGACAGTGTGGGGGAATTTTGGAATCAGCACTGAATGTTGACTCGAGGTTTTCAAAGATTGTAGGGAGTTGAGCAATGTTGGCTTCGTTCTTGCACTGTGCAGGCGTAAAGCTTTTCAGGATCTGATCTTGGTCGGAGTCGGACGGTCTTGTGACTTACTCGCACTTTTTCGGCAGAACTTAGAATTCTCGGACAGCCTTCGAGGCCAGTGGTTGAAACAGAGTTGCTGCACAGCAGAAGTCGGCGGCTATATAATCAGAACGGTGCCTACCGACGACCTGCTGCAGATCTCAGGACTGGTACAGTATTTTGCGGCTTCGGAAGCAATCATTTTTATACTTAATCCCTCAGCAGCGAGCGCACTCACTTTGCTACAAGTCCACCTTGCTTGTTTCTCCATGTGTTCCCATTTCAACTCTCTCAATTAATCGCAATACTGCATTATAGTCGGGGGAGTAATATTTGATTGATTAGGACCTCCAGTCATTATCGGCAATCTATTGCATCACAGAGAGTAGGAGCCCCTTGTTTTCGAGCCAACACTTATTCTCACAATAGTTCTGTATAACCTACCATATACCCTACCGTTTGTATTGACAATCAAGTACCTTTGGTACAAATTCTTCTCCACCCCCGCACCTCGCAACCCCCCAAAACATACTTTTTTCATATTAGGTACATTGTGCTACCACCTACTGCCAGGTACTCCATATCAGCGACCTCAGTAGTCATTAGACATCGTGAGAAAGCAGAATGGGGCGCTCCGCGGAACTCACGGACTTCGAACGTGATCAGGTGCTTGGGTGTCACTTGTGTCATACGTCTGTACGAGAGATTTTCACACTCCTAAACATCCCTAGGTCCACTGTTTCCGATGTGATAGTGAAGTGGAAACGTTAATGGACGCATATAGAACAAAAGCGTACAGGCCGACCTCGTCTGTTGACTGACAGAGACCGCTGACATTTGAAAAGGGTCGTAATGTGTAATAAGCAGACATCTTTCCGGACCATCACAGAGGAATTCCAAACAGCATTAGGATCCACTGTAAGTACTATGACAGGCGGGAGGTGAGAAAACTTGGATTTCATGGTCGAGCGGCTGCTCATAAGCCACACGTCAGGCTGGTAAATGGCAAACGACGCCTCGCTTGGCTTAAGGAGAATAGACATTGGACCGTTGAAAAGTGGAAAACTTAACTTCTGAGGTCATCAGTCACCTAGAACTTAGAACTACTTAAACCTAACTAACCTAACGACATCACAAACATCCATGCTCGAAGCAGGATTCGAACCTGCGACCGTAGCGGTCGCGCGGTTCGAGACTGTAGCGCCTAGAACCGCTCGGCCACCCCGGCTGGCTCAATACGATCGAGCGCGGCCTGTGGCGAAATGGTTACATGACAATAACATCCCTGTAATGGACTGGCCGACACCGAGTCCTCACCTGAATTCTATATAATATGTTTGGGAAGTTTTGGCATCACCGACCGACATCGACACCTCTCCACAGTGGGGAACTCCGTGAAGAATGGGCTGCTATTCCCAAAGAAACCATAAAGCACCTGATTGAACGTATGCCTGTGAGAGTGGAATCTATCAACAAGGCTAAGAGTGGGCCGACACCATAATGAATTCCAGCATTACCGATGGGGGGGGGGGGGGGGGGGGGGGAGGGGGGGCGCCACGAACTTGTAAGCCATTTTTCAGCCAGCTGTCCGTATACTTTTGATCACATAGTGTACATGTAGAATGTATAGTGTAGTAGTTCATGGTGATGGGTGAGAGATAATGAAACCTGGTACTATTTTCATAACAAAGGGCAAAAAGCAAACAAATTTTATGTCCCCCCTCCAAAAGAGTCAGATAATAATAAATAGCGTTTCTTGAAGCTTTAACGGCTGATTGAGCATAACATAATTTATCTTGCGGACATCCGGAATGTTGTTAGTTCTTGTTCCGATATTTCTGCTAACAACCATTCAGTCACGAGTTTCTTGCAAGATTTTTAATAGCTTTACACAATATTGCGGGCTATACGCACTTTTACTCCAAACTACTGCGTAATGCGACCCAAAATCTTGCAAGCGACTCACCATAAGAATAGCTGAAAGGTTGACATTCGCAAAAACCAGGAGAAGTATTAATAATGAAGGCATGTTTATATGTGGTGTCTGTTCTTTCGGAGATGTTTATTTTGATCCAGCAGCCATTACGAATTAAGGCACAAAGGAGTGATAGACATTTTAATTCATAATGGCTACTGAATTCGAGCATATTCGGAAGAACGGACACCACATATATACAATTATGGCGAGGACGGCGAATGATCTAAGTGCAGATGCTCACCAGGCTCGAATTCTTATGGGAATCAGCGAAATGCTGCGAGTAATGACGATGATAGGCAAAGGGACACTAAATTTGTAGTGTATTAATAGGATGAGAATTTTGGGCTGATGGAAAGCTTGTTAGAGTAATCAGTGGTGTTGCAATGACCACTGTGTCCAGATGGCTTACTGGCAGTGGCCTACGGCAGGTCTATTATCAAGACGCTTGCCTCTGTTTCGTGCTTGTGTGTATGTGTGTGTGTGTGTGTGTGTGTGTGTGTGTGTGTGTGTGTGTGTGTTTATATGGCCGTTACACGCTCGCCGGCTGTGCTAGCAAGATTACTTGGCGAACAACCATCGTCAAGCAACACTACGTTCCCACTCTTCCCCGACTTCGCATGAAACAAGACACTCAATGTGGAACGTTTCTTAAAATACGAGGTAAAGATAGGAGGATCGGATATCATAGGAATACAATTTTGTGAGCAACACAGTGTAAGTGAAGATTCTCAGTGACGCACGTGCGACAGGATCATGAGGTATCCGAGTTGAGGGCTCCGCTTCTGCCACGCACTTGGCAAAATAGACACTGTGACCGTCGGTGACAAGGATTTGGGCGTCCGAACAATTAGACTTTTCGAGCTGTTTTGAACTACCAGCTGAAATTTTGATAAGCGCCCTTCACTCCTACAGCATGGTCCTCGGCCACGTAACAGAGAAATGAAAACAGTTCAAGACATATCCTGTATCTAGTGGTGTCTGACAAGCATGCCGCTTAGCCTCTCCAGCTCTCAGTAGCTATAACAAAGCGGCGGTTGGGCGACGCGAAAGGACCAATATATATGGATGCCGCTACGCAGCACCTAACATATCAACCGGCGTCGCCGCCGTATCCGCACTTGTCTCGCTTGTGGTACCGACGGAAGTTTTCGAACCTGGACGGCAGGTCTCGTTGCCGTTATCTGACATTGAAGGACGTGTTGGCAAGCGATGTTCGTTACGGCGGTGCAGTCGGGGGCGCAGATCGATACCAAGAACCAGTGATATTCCCACTCACGAGGATTACGACGTCACAGGTGCGGAGACCTTACCTCCCAGTGGCAGCTGATGATGACAGTGACGGACGACATTGCACAATGGTCACATCAGCGCCTGTCCGCTCTAAGGACAGTGTAATGAACAAAGCGCCGATTGAGACAGTAGTCTCTCCAACGGCACCATGCGTCCACTCTCTCAAAGGAGAAGATCTTATGGACACCACGAACTCCCATAGTATAACAGCAAGTGGAGATAGTGAAGAAGATGCGTCGGCTACCCCAATGGGGCCATGCACCGAGTTAGCCCCACCCACCAATGACTTACAAGTGTGCCCCCTGCAGTCAGGTGGGGTAAGATACTGTCACTCGTTTACTATATCCAGTACCTCTCTCAGTGATTGTGGATCAACTTTCAGTGACCCCGCGACTAGCGTACAGTGGCAACTGTCAATACTGATGTGATTCGCAGAGCAGTGAAGATACAATTACCCCGAGATATCATTCGCATGTCAGACAACAAGTGTCGACGTTGCCCTATTACAAGAGTTGAATATTGTGACGATTCTGGATATTTACAAATACGACTTACAGCACTGGTGAATCAGGCCGAGGGTGGGATGGCGATCTATGTCCGAGGGGGCTACCAGTCATAGGCGTGACCATACTCCCATCCACAAGGGGTATGGCCATCACCGTATTCGGAATACGTATCATCAATCTAAATGCTCCATTGGGCACATCCAACCGACGTCAACGATGTGTGTTTTGCTCTGTAGACATCACCTCCATATTCCTTGGTTTTTTGACCACAGTGTAGTTGGAAGTGACTTTAATTAAGTACTGCAGTCGAAAGACCAACATCGTCGTGTCCTACCCTACGTAAGATGATGGAAGAACGTCTTATTGACTCCTGGAAGAAGGTCTACGGCGAGGCCCTCGGCCACACACATCTTACAAGCAGAATAGATTGCATCTACGTCCTCGACATCCACCAGTGGGAAGTGCTTGCCGTGGCAAAATGGCCGTTCGCCTTTCTGACGTCGGCGCGCTCATCAGCTCCTTGTTACTTCCACCGTATCAATTTGGCGCAGCCGTGGAACATGGAATCCTAACACGTACTTCCTCCATGACCAAATTTATCGACAGCGCGTCGCAGTGGTGTGAACTCCCTGTGAACGCTGTCTTCCCAGGTACCCCTCTACACTGTTGTGATGGCTCAACTGCGCCAAACCGATGATGACGACGGAGTCGGTCCAGTAAGGGACTGAATCGACTGCATGGCACCGCGAACGCATTGTGCTGCGGAACTCGACGAGCAACTTTCATCTCCTGAAACGTACGAAAATGCATTAAGGCCAAGCTCTTATTGTTGACATGCAGTAAGCTAAATGGTGTGGTGATGAGATCTCACAGAGAGAACATCGCGCCCAAGGAAACACCATTTATGCTCCATATCACATCCGATCATCGTAGTCAAGAGTTTTTCATCACCCTCTTCACTCAAGACGGTAGCTTTGTCAATACACAGGCGATTATTGTCTGCACCTTTGCTGACGACGACGAACAGTTTTATGACAACAGCACCGCGGACGATACGACATCTGAGGACATTCTTCGGTCCGTCACACGTACTCTAGATGCTACAGAGGCAACATTCTTCGCGGCGGCAATTACTACGGACGTCGTGGTAGACACTATCGCCAAGGGAGCGACGAACAAATCGCCAAGCCCAGCCGTTCTTCCGGTTAAATTCTACCGGGCGTTCCAGGACCTGATAATCCAACAGTGGACCGAAATGTTTCAGGAGCTGCTCGCTTCCAACTTCCTCGTGCCAGTGGGACATTTTAATTCTGGTACATAAACCGTCCCCAGGTACAGACAACACACGCTTTCATTCGCTTACTCTCATCAATGCCGACTATAAGATCTATGCGCTCCTATTGGAGGCAGGCCCAAACGCGGTGCTGCCCTCAATCCTTTCACCAGAGCATATGCCACATGGCCAAGGAGCCAACCTAAAACGTCCACAGACGAATATCGGAATCTCGTCG
Source organism: Schistocerca piceifrons (assembly GCF_021461385.2). Classification (NCBI taxonomy): domain Eukaryota; kingdom Metazoa; phylum Arthropoda; class Insecta; order Orthoptera; family Acrididae; genus Schistocerca; species Schistocerca piceifrons. The sequence continues at coordinate 958,959,161 of NC_060138.1, forward strand.
CGCTTGCCACGTCCTGCAGCCTGTGCGCGACAGTGGTATCAATCAACTTTGTACCTTTGATAGGGTCAGACACCCGTTCCTTCTATCTGTGGTGCCACATCTGGGTTTCCCTTCGCCGATCGTCGACACCCTGAGACACCTGTTTACCGGTGCCACATCACACGCGATCGATTCCAATACAGCGTTCCGTCATACAGGTCTGTACCCTGTCCACTGTACTGTTGTTCATTGCCCTCGAATCCCTTATCGAAAGTGCGTAGTGGAGAATGGAGCACCTCAGGGGAATCACCGTATGCATTCATACCATCCCTTGCTGGGCATATGCGCACAACTTCTTGCTCCTGATACATAAACCTACGAAAAAACATAACCCCATCTCATGGATCCGACAATATGGAAGGACCGCACAGGAAGTATCCTCAGTGTGGCCAAATCAACGATTATGAAAATCTGTTGTGGCCTCCAAGAAGAAGGGCCACTGCTGCTTTCCACCGTGGACAAACTCCATTACTTGGGCATCACATTTATCGGACGTACCCACTGTATGGCGGCATACGCCTACCGCTGTTTGCTTCAGACGGTTAGAGCCGACACTTAACACAACCTCCACCGCAGCCTGAATCCAGTCCAGTGAGTGCCGTACCTCAACATCTATGTCGCACCTAATGGTCCTAGGGCGTCAGTTCTAGGTGGCCTTTTGGTACTTTGTATCAGCATCAGCAAGAATCATCTTTAACGTCCGCTACGACACCCTCATCCTTCCCACTTGAGCAGGATGACTGTATCTCGTCCATGTTAGAGCCTAGACAACCGCTTTATACTTACATAATAAGACAAGGCGTTGGCACAGACATTCCACATCCTTTACATTCAAGCCCTTGGAGGTTCTTAAGCTGGCCTCTCCTGTTTCACCGGTCAAAATGACCCACACTGTCCACTTTCCTACATATCGGTCAACTTCGTGAACTCAGCTACATACGTGATTCCCTTCTGGCCACACCGAGCGAGGTGGCGCAGTGGTTAGCACACTGGACTCGCATTCGGGAGGACGACGGTTCAATCCCGTCTCCGGCCATCCTGATTTAGGTTTTCCGTGATTTCCCTAAATCGCTTCAGGCAAATGCTGGGATGGTTCCTTTGAAAGGGCACGGCCGATTTCCTTCCCCATCCTTCCCTCACCCGAGCTTGCGCTCCGTCTCTAATGACCTTGTTGTCGACGGGACGTTAAACACTAATATCCTCCTCCTCCTCCCTTCTGGCCACGCATGTACAACGAGCGACAGGCTTTTAGAGTTTATTTTTTTTTTTTTTTTTCGCTATGCACCCCCTGCAGTGTACTGGGGAACCTTCGCCCTTATATGTGTTGGCCAACTGTGGAAGATCACTCACGTGCCCTTCCTTACAACCGATGCATAAGCCCTGGGGTAGGGCATCATTAATGCAAAATACGAGACAGACCAGCAACTTCACCACATTCGACTGGCCGACTAACCATTGTGAATGCGTTGCCACAGTCAGGATATTGATGAGCATCGTCTCTGAAGTCCGTCAATGCACGATGTATGGTAACTCGTGCAGTAGAAACTGTCATGTTACTCTGTGCCCCACCGACGACTGCCAGCCCGCAATTCCTTCTCTTTCCGGAGGACACAGATTTCCCACTTACCACTTACCACGTTATAACATGGCTCAGGGGCATGATGGCTGCGTATCGCTTCAGTAACAGAGCGCACTCCAAGCTCGACTTTTCGTACCATGTTTTAGATGCTCACACCACACTTGAACAAATGCCGTACTACCGCCGTCAATTTGCTAATTTTTTGCAAAGTGTTATTTACGACCCACACCCGTCATTTGGGGCGTAGCTGGTATTCACTACGCCTGACACCTCACGACACTCTTTCTGGGAGCGTACTGTGTAACGGCCTAGTCCCTGCTAGTGTGTGGGAGACGCGCTCTAAGAAGTTCGCACTACATCTCCCAACTTATCTTCCTTTGTTTTCTCCTTTATTCCTCCCTTTTTTCTTTCTGTTTCCTGTCATGTCCACAGAATTTGCGGGCCTTGAGTCGTTAGGAAAGTATACTCTTATTGAGTACAGCCAGTATGTACATAACAAAAAATAAAACACAATAAATAAAAAATATTCTACGAGACATTTCCTACCTTGACACAGCGGTCGCCTCAAGTGATGGGGACGTTATGGCGAAGGCTCGGGTTGCGATGCCCCACCTCCCCCCCCCCCCCCCCCCAACCCTACCATGTGACAATCGTTGTGCCTCCTGTTAAAACAAAAGTTGCGCCTGTAGAAAAAAGGTCGTAGCATCTGCCTAGTAAACAGGAGACTCGGGTTCGAATCCCGCTCCGGTATGAATTTTCAACTGTCCCCATTTCTTTCAATCAATGCCCTTTTGCAGCCAATATCTGTATTTCCTTTGTGTCTAGATGGTATATTTATCAACTATGTCAAATACCGCTATTTTATATGTACGGATAACAGTTTTGTAATGTACGGTAGAACAATGGCATGTGTTATGATCAAGAACTGTGGGCCAGTATCCCGAATTCGCTTTGTTAACGGATGCAATAAACTCCTTAAACCTGAAAGAACGGTTCAAAGCACTGATGACGATATACCTCCCATCGCAAATTTAGCACTGAAAACTTGAAAGAAACTCCTCGTTGGATCAAACAATTCATACCCTACGTCACTGTGAATCATTACCAGTAGTAATTCTGCTATCTGTTTCGCTGTTGCACTGTGCGAGTATCAGGGATGTGTGACCTTTATCCGTCAGAGGAATCGTGCTTCAATTGTTTTCCATCCGAGGAAAAGGGTGGGAAGAAAGATCTTCAGGTCCTGGAAAGTAAGAACAATGGAACACAACACACCAACACACGTAAGGGTTATGCTTCAGCAACCCACTATTAAAGCTGTATACCAGGCAGAGACTAGCTGCTTAGGATAATGTACCGTGTTACGGTATTAAGGCAAGATGATCTTCCTAGAGTAGTAAAGTCATCTGTATTATCACCGCTAAAAACTTTAGGAACTCTACTGGCGAAAATGTCCTCCGTAGCTAGGAGAAGGATGGGCTTGCTACAGGCTGTCATCGACTCACTCTTCACAATGAGTTGCTGTACTACAATTACTCAATGAGAAGCAGCAACGAGAAAAGTAATTTTTGAATTAAAAACCGCCTTGGTTGGAAATTAGTCTTTTATTAAATACGTGTTCCGCCTGAGTGAGGTGTCTTCAGATTATTTATAAGGTGACAAAATAAGCAAAAATTAGGGTATGGTCCTAGTTTGAATAATTGTAATTGTGAATAAGGCATTTGGTACTGACCTTAAAATTTTCCCCTTTATAACATTTTAAAGACCATAAAACGGCTCTGTGGTAGATTGAAGCACGCGCCGAATCAGATGAACCCACAGGGTCCTAGTCAAAAAACAACTAACACAATATCATGTAGAAACCTAAATAAGTAATCAAACTGAATGAGACATACCCTAATGAAGTTGTACCAGCATTCCAGAATGGTGCACTGGATGACCATACTCATAAAGAAGTGTAAACATTTAAACGTAATACATATTGCTTCCACAGTAACTTCACGTCAGGTGGGTCAAGCGGGCATCCAAGCGAGCAATGGAATGAAACTTGCACGCAATGAGTGCAGAGGACGCACATTCGAGACGCTCAAAACAGTTGTGTGACAGTCAACACATTTAATTCGTACGTAAAAGATCTGAAAAAGGGTTGGTTCACTATAACGGAATGAAGCCGTTACAAATAATCAGAATACAGTCTTCCATAAAAAACCTTTAAATTATTCCAAGTTTCCAATTAAAGAATCTTTAAATTATTCCAAGTCTCCCATAAAAGAGTCTTTAAATTATTCCAAGTAAATAAAATAGTGGCATCAGCTGAAATTACCATAGATGGACGTCGTTTCCATAACTGGGGCTAAAACGAATTCTTAAAACAGCAATTGCTGATTCGACATTAAAAGTTAGTTTTATCTTCCATAGCAGGATGTCAGATGCAGAGATCGCCAGGGGTGGGTGGCTGGTGACCTACGGTCTTCAGGTGTTCAGTACCTGCCTTCAGTAGGACGCTCACTGTGCAAGTAATAGTTCTGAAATTTATCATGCGGTGAAAAAAGAACAATTGGACGTCCAGATATTTGAATAATTTAGCCGACTGATACGATACTTTACTCACAAACGAAAGTTTTATGTATCTCTGAGGTGGTGAGAAAAGATTCGATTGCTCGTTGCACATGTGTCCCGATAATTTTCTTTTGTACACTTTAGCTATCATCTGTTTTCACCTTTTGTGTAGTCTGTATACCGTCTGTCTGCAATAGATTATGAATATGGGCTCTCTAAAAATATCAGAATGAATAGCATTGCTCTGAAACTATAATTGTAAATCCAAGTAATTAAGACGCCCCTCATGATTCATAACTTCACGTGTCAAGTACCTGCTGGGACGTAATTCGTCTACAAAGAAACTTATTCGATATCTAATAGGTATAGGCTGATTCAGCTCCTTGAGGACAGAGCTTTTTCTCAGAGTACTTGCGGGTTGCCTCTTGATATAAAAAATCTTTATACCACCATTCCGTTAGATGATAGTATTGCAGTCATAGAAGAGCATTATTTACCATTGTTCGTCTCACAGTTAATGAGACTACCAAGTTTATATATTTACTCAGTCTTCTTATTTTGTGTAAGTACCTTACTTTCAACAATCAGATCTTAAGCAGACCGACGGTTTTTGCTACGGGGAAATGTTTGGCTGGATGCCTTGCGGACACTTTTTTTTTTAACTGCCTGGAACAAAAATGCTTTAAGGGAAACTCCCAGTTACGCGATAAAATACTTGTTTATCGGCGGTATGTAGATGACATTTTTGTTGTATTCGGTGGATCTGACATGGATGTATCTACGTTAAGAACTGATACTTTTAGGTCGCCCACAACCAGTATTGCAATTATCCATGCTTCATCATGTCATCCGTGCCAGCACAAACATAAGTTTTATTACATTAGTGATTGACCGCCTCTGCAGCGTTCCCTTCAGTACTTTATCTACAGACGGAGAGCTTGGCAACTTGAAGTTTATTGTAGCTACTAATGGTTATAACCCAAGGATGATGGATAGACTACATAAAAGATAATTATCGGGTAACAGGAACAATACGAAGTAGAATCTTTCCTCACCCCCAACAGAGATATATAAAGCTTTGTTTTTCTGTGGTGAAATTACCGAATCAGTTAGCTAATTTACTAAAAAATCTGATGTCTGCGTAGATTTTTCACCACAAAATAAAGTTCAAAACGCTTATGTACACACACACCCATGCCCGAGGTAGGACACGAACCTTCGGCGGGAGGGACCATGCAATCCGTGACATGGCACCTAAGAGCGCTGGGCCACTTCGCGCGGCGAAGAATGGTATGTCTTCTATGTGGTACACAAATTGGAATGCAATGTTTGCCATAAATTCTATATTGGTCAAACTAGAATAACGTTCAGAACGAGTTTAGAGAGCATTTGTTAAGAAAAAGGTCACGTCAAGCAGCACTCTACATGCACTGAACACCTGAAAACTGAAGGGCATCAGCCACCCACTCCTGATGATCTCTGCATCTTACATTCTGCTCGCAAGGAAAAAACTTGATTTACTGGAAGAACTGTAAGTTCTTAAGCGTACGTGTAGCGACTACGAACAATAGCTAAACGATTAGCTCATTAGTAGGAACTAGGGCTGTTATGACCCAAAGAAGCCAGTTTTTAAAATTTTTGCATAAATTTGGTTATGCTCTTTTAATAGTTTCCGTTTCTGTTTTATTAATTCCTCCTCCCACCCCACCCTACCCCCACCCCACCTCGCCATTCCTTTACATTATACTTATAATGTCGAATCAGTAATTGCTCTTTTAAGAATTCGTTTTAGCCCGAGTTGCCATGATGACATCTGTGGTAATTATTTTGCAGTAATATTTAATTATGGTTGTGTCATTGCTACATCTACTTGGAATAATTTATAGATTCTCTTATGGGTTTATGTGTTCCGATAAATTGAAACCGCTTAATTTTATGAGAGTGAGTCAACCCTTCTTAAACCTTTTCTGTAAGCATTAAACGTGCTGACTGTCAAACAGCTGTTTTGACCTCATCTACGTGCGTTTTTTGCGGACATTGTACGCAAGTTTCATTCTACTGCTCGCCTGGGTGCCCGCTTGGCGCTCCTGCTGTGAAATTAATGCAGCAGCAGTATTATATTTAAATTTGCTAGGTCCCTGTGGGTTTATGTGATTCTTTGCGAGCTTCAGTCTAGAACAGAGGCTTTTTGTGGTTTTTAAAATGTTGGAGGAGGAGAAGATCTCTGTGGGTTCATCTGATTCGACGCGTGCCTATGTCTAGCAAGGAGATGTTCCAGGGTTTTTAAAACGCTGTAAAAGGGTAAATTTTAAGGTCATTAGCAATTCCTTATTCAAATTTAGAATCGTGCAAGCTAGAACCGTACCCTAATTATAGCTTATTTTGTTATACATATAGACGATCTGTAGATACCCCACGAAGGCGAAACTGTTTCAACTTCAAACTTCTGCATACGATTACTGTACCAGACAGCCTAATGCAGTGGAAAAGGTTTTACAAGAAAAGAAAGTCTACAGCAAGTATAACTCAGTCTCACGCCTTGTTCGGATATCAGGGAAAAGGCTTCCGATTGTAGCCCAGAAAGGTAGTTGTTAAAGCAACTGAGAAAGTCTTACGAACAATATGAAAAACGAACTGAAAAGTATCATGTTGTTATACATGGAAAAAGTGATGAATGCTACAACCGATGCTCCACGTCAATACTCCGTACCTGAGCGCAAAGTGCATGGCTGAGGTTACTTCTCATAGTATCACATATTAAGGTTTCTTCCAGTTCTTCTTACAGATGGTGCGTCGAGGGGATGACTACCTGTAAGTTTCTATACGAGCTGTAAGTCTCCAAAAGAATATTTACGGTTTACGCCGTTGAAGACGGTTCTAGAATATATCTAAACGGATATTCTCCAGATCCACTGGTTCCCTATTATGGAACCCGCCAGCTAAGATAAAACCTACAATTGCGAGTAAAGGGATGTAAGATGAAATGTTATGGCACATGTACCATCATTTATCATTTCCTGTTACTACTTTATTGACATAAATACCTCTGAAACAGGTAGGTCTTTGGCAGTCACAATATCAGTTAATTACAACACAGATTTAGTAAAATATCAAATCTCAGCCATATGGCAATGAAATAGGTAGTCCTTTATTAATCACCTTATTCGCCGGGTGGACCTCTCTCACCATCCACCTCGCTCCGTTACCACTGCCCAACTCCCCACGCCACAACACGCTCCGTCCCCATTAACAATCTCGAATAAGTACCTTAGTGTCCTCAAACCGGAGGGGCATCACACGAAAAATTGAGGTAGTGGTGCCAGGAATTCGAAAGGCGACTCCAGCAACCACGCCACGGCCCATAATACACTCCTGGAAATGGAAAAAAGAACACATTGACACTGGTGTGTCAGACCCACCATACTTGCTCCGGACACTGCGAGAGGGCTGTACAAGCAATGATCACACGCACGGCACAGCGGACACACCAGGAACCGCGGTGTTGGCCGTCGAATGGCGCTAGCTGCGCAGCATTTGTGCACCGCCGCCGTCAGTGTCAGCCAGTTTGCCGTGGCATACGGAGCTCCATCGCAGTCTTTAACACTGGTAGCATCCCGCGACAGCGTGGACGTGAACCGTATGTGCAGTTGACGGACTTTGAGCGAGGGCGTATAGTGGGCATGCGGGAGGCCGGGTGGACGTACCGCCGAATTGCTCAACACGTGGGGCGTGAGGTCTCCACAGTACATCGATGTTGTCGCCAGTGGTCGGCGGAAGGTGCACGTGCCCGTCGACCTGGGACCGGACCGCAGCGACGCACGGATGCACGCCAAGACCGTAGGATCCTACGCAGTGCCGTAGGGGTCCGCACCGCCACTTCCCAGCAAATTAGGGACACTGTTGCTCCTGGGGCATCGGCTATCGGCGAGGACCATTCGCAACCGTCTCCATGAAGCTGGGCTACGGTCCCGCACACCGTTAGGCCGTCTTCCGCTCACGCCCCAACATCGTGCAGCCCGCCTCCAGTGGTGTCGCGACAGGCGTGAATGGAGGGACGAATGGAGACGTGTCGTCTTCAGCGATGAGAGTCGCTTCTACCTTGGTGCCAATGATGGTCGTATGCGTGTTTGGCGCCGTGCAGGTGAGCGCCACAATCAGGACTACATACGACCGAGGCACACAGGGCCAACACCCGGCATCATGGTGTGGGGAGCGATCTCCTACACTGGCCGTACACCACTGGTGATCGTCGAGGGGACACTGAATAGTGCACGGTACATCCAATCCGTCATCGAACCCATCGTTCTACCATTCCTAGACCGGCAAGGGAACTTGCTGTTCCAACAGGACAATGCACGTCCGCATGTATCCCGTGCCACCCAACGTGCTCTAGAAGGTGTAAGTCAACTACCCTGGCCAGCAAGATCTCCGGATCTGTCCCCCATTGAGCATGTTTGGGACTGGATGAAGCGTCGTCTCACGCGGTCTGCACGTCCAGCACGAACGCTGGTCCAACTGAGGCGCCAGGTGGAAATGGCATGGCAAGCCGTTCCACAGGACTACATCCAGCATCTCTACGATCGTCTCCATGGGAGAATAGCAGCCTGCATTGCTGCGAAAGGTGGATATACACTGTACTAGTGCCGACATTGTGCATGCTCTGTTGCCTGTGTCTATGTGCCTGTGGTTCTGTCAGTGTGATCATGTGATGTATCTGACCCCAGGAATGTGTCAATAAAGTTTCCCCTTCCTGGGACAATGAATTCACGGTGTTCTTATTTCAATTTCCAGGAGTGTATTTTTCAGCGTTTGTGATACGCTCTCTCAAAATTCATATCAGTCTGTGAAATTTCTCATCACCATTCCTTGCACACGCCTGATGTCGTCTGTTTGTGTGATTAGATATGGTTCCATTCAATTGAACTGTGTTCGAATATTGGTTGTTCAACTGTTTGGTACGCAGTCTCTTTTGTAGACAAATTCCAGTTGCCCGATGTACTGATGATCACCTTTGTCGGAATACATGCTGATTTCCATGCAAAAACGTTACTTTCTACCAAGTTATTCACATTTGAACTCAAAATTATATTCCAATATTCTGTAGAAACAAGTGAGAGTGATTTAGGACTCAGTTTCACTCGATTAGTCCCACTTTCGCAATTGTGGATGGGAATGCGCTATAGGGTTTTCTGGTCACTGGGAAAATATCTCTGCTTAAGCGATTTGCGATACATTATGATCATGGGAGAATCTCTTTGACCTGCAAATTCTCTGTAGAACATCGCATGGATTCCATCGAGAGCTGAGACGTCACTGATTTTCAGGTGTTTAATATGATTTCCTACACCATTACTGCTGATTACTTTGTGACTCATTGTAGCAGCGTTACGGCTGAATGGTAATAACAATCCTTTATTTTCCTTTGTGAAAGAACGTTTGAAGAATTAGCTCATTTCTCTTTTTATTTTTCCGTTTTCTATTTGGGTTTCTGTCTTTTCTATGAGGATTATAAAAGAAATTTTCGTGCCACTTAGAGCCTCAACAAATGACAAAGTTATGTCACTTCTCGACAGGTCATGAGATAAATTTTTGCTGTGAAAAGTGTTGAAGGCATCATGTATTGCCCTGCTTGAATCTGAGCGCTCCTCAGTTAATATCTGCTTGTTTGCATATTTATTTTTTCCATTGTACTGGTTGGCGCTGTTTCTTAAGAAGTTTCCAGTAATTGTTTATTTGCCAAAAAGAATCTCTGCCATTTTCTTAGTTTGCATTTTCATATTTTTTCTGTAGGGTGGATGGTAATTTCTTTGTTTCACAATTCGCCTTCATGTGCACCGCCAGAATCAAGCTATTCTAAAGTATGTCTGAGACAACAACTTTTCTCATTTTACTGAACTTGCAGACTTTTCTGTTTATTTTTCCTCCTTTTTTGGAATACAGTTGTTTAGAAATTTGTCATCTTGACTTTCCTAAATTGTCAGAGTTTTCTTTATTTATGTTTTTCATTTCCCATGTATTATATCAGCATCCCAAAAAGGTAATTAGAGATTCCATCCCAGCTTAGTGTAACTTTTAACTGCCGCTTATCGTTCCAGTTTTCGAAGCCACATGGTGCTAATGTATTATAATGTTAGAATACATCGTCGAATCTTGTTACTTGTATGAACTTTATAAATCACCGTAACATAATATTAATTTCCATACAATATTAATTTTGGATTGAAAACAAACTGGTAAATGTTTTAAAATGTATTTTTCATGGGTTTAATTATCGGAAAAACTAGACTGTTCGTTGAAATGTCGCCCAACGTTTGACGTGCGCCAGACTCGACAGAATCCATAGAGAGGTATTTCGACCAATGGACGTATCTTGGGGTCGAGCAACTACTGTATCTGCAGAGAGGGATGGTTTTGCACTCACTGGTCTGCAAAAACTGATGTGTCTATCTCGGTAGCGACCTGTTCCTCCAGAATGAACGTGAGTCAGTGAGAGAAATGTAATGGTTGCATTCATCTACGCCAAAACCACTGCGATATCACACGAGCGACGCAATCGCTATTGACGGGGCCACTCAGAACTCTGTTGACTAAGACCATTCACAAACTTCCATTGCAGATTCTGAATATTTCAGTTTTTTATTTAAATCATTTTGGAGCCATTCTTGCACTCCTCTGTTGCTGGATTACTTCACCATAACAACCACTGTTACCAAGGAGCGTAAATCTCAAAGAGTCGTTGATTTTTTCCGGAGATTATTCTGAAGCAATACTTTTATAAGACAGTTCTTGTAATTTTGTTGCAACTATACAAACAGCAATTTGAAGAAATTTTATGACAGTGACTATAAAAGTAATGTTAATTTGAAGTTACTTTTATGCCGGTTCCTAGTTGAATAGCTTTAATTATGTAGGCTGTGTAGTAGAGTAAAGCATGTACTATCATAAGAGTCAAAGAGTGAACGTATGCTATTTCATTTCAGCCACCTCGATTTCTTGTTTTACCTTCGTTGTAGCTAAAGCCGCATTGAATAATTGTGCGTCATCTCTATCGCATTCTTTTAATCCTGAATAGGATCTAGTTAATGCCGAATAAATCCCTGTATTTAAAATTTAAATGACTATTGAAAATTCAGAGAGAATATAATTCTGGCGTTACGACATTGTCCAATCATGTTTTAATTAATCTCGTCTGCAGCTGTACGATAACTATAGGGCTATCACACAACGGGATTAACCTGTCTATGCACTAATGTTTGTTAAAAAGAGCTCATATGTGTAACAAAGACTGTTTTTAGTGGTCCGGGTTTTACTTCCACATGTGCGCGAATTTAATTCCGCCACGTCAGCATTTTAAAAAGATTTGTGTAGTGATACACCTCCTCACGTTCATATCAGCTCTTATGCATTCCGCATTTTCTATTGCATGCTATCAGTTTTTTAAAAGATCAAAGAGAATCTGATACCTTCACAGTTAACATTTCTACTGTCAAACGTAAATACAAATGAGATAAGAGACGTACTTAAATTACGAAATAATGTTAAATTAGTCATCGAGCGTTATATGACTTCAAACTCTATTCTTACAGTTACAACGAGTTTCAGAATATTGATGTTAAAGAATATGACTCAAAATGAGTATTTTACTTAGTAGCGGGTTGTCCACTGTTTTACAACTTTACGGATGGTCATATTTTAAAAGGTGACTGTATCTTCCATAATCTTTCGTCATCTGAGTGTGCATAATATGATTGCTTTGAAGCAGACTATTCTTGCTGAAAATACAGACAGATCTCAGTCTCTCTGCCTTGCTGCTGCCGACTATTTCTGCACGTACATGGTTCAGAATAAAGTTAGCCCAGGGGATTGTGGTGGATTTTCTTCGAGGCCAGTCGCATAGAGTAGCGTACAGTCAGATCCACACGATCAGTGTATTGCTTATCTTCGCTAGTCAGTTCAAATTATGTACTTTCCAGAAAAAATTTAATCTCATTATGAAGTTTAGTGCAGGTGATTTCATTTGCCGAAATTAATATTCTCAAAATTTCTCTGAATCTCTCGTTAGCCACATCTTTGTGAACCTTGTTGCATACTGAGTCAGAACAAAGGTAAGGATGGTAATGAGGAACTAGTTCGGTAAACTTTATTTGCTCTGCATGATGTGAAGTCAGGTGACTTCCACCCAGTTATTAGGTTGAGAAGAACGTTCTAGCTCAAGGCATTGTGGTGTGGATTTCCTTCGGGGTCCATCGCAGACAACAGTGTGCAGTCAGAACCACGTACTCGCCCTATCGTTAATCTTCACTAGTCTTTAGTCATGTAGTTTTCAGAACAAACTTCATCTCATTTCGCAGTTGAGCGCAAGTGATTTCATTTGCCGAAATTTATATTGTCGGAACCCTGGCATCTTCATGGCGTGTTTTCTTTCATTAAGTCTGCTCCTCTATTAATTTATTTTTGGCGATATGTTGCTTGAAAATCAAAAAGTTTAATTTAAAGTCTTCGCCGATATCCAATTCCAAGTTTTTTATTTCTTTCAATTCACTGTATTTATTGCGATTCAAGAAACTTGACCTATCATTTTTATTTTTACATCTATAAAACTGATATTATGAGTTCCGGAGTTTTGATGTGAGAACAGCGATTCATCAATTTCACTGATAGTTTAGCTCCGTGGATGTGAATTCTATTAGAGTTAGTCGTCTTATTTCTTAAAGCAAATGTGTGAACTTCGCATTGTCATCGAAGTAAGTAGGTGAACACATGTTTATTCGATTAATGTGTGCCATCAGCTGCTGGACACACGACTTTTGTAATTTTCATTTTAGTTGTTGTCCCGAATTAAACTGAATACACCATTAAATATACCCTAAAAGAGAGAGGCGTTAGCTGGTCATTTATCTGTTACCCCAGACCACAGTCTTTCCAGATTGACACCCTTTCTCTTTCCATTATATCATCTTATTTTTAAAGCTGCATTTTTTTTTCATTATGTACATGTAAATTCCAGTTAACAGGAAAGTAAATTAGAGCATGACAATTCAGCTGGAGCAAAATAAAGTCGCAGGTACAGCCGTTACGCTGGTATTTAGCTTAAATTAATCGAGACAAAATCACATTCACAAGACTTTTCCTATCAGGGCACTGATTGGAAATGAAATGAATTCGCTTTCAGGCTTGCCGGTTTGCATAAATGTAGTCCAGCGTATTATGGAAGTGCTACGTACTGTCAGTCTGTTTTGTTTCATTATTTTCGCGTGTAGCTTGAACATTTTAGTATGGGCTGCACCCCTGAGGCATTACTGTGTACTTCCTTTACTTGAAGTAATCTTCTGAAACGAAAGTGTACTAGACTGGGCACAGTGAAGCAGTGTTCTTGATTAACTCCACACATGCAAACAGCACGTGATAGTGAGCTCAGATGGCTGTACACGTACCCATCCCAGATGATCAGGAGTATCTGAGTCATCGTTCTTCTCTTTGGTTTGATGCGGTCCACTTTCGCCCTAAGTTAATTCCGGGGTACATTCCAATCTCTGCTTTCCTCTACAGTCTTTACCCTCTGCAGCTCCCTGATGTCTTAACAGATGTCCTACCATCCTGTCCCTTCTTCTTGTCAGTGTTTTCATATACACCTTTCCTCGTAGATTCTCTGGAGAAACCACCTGAGTCCTTATCAATCCGCCTAATTGTCCACTTCCTTTTGTAGCGGCACATCCCGAATGCTTCGATTTTCTTCTTCCATGTTTCACTATCATACAACGCTGTCCTCCAAGGCCAGGGATTTCTTTTTCGCCAGTGTTTGTCTGCTTTTTATGTCCTCCTTGCTGCGTCGGTGATGGGTTATTCTGCTGCTGGGTAGACCATATTTTTTCGATTTTTAATGTGCTTCACCATAATATCAGTTTTACAATTGAGCGAGAATCCGATACTAGGTCATTAAATTTTTTGGACTTCACTCTAACTGTGGTTGACAACCGCATTAACTTCGATATTTTTCGGAAAAATACGTTTTCCGGCGATATTATACCTGCAGACTCGGTACATCCGTACGCCCATAAGATGGCCTTTTTTCATTCTAATATTCACAGAGTTACAGCTATCCCTCTTGCACCAGATGCGGTAGAAACTGAACTGGTCACACTTGAGAATATTGCTATAAATAATGGCTATAGGCCTCAGTTGGTAAGATAGATGTATAACAAGAAAATAAATAAAAATAATATTACGTCTTCCACCCTAGGGGATGCGTTAGATGACAAACAAGTGGCAACGATATCTATCCCTTACATAGGCAGTATAAGTTACAAATTTGGGCGTTTACTCAGAGCCCATAATTTCAGAGTCGCCTATTCTACTAATAATACTTTACATAGGAATTTAATCCACTCCTTGGACAATAAGAGCGGTAAACTTTCCCAATCAGGAATATACAAAATTACATGCGGGGATTGTCCAAAATTTTACATCGGGCAAACGGGACGAGCTCTGGGTCTCAGGTATAAAGAGCATATTCCTACTAGAAGCGGTGACAGTATTAAGATCTCTACTTATGCGGAACACCTTGTGCAAACGGCTCATGCGCCGAGCCCTCCAGTTAATATCGAGTTACTTCATGCCGAGGTTAAGGGCTTAAAACTGGATGTTTTGGTAGAAATGCAGATCTTTAAGCATCTGCAACATGATAAAGACAATATCCTTAACGACCAACTCCTACTAAGAAACAGAAAATTTTTGAAGGTTTCGCACCTTTAATTTGTTCTTCATACTTGTAAATCTGATAATCTGGGGATTTTCACATTCGTGCGCTGATTAGCGAGCGCAGTTGGTCAAGTTGTTCCATCTTTTTTCTTTTATTCCTCATTTTCCTTTTACGATGAAGGTGATTTTAGCCCGTTGAACACCTCACGTTTTATTCCTATGTCTTTATTACCACGACGTCTTTAGATTACGTCCCCTCAGCCCCCCCCCCCCCCCCGCCCCTGGCTAACTATTGGTTTTAGGAATAGTTTTTAAGAGTTCCTCCTGTCCTCCTGTTGTCATAGATAGCTTCATATATGTTTCTTTCCTAACATAAGCAACCGTGTGCGGTTATTTTTAGGTTTCATCTCCTATTTAGCTCGTCACTTATTCTATCCATTCCATTTTTTGATATACGTTGATCCACGGTTGGGAATATATGGGCTATTTAGCCCCGACCCATGTATAAACTTTCTCGTATTCGTATGCGCATTCGCATTCAAATAACTTCCCTTGTCTTGCGCATGTGCATAGGTAGCGGGTCGGGCTCGTAAGTGAGCGACCATTTGTAGCTGCAGTGTATGGCGGGTCATGGCCCATGGAACATGGGCCGGTGTGAGGTGGAGCGTACACCATTTAGTTAAGTAGTGGTTTTGACTTTGTACATATGTACTGTTTGTGTTTTCCTTTTTTCGTTTATAAATGTATGCCTATGGTGTTCTTTTAATCATTGACAAAGGTCTTCTTAGGCACTTGGGGGTTTTATTGTTCTGAAGAAGGTGTAGTTATCTACGCCGAAACCTAGGTTAACACTAGGTGCTTTTTTCGCAATCGAGGCGGGTTTCTAGTTTTTTAATATATTAACCAACGATTGCTGACGCGCTGCGATGTTGAAGGTTTTTATTCTGCTGCATACCCAGGAGAATTTGCTTAACGTAATCTACTTCGTGATGACCAATCCTGATGTTAAGTTTCTCAGTGTTCTCATTTCTTCTAGAATCCTTTCACCCTGAGCTCTGATGTCACTATTAGAACTTTCTTTTGTTTTACTCCCTGCTTCTTCGATGTATACATTGAACAGTAGGGGCGAAAGAATACATCCCTGCCGTATACTCATTTTAATCCATGCAATCCGTTCTCAGTCTTCCCGTCTTATTGTTCCCTCTTGACTCTTGCATATATTGTATATTATACGTTTGTTCCTATTGCTTAGCCCTACCTTACTCAGAATTGCCTCTCTGGTGCCATTTCCTTTCCTAAAGCCAAACTAATCGTCATCCAGCCTCATTCTTCTGTATATTATTCTGGTCAGCAAGTTGGATATATGAGCTGTTGATTATATGACAATTCTCACACTAGTCGGCTATTACCATCTTGGGAATTGAGTGGACGATTTTTCTTTGAAAATAATATGGTAAATCACCAGACTCATATGTTCTACATACCAACATGAATAGTCGTTTTGTTGCGCTTTCCCCCAATGATTTTTGAAGTTCTGATTGAATGTTATCTATCCCTTTCGCCTTATTCGATCTCAAGGCCTCCAAAGCTCTTTTAAATTCTAATAGTGGAACACCTTCCTCTTCCCTGTCGACTTTCTGTTTCCTCTTCTGTCATCAGAGACCTTCATGTACTCTTTCTACTTATTCGCTCTCTCCGCTGCGTTTAAGATTGGAATTTCCATTGCACTCTTAATATTGAGTTAACAGTAGAAATATGTAGCTCCTACTTTTCAAGCTTTGTGCTGTACAGGGCTTCGAACACGGAAACTTTTCGGACAATGCTGTTACCGCCTGAGATATCCTGAAACAACACACACACGATACGTCATCACAGCTCCAGATCGACCAGACATCTCCTACTTTCCAATCTTCGCAGAGCTCTTCTACAAACTTTGGTGGAGAAGCTGCTCCGGAAGAAGTGACACAGCGGGTAAATGTCTTACCCACAACATAGCGAATTGTTTTCCGATTTAATTTTTCACTCTGCAACCCAGTGTGCCCTGCTTTGAAACTTCCTCGCACACTTAAACTGTGTGCCTGACCGAGAATCGATCACAGCTTTGCACTTCGTAAGCCGTTCATTTACGGACATAATCTCATCTGTGTCAGCTGGTTTTAAAAGGTTATAATCCGCCAAAAATATTCACAGTATCTCACACTCCGCTACAGAGTGGAAGCTTCATTATGGAAACAAACCTACGCTGTGGTAAATCCTTTTTTCTGTGGTAGCTTCCGTTCGATAACTACTAGACCAATAAGGCAATCTGGAAAGATTCTTTGAGGTTTGGAAAGTAGGAGAAAGGTTATGGCAGAATTTTAATCTCTATTTATGCACATATTTATATAATTTCGGCATTGTAGCTGTCGTGAGAAATGAAAGACGTTAATTCTGATTTTCCATTAATCCCATCTTATTCCCTTACATACGAAATATCGAATACCCTTTCACCTCTTCGAGTGAGTATTTTTGAGATATGTCGACAAGTCCAAAAGTGATGTAGGGAATACCCTTATTGTCGTTTGTTTCACATACACGAATTTTAATCTTTACTGTAAAGACGAACGCACGTACAGCAAGTTACTTTACACAAATTTAATATTTATTTTTCATAGAAATGCGGGTAATATTCTCGAATCAGAAGCTATAATTCAATTGTTGCTTAAAGCAAAAATAACCTGTCGAAATGCTATTTCTTGCAGCTCTTTGTACTGAAATATATAATGGGTTTTTTATGTACCATTACGTTACATACATGGTAGCCGCTTTGCTGTTGCGTGGGGGTGCATTTCCATCAATCTGTTTACACTTATTTTACATAAAATAAAAACAGGAGTTACAGTTATGTCATCGAAGCTGCTCAGACACTCGACACGAGACTCCAAGCGTGGAGGATGTCGGTCATCCTTAACACGTCTCGATCTACTGTGCACCTACCAAGTGAATACAATTGTCTGTATATATTGCCCACTATATATACAAGGTGAATCACCTAAAATTTGCACCGCACATATTGTGAAAATCAAAAGTGCTGTTGACTTGCAGTTTTCACAGAATGGATTGGTAGTCAGTGCCTTGCATTGTTAGCCAAGCAACTACCACTGAGCAAGAACAGTGGTCGCAAAATGATGCTAAACGAAAGCGGCTGGAGACGAGTTGTTTTTCAGAATCATTTTCAGGCCTGACATACACTCCTGCTTGTAAGGATTGCAGATCAAGCTCACCCAGTCCTCAAGCGAACATTGCGAATGGAAGTGATGCCATTCCAGGGAAGCGGTACTTTACGAAACCCTCGTTTGACTAACAGTCGAGTACTGCTCCTCAGTGTAGAGCTCACATAAGGTAGGATTCATAGGTAGAACTCTTAGAATTTCTGGATGATATACGTAAGATGAAAGAAAGGCTTCCTGATTAGGAACGGATTCGTTTCGCTAGCGCTCAAGCACCGTGGGGGAGCTCATCTAACTCCAGTGGCAGACACAGAGATTCTGGTCGTGTGTAAACTGTGCCAGTGGCAGGACGCAATCAGTACCTTCAGATAACTGTGGTGACGTTATTGATGACTATCCTACTGAAGCAGTTGTTAAACACGGTTTTCCGAAATTCCATCACATAAAAGACGAAGTAAATATTCCAGAATTCGAATCAAGAACATGCATAACATAGTAGATATTCTCAGTGTAGCGAAACAGCTTAAAACGCATAAGAAAGGCATGCCTTCCGGTCCAACTGTATACCAGTCAGGGTCCTTTCAGGGTATGTTGATACAATAGGTCTACACTTAGCAATTGTATACAACCACTCGCTCGTAGAAAGATCCTTACCCAAAGACTGGATTGTAGCACAAGTTACACCAATACCGAAGAAAGGAAATAGGAGTAATCTGCTGAGCTATAGACAAGTATCACTAACGTCGATTTGCTGTAACGTATTTGAAGATATGCTGTGTTCGAACGTTATGAAGCACCCCGGAGAAAATGATTTACTGACAAATATTCATTCGTTCTTGTGAAACACAACTAGCCCTTAATCTGACGAAATTCCTGCTATCGACAGGGGACCTCATATTGATTCTGTGTTGTTAGATTTCCAGAAGGTTTATGACACCATTGCTCACAAGCCAGTTCTAATTAAATGACGTACCTATGGAGCATCGTATCAGTTGTGAGACTGGATTCGTGATTTCCTGTCAGAAACGGCACAGTTCGTAATAATTGACGACAATTCATCGGTTAAAACTGAAGTAATATCTGGCGTTCATCTAGGAAATTTCATAGGCCCTCAGTCGTTCGTGATCTACATAAACGATTTAGGAGACAATCTGAGCGGCCCTCTTTGAGTGTTTGCAGATGATGCTGTCAATTACTGTCATGTAAAGTCATCAGGTGGTCAAAACAAATTGCAAAATGATTTAGACAAGTGATTTGTATGGTGCAAATAATGGCAATTTACTCTAAATCGTGACTAGTGTGAAGTCACGCAAAAGAGAACTAATTTCAGTTAAACGATAGATCACACAAATCTAAACGCTGTAAACTCAACCAAACACTCAGGGTTTACACTTACAAATAACTTAAATCGAAACGATCACATAGATATTGTTGTGGGGAAAGCAAACCAAGGACCATTATTATTTCAGCACACTTAGAAACTCTAACAGGTTTATTAAAGAGACAGCTTGCATTACACTTGTCCGCTCTCTTTTCGAGCATTACTGTGCTATGTGTGATCTTCATCAGGTAGGAATGACGGAGGATATCGAAAAATTTCAAAGAAGGGGAGCGGGTTTTTACTATCGCGAAATACGGGAGAGAGTACCACCCGAACTGGGGTGGCAATAATTAAAGCAAAGGCGTTATTCACTGCAACAGCAGCGTCTCACGACATTTCAGTCAGCAGCTTTCTCCTCAGAGTGTGTAAATATTTCGTTGGCGCCCATGTACGTAGGGAGAAATGATCGTCGAAATAAAATAATATAAATCAGAGCTAACACGGAAAGATTTAAGTGTTCGTTTTTCCCGCTCGCAATTCGAGAGTGGGACGGTAGATAAGTAGCTTAAGGGTAGTTTCAAGATCCCTCTTACAGGCACTTAATTCTGAATTGCAGAGTAATCATATAGATGTAGATGAAAATGTAGATGTGCTAAAATTTAGATCCGAAGTCACGTAGAGACTTACCGAAAGCCGTGTTTCCTTTCGCACCAATTGTAACTGAATACGGAAAGGGGGAGTTATAATGCTACACAGAATGCAAGTCGGCCCACCTCGCATGATGGCTATACGAGTGTCGCTGCAGGTGTATGTCTGTAAACGTATTGGGTATAGAGCAGCTTGTTATGCTGACACTATGTACACATACAGATCCTTACGTGTTTCCGGGCATTTGTGCCACCGTCTGTGGCTTTTCTTTATTCAAATCTCTAAAATGTGAAATTGTTGCAAGTGACAATTGTTCTAGCAAAATTAAGCTTAAAAACAGTTTTTTTGTTGTTGTCATTACATTAATTTTCTATATTATAGGCTATGCACGAAGCTTTGTACGATTATCGGAAGCTGGTAGCACGTCATCTGCAACGCAATAATAGTAATGTGAATTTGCTTGACGAGTTAACATACAGCTTTATATCTGAACCTTTATCCCGTTTTGTTGTGTGAAAATATTTCGTGGCTGTACTTTCGTTTACATGAAGTTAACTTCTGAAAATCCATTTTCATCTTTATTCTCCTAAGTTGTTGCGAATCATATACACTCAGTACACATATTTAGGAGAATTTGGTTTACATATACCACTTTAACATTTTACCAAGGAACAGTGCTAGTATTACCGTTGTGTATTCAGTCTTAAGTACCATTCACTATTTCTCAAGTGAGTTTGAAGCTTTTCTATCCCCCCACCCTTCTCTCTCTCTCTCTCTCTCTCTCTCTCTCTCTCTCTCTCTCTCTCTCCCTCTTTCTCCCTCTTTCTCTCTCTCTCTCTCTCTCTCTCTCTCTCTCTCTCTCTCTCTGTGTGTGTGTGTGTGTGTGTGTTTGTGTGTGTGTGTCTGTGTTTATTGGTTTGTGTTGACTTTCCTGTAAAGTTCCTTTAATGTGTTACAGAGAAATCCATTGCATAGCGTAGTGTGGTCGTTTACAATTTGTTTTCATCCTGCTAATATTTTTTACGCGGGAATTTCCTTTTGTTGTAAATTTATAATATAGGCCTGACTTGGATTTTACAATTTTTAAATCTATTTTAGTTGGTTGAATGGTGTAGGCTATTATGTTCTCGGCAAATATGCTGTGAGACCTGTTACCTCTTAGATGTATGAGGCGTCTCGGTTTAAAGTTCCTACATGTTTCCCTATGTATATTGAATGACAAGTGTTGCATATACATTCATATATACCTTGTAGTGAAGTCGAAGTAGATACTCCATGCGAATTGGTATGGGTGGAGGTTATACTTAACAGCCGAACTAAGTTAATAATTAGCTCCTTCTACCGACCCCCAGACTCCGATGATGTAGTTGCTGAACAGTTCAGAGAAAATTTGAGTCTCGTAACAAATAAATACCCCACTCATACGGTTATAGTTGGTGGGGACTTCAACCTTCCCTCGATATGTTGGCAAAAGTACTTGTTCAAAACCGTTGGTAGGCAGAAAACATCTTCCGAGATTGTCCTAAATGCTTTCTCCGAAAATTATTTCGAGCAGTTAGTCCACGAACCCACGCGAATTGTAAATGGTTGCGAAAACACACTTGTCCTCATAGCCACAAACAATCCGGAGCTGATAGAGCGCATCATGACTGATACAGGGATTAGTGATCGCAAGGTCGTTGTAGCTAGGCTCAATACCGTTTGGTCCAAATCCACCAGAAACAAACGCAAAATAATTTTATTTTAAAAAGGGGATAAAGTGTCACTAGAAGCCTTCCTAAGAGACAATCTCCATTCCTTCCGAACTGACTATGCAAATGTAGACGAGATGTGGCTCAAATTCAAAGATATAGTAGCAACAGCAATTGAGAGATTCATACCTCATAAACTGGTAAGAGATGGAACTGATCCCCCGTTGTACACAAAACAGGTCCGAACGCTGTTGCAGATGCAACGGAAAAAGCATGCGAAGTTCAGAAGAACGCGAAATCCCGAAGAGTGGCTAAAACTTACAGACGCGAGAAATTTGGAACGGACTTCAATGCGAGATGCCTTTAGTAGGTTCCACAACGAAACATTGTCTCGAAATTTGGTAGAAAATCCGAAGAAATTCTGGTCGTATGTAAAGTACACAAGCGGCAAGACGCAGTCGATACCTTCGCTGCGCAGTGCCGATGGTACTATTACCGACGACTGTGCCGCTAAAGCGGAGTTATTGAACGCAGTTTTCCGAAATTCCTTCACCAGGGAAGACGAATGGAATATTCCAGAATTTGAAACACGAACAGCTGATAGCATGAGTTTCTTAGAAGTAGATACCCTAGGGGTTGCGAAGCAACTCAAATCGCTTGATACGGGCAAGTCTTCAGGTCCAGATTGTATACCGATTAGGTTCCTTTCAGATTACGCTGATACAATAGCTCCCTTCTTAGCAATCATATACAACCGCTCGCTCACCGATAGATCTGTACCTACAGATTGGAAAATTGCGCAGGTCGCACCAGTGTTTAAGAAGGGTAGTAGGAGTAATCCATCTAACTACAGACCTATATCATTGACGTCGGTTTGCAGGAAGGTTTTGGAGCATATACTGTATTCAAACATTATGAATCACCTCGAGGGGAACGATCTATTGATACGTAATCAGCATGGTTTAAGAAAACATCGTTCTTGTGCAACGCAGCTAGCTCTTTATTCGCACGAAGTAATGGCCGCTATTGACAGGGGATCTCAAGTTGATTCCGTATTTCTAGATTTCCGGAAAGCTTTTGACACCGTTCCTCACAAGCGACTTCTAATCAAGCTGCGGTCCTATGGGGTATCGTCTCAGTTGTGCGACTGGATTCGTGATTACCTGTCAGGAAGGTCGCAGTTCGCAGTAATAGACGGCAATTCATCGAGTAAAACTGAAGTGATATCAGGTGTTCCCCAGGGAAGCGTCCTGGGACCTCTGCTGTTCCTGATCTATATAAATGACCTGGGTGACAATCTGAGCAGTTCTCTTAGGTTGTTCGCAGATGATGCTGTAATTTACCGTCTAGTAAGGTCATCCGAAGACCAGTATCAGTTGCAAAGCGATTTAGCAAAGATATCTGTATGGTGTGGCAGGTGGCAGTTGACGCTAAATAACGAAAAGTGTGAGGTGATCCACATGAGTTCCAAAAGAAATCCATTGGAATTCGATTACTCGATAAATAGTACAATTCTCAAGGAAGTCAATTCAACTAAGTACCTGGGTGTTAAAATTACGAACAACTTCAGTTGGAAAGACCACACAGATGACATTGTGGGGAAGGTGAGCCACAGGTTGCGTTTCATTGGCAGGACACTTAGAAGATGCAACAAGTCCACTAAAGAGACAGCTTACACTACACTCTTTCGTCCTGTGTTAGAATATTGCTGCGCGGTATGGGATCTTTACCAGGTGGGATTGACGGAGGACATCGAAATGGTACAAAAAAGGGCAGCTCGTTTTGTATTATCACGTAATAGGGGAGAGAGTGTGGCAGATATGATACGCGAGTTGGGATGGAAGTCATTAAAGCAAAGACGTTTTTCGTCGCGGCGAGATATATTTACGAAATTTCAGTCACCAACTTTATCTTCCGAATGCGAAAATATTTTGTTGAGCCCAACCTACATAGATAGGAATGATCATCAAAATAAAAGAAGAGAAATCAGAGCTCGAACAGAAAGGTTTAGGTGTTCGTTCTTCCCGCGCGCTGTTCGGGAGTGGAATAGTAGAGAGATAGTATGATTGTGGTTCGATGAACCCTCTGCCAAGCACTTAAATGTGAATTGCGGTGTAGTCATGTAGATGTAGATGTAGATGTACCTGATACGTATAATTTATCTCTGGGTGTTTCCTCTGTCCTGAACTCCTGTGTTTTATTGTCTCTTCCATACTCTAGTTTTTTGACATGTGGCCCATTCTGTTAACTATTTTCTTTTTGTTGTAAGTGAGTATGTGCTAATTTGTCTCGTGTGTCAGTTCTTGCCCTGTTGTGTCTTCCTGTGTTTGTTTGTTAGGTCTTGTGTGCATGTGCCTGGTCATTCCTTTTACTTATATTTGTTGACTTAGTTTTACTATCATACGTTTGTCATAACCATTTTCCACTGCTACTCGTTTTCTTTTTGTGTTTAGCTCCTTTATCTACTTCAGTCTGCTTGCGGATGTCCTGTTTAATCTTTGGAGCATTAATCTGATTGTGTCTGTGGGCGATTAGATGATTAAAAATGGTGGTGCGCATGGTAGTTGGTTTGGTGAATATTGTGAGGTTATGAGTGTGTTGCTGTAAACAGTTCAGTGATAGGGTTGTTCTCATCAGAATCGACAGCATACCAACTCCGACAACGACAGTTCAGATACACATGCCGATGTTGCAAGCTGAAGATGAAGTCATAGAAAAGTATATGAGAAAACTGAGAGCATAAGACTGTACGTAAAGGGAGATGAATGTGTAGTAGTCATGTGGTACTGGAGTGTAGTTGTTGGGGAAGGAGCAGAAGAAATGGTTACAGGAGAATATGTGCTTGAGACAAGGATTGTGGGGGAGAAAGAATAATTGTGCTCTGTGATAAACTTTAGCTAGTAATAGTGAATACTCTGTTCAACAATCACAAGAGGGGAAGGTATACTTGAAAAATTCCGGGTGATACGGGAAGATTTCAATTAGATTAATTTATGGTCAGACAGATTCAGATATCAGATACTGGATTGAAAAGCTTTACAGGAACGGATATAGACTTAGATGACAACGTAGTAGTGATGAAGGGTAGGCTGAAGTTTAAGAGATTAGTCAGGAAGAATAAATACGCAAAGAAGTGGGGTACAGAAGTTCAAAGGAATGACGGTGTACTCTTGCTCACGCTATAGATACAGCAAAAAGGAATAGCTCAGTAAGCAATTCAGCTGAAGACGAATGGGCATCTCTAAAACGGACAGTCACAGAAGTTGGAAAGAAAGCCACAGGTACAAAGAAAGTAACTGTGAAAAAACCATGGACAACAGAAGCCTACTTCAGCTGTTCGCTGAAAGAAGGAAGTAAAAAAAACGTTTAGGGAAATACAGGAATACAAAGGAATGAAATAAATAGGAAGTTCAGGGAACCTAAGACGAAATGGCTGCATGAAAGATGTGAAGAAATCGAAAACGAAATCGTTGACTCGGCATATAGGAAAGTCAAAACACCCTTTGGTTAAATTAAAAGCAAGGATGGTAACATTACGAGTGCAAAGGGAATTCCATTGTTAAATGCAGAGGACACAACGGATAGGTGGATAGAAGGCCTGCATGAGGGGGAAGATTTGTCTAAAGTAATAGCAGAAGAAACAGGAGTCGATTTAGAAGAGATAGGGGACGCAGTATTAGAAGTAGAGAGCTTCAAAGGAAGAAGGTATATATAACATTTCAACAGAATTTCTAAATCATTGAAAAAGTGGCACCAAAACCATTATTTACGATGGTATGTAAATGTATGAGTTTGGCGAAATACCATCTATCTACTTGAAGAACGTCCTCCACGTAGTTCCGAAGACTGCAAGAGCTCACGAGTGCGAAAATTATAGCAGAATCGGCTTAACAGCACCTGCATCCAAGTTGCTGATAAGAATAATACACAGCAGAGTGGAAACGAAAATTGAAGATGTTAGACTGCGATCAGTTTGGCTTTAGGAAAGGTAAAAGCACCAGTGAAGCAATTCTGACGTTGCGGTTGATAATGGAAGCAAGACTAAAGAAAAATCAAGACACGTTCATAGGCTCTGTTGACCTGAAGAAAGCGTTCGACAATGGAAAAAGGTGCAAGATGTTCGAAATCCTGAGAAACATAGCGGTAAGCTATAGGGAGAGACGGGTATCAAACAATACGCACAAGAGTCAAGAGGGAATAAGAATGGACGATCAACAACGAAGTGGTTGGATTAAAAAGATTGTAAGACAGGGATGTAGTCATTCGCCCCTACTGTTCAATGTGTACATCGCAGAAGCAATGATGGAGATAAAACAAAGTTTCAGTGCTGGAATTAAAATTCAAGGTGAAAGGACATGACTGATACAATTCGCTGATGACATTGCTACCCTGAATGAAAGTGAAGAAGAGTTAGATGATTTGCTGAATGTGATGAATAGTCTAATGAATACAGACTATGGATTGAGAGTAAATCGAAGAAAGAAGAGAGTAATGAGAAGCAACGGAAATGAGAACAGCGAGGAACCTAACATCAGGATTGATGGTCCGAAATAGATGATGTTATGGAATTCTAATATTTCGGCAGCAATATAACCAATAACGGTCGGAGCAAGGAGAACATCAAGAGCAGACTGTCGGTATCAGATAGGGCTTTCCTCGACAAGAGAAGTCTACTAATATCAAAAATAGACCTTAATTTGAGGAAGAAATTTCTGAGAATGTGTGTTTGAAGCACAGCGTTGTATGATAGTGAAACATGGACTGTGGAAAAACCGGAACAGAAGAGAATGGAAGCATTTGAGATGCGGTGCTGCAGACGAATGTCAAAAATTAGGTGGACTTATAACATACGAAATGAGGAGGATCTGCACAGAACTGGAGAGGAAAAGCTCATTTGGGAAACACTGACAAAGAGAAGGGACAAGATGATAGGACATCTGTTAAGGCCACAGGGAATGACTTCCATGATATCAGAGGAAGCTGTAGAGGGCAAAAAGTGTAGAGGAAGACAGAGTTTGGAATACATAAAGCAAATAAGTCAGGACCTAGGTTGCAAGTGCTACTCTGAGATGAAGAAGTTTGCACAGGAGAGGAATTCTTTGGGGGCCGCATCAAACCAGATTCAGAGAGAAAATGAGTGTTGTTTATTCTTTTTATGGTGAAGTCCAGAAAATGTAGTATGTTTTCCATTTCAGTTCACAATATGAAGTGATTTTTTGGTTCTAAGTTGTTCATTTCATTGTGTAGCTGCTTTATGTGTGTGTGTTTGTGTGTCTCAAGATATTGTTCTTTAAGTTGTTCATGAATATGTTGGCTAATACACCACTCTACTTGGTGATCAGATTGGCAGTCTGTCATATTGTGAACAAAATTATCTGTTGACCACAAAGTAATTTTGTGCTCTAATGGCCTTGAGAATGACTGCCATTTTCTCAGTGAGTGTGTGTCTCATGTGTTTCCTTGTTGTTTTCATCCTTTTGAGATGAAGTTTATTGTTTAATCTATTGGAACGCAAGTGTACATTGATGGGATATAAAATGATATAAGGGGTTTGCTGTATCTGGAGAGCCCATGTTCTTGATGCTGTCTACTAATTGCTTCTAGTTTCCTGGTTTCCTATTATTGCTGTAGAATATACTTTCTGTAGTAAAACACACACTTGTGTGTGTGTGTGTGTGTGTGTGTGTGTGTGTGTGTGTGTGTGTGCATTACTGAAGAAAATATATAGTGTTGAAAACTTAGGAACTTAGAAATGGAAAACAAACAAAATTTTCATGACCTCACCTTGCAAAGCGCCATAGCCCTACCATTCATAATCAATCAAACCATCCACTGACACAAAAACACCCAAGATTAAGATTCATGGTCCACAGATTAAACAGGACACCCATGAGCAAACTGAACTACACACAGGAGCTAAACCCAATAGAGTAAATAGTAGTGGAAAATGGTTATGATACCTATGATAGAGAAACTAAATCAACAAATACGAGTAAATGGTAAAGGAATGTAAACAAGGCCTTGCACAATAACACCGGAGAATACAGCAAATAATCAACATATGCATGACATAGCAGAGAAAGAACACATCCACAAAAGTAAATTGCATGTACTCACCAATATTCAAAAATAGTTCACGGAATAGACAACATGTTAAAGAAACAGCGACTTCAAATACTATAGAGAGCAGGCAACAAGGCACATAAAAACCCAGAACACATGAAACACACGAAAACAATTTCAACAGACCAGGTATATATGAATTTATATGCCAGGCGTGTCGCTGGTATACACAAGGCAAATATGCAAGAATTTTAAAACAAGATATTCAGACCATTCTAGGACTCCACAAAGTAACAGGAACCTTAACAGTTTTGCTGAGCACATAATAGCCCACAAGCTTCAACCAGCTGGAATGGAAACTAATCTGAAAGTACTAAAATGAAACCACAGCCTGTATTATAAAATGACAGCAGAAGAAAATTACAACGTACAAAAGACATTAGAAGAAGGAAAACAGATTATAAAAGACTATACTACGCTAATCAGTTGAATTCGTTTAATACATTAATGGAACGTTATACAAAAGTGTTATTTACAAATGTAATTCCGCAAAATATAAATAGTGTCTGTGGGTGCTCCTGAACAACTTAGAGACTGCAGAGGAAAAAGAATTTTCGGTAGCTAAATGTAAGTACTCGCAAATATAGTCACGTAATATTTTCACGCAGCAAAATTAAGCTAAAATATAAAATAAGTTAAATCGCCAACCAAATTCTTACTATACGGGGTGAGTCACTAATTACTGCCACCGAGAATAACTCCGAAAGTATGATAGGAGATGAAAAGTTTGTGGGACATAAGTTGCATGGACTACAGGGGCCACAATATGACGTTGGTTTTTTGTTGCTTGGTAGGGTCGATTCAGAGATATGAAGGTCAACTTTGCTTTTATAAATGAGATTCTATAGTTTGGTACTTATTTTCTCTTAAGTCTATCGAGATCACTCCAGTGATGTGTAACAGTAAGGTCTTTGAGGGTCAACGAAGGTCACAAAGGTGACATAAATGTCCATTTACAGAAGGTGTTCGAAGCAATGACCATTGGTATCAATACAGTGCTGCAATCTTCTTATCATGGATTGAGTGTATTCCTTATCACAGTTCCAGATGAAATACTGCCAGTATCCGATAATATGCGGAGGGTTCTTTATAACCCTGATATGTAACAAAAATAAAGTAATAACAACAAAAACAAAAAAACTGTTTATAGACTTAATTTTCGTAGAATAGTTATCACCTACAAAATTCTGACACTTTCCAGATTTGTGTAACGGAAACTCGCTGACGATAGCATAAAGGTGCTGAAATTTGTTAGGGTCTATACGCAAAAACACAGTTTCCATAACCGGCGGACCGTACATCCAGAAGTCATGTCTGGGAAATTGCAAGAGCAGCAAAACCAAATGATGAGTACTTGTAAAATTATTGAACAGATATTGTAAGGAAAGCATTTAACTTAAGAAGTACAGACAGGCAACGACAATAGTTAAGGAAGCAGCAGGAAGGCAACAGGAGCACACCGAAGCTTGTATGATTGTTGTATCCGGAAGAGTAACAGAAGAGTAAAGAGATGAGAAAAAGTTAGGGTGTCTAGATATATCAGAATTCAACAAACACTAACTGATCTGTACTGAAGTGAAATGGCTCTGAGCACTATGGGACTTAATGTCTTACGTCATCAGTCCCCTAGAACTTAGAACTACTTAAACCTAACTAACCTAAGGACATCACACACATCCATGCCCGAAGCAGCATTCGAACCTGCGACCGTAGCGGTCGCGCGGTTCCAGACTGAAGCGCCTTGAACCACTCCGCCACTCCGGCCGGCGTGTACTGAAATAAGACAGCAGAAGTTTATATTTTCCGAACAGCAAAATCAGCATACAAAAACGAGAATAGAGTCCTATTTCATCCGGTATAAAACATCAATGAAGCATGATCACACCCATCCAATTGATACATTAAAAATTGCTTTAAAAACTACTTTCCACTGTGTAACCAAATAGATTTGTCATTCTTGTAGCACACCTAGTATGTGAGAGATGATTTCCTCAAGGACAATTATAGTACATACCCGTTCCTACTGTAACATCAAGGTACAAATGTGTTCTTGTTTACAAAGCAAATAGACAGGAATGAGAGGATAAAATTAAACCTGTAACACGCTCTAAGAAAAAAATAGACACACCATCAATTAATTACCCCACTGGGACGAAAATCATTACAGGTATGGAGGAATTGGATGATTTATTCAAGAGAAAGGTTTTCACAAACTGAGGTATTCCATAAGGCGTTGATCCACAGCTGGCCCTTATGCAAGCAGTTATTCGGGTTGTTATTGACACATAAATTTGTTGGATTCCTGAGGGATATCGTGCTACTTTCTGCCCCTATTTGTCCGTTAGATCGTCCAAGACACGAATAAGTTGGGGGGGACCTGCCCATAACGCGCAAAACTTTGTCAACTGAGGAGAGATCTGGTGACGTTAGTGAACACGTTAGGGTTTGTCGAACACGAGTATACGCAATAGAAACTCTTACTGAAATGTAAGACTCTTGTTGAAATGTAAGACCAAGATGGCTTGTCGAAATAGGCAGCACAACGGGGCGCTGCCTGGGGCGTCTCCAGACGTCTCTTCGTTTGTCATTGGGGTTCATTTGGAAGCAGGACACACTACTGAAGAAAATTACACACCAGTTAATGAGACTCCTGGCCCAAGACGTGTTTCGGGACGCTCTTGACAGTGGTGGGATACCAACCTGACCGTCGTCCGCCATATGGCCAGAGAAACGCGAGTGAGCCCCTTCTTTTCATAGTATGACTCCTTTGGTTGTCATCTGTGGCACTCTTTAACCACAGCGGTACGTCAACGATATTCTACGGCCAATTTTGTATGTCTTCTTGGCAGGTCACCCTGAGATTTCAGTTCAGCAAGACAATGGCCGCTCAATCTCAGCGAAGGTTTCTACTACTTTTCTTCGTGCTTATCAAACCTATCTTGGCCAGGACGGTGGCCGGATCTCTCCCCAAAGGAGAACATATGGAGCATTATGGGCAGGGTACTCCAACCAACCGTACATTTTGACGATTTTACGCATCAGTCGGACAGAATTTGGGACGATATCCTTCAGGAGAATAGAAGCTTTCGAAATGTGGTGCTACAGAAAAATGTTGAAGATAAGGTGGGTAGATCACGTAACTAATGAGGTGGTATTGAATAGGATTGGGGAGAAGATAAGTTTGTGGCGAAACTTGACTAGAAGAAGGGATCGGTTGGTAGGACATGTTCTGAGGCATCAAGGGATCACAAATTTAGCATTGGAGGGCAGCGTGGAGGGTAAAAATCGTAGAGGGAGACCAAGAGATGAATACACTAAGCAGATTCAGAAGGATGTAGGTTGCAGTAGGTACTGGGAGATGAAGGAGCTTGCACAGGATAGTTTAGCATGGAGAGCTGCATCAAACCAGTCACAGGACTGAAGACCACAACAACAACAACAACAACAACAACATCCTTCAGGAGGATATCCAACGACTTTATCAAATCAATGCCAAGCCGAATAACTGCTTGCATTAGGGCTAGAGGTGAACCAATGAGTTACTGACTTGCTTAATTTGTGGAACTCTTTCCCTTGAATCAATCATCAAATTTTTCTGATATTTTAATCATGTTTCGGTCTCTACATATACATCAAACTACTGATTTCCGTCCCATTCGAATAATTCCTTCATGGTGCATCGGTTTCTTGTCTTAGAGTTTAATCACCAAACGATTCGTACCGGTGTCCACATGAGACAATACAGTTCTTCATGCGTATCCATTTTAGGACATTGCAATATCATGAAATCGAATACGTAAGTATCCAAAGGATTCCTTGCAAACCTGTTTCTATCATGCCGATTTTCTTGTAACAGAGACGAGAAAAGATAAATTATTTTGTGATGTATCCGTGGTCCTATAATCTGCTTTTATTTCAAAATGTGTTGTATAAGTGAGCAATGTGATATTTTCATGCCAGTTCCTTCAACAGGAGTGATTGTAAGGTAGACGGGACATCCAGTGTTATTTGATGGGCACTAGTGTTCTTCAGCAACCAACGATATTTTTAAACCAATCACAGTATTTTGTACGAGTATGGAAATTTGTTAACATTTTCATTCCACGAATTTCCTTTTTTGCAGTAAAATTGCGTCTCACCTTAAGCGTCTCACCTCGTACACCGCTGTACCATAAATATTTTATTATGGCATCGACCGTCTTATAGAACACATTAAAAGAGAATTACCTAACTGCTGGCGTTAATCTGTTGAGGTTATAATTATGTACTTTTTGTTTGATTGCTGTCAGAGCGTGCTTATGAAAGTTATTTAAGGCATTACAAATGATTAATACTAATATCATCTTTCTCCTTCTTGTCCTTCTTTCGTTGCGGCCTTATTGAATTGTGGGTAACCCACTCATCGATTGCGTCCAACTGTTTTATATACTCCACTGGCGGCAGTATTTACCTGATCCTTCTTTTTAGTCAACCTCTGGCATATTGTTAAGTGTGTACTTGTTTCATCAATTTTCTTTCCTTCCACCTTGATCTTTATTTGCGGCCTCTCCTCCCTGACTCCAATAACATCCTTTATTCCTGTCTTTTTTTTTGCCCTAACCATTGTTTCCCATACTGTTTTGCTCATTTTATCCATATTCATTCCGATCAAATTCCCAGAAAGTATAATCCTTTTCAGTCTTAATTCTCTTGAGATTATTATCATGCTCCTGTTCAGTTCTTCTCACTGTTTTCCAAAACATATTTCATAAGATTTTTAGTGGTCAGTATCTTTCTCTCCTCTGTTTCAAGTTATAATGCATCATGTTTTCTACTGTTATTTTATCATTTCGGTCACATATTTCTCACCGTTCTTACAGAGTCTCACTTTTACATTTACAGATACGTTCATTTTATTGTATCGTCTTTGGTCATATAGAAGGCTGACCTCATCCCTACTATTTCCTCATTTGTCATGTTCCTTCCAGTTACGTATTCTTACTGAAAGTTTAGTTTCTCAGCCTTTTGCACAGTGGCTTCTGATGGTTTGATACCTACACTTAAATAAAAGCAATCTCCTAGTAATTCCAAACGAGTGATATTCGCTGGCGTAGACTGCTATTAATATTTAACTATTTATCAAAAAGACTTCACCGGTCACGAAAAGTGAGCTTTCGTTCGTAAAGAATAATGTTGAAATTGACTTGGTTAATGGAAAACATTGTGTTCCATCGAAATATATTATGAATTTAGAAATTAATATAAGAAACGGCCCTACGTAAGAGCTCGGTCATCCAAAGCACAAGACAAAAACAGTTCGTCTTTACACTGCTCCGTTCAAAATGGAGACAGGAGCAGAGCTACCTCCAGTTCAGATGCTAATTAAATTCCTTCGCTTTGACCACCGTAGACGTTCGCCGAGTACCATTGTTCCGATGTACAATATCCGTAGAACCATCTCTTGAAAAGCCATGCATTCTGTAATCTATGTAATTCACCATTGTGTAGTAAAGTATGCCATTGTTCAGAACAAAGATTAGGATTCGGTGTTGTCCAATGTAGGACGCATTCGACTGATGACTGAGGAGTTCATTTCTTCTCCACGTTCCGGATCCCTTAAACAACGAAAAAATGTTATAATGTCATGTTCCGTCGACGACGTGATTCTCAGAGAAAGATTAGTTGTGTAGATGATAGGGGGAAGAAAGCAAACCTACTGCTACCAAGAAGTATTTACGGTACTTACGCAATAATTGTGTTGACCGGATGGGGATTGCAGCCCTCTCATTTCGAATGGGGTCAACTGTTCGTCTGTTTTAAGAGTACTATCAAGACGCAACAGACTACTGGTTAAAGATAAAATTGGCTTTCTATTTTTCTTAAACAAAAGAAAAAAAGCTTATGAGATGAGAATGGTACAAACGGCGTGTACATAACGTATTTAAGATTGGTTGAAAAGTTATACAGACATCAACAAGGATTACGTAACACAGCTTCAAGCGGGAAATGCTGAGGCAAAATAATCGACTAGCTCAGAGATTTAGATCAGAGAAACAGATAATTTAATTTTTTCTCTGGCATGTGTTGCACGTAGCATGTAGCCATCATTGCGATACGTGAGTGGTACATCATATTCTAAAAATATGATGACGGTCATGTGGAGCACAGGATATTGAAGGTCCCCGTGTAAACATACACATTTGGGTGTGTAGTATACAGTCTATGGGTCCACAAAAATTGTGAGAGTTTTACACTATGGTGAGCGAATAGAGGTGATACCAGTAGAAAGTTACTGACTCTACCTGCACACAGTGACTTGTTGAACGCAATAATACGTCCGAAAGTGAATATGTGACGTAGATAACCCACTACTACTGCTGGAAAACCGAAGCACCTGTGTCGAAACAAAAATTTTCTCACAATTTCTGAGACCCTGCAGAGAAAATACTATGACAAAATTGTACAACGTGGTATTCACGTCAGACAGGCGGAAAAACTTCAAACAGAAAAAATGATGCAGTAAATGCACTTCTAAACAAGATATGTGCTTTCAGTGTGACAGTTACTGAACCAGCAGTTTAACATGTCAGCACAGTACTGAAATTCTTTACAGGAGAAATGAAAAACTGGTAGATGTCGATCTCAGGAAGCTAGTTTAGATTCTGAAGAAATGTAGAGGTACAAGAGTCAATATGGGCAATACGTCTTATCTTATAAAGATTGAAGAATGCTGTTACCGTCTGAGATATCCTGAAACGACACACACACGATACGTCATCACAGCTCCAGATCGACCAGACATCTCCTACTTTCCAATCTTCGCAGAGCTCTTCTACAAACTTTGGTGGAGAAGCTGCTCCGGAAGAAGTGACACAGCGGGTAAATGTCTTACCCACAACATAGCGAATTGTTTTCCGATTTAATTTTTCACTCTGCAACCCAGTGTGCCCTGCTTTGAAACTTCCTCGCACACTTAAACTGTGTCGATAAGTGACAGTGAAAAATTAAACCGCGTGCATCTAATGGAAATTTGGGAAAAGCAATCGTCACCGAAGTTAATCTGTCGGTGAAGGGGGAGGAAAGGGCTACATCTAAATGAAAGGAAAAATGCAAATGTAACTGGTGGAAATTAATTTTGAAAAGGGGTAAAGTTAATAAAGAAAGTAAATGCGCGGCCGTTACGTTAACAGTGAACTAGCGGTAATTAGATATTTGAGATTTGGGGGACATTACGGTCGCCAGTCCTATGGACAATTACTATAGTAACTGAAAAAGAAAGGTTATTACGCATATAATTGGCACTAGAAGCGTGGTAACTGAAGGTTGACACGTGTAGCGTGAAAACTGAATGTTTGTCAGAAGTAATAAATTTCGCTACACTCTGACTGAATTTAGCAAAAGAATTAATAAAACCGGAAAATTTAAAGTTAATTTAGTGACTGAAATTAATAGTGAGCTTGGTTTCTGAAGCACATCGAAATTCAGTAAAATATGGCTAGTCTTGGGCTACCTCAATAATCAATACAAAAGCTACTTGAATCTACGCAATTTGGAAATAAGAGATTTAACTTTGAACTTGAATTAAATGATTCTGAACAATTAACAATAATAAAATTTAGTACGTACCAAGCTGAGCTGCAGTCACAGGTAAGGTAAAATACGGTAACAAAACTCGCACTCTTAATTTGTGCTTGGGTAATCTAAATATTGTAGCCAGCTATGAATACCTTAACTGAACTTTGAAATTAAAGCAATGAAATCGAATGATATTACTTTAATGCTGGCGTTTTAATTTCAACGACACTCGGGTTTATTTCGGAAAAGGAAGGGACCCTGCTTGGTAATGCAATTGGGACAATGAGCAACAAAGGTTCATGCTACGTTCCTGTAATTTAGTGAGAAAAATTTAACAGTTTGAAAAGCTGAGGTCTGCCATACAGTTCTAAAACTTTAAGTGCTACTAGTCTTCCTTGTTGGTTGATTGAAGGTTTGAAGTCGTCGATGGAGGAGGTGGCGACAGTCACTCATTGTCG
This sequence comes from Schistocerca piceifrons, assembly GCF_021461385.2. Classification (NCBI taxonomy): domain Eukaryota; kingdom Metazoa; phylum Arthropoda; class Insecta; order Orthoptera; family Acrididae; genus Schistocerca; species Schistocerca piceifrons. The sequence continues at coordinate 958,995,037 of NC_060138.1, forward strand.
GCCGTCGCTGTTGCAGAAGCTGGATGTTGGCGCGCCTTCTTCTCGACACGGTCTCCAGCCGAAACGGGCTCTTGATGTGTGCCAGCTAACGCTTCCCGTCCGCGACACCATGTCAGAAACTAACGTAGCAAGTCGAGCGCAATTACATGCTGCCAGACCCCGAAAATGCGGCAACTGGCGGGAGCGTCACACAACACACTTGCTCCACTGCCCTCCTCCAGCCAGACTCTGCTCTGCCCGCGCTCCACGCGACAGAGTTAACTCTACCAAAGATCCTAAACACTTTGGTTCTCCACACGACCTATCGATGTATTCGTTCGATAGCATAGTTTTCCCTAGGCCAGACCCAGCGTATAAATACAAATAATATTCACAAAACAAACCAATTATACATCGACATAAATGCATATATATATATATATATATATATATATATATATATAAACAGTAAAACAATTACAATAAAGAGACAGAAAAATCATATCTTCAGGTGGCAACATAAGGAAAAAAATTATAGTACAATAGATGGAAATAGGAGGATATGCATTTCCGGCGTTACAAATTACGATAAGACATACCCGGATAACAGAACAGCGGGGGGATTGGAGATACGATTCTCCATTGTGACTTTTTTTTCTTTTTTTTAATGCGAGAATAATGTTCCGTTTACTAGCTTCAAGCAATACAGAAATAGTATTTGTGCTATGACATGGCAGTGGTTGATACCGAAATTTCATTTCACTTAAATGTTATATGTGAACCAGGATTTGCTTTAATTTGTGAAAGATATTCATTGGAGTTTGAAACATACCTAGAGAAGTATTTCTTTTTAACGTAATTTTATTGTGGTTTTTCTTTCTGACGTATGTTCACCTTCCAAAACTTACTACTCATCACAATGTTAATTTTACGTCAGCCTGGTTTATGGTTACCCTTTCAGATTATATATGTACATATATAAAGGAATTGTTAATCTCATTTGTAACACCAACAAGAAGGTAGTTTTTCTGTTTACTATTGTTCCTGTTTAAATTTAAAAGAAAAGTCGGATAGATCGTCTGCCATAAAAAAAATAAAAATAGGTCGGCTACAGCCTCTGGCATTTAAAAAAAAAGTGGTAAAGCGACCGCTCGCAATAATCGGAAAATCCAGGCTAGAGTCCCGGACTGAGTCGGTTAGAGCGTCTGCCATGTAGGCAGGAGGTTTCGGGTTCGAGTCCCGGTCGGGGCTCACATTTTTCAGCTGCCCCGTTGACACTTATCAACGCCTGTAAGCAGCTACTAGGTGTGTATTTCATTATAATTTCATTCATCGAGAGCTGCAAGATACCAGCTTCATATACACTAATAGCATTGAACTCAGTTCCGCGTTGTCTCGTCCTCCGTGTGCGGGAACGCAAGTATGAACATCAGGTGATTAATTTCGTGGACTATGATAATTGAAAAAGGTGTAAACAGTGTAACATATGGAAGTCTACGTCGTTTCAGAAAGCGTGCAGGGATAGCCAAAGCGAATAAGGCAGCCACTTCCGATGCTTGGGAAATCCGCTTTCGAGTCCCGATCTGGCACAAATTTTCATATATCACTGTCGGTATTAGACCTACACCTAATACAGCTGATGTCAAGAAATTCCCAGACAGCGAATTAATTTCGGAAATTGGATCTGGTGGCCTCTGCAGAATGAGCATTCCAGTTTTGTTTGCACTTTTGCTTTCTCCTTGCGGCATCTCCTACGTTAACATTGGCGCTTGCTGTCGCTGAATAGGAATAGCGAAGCCTTGGTGTGATAAATATTCGCAGTAAACATTGGTCTGCGTCAAAGTAAAAATGGCCTTCCTAAGAAGTATGACATAACCGTTTCTATCGACCCCACGCCAGGCCTTTGCTGCAACTTGCACTCGCTTTAAAACTTTTCAGATGTTAAGAAAATACGTTCAAAGGTAAGCCAAAATATTTTGATTGCATCTTTCTGCTCTTTTTTGTGAGACCACTCACGGAACTTTTTACCTGCATCGTTTTCAATGTGGGCTCAGCGCCGATAAGCCACTATAGAGTCATAATCAGCGCATTTAAGAATCACAGAAAATGTCTCGTATGTGTGTTGGTCAGCGGCGCAGCCCTCTAGCGTATGCTTACATTTGAAAATGCCAGGCATGTGTAGTATTCACATCAGAATTTATACAGTGTTAGTGTTAATGGACATTAAGAAGATGGATTTATTCTGTAACAGGCAGGTGTGTGCATGGTGTATTTCATAGAACTACAGAAAGAAACAAACCAACTTACTTCATTCTGTAAAGCGTCTTGTTGCACCTTCTCACAGGCTACGTTTGTATTGCTTGTGCGTGAAACGCATTCACAGTTGTGAATACGGACAACCTTAGCTGTATAACAGAATTACGATAACGCAAATCCGTGCCGGGACGGGACTCGAAGCCGGATTTCCCGCCATTCGCAAGCAGTCGCCTTAACCGATGTGGCTATCCTGCACGACTCACGGTCCGACCCAGACTTCCGTATGTCGTTGTTCATGCGGCACAACATGTACTCGTACACATGATGTAATTCCCGTACAGGGCAGCGCGGATATTTTAACTGAAAGCTGCTGCTTGGTGTCGGCGGATAATACGATATTGCAATACTTGTACTGTTAAGAACTATGATGCAATGTTTCTTTGGACATGCGTGCATGCGACTTCCAGTTAAAATGTACAGGTATTACATAACGTGTACGAGTACAGGATGAGACACTTGAACGAAGAAATATGGAAGTGTGAGTCGTCCACGGATAGTCAAAGCGATTAAGGTAATTGCTCGTGTGAAATGGGAAATCCGGCTTCGAGTCCCGGTCTGACATTGATTATCATCGTCGTGATTCAGTTTTACAGCTGCTAGTTGTCCGTATTCGCAACTGCGAATACATTTCACTTTTTCATGATTGCTGGTAGACGTCGCAGTGCCTGTTCCTTCTAACATGAATAAACGTCCGAAAGAACGTGGCAGCGTATTTGTAACAACACATGCACCGCAATATCGTATTGTATTGCTTGTATTAAATATTCACGACATGTAATTCATCAACATTAGAGTCTGACGTTGAAGTGGAAGTTCACATTCTAGTACGAGCGGTCGTCTGGCACCTGTATGTGCTGCCTAAATCATGCTGCGGTATTCCCACAAGCATTCGGTATGGACAAATCTCCGGAGAACCCCGGAACCTGTCCTAACAACCGCTGACCAACAACACCTCTGCGTCTCCACTCCCTTCGGAAATGTATTGGTGCTTGTAAGCCCGAACAAGCCCGAGGGGCACTACGTTACTCTGACAAGACAACAGCGGTACGCATACACTACCAGCTCGAATGTACGTATGTTGTTCGTCGCCTGACCCTCAGTGCGCATGGAGGCGACGTACGATATTCACGAATTTTGTGGTCAAAAGATTTCGACACCTAAAGCGAATAAAACGTCGTTAATATTTACTTCGAGCTATCCCGTCGTATAATGATTTTACGAAGTTACCTGTCATCAAGTCACATGTCGTTGTCCAAATGTTACACTTAGATGGTTGCAAACGGCTGAATAACCATGAACATGTCAGAAGCGTTAACATTCATACCATCAGGTTTCTTTCATACTGACACACACAGTGGTTACGGTTACTAGAAGCCACACCACAAGTTGGGAAACGGGGCCAAATTTCTAGTCGTTTACTGTCGAGTTGAGATTTTCACACACAAATGTTTTATTCATATCTTACAGAAACTAACAGTACGGCAATAAACAACCTTTCAAAACACGCCGTTAACGGCAATCAAGTAATTTACGGTATAGCAATGCAACAGTTTAAAAATTTCTTTTAAAAAAAACCACACAGATGCTAGCAGTATGGCAATAACAGCCTTTCCAAAACACGTCGCTAACGGCAACCAAGTAATTTATAGCAATATAACAGTTTAAAAAAATTTAAAGAACATTAGTAAACAGGCTACTAAAGTATATACAGAACTTTGTTAATAAAGTACGGTGAGGTAGTGAAGCTACCAACACAGCCATAAAAAAAAAAGAATCAAAGGTCTCAGCAAACACACGATTAATGGCATTAAAGGAATTGAGGAATTTACAAAAGTTTTTAAACAAAAGTGTCCTGGAATACCATCAGAACGTAACATATATGACGGACCAGTGTACGGCGGCCACAGATCACCCACTTAGGGATGCTCAGGCTAGGCAGAATACTGACCAATTTAAATACACCCGTAAACACAATTTCCACTCTCAGGCTGGTCACTGCACCGACTTTTAGCCAGCGAAAACTTATAATAAGAAAGCTTAACTTGCTGACAGCATTAGAGCTAACCTCTTGCAAGGAAACATTACACCCCACAGTCCTGAATGAGCCACCACATGATAAACCAACAAGAAGCATGAATTTACTCATCACAGGACAGAATAGCGAAACAATTAAACTGCCAGAACTACACCTCCCATCGGGCATTAACGGGAGGAGGAGGAAAGATGACTGTCTTCAATTACACCGGTGCCGGGGACAGGAAACCCGATCGCCGGAGGCCACAAAGCAGAAGAAACACTGATCACGCAAACTTATTACTTGATGATTAGACCTTCCACTAACTTAACTTGCAATTATGCTCGAGCAGGCAGTACACGACCTCACATGGCAAAGATCCACACATCCGACCGCGCACGCGTCGCAAGTGCACCTAACACGCCACGGTCAGGCGACATCACGCTCTGTCACCGGAGTTCACGTCTTCTCTGCAACGTTGACGGGTCGTGAGCGCTCCTCCATGTTAGATGTGTCCTTTTTAAACTCCAATGTTGAAACGGAGGACTTAAAGAAGCTTGTTAACGTCCCACCAAGGTGAAATGAACAGCAACTACTCGTGGGTCGATTCTGTATACAACCAACCCGCGGGGAGCTCTTCCGTCAACTCCACCCGCTCGTTACACACAACCGACGTACTTCAATTGGCGACTCGGTGCAACCGACCACGCCTGGTCCGCGCTGGCGAGCCACACTGCCCGCTCGTGTCCGCCAGACTCTCCGAGCGCACGCCCCTCTACTTCCACGCCACCACACAAGGTTACAACCGGTCAAAGACCTCACTTCCTCCATAGCAGTTTCCAGGAAGCAAACAGAGATATCGATAGCAGAGGGAAAAGACAACCAAGCAGCCACTTAATGACGGACAACATACCAAACAAACATGTCAGGGGAAGAAAAGGAAAACCAATGCAATCTAAATACAAGGTGTAGCACGATTCGATACACGGCTCACATACACACCGTATAATGGAATGATTGCCGAGTTTTAATTTTATTTTACCTTCAATTTGTATACACTCTGAGACAAAAAAAGAGATACTACGAAACAATTATCCAAATGGGACGGAATTAGGCCAATGTGATGTACATGTACAGACAAACAAATGACAACGATTTCACAAAAATTGGATAATTTAATCAAACAAAAAGAGCTTAACAAATTGAGTAAGTGAATAACGCGTTGGCCCACCTCTGGCCCTTATGCAAGCAGTTATACGGCTTCTCGTTGATAGATAGAGTTGTGGTATATCGTGCCAAATTCTGTCCGATTGGTGCGTTACATCGTCAGAAGCCCGAGATGGAGAGCCCTGGTTGGTTCAAATGGCTCTGAGCACTATGGGACTTAACTTCTGAGGTCATTAGTCCCCTAGAACTTAGAACTACTTAAACCAAACAAACCTAAGGACATGACACACGGTTTCAGACTGAAGCTCTTAGAACCGCTCGGCCACACCGGCCGGCTGCTGGTGGATGCGTCGGGCTGATGGGACGGTGGGAGGAGACAGCGGACGGCGGTTTGTCGGGTTTGAGGAACATCAGGATCCGGGAGGTTTTCCACAGGTCGGGGTAGAAGCCGGTGGTCAAGACCACATTATATACGCTGGCCAGGGTGGAGAGGAAGGAGCCGGGAGCTTCACGGAGGTGACGTAACCACTGGTTACCACTGTTTCATTTATCACATTGATTAGAATCTAACTGCATTTCTCTCCTTTGCTGTAATTTCTGTGGATCTTCTTCTGTACTTGTAATGTCTGACAATTATGCTCACTATATTTGCAGGATTCCTTGTCACACGATTACCTTGAGAGTGAGAGTAATGTGACATGTTACAGAGTCGGTAGCACCACAAACGGACGGGTTAACAGCCGAGGCTGATCCAATACATACGGTATGTTTGTCTGCTTCCCCTAGATGTCGCATCGGACACTTCGTCAGGTGACCTTCGGTGCAGCGCGGCGCTTGTCGACCGTAGCACACACTGAAAATAACTACCATACCTAAATGAACTCTGTTTATGATACGTCACGATATCATCTTAGGCGTGATCCACTGTGAGCAGAATATCGCATCTTCGTAGATTACAATGTAATTGGCGAGGAGCTACTTAGGTTACATGTTTTTACAATCAGCATTTCTAACATATTCATAGAAAGGCTCAACTGCAATTTCTATTGCAACTTAGGCTAACTCCCTTGTTAGCTACGTTCATTATGTAAAGTATAGTGCAATTTTTTATTAATTCCACGTAGACGCAACAGGTGTTGTCACATACGGCCTTTTCGCTGATTTACTATGTCCACTCTTGTACAACAGCTGCTCCAAGATCGATAAATTCAAAGTGGTTGTGATGTAGCTCTTTCTTCCTTTAGAGATTTTTTATTGTGCACTTGACCTTCATAAAAGATAATTAAAATGCTGCTTTCATGTAGGCGGATTACAATACTTTCCAGATAATTTAAGTTCCCCGAATTTACTACAGTTATACTTTTTTATGTCAACCGCTCTTATTTAGATTAAATTAGGGGAGGGATCAGAACTCAGCCTCTGGTTGCTGCTTTTCGTGAGCAGAGCTCTATAGATCTACTCAACCAACCAAAACGTTTCCATGGACTGGCTTGCAGAATCCGTAGCATTGACGGTACTGCAGGCAGTCTGCTTCATAAGTGGTGTCTAAATTTTTCATTGCACTGAATGCTCGAAGGATACGTGCCATACAAACGGACGGATTAACAGCCGAGGCTGATGCAATACTCCCACTGTGAAGGGCATAGTTTACATTGCAGTCTGGCGCCACTCCTTTACAATTTATACGTGTTCTTTAGATCACTTCAGGCGACTGCCGCGACGATTTCGTAAAAAAGTGGCTCCCCATTTCCGGTATTGTGTCTTATCCGTAAAACCGTTCGGATTCAGAATGGCCGCAAGATCATGTCAACGCTTCACTTTTGCAGACGGTGATATCTTCAAGGACTCGCCTATCTTGCCTTAACTAATAACAGACCAATTCACAGCTCCATGTCTCAGTTCTGACATACATTGGCGCTAGTTTCGTTCATTCTTACTCAGAGTTAATGTTTTCACGAGATTTCCTTTCAGTGGTCTGAAATTTTTTTCTTAATTTTATATTTTTCCCCAAACCAGTATTACTTGACTGAATTTTTCACGCTACAGCCCAGTGTGAGCTGTTAAGAAAGATCCTGGTAAATTAAAATAGCGTTTCGGAGCGGGTCTCGAACTCTGGACTTCTGACATTCGCCGGGAAGGCCTCTACCAACTGGGCTAACAGTGCTCTCAGCTTTCCGACTGCCAAAAACTCATCTCCTACTTTCCAAAGGCTCACAGAAGCTGTTTTACGAAACTCACAAAACTATCATTCCTGGAAGAAAGGACGGTACGGAGACATGGCTTATTAACTGGCCGGTGAATGTTTCCAGAATTAATTTTTCACTCTGCGGCGGAGCGTGAGCTGGTATTGAACTTCCTATCATATTACAAGTGCATGCCGGACTGGGGCATTGCCTTTTATGGGCAAGTCCTGGTTTCTCTTATTCCGGCACACAGCTGTAATCTGTTGTGAAGTTTCCTTGTCACTTTTATTCAAAGCGAAAAGATATCATTCTGACGTTAATGTTGGGAAATTTCCGTTATAAATTCCATGGGCCACTTATAGTCCTCCTAGTAAATAATCATTTCAGTCGGAATTACACATGGAGACAAGCAATCTCTTAAACAGCGAATGCCACAGACCCGTAAGCTATGTAAAAGAACATTAGCTATTTACATTTGACCTCCTTATCAAGGATCTCTAGCACTTTATTGTGGGGTGTCACTTTAGTCAGAGGTCGCCGATTCAGTTGCTGGTGGTGAAAAGTTTCCTGTCATGCTTAATCGACCACTAACATAAGGAAAGATATGGCCTGAGGTTCCAGATTATATGCCGATGCTCTGGGCAACGCTATGGCTCGCGACACTTTTGTGCTTTCCGGAAGTGGTACCCTATGAACCTTCGCCGGCATTTCGCTTATCTCTGAGCCGAATATCACAAACAACATCGATATATATATATATATATGGCTTGGTACAGGATGACAATTATTGAACTATATGAAAAAAACGTAAATTAGTTACAAAGTACGGCGTGGACACTATTCATCACTAAACGTCACTATTCAGATTACATCATGACATGTTCGATTTGCCTGCCAGCATGGGCGATGATGTGGCTCAGACGAATAGCGATATTTTTCATGACCCACTGAAGTGTCGGAATATCGATGCTGTCAGTGTCCTCCTGAATGGCTGTTTGCAGCTCAGAAATGGTTTTGGTGTTATTACTGTACACCTTGTCGTTAATATACCTCACAAAAAGGAGTCGCATGTGTTCAGATACGGAGAATATTGCAGCCAAGGAGGCCCATGCCAGTGGCCTCTGGATACCCCACAGTCAGAATGTGGTCGCTGAAGTGCTCCTTCGGAACATCAAACACTCTCCTGCTTCGATGGGACTGAGCTCCGTCTTGCGTGGACCACGTCTTGTCGAAGCCAGAGTCACTTTTAATAATGGGGATCAAATCATCTTCCGAAAGCTTCACGTACAGTTCGCTATTCCGTCAAGGAATATAACACCGATTATTCCGTGACTGGACATTGCACACCACACAGTCACCCGTTGAGGGCGAATAGACTTCTCGACAGGGAAATGCGGATTCTCAGTCCCCAAATGCGCCAACTTTGCATACTGACGAACTCATACAAATGAAAGTGGGCTTCGTCGCTAAACCAAACCATATTCACATCAAAATTTCCATCATGCCCTGCTGCCAACTGTGCAGATTCAACGTTCTAACGCAAACCGTTCAGAAGTTATGACGATTTTGCTTCATATTGTTCAATAATTGTCACGCCGTAAATACAACCGACAAAATGAAGCATGCTTTGGTATCCACAGCAGTAGCGGTACGAATGTAATTTGATGCACTAGTCAAGGATGAATTTACCGCAGGTATATTTTTAGATTTACTAAAGATCCTTCGTACTATTGACTATAAAATTCCAATAAAAATTCTAGAATCATTTGGAAGAAGATGAGAAGCTTATGAGTGGTTGTAATCTTATCTGGAAAAATGGATACAGATGGCGGAAATTACACGTGTTTCAAATATAACGAAATATTTAGTGAAACATTTATTAAATACATATTGGTAATGGATTTCCTCAGGGTTGCATCTTAGTGCATTATTGTTCTTCACATATGTTAACTAAGATTGTATATAAAGAAAGCGAACATAATTAGTTTCTGCTTAAAAAGGAAAAAAAATTATCAGGTATTAAACTTAGATTATAATTCCACAGATTTTCTAATAAACACAAAACTGTGAAATGTTGGATGTTGATTGACACAAGAAACGGAATGAACACACAACATTACTGGGCAAGAGAATTCCTGCATGCTCTTCTGTCCTCAGATGCCTGTCAACAGTGTGTAACAAACTGTGTCTTGTAATTAGATGCTGTTTCTTTGCTCAATCACTCCTTGGCTATGGAATCATATTATCCTGGGATCATTTAAACTCAAATGGACATACTTTTGAAACAACAGAGACGCACCATAAAAATAATAAGGAAAAATAGTAACCAGATCCCCTATAAGTATCAGCTTAAACTTCTGGGGATCCTAACTGGTTGTTGGTATATCCACATTATTCACGAATAGAGCCATTATCAATCAAGGAGCAAGAGCCAAACTTACAAATACACAGAAGAAAGAAAACACCGTTTTCTATTAGGCTATTAAATTCTGCAATGAATTACCTGACGCAATTAAAGAGATAACTAAATTCCAAATTTTTAACAAGTTAGTCAGCAGATACTATTTAAATAACACACAATACATGTTACATAGTTAATTAGCGAACTCATAGGAGAGATTTCTGAAAAAAATTACTTAATATAACTAACTTTGTCATTTTGTCACACATGGTCAATATATATTGCATCTTACTGGAAAATTTCAAATCCAGTGTATTTTATGAATAATATACTCAGCTTCTTCCAGGATCTTGAACTCAGTATCTCCTTCAGATGTGGTGGGACGCTCTCCATATTTCAGAGAGACCCTTTAGAAAAGTCGATGAACGTAATTCCAAGTCAAAAGAAGCATGACATGGTTTTGATGTCAGCCGGTAGTGCATGTGTGTGTACGTGTGCGCGCGCGTGTGTGTGTGTGTGTGTGTGTGTGTGTGTGTGTGTGTGTGTGTGTGTGCGTATGTGTGTGTGTGTGTGTGTGTGCGTGTGTGTGTGTGTGTGTGTTTGGGTATGTGTTGTTAACATTGAAGTTAGATGATATGTATTTACAAAAAAAAAATGTTGTATACAACGTATCTTTCGTCAGTTAGACTTGTCTCTAATCATATAGTTTTAAGTATGAATTTCTCAAATTGATTATGTCTTTGCATGAAGATGACATATTAAATACCATTGTTGAATTCATGTAAGTCCAAATGCGTTAAGAGGCTGAAGAATTTATTTTTGTATACACTACACACAATGAAGACTTTAACGAAAGTAGTAGTAGTAGTAGTAGTAGTGTCCGACAATTTTCCTATTTTTCATTCGAAATATTGCTATTGAAGCCGTTTCTATCGCTGAATTTAATTCAAAAACGTTCAAATGTGTGTGAAATCTTATGGGACTTAACTGCTAAGGTCATCAGTCCCTAAGCTTACACACTACATAATCTAAATTATCCTAAGGACAAACACACACACTCATGCCCGAGGGAGGACTCGAACCTCAGCCGGGACCAGCCGCACAGTCAGTGACTGCAGCGCCCTACACCGCTCGGCTAATCCAGCGCGGCTCTTAATTTACTTATTTAAAAGGCATTTTGGATAGTGTCATCATCAGATCAAAATTCTGAACACGTAAACTAACGTTCCGTGTCGATATCAAAAGTTGTAACATCGTTTCAGTTAATGTGAACATGATTCCGACACCGACTTTAAAAGTTCTAAGTTTGTACATTGTGATGGCAGTAGCCAAAATGGTGTTAAAAAATAAATATATTAAGCGATCTAGACAGCTTTATTCACAACCTATCTACAATGAGCGCAGCCTCATTCAGGATATTTATTTTTTTATTAATTTTATTTAGCATTTGTCCCTCCGTGGCAATGGCAGCTACTGATTGACAATCCATTATCTGGAACTTACTTTACTTTAATCTGTTTCTGGGAGCATTTCATAGTGTCAAAAACAAACGTGAAGTCGTATGGTCCTTTTGCTGATTAGTAGTGTAAACTTTGCTCCGTTTGTATTCCTATTTTACAGACTGTTCAAAACCAACTTCCGTTCGTCCATTTTAAGTGCGTGGTTTGATCAGTGTCTAATTCATGTGTTGTTAGTACTGTGCATAATCTTTACAAAAAATACCGTTATAGGTATTTGTTTCTGCAGGTCAGAAACAGAACATATATGGGCAATGATTCTGATTCAAAGAATTACCAGATCATAGTCCTGTGGACATCCTGGCACCCCATAATTCGGAAATTCGCTGTACACTTGATAACAGATTACAGTAGCGATCGACTGAACTGCAGAAAACTGGTTAGAGGAAGTTTGTCAGGTGTAATCTCGTAAAGAATTAAAATCAGAGGTAAGTACTGCTAATACGTTTCACACTGCTGAAATTAAACTGTGGTCCATTGCAGTCAACAACAGCTGTGAAAATAAAGACATCCAGCATCGCATGAGCATAAGGCTCTCCATTGTTTGGTTAAGATAATTTGACTATCATAGACTATGTTCATTTTAAAAATTGGTTTCGTTTGTTGTTTGATAACTTCTAAGGAGAAAGAGAAGAACGTCTACATTGAATTACTCTACCGAAATACAAGAGTTTCGACAAAAAAAGTTTACTCCGTATTTTGATTACTATGTAACACCAAGCTTACTTTGTTATAGAGGGTGTTAGGAAAATCGAGAAATCAAAAAAGGAATCAAAACAGACCACACATATGATACCCATAAAAGCCAATAATCTCCTTGAAAACTCGGTGTTTAATGTCTTTTTGAGAAAAGTACACTCAGTTTATGCAGTTCGTGTCTCTATAGCATTGAGCAAAAAATAACTACTTGCAGACAATACATGACTTCAGATCTCAAGAATGTAAAAACTTATTTCGCTTGAGTTTGAACAGTGGATATATTTTCACATTTAATTATCAGGATCTATTTAAAGAGTATTTTCAGAACTGGGATGTCTGATCTAGCGATGTACAAGACCCAATATCCAGTTTTCTTTTATTCCGTCTCGTATAGTTTAAAATATATGTCATGAGAAAGATATCCAAAAAGGCCGCTAGTGATATTTACCTTTGTGGCCCCATACATGAGCGTTTATCGCAGCGATGTGTCGAATGAGCGATTGATCGCAGCAACCGGTCGCTGATGCTGGCCGCGTGGAAACCCTAGGCAGGCTGATGGATCGCATGTGATTTGGCAATGTGGCTACGAGTCATTTCTCTATTTATCAAGCGTGACCGTGCACCTTTGCTTCGATAGCTCTGCCCAAGTTGAGCAAGCAATTTACGTTAGAATTTATCATCTTGAGGTTGGAGCTCTTTTTTCGTGTTTGCTTTAACAATACAGACGTTTTTGGATGGGGTCCGCCGTTAGCAAGTCATAGTTTCGTTTTATACCTCAAACATGTTTCCCTGCAGTTGCAGCCTCATCATTGCGCTTATATTTTATGACTGTTAAAAAAAAGAATGTTCTTTACTGTTTGTACACAAGTAATTGTTAGTTTTTAAAATTGTAATTATAAATTTTTGATGAACACATAATGTTATACATTAGTACATTTTTACTGCACCATGTAATTACAAATTTTTGAAGAACACATAAAATTACGTATTCATACCTTTTTGCCACATGGTAAAATTTGTAATTACGATTTAGAAAACTAATATTTACTTGTGTACAAACATTAAACAACATTCTTTTGTTTAACTGCGATAAAACAAAATCCCTCTGATGACGCTGCAACTGCAGTGCAGCGTGTTTGGGTTATGAAACAAAACTGTGTTTTGCCAAATGCAGACCCCTTTCAAAAGCATATTTTAGAACTTATAGTTACCCAGGAACTACAAACTACCCTGAGAAGTTAGAGCCGGAGTTGGTATCTATGCTGAGAAGAAATAAAATATACACCCTCCGATTTCTCGGTGATTAATACTTTGGAGTTTGTGCTCTCAAAGTAGAATTGGAGGGAAGTTCATAGTACATGATTCTGAGTTATTTGTGAACCAGTTATACGCATTATTAAAATTTTAACTTGTAAATAGAATGGCATTCGTACCTACTGTAATATCAAAAGAACATTTTGATTTAAGTGTTCAGGGAAAATCAGTCAGATACTTATGCTCAAGATCGTTGTCATGTCGTCTAACGTAAATCTCCTTCAAACAATTTATAGCAAGAGTTACGTAATCAATAGTGCTGCTACTGACAGCATCTCTATAGATACATCGAACAAATTGTGTAACTACTTGTAGTTACACTATAAGACAAAAGAACAGAAAAAGAATTGAGAACTAATAAACGAACTGTATTGGTACGCTGGAAAGTGTACACAACCCATTAGGCAGCAGTGAAAAATGTAACATATTCTCTAACATAACCTACAGTTCTCAAGGAAAGCGTTGCAAAACACGTTTAATAGATTACAAATATCGTTTATTTTAATTTAGTGTTTTGCAAGTGTTCGTGAGGATACGGAAATCAACTGCTACTGCTGCTAAACATAGTTCATTTTCCATAGCAAAACTTCTCGACACGGTGACATTCATAATACTTGGCAAATCGCTCGTGTGTAGGGTGTCGAGGCGAACGAACGATTACAGGCGATATCTCGGGCGAAGGGCTGCTGCGATCCGTCGCTCGTGTGACGGGCCCTTGACAGTAATTATACCGTTAATACAAAAAGCAAGGCGCAGTCTTCACTTTTTTTTCTGCGAGCAACGTGGAGAAGTCTATTTATTTCAAAGACAGAACATATCATTTTGTATTAATGGTTTGTAATTATCAGCTTGTCATTCATAACTACCACGTCAAAGGAGACGCAGAATTTCAGACGTGGGAATTCTCCGCCATTGGCGTAATAAGAAATGCTAATATATCAGACCATTTTCTTTTATTTGTTCACCAATGAACCTGCAGCCTCTCAGAAAGGAAGTCCAAGGTTTAATAAACCATACGTATAACGTGATTGACCGATCGCGTTATGCATATGCTTTTCAAAATTACGACAGTCAATGTCCTCTACTTAGTGAATCCTTCCACTATAAGATCGAGGTAAACTACGATGATCAGTATCAGCATTCTTTGTAAGTAATATTCATCGTGGCACGAAGCATTTCCAGAAAATTATGCAGTTAGCCCCTCAGGAGGCGAAAGTAATTACAGTCTTTATTCGTTCTTTCATTTAGCTTCCTTCCGCCTTCCGAGGTAGCGGTCAACTCACGAACATCAACTTTGTTTAACAGATGTAGAAAGTGATGACGTCACTTAGTTTTAGTAATTGCACGTACTAAGAGGTTTGATCTGTGTAGCACCTAATTTATCGATATCAGTTGCATCTCGTGGCCTTATTTTGCGTGTTAACTAAATGGATGAGTGGAACATAACTGAAATATAGCTGACTTATTTTTTGATAAGCCTATCAGTTATCAAATGACACTAGAATTTATAAATGATGCGGAAAGCTTACGACACTACAATACAGTTTTGTCACTTTTGGTATACTGAATTATATACTTTGTAATGTTTTGCTTATTTCTGTGTTCGAAACGATTAAAATCAAACTTTCTAACTTTTGTATAACAGACACACTGGCATTTTTCGTATAAAGTGTATGATATTGCTGGAAGGTATAACAGACGCTATTGAATATGTGGGTTAACGGGGAAGCAGTAGCGAGTAGAAGTAGACGTGATAAATCGGCGAATGAAAGAGGAAACGTGTACGTGTCTGTGTGCGTATTTCTGCATGAGGCTCTGGCATAGCAGATAAGCACACGGCAGCTCCTTCCGGCTGTGAGAGGCAGTCCGGTTTCTGCGTCCGAAGTACAATGATAAAAAGAGTAGAGTTTGCACACATATTCATAACTCCATAGTGGTTATTAACCGAAGTCAGCGTCACTGTAAACAAGGCCCATGTCCAACTATCCTAAGTTTCGAGACTCACATCAAGACTGAAAATAAAAAATGGTTCAAATGGCTCTGAGCACTATGGGACTCAACTGCTGAGGTCATTAGTCCCCTAGAACTTAGAACTAATTAAACCTAACTAACCTAAGGACATCACAAACATCCATGCCCGAGGCAGGATTCGAACCTGCGATCGTAGCGGTCTTGCGGTTCCAGACTGCAGCGCCTTTAACCGCATGGCCACTTCGTCCGGCGTGACTGAAAATAATTTATGTAAAAGATCAGTATTTTCTCAGACAATATATTTCATTTTTATCTGGAACTAAAAGTTCTTTTCTTGTTGATTAATCGAAGTCATGATCAAATTGTCGTATTACAATAACTTCAACTAACTTTTGAAACTAATATTTGATAACTGTTAAATTATTGAACCTGTAACAGACGGCGAATTTCAACTTTTATTCAGCTATGCTAATTACCTTTATGTCTTTTATTAAATTATGATGCCTCGATGCCATGGCTATCTTTTTTCAGCGTTTCCTTGAGATTTTGTTGTTCTTTTGAGGTCTTTCATATCTGTTGCATTCCCGAGAGTGATTTATAAATTTGAAGGGTTGAAAAAACTTAGTTAGAGTAAAAATAACCATTAGGTTACACTGCGTGATTATTGCCGAATTGCGTAATACGGTAAATAAGTCAGTATTCATTCTGTATATACATTCATAAACGAATTCCAAATTTTTAAGTATATACTTGGATTTGACCAATTTTGTGATCACTTGCGTATATAGATTAGCTCCCCCGAGAATAATGACAGTTGTCGCCATACGCGTCTTACTATTTCTTACATTAACACAATCAGATCTAGTTGGTCTCAGAAGTAAATTTTCTCGTTTAGCACTGGCAATCGTCTTATTTTATTACATCATTAAAATTTCTTTAATCTGCATTACCTCATCACTAACAAATCTGACTGATCAATATGAATTAATTTTAGTAGTGATATATGTTATATCCTAGCCAGTAATGCCACCCGAGCCCGCTGCCAAAAGGTTGGCAGCATCAAAGTCCGGACGCCGTCCGCATAAGCAGCGCCAGCGAGACAGGAAATCGCCGCAAGTCTGCGCGCGCCACCGCTGGCTTCTGGTTTCTTAAGCGCTGGAGTCGCGAGCGCTAGGACAGTTCTGTATTCGCCGCTCAGTTGTATACTCGGCACCGAATTGTGTACTTGCTAGTCAGTTGTGTGTTCATCGCAGCAGAGTTGTTGTTTGTCGTCAGCCGACGCTGACCTAGCCGCTCCGACTCGAACTAGACAGATTTCTGTAGACACGGAGTTCACTATTGTGTTTCTGTATCTTCGTCAATAAAGATAAGTACCGACTTTTATTTAATCAGAGTGTTTGGGTTTTCATCTTTCTGTTCACTGTTCCAGCGGACCGGTCGGCCCGCTATTAAAAGTGTGGCGGTGACTTCGTAAGCCGTTTCTACCGCGAATTGTTTGTCGCTACGAACACCGCCACAAAAATATGTATTTACACTGAGTGATTATTATGGTTGTGTATCAACTTGTCATATAAATAATTAATTATACACTTCTTCACATCATCTCGGTTTATTTCTTCAGAATCGACGCCTTTCCGATAACGTAGGTGCACATAATCGCGGTTGATAACAGTGTTTATTATAAATTGTGGGAAGATTACAAACTGCCATCGTTTATGCACTAGTATCGATATCTAGGAAATCAGGTGCAATTTACTGGTATGGATGCAGAAGCCGAAACCTTATTTTCCGTGTTCTAATAAGAGATCGTGACGTCATACAGAAAACTAGATGCGAGGATATTTGGTTGACACACTCAGGTAGTTGCAGCTCGTCACTCAGTTTCTGTAGGGATTACAACGGAGAACTGTTTATCCAGTGGTACTGGATTATATATTTTTATGTAATGTATATTGCGAAAATGACGTGAGAAGCGAAACCTGTGGGGTGTTTATCTTTCAGAGAAAAAAAGAGTTTCAGTAAGTAAAAGAGAAAGGCATTGAAAAACCAGATGAGGAAGAATGGCCACAATTATCAACATTATAATTGTGAGAATTATTCGAAATCGCTTCGAAATGATGAATGAACTGTGTTATGAATGATGTCGGCCTGAAGAATGCCACTGTTGAAATGTAGAAATAAAGAACTCTTTCTACTGCACTGTAGTTACAATTGAATTAATTGAAACGCAAAGACTTGCGGAGCAGGAAGGTCTACATTGTACGGACAAGAGCAGACAAGAAGAATGAATCTTGCGCAAGCCATTTCCTGTGAAAATAAACTATTTGTAGTGGTACATAGAAAACATGTGCAACTTCTGTGTGCCAGGATTTAAAGAGGTAGTAGAACGACCGATACGTCGACTCTGCTGGAATTAATGGATTACAGAAGAGCCAAAGTCCTAGTTACGCATTAGTGTGTCATAATTATGGCACTTGTTTTCTTCAGTACCAATATGTTACAAAGAGAGCTCGCGAAAATGCAAGGTTTCAGGGCGCCATATCGCGAATCCTGTCGACAAAGATTACTGTCGGAAGAGCGGGCGAATTGTAGTTATCCTACAGTACAGTCCAGGCAAACTGAACAAATCAGTTTTTTTTTTCGTTAGTTGTGGTCCAAGGTGGGCCTTAGTAGTATAATAAATATACCGTTTTTTTCTTGGGTGGTTCCTGAGAAAATCACAAAAGTCGGTTTTTAGCCGTTTTTTTTCACCGTGAGAGGCAATTACCTAAATAAGTAAGGTTACCAACTGGTACCAGGTTTACCTGTATATTCTTTAGACATTTACCCACAAACAATATTTTTTCCGTTTTCTAAGATCCGTTATTAAGATATACCGAAAGAAATATGATTTTCGGGCACCAAAACTACGAATTGTGTTGATCGCCACTCGTATTACTTCTATGTATGGCAAATCGTGAAATTTTTACCGTATGTTCTTAAGATGACCGTCTTGGAGAACATTAAAACTTTTTTCGATATCATCACCCGTTACCGAGATCCAGAGGTCAATGTTATCTACTTACGCAGAAAATCACGACGTGGTACCCAGAAAAAATATTCGAAATTTGTGGTAAGTTCCTATGGCAGCAAATTGCCGAGGTCATCGGTCCCTAGTCTTACACACTACTTAAACTAACTTAAACTAATTTACACCAAGGACAACACACACACACACACACACACACACACACACACACACACACACACACACACACGCTCGAGGGAGGACTCGAACCTCCGACCTCCGACGGGGGGGAGCCGCGCGAACCGCGGCACGGCGCCCTAGACCACGCGGCTATTCCGCGCGGCTGTAGTATTCGATATGAGGCGTAAATGTTGTTTTAACTGACGTAGTGAACACGTTACAAGCGTTCTGGGACCATCGAAAGGATTTTGCGGGCACCAAACTATGTTTTTATCCAGCGTTTTTTTCTTCACCAATAGAATTTTATAAGGCGCTGTCTTCTGGGCACTTCAACCTAATTCTGACTGTCTTGACCTGGAAATTATTCAATGGTGTTACGTGGTGGTGTGTGCACCTAACAAAAAATTCTTTCTTCATACGAAATTCTTCGTACTTACAAATCAAACACCGCATTTTTTTTCTGTTCTACTACAGCGTAGTCTACATATGTTCTGCATTTCATGAAGAGTGAACCTGCATTAGATGGGAGTCTTGCGTTCACTTTAGACTAGAGGAAGTATCTATTTTGTTGAGCGGTCACTTCATACTGTATAGTTTTAGCATCAATTTAAAAATTTCTGTTTTCCTTCCTTAGACGGCTTTTTTAAAATATGTCGAAGTACGTAAATAAACTGCCAAAACTTTACTGACGAATAGAATTTGTTTTATGTAGCAGAAAATCCTACTGCACCAGAGAAAAGAAGGGAACCAGCGGAAAAATGTTCCTGTCGGACCACGAAAAAGGCTAACGTATTGCTTTTTAAAATACTCTGGCGGGAAAGTGGGAAACTTGCTGCTCCAGTCCTCATATCACCCTGCTCACCAAAAGTTTTGGCATGGGGACATATCTGTGCTATTTTGTGCTGAAAGAGAGTAGGAAAGAAAGAGGGAGAAGACATTAAGGGTGGGAGTGAAGGGGAAGTGACTCTGAAAGAGAAAGAGAGATGGATGATGACAACACCAGTGGGAGCTAAAGAAACACGAGGTAGTGCTGGTCAGTGGAAGACAGTGACAGTAAAGGATAAAGAGAGGTGGATGGAGATAACAGCAGTGGAAACAAAAGATAGAGGAGGCAATAGAAATGAAAAAGAGATGAGTGGTGACCCAACCTGCAATTCGGGAGTGAGGGAGGGGGGGGAGTATTCCGGTAATCCCAGACCGGCTAACTTTAGCACGTATATGTATGGGAGGGCGTATTTGGGACCACAATTTTAAACGCGTTTGTACAACAGATAATTTAGGTTGCTCTCACCCCCCAGTTTCTCAACTGCCGGGGTATGGTGGAGACAGTGTGATATACTATAAATACAGGAGATAGTGAAATGATAGAGAACGCCAGAGGAGGCCAACGTGTCAGAGAGGACACAACTTCAAAACAGAGGGACACAAGAGCGGAATGTTGGGAGAGAATGAAACGAGTGGCAGCAGAAGAGAGGAACCTACATCGTCAGTCACTGGTTTGAAAGCAGGAGTAGAATTTTGTCCAATTTCCCTCATTGCCATGCACCCATGTGTTACAAAAATTTGTCCAATTTCTCGAATGCCATTTCGAATGTTCAGCGTTAAAACAGCGCGAATATGTTGGCATACAAATATTTCTGATAATGAAGGAGGAATAAGGACTGTGGCAACTGGTTCACAACTTTTCTGTCAGCATATTCTAAGAGGAGCGTGTTCGACTTTATTGTGCTTCGACAGGAGCATGTTTGCGCTGGTTTTATTATACACATTGTGGGCACCAGTACTACTTCTTCTTTACTCGAAGTTAAATCTTACTTAAAAGTGATCACTACTTCTAAGCTGTGGAACCTAAAGTGCGGGAAAGAGTTCAATGGAATTGCGCGCAACGTACCTAATTATTTTAAGTTCTGAGCGACGTGTATCACATTGGCCCAGATCTGGAAGAACGACAGTTCAAATCTTCAGAAATGATTCTGTGATTTTACTAATCTGTTATTTATCTTAAACTATTAACTAAATTACTATTTTTTGTTACAGTACAGTAACAGAAAGGTGGTATGGAAAACGGAGCACAGATTAATTACGTTTCCCTGTGACAGTATATCTCGATGAGGATCGTAGATTACATGAATACATGCACATAGGAAGTGCGGCTAAGCCAACAATCAAGAGATTTGCTTAGAATGAAACCGAAAATGCGAAATGTGATATAAAAATTTTCGGTCGTAATAAATTGTTTTCCAACGAAGTCGAAAACGAAAAAGAAGAGGATTTGAAGAAATGATATTTGCTTTAAGCAAGTCGAACGTAAGTAAAGTTGCGTTCGACATTGCAGAAGGATACGGATTGCCCCATAATTTCAAAGCAGAAGAAGCTATAGCTGGGAAAAAGTGTAATGAAGGTGTCATCTACAACTACAGCTCAGCCTCTTTAAAGGAATTGTGTTGAAGACTGCGGGGAATCCAGCACAGAAACTCTTCGAGAAAATGGGGCATGGTATAGCGAGTTGTGTGAGGAAGATTGAATGGAAGGAATTATTGAATACATGAAATGCAAAACGTGAATTCATGCAGTGAGAAGAAAAACAGAAAAAAAATAGTGATTTACAGTGTAAGAACTAAAATGTCGAAATCTTATTTAAACTTAGACCTGTACATTACATTAACGTCACGGACGTAGTTAATAATGGTGGTGCAATCTGTGTACCAACTGCTGCAAATTACGAAACCACAGTCCTAATTTCTTCCACTTACAGATGTTCCGAAAATTAAGTGTAGGGTTGAATTTTTCTCATAATTTCCTGTCTTTATATCATATACTAACAATAACAACCAAGGGATGAAGATGGCAATGTTTCAATAATTTTGTAACTTACTGTTTAGTCTAGAAGGAATTAAATCGTACGAGTTGAAACGTCCGCTTAGAGAAATTAATGAATGATTTTGCTGATAAACCCCTTACGTTATTTGATTTTCAAACAGCTGAACAAAACTTACTCAGACATTTCGCTCTTTACTTATTCTGATAAACACTAAACTGACATACAATATTTTTAGCGCAACGCAATCTGACTTTCAATAATCTCTACAAAAGAATGGCCCTGACTAACAATAACCTATACCTTTCATGAATCACTTACCTCTCAAAAAACTTCGTTACTGGAACTACTGCAATACAGCGAGGGCCAATACTGCCAGCTAAATAAAAGATTCTAACTACTGAAGGCACTAACTACTGATAGGCATACTTACCAAATGAAAGATTTTGATAGAGAAGAAACAATGTATTTGCCTTAATAATATTCAAAAGTCATAATATATTATATCAGTCCATGACATCCAGTCTTACAAATTTACTCTCTCTGATGGACACACATCCAGATCATCCGCTCTCAAAACTCTGCCATCTCTCTCCCCACATCCACCACTGCTGGCGGCTCACCTCTAACTGCGCAATGCTACGCGCTGCTCACATCTAACTGTCCAACACTACAATAACAATGTTCCAACAACGCAAATCAGCCACGGACTGCACACAGCACAGTCAGTGAGTTTCATACAGAGCGCTACGTGGCGTTACCAACATAAAAACCTAAACAGCCTACCTACAAAGTGATATGTATTGGGCAACTCTCCCATCAAATAGTGGCGAGGAGAACAGAACTTCCTAGCTACCCAAATACTCAGAGAATATAGCCTTCTGTGACCTGTAACTGTGTGTGATTGAACTGTACTGTGGTTGTGAAAAAAGCTAATTACCAATCCAAACCCCTGTTGTGGTCCGGTAGCTGGCACCAACTGCCCGTTCTTGATGGCGGTACAGAAGGACAAATGGAAAAGACAGAGATTGGCTTTTAGAAGTGACGCACCAACTGCGGCGCCCGAGCGTCAGTAACTAATGGGCTGATCGCAGGCCGGCCGCGCCCTCTGATTGGCTGCCGGGCAGCGCTCATCCATTAGTCACGTGACGGTCGGCGACCGCAGGCCGGCGCGGGGCGTGCATACCGCCGCTATGCGCCTCACCGCCGGCCAGCCGCCTCAATGTTTGATGCCCAGCAGGGCCGGGCCCCGCTTCCGCCGGATACTGCCGCCTACGCCGCCAACGCTCTCTGGCAGCCCCCGAAAGCCCCTCTCACCGAAATAATACTGTCGGCCTCTGGGTGCATATCTCTGATTCGTCTCATGTACTATATTCACTGATTCGTAAAAAACGAGGATCTTATTCTGCGAAAGAATGGTTCACAAAAATGAATTTCTTTGAACCTGGGAATAATGTTTTGAAACATTCCATGCTACCTGCAACAGTTAATTACACTACTGGCCATTAAAATTGCTACACCACGAAGATGACGTGCTACAGACGCGAAATTTAACCGA
Source organism: Schistocerca piceifrons (assembly GCF_021461385.2). Taxonomy (NCBI): domain Eukaryota; kingdom Metazoa; phylum Arthropoda; class Insecta; order Orthoptera; family Acrididae; genus Schistocerca; species Schistocerca piceifrons. The sequence goes on from NC_060138.1 coordinate 959,018,161, forward strand.
CAGGATGAAGATGCTGTGATATGCAAATGATTAGCCTTTCATAGCATTCACACAAGGTTGGCGCCGGTGGCGACACCTACAACGTGCTGACATGTGGAAAGTTTCCAACCCATTTCTCATACACAAACAGCAGTTGACCGGCGTTGCCTGGTGAAACGTTGTTGTGATGCCTCGTGTACGGAGGAGAAATGCGTACCAGCACGTTTCCGACTCTGATAAACGTCGGATTGTAGCCTATCGCGATTGCGGTTTAACGTATCGCGACATTGCTGCTCGCGTTTGTCGAGACCCAATGACTGTAAGCAGAATATGGAATCGGTGGGTTCAGTAGGGTAATACGGAACGCCGTGTTGTATCCCAATGGCCTCGTATCACTAGCAGCCGAGATGACAGGCATCTTATCCGCTTGGCTGTAACTGATCGTGCAGCCATGTCTCGATCCCAAAGTCAGCAGATGGGGACGTTTGCAAGACAACAATCATCTGCACGAACAGTTCACGACGTTTGCAGCAGCATGGACTATCAGCTCGAACACCATGGCTGCGGTTACCCTTGACGATGCATCACAGACAGGAGCGCCTGCGATGGTGTACTCAACGACGAACCTGGGTGCACGAATGGCAAAACGTCATTTTTTCGGATGTATCCAGGTCTGTTTACAGCATTATGATGGTCGCATCCGTGTTTGGCGACATCGCTGTGAACGCACATTGGAAGTGTGTATTCGCCATCACCATACTGGCCTATCACCCGGCGTGAGGGTATGGGGTGCCATTAGTTACACGTCTCCGTCACCTCTTGTTCGCATTGACGGGACTTTGAACACTCGACGTTACATTTCAGATGTGTTACGACCCTTGGCTCTACACTTCATTCGATCCCTGCGAAACCCTACATTTCAGCAGGATAATGCACGATCGCATGCTGCAGGTCCTGTACGGGCCTTTCTGGACAAAGAAAATGTTCGATTGCTGCCCTGGCCAGCACATTCTCCAGACCTCTCACTAATTGAAAACGTCTGGTCAATGGTGGCCGAGCAACTGGCCCGTCACAATACGCCAGTCACTACTCTTGATGAACTGTGGTATTGTGTTGAAGCTGCATGGGCAGCTGTACCTGTACACGCCATCCAAGCTCTGTTTGACTCAATGGCCAGGCGCATCAGGGCCGTTATTACGGCCAGAGGTGGTTGTTCTGAGTACTGATTTCTCAGGATCTATGCACCCAAATTGCGTGAAAATGAAATCACATGTTCTCGTATAATTTATTTGTTCAATGAATACCCGTTTATCATCTGCATTTCTTCTTGGAGTAGCAATTTTAATGGCCAGTAGTATAATATGAATACTATTCAGAAATTATGATCCGATTGGTCGCGAAATGGAAAGCACAGTGGAAATCAAAAATGTCTTAAGTGTAACAGTTAATTAAATCCTTAGCTACTTCTCTACACAGTCGCCGCTCCAACTGAGACATTTGTCGCAGCATTGTACCAACTTTCCAATACCCTCCGCACAGAACGCAGCTGCCTGCGCTTTCTACCAATTCTCTGCGCTGATCTGTTGTTTGTTGTCTGTGACAAAATGTTCTCTTCATACCCAGCGGTTTACGTGAGCAGAGATGAAAATCAGAGGAAGCCAAGTCCGGGCTGTGTGGTGGTTGATCAAACACTTGCTATAGAAAACACTGCAGTTGTGTCCTCATTAACCCTGCAGTGTGCGGCAGAGAATTATCACGAAAAAGGAAATGCGTGGTAGTTATGTTGTGTGGGTAGCATGAAATCAGGCGAGACCTCTCACAGACATTCATGCTTGGCGGGAGACACTATTTTCTAGGCATCTTTAATGGTCACCAAGCACTCAGTACAGGAAAGAGCAACGTGACGCGAGCGAAGTGCTGACAGGGTCCAAGACATCTCTCAAAACTTTATCCAGTTATCACTGTTGTTTCCACTTCGCGTTCGATTGCAGTTACCTTCCGAAGAGCCTTCGCAATTTATTTATGTACTATTGCAAAATGTTGCCTTCTTTCTATTTTCGATAGTCATATAATAAATGCCGCGCGGAGTGGCCGCGCGGTTTGACGCGTCATGTCACGGACTGCGCATTCACTCCCGCCGGAGGTTCGAGTCCCTTCTAGGGCATGGGTGCGTTTGTTGTTCTTAGCATGTTGTTGTGGTCTTCAGTCCTGAGACTGGTTTGATGCAGCTCTCCATGCTACTCTATCCTGTGCAAGCTTCTTCATCTCCCAGTATCTACTGCAACCTACATCCTTCTGAATCTGCTTAGTGTATTCATCTCTTGGTCTCCCTCTACGATCTTTACCCTCCACGCTGCCCTCCAATGCTAAATTTGTGATCCCTTGATGCCTCAAAACATGTCCTACCAACCGATCCCTTCTTCTAGTCAAGTTGTGCCACAAACTTCTCTTCTCCCCAATCCTATTCAATACCTCCTCATTAGTTACGTGATCTACCCACCTTATCTTCAGCATTCTTCTGTAGCACCACATTTCGAAAGCTTCTATTCTCTTCTTGTCCAAAATGGTTATCGTCCATGTTTCACTTCCATACATGGCTACACTCCACACAAATACTTTCAGAAACGACTTCCTGACACTTAAATCTATACTCTATGTTAACAAATTTCTCTTCTTCAGAAACGATTTCCTTGCCATTGCCAGTCTACATTTTATATTCTCTCTACTTCGACCATCATCAGTTATTTTACTCCCTAAATAGCAAAACTCCTTTACTACTTTAAGTATCTCACTTCCTAATCTAATTCCCTCAGCATCATCCGACTTAATTTGACTACATTCCATTATCCTCGTTTTGCTTTTGTTGATGTTCATCTTATATCCTCCTTTCAAGACACTGTCCATTCCGTTCAACTGCTCTTCCAAGTCCTTTGCTGTCTCTGACAGAATTACAATGTCATCGGCGAACCTCAATGTTTTTATTTCTTCTCCATGGATTTTAATACCTACTTCGAATTTTTCTTTTGTTTCCTTTACTGCTTGCTCAATATACAGATTGAATAACATCGGGGAGAGGCTACAACCCTGTCTCACTCCTTTCCCAACCACTGCTTCCCTTTCATGCCCCTCGACTCTTATAATTGCCATCTGGTTCCTGTACAAATTGTAAATAGCCTTTCGCTCCCTGTATTTTACCCCTGCCACCTTCAGAATTTGAAAGAGAGTATTCCAGTTAACGTTGTCAAAAGCTTTCTCTAAGTCTACAAATGCTAGGCACGTAGGTTTGCCATTTCTTAATCTGTCTTCTAAGATAAGTCGTAAGGTTAGTATTGCCTCACGTGTTCCAACATTTCTACGGAATCCAAACTGATCTTCTCCGAGGTCCGCTTCTACCAGTTTTTCCATTCGTCTGTAAAGAACTCGCGTTAGTATTTTGCAGCTGTGACACTTTAAACTGATAGTTCGGTAATTTTCACATCTGTCAACACCTGCTTTCTTTGGGATTGGAATTATTATATTCTTCTTGAAGTCTGTGGGTATTTCGCCGGTCTCATACATCTTGCTCACCAGATGGTAGAGTTTTGTCATGACTGGCTCTCCCAAGGCCATCAGTAGTTCTAATGGAATGTTGTCTACTCCAGGGGCCTTGTTTCGACTCAGGTCTTTCAGTGCTCTGTCAAACTCTTCACGCAGTATCTTATCTCCCATTTCGTCTTCGTCTATATCCTCTTCCATTTCCATAATACTGTCCTCAAGTACATCGCCCTTGTATAAACCCTCTATATACTCCTTCCACCTTTCTGCCTTCCCTTCTTTGCTTAGAACTGGGTTGCCATCTGAGCTCTTGATATTCATACAAGTGGTTCTCTTCTTTCCAAAGGTCTCTTTAATTTTCCTGTAGGCAGTATCTATCTTACCCCTAGTGAGACAAGCCTCTATATCCTTACATTTGTCCTCTAGCCATCCCTGCTTAGCCATTTTGCACTTCCTGTCGATCTCATTTTTGAGACGTTTGTATTCCTTTTTGCCTGCTTCATTCACTGCATTTTTATATTTTCTCCTTTCATCAATTAAATTCAATATGTCTTCTGTTACATAAGGATTTCTTTTAGCCCTCGCCTTTTTACCTACGTGATCGTCTGCTGCCTTCACTACTTCATTCCTCAGAGCTACCCATTCTTCTTCTACTGTATTTCTTTCCCCCATTCCTGTCAATTGTTCCCTTATGCTCTCCCTGAAACTCTCTACAACCTCTGGTTCTTTCAGCTTATCCAGGTCCCATCTCCTTAAATTCCCACCTTTTTGCAGTTTCTTCAGTTTCAATCTGCAGTTCATAACCAATAGATTGTGGTCAGAATCCACATCTGCCCCTGGAAATGTCTTACAATTTAAAACCTGGTTCCTAAATCTCTGTCTTACCATTATATAATCCATCTGATACCTTTTAGTATCTCCAGGAATCTTCCAGGTATACAACCTTCTTTTATGATTCTTGAACCAAGTGTTAGCTATGATTAAGTTATGCTCTGTGCAAAATTCTACAAGGCGGCTTCCTCTTCCATTTCTTCCACCCAATCCATATTCACCTACTATGTTTCCTTCTCTCCCTTTTCCTACAGACGAATTCCAGTCACCCATGACTATTAAATTTTCGTCTCCCTTCACCACCCGAATAATTTCTTTTATCTCGTCATACATTTCTTCAATTTCTTCATCATCTGCAGAGCTAGTTGGCATATAAACTTGTACTACTGTAGTAGGCATGGGCTTTGTGTCTATCTTGGCCACAATAATGCGTTCACTACGCTGCTTGTAGTAGGTAACCCGCACTTCTATTTTTTTATTCATTATGGAACCTACTCCTGCATTACCCCTATTTGATTTGTATTTATAACCCTGTATTCACCTGACCTAAAGTCTTGTTCCTCCTGCCACTGAACTTCACTAATTCCCACTACATCTAACTTTAACCTATCCATTTCCCTTTTTAAATTTTCTAACCTACCTGCCCGATTAAGGGATCTGACATTCCACGCTCCGATCCGTAGAACGCCAGTTTTCTTTCTCCTGATAATGACGTCCCCTTGAGTAGTCCCCGCCCGGAGATCCGAATGGGGGACTATTTTACCTCCGGAATATTTTACCCAAGAGGACACCATCATCATTTAATCATACAGTAAAGCTGCATGTCCTCGGGAAAAATTACGGCTGTAGTTTCCCCTTGCTTTCAGCCGTTCGCAGTACCAGCACAGCAAGGCCGTTTTGGTTAATGTTACAAGGCAAGATCATTTAATCATCCAGACTGTTGCCCCTGCAACTACTGAAAAGGCTCCTGCCCCTCTTCAGGAACCACATGTTTGTCTGGCCTCTCAACAGATACCCCTCCGTTGTGGTTGCACCTACGGTACGTCCATCTGTATCGCTGAGGCACGCGAGCCTCCCCACCGACGGCAAGGTCCATGGTTCATGGGGGGACTGCGAAATACAGAAGCGTAATTTGTACAATGTTAACATGCTTCTGGCGCTTGCCTTGTCGTGTCGTAACTGAACTTTTGCGCTCGTACGTAATATTCGTAGGCGATACGAGACGGTTTATTACATTTTGAAGATTTGCGATATGCTAGAAATGATTAAAAACTGAAAGAGGTGAATCAGCAACTTTGAAAATATCTTTGAAGTAATTCAAGCTGGAAATATAACCGAATATATTGTCTTAATCTGATTATTATCAACGAAAGACTGAACGTAGTCCCAATACGATAGACAATTAATAGTTCTACTGATAGGAAGGGATAATAGTGTAACGAGCGGTCTAACGCACTGCAGTCATGGACTGTGCGGCTGGTCCCGGCGGCGGTTAGAGTCTTCCCTCGGGCATGGGCGTGTGTGTTTGTCCTTAGGATAATTTAGGTTAAGTAGTGTGTAAGCTTAGGGATTGATTACCTTAGCAGCTAAGTCCCATAAGATTTCAAACACATTTTTGAATAGTGTAAACTGTGAGGAATATACCTAAACTGCATTAAAGTAAATAGCGTGATGTTGCTGTAAACTCTTTGGCTGAATTTACGCAACTAATGCCACCCACCTGAAAGAAAGGTTACTTCTTTAAGACAATGATAGGATGTGCATAGACTAGAATAAACCAACATAAAGTGAATTTACAGTGTGTGACATTTCTTTCAACCCATTTAATACTACGCGCTCATGAAACATATTTTATCTGCGCGACAACATAGATTATCAACAGAGCGTAGCATTCATAGATATTCTTTGGCCTTCTAGAAAGCTATCGTACTGATTCAGACTATTTAGCTCACGGGAATTGTAAACTTTCATAGATAAACTCTGGATGTATATAGACTGTAATCATTATTATGGCAATCATCCCAGTTTCTATGCATTTACATGTAGCTAGGCTCGTACGCGTCGGGGAGCAAATATTCATCTGAGTAAGCCGGTATAACTAACACGCACTCTGCGTAAATACAGTGCAGCAAGACAATTTTTTTTTTGTGACTTTGCTCGCAAACATCCTACCGCGAGCGAGCCGGAGCCTGAGCATCATTCATTAACGATCAAGGAATAAAAAAGGAGAAGTTACATCTCTACAGCTCCCTCGAGTACCAGGGCAGTCATTTACCGATGTCTTAACAGATGTCTTGTCATCCTGTCCCTTCTCCTTGTCATTGTTTTCCATGTATTCCTTTCCTCTCCGATTCTGCGCAGAACCTCCTCATTCCTCATCTTATCAGTTGACCTAATTTTCAACATTCGTCTATAGCACCACATGTTTCCATTCTCCTCTGTTCCGGTTTTCCCACAATCCACGTTTCACTACCATACAATGCTGTGCTCCAAAAATGTCTTTCTCAAATTAAGGCTTATGTTTGATACTGGTAGAGTCTCTTGGCCAGGGATGCCCATTTGCCAGTGCTAGTCTGCTTTTAACGTCCTCCTTTCTCTGTCTGTCACTGGTTATTTTGCTGCCACCGGTTATTTTACTGCCTAGGTAGTATAATTCCTTAACTCATTCACTTCATGACCATCAATCCTGATGTTACGTTCTCGCTATTCTCATTTCTGCTACTTCACATTAGTTTCCTCTTTCTTCGATTTACTCTCAATCTATTTTCTATACTCATTAATCTTCTCATTCCATTAAGAAATCATGTAAATCTTCTTTATATTCATTGAGGATAGCAACGTCCCCTTGAATTTTAATTCTACTCCTGAACCTTCCTTTAATTTCCATCATTGCTTCTTCGATGTACACATTGAACACTTTGGGGGAAAGACTACATCCCTGCCTCATACCCTTTTTAACTGGAGCACTTCGTTCTTGATCATCCAGTCTTATTATTCCCTCTTAGCTCTTGTACATATTGTATATTACCCGTACCCTGCTACAGCATACCCCTACTTTTCTCAGAATTTCGAACACCTCCACCATTTTATACTGTCGAACGCTCTTTCTAGGTCGACAAATCCCATGAACTTGTCTTGATTTTTCTTTGGTCTTGCTTCCACATCAACCGCAATTTTGGAATTGGCTCTCTGTGGCCTTTACCTTTCCTAAAGCCAAATTGATCATCGTCCAACACATCCTCAGTTTCTTTTCCATTGTTCTGCTTGTTATTCTTGTAAGCAACTAGGATGCTTAAGCTGTTAAGCTGGTTGTGCGATAATTCTCGCACTTGTCGGCTCTTGCAGTCTTCGGAATTGTGTGGACGATATTTTTCCGAAAGTCAGATGGTATGTCGCCAGACTTATACAATTCACACACCAACGTGAATAGTCGTTTTGTTGCAACTTTTCCCAATGATTTCAGAAACTCTGATGGAATGTCATCTATCCCTTCTGCCTTATTTGGTCGTAAGTCCTCCGAAGCTCTCTTAAATTCTAATACTGGATCACGTATCTCTTCTTTATCCTCTCCTGTTTCTTCGTCTATCACATCAGTCGAATCTTCCTCTCATAGAGGCTTCCAGTGAACTCTATCCACCTAACCGCTCTCTCCTCTGTATTTAACAGTGGAATTCCCGTTGCACTCTTAATGTTGTCATGCTTGCTTTCAATTTCACAGAAAATTGTTTCGACTTTCCTAAACGCTAAGCCAGTCCTTCTGACAATCATTTCTTTTTCGCTTTCGATTTCTTCATCTTTTTCACGCAGCCATTTCGTCTTAGCTTCCCTGCACTTCCTATATATGTCATTCCTCGGTGACTTGTGTTTCTGTGTTCCTGAATCTCCCTGAACATTTTTGTACTTTCTCCTTTCATCGATCGACTGAGGTATTTCTTCTGTTACCCACGGCTTCTTTGCGGTTACCTTCTTTGTACCTATTTTTTTTCTTTCCAGCTACTGTGATTGCCCTTTTTAGAGATGTTCATTCCTCTTCAACTGTACTGCCTATTGGTCTATTCATTCCTCCCATATTTACAATCTTAGAAAACTTCAAGTGTATTTCATCACTTCTTAGTACTTCCGTATCCCACTCCTTTGCGTATTCATCCTTCCTGACTAATTTCTTAAATTTCAGCCCTCTCTTTACCCCTACTACATTGTGATCTGGATCTACAGGGTGGTCCATTGATAGTGACCGGGCCAAATATCTCACGAAATAAGCGTCAAACGAAAAAAACTACAAAGACGAAACTTATCTAGCTTGAAGGTGGAAACCAGATGGCGCTATGGTTGACCCTGGAGATGGCGCTGCCATAGGTCAAACGGATATCAACTGCGTTTTTTAAAATAGGAGCCCCCATTTTCTATTACATATTCTTGTAGTACGTAAAGAAATATGAATGTTTTAGTTGGACCACTTTTTCCGCTTTCTGATAGATGGTGCTGTAATAGTCACAAACATATGGCTCACAATTTTAGACGAAGAGTTGGGAACAGGTAGGTTTTTTAAATTAAAATACAGAACGTACGTACGTTTGAACATTTTATTTCGCTTGTTCCACTGTGATACATCTACCTATGTGAACTTATCATTTTCTGAGAACGCATACTGTTAAAGGGTAATTACCTGTAAATGCCACATTAATGCAATAAATGCTCAAAATGATGTCCGTCAACCTCAATGCATTTGGCAATACGTGTAACGACATTCCTCTCAACAGCGAGTAGTTCGCCTTCCGTAATGTTCGCACATGCATTGACAATGCGCTGACGTATGTTGTCAGGCGTTGTCGGTGGATCACGATAGCAAATATCCTTCAACTTCCTCCACAGAAAGAAATCCGGGGACGTCAGATCCGGTGAACGTGTGAGCCATGGTATGGTGCTTTGACGACCAATCCACCTGTCATGAAATATGCTATTCAATACCGCTTCAACCGCACTCGAACTATGTGCCTGACATCCATCATGTTGGAAGTACATCGCCATTCTGTCATGCAGTGAAACAACTTGTAGTAACATTGCTAGAATATTACGTAGGAAATCAGCATACATTGCACCATTTAGATTGCCATCGATAAAGTGGTGGCCAATTATTCTTCCCCCCATAATGCCGCACCATACATTAACCGGCCAAGGTCACTGATGTTCCACTTGTCGCAGCCAACGTAGATTTTCCGTTGCCCAATAGTGCATATTACTTCGGTTTATGTTACCGCTGTTGGTGAATGACGCTTCGTCGCTAAATAGAAAGCGTGCAAAAAATCTGTCATCGTCCCGTAATTTCTCTTGTGACCAGTGGCATAACTGTACACGACGTTCAAAGTCGACGCCATGCAATTCCTGGTGCATAGAAATATGGTACGAGTGCAACTGATGTCGATGTAGCATTCTCAACACCGATGTTTTTGAGATTCCCGATTCTCGCGCAATTTGTCTGGTACTGATGTGCGGATTAGCCGCGACAGCTGCTAAAACACCTACTTGGGCACCATCATTTGTTGCAGGTTGACGTTTCACATGTGGCTGAAAACTTCCTGTTTTCTTAAATAACGTAACTATCCGGCGAACGGTCCGGACACTTGGATGATGTCGCCCAGGATACTGAGCAGTATACATAGCACACGCCCGTTGGGCATTTTGATCACAATAGCCATACATCAACAAGATATCGGCCTTTTCCGCAATTGTTAAACGGTCCTTTTTAACACGGGTAATGTATCACGAAGCAAATACCGTCCGCACTGGCGGAATGTTACGTGATACCACGTGCTTACACGTTTGTGACTATTACAGCGCCATCTAGCACAAAGCGGAAAAAAGTGGTCCAACTAAAACATTCATATTTCTTTACGTACTACACGAATATGTAATAAAAATGGGGATTCCTATTTTAAAAAATGCGGTTGATATCCGTTTGACCTATGGCACCGCCATCTAGCGGACCAACCATCCGGTTTCCCCCTTCAAGCTAGACGAGTTTCGTTCTTTGTAGTTTTTTCGTTTGATGCTTATATCGTGAGATATTTGTCCCGGTCACTATCAATGGACCACCCTGTATATCTGCTCCTGGGTGTCTTGCAATCCAGTATCTGATAACAGAATCACTGTCTTATCATGATGTAATCTAACTGAAATCGTCTCAGATTACCCTGCCTTTTCCTGGTATAACTCCTCTTGTGATTCGTGAACAGAGTATTCGCTGTTACTAGCTGACATTTATTACAGAACTCAGTTACTCTTTCTCCGTTCTTATTTCTTGTCCCCCATATTCTTCTGTAAATTCTTTTTACGCCTTCACCTAAAACAGCATTCCGGTCCCCCATGACAATTAGACTTTCATCTCCCTCATAGTTTCTCTGTCTCTTCAGCTTCAGCTTGCAATGTGGACATCTGAACCATCCCTTTCGGCGTTGGTCTGATGTCGATTCGATACGAACAACCCTACCACTGAACTGTTCACAGAAATACAATCTCTGCCCTACCTTCCTATTCATAACGAATCCTACTCCCTTTATACCATTTTCCGCTGCTGTTGATATTACCGTATACTCGTCTGACCAGAAATCCTTGTCTTCTTTCCGTTTCACTTCAGTGACCCCTACGATATCCAGGATGGACCTTTGCATTTCCCTTTTCAGTTTTTCTAGTTAATACTAATACTAATACTAATGCCACATTCAAGCTCCTGACGTTCCACGACCTTACTCGTAGAAGGTCATCCTTTCGTGCGTTATTCACACTTTTTCTCATGGTTCCCTCCCTGCTGGCAATCCCCTCCTACCGAGCGAGGTGGCGCAGTGGTTAGACACTGGACTCGCATTCGGGAGGACGACGGTTCAATCCCGCGTCCGGCCATCCGATTTAGGTTTTCCGTGATTTCCCTAAATCGCTCCAGGCAAATGCCGGGATGGTTCCGTTGAAAGGGCACGGCCGACTTCCGCCCCCATCCTTCCCTAATCCGATGAGACCGATGACCTCGCTGTCTGGTCTCCTTCCCCAAACAACCGAACCGAACCGAATCCCCTCCTGGAGATCCGAAATAGGGACTATTCCGGAATCTTTTGCCAGTGGATAGATCATCATGCCAACATGATTTCTGGAATACATGCCGACATCGCAAGCAAATGAAGAGATAGAGGAAGTGTGAGGGTACTTAACGGGTAATGCCGTGCTCAAAGCGAAATGAAAATCTAATAGTCATGAGGGACTGGAATGAGGTTGTAGGGAAACAAGTGGGAGAATGAGTTACGGGCGAAAATGGGCTTGGTAGTTGGAATGACTGAGGAGAAAGACTGTTTGAATTTTGCAGTAAACGTCAAGTGGTAATACTAGATACTCTAAACGAGAATTAGGAGAAGATGAGATGTATTTGGAAAACACCATGAGCCACAGGTACTTCTGGCATTCACTTAATGATCGTTATTTGAGTTGCACCTTCTGGTACTCATTGTTTTTATGTTGTTCTGAAGACAGTCTGCGAAACCAGTTAATAGTTGTTGGCAACTAATCAATCGTTTAAACGACTGGAGTTGTCCCCCTCAGTATCAGTGAAGGTTAGTTCCACAGTGTCCTCTGTGTTTTTGTTGGCATTTTGCATATGGGCGTAAGGATCATGTCTTGTAACTGTTGGGGAGGGTTTTCCTATATTGACATATGCTTTCTTGATAAAGTGTCGTAAACGCTGCGGTTTCTGTCTTGTTCTCGTTAAGTATGTCTTTTGTAATTATGTGTCTACTACTATTTTTCTTACCACTGTGCGTTTACTATAAGCCTCTGTTTTCTACCTTCTCCCATCCCCGCCGCCCCTCTTCCGCCCACTACCTATTGTTTAAATGCAACAGGTTACGTTTCCAAGTTTTATCTATTATAGCATATACTGTGTATGTGCCTCTAACACTCATTAATAGTCGGTGTTTTATGATACAGTTGTTACTGGACTTCGTTTGAGTTATCTGATCATGCTCAGTTTCATATATGATAAATGGTTTGTAGCGTACCTTTCAGGAATTTTCGGTTAATAGTCTATCATTGGCCTCTCGTTACGTGGTGGTAGAGCTGCATGTGTTCGCCCAAAAATTAACACTAGATTCCCTTGAATATCTCCTTTTCTTTGTTATATAATTGTTTTAGTCGTTTGTGACGCATTTAGTTGTTATGCACCCGTCTTCAGTTTTACGTGTGTGCATCTACCGTCACTTGAGTTCCGCTGGATATGACGTGTGGCGCTGCTAGTGATTTTGTTGTAGTAGTGTATTTATAGTCAACTCATGGATTGCTGTTGCGTGTTCATAGTCTTACATTAAATGGACATATTGTATTTACTTATGATTTACTTTCGGGCATGTTGTGTGGCGTCCTCACTGTTCACCTAATAACCTATTTCGTCTTTTAGGCCATGTGAATGGCCAGTACGTTCCATTTGAAATTTTGATTGCATGAATATAATGGCTATTGGTTTTAATGTGGGTTAAAAGGCTAAAGAGTTTACTGGTTTACAGTTCATTTATTTTAAAAAATGTAAATTTAAATTTAATTTTGTTTTTAATGTTCACATGTGTTTAAATACATATGAGTAACCTTCTGACTGGTTTGCTATACAAAAACCTTTTCTGATACTTCATGAATTGATACTGTTTAGTTATCATTTATGGTTCACTGCATCTTCACACTCTAGTACCACTCATTCTGGTGGGATATAACGTAGCTCTTAAGGGTTTGCTTCTATTGGGTACTATTATTACAGAGTATCTACCATAAGAGCCTTCTGACTGTTTCTAATCTGAATTGTCTGTTGACATGTAACCTTGATGCCTGGGACATTTACTGACTTACAGCAGTTACTTCACGAGAAACATCCACAGCCTCTCAAGCTGATCTTATGAATTAAGAAATTGTTCTAGTAAATGGCAATTGGGCAGTGGTCCTGTATCATATACCACTACACAGTTCTGAGGGAACACTTAACTGATTCACTGCTTAGGCAGGGGACACAAATTTGCTATAGGCCTCTTAATCTGCTATTAGCAGTTTTTACCATCACCCACCCACACACACATACACACACACACACACACACACACACACACACACACACACACTTGGCAGGGTCAGGAAACAGCTAGTCAGTAACACAAATCATGTATGTATTCTGTGGACCACCTCTTCCAAAAGGACTGATGCAATTGCTGTACAAGTTGACATCTGTGCAACCTGTTGGCGGGAACCTCAAGGATAGAAGGTTCAGGATGAGCACAAAGGGGCGGCCCAATTAGTAAATGATCAGGACTGAGAGCAGAAGGAAAATCTAGGTCATCAGAGAGAAGACACAATGTCCTTGAATTCAAGCATGCTTCTATCTGAATTAACACAGTAGTCAGTTCTTCAGATGTCAGTACCACATTGTCGATTATGCATTTGAGATGCGACTTCATGCATTTGATTCCAGCCCCCCAGAGTCCACCAAAGTGAGAGGCACAAGGTGGAGTGAACCTCCAACTGATTCCCTCGGAGGTCGAAAAATTCACCACACCTTCAAAAGTAGCATCATTAGAGATAAATCATTTAAGCTCATTGTCTGCACCTACAAATGTGGTGCCTTTGTCACTGTATGTGTGAGAAGGTTTCCCTCTTCTAGCAATGGATCTCCTGGGGGCAGCCAAAAATGAACTTGTTGCCAAGTTACTGACTAATTCTAAGTGGATAGCCTTGGTTGCCATGCAAATACATAAAGCAATATAAGCCTTGATGGTAACTTTATTCTGTCTGCCTCCACGATTTACAGCAATAGGGACTGCATAGTTTACTCCACAGTGCTGGAATGGACGAGACTGGTTTACTCTAGCTGCAGGTATCTGACGCATGAGTTGAACTGCTGTCTTGGATTTAAGCCTAAAATATTTGAAACCTTTCCTGATAACTCCTTTGACTGTGTTACGCCAATTGGGGATCCAAAACGTCCTGTGTAACATGACAACAAAAGTTGTGACCCAGCATGCAAGAGATTTCCATGTTAATACATTATGAGAATTTTTGTCAAATGATGCTTAGGCAGTACGATAATAGGATTGTGCTCATCATATGGTATATCAGCATTAATTAATCTCCCCCCCCCCCAACTCGTAAGATACCTTCGGCATCAACAAATAGGTGCAAATACCTTAATTTGCTATTATGTGCCATACGGGAACTGGCCTTCAACAAAGCAATCTCATTACCATATACACTATGTTGAGCTGCACAATGCCTTTTGATAGAAGTTTGGCATTCCTGTGGAGTGAGTGGCCCAGTTATCCTGTATGATTGCCAAAGCCTAGTATTATTAGTAAACCTCAGTGAATTGGCCAAAACTCTGTAAGTTTTCTTGAATGATGAATATTTACACAGCAGTTCATCAAGTTTAATGACCGACACCAAGGATACCTGTTTACGCCTTGTGTCAGGCACATCTCCTACAGTAAGTGGAGTGCAGGTCGAGGTCGCAAATGAATAGCCATGACGGGCCAGACCACCACCGAATAAGTCAACTCAAACCAGCTGGATTAATACCACATGATAAGTGGTCAGCATAAGTATCCTCTGATTTGACATGTCTCCAGATGGCAACTGAACTCAGTTCCTGGATTTCAGAGACTCTATTGGCAACAAAGGTTTTCCAGCGACCAGGACTACGCTGCAGCCAACAGAGAACTATTGTGAAGTCCTTCTACAAATGACTTTCGCCACTATCTATGTGTCTAAGGCATTGGCCACGTTGTGAATGAGTCGAGCAAGAAGCAGAACACCAGATAATTCCAGTTATGGAAGAAACAGTTGTTTTACTGGGGCAACCCCTTGGCTACAGCCAATGAGACCAACACACTGTTATTGGGAAGAACACATCTGACGTATACACACGCACCATATGCCAACTGTGAAGCATAAAAAAACCATGAATTTCTAGTTTAACATTCTGGGGCAAGGAATGATCTTCCTGTTAATCAAAATACCATTTAGGGAAGGCAGTTGCATACACACAGCATTCCATTCATCAGTGAGGTTGGATGGAGGAATTTCATCCCAATCAAGGATTAGTTGCCACAAACGCTGCAAGAACAATTTACATCTTATGATTGCTGGACCTAGAAGCCCCAAGGGTCATAGATTGATGCTGTTGTAGACGGGACATTGCGCTTGGTAACCTTTGAGAGCCGATGACTCTTCGGCTGCACATGGCACTGGAATGTGTCAGATCGAGGGTGCCCTAATATCAATACCGTTTTTATGGCTTGTTCACCAGTAAGATGACAAGGCAAAGACGTTTCTCTGTCCTGCACAGGAATTTATTCCATGACCTTGTGGCTATTAGAGCACCATTTCCTATGTGGAAACCCCCCCAGAAGCAAGTAATTGAGGCAGCTGGGTTTCAAGTTCCTGATCTTTGGCTTCCATAGTTGATCCACGTAAGAAGTCGTCCACATAAAAAGTAGACATCAACTCTTGCGATGCCATTGAAAACCTGTTTTGATTTTACAAATCCTACTGTTGAAGACATCTGTTAGTATGAACGGCAGCAGGAGCGGTTCCTTTAAATGAGTGTACACAGTCTATATTCTTGCATCGGTTCAGACAGTGATTCCCACCACAGAATTCTCTGGAAGTTCCTATCATCAGGATGAAGAGGCACTTGGCAATACATTTTTGCTGTGTCAGCTGACAGAGCCACATCAAAGGAACGAAATTTTATAATAATAGAAAATAAATCTGGGTGGGCAGTGGTACCAACCATCAAGATATTGAGAGATACCTCATTAGAAGTGGCAGCAGAGTCATCAAATACTACCCTCAACTTAGTAGTGGAGCTGCATTCTTTGAAGAGTGTATGATGTGGAAGGTAACACTTTGAACCAATAATACCTTGAGAATTAGAGATCTGCATGCGTCCCAGTTAGACATATTCATGCATGAATGCAGCAT
Organism: Schistocerca piceifrons; assembly: GCF_021461385.2. Taxonomy (NCBI): domain Eukaryota; kingdom Metazoa; phylum Arthropoda; class Insecta; order Orthoptera; family Acrididae; genus Schistocerca; species Schistocerca piceifrons. The sequence goes on from NC_060138.1 coordinate 959,034,499, forward strand.
ATTCCTTCTGCAGATTCGGTTGAGTTTTAAATCTCCTCTCAAGATGCGCCAAGGAATGGCCTCCTGATTCACTATTCTGCTCATTCCTTGGTTCAGCAGGCTTGCGGAGCAATGTGTTATGCCTTCTTTTACGGGTCTTACAAGGAGAAATATTTCATTTAGTCGACAAATGATCAGAGCTGATGCACAAATCAAAGCTTATTTTTTGTCATCGACTTTTAGAGATTGAAACCCCTTGCATTTAGTGATAGCATGGAGTTCACTACAAAAGTTACATGACTCCTCAGTATCAGCATTAGCGAGATGAGCCATCCTCACATGTCTCGTTTGATTTGAATTACTGGCAGTTCCTTGCAGATCCCTTGAAGTGTTTTGACTGAACCTGACCATCAAGCTGACGGGCCCGACATTCTGTTTCCAAAAAATCTATTAGTTGATTTAATGTGGTGAATGCCGACCCATACATCTTTACCTCCTACTCATGACGATCTGTGGGTTGCATACTAGACAGAATCTCTTCCGAAAGAATAAATTCATGAAGTGTAACATCAGGTTTGAGAGCTTTCAAGGCCTTCAAATGGCTTCATACGTGATTAATTAGTTGCCTATAATAGCTCTCTGCGCCATGGCCGACCGTAGGTAAGGCCAACAAAGCCTTAGCAAGTCTGGCTGCAATTATTTTTGCGTTATTATACATCTGCTCAATCGATAGGTTACCTGCTGTGGCAGGTATATATCTTTCGATAGGTCTTTAGCTTCACCTCGCAAAGACGAATTAAGGTAATGAAGTTTTTGAACGCCATCAATTGAATTGTTATTCATAATGAGACTCAAAAATGTATTGCTGTATGATGACTACCTAAGGTAGTCAGTTTCAAAATTTGGCAAGTCAATAGCGGGTAGTTTCAGAGAATTGACATTACCTGACGTATTCGAGCCCAAATGCTTTGAAAGCTGGGTGTACCTTTCCATTAAACGCTTGATAGTGTATTCAACAAAGTCCCACGAATCCTCGAATTCCGCCCTGTCGTTGCCATGATCTGCCGTGTCTTAGACGACTCAAAATCAGTCTGAATGCGAATCAATCGACTTAATTTTGATTCCAGCATTTCGATGCTGGTACTGTCCGCAGAACTGCACAAAACTCTCTAAGAGCGCCCTTGCTACACCTGTCTGCTCAACTAATTTCGTTTTGTAGCGGGCGCTGGCAGGCGTTGCGGCCTCCGACGGCGCGAAGTTTCGGCGGGAGCAGGAGGTGACGTCACCGATGATGCTGGCACTAACACGTTTCTGCGTTTCTCGCGTTTGACTTCCAGACACATTAAATGTTCACAAATATGTTCCCAATGACCGTTGTTAAGGCTCTTATTCTCGAAGTCCCGAACAAGCCTTGGGACACTCGATAGTGGTCACCAACGAAACCTATCCGTGCGCAACTCACAAGTGGTTTTTAAAAAATTAACAAATATCGGAAAATAAATCCGCGCGAAAGTAAATTCCGCATGGTCACTGTATCCGGCCAAAAAATGTATGCACGGGCTCTTCTTCCCGTGGTGGTACATTAGAGTGTGAGCGTATACTGCGAGAGAACTCACTGTCCTCCTAATAATTGGACGAAACAAATTATATGGTATAAGTGTTTATTGGAATAAACTTTACAATGTATGCAGGCAGCGCGCCAACTGCGGCTCGTGGCTTAGCTGTGAGACATACACGTCCATCCGCTACGGAGTCTCGAATCTACCTGCTCGGCCGTTACAAGCGCTTATCTTGCCTTTGCGCGCGCGAAGGACATGGGAGATCCACTTCTGCGCGTGGGTTGCAAAGTCTCCTGACAGGGAGCAGACTATACTGGACAGTCTGACCTGCCCAGTTTGGAAGCTGCCACTAGATGGCAGTTGGAGTGAGTTGCAGAGTCCAAACATATGTACTTATATTTTTATACGTTTTTATGTATTTTGTTGTTGTTGTCCATTTTGTCTAGATTGAACCGATTAGTAAATTACATATGTAATGTTGGAGAGATTCGGTACTTTATTTGTATCCGCTACATACGATTAACTTTTCATGTGGTTTACTGTTCAAATATTTTTCAGTTACTTCATGGATTAACACTGTTTGGTATCCTTCTGCATTGTAATGCATCCTCGCAATCTAGTACCACTCTTTTTGGTATGTTCTGATGTAGGCGGTCTGGGTGTGCCTTCTAGTGGATATATTTATTGCAAAGTAGCCACCTTAACATTGTCTGTCTGAACCCTAGTTAGCGTTGCAATAATAAAGCCAGTGACATTTGTTGACAGTATATCACATTATTAGTCAATAATTAATCACCTGGTTACTTAAGTTCTAGAGAGGCTGATTTAGTCTGTTATCTAACTCGATTACACCTTTCTGTGACATTGCTTAGTAATATATGTTGGTCCCATACAGGTATTCCATGGTTTGTTTTACCACGTAAGTAATATCTTCGTACATCTAGGCTATATTTCACTATGTTAGATACAAAGAGTGTGGATAGGTCATAATATTTTTCTGATTTTGTGTTTTGGTTGTTGACTGCTTTGTCTGGATAGGATTAATGTATTACTTACACATTAGAGGTATAATACGATTTTCCATCGACGTCTAATTTTTTAGTACAACATTGGACACATATTAAGTTCATTACCTTTGATATTACTGATAAAGCATAATACGATCTGCAGATACTATACGCTACATGTGAGCCGTGTGACTGGCTCAGCGATATTCCCGTCTTGGTAAGGGTCTCTTTATGGTGATGTGCGCAGAGCGCACGGTGGCGCCACCTACCGGACCGATCGGGGAGCGGGGGTATGTTCTAGCAAATAGCGAGGACTTTACTTTGGGACGCCTAGCAGTAACGTCGTTTGCCAAGTCTGACAGATAGTACAGGTGCCGTGCGACGCAGCAGGAAGAGCACATGTAAAAGGGGCTGTTTACCCAAGTGACGGCGCCATAGGAAATATCGCCGGTGTGGAAGCAGTCACGTTACTGGGAAGCCGTTGGTGTATTTCGCTTGCTACATGTCTCGTGGCACCGTGATGTGCGGCGGCTGGCTTCGTCGCACAAGCAGGATGGTAAGGGCGTTGCTTGTGCAGTAAATTGTGGCCGGAATCGACTACTGGGTTCTGTGCTGTTGACTTCATTTTCTTAGCTGGCCGTTGATACTCCTTCTGAGTCTGTCTTCGAATGTGTTTAATGTCAACTTCCTTAGTACGAAATGTTCTAGTGAGAGCTGTATGTGATGTGTTAATTAACATTTACTAGGGCATGGAGTACTGATACATACTGTTTGTAGATTGCTATTGTCAGTGTTTAACAGTCATTGGAAACAGTTTGGCTGGTTCTTGTCTAAGTGCCGCCTGGTTATTGTATTTATATCACACGGCTTAATGTATAATTGGCCTTACGCAGGTAAGATAATAGATTTGTACTGCTTAAAAAAATGGTTCAAATGGTTCAAATGGCTCTGAGCACTATGGGACTTAACATCTGAGGTTATCCGTCCCCTAGAACTTACAACTACTTAAACCTAACTAACCTAAGGACATTACACAGCTGGCCGATGTGGCCGAGCGGTTCTAGGCGCTTTAGTCTGGAACCGCGCGACCGCTACGGTCGCAGGTTCGAATCCTGCCTCGGGCATGGATGTGTGTGATGTCCTTAGGTTAGTTAGGTTTAAGTAGTTCTAAGTTCTAGGGGACTGCTGACCTCAGATGTTAAGTCCCATAGTGCTCCGAGCCATTTGACATCACACACAGCCATGCCAGAGGCAGGATCCGAACCTGCGACCGTAGCGGTCGCGCGGTTCCAAACTGAAGCGACTAGAACCTCTCGGCCACAACGGCTGGCTGTACTGCTTAGCTGATGTTCATTAATAGCTTGTTTAATTCTACAGATGATGTGCTGTAATTAATTATTGTGTTTCTAGTTACTTAAGGCAGATGTCAGTCTGTTGTAGATATTCACTAGTTCTGGGATTTTTCGTGCCTATTCATAACCGGTGCTGCTCCCGTTTGGGGCTCCATGCCGAGCCTGTATTGGAAACAGCTGAGTGGGCGGGCGTCCGCTTCTGGGCGTAGTTTGTTGAATACCACGAGGTTTCTTCGTCAAATGAAATTTTATACTTTATATCTTACATCGTATTGCGCCTGCCATTTAAGTAACGTGGTTGTGTGCCGTGGTATCTGATTTGTTGTTGCCTGTACTCTGAATTACTTTGGTAATACCAATCACTGCAGTAACGAAAGACTACATATTCTCGTTAAATTTTAGTAAATTGTTCAGGGTGATCATAGTTTTGAGTAAATAAATTTTAACTCATTTCACTAAATGTGTAATAGGCAATAAGTGCCGTGGTTTAAGAATGTTTAAATTTGAAATAACTTGCTTTTTGTTTAAATGTGCCAAATAAATGTTCAGTGAAACTGTTGATGGAGATTGCCTGATGTGTCATTGGTCCAGTCCTACCACCCCACAGCCTATTGTGCTGAGCTTGTGTCGTTGTGTAAAAGTTGAATTCCATGCTGTGCTGACACATCAACGTGGATGTATATTAACAGTATATGACATTTACATGAGCATTTAGTTGTCGTTGTGATATTTTTTTATGGCAGTACATGATGTATGGGTGCATGGTAAATGATATAGGCATCTTCTAACGAGGGTTTTCGTGTATTCTGTATATCTTATGACACAGGTAATTTCCTGATCCTTTGACACATCGTGGACATTCACTTTATTTATAGGGCATAAGTATGCCCCTCTACTGTTTTCACCTCAGTGTTTCATACTTTGACATGCCGTATAGATCTATTGATATTGCCATTTTGACAGTTTGCCATACGCCCACTTAGATTTTATTGAAGTCGTCCTTCAGCAAGGGCTACTTTCTCACAAATCTGTGGATGCTTTTTATCCTGCATGTTATCTTGGGTTTTATATATTCTAAGTATGGCATGACGTAGGGGGTTTTCTACGTTTGGTCTCTTGACACGTTCTTGGACATTTATTTTATATGTATAAGATAATTATTACTATTTTCTGTTTACATCTTAGCGTTTTATAACTCTGATTGGACGTATAGATATATTTATAATGCCATTTTGTTACTTTTACTTATATTGACACTAAGATACTGCTGATGCCGTCCTTGTGCAAGGACTACTTGCGCATTGATGCATGTTTCTTTCAGTTACTGATTTCTAAAGTTATAGTTTCTTTCATATATCTATCATTTGAGCAGTTATTTTTGTCGGTTAGTGACTACTTCTGGACTGACAATTAATGCATCTTTCAACTGACTAATAAAAATCATGGGATATTTAATGAATTTATTGATAAATAGTATATTCTTAAAATCCTCGGATTAAGAAGCGCGTAACAGATGCAGTCTTTGGCCCCCACGGTTCAATCTACACATCGAAGAAGCAATGACAGAAATAAAACAAAAGTTTCATAAGTAGGATTAAAATTCAGGATGAAAGGGTATCAATGATAAGGTTCAGTGAATGTGAAGAAGCATTATAGATCTGTTGAACGGAATGAACAACCATATGAATATAGAATATGGATTAAGTGTAAACCGGAATAAGACAAATGTAATGATTAGAACTGAGAACAGTGAGAAACATAACTTCGAAATTGGTGATCAAGGAGCAGATGATGGTCAGAAATTCTATTACTTTGGAAGGAAAATAACCCACGACTGACGAAGCAAGGCAGACTAGCAGAAGCAAAGAGGTCATTCCTGGCCAAAGAAGTCTGCTGGTGTCAAACATGGGCCTTAAATTGAGGAAGAAATTTCTTGTTGGTTGGGTGGTTGATTTGGGGCGGGGGAAGAAACGACGACGTCATCGGTCCAATCGTAGTGGGGAAGGAGTGGGCCCTACGTTTTCAAAGGAACCATTCCGACATTTGCATGAAGCTATTTAGTGAAATCACTGAAAACCTAAATAAGGATGGCCGGACATGTGTTTGGACCGTCGTCCTCCAGCATTCTAGTCCAGTGTGCTAACAACTGCGCCACCTCTTTTGGTAAGAAATTTCTGAGCATGTATGCGTGCAGCACAGCATTGCTAGGTAGTGAAACATGGACAGTCAGAAAACCGGAACGAACTGCAACCCTGCCTCGTTCACTTCCAAACTACGCCTCCCCATTCATATCCATCTACTCTTGCAAGTCCTTGGTAAACCTTCGCTTCCCCCGTACTTTATCCTAAGGATTACAAGGAGTTATTCCAGTCAACATTCTCAAAAGCTTTCTCTAAATCTACGACTGCTATAAGCCTAGGTTTGACTTCCTTCTACGTCTCCTCTAAGCTAGGTGGTAGGGTGAGGATTATTTCATACGTTAGCCCATTTCTTCGAAATCAAAGCTGACCTTCACGAAGATCAACATTTACAAGTCCTTTTTTCCGTTCTCTTTTAAGTTATGACTTATAAAACTGGTATCCACACCTTTCACGCATGGTTTCTCTGGATCCCTATTAAACCATGCAAGACGTCACTGAGCAAAACAGTGACGTTGATCTGAATCAAATGAACCAGTTCGAAATGCATATCGCCTACTTCCCCCCATCCCCTTCCTTCCCCCCCGGCCCGTATTACTCTGCTGCATTTCATTACTTTCATCATGGTAGCAACAGCCCTCCCCCCCCTGGCCCGTATTACTCTGCTGCATTTCATTACTTTCATCATGGTAGCAACAGCAGTAACCGTTACGAAATTGTTTCGAATGAAAACAGCCCACAGTTGCACTAATTATGTTTATACTAAATCTTACCATAGCAGCAACACCAGCAACCGTTATTAAATTGTTTCGAATGAAAAACAGCCCACAGTTGCACTAATTTTGGTCTGTTTTTCATTCGAAACTCTGTTGCATTTAATGAGCTGCGCGAAAAGGAAACGGGAAGACAAGGTGTAGCCATGACAAGTGAGTCGATATTGTAGTTCTTCTTGAAGTTAATAATGGTATTGGGCATGAAGGGGTTAATCTCTAAACACTGAAAGAAAAGAGCGGTAAGTTACACCATCGTTCATTGCAAAATATTCCACAGGAGGAACAGCACATGGCAAACAAACGTAATGCTTCACTCGCTCACACGCTGGTGATGAGCAGAAAACGTAAGATGAAATTCGTATAGTTACGCAGTTGTCAGAAACTGAGCGGAAAAGTCCACATCTCAGGGAGACACCCAAGTAAGTTAAGTACACGTTTTCCGTTTCGCACATGATGAATACGTCGTTCAGGTCATATTAGGAAAATATTTACAGTAACCCAAATAACTAAGTCACGGGGAGGCTATCGACTCCTAGAGCGCGATTTACAGTGAGACCCCCAGTGCCTTAACTGAAAACGCGCCTCCTTCTGTCTCGTCACTATCATCTCGCCCCACTTTACTGTCATGACAAGTCGATCTCCGACCTCAGATTTTTCAGATGGCATCCACGCTGCCAAAACTGCCACAGACCGCACAGAAGATGAATTTCTCTCCTCGGCCTCCATCCCACCGAAGATAATGGCAACGGCTCGGTTGCATTCTAACATCCCGTCCTGACCAAGAGTAAAACTGAAACGACGCTCCTCTGAGCTCTCAGCGGAAAGACTGGCAAAAAATACGTTTAGTCTAATGAGACAGAATTTCATAAGTAGAAATGCCGCCAATGAGAAAGAATGTAGCAAACATTTCCCCCTCTCTTCCGAAAATTTATTATTCTAGGTAATTTAGTTTTTCAGTTTAACATATTGGCTGATACAACCGGATCACAGCTGGTCACATGTTTCAAGTTAGTTATAACACCGTCGACTATGAGAGGGACCGAGCAGCTGTACCTTCTTTTTAGTGTCTCTTCGTCTCTGTTAACAGATACCATGACATCTCTTATACACTATTGGCCATTAAAATTTCTACACCAAGAAGAAATGAAGATGATAAACTGGTATTCATTGGACAAATATGTTATACTAGAACTCACATGTGATTACATTTTCACGCAATTTGGGTGCACAGATCTTGAGAAATCAGCACCCAGAACAACCACCTCTGGCCGTAATAACGGCCTTGATACGCCTGGGCATTGAGTCAAACAGAGTTTGGATGGAGTGTACAGGTACACCTGCCCATGCAGCTTCAACACGATACCACAGTTCATCAAGAGTAGTGACTGGCGTATTGTGACGAGCCAGTTGCTCGGCCACCATTGACCAGACGTTTTCAATTCGTGAGAGGTCTGGAGAATGTGCTGGCCAGGGCAGCAATCGAACATTTTCTTTGTTCAGAAAGGCCCGTACAGGACCTGCAACATGCGGTCGTGCATTATCCTGCTGAAATGTATGGTTTCGCAGGGATCGAATGAAGTGTAGAGCCACGGGTCGTAACACATCTGAAATGTAACGTCCACTGTTCAAAGTGCCGTCAATGCGAACAAGAGGTGACCGAGATGTGTAACCAAAGGCACCCCATACCATCACGTCGGGTGATACGCCAGTATGGCGATGACGAATACACGCTTCCAATGTGCGTTCACCGCGATATCACCAAACACGGATGCGACCATCATGATGCTGTAAACATAACCTGGATACATCCGAAAAAATGACGTCTTGGCATTCGTGCACCCAGGTTCATCGTTGAGTACACCATCGCAGGCGTTCCTGTCTGTGATGCAGCGTCAAGGGTAACCGCAGCCATGGTCTCCGAGCTGATAGTCCATGCTGCTGCAAACGTCGTCCAACTGTTCGTGCAGATGGTTGTTGTCTTGCATACGTCCCCATACGTTGACTCAGGGATCGAGATGTGGCTGCACAATCCGTTACAGCCGTGCGGATGAGATGCCTGTCATCTGGACTGCTAGTGATACGAGGCCGTTGGGATCCGGCACGGCTTTCATTATTACCCTCCTGAACCCACCGATTCCATATTCTGCTAACAGTCATTGGATCTCGACCACCGCGGGCAGCAGTGTCGCGATACGACAAACCGCAATCCCGATAGGCTACAATCCGACCTTTATCAAAGTCGGAAACGTGATGGTACGCATTTATCCTCCTTACACGAGGCATCACAACAACGTTTCACCAGGCAACGCCGGTAAACTGATATTTGTTTATGAGAAATCGGTTGGAAACTTTCCTCATGTCAGCACGTTGTAGGTGTCGCCACCGGCGCCAACCTTTTGTGAATGCTCTGAAAAGCTAATCATTTGCATATCACAGCATCTTCTTCCTGTCGGTTAAATTTCGCGTCTGTAGCACGTCATCTTCGTGGTGCAGCAATTTTAATGGCCAGTAGTGTATAATTACAAAACTGAGAAATCAGTCTATTTAGTCCAGAGGTTGAAAATACCGCCTGTTGTAAATTTCTTTTATTACCACGCGACCTGTTTCGGGCTCACATAAGCCCATCATGAGGTGTCGCAACTGTACTGTGCCCACCGAGCGCCGTGATGGACGTGGACTAGGCGCCGTGTGCTGCCAATGAGTGCAGAACATGGAGTTTTATTGATTAGTTAACACATTTGATTTGTTTTCGATATTTTGCGAGTTATAAGGAAACGTTTTCCGGTTCTGTTAGGTTTACTCCCTCCCTCCCTCCCCCAAAGCCCATCATGGAAACACGCTACAGAAAATGTAGTGTGTGCAAAGAAAAAAAGAAGAAAAGTGATGTAGGGTAATAGTGTGTGAAATGTCTATTGGCGTTGCACATGCCTGTATTTGTTCTGCTACACAACACCAAAAAAAGCTTCTTAAATAGTATTATCTACTTTCCTCATCACTTCAATAAACGGTAAGGATAGATTTATAAAGGATTACTATCATAAGATTATGTAATTATGAGGAACGTGTGTAAAGAAAAATATGCTGATTCTCGTAATTTAAATAGTGAATATGGGGTCGACTATGCGGAAAAAATAGTATTAAGTCAATTCTGGAGTTAGACCCCACCTGGGAAAATTTTGGAAGCCCTGGCCAATACTAGTGCTTGAACTTGCACCCTTTCAAAGGTCGAACCCAGCTCTCCCACTTGTGCACATTTTTTGGACACCGCCGAAGCACCGTGTGCGGTACTTTACGTGTGAGGTAATCTGGTCGATAGCCTCCAAGCGTGGCTTCTGAAGATGGTGGTGAAATTTAGGGTATAATGCGAGATAGCGCTCTTTGGCCCCTGCAGGGTCTTATCTACAGTCCATACCGCTGCCTAAATTTTCCAGAGGCGTCCTCTTTGCTCATTGGCCCCGCACTAGCTTTGATGTCGACAGGTTTCTAGCTGAGACTAAAGAACACGCAGCTGCCATCCTGCGGCAAGATTGTATCTACAGCTGGCACAATTGCCAAGAATCCTAGAACAAGGTCAGTATTCGGTAACATGGAGCCTCATCTGATAACGACACTACTCGACTTCGAATACTGAGGGCGACCGACTAACGTATCTGGGACACCGGACAGGTCAGGCTTTATCTGAGGAGTCAGGTATGCCACCAAGCCCGCACGCTCTGCACTCGAGGAATGCTTTTCCACTCGTAACCTGGCGTAAGCCGCAGCAAGACTGAGGAGAATGCACTAACCAGTAGAGCGCGTGGCGAATATACGTGGGCAGCGTTCATCTACATCACTTGCTATGCACGCAGACACGAAAGCAGGCAGCCAGCAGTTCACTCACTCGGTTATCACTTGGCACTCATTCATGGAGTGATGGGCAACAGCCGTGTGCCCTTACCACGTGTATAAAGAAACGTAGACTTTACCTATGCAACTTGAGTACTAACGGGCCCGGCAAAAATTCAGATGCATTGTGAGCTTGTGGGTGCTATTCTGTCATTCTGCGCAACAGATTAATCTGAGAGGTACCCTTTACCCTGCGGCTCCTGCAAGATGCAATTTCCACCCCCACACTATTACAGAAGTCAGACAGACGCTCCTAATGTTCTAAAGAGAAATGCCTGAAAAACTTTCAGCAATAAATATCTTCTGGAGTCGTCCGCTGTAAGGAAATGACACAAAAAATTCACAAAATTTCTTACGTAACTAGTGGGATACTTGGGTACTGGAGTAGAACTAGTTAGTATAAGAAAAACATGAAACTAATGAAAATTATTATTTATTTTGCTAAAATTCTGAGAAATCACAATGACATTTTTAGTTATGAACTGAACAAGTTATTTCCGGGTTCTTTTCGGAATGTGAAGTTACCTCTTAAGGATAGGATTCGTTAATGAAATTTCTATACAAAGTTTAATATTGTTATTGACTTTGCAGAATGGCAGAGAGCCGTGCCTACTTAACTTGAATAATTATCCGTTACAATGTTGCTAGGCTCGGTCAAGGTTCTCATGTGTGAAATGCAGTGTAGTGTACTGTTGTGGAGGAAATACGGGACTCGCAAGAGCTGTAGCGCACAATACCGTAGGCTGCGATGACTGCTGTCTGCCCCGCTCGCTGCTGACAAATAAGATAACTCTCGTTCTATCTGGATTGACCTTCGCCAATCAAACTCTCCCTACGCCTTTATGAAGTCAAGGACTCCTATTCGCCCCTAGTCTAACTATTGGCGTGGCACACCAGTCAGATAACCAGTCCACCGCGATGCTACTCAAAAATTCGCTCGCAGGCATTTAACTATAACTCTGTCCGTTCACACCGCACAATAAGTGTGGCGGCCAACACAGTGAACAACGCTTAATCGCAAGGACTCAATGTAGAGTCGCACTCCGATTCACTCTCGACAGAGGTGCTCTCCACTGAAGTACTGAGGAGTCACTTGTTCCTCGCCCTTTGAGTACACGTATGAACGCACACACTCCCGTTACGTGTTCTCGCTCCAAGAGCGACAACGGAACGGCCCTCTCCACGCCAGACGTGGAGGGGTATATCTTTCGGTCTCCTCCATTACTCTTTCAGCTCAAGGCGTCAGGAATATCGTCTGCCAATCAGCATTGATCTTTCAAAACGGGAGAATGACGTTTCGTTGAAGGCAACCAATCCGGAAATCTGTAGCATCGGCGTTTGGCGTTTGCTGTCTCCCTGTGAAAACCTCTGAAACTGCATGCTATGTTTGTAAAGAATGCGTAGGCTGGGCGCTCCCACACAGTGTAGCGGAATTTGCTTTAAAGCCGAACACGGGGTCGTTCTGCCTTTCACTCGGGCAAACGCTGTCTGCTGTACGGGCGGTCGAGGTTGACTCGTTCTCTGAAAGGACCGGCGTCCCAGCGTGCGGTCTGCCTCTCCCAAACTAAAAGCCCCTGTGACCGTCGTGTCTGGAATGTATGCCTGTACGCAAGCCTCGAGTATTTCAATCTCGGTGCGCATTTGCGATTTACTAGTTATTTGCATATCGTTTACATGAATTCATACAACATTGACTTTATCTTACCGAGTTTGGGTTCGAATGAAGCGTCTTGATGTGCGGAATATGATTGTCATGGCGGAATATGTAAACAATGAAGGTCAGGAGACCATGACGTCTTACAGCATTTATAAATAGAATTCCTTTTTAGCTGTCGATTTTCCGTGTTTTCTATGCAGCAAGTTGTGCTCTATACCTGAGATTCACCAAGTGTTACCAAAATATAACGAAAATTAAAGTGACAATCGAATAATTAATGTCATTGGAGCTCATTGTTTCAGTTGTGGAACTGAATGTTTCTGTGAAATAATAGCTGATGAACTGATGCTCGCTTTCAGTCAGTTGCTAACATGGCAGTGACTTTTAGACATATTTTCAACAGAACAAATTAAAAGATTTACGTTGAGGTATGCAACAACAGACTATAATTTCCAGTATCGTTTATGATGAACAAAAAACTTCAGAACAGTTACACCATACACTTTCGTCAGTAAATCGAGTAAATGAACTTGTAGGACTCATTAATTTCCATAATCTGAAAAGAAAGAGGTAGGAAGCGTAAGGTGTAGTGGTGAAAAGAGATGAGTACTATTCGAATAGATTTATATCTGGATAATTCCTCTAATAAATAGATCAATTTATTTGCCAATAAATTATCTGCAATTTAAATTAAATAATTAATAACGAGTAACATATAACGTCAACGTAGTTTCTTTGTTTACTTCTTGTACAGAATTAGCATTTGCTTCCAGAGCTCAGTGCAGTTTTTGAGTGGCAAATAACTTATTAACGATTTGCCTGGACTGTGTCGTTGTGGCTCAGTGGCTTAAGTTACAGACAACAACGCTTAGACTTAGGATTCGATCCCCAGTTGATTCTACGATTTTTCTCTCTCCCTATCGCTTCTTTCACCTATAAAAATGACAATAATGTGAATTCTACTTGCGCCAAATGTCAGAGTACGTGTTGAAACGTAAAAATCAGAGGCAAACCACGATCCCTAGTAAAGCAACGCAGGGTTGAGCATAGTTTTATTTGATTTAGAGAGTAGCAAGTGAGACATAAAGACGCATATACGCAGAAAAACTCAGCATTTTGGGTTATGACCCGTTTAGGAAGTTTCAGCAGCAAATTTACACTCCTGGAAATTGAAATAAGAACACCGTGAATTCATTGTCCCAGGAAGGGGAAACTTTATTGACACATTCCTGGGGTCAGATACATCACATGATCACACTGACAGAACCACAGGCACATAGACACAGGCAACAGAGCATGCGCAATGTCGGCACTAGTACAGTGTATATCCAACTTTCGCAGCAATGCAGGCTGCTATTCTCCCATGGAGACGATCGTAGAGATGCTGGATGTAGTCCTGTGGAACGGCTTGCCATGCCATTTCCACCTGGCGCCTCAGTTGGACCAGCGTTCGGGCTGGACGTGCAGACCGCGTGAGACGACGCTTCATCCAGTCCAAAACATGCTCAATGGGGGACAGATCCGGAGATCTTGCTGGCTAGGGTAGCTGACTTACACCTTCTGGAGCATGTTGGGTGGCACGGGATACATGCGGACGTGCATTATCCTGTTGGAACAGCAAGTTCCCTTGCCGGTCTAGGAATGGTAGAACGATGGGTTCGATGACGGTTTGGATGTACCGTGCACTATTCAGTGTCCCCTCGACGATCACCAGTGGTGTACGGTCAGTGTAGGAGATCGCTCCCCACACCATGATGCCAGGTGTTGGCCCTGTGTGCCTCGGTCGTATGCAGTCCTGATTGTGGCGCTCACCTGCACGGCGCCAAACACGCTTACGACCATCATTGGCACCAAGGCAGAAGCGACTCTCATCGCTGAAGACGACACGTCTCCATTCGTCCCTCCATTCACGCCTGTCGCGACATCACTGGAGGCGGGCTGCACGATGTTGGGGCGTGAGCGGAAGACGGCCTAACGGTGTGCGGGACCGTAGCCCAGCTTCATGGAGACGGTTGCGAATGGTCCTCGCCGATACCCCAGGAGCAACAGTGTCCCTAATTTGCTGGGAAGTGGCGGTGCGGTCCCCTACGGCACTGCGTAGGATCCTACGGTCTTGGCGTGCATCCGTGCGTCGCTGCGGTCCGGTCCCAGGTCGACGGGCACGTGCACCTTCCGCCGACCACTGGCGACAACATCGATGTACTGTGGAGACCTCACGCCCCACGTGTTGAGCAATTCGGCGGTACGTCCACCCGGCCTCCCGCATGCCCACTATACGCCCTCGCTCAAAGTCCGTCAACTGCACATACGGTTCACGTCCACGCTGTCGCGGCATGCTACCAGTGTTAAAGACTGCGATGGAGCTCCGTATGCCACGGCAAACTGGCTGACACTGACGGCGGCGGTGCACAAATGCTGCGCAGCTAGCGCCATTCGACGGCCAACACCGCGGTTCCTGGTGTGTTCGCTGTGCCGTGCGTGTGATCATTGCTTGTACAGCCCTCTCGCAGTGTCCGGAGCAAGTATGGTGGGTCTGACACACCGGTGTCAATGTGTTCTTTTTTCCATTTCCAGGAGTGTAATTAGCCAACTGATGATGAGTCATCACCAATCAGCCGAGTGAGATGGATGTGGAATATGATACGCCTTTTTTTCTCATAACAAACGTCCTTCACTATAACTATAAAAACTATTTTTCCATCGTGTTACTTGCTTTGTGCGCTACTGGTTATAAGTTCAAATACATAGATGTTGGGACTTTAGGAAAATACAGCGACTCGTCTATTTTTATGCAGCCAGTTTTTCATGAAATTGTCATTACTATAAATTTACGACTATCGGGAAAAAGTCTCATATCAAACAAGAGAATACTGATGCTAAACTTCGTTGTCGGAGATGAGGCATTAGGTATGTCTGAAAATTTAAAGTGTCCTTATGGAGAAAGCAGATTAACAAACACTGAAGAAACTTTCAAAAATCGACTGTCCCAGACTAAACGGCTTACAGAATGTACTTTTGGCACCCCGGAAAACCGAAAATTTGTCATCACCCAGCGAACGTCCGAGAAAAATTTGCATTTGCCAAACTAAATTCATGCTGTTTTTTTCAAAATAATGCGCCAGAAAAAGATGGTTATAAATTTGAAGACATATTATACGTCCGTCCAGAACTGGAAATTCCCTCAGGTTCTACGAACTGTCAAAAAACACGATATTTCGTTCTGGGTGCAGGCAAGGTCTGGCTACTTCGACAAGTGCACGGAGACTGAAGGTAGCCCCATGCATTCTCCACGAGACAGTGTGCTCACAACTGGCAGTGCCGAGTCACCAAGTCACAGCTGCCCGGCTGCACGGACCACTAAGCACATTACTGTTTTATTGGGTGCCGCAGACGCACTGCCTCGTGCTTTACAGTCATTACACTTCTGACTCGGTCCCCTTCAACTGTCTGTGCACCTTCCAATACGCTTCCCCCTGTCACTGCTAACATGACGCAAGAACTCTACAACACTAGAAGTACCGGACTTCGCTCTTCCCCTAGTAGTACCATGTAAGTCATCTTTGACCCACAGTAGAAAACCACAGTTTTAATCGTATTTGGGTGGTGTTTTGAGTGTCTTCATGTTGACAATACGTCTCTAAAATGAATAGTACACTATCAAACACAAATTTTAAGAAGTTAATTTTTTTTTAAATTTTAAATTTAACAGAAGAAATTCTGCAATCTTTCATCAATCATCCTTAAAACAAGTAAGTAAAACAATGTTACAATGTTTTTCTTTATAAAAATATTGAAAGAGAATCAAAACACAGTTTATGAGTATTAATAGTATTTTTACTTTTGTAGTAAAATAAGGTAAGTACCAAATATTCCAAAATGCAGAGCTGACTAAAATGCTCTGCGTGTTTTTTTGCTTATTGCAGTTAATGAACTAAAACATAAGAACAAATAACTTCAGCTTATAATTACCAATATTTGGAAATATTTCAAAAATGGCTCTTAGCACTATGGGACTTGAATGCTGTGGTCATCAGTCCCCTAGAACTTAGAATTTTTTAAACCTAACTAACCTAAGGACATCACACACATCCATGCCCGAGGCAGGATTTGAACCTGCGACCGAAGTGGTCTCGCGGTTCCAGACTGTAGCGCCTAGAACCGCTCGGCCACTCCGGCCGGCAAGGAAATATTTAAAACAAGGACATGACAGAATTGTTTAAGCTGTGATTCAGATATTCGACAAGAGTTTTTGCTGGACAACTTTTGCATACATACCGTTGCACTTGAAGCATACGTTTGATGTTTTATTTCCTTTGTTGTTTTATTGTTTGCTGGAATCCTGAATTTGACAAGACCTTCTATTTCCATAATGGCCAGTGCCGGTATCGAGTGCCTGATATGCGTACTTCTCTCTGCAGTTTGTAAGAGGCAGCAAGCTCGTCTGCTACTCTGAGTATTAAATCCCAACGTGAAATCTTCTTAGTGGTAAGCAGCATAAAAATGTGTGAACGTTTACCAGGGAAAGGTCAAGAATATTGTATAAGATAAGCACAGGCCATTGGAGGGTGCTAGCTCGGACACTATAATGCCTAGCCATTTGGTCAACTACACTCCTGGAAATGGAAAAAAGAAAACATTGACACCGGTGTGTCAGACCCACCATATTTGCTCCGGACACTGCGAGAGGGCTGTACAAGCAATGATCACACGCACGGCACAGCGGACACACCAGGAACCGCGGTGTTGGCCGTCGAATGGCGCTAGCTGCGCAGCATTTGTGCACCGCCGCCGTCAGTGTCAGCCAGTTTGCCGTGGCATACGGAGCTCCATCGCAGTCTTTAACACTGGTAGCATGCCGCGACAGCGTGGACGTGAACCGTATGTGCAGTTGACGGACTTTGAGCGAGGGCGTATAGTGGGCATGCGGGAGGCCGGGTGGACGTACCGCCGAATTGCTCAACACGTGGGGCGTGAGGTCTCCACAGTACATCGATGTTGTCGCCAGTGGTCGGCGGAAGGTGCACGTGCCCGTCGACCTGGGACCGGACCGCAGCGACGCACGGATGCACGCCAAGACCGTAGGATCCTACGCAGTGCCGTAGGGGACCGCACCGCCACTTCCCAGCAAATTAGGGACTCTGTTGCTCCTGGGGTATCGGCGAGGACCATTCGCAACCGTCTCCATGAAGCTGGGCTACGGTCCCGCACACCGTTAGGCCGTCTTCCGCTCACGCCCCAACATCGTGCAGCCCGCCTCCAGTGGTGTCGTGACAGGCGTGAATGGAGGGACGAATGGAGACGTGTCGTCTTCAGCGATGAGAGTCGCTTCTGCCTTGGTGCCAATGATGGTCGTAAGCGTGTTTGGCGCCGTGCAGGTGAGCGCCACAATCAGGACTGCATACGACCGAGGCACACAGGGCCAACGCCCGGCATCATGGTGTGGGGGGCGATCTCCTACACTGGCCGTACACCACTGGTGATCGTCGAGGGCACACTGAATAGTGCACGGTACATGCAAACCGTCATCGAACCCATCGTTCTACCATTCCTAGACCGGCAAGGGAACTTGCTGTTCCAACAGGACAATGCACGTCCGCGTGTGTCCCGTGCCACCCAACGTGCTCTAGAAGGTGTAAGTCAACTACCCTGGCCAGCAAGATCTCCGGATCTGTCCCCCATTGAGCATGTTTGGGACTGGATGAAGCGTCGTCTCACGCGGTCTGCACGTCCAGCACGAACGCTGGTCCAACTGAGGCGCCAGGTGGAAATGGCATGGCAAGCCGTTCCACAGGACTACATCCAGCATCTCTACGATCGTCTCCATGGGAGAATAGCAGCCTGCATTGCTGCGAAAGGTGGATATACACTGTACTAGTGCCGACATTGTGCATGCTCTGTTGCCTGTGTCTATGTGCCTGTGGTTCTGTCAGTGTGATCATGTGATGTATCTGACCCCAGGAATGTGTCAATAAAGTTTCCCCTTCCTGGGACAATGAATTCACGGTGTTCTTATTTCAATTTCCAGGAGTGTATATCGAATCTATCCTTAATTGCATTATATAACTTCACAGTGTCTGGAAGTTTCTTCTCAGTATTCCATTTCACCTGACATCCAGCATGTATGTTCTCAGGATACTGATATTTTTTTCTTTTTTCCTTGGAATCCTGTGAGAAGATTGCGCCCGTCTTGTAATTGTGTTGCGTAGAATGTGTCGTCTCCACTTCACACTACAGGAAGGACTTTCTTCAGTGATACCCGAAGAGAGCCAACTAAAGTTGTTCCTTTTGGTTTCAGCTCATCTGCCAGTTTCACGGAGGTGAAGAAGTTGTCAGTCGTGACGTTCCGTAAGGGCAACGCGATTGACATCTGCTGCCGTGTGCACGTGCCGCACGAGTCGCGCGGGTGCGACGCGTACACCATACTCCCCCCCCCCCCCCCTCAATGAACCATAGACCTTGCCGTTGGTGGGGAGGCTTGCGTGCTTCAGCGATACAGATAGCCGTACCGTAGCTGCAACCACAATGGAGGGGTATCTGTTGAGAGGCCAGACAAACGTATGGTTCCTGAAGAGGGGCAGCGGCCTTTTCAGTAGTTGCAGGGGCAACAGTCTGGATGATTGACTGATCTGGCCTTGTAACACTAACCAAAACGACCTTGCTGTGCTGGTACTGCGAACGGCTGACAGCAAGAGGAAACTACGGCCGTAATTTTTCCCGAGGGCATGCAGCTTTACTGTATGGAAAAATGGTGATGGCGTCCTCTTGGGTAAAATATTCCGAAGGTAAAATAGTCCCCTATTCGGATCTCCGGCCGGGGACTACTCAGGAGGACGTCGTTATCAGGAGAAAGAAAACTGGCGTTCTACGGCTCGGAGCGTGGAATGTCAGATCCCTTGATCGGGCACGTCGGTTAGAAAATTTAAAAACGGAAAAGGATAGGTTAAAGTTGGATATAGTGGGAATTTGTGAAGTTCGGTGGCAGGAGGAACAAGACTTTTGGTCAGGTGAATACAGGGTTATAAATACAAAATCAAATAGAGATAATGCAGGTGTAGGTGTAATAATGAATAAAACAATAGGAATGCGGGTAAGCTACTACAAACAGCACAGCGAACGCATCGTTGTGGCCAAGATAGACACGAAGCCCACGCCTACGACAGTAGTACAAGTTTATATGCCAACTAGCTCTTCAGATGACGAAGAAATTGAAGAAATATATGATGAAATAAAATAAATTATTCAGGTAGTGAAGGGAGACGAAAATTTAATAGTCATGGGTGACTGGAATTCGACAGTAGGAAAAGGGAGAGAAGGAAACGTAGTAGGTGAATATGGACTGGAGGTAAGAAATGAAAGAGGAAGACGCCTGGTGGAATTTTGCACAGACCACAGCTTAATAATAGCTAACACTTGGTTCAAGAATCATAAAAGAAGGTTGTATACATGGAAGAAGCCTGGAGATACTGACAGGTTTCAGATAGATTATGTAATGGTAAGACAGAGATTTAGGAACCAGGTTTTAAATTGTAATGCATTTCCAGGGGCAGATGTGGACTCAGACCACAATCTATTGGTTATGAACTGTAGATTAAAACTGAAGAAACTGCAAAAAAGGTGGGAATTTAAGGAGATGGGACCTGGATAAACTGACTAAACCAGAGGTTGTGCAGAGTTTAAGGGAGAGCATAAGGGAACAATTGACAAGAATGGGGGAAATAAATACAGTAGAAGAAGAATGGGTAGCTTTCAAGGATGAAGTAGTGAAGGCAGCAGAGGATCAAGTAGTTAAAAAGACGTGGGCTAATAGAAATCCTTGGGTGACAGAAGAAATATTGAATTTAATTGACGAAAGGAGAAAATTTTAAAATGCAGTAAATGAAGCAGGCAAAAAGGAATACAAACGTCTCAAAAATGAGAGCAACAGGAAGTGCAAAATGGCTAAGCAGGCATGGCTAGAGGACAAATGTAAGGATGTAGAGGCGTATCACACTAGGGGTAAGATAGATACTGCCTACAGGAAAATTAAAGAGACCTTTGCAGAAATGAGAACGACTTGTATGAATATCAAGAGCTCAGATGGAAACCTAGTTCTAAGTAAAGAGGGGAAAGCAGAAAGGTGGAAGGAGTATGTAGAGGGTCTATACAAGGGCGATATACTTGAGTATAATTTTATGGAAATGGAAGAGGATGTAGATGAAGATGAAATGGGAGATATGATACTGCGTGAAGAGTTTGGCAGAGCACTGAAAGACGTGAGATGAAAGAAGGCCCCGGGAGTAGACAACATTCCATTAGAACTACTGACAGCCTTGGGAGAGCCAGTCCTCACAAAAGTCTACCATCTTGTGAGCAAAATGTATGAGACAGGCGAAATACCCTCAGACTTCAAGAAGAATATAATAATTCCAAACCCAAAGAAAGCAGGCGTTGACAGATGTGAAAATTACCGAACTATCAGTTTAATAAGTCACGGCTGCAAAATACTAACGCGAATTCTTAACGAATGGAAAAACTGGTAGAAGCCGACCTTGGGGAAGATCAGTTTGGATTCCGTAGAAATATGGGAACACGTGAGGCAATACTGACCCTACGACTTATTTTAGCAGCTAGATTAAGAATAGGCAAACCTACGTTTCTAGCATTTGTAGACTTAGAGAAAGCTTTTGACAGTGTTGACTGGAATACTCTCTTTCAAATTCTGAATGTGGCAGGAGTAAAATACAGGGAGCGAAAGGCTATTTACAATTTGTACAGTAACCAGATGGCAGCTATAAGAGTCGAGGGGCATGAGAGGGAAGCAGTGGTTGGGAAAGGAGTGAGACAGGGTTGTAGCCTCACCCCGATGTTATTCAATCTGTATATTGAGCAAGCAGTAAAGGAAACAAAAGAAAAATTTGGAGTAGGTATTAAAATTCGTGGAGAAGAAGTAAAAACTTTGAGGTTCGCCGATGACATTGTAATTCTGCCAGAGACAGCAAAGGACTTGGAAGAGCAGTTGAACGGAATGGACAGTGTTTTAAAAGGAGGATATAAGATGAATATCAACAAAAGCAAAACGAGGATAATGGAATGTAGTCGAATTAAGCCGGGTGATGCTGAGAGAATTAGATTAGGAAATGAGACACTTAAGGTAGTAAAGGACTTTTGCTATTTGGGGAGCAAAATAACGGATGATGGTCGAAGTAGAGAGGATATAAAATGTAGACTGGCAATGGAAAGGAAAGCGATTCTGAAGAAGAGAAATTTTTTAACATCGAATATAGATTTATGTGTCAGGAAGTTGTTTCTGAAAGTATATGTATGGAGTGTAGCCATGTATGGGAGTGAAACATGGACGATAACTAGTTTGGACAAGAAGAGAATAGAAGCTCTCGAAATGTGGTGCTACAGAAGAATGCTGAAGATTAGATGGGTAGATCACATAACTAATGAGGAGGTACTGAATAAGATTGGGGATAAGAGGAGTTTGCGTCACAACATGACTAAAAGAAGCGATCGGTAGTAGGACATGTTCTGAGGCATCAAGGGATCACCAATTTAGTATTGGAGGGCAGCGTGGAGGGTAAAAATCGTAGAGGGAGACCAAGAGATGAATACACTAAGCAGATTCAGAAGGATGTAGGCTGCAGTACGTACTGGGAGATGAAGAAGCTTGCACAGGATAGAGTAGCATGGACAGCTTCATGAAACCACTCAGGACTGAAGACAACAACAACAACAACAACAACACCATACTTCGCACGTGCCGACTGACGACGCTCTGCGCTGACAGAACCGAAGCGCGCGCAACGTGTTATTTTCCTCAATCGATTTTACAGAAACTATTCAGTGAAAATATTTGATTTTTGCCTTACTTGTAGCGTTATATGTCAGCTTCGTGCCGAAGTGCCAATGATCTTATTGTGATGTACACATTTTAGTAAGACATTACGCAAAACTCAAAAAGTTTGCAACGAAAGTTATGGGTCGTTATGATTTTGCGTTTGGTGCGTATTACACCATATGTTGCTGCGTATGAAATTTAGCTAACATGTTGAATTTTTGTTTAGACTTGGGAGTAGGTCTCTATCTGCCTCCGGTCTCGAGAAAATTGATCCCATGTAGCGCACTCACTTCCGATCTCACGCCCGCGAGAATGAAATACTCGCAACATCTATCATATTTTCTAAATCGCTCGAGACATCGAAACGAAAGTTTGGCGAATGATAGCACACAAGGAAGAGTGCTTTGCCAATTCTTAAACACACGGCACTTTCTTATCTATATATCAGTACTTCTCTATATATCAGTACTTACATTTCCCTTTTTATTTATTTTTATGAAAATAAACACGAAATTTCTTCCTTTATGTTCCTGCAAACCGACGCTATGAGGTTTTCCGTAAGTTATTGAGTTCTGTGATTGCCAATTACTTGTTTAATGAGGCACTCCGTTTCGGAATTCTGTCTCAATAGCTGCTGTGAGATGAGTTTGGCAAATTACACTGTGATAAAGGAAGTACAATTAAACCAGTCACCAAGAGAAATCTGGCCGTTACTCACAAACGGTGATGCTTCTTCGAATGAGAAAAGCTTAACAACTCACGCAAAAATAGATTGCCAATTCTGTTGGAATTTTGGTGGAATCCCCGTAACCCATCGTATTTTTAACACTGACCGACTGGAATGGAAACTTACCAAAGGATTTTATTCCTTCTCTTGATCTGAGCAGTTTTAAAATAATGACGATCGTTCCTTCATGCGGAATGATAGGCACATGCCAGATACTGGTTACTCACCTACGGCTTGCCAAACTGACATTGTGTGATCGCGAATAAAATATTTGTTACTGAGAAAAATAAACAATTGATCTGTCCCACAACACGATGGTCAGTGTATTGTTAGCAGCGGAGGATAATGGGAGCGACAGGAATGCACAAGCTAGTCATGTGTTCCTTGTGAGTTGGAGTTCGAAAAACATTGTCATGAAAGTAGATCTACCTTTGTCAGCAGTACATTTCAACAAATTAAATATATCTAATCATAACACTCTTTTAGGATATACCTACTTTAGTAATAATACTGACCATTTTCTTCATTTGTATAGCCTGTTGTATAATTAGTTTATTAATGCTGATAATGTGCGTGCAACAATTGAAATGATTTTTCTCATCATGACAAACCAATTAAAACATTGTTATTTGTGACCGCTTTTCGACTGATTCTAACTTGCAGTGAAAATGTGATGTTCACATACATGTAGTGAAGTTTGTCGTATTATATTTTACATCCATATCCAAGTAATCACAGTGAGACTTCTATATCTCAGATTTTGGACGCTTTTTACCAGGAGCACAAAGGGATAACACCTGTGGAGATTATCCTTTTCTAAATTTTTGTAACAGATCGTACAGATACGCCAGCGTACTAGGCAGAGAAGAGATAACCTTGTTTTACTTTCCTGACTAGAATCACATGATTTTATAATATTCCTTGCTTCCTTATTCACTACCCTCTCTCCCTTCTTGAGATCTGAAAACATCGCGGAGGTATACGACACAATTCCAGCGGCCAAAGGCTCATCACTTACTGAACTATGCATTTTTGACAGAAGAAAAACAAAACAAAACAAAACTATACAGATATATATAACAGAAAAATATAACGTACTAACGAAGAAAGCTGGAGCGTTTAAATGGCGAAAAACGAAACACAACCCAAAGGCAATAAAATTTAGTACACAGTAAGGCAAAATTTATCGTACGGGCAATACTACCACTGCTCATATGCGCCGTTCCGATGTGAGGATATGGCCGGGCTACTTTTCCGCTCCCTGCCTCAAATTTCCCACGGTGCTAGCGAGGCACGCGCGACGCGCGGCGCGAGAAATTGTGCCTCAACCACAACGCCGCGCGACCTGGCGCAGGCGCGTGTCGCGTCCCAGTCGCAATTTGCGCAGTCCCATTTGAACCTGTGATGTTACAAAAACGCGCGCTGCGCTGCGTCGCGCCACACGCTCCACACGCGAAGTGTTAGCAGAGCCCTAGACAGCAGCGTAGAAGGCGACGGGGGGATATTACGTTACTCTGTAGCTAAGCAGTGTCACTCGTCAATCCATAGAAAGCCGCGCTGATATAAAGTAGCATCCGACAACCGAATGCTTCGTATTTTACGTTCTTTTTGGCCAAGAGTATAATAATATACTCTAATATCTCGTTAATAACGTCGAGGCACGCCCAGAAACAATTTAGTGTCTGAAAACCAACGTTGCTGATAAGAAACTATGTTAAAATAGGTATGGGTCGAAAATGACCCACATGGTACTACTGGTATAACACGTAAATTTTTGATACTTCCAGGTGAGCTAGGGGATGAAATTTTGGTGAGTTGTACAACCCCAAAAATGAGGAAAATTTACGGGAGCGTTTAGTCTGGCGATGATTATGGAGGGGACTACTGATCTCGACAAACCGTCGTGGGTCAAAAATGACGCACATGGTACTTCTAGTGTTTGCAGCCAACGATGAGAAAGCAATCGACTGTGTGTTCACAGTACTCTTTGTCTTAGAACTTCCAGCTAGTGAGATTTGGTGATATGCTTTGAGATCAACTTTATAAAATATTTTCTTGTCCACAAGAATGGAATTTACATCATTTACGTGAGGAATTGGACAGCGATCAGGAAGGGTCTAGTCATTAAGATGTTGGTAGTCTCCACAAAGACGCTACTGACCATCCGGCTTCCCTGCGGACTAGCCTACTGCGATTTAGTCAGGCGACTTATGTTAAGATTCATTAGAAACTGGAATTCTTGTTTAATCAACTTCACTTTACATGGATCTAAACTGCCGGATTTTGAGTATACTGGAACTTGCAGTACAATGTTCGACATCATGCTTCATTTCTCCCGGCGTAAGGGTAGGTTTTGTCAGGTCAGGAAATTTTTAAGTAGTTCAGCGTATTTACGGTTAGCATAGAGCGAACTGACGGAATCAGACAAATAAGCTGCACACTAAGTGCAGTCGCATGTAACTGAGTATTGATGTGAACCAATAATTTTGTTTTGAGATCTATCAACAAGCCAAGATGACGAATAAAATCTGCCTTTTGTTGTGTTAGCTACAATGAAATTTTACTCAAAATTGCGTTTTAAATCTAAAACAAGATTCAATAACTTTGATCCATCAGTTTTAATCTCAGATCCATTTGCAGCATAAAGTTTGTAGTCTGCTTCTTTAACTTTATTCTTGGGACATAATGGCATAACGGAAATATCAACACCGCTGTGAATCAGAAAACGCGACCCCGAAGTTGCATTTCTCACAGACAATCGATACTGGTGGTCTGGTAAAACCGTTGTGGCAGAACACTCAGTCGCTACTGTGTCTGCCGACTGGAATTCTCCTCCCTATTCCATTGACAAGGATGGACACACTTGCCAGGTCTGCATTTTGAGCGATAACGAAAATGAAAATGGAACTACTTGCCTGGACTATTGTATCTCGGCTTGCAGCTGCCTCTGCTGCGAGAACGTCGTAATGATTGATATTGTCGCTCCTTCGATCTGGATTTACGGACCTCAGTTTCCAGCTCTCCGATCCTTATCAGATCATCTTTTACTGATACGACGAATCACTCGTCACAGGGGACACTTTTGTTGAGGATGATTGAAGTTCACCAGTGCTTCACATTTCTTTCATCGGGCCAGCCATTTACGCTAGTTTGTCCACATTTTCTTCGGAGATTACTAAAATATTTCGAACGATACCAGGAAGTTTGTCTGTCAGAGAGTCTTTAAAATTTTATTTGTAACGTTCTTTCCTCCACAGATTTTCGTTTTCCGAAGCAGTTGATTAGGTTTCTTACCACCAATTTCTAATTCGCTAGTTAATTTCTAAATTTGATAATCTTCACATTTCACGAGCGTCCATATATTTTTGACAAATTGAGGCCCTAGGTCTGCTATCAAATAATTGAATCTGGTTGCTTTAGGCTGTATTCGAGGAACTGTAAAATTTGCTTCAAACTGACAAAACCGTATGTCAGGCTTTCAGTCCATAACGGAGGAGTTTCATACTACCTTCATCCGCTTCAAATTTCCGTATCACTGTCTGGGACATTACTGTTCCCTGTATCTGCCGTCATATTTGCTTCATGTTAATATCACGTTATTGGTCTTCTTGTACGATTAATCACAAGAAAACAGTATTTTAGATTCAAAATTATTTGGGAATTTCCTATCTTGTTACACTCCAACAACAAAACAACTGAACTCAAAATCTCTTTCTCAGTGCATTTCACAATATCATTTGTTTTGAAAAGAAAATATAAAGTTAAGTAAACCTACCTAAGCCCGAACCGTCCATGAAGGCCCAACGGTACCGACGGCTGCAGTGTCATCCCCATTCCACAGACATCATCGGATGCGGATATGGAGGGACATGTGGTAGGGCACACCGCTCTCCTGGCCGCACGTCAGTTTACGAGATCAGAGCCGCTACTTCTCAATCAAGTATATCCTCAGTTTGCCTCACAAGGGCTGCGTGCACCCGGCTTGCCAATAGCGCTTCGCAGAGCCGATGGTAACCCAACCAAGTGCTAGCCCCGCCCGACAGCCCTTAACTTCGGCGATCTGACGCGAACGCGTGTTACCACTGCGGCAAGGCCGTTGGCCATAAAGTTAACACAAATAACATTTATTGACATATCTGAAGGTTGTGAACATAAACATGACCTACACTTCAAGCGGCTGTGTCCACTGCGTGGCCAGTGTACATGCGCTCGCGTGGCTGTCATTAGCATCGGTAACCTTCGGCAGCTTCCAATAACGTTCGCGAAAAGTATTCGTTATTCGTTCTCTCACTCGCTAACCACAGAACCGTGTGGACCACCGGGATAGGACACGCGGTTGCAGGGTTCTAATAGAAAGCCTCATATGCTATCCAGTGTGCAGTTAATGGGAATACTGTGCTGTAGGAAAACTGTAACCTCCGCAATCAACATACGAGATTCGTTTGTGTATCATCACCCGAATTTCAATAACACAAAACCCAAAAGGACCCTCCACCTCTCGATTCAAATGTTTCAAATGGCTGTGAGTACTATGGAACTTAACATGTGAAGGCATCAGTCCCCTAGAACTTAGAACTACTTAAACCTAAGGACATCACACACATCCATGCCCGAGGCAGGATTCGAACCTGCGACAGTAGCAGTCACGCGGTTCCGGACTGAATCGCCCACAGCGGCCGGCCCTCTCGATTCAATAACTAATACTCTTAATGAGGATGAACCAGGCAGGCTGCCTCTAGCCTGGCGCATATCAACCAAATAAATTATACTAAACTGATGTTATCTGCGATCGCGACAATAAAGAAAAACGGCAAGCTCCTCCTTATTTTTTAGTTGCTTTCTCTACATGTTAGTCCACAGCTCGTGGTCTCGCGGTACCGTTCTCGCTTCCTGAGCACGGGGTCCCGGATTCGATTCCCGGCGGTGTCAGGGTTTCTCACCTAAATAGAGATGACTAGGTGTTGTTGTGCCGTCTTCATCAACATAATTTATCCCCATTACGGACGGAGAAAGGCAATGGCAAACCACCTCCACTAGGACATTGCATAGTACGGCGCTGCGGGTCTCACGCATCGTCCCCTACGCTCTGTCGAGCAGTATGGGACTTCGTCATCATCTACATGTTAACAGCACTGTATAAGATATAAGATATTACAGTGTGTTTCACAGTAATTTTTTGGGTTCCGTACCCCAATCAGTGAAAAAGGGTCCCCTTAGGATCACGTTGGTGTCTGTCTGTCTTTCCGACTGTCAAGATTCCTTTCCCTCAGGAATATGTAGAGGTATAAAATTAAAAGTTATGTCATATACTAAGGTTTTTAGTCCCATGGCGGTGTGAAATACTGGAGCTTCTATATCAACGGAATAAAAAGTTACTGCTACTTATGTCACGTACTTAGATATTCAAACACCTATCAAAGCCTATAGAGTAGTTCCCGTTCACCTAGAATCATGAAATTTGAGAAGTGCTTGGTTTCACAGCACAGGTAAATAAAAAGTCCGATAATTCTTATTTTATAATTATATACAAGATGCCTGGTTTCATAGTACAAGTAAATTAAAAAAGCCGAAAATTTTTATTTTGTAATTATGTCTCTTTTCTGCCATATTTTCGTCTGTCTGTCCATTTTCGTCTGTCTGTCCGTCCGTCCGTCTGTTAAGACCCCTTTTTCTCAGGAAGGGGAAGAGGTATCAAGTTAAAATTTATGTCAAATGCTGAGGATTACGGTAGCTTTACGATATAAATAATTTAAGCTTCTAAATCAATACAATAAAAAACGGCCATATATGTCATGTATTCTGATGCTTGCATAGTCACTCACTACTACCTACATACCAAGTGTTCCAAGCCAGATCTGGCGTGTTGGTCAAGCGGTACAGCGCGTGCCTCGGGAGAGAGACGTCGTAGGTTCAAATTTTGCTCAGACCACGATTTTTGAGTTTACCTATTAATTTAGCCTTCATCTCTCAACAATGTGAGGATTCGCCAGAAAAATCACGTAGTTCGGGTTCCAAGGTAAAGGAAAGGTCTTCTTTCCTGGTTCAATAATTTGAGTAGGTAAGGTACACGCGAGTCACTCAAGCAAGCCCAGCATTGACACGGCCGTCTGGAGAGGACATCCTGTACTTCCGCCTGCGGAGCGTGTGAGGTGTTTGTTTACATTGCGACTTAGCCTCCGCATGGGTTTCACGCACGGGGATTATGGCAAGTAAGTTCGAAAAACGTAAAGCGGTTGAAAATATCAGCCAACAAGCTGAAAAACGAATGTTTATTAGTCCTTGGCCTAGGTTTCGATATTTCTAAAAATATCTTCTTCAGAAGGAGTGGACGTTGTTACATCACATGGCGGTAAATTACATTAGCTGAAGCCGAGCGGCTCTTGTCATATATGACAACGCGTAGTAACAACGCCCATCCTTCTGAAGAAGATATTTTAATAAATATCGAAACCAGGCTCAAGGCCTAATAAATCTTTGTTATGCAACTGGTCATCTTTTTAAGCTCTTCAGATTTATACAGTTGCTGATTTGCAGACATGTTTCAGATTTTCATAAGAATTGAAATTATGTTTCAACTTTTTTCCGGAATACGCGCGACCAAAAGCCTTTGACGTGGAACGTTTTCTCGGTGCGGAGGCTAAGATCTCGCGATCGAAACTTCTGATACGCACCACGCGATTCTCAATATCACCGTTTACGTTAAAATGATCAATGACGCAACGTCGAGCCCGTTTTAAACGTGACCAAACGGGAACTCCGTTTCCGTCACGTTAACTGTAACGTCGGCGTGGTCAAAGTCGAATATGTGGGATTAGGCTGCCGTCTGCTTCACATCTGCTGTGCACCGAGCTACGTTACTTTAAGTATTAACTGTATATCTCTTACTTATCACTTCTTCTTCCGTGTGTTTTTGCTTTTAGAAAGCTTTAATTTTCGGGTACTAATAATAGTGTTCGATAGATTTCGTGTTTGTCTTGGTTACAGTCAGAGAGACTCCCTTTAATCAGCTGTAGTACCAGTAGTGCTAGCGTTTGTTTTGTATACAGTCCAGAGACAGGTAGTGCTTATTTTCATTGTTTTCAACAAGAAGTGTCTAGTAACCACCAGTTTAGTCAGCTTCAGCCGCCTTTAGTGAATTAGCAGTCTGGTTAAAAGCTGATTAGGTCTCTACAGTAAATTGTTGATTTCTTAAGATGGATAGGATGTGTGACTGCTGTGTACGGACGCAGGACGAGCTGGCCACTGTTCGCGAACAGCTGAACGTGTTGATGGCCGCCGTCAGCCGTCTTCAGGCTGCTGCCTTGGAGTGTAGCGGCAGTGGGGAGTCTGGTGCGTCGCATGGTACACCCCAGATGTTACAAGCTTCACCCACGGTCCCTGCGGGTACCGGGTGCGATTGGGCCATCCTCTCCCCAAGGGAAGTCGCGGGTTCAGCGGACTTCGGAGCGCACGAGGCGGAGCGTCAATGTGGATGCTGGCCGTGTGGCATCGCCCGCTCTGCCTGTGAGTGGATATGTGGCCGCTCTTTCAGCAAGATCCGAGTAGGCACACGGGGAGAGGGGTTTATTAGTGATTGGGAGCTCCAACGTTAGGCGGGTGATGGAGCCCTTTAGGGAAATAGCGGAAAGGTCGGGGAAGAAGGCAAGTGTTCACTCTGTCTGCTTGCCGGGGGGGGGGTCTCATCCGAGACGTGTAGGAGTCCCTTCCGGCGGCGAAAGAGAGCACTGGGTGCACCCGACTGCAAATTGTTGCTCATGTCGGCACCAATGACTCCTACCGTCTGGGTTCAGAGGTCATCCTCAGTTCATACAGGTGGTTGGCGGAGTTGGTGAAGGGGGAAAGCCTCGCTTGCGGGATGGAATCTGAGATAACTATTTGTAGTATTGTTCCCAGAACCGATCGCGGTCCTCTGGTTTGGAGCCGAGTAGAAGGCTTAAATCAGAGGATCAGACGATTCTGCGGAGATCTGGGGTGCAAATTTCTCGACCTCCGCTATCGGGTGGAGAAATGTAGGGTCCCCCTGAATAGGTCAGGTGTGCACTACACGCAGGAAGCGGCTACAAGGGTAGCGGAGTACGTGTGGAGTGCACATGTGGGGTTTTAGGTTAGAGAATTCCCTCCCTAGGCCCGACAAGACGCCTCCTGAGACGCGAAAGGGTAGTAGTAGGCAAAACGCAACAGGGAATAACAATTTTAATGTGGTAATAGTAAACTGCAGGAGCGTCTATAGAAAGGTCCCAGAACTGCACTCATTAATAAACGGTCACAATGCCCACATAGCACCAGGGACAGAAAGTTGCCTGAAACCAGATGTAAATAGTAATGAAATACTAAACTCAGTTTGGAATGTGTACCGCAGAGAGAGGCTGGACAGTGAAGGAGATCAGAAATGTGAAATAATTTGGGTGAAGGTTACGGATAAAGCAGGCTCAAACATGATAATTGGATGTCTCTATAGGCCCCTTGGCTCAGCAGCTCTTGTGGCAGAGCACCTGAAGGAAAATTTGTAAAGTATTTCGAGTAGATAACCAGACCATGTTATAGTTCTGGGAGGAGATTTTAATTTGCCGGATATAGACTGGGAGACTCAAACGTTTATAACGGGTGGCAGGGACAAAGAATCCAGTGATTTTTTTTTTCAGTGCATTATCTGAAACTACCTTGAGCAGTTAAACAGAGAACCGACTCGTGGCGGTAACATATTAGACCTTCTGGTGACAAACAGGCCTGAAGTATTTGAAACAGTTAACGCAGAACAGTGAATCGGCGATCATAAAGTGGTCATTGCATCGATGATTTCAGTCGCAAATAGAAATATTAAAAAAGGTTGGAAGATTTTTCTGTTTAGCAAAAGTGACAAAAAGCAGATTTGAGAGTACTTGACGGCTCAACACAAAAGTTTTGTCTCAAGTACAGATAGTGTTCAGCATCAGTGGACAAAGTTCAAAATCATCGTACAATATGCATTACATGAGTATGTGCCAAGCAAGATCGTAAGAGATGGAAAAGAGCCACCGTGGTACAACAACCGAGTTAGAAAACTGCTGCGGAAGCAAAGGGAACTTCACAGCAAACATAAACATAGCCAAAGCCTTGCAGACAAACAAAAATTACGCAAAACGAAATGTAGTGTGAGGAGGGCTATGCGAGAGGCGTTTGAATTCGAAAGTAAAGTTCTATGTAGTGACTTGGCATAAAATCCTAAAAAAGTTTGGTCTTATGTCAAAGCGGTATGTGGATCAAAACAAAATGTCCAGACTCTCTGTGACCAAAATGGTACTGGAACAGAGGTTGACAGACCAAAGGCCGGAATACTAAATGTCTTTTTCCAAAGCTGCTTCACAGAGGAAGACTGCACTGTAGTTCCTTCTTTAGATTGTCGCACAAATGACAAAATGGTAGATATCGAAACAGATGACAGAGGGATAGAAAATCAATTAAAATCGCTCAAAAGAGGAAAGGCCGCTCGACCTGATGGGATACCAGTTCAATTTTACACAGAGTACGCGAAGGAACTTGCCCCCCGTCTTGCAGCGGTGTACCGTAGGTCTCTAGAAGAGCGTAGCGTTCCAAAGGATTGGAAAAGGGCACAGGTCATCCCAGCTTTCAAAAAGGGACGTCGAACACTACAGCAGGTCAACAACTGGAAGCAGTTAATTCCATAAATTATCCGGGAGTAGGCATTAGGAGTGATTTAAAATGGAATGATCATATAAAGTTGATCGTCGGTGAAGCAGATGCCAGACTGAGATTCGTTGGAAGAATCCTAAGGAAATGCAATCCGAAAACATAGGAAGTAGGTTACAGTACACTTGTTCGCCCACTGCTTGAATATTGCTCACCAGTGTGGGATCCGTACCAGATAGGGTTGACAGAAGAGATAGAGAAGATCCAACGGAGAGCAGCGCGCTTTGTTACAGGATCATTTAGTAATCGCGAAAGTGTTACGGCGATGGCAGATAAACTCCAGTGGAAGACTCGGCAAGAGAGATTCTCAGTAGCTCGGTATGGGCTTTTGTTGAAGTTTCTGGAACATACTTTTGTGGCGGCGTTCGTAGCGACAAACAATTCGCTGTAGAAACGGCTTACGAAGTCACCGCCACACTTTTAATAGCGGGCCGACCGGTTCGCTGGAACAGCGAACAGAAAGATGAAAACCCAAACTGATTAAATAGAAGTCGGTACTTATCTTTATTAACGAAGATACAGAAACACAGTAGTGAACTCCGTGTCTACAGAGATCTGTCTAGTTCGAGTAGGAGCGGCTAGGTCAGCGTCGGCTGACGACAAACAACAACTCTGCTGCGATGAACACACAACTGATTAGCAAGTACACAATTCGGTGGCGAGTATACAACTGAGCGGCGAATACAGAACTGTCCTAGCGCTCGCGACTCCAGCGCTTAAGAAACCAGAAGCCAGCGGTGGCGCGCGCAGACTTGCGGCGATTTCCTGTCTCGCTGGCGCTGCTTATGCGGACGGCGTCCGGACTTTGATGCTGCCAACCTTTTGGCAGCAGGCTCGGTTGGCATTACTGGCTAGGACATAACACTCCGCCCCCCCAAATCGCCGCACCGTCGTTGAATAATGACGTGGCGAGCGTCGACGGCGGGGGAGGGATCTGGCCGCAGGCGTAACAGAAGAGACCGGGGCGGAGACTGTTGTCGGTGGCAGTCCCCGGTCCGCACCCCAGCATTGGCTGCGCGGGGCCTCGGGAAACACCGACTGAAAACCGAGGTCAGGGTGCACGCCTGTGACCACGGGCGCAGCTTCTGGTACTGGACGCGACGGGGCGTCGGGACCCACGAAGAGAGGCAGCGTCTCCTGACGCTGCGTCGACGGCTGCTGAGTGGGCGCCGGACAAGGCGCTGCGGTGTCAGACTCCTTGGGGGTGCCCAAGGAAAGCGGCTGCAGGACGGGCTGCACAGCCACCGCTTGGGAAGGCGGCCCGGCTGAGGGGTCGACGTCCATCAGCTCCGAAGGCGGTGGCGACTGAAGAGGGACCGCAGGCGCCGGAGCGACCACCTGGGGCGCTCCCGGATGAAGCTGCGCGGGAGACATCAACGGGACGGGCTGTCGGCGTGGTAGCGGCGACGGCTGCTGCTGCTGCCCTGGGGGCGGCAGCGAAGTCGGAAGGCGCGGCTGGAACCCGCCGCGGACCAAATCTGTGGACAAAGAACGAGCGGCAGAATCCGGGCGGCCAGCGCAGCGCAACTGGTTCTGATGCCTCCTGTGCACCCCAGTAGCACCTTGAACAGTATAAAAACCGCGACCCTGTACACTTATCACGGTACCACGTTCCCAACGACGGCGACCGTGATAAACTCTGAAAAAAACGGCGTCGTTGCGCTGAAAACGCGTGCGATGCTCAGAAGCGGCGGGTCGATCCGGGGGGTGCAACAACCGTAGTAGGGTGCGATGACGACGGCCGTGGAGAAGCTCCGCAGGCGAAGGGCCGTTGCGTGGCGTGGTCCGGTACGACGACAGGAACGTGATGAGGGTCTGCTGACGAGAGTGCGTAGCACGAAGGCGGTCCATATGATGCTTGAATGTGCGTACAAAACGTTCCGCTGCACCATTCGATTGAGGGTGGAACGGCGGAGTAAGAACATGGCGAATGCCATTGGCAGAACAAAAACTTTCAAATTCAGCAGAGGTAAATTGTGGACCATTGTCAGACACTAAAACTTCTGGAAGACCCTCAATACAAAAAATTGAAGTCAACGCCTGTATAGTTTGTGCAGACGTTGTAGACTGCATGGGCACAACAAACGGAAAATTACTAAATGCATCTATCACGATGAGCCAACGAGAATGCCAATATGGACCAGCGAAATCAATATGTACTCGCTGCCAAGGACCGGCAGGGCGTGCCCACTCAAAATAGCGTTGAGACGGAGCAGCTTGATGTTCGGCACACGTCGAACAATCTGTTGACATCTGCGTAATCTGCTTATCAATGCCGATCCATGTACAATGACGGCGGGCAAGCTGCTTGGTGCGGACCACTCCCCAATGACCTTGATGCAACAAGTCGAGGACCTTGGATTGGAGCACTTGGGGAACCACTACACGAAGCTGGTCATTCTCGGTGCGCAACAGCAAAACTCCGTGCGAAACAGACAACAGATGACGTTGCGGATAATAGCGACGAACCACAGGATCCGATATGTCCTTTGCCTTGGACGGCCAACCACGTTGAACAAAACGTAATAGTAATCTCAGATGAGGATCCGTAGCTGTCTCACGTGCCACCTGACGATAATCAATCGGAAAATCCCGGAGGGATTGATGCTCATCGGCGTCAATCTGATGGCAAGAGTCGTCAGAGGAATCGAAGACATCATCCGCAGCAATCGGCAATCTAGAAAGCGCGTCAGCGTTTGCATGCTGAGCTGTAGGGCGATACAGTATCTGATACTGGTATTGTGATAACAAAAGAGCCCAACGTTATAGTCTCTGAGCTGTCCGCTGAGGAACTGGTTTAGACGGATGAAACAGTGACGTCAGGGGCTTGTGATCTGTTACGAAATAGAATGGTCTACCATAGAGGTAGTGATGGAATTTTGTGACACCGAACACAATAGCCAACGCTTCCTTGTCCAATTGGCTATAATTACACTGAGCTTTGTTTAGCAATTTAGATGCGAACGCAATAGGACGTTCGGTGTTACCGACTCGGTGAGACAACACAGCACCGAGGCCGAAAGAAGAGGCATCACAAGCTAACACCAGAGGCTTGTTAGGGTCGTAATGGACCAGACAACGATCATTCAATAAAGCCTCTTTAAGCTGCTGAAAGGCTGATTGGCAATCAGCTGACCACACAAACGGAACATTCTTACGGCGGAGACGATGCAACGGTGCAGCAATCTGTGATGCATTAGGTATAAACCTAATATAATATGTCAATTTGCCAAGAACTGCTTGCAATTCATGCAGATTGCGAGGGGCGGGCAAATCACGAATAGCTGCTAAATGTGACTGGGAGGGATGAATGCCTTGAGCATTAATAACATGTCCCAGATACTCCATCTCCGTAAGGAAAAATGAACACT
This sequence comes from Schistocerca piceifrons, assembly GCF_021461385.2. Taxonomy (NCBI): domain Eukaryota; kingdom Metazoa; phylum Arthropoda; class Insecta; order Orthoptera; family Acrididae; genus Schistocerca; species Schistocerca piceifrons. Next base: position 959,070,457 of record NC_060138.1, read on the forward strand.
TATCGATGTTGCAACGTAGGCCTGCCTGAGACAACACTTTAAACAAACACTCCAAATTACGGAAATGTTCAGCAGGCGTCCGACCGGACACAACAATATCGTCTAAATAGTTGCAACACGATGGCACATTAGCCAGAAGTTGTGACAAAAAACGCTGAAAAACAGCTGGAGCTGACGCACAACCAAAAGGCAAACGCAGAAAACGGAACAACCCCAACGACGTGTTTATGACAAAATACTGTTGTGATTGCTCGTCGAGGGGCAATTGCAAATATGCTTCACGGAGATCAATTTTGGAAAAGAAACGAGCTTCCCCTAACTTATCCATCAGCTCGTCCGGTCTAGGCAAAGGAAAAGAATCAATGACAGTCTGAGGATTAACTGTCGACTTAAAATCAGCACACAAACGTAACTTGCCAGACGGTTTCTTTATAATAACTGAGGGAGAAGCCCACTGGCTCGCTGAAACGGGTTGAATAACACCGTTGTTTTGCCAACGACGAAGTTCATCTGCTACAGGTGCCCGGAGGGCGTGAGGCACTGAACGAGCACGAAAAAATCGAGGCTGAGCATTATCTTTTAACGTAATATGAGCGGCAAAGTTCACAGCACAACCTAGTTCGTCTTTAAATATGTCACTGTATTGTTTACACAAATCGGTTATGCTGTCTTGAGGAACAACAACAGAATTAATTTGCAACACATTGTCTTGGATAGACAGGCCAAACAAGTCAAAACAGTCTAATCCGAAAATGTTTACACTGTCTGTAGCGCGGAGCACTGTGAATGAAACTGTTTTTGTATTGCCACGGAATGTGGCTGGCACGCTACATACACCTAACACAGGAATTTGTTCTCCACTATAAGTAGCCAAAGAATGTTTTGCCGCTGAAAGTTTAGGGCGGCCGATAGCCGCATACGTAGCACTATTTATGAGAGTCACAGACGCACCAGTGTCTAATTGAAAATTGAAGGTCTTATCCTGGATGCGTAGCTTCACAAATAGTTTATTACACTGTCTCTGGATCGGTGCAGTGGAGGCGGAAGACACAAAATCAGCGCGTTTAGCGCGTGTTTGCTGCGTACGACAACTCGTGGGTTGGGCGGGTGGAACAACAACTCCTGCTTCACTTGCAGTCTGTACATTACTTTTTACAGCGTTTGAACTACGCTTGGGTCGCATAGCAGAGGGCTGGGTGGGTGGCTTATTGCGAACAAGTTTATTACCCACACGAACCGTGGAAGAGTCTTTAAACGCGACCTTCTGGGCGGGCTGGCTTTGAAGAACATGAATATCCGTGGGCTGGGCAGCACTAGAATTGTTCTTGCGTTTACGCAAACAAACAGTCTGGATGTGTCCTTTCCTTTGACAAAAGTGACAAACCGCGTTTCGTAACGGGCAACGTTCACGAGGATGAGCAAGAACACACTTAGGGCAAGACTTAACTCTATCATGTTGCACACGCGGCTGACGAATGTGTTTAACATGACGCGGCCGGCTAGTGTTTACAGTCTGACTCTGCCGGTGGGGCCGCGGGCGTGACAGAACTTGCTTAGCACAGGCAATTTGAGAAATACGTGGCTGATCTAACTCACACACAGCATAGTCAAAAGTATCTTGGGCTTCAATGATGTTCATCACAGTCTCTAATGACGGGTCAGGCAACTTTAAGATAGCAGCACGAATACGAGAATCTGCAATGTTTTGAGTAATAGCGTCTCGTAGCATGACATCACCGTAGGAAGCTCCACACACACAATTAAATCGGCACTGACGGGTGAGGCCCCGTAAATCTGTTAACCACTGTTTATTAGATTGATGTGGCAGTTTCTTTAATCTGAAGAACTTGAATCTGGCTGCTGCCACATGAACTCGCGACTCGAAAAACGCAGCAAGCTTGTTAACAACAACGTCATAGTCTAAAGCTTCTGGCTGGGATTCCGGGAACAACTTACAAAGTAGTCGATAGACTTCCACGCCTGCAGTGGAAATTAAATAAAGCTGCCGCTCAGTACCCGTGATTTTGTAGACTGTCATGTGCGCCTGCAACTGCGCGAAATATTCTCGCCATTCTTCTCTTGATGCATCAAAAGCACGGAAAGGTGGTGCTGCCTGTGCTTGTTCCTGTTGTGTTGGAGGATTAGCCGCTTGTTTGGCGATTGCTTCCACCAGGCTTTGTATTTGCTGACTCTGTAACAAGATCAACTGTTGTAAGTCGGCAGACATAGTGAACACAAATTAAACCAGCCCCCAAAAGTTTATCGCTATAATTAGTATAACCAGAAACAAGTTGAACCAGCCCTGCACAAGAGTTCGGCAGTCCTCGTCGCCAGTTTTGTGGCGGCGTTCGTAGCGACAAACAATTCGCTGTAGAAACGGCTTACGAAGTCACCGCCACACTTTTAATAGCGGGCCGACCGGTCCGCTGAAACAGTGAACAGAAAGATGAAAACCCAAACACTCTGATTAAATAAAAGTCGGTACTTATCTTTATTAACGAAGATACAGAAACACAGTAGCGAACTCCGTGTCTACAGAAATCTGTCTAGTTCGAGTCGGAGCGGCTAGGTCAGCGTCGGCTGACGACAAACAACAACTCTGCTGCGATGAACACACAACTGACTAGCAAGTACACAATTCGGTGGCGAGTATACAACTGAGCGGCGAATACAGAACTGTCCTAGCGCTCGCGACTCCAGCGCTTAAGAAACCAGAAGCCAGCGGTGGCGCGCGCAGACTTGCGGCGATTTCCTGTCTCGCTGGCGCTGCTTATGCGGACGGCGTCCGGACTTTGATGCTGCCAACCTTTTGGCAGCGGGCTCGGTTGGCATTACTGGCTAGGACATAACACATACCTTCACCGAGGAGTCAAGCAGTATATTGCTCTCTCCTATGTATATCTCGCGAAGAGACCATGAGGATAAAATCAGAGAGATTAGAGCTCACACAGAGGCATACCGACAATCTTTCTTGACACGAACAATAGGAGACTGGAATAGGAGAACCAACAGAGATACGCAAAGTCAGGTGGCTTGCGGAGTATGGATGTAGATATAGATGTAGATGCGCAGCCACGTTCCGTCTTATCTGACCGTTAGTGGATGTCGAGCTGTATTTAGTACGACGAACAGCTGCGTACCTATTCTGGGTGTGGAAAAGAGGGCCACATCGGATCTGCATGTCGGCAGCGACGGATAGGCAGCCTGGAGGAGTGGTACTTCCTTCGTCGTCTGCGTTACTACCGATAAAATACGCAATGTCGCTTAACTGGCGGCCGGCCGCCCGGCGGCTCTCGGTATCACAATAACGTCTGATGGATAGTTTTACGATCTGTCATGAGACGGTCGTAGACAAGGTGACTGACGATGTAACGTCATGTTCTTAGTTCTGGTGGTTGCTCCGGCTACGCCCGTGGACGACACTGACGTCGGATATGACTCCTTAGTCGAACTATCTGGTTGTCCCGACGATGACCTTTCTGCCTGACCGGTGCGACTCTCCCGCCTTCGGACCGTCATTAAAAGACGCAAAAGGATTCGTTGTAAGTCACCAGCAACGGACACTTTTCTCTGTCCAGGTGATACACTACCTGTCCAGCAAACCAGCATTTCAGCGTCTGGCGTCTGAAAGACGGCGTCGTCAATGCGTCTGTGAAACGGCTGCCCTCAGTGGCTCCCGCATCGCCGGAACGGAATGTACCTGCATCTGCAATCCCTACCGAAGAAGGAACGTTACCTGCCGCTCTGGCGGTATCGGCAGGCGCTGAACATACGGATACCATGGCGACGGAGTGACCGACCGTAGATGCCCAAGACGAGTCTCCGCCGTTAAGGGATGTCAACTTCTGTGTCGTGCGAGGGGAGCCTGCAGTGCCTGCCGCCGGGTGCCCCCGCAGCACCGACCTGTAGCCCCTCACCTCGGTGTAGCGCAGCTACACGTACAACGTATCATGACACAGAATGTCAAAGGCATACGCATGCCCGTCGAGATCCGTCTCCTGAAAGGAATGATAGTATTCGGAACTAGACATTGCACTGTTACAGGAGATGCATTTAGCACCACTACCACGGATAGCAGCGTACGACTTCTGTGCCTCTCATGGCGATCACTTTGGCGGTAGAAGGGCTGTGCACGCACGCGAAGACTTTCTGATTGACGACATCGTGTATCTGCCGTCTGTCGAGGATAAGCCGTTTACTATTCACTCCACACGTGTTCTTAATGTCTATGCGCCTTCTGGTACAGATCGTCGGCGTGACATGGAGTGATTTTATACGGAGAGGACTGCTCCGCTATTCTTAGGGCGACATGAGAATCTTCTCTTTCGATGGGACTTTAACTACGTACTCAGCCGGAAAGATCAATACCCGTATTTTACAACGTGCCAAGAGCTGCGTCTCGTTGTTCGCGATCTAGCCCTACGGGAGGTACGCCGCGCAGAAGAACCGCGATTCACGTTTCACACGAGCCACTCGGCCAGTCGGTTAGAAACCATTTGTGTCTTGAGTGGGCGGTTGATACGGTGTTCGCTGTAGAGTGCAGACCTCTGATGTCCCCTGACCGCTATGCGTGTACGTGTACACTGCTCCTTCCACCCCAGGAGGTTTGGTGGACTGCCATAGTAGCTTTCTACTCAGCATCTACAGAATCCTGATCGTTGTAAGCTTTCTATGAAAAATATTATCTCTATATGAGAAAACTTAATACATTGGTTTCGAAAACTTTCTCCTCGTGTCACATGAAGTTTAAATAACGTGTTCAGTTGCTGAGGAAAACTGATTGCCGCGCGGGATTAGCCGAGCGGTCTCAGGCGCTGCAGTCATGGACAGTATGGCTGGTCCTGGTGGAGGTTCGAGTCCTCCCTCGGGCAAGGGTGTGTGTGTTTGTCCTTAGGATAATTTAGGTTAAGTAGTGTGTAAGCTTAGGGACTGGTGATCTTAGCAGTTAAGTCCCATAAGATTTCACACACGTTTGAACATTTTTGAAAACTGACTGTTGTTTCGCCCTGTGTTACGTGTGTGAACAGTCTCGTGAAGTAGAACTTTATTTCATGAAAGACAAAATTTGAAATAAGGAAAATGAATCTAATAAAATTCCACCAGAAACTAACCGTGTGTCGGAGTACATTATGAACTATGCGCAATACGAACTGCAATGTTAAACTAAGAATATCCACAAAAATAAACTACTGCTCTAGTCGGAAGAAAATTATTGTTTGAAATTACCGACATTATTCACTGAAAATTAATCTGCTTGCTAGCATGATACCTGATACATCCCGACTACATATTGTTTGCTCAAGAAAGCGACGTGAGATCTGCCCTGAAACAAAAGTGTCTTACCTCCGGCTCTGTATACTGTTTTTTGTTCTGGAGTACTGACGTTCTTGGAAGCAAATACAAATCAGCAGATTCAGCAGTTAAAGGTAAGTAATTTTCGTCAGAAGCAATCTGTCGCTTAGTGTGGCGTTAAGGTGAAATGCACAGACGATACATATTTAAAAAATTATTAAATATCATTAAAGTGGCTTTTACTTTAAAGAAAATCGTTTTTGAGAAACAAAAATCTGATTATTAACAAAGACTATGTTCAACATAGGAAGTCTCTATCAATTATAGAATTCTGTCATTACAAAGAAACTACAAACATACTTTCAAAATTCCTCCAAAATCTGCTCCATCAATACAAAGAACAAGAAGTATTACATATCAGTTTTCATCGCCATAATTAATCACCATAATTAATCGCCATAATTAATCTAAAAAGGTTCTCCCAGATCTCATTTTTCGAAAACTCAATTGCATGCCACTGTCCCTCAGATAAGAATGTCTCAGCGCTGCACAACTGACTGACTATCAAGTCAACCATAGATAAAGGTAAACACAGAGTCAGTTATCTTATTCAGTACTCCTACAGTATGCTCATTCATGTTTGTCCCAGAACAATAAAGGTAAATTATTTAAAATAGGAGAAAACTTACGAGAATCTTACACATTGAGACGTTGACAAGGTGCGGATGGCATCTCCGATTATAGCCTTCAGTGATAGGCTGTTAGCTAGGTATGCTAAACTGACGCTCCACCGAACATTCATCACTTACATTAGGGAGGTGGCCGCATGGCACAGTCACGCTACGCACTTCTGTTTAGCGCTCTCCGCGACTTTGACTTCCCCCGCAGTGTAAACTGAAAGCACCATGGTTAAGGCGAAGGTGCTATCGATTACTCGACGGAAACTGCAGGGGGGCTGTGGTACGTGCCTGCAGATCTGACGAAGTGTGGCGAGAGAACGCTTGCATCATGCATCGTATTGTGCACGAACGCAGACTGCAGATAACACTTAGTCACTGAACTCGTTGATCACGGTGCGCAGCGGGTCACCTTCCAAGTGTACCGTGCCTATGATGGGGCCGTCCTGGAATTCGAGCCTGTCGCTGCGGACATTCCACACGATCTCACGATTGAGAACGGGATTCATTGTGGATCTCAGTTATGCTCGCGCCGAAATCCTACGAAAGCGCCGGCCTCGGGCGAAGGATTCCTATGTCTCTTTCCTGCGTAGTGTCGTCTGTAACATCGTAGAACCCAACTTCCAACTGTTGCAATGGAGTGTGATTTGGCGGCACAATCTCCACAGTTTCTTTTCGATGCCTGTCAGCTCGACTTATGCGACCTGTGGGAAGGATCCAACTGATCAGCTTCTGACTCAATGCCATAGGACTGGCGTTCTCTCCCCTCTGCGCTGTCTGTCGTACTGTCGACGATTATCGCCACTACTTCAATTGTTTAGCCGTTTCCGGTGTCTGGTTGTTAGGGCGAAAACTGGTCACGTGTTTTCTGCGAGTGCCGCCGTATGTTATTAACCCCGATTCCTATCTTTACCCAGCGCTCAATATTTTCATATCACTACATCTCTGACGGTACAAGGGATAAAGGGCTGGAAATTGGCCTATCTGTATAAAGATCCTCATCACCAAGACCTCCATTTTTGGCAGTACTTAATTGCAGACTGCACATGCGGAGGTCTCGGCTGTTCCCGTTATCACCCGTATTTTGCCATTTATCTCTGGATATAAGAGGACAACATTTCAGGACTGGTGTGTCTTCATAATCATCTGTGTTGCGTCAGTTTATGACACCATGACAACGCTGGAAAGCTATAACGTTTTAATTGGCTTCGTTCAAAACTGGCACTAAATGTGGAGTAGTTTATTGCTTCTTAACTCTTCCTGTTCATTCCAAATCTAATAGGACTGGTTTCTAAGATGACGTTACATTTCCACTAGTTCCTACACGTCCCTTGCTGAATTCCTTGTTTTTTTTTCTCGGAACGCTTGCTATCTCACGTCGTCATATGTGTGACGCTCCGGCACAGTTTCCCTACAGCATTTTTTTCTGGCTTCGGTGTTATCTGCGTGGCGTTAACGACAATATGGGTTTATTTAGCTTGTTTATCACTCTTTATGTCGGAGTTGAGAGGGAGGAGCTCTTCTTGGTTGGGATTAGTGTTCAGTTACAACAGAAAAAACGGTTCTGAGCACTATGGGACTTAACATCTGAGGTCATCAGTCCCCTAGACTTATAACTACTTAAACCTAACTAACCTAAGGACATCACACACATCCACGCCCGAGGCAGGATTCGAACTTGCGACCGTAGCAGCAGCGCGGTTCCGGACACGAGCGCCTAGAACCGCTCGGCCACAAGGCCGGCAGTTACAACGGATTGACAGTTCTCGTGGAGTTGGCAGGACTGATATAGTGAAGAAGGAAATTATTACATTAATTCAGTTCGTTTATTGTTCTAATCAACACTTTATTTTTATTGAGATGTCAGACCAAACGCCTCAACAGAATGTCAGATACTTTCAATGATCACTAGGTAGGACCTTTATCAATGACGAGTGATTTCAAATCCACTCGGTCTGCCAACTATTAGCCACTTGGCCTTAATCATAAATCATCAACACTTGAAATAATTCACTATTAGTAAAGGGCCACTTGCCCTATAGTAAAAGAGACAAGTACTAACCTGTAACTTGTTCCTTCTGTGCACTGAAATTCCTCTAACTTAGTTCTTTGAGACAGACACAGGTAGTCTCTCTTCAATAGTATTCCAATGAATACTGAAAATTGCTACTTAGCTTGCAGCTGCCGTGTGTTCACCAGAGTCTATCGCTGTATTTTCGTAACTAAAGTTTCTAGTTCTGCTTCAGGTGCTGCTGAGGAGCGTCACTCTGGCTGCTCGGATTACTCACTGAATTGCTACTCCACTTTAACCTGCCCATCGATGAGCTTGTGTTCCATTCAACACTGATCATGGGTGCAAATGGCCCTCTGCAATATCTGCCGGAAGCTTTCGTTGTAAGCTTTTCTAGACACGAGACCGGCTTAATGTAAGACTAACATTCTAGTTTCCACTAGAAATTTGTCCATTACATGCATCAGACGATTCCCACTAACTCCTGTGACCCTCACCTCTTTGGCGTGCCGTCAAGAATAATCCTCACTGCTGTGTTTGTTCATCCGCTCAGAGGCTAACAGCTTGCGGCTGTCTCGGGACTTGTTATCTCATCCTGTTCGTCACTCGTCTGTTCCATACGCTTGAAACCCTGTGTCCGCTTGTAGTTATGATCTAACATGGAACTTGATGTGACGTGGAACATTTTCTGATCCGACATGTAATTAAAATTACTAACATTTTCCACAGTCATGATATATGTGGTAAAATGAGTGAAACGAAAGACAGAGAGTTTAATTTTTCTCGGCAGTAACATGTTAGTGAGGGGTTTGAGACTCTCCTATTGTAGCATGATTAAACTCTCAGAGAGCTTGTATTACATCACCAGTATTTGTTGCTGAGAAGTTTAAGATTTTTAGAGTGCAGCCTGTGATGTAAACCGTGTGATATTTCAACGAGGCAGCTGTTCTTCTCCTTCGGGTGCGACTGTGGGAGTCGTAGTGCCTCTTCAGTTTATACGCTAGCTCATCAGAAAGAAGCAGCCGACAGGGGGAGGGACGAGTTGCAGTGGACGCTCCAATCCGTGTTGCTCTGCGCCTTCGCCGGTCGTAGGCCGCAGACATCGGCATGAGCACCCGAGCAGGCGTGCGGCCTAGCGGTCGGTGTACCGTGCCTCAGATCTGCTGTTCTCGTTGGGAGTCACAGACTCTCTCCAACACCAGCACCAGTCTGGTGTGCTAGCACATAAACACAGTGGCTAGAAGTCATTGCTACGGTGATGAGCTGTGTTTGTTGGGCAAATGCTGCGGACAGATCCTGTGTAAGTCACAGATGTAACCACGATATCTGAGAAATCCGTTACCGACAGATTTGTATAGTAAATATGACAGCCCTGGCGAGTTAAATGACTCTGAGTGTGAGGTGTTACGCAATGCAAAGCGCAACGGTAATAGCATGTGGCAAGTTAATCTAAAATTCGGGTTTCTCAAGTCAACAGTGTCTAGGGTGGAACTTCAATACAGTAAAACCATCGGTTCCACAGCCACAAACCGCAGCACACAGCAGCTAAGTTTTTGAAGAATGGACGTCACGTCGCATCCGCCAAACCACACCACGAGGGAATCGGCCTCTGCTGCGAACCAAATTTAGTTGGGGAACGTCAGGAACCTGTTTCTGCCAGCATTATACGAAGACAATTGCATCGCGTAGGTTGCAGCAGACGATGACCGACATCACGCTCAGTGCCTTCCCTTTGGTTCGCAGTTTCCACGACAGAATCTTACTCAACACCCGAGAACTTTTAATGATAGATGGTACTGTTATGGAACGAATTACCTGAAACTTAGGAACCGATCATATTGCTCATTTTCTAATATATCCACGATTTATGGGAAAGAAAACTTACTCAGAACTCGATATTGTACACTTTTCGTAGTATTGTGTGATAGGTCTCGTCGATCTACGTCCGCAGAGCGCAGATATTTAGTGATAGTGGAGGCTACATGAGCACTTAAATGTGGATGCCCGGACAGAAATGTGATTCCTGAACTTCCTTCATATTCCTAAAGGCGCTCTCCTAAATTCGCTTGTAATATGTCTGGTGTTTCCTTCTTATGCGTAACTTAAATGTGAATCCTGACGGTCTCTTTGCCATTTCTACTTTTTTCTGTATGCGAGTACTGAAGATATGTTTCCGTATTTTCCTTGCTTGTGTCCGCGTACACATAAGATACCATCTTATGTGTGTTGCGTTATATTCATATTAACCTCCTGCATATTACGAGGGTAATCCGAAAAGTAAGGTCTATTTTTTTATAAGTACATATACGTGTTTATTTCTACAATGGTTTACATCAGTTTACAGCTTGAACATTTAATTACTTTTTGACATAATCACCATTTCTGTCGATGCATTTTTGTAGACGCTGTGGCAGTTTTTGTATGCCCATGTCATACCAGCTCGCCGCCATGCTTTTCAGAAAGTTATTAACCTCTTCTTTCAGCTCGTCGTCGGAGATGAATCGCTTTCCGGCCAAATGTTCCTTTAACTTAGGGAACAGGTGATAATCACTGGGCACCAAGTCAGTTCTATAGGGTGGGTAGGTGATTATGTTCCATTGCAGGAGAGCAACGGTTTGCTGAACGATGTGTGGGCGAGCGTTGTCATGGAGAATGTGTACGCGCTTGCTCAACATTCCTCTTCTCCGGTTCTGAATTTCCCGTTTGAGTTTTTTCAGAATCTCGCTGTATGGCGTGATAGTTGCTTAGTCTCAGGTGTAAAGTGGTATGCCCAGGTTTCGTCACCTCTGACAGTTTATTCCAGCAAGATGTCCTGTTCGGCTGTAAGACGGTGAAGAAATGCGCGGGAAGCATCAACTCGTTGCCGCATTTGGTTCTGTCAGCATGCGTGGCACCCATCTTGCGCACACCTTCCGGTAGTTCAATGCTTCGGTTAACATTCTGTGAGCGGTGCTTCGGGAAACTTCTGGAACCAACGTGCAGAGATCATCCAGGGTGATCCGCCGATCTTCACACATGCTTTTCTGAACCTCCAACACTGTCTCCTCAAAAATTGGCGGTCTCCCGCTCCTTTGTTCGTCGTGAATTTCGGTCCGACCAGCTGCAAACTCTCTACACCTCTTACGAACATTTTTGACATCCATGCACGACTCACCATACACTTTCGTCAATTGTCGATGGATTTCAATCGGTGCAGTTCCCTTTGCGTTCAAAAACCGAATAACTGTGCGCAATTCGCACTTGGCGGTAACGTCCAACGGGAGCTCCATTCTCAGTGGCTGCCAAGCCAAGACTGACCGCCTCAGCACGGCGTGCGCATGTTTAGACACAGCGCGTGAAGCACTCTTCATAACAGTGTGACCAACTGCCACACAAACAGAGTTCTGTACTTATAAAATAATAGATCTTACTTTTGGGATTACCCCCGTATGTATCTTAATTAATGCATAAAACGTGGAACAGTACTACATGCTGGATAAAAGCAGAAAAAATAACCTTATGAATTGAATACGTTTAGTAAAAAAAAAATACACCCTACAGGATCACAAAGCTCATTTCTTCTGAAGGCAAGGATAGGTACACGTCTTCCCCTAACTTGAGAATAACAAGACAGACTCCTCCACTCAGTGGACGAAGGGAAAATTATTCAGAATTAATAACTGGACAATATTCATTCTTGTTCAGTGATGCATACAATGTACAGACGGTAGAACTTCCCATGGTAACACTGGTAACCTATGAGTTGGCAAACCCACGAACAGCAAGGAACACTTGATGTCCTCAAACATAAATCAGACGAAAAATTACAAGATTTCGCACTGGTTCAGTTATGAAGACGAAATGCTTACTTGACGGATTAGCCTCCTGAGCGAACAAATAGATTAGACGCCTAATGGACATTATGTGCCAACTTTACAAATGAAAAATAAAGGATGTGATCACTATGTATCTCGGACTTAGCAATTAAAGCAACAACAACAAATCTGATACTAGATTTTCAGAAGAGATGTAATAAAAAAGAAGCTGGTATCAGTTACATGTAACACAGAAAGGGAGACACACTAAAGCAAAGGGAACAACTAACAGAAAGTAAACAGCATACGAGATGCGACAATAAAGTAATGAGACTGATTTTCTTTGCAGGATGTGGCAGCGTTGCAGGCTTGCATAGGCACAATACCTTTGACCTTGGTCTATAAGCTGCTTCTAGCCCAAGCAGCACATCGATGCAACTGCTGAGTCATGAGTTGTGCTGTAGTAAGTTAACACGTGTTTGTGTCTCTCGTCACGGAAATGGAACCACATAATATTGCGCAACGGTATGCCATTTCTTTTTGCGTGTAATTGGGTGAAAACGAGACGACAACTTATGGTAAGCTTCAGAAAGCTTTTGGAGAGGAGTTTATGTCAAGATTTAAGGTTTTTGTTGACATAAAATGTTTAGTGAAGGCATCACGATTGTTGAACATAAAGACCGCAGTGGACGACCATGAAGGACACAGCCGGATGTCAACTATGCCAGGGTGCATGAACTCGTACGATCTGATCGTAGATTATCCGTGCAAATGATTGCAGAAGAACTGAACATCAATCGAGAAACGGTTCGTCTAATAATAACTGAAGATCTTGGTATGAGAAAGATTTGTATAAAAATGGTCCCCCAAAACCTCACACCATACCAGCGAGAAACACTGAACAATGAGGTAGTCGATCTGTTTGTTGAGTCATGTTATCACTGGTGATGAAAGTTGGTTTTTTCAGTACGACCCAGAGACAAAACGCCAAACTTAGCAATGGTGCTCAAACGGATCACCCAGACCAAAAAAAGCTCGCATGTCAAAGTCAAAAGTGAAATGTATGGTTGTGTGCTTCTATGATTCCAAGGGAATTGTTCATAAAGAGTGGGTACCTCCTGGACAAACAGTTAACCAATATTACTACAAAGAAATTTTAGAAAAACTTTGTAAAAGAGTTCTTTGTGTCCATGCCAACATTGCTGATAATTGGATTCTGCATTATAATAATGCGCCACCCATACTGCTCTGTCAGTACAGCAATTTTTAACCCCAAACCAAATTTCAGTACTACCCCAAACACCTTATTCACCCGGTATCGCTCCTTGCGACTTTTTTCTATTTCCAAGAGTCAAAACGGCGGTCAAGGAACACCATTTTCAAACAACACAAGAGGTTCAAAAATCTGTGACGAAGGTCTTGGAGGATATTACAGAAAATGAGTTCCAGAAACGTTACCCTCAATGGCAGAAGCACTGGAAAAGTATGTGCTACCAGAAGGGAACTACTTTGAAGGAGACAACACTAAACTTGACTAAAACGGTAAGCAACAGTTTTTTTCACATCATTCTCATTAGTTTATTGTTACACCTCGTATTTACGAAAACAGAGAGCAATGGACATAGCATAAAAACAAAGTACAAATGTGTGAGTGAATCAGTTTATCTACTAGTGAAAACCACATAAAAATCCTACAATAGATCTTAAGATTGGCTAGGAACATACATACATTAGTGGCTACAAAGCAAATTAGTTTGTGTGTGTATAGATGATTAAGTCTGAATTTGTAGTCAAAACAGAACCAGCAGTTAATGCAGAAGTCACAGCCAGTTGTTAATTAGCTTCATTCAATCTGCAAACGAACTGGGATTTCAATGACCTGTTTTTCGATCTTCGTGCATTATGACCTCGCCATTAATTTGTCCAACAAGCTAGTTAACGTTAATGTTGAAAAAAAGTAATTGTAAGAAAGGAACGACATTATATTGTGCACTGATAGAAAATAACTCTAACAAGCTCCAAGAAGAATGCCACTTCAGAGAGACGGATGTTGAAACTTCTTCTGCTAACGAACATATGCAAAGATCATAAGCACTGCGTATATTTGCTGCATGAATATGATGATATTATTATTATTATTATTATTGTGTTGTCTTTTTGTTATTAGGCTTCGTTTCAGCATTTATTATTGATTTATGCTCTAAATGTAGTGGTTATGCAAGACTTAATAATCCAAAATAGTAACAGCTGCATCATAGTCTTGTAAATCATCGATTTTCATGGAATTGCTTCAGACTTTTTGTTCCTAATTGATGTATGTGATCTTTCGTTACTCCTATGTCCCACAAATTTTGATACTATAGAAATATTCGAAAAGCCCTTCTTAAGGGAACCTGTTACATTCAACACAACATGCTATAACATCAGAACAGTTTATTTAGAAATCGCTGGGGAAAGATAAGACAACCTTGTCATCTGATAGCTAAAAGACAATAATACACAACCTCATCTGAGGAGAATAAGCCACAAAAGAACAAGAACTATCCATGATTTCAGTGAAAAGGGTTTTGAGATAAAAATCTTTTTAATGACTTTGAGAGGTACTTGCAAGTTTAGATACAAGTAATTTATTGTAAAGGATGAATTTTTAATATATAACGTGTTTAAATTGATTAAAAAAGCATAAAATAATTTCCTTAGCACCATACTGATCCCTAATGCCAAACAAATACTCCTGAAAATCTATGAATCTGAATTTTTAATAAACATGAAAATACTTGTAAGGGTTATAACGAAAAACGTGGGGACATGCAATACAAAATTGATGAATGGTAGTTCATCTGCTAATTATTAGTTATTGCAAGCTTTCCACGTTTATCGATATGGATCTTATTAGTTTCCCATAGCTATTAAATTCATAACCACATACTTTTCCGGCTATCTGCGTGGTTTTAGGAATCTGTATGGTGTGAGGAGAAATTTTTCGACACTTTTTAGTCCAATTTAAAAATGTTGGATATAAAAATTGAATTTTATTTCAGTAACTATTTCCCGCTTTTTAGTCTCGTATGTATGAAACTTTTCAATCGATTTCAAACATTTTAATGAAATTACAACAAAGACATGTTGCAAATTTCAGGTTTATTTCAATTTCCCTTCATCTCGCTCTATTAGTATACTACTTCTACTTATTTATGGCTCGAGAAAAGACCATGAATGTACGAATGAGAGAGATTCGAGGTCACAGAGAGGTCTATAAGCAATCGTTCTTTATGTTCTTTGGCCGGAACAGGAAAACTGGGAAACAGCAGTGGTATACAAAATATCCTCCGCCAGACGCCAGATAAGAAAGTGAATTAATACTCAATTTTCATCCTTTTGTGAACTATATATAAAATTTTAATTCTATAGATCATTGGGATCTTGATTTAAAATTTATTGCAAATTTTGTACCTGACAGACAGAGAAAGTGACATCCATTTCTTACTCTACTCTCTCTGTTGAGCCGTCCCTGTACACTTGCATACCGCCCAGAACGTATTCTGATACCACCTGAACAATACGCCTGTCCTACAGGACAGGCGAAATGTCATACATTACTAACCATTTTCACACCTATCCCAAAGGACCAGATGGACAAGAAATCCAGTTAATACTACATTGTTATTCAGTTGACAGCTATGTTTAAAATATCAAGTCCCTATCTTATAATGAAGTTAGTTTAAAATCATTTCCAAAATTTCTACCGAACAAACAGAGAAGAAGGCTACCTAATAAAAACATGCAAAGTAATTCGATGTCTGTCGTAGAATTAATAATTGCAGAAAATGAAGGGAAAATGTAGAATACTTCTGTGATTAACTTGAAATGGAGGAAAAGTAATTACCAAATGACACACAGAATATAAACAGACAAAATCAACCAAACAAGGAGCACAACATAAACACATACAAATTAAAAAAGGCGAGATCTGTAGCAGGAATATTCCAAAGGACTAAGAACAGGAGTAACAAAGTAGCAGCAGCGACTGACCATTTGTTCCAGTAACTGTTTCAGCGATCCTGTAATGGTCTGCGATATGTTTAATCATGCATGACAACAAACACACGTTGTAGCTAGATGGAGAATATGAAACATATCGTTTAAAAATGGAGATTGATTCGAGTTCTGCAAATATGTATCATTTTATATGATTTGTAATTCGATACAATGCTGTACGAAATCTGTACAGTCTGCAAAATGCTGAAAAGATCGCTGAGGGAGAAGTCGTTGACTGGATGCAGAATGACTTCATTAACCAAGATTACGAGTTTTTGCCAATGCTGTCATCAAATATCTGTTAAAATAAAATAAATCACATAACTAAATACGAAATAAATGTGGGTTACAAGACCAACATACGAATACAGTACAATTAAAAACATTCCAATCCTAAGACTATGCATATTCTGGAACCTCAAGTAACAAATGCACATAACATGCTGCAGTGGCAACAAAGGTGAACAGATTGATATTCGAGTCCCTTACTTGTTACAGGAATTCTTCTGTAGCTGGGGTAGGTGACCACTCAGGTTTCACACAAATTGCAGTTGTGGAAAAGTCTTGATAGCACAATTTCTTATTAAATGTCACACATTTCGAAAAATCGTTTCAGATATAAGATGTGGAACAAAGTACAGAAGGTAACACATACAAGCATAATACTGGATTGTGATACTGTGAGTACAGTTATTTCAGTATGCATATGTAGACCTAGTTTTAGGCATGACAAACTGAACACATGGACTGTATATGGTAATAAAGTTCTCATTTGATAAAGACTGCGTTTGGTAGCACAGTTGTCAGTTCAATGAATGCAAGTGTGAAAGTGACAATAACGTACTAAACTGTCAAACACTTAAACTACGCTGACATATGGCGTTAGCATTAACTATAGACAATTCACGACGACGATTAAATACACTTTCTCTGCACGGTTCCAAGATGGCCGCCGAGTAAGTGACGCCAGAAACCATTTCCAGAAAGTTAAGTGATTTAGACAGGAATATAATTTAGTTTAACGCCGACAACAAATTAAATACGTGCATTAGTGTATCGTTTAGTCTTGCCGTTAAAGGTTTGACTTTTCTTTGCGTATTTTTTCAGAAAACACGAAAAGATCGTAACTTCGCGAAGTCACGCTTAGGCTTAAATTTTGTAAACGTGTTTGTTTATTATTTCACGGTAATTTAACTAGTTTCTCGGTAACAAATAAGTAAACTACCGTAAATAGCGTATAACTTCATTATTTTAATACAGATTTCGGAAAAACAGCGTAACTTTATATCAGAAACTTGCCTATATACATTTGTTTATAGGCCTAATTCTCGTAACGTTTTTGGAGAATCAAAGTTAAAGTATCTCGTTTAATTGTCCTTTTTTCATTCCATCGAGTGAAATATATAATAAATAGCGTATACCTTCGTTGTTTTATACAGATCTCAGAAAAACAGCTGAATTTTAAATCAGAAACTTTCTTATATACATTTGTGAATAGGCTTAATTCTTGTAACGTCTTTTTTGATTTTCGGTAATTTAATTGATTTATTCTACCTAAAGTATTATTTTTACCATGAGTGAGAAGTGCCTAACTTGCCGTAGAATTGTTAGTTCCGGGGTTTGGTGTGATGGATGTAGTAGTTTTTTTCACTGGGGGGACTGCAGTGGCGTGGGTGTTGGGAAAGTGGATCAGGCTCATCAGTGGTTATGTAGGATTTGCAGCAGAGATAGGAAGATAGTGGAACAGGAGGGGAAAATTGCTGCCCTTCAGGCTGAGCTAGATCAGGCTAGGGAAGATCTGGACAAGTTAAGGAGGGAGAAGGGAAAAGAGAGGTGGGAAGTGGCAACAGGTAGCAGAAGGAACAGGCCTAGAACCAAGTCTGACAGTTTTGTGGTGAATGTCAAAAATAAGTTTGACCTGTTGCTTCAGTTAGAAACTGATGAGCCTCAAGCAGAGGTAGGTGTGGACAGGTCACAACAAACTTTCAATAGGAAATTGAAAAAGAATGTAGGAAAGTCATCGAAAAGGAAGAAAGTTTTGTTGTTAGGCAGTTCTCATGCCAGAGGTGTAGGCCAACTTCTGCAGGAGGAATTAGGACCAGAATACCAGGTCACAAATTTTTTCAAACCAAGTGCTAGTCTGGATCAGGTGACAGAGGATTTAGGTTCACTCTGTAAAGGATTTACCAGGGAAGACACCGTGGTTATTGTGGGAGGGCCAGGGAACAGCATCGACAGAGATCCTGGGTACAGTATAGAGTGTGACCTGGTAAAGATTGCGTAGGCATCGAGACACACTAATGTTGAATTTGTATCTGTCCTGAGACGCCATGACCGGCCTCATTTGAACTCTTCTGTTGGGAGAGTTAATTTGGAGTTGGAACAGCTGCTTGGGTCGGGTGCGGGAGCTCATATTGGTGTGATTCCTGTTGATTATCTCAGTAGGTGGGACTATACCAGGCACGGCCTACATCTCAACAGGAAAGGGAAGGGGAAACTGGCTGGAGTAATAGCAGGAAATTTAAGGGGGGGAGGCACTGCCATGAATGGTAAAATACCAGTGGTTACAGGTGTTGGAGCAGCACCTTTTTTAGGATAGGTAAGACAGAAAGATGTCAAGTTCTACGAGAGGTCAGGATTGAAACAAATCTTCAGTTTAGGAAAGAAATTAAACAGCACAATTCTAGCACATTGGATCACCAATCACAGCTACCAATTATAAATTTTCACCAATCACCAGAAATTTTATCTACACCAAGTTGTATCTCAGTCCTAGGTAATTGCATTGATGAATTAGTCACCCAACCCAGTTGACATAATCTGCCTCTCTGAACACCATGCGACCACTGGTATAGGAACTAGGCCTAAGAACAATGAGAAACTCAGACAGGAGAGTACTGCAAATGTTAGAATAAGGAAAGGTTCTCATCAAAGTATAATTAAAAATAATGTAAGTATATTTCATCAAAATATTGGGAGTTTAAAGAATAAAGTAGATTAGCATCTGGTTTGTTTAGAAGATTTAGAAGCTGAGAATGAAATAGATATACTATGCCTGTCTGAGCATCACATTGTTACCAATATGGATATGGTAAATGTAAGTGGTTATAAGCTCTCTGCACATGTAATGAGAGAAAATATGGAGAAAGGAGGAGTTGCCATATATGTCAAAAGTTATCATTGTGCAAAAAGTATAGAAACAAAAAAGTTTTGTGTAGAGAAACATATAGAAGCATGTGCCTGTGAGCTTAAATTAAATAAAGGCACATTTATAATTGTAACTGTATATAGGTCCCCATCAGGAAATTTTCATCTATTTCTGAAAAATTTGGACTCCTTGTTGTGCTATCTGTCAGACAGGGGGAAGCAAATTATTATTTGTGGGGACTTCAATGTAGATTCTCTGAAAGAGGTTAATAGGAAAAATGACCTTGAAGTATTACTCGGTTCTTTCAATTTGACGCCCGTTGTTGATTTTCCTACTCGGGTGGTAAAGGATAGCAGCTCACTGATAGATAACTTCTTTATAGACCAAGATAAGTTTAACCAGGTAAATGCTCAGCCTGTTGAGAATGGTCTTTCTGATCATGGTGCACAGATAGTTACAATATATGACATAGCTCCATTCAGCAATACTAAACAGTCCTCCAAAGTAGTACGTTCAGCCAACGATTTAACAATTGCAAATTTCAGGGAAAGCCTACAGCAGTTAGACTGGGATGAGGTGTACCGTGAATCTGATGCCAATTTAAAATATAATTTATTTCATGACACTTTTGTAAATGCATTTGAAAACTGCTTCCCCAAGAAAATACTTAAATATACTCGTAAGAAACCTTGTAACAAACCATGGCTTACTAAGGGTATAAAAATATCTTGTAACCGGAAAAGGGTAATGTACCTGACAGCAAGAAAGAGTAGTGACCCAGAAACTATCAAAAATTATAAAAACTACTGTGTTATATTAAGAAAAGTTATTAAAAAATTCAGGAGTATGTGTATCATGTCTGAAATCAGCAACTCTGATAATAAAATTAAAACAATTTGGAATATTATTAAAAGAGAAACAGGTCAACCAAGAGCAGAGGAAGACAGTATTACCATCAAATTGAATGAAAGCTTTACGAACAAAAAGTCAGAAGTTGAAAATATTTTTAATAATCATTTTCTAAATGTTGTGGATATAGTAGGATCCAGGTGTTCATTAGAAGATGCTAGGCTGTTAATGGAAGAGGCCATACCTATGCAATTTGATACAATTGAAATCTCACCCACTTCTCCCTCTGAAATTAGGAAAATAATAAACTTGCTTAAAAGCAAAAACTCACATGGAATTGATGGCATTTCCAGCAAAATACTAAAAGCTTCTTCTCAACAGATAAGTAAGATTCTCAGCCACCTGTGTAATAGTTCTCTGGAACAGGGCATTTTCCCTGATAGACTGAAATATGCTATTGTTATACCTCTGCATAAAAAGGGGGATAGATCTGATGTCAACAATTACCGTCCAATCTCCCTTCTAACAGCTTTATCCAAAATTTTTGAGAAAGTAATGTATTCAAGAGTAGCTTCACATATCTGTAAAAATGAAGTACTAACAAAATGTCAGTTTGGTTTCCAGAAAGGTTTTTCACCAGTCAAATTTTGAATGATATGAATAACCGAACACCACCCACTGGGATTTTTTGTGATCTCTCAAAGGCTTTTGATTGTGTAAATCATGAAATTCTGCTAGACAAGCTCAAGTATTGTGGCATGAGTGGGACAGTGCACAAATGGTTTAATTCGTACCTAACTGGAAGAGTGCAGAAAGTTGAAATAAGTAGTTCTCGTAACATGCAAAGATCAGCACATTCCTCAAACTGGGGAACTATCAAGAATGGGGTTCCACAAGGGTCAGTCTTGGGTCCTTTGTTGTTCTTATTATATATTAATGACTTGCCATTCTATATTCATGAAGAGGCAAAGTTAGTTCTCTTTGCTGATGATACAAGTATAGTAATCACACCTGACAAACAAGAATTAACAGATGAAATTGTCAATACTGTCTTTCAGAAAATTACTAAGTGGTTCCTTGTAAACGGACTCTCACTGAATTTTGATAAGACACAGTACATACAGTTCCGTACAGTGAATGGTATGACGCCATTAATAAATATAGACCTTAATCAGAAGCATATAGCTAAGGTAGAATATTCCAAATTTTTAGGTATGTCCGTTGATGAGAGATTAAATTGGAAGAAACACATTGATGATCTCCTGAAACGTTTGAGTTCAGCTACTTATGCAATAAGGGTCATTGCAAATTTTGGTGATAAACATCTTAGTAAATTAGCTTACTACGCCTATTTTCACTCATTGCTTTCATATGGCATCATATTTCGGGGTAATTCATCACTGAGGAATAAAGTATTTATTGCACAAAAGCGTGTAATCAGAATAATAGCTGGAGTCCACCCAAGATCATCCTGCAGACATTTATTTAAGGATCTAGGGATATTCACAGTAGCTTCTCAGTATATATACTCTCTTATGAAATTTGTTATTAACAACCAAACCCAATTCAAAAGTAATAGC
The DNA here is from genome assembly GCF_021461385.2 of Schistocerca piceifrons. Classification (NCBI taxonomy): domain Eukaryota; kingdom Metazoa; phylum Arthropoda; class Insecta; order Orthoptera; family Acrididae; genus Schistocerca; species Schistocerca piceifrons. The sequence continues at coordinate 959,091,846 of NC_060138.1, forward strand.
AGTGTGCATAACTACAATACTAGGAGAACGGATGATCTTCACTATTCAAAATTAAATCTAACTTTGGCACAGAAAGGGGTGAATTATACTGGCACTAAAGTCTTTGGTCACTTACCAAATAGTATCAATAGTCTGACAGATAACCAACAGGTATTTAAGAAGAAATTAAAAGAATTTCTGAATGACAACTCCTTCTACTCCATAGAGGAATTTTTAGATATAAATTAAGAAAAAAAAGAAAAAAAAGAAAAATATAAAAAAATAAAAAAATAAAAACAAAAATAAAAAATAAAGAAAAAACACAAGAAATAAAGTTGTTATATTAACTTAATTATGTTGTTAAATTAACCTAATTATGTCATGTATTGGAAAATTCGACTCATTCCACATCATTACGAAATATCGTATTCATGATCCATGGAACTAGAATTAATCTAATCTAATCTAATCTGCAAAACGAGATACAACTCTTACGAAACAAGACATTTTAAATTCTGTCGTTGGATAAAAGTTAAATGATAATAAAATACTCATCGAAATGCAACAGTGACACAGATAAAAGTTAAATGACAATAAAATCATCGAAATATAACAGTAACACAGTAGGTAAGAACTACTTAACTAAGTGTGTGTCATTTACATAGGATGTCAGTTGTGACGTGTTGCTACTCCAATAAGTAAACTAATAAACGAAGTTAGGAAATATAGGCAATAAAAGTAGTAATATATGACATAACATGAGAAGAATATATATTATTCGTTAAACAGCTTTATGAATGTAAAATACAGGTGTAGAGGTTCATGTATGATACGCACAATTGATCCTAAGTACGCCTGGACAATAGTAAATAAATGTAAAATATTGCAATATTTCTTTATGAAATTGGGAAACGTGAATAGATTAATCCAGGCGGCAGTAACAATGATTTTTAACCAACTGCCAAGTAATTGGATTATTTACAAAAAGAAAGATCAGTACTGTTTAAATTGTTTGTGCAGTATATATTAGAAAATAGCTGAAGTGCAATTATCATTAGCGAATGCAACATGGTAGAGAACTTCAGGTTACATAAATGGGTACAATAATGAGGCCAAAGCTGTAAACTGTCAAGTTGAAGCCGTTCGTATAAGTACAATGTTATGATACAAACTTTGATCACATACCGCATTGTATGTATGCATTTATCAGCAACATGTAACAGATAAAACGAAGTGGTGGGTGGAGCACCGACACTGTGAAGCACTCCAGAGGATGGTCATAATCATACTGAGCGCGCCAGGTGGGACAAATATTTATATTAGCGACGTGCACTGAGAGTGGCACTATCACTTTGTGTGAAATGAAAGTATGGGGAAAAGATGATGCTGTTTGATGAATAGAGACTAATATCTATTTTTCTCATGTTATGTCTTATATATTACGTTTTATCGCATACATTTTCTCACTTCATTTATTACTTTACTTATTGGTGTAGCAACGCATGTTAAAACTGATATCACGGCTGTCTGAATCTTATGTAGTTAAATAGTTGTTACCTACTGGGTTACTGTTATACTTCGATGTACATTTTACTGTCATTTAACTTTTATTTGTGTGATTGTTATATGTCGACCCATGTTTTATTATCATTAAACTCTTATACAACGACAGAATTTAAAGTATATTCTTTCATAAAAGTTCTTACACCTTTTTGCAGAGAAAGTAATGTTAGTACATTGACACATCGATGTTAATTGTCTTTGGTTATCTTATGCCATCACTCGGTATGGTTTACGTCTGTGGTAATTTAATATTCTACAACTACTCCATTTAACACCTGCATTCCTTAAATTGACAACTGTACTATCAGATAAAGTCTTTATGATATGAGAACACTATTGCTATATACAATCTATGTACTGAGTCTAAAGCTAGTTCTACATGTAAATATTGAAATAAGTGCGCATATAACTTTTGTCAGGACTATGCATTGTACTTGTATATGTTACTTATTTTTCATAATTTCTGTAGATTGTCCCATACCTTTTGTTCACTGAAGATTTAACGAAACGAGTAAAATATAATAATGATTTTTGCGATAAAAGGTTTTCCGTAATGGTAATTCGTGATAAATCCTGTCCATTTTACGAAGGTATAAATTTTTAACACCAGATGGCGTTGCAAATGTGGGCATGGCGCTCTACAGTGCCATCAAAAGACCTACACACGACTTACAAACAGCATTAAACCAAGACAATACAACGAAATTTACAATGAAACTGAGAAAAGTTTACAGAAGGTAAGATAATGCTAAAACAGTTACATAGTATAATTCAAACCATTCTCGGTTCGTGAATTTTGTGTCGGATTAATGACTGCCGGTAAACTTCTATATGAGTTCAGGTTTATCTGATTTTCCATTCATGGACATTTCACATAACGAATGTGGGCGGAAAGAAGAAAGTGCCTTACCCTTCTTAGAAGGCAAGTCCTCGTAATGTTAACAGTGACGTCTCCATTACGCACACAACCTGTATTGTAGTAAATGTCGCTTAAGCTTGACGGAAGTCACTCTCTAATAACAAAGTCGTTTGGAAACGCACTGCTCTTATTTTGTCCCCTTTACCTCCCTCATTAAGGGGGGACGTAGATGAAAAATACTCACTGTATCAAAAATGCACCAAATCCACAGTTTCGGAGATATGGCAATGAAATTTTGTACTACACTTTACATGAAAGTAACACATTTACACATAAAATCTTTTGATTATACATATTCAACTTTTTTGAATTTTCAAAAAATTATGTGTGTTCCTTTTTCTCAGAATGTATTCAAAAGATTTCTACAAAAGTTACTCTGTTTCATCTCTTTATATGTTGTAAGCTTCTCTCGTGAGATTTTTGGAACAGGTCAAATAGGAGAATTTTCATAGTTTTTTAATTATAATTCCACAAGTACAATTTTAAATTAATGCAAAATTCCAAGCACTTTGCCCTGTATCTCAGCTTGCAATCAGAATTTCAAAATTTGCTTTTGAGACAACGTTTATTAGGTTTACAGAAATATGTGTACAAAATGTCATAGTTCCAGCATTCATAGAATCTGCGGAAAAGGTACACATACTTTAAAAAACTAACTTTTCAGGAAATGCAATTTAAAGTTCAATCTAACTTTTTTCCTTATGTCACTTCTTCAGAAGGCACTACATTTGTATTCTGGGTCGTCTTTCCTTTCAAGACTTCTCTTCTGGTTTCTTGTTATCTGTCTTCTATCCTTTACCATGTCTTCAACTGACTTTTCAGCTGCAGAGACGCACTGTAAATCTATTTTTCTCAGGATGTCTTGAAGCCCACTCTTTCTAATACGTTCATCCTCCCGTGTTCCCATCATTAAATATAGTAACTGCAACATACATTGCAATTCTGACAACTGTAGCAGATGCAAATGTGTTTTTAGGGCATCGTTTCCATTAGAGTGAATGTAGAGACTCATTTGGATTTTGGGTTCTGCCATGAACACACGTTTTAAGAAGTGCAGGCTCGGCCAAAGATGATCTATAAAACCAAAGAGTATATATCACGGCCTTCTAGATGTATCCCGCACACGTTTGGGTGAAAGTAATACACAGAATCGCTGTTCGCTGAGCTGGTATTGAAGTGCTGCTTCAAAATGTGGGCGTGGCAGGGAGGCCGCGTCACACTTTTCAATAATTTTCAAGTACTTCGGATGCGATTTCAACATTGACACTTTGGGAACTTAATGTCCATGAGTTGTACTAACAAATAACAAATAAATGGAAAATTGACATTTTTGGTCAATTTCACCTACGTCCTTCGTTAAACGTACTTGGTAAAGTTTGCATATAGACGAGCAATACTGAAAAGACCTGTCTAATACTACTCGTAATTTTATAAACAAAGCTATTCGTCGTTGAATAATATTTCCTTGGATTCTTCTGATGAGACTCGGTTTGATATCTATTTTTCCAATTAGCTTTGTGAGGGTTCAGGAGTCTTACTTACAATTATTTTACAGTTGCTACTGTTTTCAGTGGTTGACTACTAATAACGTAATTGAAGAGTAGTCTTGTTTATGCACAATACATTACTTTTGTTTATGTTGAAAATAAACTGCAAATTCCTGCATTTCTCTACAGTTTTCTGTTGTTTCAAGTTCGATGTATGCGGCATTATGGTTGGTGAATAACCTCACTATGTTCAATAACACTACAATAGGGCAACTCCAGCGTCAGTATTTTCTCTAAAGATTTCGAAACGATGTTTGTTGTTGTGGGCTTCAGTCCTGAGACTGGTTTGATGCAGCTCTCCATGCTACTCTATCCTGTGCAAGCTTCTTCATCTCCCAGTACCTACTGTAACCTACATCCTTCTGAATCTGCTTAGTGTATTCATCTCTTGGTCTACCTCTACGATTTTTACCCTCCACACTGCCCTCCAATGCTAAATTTGTGATCCCTTGATGCCTCAAAACATGTCCTACCAACTGGTCCCTTCTTCTAGTCAAGTTGTGCCACAAACTTCTCTTCTCCCCAATCCTATTCAATACCTCCTCATTAGTTACGTGATCTACCAACCTTATCTTCAGCATTCTTCTGTAGCAAAACATTTCGAAAGCGTCTATTCTCTTCTTGTCCAAACTAGTTATCGTCCATGTTTCACTTCCATACATGGCTACACTCCATACAAATACTTCCAGAAACGACTTCCTGACACTTAAATCTATACTCGATGTTAACAAATTTCTCTTCTTGAGAAACGCTTTCCTTTCCATTGCCAGTCTACATTTTATATCCTCTCTACTTCGACCATCATCGGTTATTTTACTCCCTAAATAGCGAAACTCCTTTACTACTTTAAGTGTCTCACTTCCTAATCTAATTCCCTCAGCATCACCCGACTTAATTTGACTACATTCCATTATCCTCGTTTTGCTTTTGTTGATGTTCATCTTATATCCTCCTTTCAAGACACTGTCCATTCCGTTCAACTGCTCTTCCAAGTCCTTTGCTGTCTCTGACAGAATTACAATGTCATCGGCGAACCTCAAAGTTTTTACTTCTTCTCCATGAATTTTAATACCTACTCCGAATTTTTCTTTTGTTTCCTCTACTGCTTGCTCAATATACAGATTGAATAACATCGGGGAGAGGCTACAACCCTGTCTCACTCCTTTCCCAACCACTGCTTCCCTTTCATGCCCCTCGACTCTTATAACTGCCATCTGGTTTCTGTACAAATTGTAAATAGCCTTTCGCTCCCTGTATTTTACCCCTGCCACCTTCAGAATTTGAAAGAGAGTATTCCAGTTAACATTGTGAAAAGCTTTCTCTAAGTCTACAAATGCTAGAAACGTAGGTTTGCCTTTTCTTAATCTTTGTTCTAAGATAAGTCGTAAGGTCAGCATTGCCTCACGTGTTCCCATATTTTTACGGAATCCAAACTGATCTTCCCCGAGGTCGGCTTCTACCAGTTTTTCCATTCGTCTGTAAAGAATTCGCGTTAGTATTTTGCAGCTGTGACTTATTAAACTGATAGTTCTGTAATTTTCACATCTGTCAACACCTGCTTTCTTTGGGATTGGAATCATTATATTCTTCTTGAAGTCTGAGGGTATTTCGCCAGTCTCATACATCGTGCTCACCAGATGGTAGAGTTTTGTCAGGACTGGCTCTCCCGAGGCCATCAGTAGTTCTAATGGAATGTTGTCCACTCCCGGGGCCTTGTTTCGACTCAGGTCTTTCAGTGCTCTGTGAAACTCTTCACGCAGTATCTTATCTCCCAATTCGTCTTTATCTACATCCTCTTCCATTTCCATAATATTGTCCTCAAGTACATCGCCCTTGTATAAACCCTCTATATACTCCTTCCACCTTTCTGCCTTCCCTTCTTTGCTTAGAACTGGGTTGCTATCTGAGCTCTTGATATTCATACAAGTGGTTCTCTTTTCTCCAAAGGTCTCTTTAATATTCCTTTAGGCAGTATCTATCTTGCCCATAGTGAGATGAGCCTCTACAGCCTTACATTTGTCCTCTAGCCATCCCTGCTTAGCCATTTTGCACTTCCTGTCGATCTCTTTTTTTAGATGTTTGTATTCCTTTTTACCTGCTTCATTTACTGCATTTTTATATTTTCTCCTTTCATCAATTAAATTCAATATTTCTTCTGTTACCCAAGGATTTCTATTAGCCCTCGTCTTTTTACCTACTTGATGGTCTGCTGCCTTCACTACTTCATCCCTCAGAGCTACCCATTCTTCTTCTACTGTATTTCTTTCCCCCATTCCTGTCAATTGTTCCCTTATGTTCTCCCTCAAACTCTCTACAACCTCTGGTTCTTTCAGTTTATCCAGGTCCCATCTGCTTAAATTCCCACCTTTTTGCAGTTTCTTCAGTTTCAATCTGCAGTTCATAACCAATAGATTGTGGTCAGAATCCACGTCTGCCCCAGTTCGAAACGATACGTACTATAAATTAAGTTTTGCTTCATAGGAAATCCAGAATCCACTCATTGGGCTGGTGTAACACTTACTGAGCGGATCTAATTTTGTCCTCCAAACATTAGTGTGGAAAGGCAAGCCTTTTGTGCTGTTATTGTACACATCCATCTCCACATAACATTACTTCATTAGTATAAAACTGTTGATCGTCATTAGTCTTTTTTAACTTTTATTTGTTTGTTTGTTTGTTTGTTTGTGTGTGTGTGTGTGTGTGTGTGTGTGTGTGTGTCTGTGTGTGTGTGTGTGTGTGTGTGTGTGTGTGCGTGCGCGCTTGTATGTGAGGGAAGGTAATAAATATTGCTGTTTAGTGAGGGTGTGTGACAACATGTAATAAATACTGCTGTCATGTGAGAAATTGCTCCCTCATAATGATAATAAATTCCAACTATTTTACCACATTTATAACAAGATAGAACTATTCTTAAGCAACACTGCCATTCATTCTCAGCAGTCGGAGGATAACGCTTTTTAAAGGAAAGATTAATAGCAACCACTAAGTGAGCAGGTCTACATGTAAACATACACAGCGATCGTGGTAGGTACTAGAGCAGCCTCTCTATTTATTTGATTGCAGCTTCGATTTCCTTCTTGGCTTAGCAAATCTCTTCAGTCTACAATAAATGCTCTCTATTCCATTTATATAAACTTCAGTCATTCACGTATTGCACAATTTTTAGTCATTATGACTCGTTACATTATCATATCAATTAATAGCTGACAGCATACTACTTATATTAAACTAACTACTCTCACCAGTGAGGGGTTCCAATATACAGTATTTCAGTTCCAACTGTTCGGTCTATTATATCTTCATTCTTTTTTATTTCTAGAGCAGTCAACATATTTTTATAAAATTTTGAAGGGGTTCAGTTTCTTTTTCTCTGTATTTCCCAGCACTTATGTTTCGCTTCACTTCATTGTCTATTCTCAAGACACAGTAACTGGGATTTGTTCATGTCTTTAACGTTAGTGTTTCGAATCAGCTGGTTTCTTGTACTGAAAACAACTCGCAGACATTCTATTCTCAGAGCAGTCTTTGTATCAGTAAGCTTAACTTTAGATATCTCATTTCATTCCACTTATTGTGTCAGGACTTTCTCTCTTTTGATGACTGCCTTTGACATGTTTCATAGCTAAGCAATGACATCTGTTTCCTGTATATTTTTACTCCTTCAATAATTTTCCACAATATAAAGCCACAATGACTGTCTTTCAATAGATCAGTATTCTTTTTCTTTTCTTTCTCTAGTCAGATACACAGTGAAGCTATATGATTAACTGGTCCCATATTTAATACCTTATGATATTGCTGAAATACTGAAAGTAAGATCATCACTCGGTCGGGAGAATGACGCCTCACGTCCGAAGATGCAGATTTAGGTTTCCCGTGTTTTCCCTAAATCGCTCCAGGTAAATACCAAGACAGTTTCTTTGAAAGGGACGCCTGATTTCCTTACCAATCTGTAAAACATTCCAAGCTTTTGCTCCTTCTCTAATGAGTTCAGTGTCAAAGGGATGTTAAGTCCTGACTTTGCTTCCTCTCTTCTTCTTATTTGGAAGTCATTGACGTCAGTGCTTCAAACATTTCATAATTGAACCACTGATTACTACCAAGACTGCAGTCCTCAAATTAATGAAATGTCACTGATCTCTAAGCTGCTCCAAAAAATTGTAATGTAACACTATATTATTTTAAAATTCAGGGGCATAGACTCATTTCTTCAATTAGTAATGCTGCTGGAATTAAATAATGAAGAAAGTAAGTGAGGTTATGATTCATAATACAGGAAGCTACTGATTCATAATATTAAATCTCTTATTGGCGGTGAATACGGACTCGGTGAACCAGACAGCTCAAGAGTAGTGGAATTAAGGACAATAATGAAACGTACATGCAGGTCGTAGGCGTCAATACGAGCTAGGCAAAAGTGCCATATGTGCTAGTAACTGAAAAAATATTCCAAATTGTAAAGGAAATCTGTGGATGTAGCCATTGAAACAAATACAATGGCACCCCAAGGAATTGGTCAACGAAATTTCATACACACGAAAGTCACTTTGACCACTCTAATTTTATTTCACTCGGAAGTATTCTTCCAAGAGAGAGTGAAAGAGAGGAGACTGACGAGAACAATGGTACATAAAAATAATAACATAGATTGCTACGATATGACGTTACCAGGAAATGAACTGAAGAACTTTTCCGGGAGAGAGATAATCTTTGAATTAATAAAAAAATGATCTACAATATTGGCAGAGCACAAAGGAGAATGCACCTCAATTTTGGCAGTTCCAAGTATCCAGAGTTGGAGTTTCTGGGAAATCACTCTCAAGCAAATACAAAGGAATATACAACTGAAATGGTGCATGGGTTTCCGCTGCCAATATTAATTAGTACAAAACGTTTAGAGAGATATTGCCACACTGTACTGTAAAATTAAATAATCTCAACATCCTGCAGAAATCTAGGAATTTCAAAGAATATATAATATTTTCTTTCGTAATTACATAGTGTTGTACGGAGAAAGATTTTATTTAGATAAACATCAATGCTGCAAGAACATAAGTAAAGTCTAGCAAGAATATGGAGAGAACGTTAGAATTTGAGATTAAAAGGTAAAGTGGTTCCATTCGTATTATTTAATTATGTTTTCTTCTAGCTTACTAGCTTTAATGAAAAATAAATTCAGACCAAAATGCTCATTGTTGGATACTGTAGCATTTTTCTTAAATAAAATAAGTGCATCTTCGTGGAAGGAGATTAATATCACATAGGTCGTTCACAGAAATTAATTTTCCGAAAACCTTGCTTTTTCATAAGTACAATTAAATGAAATAGTTTTTTACTGTTCATTCAATGTAATTGCCATAACTCTGCAAACAGTTTAAATAAAAATAACATTACGAATTATTGCACAAAGGTATCCATAAGCAGGAATATCACTTTACATTATTATTATTATTATTATTATTATCATGTGCATTGAGAACGATGCAATCGGACACAAGAGGTCACATTTGTGGTTTTGACAAAAGATACGGCCTCCTGGAGTGGTGAAGACAGCGTGCAATGTTGTAACGTGGCTTCCATCATTTGACTACACATTATGCACTTCATTTGTTACGAATAACTTCGGGAAGGCACAGTAAATATTAGTCACTTGGCTATTGTAACTGATTACTTTATTTTTGTGTTAAGAGGATTAGTTGACTGATCAGTATTGTTTGTGTTCGAATGTGAGTTTACAATAGAAACATTATTTTTAGGGTCTTCCTTGGCATGATATTCACATCATTAATTAATTTCATCTCTGATCAAGTCTGCTCTAGATAATTAAAGGTCTTAGCATTTAATTAATGTCTGGATTATTTTACCATTGCTGAGGATCGTGTTTAACATTTTAGCCGCCCTATTCAGGTCAAGTCCACAGGAAATCTGACGTAAAACAGCGACAGGGCCCTCAGAATTTGTCATTCGTAATTATGAATAATGTTGTTCAGGAGGTGCAGGACGTGTAATGTTCGGAATTTATTTTATATAGAATGAATCTGAGGTCTTTGAAAACCAGTGCAAGTATATGACCTTTAGATAAAGCTCATATGCTTCAAATAGCATTAGCAAAAGTACTGATATTCCAATACTGAATCCAACAAAGTATAAGTTTTGTCCATGCACAGTGAACGTACTCTTGTGTTCAACATGTTTTGTCTGAGATTAAATAGTTAAGTTCTATGGAGTTCGTTAAATCACAATAGTCTTTACAAAATAATCATGCACACAAATAGTGTAAAAATGTTTCTCTTCGTTTGTGGAAAAGATGATTTGAGTTTTACAGGAGTCTCACACGTTTGTTTAGCTATGAAAAAAGTAATTCATGTTAGTACATATGTCAAAGCAATTGGTTTGAAAATTTGGACTTTTGGATGGTAGGTCTCGATGTAGACCTTCCATGTTGAGATGAATGGGAGTCTGGGTAGGAAGGAAATGCAGGTTGTCGACAATAGGACCCATCATAGAGGATAGGGATCTGGACAACCGGGCCAATGAAGTGGTAGGTGATCATGGGCCTCACGATAGTTTAGTTTCATTTCATGGAGACGTCAGGCAGGTCCTCAGATATGGATTACATGGAAAATTTGTACGTTTGGATCGATAACATATTACACTGTTCTAAAATAATCTTATTAACACATAAACATGATTCCCATTAGAACATAAACAACTTGTTAATCATTTGGACATATTAAATAGATTCATGGTTTCATTGAGGATTAATTTTTTTCTTTTAAGCTTTCAGATCTATATGTTCATTGTCCATCGGCCTGCACCTTTTGTATGTTGGTTTAGTTACTGTCTATTATTCACGACCTGTATTGTATTTCAGAGGCAAACTTTACAGATATAATTGTACACTAGATGCATTAGGTGAGGGTCTTTGTAGGGCTAGGCTTCTAAACTGGTGCTACATGGTTTAATTCAATATGGTTACGTGCCCAGTATTCCGCTTTGACAGTTAAGTACAGTGCAGACAGTATCGTCAGTTTCAATGAGCCTGGATCCAGTACTATTTGCTGTTCACTCACAGTGGTCTTGTGAGGACTTGCTTCCATAAAAGAGGTCATCTGTATTGTTGGAGTTGAAATCTCTGATTGGATTACGCAAGTCAACATATTTTACAACAAACTTGAATAATCCGAGTGAGAAACCACTATTTCTTCATTTATGTGCTAGACTTACATATGTCATCACTTGCTGGCATGACTCGAAGGAGGCTCTGCAGTGACGACTTTGAATTTGACTTTTCCGCAGAGCTACAGTCTGTTTGGTTCCCCAACACGTGTTTTCGACTCTACAGTTTGGAGTTTGGTAGAAGAATTTCGTGTTTTACCTAACCACCGTCGCTTTATATGTTTGTTGCCACGCCACAGTGATACTATGGGCCAGTGTAATTTTTTACTGAATGGTGCTGTTCTTGTGAGCTCCAACACTTGTGTTCTGCACCTCTTTACACCCTTGGTTGTGATGCGGTGAGTGGTGTATGCAGTCTACTCGTATTACGGATTAGTTATCGTTTACATATAATTAGAAGAAGATAAGCACCAGAGAGCACACTGCCATGAAACTGCTTTGTGTCCCTGCTGTATGCCATACTAACATGTGATTGGAATAAATGCCGGCTTGTGACTGGGTGTAGATTAATGCCTTGTTCAATTAGGTCACCTGTGGAGCCGAGGGTTATGGCGTTGTGAACATTACTACCTTCAATGCTTTGTGTTTAACCACGCTCTCGGTGTGACTGTTCTGTACTTCCTTGTTTTTGTAAGTGTAAGGTGTTAAATCACTTCATTTCGCGCGGAACTTCTAACTTGATATCAAAATCGTCTTGTCGGATGGGCAAATGTTTCCTGGAATGGAATCGGGTTTTGAGTTTTGTTAGATTTGGTCGTTTGTTGCGCGGCCCCCGCCTTGTTCGTTTCACTTCAAAAACTAGTGCAGTATAAATATTTCATCTTCTATGGCGAATAGTCTGTGTAATACCATGGCGAAGTAGTTATACTAACCCCTGATTAGCTTAGAAGTGGCGCACCACTGTAGTTAGATGTTTAGTCTGAGTTATAGATTTCCATAATTTTTTTTTCCAGTCACTTTCAAAATGTTTAACCCACAGCACGCTCTTGTTCCACAGCACTCAACAACTAACATAAGTTGTACATGTGCAATTTGATTTCGATGCAAGGTAGTCCATTACAGCGCAAAGACGTCCTGTTGTTCTAAGTAGTTTACAACTTGGTGTATATGGCTGCCTTGAACAGGTGTGGTAGTTGCAAATTTAATTTGTGCTGCCTGGTGAGAAGTATAATTATTTAAGAGGGCAAAGCTGAGCTGTTATTTCAACCAAACTTGTGGCTTAAACTGGGTGTCTAGTTCTATTAAATTTAATTATGATTAGACTGTGGCGTTGACATTTTGGAGGCAACTGTTTAATGTCCATAAATTAATATTTTCTATAGGGTGTTGCACAATCTCATTTGATATTTGATTGTTTTGCATCATTTTGTTAGATGTACTGGACTTGTAAAATTGCCATATGTGGTGTTCATGTTGTTAAGGCGGTTGTCAGCGTCGGGATTAAGATATTGCCAAGGCCACGGCAGTGATTTGGAGTTACTAATCAGTCCAGTCCGCTACAGCCAGTCTGGTGAAGATGTTTTCACATTCAGAGTTTCAAGAGGGCATTCATGGACCAGTCATCTTTGAGTGCTTGAACCATTTCTGTCCAGGCCTTAAATTAATAAAACAGAATCAAATCAATCTACACTCCCATCACATAATTTTCTCCCACTTTCACTGTTTCACAACTTAACTATTTTCTTATCAGTCATTTAATTCACAGAAGCCAATATCTGCTTCTGTATATTCTTTGAATTATGTATGACATAAATATAGGGCATACATACATTATATACAATATGCACATCAGAAAATGTCTTATTAATCACTACAGTTTTCCTGCACAATACGTAATTTAACATAAATGAAATAAATAAGTTTTTTACCAATACCTATAAGCAGCTAACTTCTATACAGTTGAGAGCATTTATGCACTAACATAAACCTGTATGTGTAGAGAATGTAATTTTACAATATGTATTTCTTTAAGTCACGATGAGGGTACAGTCCTTTACTCTTGTGTAAGCCAGGTAAGGCTAATAAGTAGCTTCCTTCATGAGATATTCTATTTTAAGTGGCCCTGAGTACATCAGTTGCCAATAACGATTTTTCTTCTTTAAAATGAATGGCTTCGGGCGCGTGCTCAAAATTGTTTTGTCCTCACAACGAATTCTTTAGTATTTGTTAACTTTTTGACACAGTATGCTTTCCTTAAGCAAATGTTTTCTGTTAATGTGATAAGTGTTTGTCTTATGTTTTCTTTCCAAGGAGATTTCCCTGTAATTAAGAAAGTGACTTGGGATTTCAACTACTTGACTGAAAACAGATGAAGTCGATTAGTACAGATTTATTTTAACTCACAACCTTCAGTCATCACGTTACATGACTCTCCTAACAGGCAGTGGCAATAAATTGCGTTTGCGTGGAGTAAAGCGCGATAAATCAAAAGTAATTCCTATCGACTGACCCAGGCATAATGCGAAGTGCAAGAAGAATTCTACAATACACAGTCCATGAAACTCTTGTGGAAACCTTGACGACGTGATCCAACAAATTAATCAGTGGTCGGGGCGGGCGCAATATCACCGAATTCAGCATGGTGGAGCGGTGTGGTTGTGCCGACGTCGGCCGACCTTATGGTGCTGCAAGGCTGCACTCGTCTATTCACTTCTAGCTATCTTGCTCAGTACTTAGCTGAACCAAAACTTCCTATCTCCAAGCTCAGTCGTTCCATTTGCTAAGTCCTAAACTGCAGAGATACTCACCCTTTCTCAGGAAAGCTGAGTAAAGAACGCCACGTTCGCACTCTAGGCAAGCTGGGAACGGAAGACCTCTACGGAGACTTCACACAGTCTGCTCTTCACATCGGTTTCCCCTCCAGCAAAATCACTTACGCCAATTGCAGTGCAAGTCGCGTTAATTATGTGTCGCTTCCCAGCACCGACCAATGCCTGCTCTGGGAAGTGAACAAATTTCGACAAAATTTCCCTTCCTCTCAACTTCTGTTATTTAGCTCCTCCCAGGCCACCCATCAAGGTTAGCGCCTGCACAACACCAAGTTTTGCGGAATTCTGACTCTCAGGAGAGTACTTCAAATTCCTTGGTCCTACGTTCCCATCAGAGGCTCGCATATTTCATTCTGTCGCTCTTCACCTGATTTGCTTCAGACTCTGTGGACTGTGAATTCAGCGTGGAGTTGCTATAGTCACGAACACGCATATTTTCACCTCTGTTGACTGCTCCACCGTAGCTTTGCGCGCCTTTCTCGCATGTTTCACACAAAACGGGACAACGGACATTTATCAACAGGCGTACAAGTTCTTCGTCTGTTTCCTGGTACACCAGCATGGATTTGGGGTCAACCACCCACTCACTATCACCCATCTTAAGGCGACTGGAGGCCGCGCCCCGTTACCGCTTTCTCAGAGCTTGAGCCGCCCTAAGCTGCCTATTGTCACTTCCCTTAGCCGCTCCCCTGGCGGCCACGGTCACTGTATGCTTCCCTGGGACAAACTAGCCTCCAGTAAATCGACGGGTTTCCACAAAGTTTTTCATGTCGTGTGAATTACTTTAAAACCATCACCCGACATTAATTATTCCAATACGTCCATACTATACCCTCTACAAGACGTATTGTGCCTTGTCAGTAATTTTTGTTCAGCTCTGCTGTTCGCTCAATGTGAGTTAGGTGATGTTTAATGACTTCATGTAAGGGGCATAGTTCTTGCCATCTTACACATATACTATATTTTAAAAGTGCCACGAAGAATAATACGCAAGAAACAGAGTCATAATGATGTGGGCACAAGTACATAGTAATATTTAAGGTACTAGAAAGGCCGACCAGTTAGCAAATCAAGAAAGCTATCTAGTATAGCAACGAAATAGCGACCATCGATTTTATGAACTGAGTAAAAAAGGGAATAAAGACAGTATGCTCACTTGGCAGGAAAAACCTTATTGTCTGCAGCGGTTAGTTCTACAAACCTTTTCATCCAGCAACACCTCATAACTATTACAAAAATTTCATATCAACTACAGAAAAATTTCATTCAAAACTGCGTAACTGAGATACTATTGTACATATTACAAAGGCAGAAAAGCTCCTTCGAATAGGTGTGTAAAATACAACTTCCTGTTCTTGAGAGCAGGAAGAATATGTGGGTCATTTCTTGTTTGGTTGTAAACTCAAAAATGTTCAAAAAATTTAGAAAACTATGTGATACAAAAAATTGGAAATAAAAAATAATCTCCATATAAGTCACATCTTGTATTTGATTGCCGTAATTTTAGTACATTTTAATGAAAGTTAGTCATTAATTTCTGTACCAAGTGTCATTGACATTGGTGTATTCGTTTCAGAAAAGACTGTTCTTAAACCTACAAATTGCATCGTTTCGGACAAATGCATTTGAAATTGATAATACAAACTATTCAGCTTGTGTTCATAGTTAAAACTCGCCAACCGCACATCTGTCGTCGTTGTGGATTTCTATATGTTACATTTGAAGACCCTGTTTTGAATTATGGTCTCTGCTGTTATTTGTAGGATACTTTTCTCAGGCTCCCGCACACTCAGCTGGACAGTTGAATGAAGCGCACTCGTCCTGTTCATCCCATGTTCTATGTCCATATCACTGAAAACTTTCAGACTGCTGACAAATCCTTTAGTTAAGCACAGCGTTCATGACAGCAGTGTTTAGGGGTTTCAGGCCCAAAATTTCCATTGGAGACAAGTGTTCCCACGCGTACTTACTGAAACTTTCGTCATTATTTTGAGTCCTCCTATGGAGGCATGTAACAAACAAGTCTTTGCTAGGTACGACTCAATAGGTAGGTTTTAAAATATTTGCAACTGATACTGGCAGGAGGTGATTGTGTTTACATGCATCACCAATTACACTACCTTTCTGATACTTACAAGTGACACGACTCTTAGGATAGAGAGAGTGAAAAGAATCTTCGTATGTAAGAGTAATGTGAAAGAAGGTGGATTACATAGCTTTTCTGTTTCGCTAACTTATTAGTATTTCTCCGCACTATTTTGTCCATACTTTTACGATGTATACGGTCAAAACATAATTGTAAACAGATTAAGATTACTTCGTGAATCCAACATCTCCACCACATGCTAGCACGAATGTAACATGTACAGGACACTGAGCTGATGTTCATCTATCATCTACACTCGCTAAGCACCGGAATGTCTAACTTGAAAAGTAGTGGGCAAGGAACAAATAGGGTAAAGGCCGAGAAAGTCTGCTAAAACTGGAATAAACTCAACGGAATTGTCAACACATTGAAGGGGACATGTCGTTATTTGGAATATGCTTTGTTTCCTTCATAGTTTTAACTGAAGCATGTAATTCTATGTAACTATGTCTATATTACCCAGTGGAATGAAGTAAGAAAACGTGTGTGTGTGGGTGGGTGGGTGCGTGAATGTGACAATATCAGTAACCATTAGCTGGATAAACAAGTTACAAAGTTACAAATTAAATCAAAAATAAAGCCACTATGCCACATTGTAAAAGAGATTCTAGTCAAACGTTAAACTGTAGAACGAAAAACCAGTCCAAGTTGCAAATTTTTACGTTCATTCATTCTGTTACAAGCTTCTCTACAAGTTTTACATCACCTCCCCCCCCCCTACACACACACACACACACACACACACACACACACACACACACACACACACACACACACACACACACACACCGCGCGCGCGCGCGCGCGATTTAGTACTCCCTCAATTTATTGCTACATTCTGTAACTATTTATTTTTCTTCTGCCATACGTTTTCGCCTTTCTCCGATGATATTCCGGTGCAATTTGACGTCATTCTGACCAGTGGTATTATTTCTACTGCGATTTGTAAGTTTAACTTTAATTATAATCATCCTGTATTTTGCTGAGGTCGACGTTGGGCAGCCAAATTGGTAGAACGTACATAACAAGCAAAACGTGTCAACGAGTGCCCATTATAGAAATTATTCCCGCTCCAGTTTGATATCACTGAGCGTTAGCTGTAAAGTTAATCCTAGACAAGCAGCCCTCAAAAATGCGCAGAGGCCAATGTATGTTAAACGTCTCCCATAAAGATAATGAAGTCTTGCATGACACTATCAGAATAGCATGGACCAACCGCCCATGTTAGTATGGAGTCTGGTTTTGGTCCAGTTTTCACTTCCTCTACGTCTGTATCATGAGGCTCAAATGTGATTTGTGACTCCTCCTCCTCCCGCAACATTTCCCTTGATGGATGTCCCCCACTTCCCTCCCCATCTCCCACGCCCTCTAGGCCAATTGCCTGTCATATGAATGGGGGCTGTTACCTTATTGTTTGGGCTATCAGTTTATGACCTCCAGAAATCCCTCCCCCTCCTATTCACGCCCCCAGCCCTTCTCCTTCTAGGCTTATTGGGCTGTTATCCAGTGATTATTTAGGATTCATTTTGTTACCCATTTATTATCCTTATCGCTATAATTTATTACCCAGTTAGGGTGGGCTGAGGTTGCTTGTTTGGGATCCATATTGCAGATATCTGCTACTGAATTAGGACAGACTGTGGATGTTTACTAAGGCTACAGTTTATTACCGAATTTGGATAAATTTACTACCCTACTAACGGTGTTTAATTAGGTCCTTATCGCTGATATTTATTAACCATTTAGAATAATTTATCAGGCAGGATGGCGTTCAAGATAGCTGCCGCAATCAAACATTGCTAATTAATGATTCCCTCCCCATTACATCGCAGTGGACGTAAGCCAGTGCAAAACCATGGGAAACAGAAAAAGAACCAAAGTGGGGCAACTATGTTTGACAGTTGTATATTGCATGGTCTATTTACTTAAATACTTTGGTATAATGTAACATGTTACGTCTTTTAAGGGTATGTGTAGCTGTCTTTTAAATTTATCGCACCCTTGCTATAAAACAGTTACACCGTGGAGGTCTTGGCTCTCATTTTTTTTATCAGAGTACGCCCTTGCTACTCAACAATTACACTTTGCAGCTGCAGGTTTCATGTTTTAAACAAAGTATGTGATAACTGCTGTTTCCAGGTTTGAGAGCAGTTTTTTACGTGGTCATGCTGCACTACCAATGCAGTTGGAAGGGAAAGAACAATTGTGACAGTTTGATTATAAACATTCGAAGCCTTATTCCTCCCAATGGCGATCAGTGAGGGTAAATGCCGTCCACGCCGTTTTCCGCTGTGCTCTACTTGTTAGTGTGTGGAAAGGAAAGGAATCCAGACTGCAGCAGCACCAGGCCAAAGTTATCTCCTAACCCACTCCCCCCTCCCCCCCTACACACACACACACACACACACACACGCACACACACAAACACATACATACACATGAATACACACTAAACCCCACTCTGGGAACGCATTTTCACTTCCGTATAGCATGTTCGAATCTGTGAACCAACATGACCGACAAACACTGAAAATGAAATACGCCACTATTTCGAAAAAAATTGGCTCTGAAACTCAGCTTTCCGATTCGTGATGATGGTGGGACCTCAGTACACGTTTTACACGCTTTTAGGCCATATACTGGCAAATGTGAAATGTGGGAAAACATACAACTAGTTTTTGAGAGCCATAGTTCGATCATCCTGGGGGAGCTATGAGACGGTGGGCTGATCACAGGCATTCGTGAGCTGGACTGTGTACACAGTCGCACCATTATGCGAGTCTCCTTTTTTTGTTTTAGTGTGGTTGCGCTTAAAGAGGCTGGATACTACTTCTACATTTCATTTAAACACACTATGGTCTGTAGCAGTTAATTCTCAAGCTTAGATAATACACCTTGCAGTCAATGGCATCAGTTTCACTTCGTTTTTTGTGCACACATACAGAAAGATTTTTCAGCTGTAATGATATTACAGCTTCTATTTCATCCACTGGCCAAAACCGGAGGCGAGTTACAATGGAATCAAACGTGTGACACATACATTTTCCATTCTGTCAAGAGCTTGTTTCGTCAGTTGTATTCTGCACAGCAACGCCCTACGTTTTAGTAACAATTTTACTCTGCTTGGCATAACATTTGAATGTCACCGTTGCTTCCCAATGCAATATATTCCAACGAGGTGGCACGGCGGCCAACGGCCGTGCCGTAGCAGTAAAAGCGGTTCCCGTCAGATCACCGTAGTTAAGCGTCGTCGGGCTGGGCTAGCACTTGGGTGGGTTACCATCCGGTCTGCCGATCGCTGTTGGCACGCGGGGTGCACTCAGCTTACGAAACATTTGTTCGATCGATTTTTGAGTACTGCTCATCAGTGTTACTCATTTATCAGGCTACCCTAATATATGAGGTAGAGAAATTCCAATGCTTAATAGCATGCACGCGTTTGTCTTGTCAGTGATGGAGTTTTATGTAGAGACTAAACATACTTCGGTGGTAGACGTTGTAAGAGATACGTTGTGCACCACAGAGAGACTCAGTGTCGAAAACTTGAAAAGCATTGGGCAGCATACTACTTCCACCCACAGAAGTCTCGCTAAATCACCACAACGACTACACACCGTAAGATGCAGTGCAGGCGTTATGAAACTAATTTTCGGCACAATCTTTAAATTGAAATTAACGTCGTTTGGGTGTAAAACTTTTCCACCCGTCCCCCTCCTCCTCCTCCACAACCTTCACCCACCCACACCTTTCTCTCAAGCCCTTTCTCACATGTTATAGTACAGGAGTTTTACCTGTAGCATTAATGTTTTATATATGCTACCATAGAACCACAAAGTTACTACAGTTTATATATAAAATGAAGCGCAAAAGAAACTGGTATAGGCATACGTATTCAAATACAGTCATACGTAAACAGACAGAATACGGCGCTGCGGTCGACAACGCCGCCGGCCTCGGTAGCTGAGCTGTTCTAGGCGCTTCAGTCTGGAACCGCGCGGCTGCTGCGGTCGCAGGCTCGAATCCTACCTCGGGCATGGATGTGTGTGATATCCTTAGGTTTAAGTAGTTCTAAGTCTAGGGGCTGATGACGTCCGATGTTAAGTCCTATAGTGCCTAGAGCCATTTGGACCATTATTTCGACAAAGCCTGTATAAGACAACAACCGTCTGGCGCAGTTTTACAACTGTTACTGTCTGCTTCAATGGTAGGTTATCAAGATTTAAATGAGTCTGAAGGTGGTGCTATAGTCGGCGACCGAGTGATGGCACACAGCCTCTCCGATGTAGCGATGAAGTGGGCTCACGGGTGACGCGTACGTATACAACCTGTCTGATCACCTGCATCCATTCTTGTCCATTGTTTATTCCGACGGATTTGTTCAATTCCAGCAGCACACTGTGACACCTCCTGAATTGCTACAGAGTGAGTCCAGGAACACTCTTCTGTGTTTAAACACTTCCACTGGCCATAAAACTGCACAGACATGACCATTATTGTACATATCTGGGATGTCTTGCAATGTGCTGTTCAGAAGGTTTCTCCAGTCCCTCGATCTCTTACGAATTTATGGGCAGTCCTGCAGTATTCTTGGTGTCAGTTCCCTCCAACACTACTTCAGACATTAGTCGAGTGCATGCCACCTCGTGTTGCGGCACCTCTGCCTGATCGCGGGGGCCCTACATGATGTCAGGCAGATGTACCAGTTTCTTTGACTCTTCAGTGAATATATATACACACACATCAGAAAACTTTTTGCATCACCTCCGTTCCGAGATTTCCGGAACCTGTACAGAAATTTGTAATAGAGATCAACATAAACGTCATTTGTGCCCTTTTTATTGCTCATGAGAACCCCACATTTCATGTTGTACCACGATACAGCGAGACATTCAGAGGTGGTGTTCCAGATTACTGTACTCACCGGTACCTCTCATACCCAGTAGCACGTCCTCTTGTATTCATGCATGCCTTTTTTCGTCGTGGCATACTATCCACAAGTTCATCAGGCACTGTTGCTCCAGATTGTCTCACTCCTCAATGGCGATGCGGTGTAGATCCCTCAAAGTGGTTCGTGGGTCACGTCGTCCATAAACAGCCCTTATAAATCTATCCCAGGCATGTTCGGTAGGTTCATGTCTGGAGAACATGCTGGCCACTCTAGTCGAGCGATGTCATTCAAAAATGTGTGTGAAATGTTATGGCACTTAGCTGCTAAGGTCATCATTCCCTAAGCTTACACACTACTTAACAGAAATTATCCTAAGGACAAACACACACACCCATGCCTGAGGGAGGACTAGAACCTCCTCCAGGACCAGCCACATAGTCCGTGACTGCAGTGTCTTAGACCGCTCGGCTAATCCCGCGCGGCGAGCGATGCCGTTATCCTGAAGGAAGTCATTCACAAGCTGTGCACAATGGGGCGCGAACTGTCGTCCATGAAGACGAATGCCTATCAAATATGCTGCCGATATTGTTGCACTATCGTCCGGAGGATGGCATTCGCGTATCGTACAGACGTTACGGCTCCTATGATCACCAGCAGCGTACGTCGGCCCCACATAATACCACCCCAAAACAACAGGGAACCTGTTGCTGCAATCGCTGGATAGCTATCTAAGGTGTTCAGTCTGACCGGGTTGCCTCCAAACACGTCTTCGACGATTGTCTGGTTGAAGGCATATGCGTCACTCATCGGTGAAGAGAACGTGATGCCAATCCTTAGCGGTCCTATCCGCATGTTGTTGGGCCCATCTGTACCGCGCTGGATGGTGTCGTGGCTGGAAAGATGGACCTCGCCATTGACATCGGGAGTGAAGTTGCGCATCATGCAGCCAATTGTGCACAGTTTGAGTCCTGTGGCTGCACGAAAGGCATTATTCAACATGGTGGCATTGCTGTCAGGGTTCCTCCGAGCCATAATTCGTATGTAGCAGTCATCCACTGCAGCAGTACCCCTTGGGCGGCCTGAGCGAGGCATGTCATCGACAGTTCTTGTCTCTCTGTAACTCTCCCATATCCGAACAACATCGCTTTGGTTCACTTCGAGACGCCTGGACACTTCCCTTGTTGCGATTCCTTTCTGGCACAAAGTAACAATGCGGACGTCATCGAACCGCGGTATTGACCGTCTAGGCATGGTTGAACTACAGATAACACGAGCTGTGTACGTCCTTCCTGGTGGAATGACTGGAAGCGATCGGCTGTCGGACCCCCCACCCCCTCTAATAGGCGCTGCTCATGCATCGTTGTTTACATCTTTGGGCGGGTTTAGTGACATCTCTGAACAGTCAAAGGGACTGTGTCTATTATACAATTTCCACAGTCAGTGTCTATCTTCAAGAGCTCTGGGAACTGGGGTGAGGCAAAACATTTTATTTTTATTTTTTTTTATGATGATAGGGAGATCCGTCTGAAGTTTCGGGGATGAGATTAACTCGAAAACTATATACATCGGGTAAAATAGTAGGTAAAACAAGTTCGTAAGCTCAAAGGGGGACCCCCAGCCCCCACCCTCTTTGGTGAAAGATGCATCAAATCGATACAAAATGTGCACTAATTCTTTTACTACGACAAATTAAGCTATTTTTTGTACAAAATGTATCCTACCCGCCACAGTTTTTGACGGTGGGAGGCGGAATGGTATTAAAATCTCGTTAGTGAACTCTTCAGAATTACATTACTCACCCGGCTCTGGCGCTACCGTGGCCAAACTTCGAACTATGTCTCAGTATAAAGGTCGGTGCAATGCGATCAGACGTCACTTCACTTTCAGATTGTGAACCGTATACATCAACTGACGAAAGTAAATTATTCTTTAGCGAAACATGGCTCAATATCCCCCAACAGAGATTGTTGATATGATGTAAATTTTAGGCGAATGCCATAACAATTACGCTTCAGCCGCGCAGTTGTATGCCGATCGTTTCCCAAACAGACGACACCCAAGGTAAAACATTATCCGAAATTTCACTCAAATACCTCGAAATGGATACATGCACCGTCCACCTCGTCATCGCGAATACAATTAAAATGACGCTCGTACCCTTACCGTCCTCGCCTGTGTTCAACTGGATCCCGAAATGAGTAGTCGTGCGATTCAGAGACAAACTGGAATACCAAAATCAACTGTTCTGAGGATTTTGAAGGCACATAAATATCATGCATATCATATCACATTGATACAGGCATTAACGCCGAAAGATATGCAAATACGCGAGCAGTTCTGACATTGGACCTTGGAAATGATAAGAGGTGACAATGATTTTTTTAGATATGTTATATTCACCGAAGAAGTCACATTGAAAAACAATGCGATTTAAATCGTCATTATTGTCATTGTTGGTCTCCTGTCAATCCACAGTGGCACAGACCCGTTGACAATCAACACAAATGATCGTTAATGGTTTGGTGTGGAATTTTAAACGGTTACTCGATAGAAGCGTATTTTTTTGACCGAAATGTTACTGGGGAATCTTATTCACAACTTCACCGCGATGGTTTGTTGGAGCTAATGGAAGATGTTGATTTAGAAACTAGGCAACGAATGTCGTTCCAACAGGACGGAGCAGCTCCCCATTATGCTAAAAATGTGCGGAACGTTTTAAATTTACGGTGCCCTGGTAAGTGGATAGGACGCGGCGGACCAATTCAGTGGCCTCCATGTTCACCAGACGCTAAAATCTCCTGATTTTTTATTGTGGGGTTATTTAAAAATATTGTTTATGATAGACAGACCTCAACCCGAAACGTTATGGAGCATCGCATTTGAAGAGTGTGTGTAGTCATACCATGGGATGTGCTGCTCAAAACTGTGGACAACTTTCGCAGGCGATTGACTTTATGCATTGAAGCAAATCGGGATAATTTTGAACAATTTCTTCGTGGCTAATTTCATTAATTAAGCACCCCAAATTGTGAGAGGCAATGGGACTTACACTAATGAAGCACCCCAACATGTGAGAGATAAGGGGACTCACACTAATGAAGCACCCCATGGGAACATTATTCTACTACGTCCATGTCGTTGTTCCTGGGTGACGCTAAAAGTATGATACAGTGCATCTTGTACAAAAATAGTTTAATTTGGCGTAACGAAAGAATTGGTGCACATTTTTTTTCGATTTGATAAGTCTTTCTCGGATAATTCTAAATAAATCAGAGTTCTTCCTCAATTTTACTTTTTTCTCTATTTCAGCGCTGTCTGCCAATGGTTTAAAAAACGTTTCAGACAAAATTTGATTACTTTTTTATGGAGAATCCGAATCTGCAATAAAAAGTGGGTGTTTCCATTTAAGATTTAAAAGTTGCCCGCTGCCTCACGCAAGGAGGCAGGGGCTGAAGGTCACATGTACTATTATTTAATGTCCCCCTTTGAGCTTACGAACTTGGCTTAGCCACTGTTTTTAAGCGATATATAGTTTTCGAGATTATCTCATCCAAAACGTCAGATGGACCAACATATATATATTGTGTGTGTGTGTTTGTGTTATACTTGACCCTCATTTATCTTATTTTTATTTTAACCTGGGATTTTCTCTACCTTGACTGCTTACATTTTAAGCTTTGAACCAATTAATATACCCCAACCTCTAGTCCTGTGTACGAGTGGTAATCAAAACTTATCACTACTGGTTTCGGTATAGAACTTTACATTTCATGATATTTAACCGGTTACCACTAACACATAATGCAAAATTTTTGTCTGCTTCATCTGTAATCGTGAATGAAGATTTTAAGGGTTTTTAAAATTTGTAACAAACTCAATTTTGTAAAATTACTTGTTTTGGCGTGGTTGTTTATTTTTAGTTCCCATTGTGAGCAGGAATAAATACGTACATATTCGCGTACTTTCATGAATTTTTTATCGCTTTCCTAGTACTTCCTGTTGTTTTATCATTGTTTCACTTTACATTGCTGAGTGGGTTTCACTGAATACGTTTCGCTTACATTTTTATATATTCGTATTTTGTAATTGTACTCTTCGTGATTTTTACATAGAGTCACAATTTGTTTCATATTTATTTACGTTTTCACAGCATTGATTATTGGCTGTATCTAATTAACATTTATGTCAAGGTTACCTCTTTAACAAAGTTCTTAGTGTCGTTACCTTCAGTGAGCAAGGGCTCCTGTTCGTTTCCCAGTTGCCCGTCAGATTTTCTATGAGGTAGGGAGGTCTAGAACGGACTCCACTGTGCCTCTTGAGGCCAAATGGGGAGATAAGATGTAAGCAGCAACATCATCAGGAGTTACCTACCAACAATGACGGCTGTAGGGATTAACGAGACGCTCATCATATGACCCACGAGCGTACGTCAGCCCTCATGCCGTCTTGTTGGCCGCTGCCGGCTATTCGGAACAGTCCTATTAAGGGAAACTTCCCATCGTACCCCCTCAGGTTTAGTGGTAAGAGGTTCCAGTGGACAGCGCGTCAAAAACTGAAAACAGATCAAACATGAAAAATGAAGTAGTTATATTGAACTGTGAAAACAAAGTAAAGTGGATAGTGAACGGGCCAAGTATAAGAAGTACAGTTTAGAGCAACCTGAAAGAGCAACGGTATCAGGGATAAGTGGCTACGCTGTTGCACTGCCTATGGGGTGAGTCGTGCTCAAACCTGTCTCTTGCCATTTTATTTTTTTCATTGTTCGCAGTATTCAAATTTGTGTCTGTGTCGTGTTGTAATGTCCGTTTGCAACAGCGAGGTCTTAGCAAGGGACCGATCATGACAGCTGAGTCCGCACAACTACTCTATAAGCAGCCAAAAGGAAGTAGCTTTAGAATTGGAACCTCCACGTTTACCGACAAGGCAACAAGTCAACCGAATCCTCTGCCGGAAAATACGTCTGGTGTGTCATACACACCATTAGTGACAGTGTGTGTATTATATTATAAGAATTTTTTATCGACGAACGCAGTTTGAACGCCTGGTAAACGAGTGAGATATGCCTCCTTCCCCGATTTAGGTGTTCGTATGAATGTTAATGTGATCAAAACATGAGTATGTTACGTATGTTGCAACAAATGAAACCAACAGTTTCACACTCACGCAATTTCTCTGTTCTCTCTCAGAACATACGTTTTTAACGTTTTTGAAGTTGCTTTCCGTTTTGGAAGTTTTGACTCTTGAACATTTGCAACAGTCCATCCGTTCTGTGCTCTAGCTTATTATAATTTGGCTACTAATTGTTATTGTTGTTAATTTTCTATTTAGAGAAACTTATGAAGTAATTAAAATTACGTGAGCTTTCGTTTTGGAGAACTATTTGGTATGACATGTTGTTTATGTACTGTGTTTATGGCTTTATAATAGGTTTACTTATGTTTTCTCGTACTCATCGGCTGCTCATCGAGCAGCAGAAACATTATGACCACCGACCTACTATGGGTGGAAACCTATCCGGGCGATAGCAGGTCAGACACTTTCACGGTTCGTGTAACATAAGTGAGCGTGCTGTGCGTGCGTAGAGTAAGGCGCGCGATCTATCTGAGTTTGACAGGGGGCAGATTTTGGTGCCCAGAATCTCGGCAGAAGTATTTCGGAAACTGCCCAACTTGTGGGCGTTTGAGGAGAGCTGTGGGGAGCGTCCTCAACGCGTGACCTAACCAAAGTAAAACCACATCCAGACCAGCAAGGGCAAGGCGGTCATCCGCCATGAAAAGTTTCGGACTGGTAAAACAGGGGAGGCGGCGAACTGTTGCGGAACTAACATAAGACTGTAATGCTGGGCAGAGTACAGTGTGTCTGAAATCACAGTGCACCGAACGATGCCTAACGATGGACCTCCGCAGCCGATTGCTCGTGTATGTGCCAATGTTAACTTCACGACATCAGGAACTACGACTGAAATTGAAACTTCCCCTTTGAACAATTTATATATGGCTGTGCTTAACCTGACACACAATATTTTGTTAGCGCAACGCAATCTGACTTTCAAAATTCCCTACAAAAGAATGGCCCTGACTAACATTAAACTATACCTTTCACAAATCACTTACCTCACAAAAATCTTCGCTGCTCAAGCTACTGCAATACAGCGAGCGCCACTACTGCCAGCTAAATAAAAGATTCAAACTATGGAAGGCACTAACTACTGATAGGGATAGTTAGCAAATGAAAGATATTAATAGAGAACAAACAATGTATTTACCTTAATATCATCACAAGTCATAATACATATCAGTTCATGACAAATTACAAAACTCCGCCATCTCTCTCTCCACATCCACCACTGCTGGCGGCTCACCTCCAACTGCGCAACGCTACGCCCTGTTCACAGCCAGCTGCCTAACACTACAATGGCGAGTATTACAACAATGCAAAGCAGCCACAGACTGCACACAGCACAGCCAGTGATTTCATTTTGAGCGCTACGTAACGTTGCCAATAGTAACGTTGCCAATAAGAAAACATAAACAGCCTACTTACATAGAGAAAACATAAACAGCCTACTTACATAGAGAAAACATAAACAGCCTACTTACAAAATGATCACGTGAACACCGCACTGGACGTTGGCGCAGTGGCAGAGCGTTGTATAGTCTGATGAATCCCGATACTTTCTTCATCATGTCAATGGGAAGGCGCGAGTCTGTTGGCATCCAAGGAATCAACTTGACGCACGGAGACAAGCTGGCGGCGATTCCATTACGCTCCGTGAACATTCACGTGGACATTCAAGGATCCATTGGAGATCGTGCAAGGCAAAATGACGTCCAAGGACTATGGTACACGGGTTGTAGACCACGTACACCCCTTCATGAGATCATGTTTCCCGAAGACAGTGGTAATGTTCAGCAAGATAATCCACCATGTCACAAAATCAGGAGTGTCATTCAGTGGTTCGAGGAACACAGTGGCGCGCTTCAGTTCATGTGTTGCCCCCCCGCCCTCCCCCCGACTCACCGGATCTGAACCCGAACGAATAAATCAGGGATGTGATTGAAGGTGCGGTCGGAGCTCATCGCTGCCGCGCCGGATCAGCCGAGCGGTCTAGGGCGCTGCAGTCATGGACTGTGCGGCTGGTCCCGGCGGAGGTTCGAGTTCAAAATGGTTCAGATGGCTCTGACCACTACGGGACTTAACTTCTGAGGTCATCAGTCCCCTAGAACTTAGAACCACTTAAACCTAACTAACCTAAGGATATCACACACATCCATGCCCGAGGCAGGATTCGAACCTGCGACCGTAGCGGTCGCGCGGTTCCAGACTGTAGCGCTTAGAACCGCTCGGCCACTCCAGCCGGCGGAGGTTCGATCCCTCACTCGGGCATGGGTGTGTGTGTTTGTCCTTATAATAATTTAGATTAAGTAGTGTGTAACCTTATGGACTGATGACCTTAGCAGTTAAGTCCCATAAGATTTCACACCCATTTGAGCCCCAAGATCTCATCGCCCCTCTCCCCGAAATTTACGGAAATTAGGTGACGTGAGTGCAGATGTGGTGCCAAATCCCTCAGTGACCTACCAAGTCCTCATTGCTTCCATGCTACGACGAGTCTCCACCGTTATCCGCGCCTAAGGTGGACATACTGGCTATCAGGTAGATGGTGATAATTTTGTAACTTATCAGAGTAGTATTTAATATACTGCTGTGGCTTATACGCAGTTTTCACTCTAGGTTTATGTTACAGATATGGTACTGACAGTCATTTGTTCCACTGGTATGTTAACTATTGACGACCGCGAAGATTTGTTCAATTGCATTTTCATTGTGTATATGTGTGTGTGTGTGTGTGTGTGTGTGTGTGTGTGTGTGTGTGTGTGTGTGTGCGTGTGTGAGTGTGTGTGTGTTCTTTGTGTGATGTTTGAGATTTCACTCAAGGTGCTGAACAATCTTCTGTTGCAGAGTATGGTTTGGACACTGATCAGTTTCTTGTCCTGTGTAATAGATTTCTGGATGTGGAAATTTTGTTCTAATGTAAATGAATGTTACAGATGTTTATGAATGGTAGGGGTGGTTCTTCAGCATTTGGTAGTCTCTCTGTTTCCATGCCACTAGGTGAGGGTTGTGTACGATATGCAGCTCAGAGTAGACGATAATAAAGGTTTTGCAATTTGATGCTACAGAAGACTGATGAAGATTACGTGGATAGATCGAGCAACCAATTAGGATGTGTTGAATCGAACTGAGGGGAAAGTAAATATGTGGCACAATTTGCAACAAGAAGGGAGCGATTGATAAGATCAAGCCTGAGAGATCGTAGAATCACAAATTTCGTTATGTGGAGAGAGAAAGAGAGAGAGAGAGAGAGAGAGAGAGAGAGAGAGAGAGAGGGAAGGAGAAAGTGTTGAGTACGGTATGCGAGTTGAAATGGATGTTGATTGCACCTGTTATGTATAGATGAACTGAAGACCACAGCAACGACAACATAAATAATTTATAACATACATCCAGAAGTTTGTCAGTGATATATTTTGCTGTAATTTGTGTAGTTATGATATGCCTTTCCTTCTTCCTTCAGTAATTACTATGGTTTGTCACAGACACTAGACAGAAAATCTTGAATGTGACGAGAAATAAATAACTTAATTAAAAGTTAATCACGCGTCTACAGTTCAGATTCTTCGTATATTCTGCCTGCCCGTTGATGGTACAGGTAATACCCAAATGGATTGTCTAGAGGCCGACTGCCAAGAGTGTAAATATTGATGTTGTTGCGTTAGTACAAATTGGGCTATAATGCAATCCGCCCAATACTCATGACCTCTGGTTCGTCATTCTAAGGTAATTAAACAGAAATGTGACTAATTCCAATTATCCTTAGCCCTTAATAGACTACACGTAATATTTTACCCACAAGTGAAGTGTATTCTACCGAATACAAAACAGTGCTGAACACAGAGAAACAGCTTATGAGGAGGCGAAGGTAGCTCTCGACGCCCTGCAAAAATATATTATCTTTGGACAGGAAAAGAAACTTATACATCGCTTGTACTTCAGTCTGTTGATTACGGTAATGTTATTCTGCCACGTTTTTCTGAGGAAATTTGGCATGGCTTGCAGATGGTGTTGAATAACTGGGTGTGATACTTCTGAGACATAGGTCATTTGATCACATGTCCGATTCTTAATTACAGCAGCTGTGCCTAAGTGCATACAAGTAAAAACGTTTTGATAGTCCTGATCTGTTTTTCTGTATGCTCAACGAGTACAGCCCCTCCAATTTGGTCTCGATAAAGAAACTGTTATCTGAGTAGCACAGCTGAACACTCTTTTCCATAACACCATACTTAATTGTTTCCCGTTCTGTCACATGATCACCTTCTCTAAATCCACCCCATAACAGAAACCATATTCAGGAATAATATCCCGAACAATATCAAAGAAGTGAATCACCTATCTTATAACAACGTAATACTTTCATCCGTTACCAGGCCTCTCTCATATCGCAAAATCCAACATAATAAACCTGTTTAACTATGTGTAAAATTGACACACTTACTCCTTATATAACCTTCTGTGGTTGTCGGTGTTTTGATACTCAAAAGACTACCTCAATAATAATAATAATAATAATTCTCTGATTCCTGTAGCTTCGCGGTGTGATTAATAAACATTATATCTGGCGTCTAGGTGAGCTGACGATTCCTTTTATATGAGAAATATTAATAGTGTTCACCTGGGTTTAGTCTGCCCCCGGTAGCTGAGTAGTCAGCGCGACAGAATGGCAATCCTAAGGACCCGGGTTCGGTTTCCGGCTGGGTCGGAGATTTTCTCCGCTCAGGGACTGGGCGCTGTGGTGTCCTAATCAACATCATTTCATCCCCTTTTACGCGCAAATCGCCGAAGTGGTGTCGAACAGTCTACCCGACGGGAGGCCCTAGTCACACCTCGGTTTAAGTGAAATGGTAGAATTTGCGCTTACAGCCTAGACTCCAATTAATCGAACTAGGACGACCGTCGTAATATTGTGGCTGGAGGTGCCCTCAGCTCTGTTACGCACCCTAAAATGTATTACAGTCGTGCCAGTATGGTGAGTTAGATTTTACTCTCTTCAAGTCAGACGTTGACTTTCGGGCATAGAAGAGATTCTAGACCGTTTACTTATTTAGCGATGATTTGGAACGTATATCTAAGATGAAACAATTATTCCTTTTTATGTTAAAATGGTAGGTTGCATATCATGAGCACTAATGACGTACGAAGATCTAAACATGTTGCTGAAAGTAAGCAGTAAAATTTCGCATTCAGTAGGCGTCAATAACATATAGTACACGAAGATTATTTCAAGCTATATCCTTCCGAGTATGAGACTTAAGTACTGTAGATAATTCTGCGTGTCGAAGTTTACTGGTCAAGGTAGTTTTTATTTTATCTGTGGTACACTTGTTACATTTGAGTTACATCTGGACATAAACACCAGTATAGGCAGTACATCGACGTGAGCTGCTGCCTCAGTTTTCTTGTTACAACCTAATGTGGGATGCGTCCGTCTATAAAATAAAATAAAAACTACTTCGTGAGGCTGGATTAAATGAGTAATCCACTTTAAATGAGAATCGTAAAAATCGTGCAGTGACAGTATGAGCTATATTACATATATTGAAGAATCTCTCAACTACAGGCCGTATACTTATACGATAAAAAATTTACTCGTGAGTGAAAGAGTCCAGAAATAAAACGCAGAAGCTGCTCACATGTTTAGTCTGAGCGAAATGTCAAACTATCACGCGCTGCTTGGGGAATTGCCAGGCTGCTGCGATTTCTGTTAGTCGTGTTGGAAACTGCACCATGAATAACGTAAAAGGAAATATACTGACAGCGAAAATAAATGAATTCGTTCCTTCTCTTATGCATCGTAGGCAAGAAACTCATAAATATTAACGGCTGTCTCTGAGGTACCAATTCAGCAATGGAAGTCGACTGCTGACTCCAAAGGTTGTAATTACAGCAATATATATGTAAATTAAAGAGTTCTATGTAGAGAGAGGGCACTTCAGATTTCCTTGTAAATATCGTAGAATTGGATCTCGTATTACAGTACTACGGGTTATTTCGATTCTATACAGGGATTCAAGGAAGTTCAAAGAAATGTTGCTATACTTTCCGCTTTCTGACTCAATTCCGGAACTTCTAACTGGCTCGATTCTCAAAATTAAAGTAGCTGCATGGTTGGAACAGGTAATAGACGGAAGAAAGTTTGTAAAACACTCCAAATGACAAAGCATGCAATATCTTATGCATTTGTTTCGCGAGCATAGTTCATTCGTAGATTTACTTTAATTACTTAGACCCTCATTTCTACAAAGTAAGAGAAGTTTCGAAATGAAAGTTTACCTCAGAAAGGAGAAAGATTTCCTAAAAGAACAGATGGTAAGCCGAGAAATCATAAGAAAGTTTTGTTTATTACGTACGAAAAGTCTACATAAGTAATACGGGAATAGTTTTGGAGAACAAAAATGGATAAGAACTCAAACAGCTGATTAGAGGACGATGACGAACTTTCAGTGGGAGTCACAATCGGATGAATTCTGAATGACCTGCTGGCGACATGACTTTTGTACACTGTGGCGTTGAGTAACGAATGATAAAAAAGAGAGAAATATTGAAGAGTTTCTGGCGGCAGATCAGTTCGATATTAGTAAATGCAAAGGTTCCTTTGCCCTGTTCTCGTCAATCGTTCTCTAATGTCCCCTCTGAAACTCTTAACATCCTCTGGTTCTTTTAATTTATCCAGGTCGGATCTGCTTCATTTCTTACCTTTTATGCAATTTAATCATTTTTACTGTTCATGGCCAATAAACTCCGATCAGTGTCCACATCTGCCCCTGGAAATTTCTCACAATTTAAAATGTGGTTACGAAATCCCTGTCTTACCATTATGTAATCAATCTGACACCTTCCAGCCTGTCCAGGTCTCTTCCATGTATTCAACCTTCTTTCATGACTCTTAAACAAAGTGTTATCGACGATTAAATTATGCTCTGTGCAGAATTCTACCAGGCGATTTCCTCTTTCATCTTTTTCCCTCAGCCCACATTCACCTTCTATCTTTCCCTGTCTTCCTTATCCTACTATGAAATTCCAGTCCGCCATAACTATTGAATTTTCTTCTCACTTACCTATATGAATACTTTTTTAATCTCATCACACATTTCTTCAATCTCTTCATCATTTGCGGAACTAGTTGGCATATGAACATTTACTATTGTGGTGGGTGTGGGCTTCATATCTATCTTGGCCACAATAATGCGTTGACTATGCTGTTCATAGCAGTTTACACGCATTCATATTTTCTTCTTCGTTATTAGACCTACAACTGCGCGCAGTCCGGAACCGCGCGACTGCTACGGTCGCAGGTTCGAATCCTGCCTCGGGCATGGATGTGTGTGATGTCCTTAGGTTAGTTAGGTTTAAGTAGTTCTAAGTTCTAGGGGACTGATGACCACAGTTGTTAAGTCCCATAGTGCTCAGAGCCATTTGAACCATTGAACCAACAACTGCATTACACTATTCGATTTTATATTTTTTAGGCCTGTATTCACCTGACGATAAGTTCTGTTTCTCCTGCCACCGAACATCACTAATAGCCACTATATCTGATATCAACCTATTCGTTTCCCTTTTTAAATTTTCTAACCTTTTTTCCCGACCATGAGATGTGACATTCCACGATCCGATCCGTAGAATGTCGTTTTTATTTTACCTGATGACGATATTCTCCTGAGTAGTACCCTCCGGGAAATGCAAATGGGAGACTATTTTACCTCCGTAATATTTTACCCAAGAGGATGCCATCATCATTGAACCATGCAGTAAAGCTGCATGCCCTCTGGAAAAATTATGGCTGCAATTTCACCTTGCTTTCAGCCGTTCGCAGTAGCAGCACAGCAAGGCCGTTTTGATTAGTGTTACAAGGCCAGCCCAGTCAATCATCCAGACTGTAGCCCCTGCAACTAGTGAAAAGGCTGCTGCCCCTCGTCAGGAACCACACGTTTGTCTGGCCTCTCAACAGATATCCTCCGTTTGGTTGCACCTACGGTACCGCTATCTGTGTCGCTGAGGCACGCAAGCCTCCCCACCAACGGCAAGGTTCATGGTTCATGGGGGGAAGGGACGAGGGGATATTTTCTCAAAAAAAAATTAATTTAGTTTTAGATAAAAATTTAATTTAGTTTCGGAAATTTCACTGTGCAGTAAAACTTTTACGGTTACGTATTTAAGGTTTCGAAAATACGCTACTTTTAAGGTAACGTATTTTTACGTTCCATCATATGACACATATTATTTGTCAGGTGAACATCTATTTTTCTGTACACATACTAATCGTATAGGGAGAATGAGGTGTCATTAGAAATATTTCTTAACCGGGTTCTGACACTGCATACCGAGTTCGCACTACAAGCTACTATTTGTGGAAAAATTAAGAGATTTTTAGCTATCATAGCCAAAAGGGCATCATGGACACCCACCTTCATACCTATGTGAAGCTTACTTATTAATGACGAATGAGACACATATTACAAACACCACTTTATTTGTTTCAAAAGGTTTACTAACTGGATAATTTGTATGCAGCATTGTCGCAGATAACAACCGTGACCATTGCGGTAGTCCATTATCTCTGCCGGTGGTACATTTTGACTTTTCTACACGAAAATAATTTCTGAAACGACATCCATATTTGAAAGTGTTGCCAACTACCCTTATCCCAACGACTACACTAAATGCAAATACTGTCAATATTTACAGCTACAAAAGCGCCGAAGTTTCACACGAGTCCCCTTTTACAATTAATGGTCAGCTGATTGACACCGGAAAAACTGCTGCAATACCATGAATAAACACCATCTGTTCCAAACATGCCTTTTTAGTTGATAAGAAGTCAGTTGCCTAGTAAAATGGGCCGCGTGGAGTGGCCGCGTGTTTTGAGGTGTCATGTCACGGATTCCGCCGCTCCTCCCGCCGGAGGTTCGAGCCCTCCCTCGGGCATGGGTGTGTGTGTTGTTCTTGGCATAAGTTAGTTTAAGTAGTGTGCATTTTCGAACATTTTAAACAGTTCGCGGCGACAGATGCTTCAAAAAGCAGGATTATATTTACAAAATCATAAATACGTGATCATTATCTAACGTTATTCGATTAATTTTTAAGACGTTTCATTCTTACAACTACCCGTGTCCGCCGACATCTAGTGGCCGTGCGGTTCTAGGCGCTTCAGTCTGGAAGCGCGTGACCGTTACGGTCGCAGGTTCGAATCCTGCCTCGGGCATGGATGTGTGTGATGTCCTTAGGTTAGTTAGGATTAAGTAGTTCTAAGTTCTAGGAGACTGATGACCTCAGATGTTAAGTCCCATAGTGCTGAGAGCCATTACCCGTGTCGCAATGACAACACTTCTCCAAATACTGTTATTATCTAAAACTATAAAACTGCGAAAGGTTCGCAGAGGTCACCCGTTTCAGGTTTGTTTCCGGTGAGTCCCCACGCCATCGGAATGCTTGATTTCAGTGAGTACCGTCGGATGTCACCTTCAAGTTCCGTCCAACTGCTATAACTCTCGTGCCAGCCGCTACGCTGCTACGTGCGGCAGACAGCCTCACCTGTCACGGATAAACACTCAGAGTGAACTCGCACACTCTCTCCCCACCACTCAGCATGTCACCATGCGGCGTACCCCAGTGCAGCACCGGAGCAAAAATGTTCAAATGTGTGTGAAATCTTATGGCACTTAACTGCTAAGGTCATCAGTCCCTAAGCTTACACACTGCTTAACCTAAATTATCCTAAGGACAAACACACACACCCATGCCCGAGGGAGGACTCGAACGTCCGCCGGGAGCAGCCGCACAGTCCATGACTGCAGCGCGACAGACCGCTCGGCTAATCTAGCCCGGCAGCACCGGAGCCTTTATAAACGTGATCACAGGACGAATCGGTACTACTCCTCTCCGGATCTGTTTCTGGCGCGTTTCAAGTAATGGATGTTTTATCTGTAGAAGAGAAAATCGAAATCATTTGGATTTACGGTGGGGTGAAAGCAATTTCGATGACATTGTTGCTCTTTATGTCCATCCTTTTGCTGATAGGTCAAGGTCTCGTAGGACTATTTATCGTGCTGTGAAACTATATAGCATCGATTGAAAGAGTAAAGCCTAAAAAAAAGAACTTGTAAATCAACTCTCCCGGGAGCAGCAATAATGCACTCTGCGCTGGCTCATAACCAACATGCAAGTACCCGAAAATATCTCATCAGTCACGTTTAGCTCACACAAATGTTTGGGCGATCCTAAAACGTCACAGATACCATCCCTGCTATATCGGCATGCATCAGGAACTTCAGGCAACAGAACATTTGGTTTCAAAAAGATGGGTGTCCGGCAAATATCTCTGCAGTAGTCCAAAAGCATTAAACAGCAATTTTAAAGGTCGCTGGATCGGTATAGCTAGTGCCGTTTGTGCCCTACAACATAACACGACCATACGTCGCCTAAATTTTTGTTCCGTGCTTATCTTCAGGACAACGTGTATGTACACTACTGGCCTTTAAAACTGCTACACCATGAAGATGACGTGCTACAGACGCGAAATTGAACCGACAGGAAGAAGATGCTGTGATACGCAAATGATTAACTTTTCAGAGCAGTCACACAAGACTGGCGCCGGTGGCGACACCTACAACGTGCTGACATGAGGCAAGTTTCCAACCGATTTCTCACACACAAACAGCAGTTGACCGGCGTTGCCTGGTAAAACGTTGTTGTGATGCCTCGTGTAAGGAGGAGAAATGCATACCATCACGATTCCGACTTAGATACAGGTCGGATTGTAGCCTATCGCGATTGCGGTTTATCGTATCGCGACATTGCTGCTCGCGTTGGTCGAGATCCAATGACTGTTAGCAGAATATGGAATCGGTGGGTTCACGAGGGTAATACGGAACGCCGTGCTGGATCCCAACGGCCTCGTATCACTAGCAGTCGAGATGACAGGCATCTTATCGGCATGGCTGTAGCGGATCGTGCAGCCATGTCTCGATCCCTCAGTCAACAGATGGGGACCTTTGCAAGACAACAACCATCTGCACGAACAGTTCGACTACGTTTGCAGCAGCATGGAATATCAGCTCGGAGACCGTGGCTGCGGTTATCCTCGACGCTGCATCATAGACAGGAGCGCCTGCGATGGTGTACTCAACGACGAACCTGAGTGCGCGAATGGCAAAACGAAATTTTTTTGGATGAATCAAGGTCTGTTTAGAGCATCATGATGGTCGCATCCGTGTTTGGCGACATCGCGGTGAACGCACATTGGAAGCGTATATTCGTCGTCGCCCGGCGTGATGTTATGGGGTACGATTGGTCACAAGTCTCGATCACCTCTTGTTCGCATTGACGGCACTTTGAACAGTGGACGTTACATTTCAGATGTGTTACGACCCCTGGCTCTACCCTTCATTCGATCCCTGCGAAACCCTTTATTTCGGCAGGATAATGCACCACCGCATTTTGCAGGTCCTGTTCGGGCCTTTCTGGATACAGAAAATGTTAGACTGCTTCCCTGGCCAGCACATTCTCCAGATCTCTCACCAATTCAAAACGTCTATTCAGGGGTACTCTCGATGAACTGTGGGATCGTGTTGAAGCTGCATGGGCAGCTGCACCTGTACACGCCATCCAAGCTCTGTTTAACTCAATGCCCAGGCTTATCAAGGCCGTTATTACGGCCAGAGGTAGTTGTTGTGGGTATTGATTTCTCAGGATCTATGCACCCAAATTGCATGAAAATGTAATCACATGTTAGTACTAGTATAATATATTTGACCAATGAATACTCGTTTATCATCTCTATTTCTTCTCGGTGTAGCAATTTTAATGGCCAGTAGTGTAGAAGTACCAACTGTTGTGACTGACAATTCGAAATTTTTCGCTAACCCAACTTTTATTGATGTAAGTTCACAAGGTTGATGACTGAACAACAAACGAAAGGTAACAGTAACGATACCAGTAAAAGTCTCCTAATTAAGGCCAACAAAAGTTCACTTCTAATTTTCCACACAGATTTGTGGTCACAGACATCCACACACACAGACACACACACACACACACACACACACACACACACACACACACACATACACACATACACACATACACACACACACACACACACACACACACACACACACACACACTAGTAACAGTCCAATTCAGAGACGAAGATGTTATATTCAACGGTCGCAATACATGAGGTCGGCATCCGGCGTGAACTGAACTTCGGGGCTGGTTCTAGCCCCTAAACAACTTTCTCCAGCCAGTCAGATTTTGGCATAGTGATACTTCCTGCAGGCCGTGGCTCGAGTTCCTCCTGCAGGAAGTAGTGCTCGGAATGTCTGTATCCATAACCTTGTATGTATATAGCCAGTGTTTTACTATGATGCTTTTGGTACGCCTTGTGCTTAGACAACCTCGTCCTCTATGGCGTAATATGGGTTGCCGGCTCTCAGGGGCCATCTTGGCTCTGATATAACACCAACTACTAGACAGAACATGACAGAACGTACCAGAATTCCTTGCGCAAAACTTGCACCACATATGTCTACATGAGCTCGAAGCACGGATTAATAAAAGTGACGAAATGGGAGGTCGACAGTCGGAGCATTTGTTGTGCATTACAACAATGGTAGGAGGCAAGGGGACTGACCCAAATCAAGCACCCCAGCGATGGTGCAAGGGGACTCACCAAAATAAAGCACCCCGAGTGGAATATAAAACTATTACATCCAGCTCGTTGTTCCTGGATCACGCTGAAAGTGGCCCATTAACCAGACATTTAAATGTTACTTACTGTAGAATCAAGTTTGAAAAATTAAATTAAGTTTTTACTGAAAATATTAGTTATCAGCAACAAAATAATTTACGTTTTATTCGCAAAGGTGGTGTAGAATCAAATGCCTCGTTTTTAATTGCAGTAACCCTAAAAATTGAATTTTTCCTGTTATAGCGCAATCTACCACGAATGGAAGAAAGAGTTTTGGGTAAACCTTACGTATATTTTTTCTGCGTAGAATCTGAATCTTCAATAAAAATTGGGTGCTGTTCCCATTTTAAAACCAACAGTTAATACACCACGGGGGAGGTTGGGTGGTATTAACAGTTCTCGCACAACAGATGTCCATTCTGAAAATATTAATTTTGCAGCTGCAATCTTTTTACGTACGATGCACATTTTTGGATTTATTTAGTTGTTACAAGTATATAAAAAGAATTAAAAAACATCTCTGTAAAAACTGACAAGGGGTCAACGTTGATACTTTGCCATTATGTGATAAACAAAAAGAATAGTGCATATCCCACTGTTACTCAGCAAATAAGGTAATGACATATAGTCAGTGATTCCTGCACAATACGTTTCCAACATACGTAAATCGACATCTAACTGTGACTACGAAATAGAGTTTGAGGTACGTTATAATGTTGATTATTTATTAATTTTCATTTGTTATTAAAAATGTACTTTTTTAATCGAGGTTGATCAGAGAAATTAAAAAGAAAACAGGATAGGTTGAAGTTAGACATTTATACATATTGGTAGAGGGAATTAGTGGAGTGCAATGGCAAGAAGAAAAGGTTCTCTGCTCAATAAGTAAAGAGTTATCAACACAAAATCAAACAAGGGTAATGCAGGAATAGGCTTCACGACGAACAAGAAAATAGGAATGTGGGTAAGCTACTATGAACGGTACAGTGAACGCATTACGTAGCTATATCAGACACAAAGCAACAGACAACACAGCAGGAAAAGTTTTTATTCCAATAAATAATGAAGAGCTTGAAAGAATGCATGACGAGATGGTGGAAATCATTGGGGTAGTTAAGGCGACGACAATTTTTAATGGGTAAGTGGTACTAGGAAAAGGAAGGGAAGCAAAAAGAGTTGAATATGAACTGGCGAAAAGAGATAAAAACAAGAGCCATCTGGCAGAATTTTGGATAGAGCACAATTTAATCGTCACAAACACTTGGCTTAAGAATCATGAATTAAAGCTATATAGGTGGAAGACACCTAGAGAGGCTGGAATTTTTCAGATTGATTATAAAATGTAAAGACAGAGATTTCTAAACGAGATTCGGCTTGTAAAACGTTTCAAGGTGCAGATGAGGACACTGACTATAATTTAATGGTTATGACCTCCGGATTAAATCTGAACAAATCACGATAAAAATGGTTCAAATGGCTCTGAGCACTATGGGACTTAACTTCTGAGGTCATCAGTCTCCTAGAACTTAGAATTACTTAAGCCTAACTAAACTAAGGATATCAGACACATCCATGCCCGGGGCAGGATTCGAACCTGCGACCGTAGCGATCACGCGGTTCCTGACTGTAGCGTCTAGAACCGCTCGGCAACTCCGGCCGGCCAAAT
Organism: Schistocerca piceifrons; assembly: GCF_021461385.2. NCBI lineage: Eukaryota > Metazoa > Arthropoda > Insecta > Orthoptera > Acrididae > Schistocerca > Schistocerca piceifrons. Next base: position 959,132,313 of record NC_060138.1, read on the forward strand.
CACGGTAAGGTCCGAACTTAAAAAGATGGGACCTTTATAACTTGAAAGAGCCAGAGATTGTTGAGAATTTCTGAAGGAACTTTAGACAACGCTGGACTGAAAAAGGGGAAAGGATTACAACAGATATCAAATGTTCAGCTTTGAAAGACTGAATAGTGAAGGCAGCAGAATATCACATAGGTAAAAATGCAGGTCTAACAGAAATCATTAGATAAGACAGAAAATATTGAATGTAATTCCCAATAAAGGTAAACATCAGAATACAGGAAAGAAGTAGAAAAAATGTGCGTAGACGTCTGAAGATTAGTCTGACTGGAGATGCAATATGGCTACACAGGAATGTGTACGGTTAAAATGCAACGCTGTAGAAACAAACGTAACTGGGGGAAAAATAAATTCCGCCTGTAGGAAAGTTAAAGAGACTTTTGGATGAAACGGAAGCAGCTGTATGATTGTCAAGTGCTCAAATGGCAAACTAGTACTAAGCAAAGATGGGGAAGCTGAAAAGTGAAGAGTTTCTATAGAGTGGAGACTAGCTTGAGAACAATATTATAGGAAAATAAGTAGAAGTAAGTAAATATTATATGGCTGATATGATACTGCGAGACGAATTCGGCTGATTACTGAGAGACCCAAGTTGAAACAATGGCCTTGAAGCAGAGGATATTTCCTACAAAATTATTGAAATTCTTGGGGGGACCAGTCGTGACAAAATTATTACACATGGTTTGCAAGATTTATAAGAAAAGGGAAATACTCTCAGACTTCTAGAAGAGAGTATTAATTTCAGTTTAAAAGAAGGCAGGTGCTAAACTATGTGAATACTACCATATCATCAGTTTAATAAGTAGTGCTTCTAAAATATTGACAAGAATTATTTACATAATAACGTAGTAACTGGTTGAACTCGACCAGGAAAGATCTGTTTAGTTTCCGAAGAAATATGGAAACACAAGAGACAATACTGACTATACACCTTACCTTAGAAGACAGGACGAAGAAAGGCAACTCTACATTTATAGCATCCGTAGATTAAAGACAGCTTTTGAAAAAGTTCACTGTAATGCACTCTTTCATATCTTGAGGACAGCAGGCATAGAATACATGGAGCGATATGTTTTTTATAAACTGTACAGATTGCAGCTGTAACAGTCGAAGGAAATGAAAGGCATACAGTAATTCATAAGGGGGTTATACAGAGTTTGTAACTGATCCCTGCTGATATTGTGATGCATATTGCATAACATCAAGGATAGACTACAACCTTGTCTCACTCCTTCCTTAACCACCGTTTCCCTTTCACGTCCACTTTTTAAATGAAGGCTACGCACGTAAATATCATCTTTCTTTGTTGTTTGTCTCGTTTTCTGGTCGTTGGTCTGTCTGTTAGTGGATGCCGCTTGACCGATGCAGTGAAAGTGTTTATCTTGAAATCCTTTGTAAACAACCCATACTGATTTGAGTGCTCAGTAGGACATAGTAACTAGTTTGGTATTAATCCTCGCTGTGGCAAGTGGAGCGGAAGGGAGGGGGTGGTGGTCTTCATGTCCAGCTTCTGAAAATATTGTAATCTAGTGAGTTGCTTTATATTTTATAATTCTGAAAAATGTATTTATGCATTTAATGAATTCATACAGGGTTGTAACCGATCCCTGATGTTATTGTGACGCATATTGCTAAACATCAAGGATAGATTACAGCCCTGTCTCACTCCTTCTTGAACCAATTCCACAATTGGTTTAAAGTTTCCAGTTTAATCTAACCCAAAAATTTACGTCTTAGGAGTAGATATCACTTCCCTAATAATGTCATATTCAATATTTTTAGGTTCTGGAGCTTACTGACACATTAGTATCTCAGTATGTTGTCAGTACAAGTCAACAAGATTTAGCGAAAATTGCATAAAGTATCCCTCCACCCCTCCCTCCCTCGTTGGTAGTACAAATTACTGAGATTGCACTGAAATAGCTAAGAGTGTGCTGAAACATATTTTCAGATTCTGGACATTACTTACACAACAGTGTATCTAAAAATTATGTTGATGATATAAGTCAACAACAAGTAACGAATTTCGTTTTTTTTTCAGGTTTTACGTTAGGCATGAAGTACGCCGCGTCCTCCCCCCTTCCCCTCCCCCATTAGTAATTGGCGGTATGGAAACAACTTTCCTATTACTACGTTTGACCGTAAATCTGAGAAAAAAGCAGCGCAGGAGAAGGAAGATGACGAGCTTGGCCTGCTAAGTGATGTGGTTGACGGTCTGTGTTATACTATTTGCTGAATGACCAGTAAAATCTTGCAAGATACACTTTTGGTCGCCAAGGCTGCGCCACGGTTTCGAACACTCGTGAACACAACGTGTGATATCAGTTTTGACGCATCGAGAACAGTTTGAAAAGCTGCCGCTGCACGAGGAAGGTTGTGGAGACGAAAGTAATAACCGCTGCTTCAGGTATACTCAGATGCCGTATTTCGTTTGGATAACAGTCACATCTACTGACGAAAGACGGGAAGTTGTGCGTCCTTTGGAGGCACGATACTATGATACAACGTCCGGCGAACGTGTCTCGCACACAGATGGTCGACAACTAATTCGTCGATATCTTCCAGAAACCACTGTTGGTGCTTTGTGGACTCGTAGTTCAACAGCATGGAAGAAAGTTAACCAAGAATATATCCAGGACCTCTGTGATTCCATGTCAAGACACTGAACGACTTCATCTAACGGACATCTGGCTCACATAGTGCAGAATCCCCAGTCAAATATTATATACAGTTCTGTAATCTTAATCGTTTCAGGTTTGTCACATATCTATCACATGCTCAAACTTTATTTCAGTCACATGAATGTTACTTTTCTCTCCGCTGCAAGCTCCAAAAATTCCGTAAAGTAGAAGAAAATTGTCATGAAATCTCCATATTGATGATGGAATACTGAGCGTATTTTCCCATTCAGTGTTCGATATTTCAGGAAAATGGATGGATAGACACAATATATAATTCCACTGACAATAATGTTTCTTCTTACAAATATTTCAAGTTATTGTCCTAACCTTGCCTTCTATTGCCACCGCCACATTCCTCTCGCCATTCTGTCCCTTCCTCATACACCATTTTAAACTATATCTAGTAACAGGAATTAGTGGTGTAGAAACAGTACTATCCGTGCTCTAGGAGTAGCGTCTTTGATTAGTAATCAAAACGTTCTCGGTCCCGGGTTCTAACGCGCCCCCATTTAAATGTGAATAAAAAGCTTCAGATTTGAGGGGCGAAGTCATCCAACATAAGAAATCACCCTCATTCTGCAGACGGCCTTGTAGTGAGGGCGGAGGAGCGAACAGAGGTTCAGGGCACACTCTTACCCTTGGGGTGGGAAACTGCCTCTAAAGCTGGAAGCATCAGCAATGATCAACGGCATGGGGATGCAGTAGGAAATGGAAACCACAACATTAAAGATACATAATGTGTATCCGCAAGACATGTGGTCCATAGTTGAATAAGTGTCATAAGACCTCACCATTGGCAAAAGATTCCGGACTAGCCCCCCACTCTGATCTCCGAGAAGGAACTGCCAAAGGGGCAGTGACCATGAGAAAAAGTTTGAATAACCAACAAAAAGATGATTTACTACGAGTTGGGGCGTGGAATTTCAGAAGTTTGAAAGCGCCAGGGAAGGTAGAAAATCTTGGAAGTGAACCGCAAAGGCTCAATCTAGATGTAGAGGGTGTCAGTGAAGTGAAATGGAAAGAAGAAAAGGATTTCTGATCAGATGATTATAGGGTAATATCAACAGCAGCAGAAAATGGTATAACGGGAGTAGGATTCGTTCTGAATAAGAAGGTAGGGCAGAGACTGTGCTACTGTCAACAGTTCAGTGATAGGGTTGTTCTTATCAGATCGACAGCAAATCAACACCGATAACGATGTTGAAGCATGTATGCCAACGCCGCTAGCTAAAAATGAGGAGACAGAGAAAGTTTATGAGGATATTGAACGGGTAATCCAGTAGACAAGGCGAGATCAAAAGATAATACTCATGGGAGACTGGAACGCGGTTGTAGGGAAGGAGTAGAAGAAAGGGTTACGGGAGAATGTGGGCTTTGTACTAGGAATAAGAGAGGAGAAAGGCTAATTGAATTCTGCAATAAATTTAAGTTAGTAATAGGGAATGTGCTGTTCAAGAATCACTAGAGGAGGAGTATATTTGGAAGAACATGGGAGATACAGGGAGATTCCAATTAAATTACATCATGGTCAAGCAGAGGTTCCGAAATCAGACACTGGACTGTAAGGTGTACCCAGGAAGAGAGGTAGACTCAGATCGCAATATAGTAATGATGACCCAATAGAGTGATGACACAATAGTCAGGAAGATTCAATGCTCGAAGAAGAGGGATACGGAAATACTGAGGCATGAAGAGATACGCTTGAAATTTTCTAAAGCTATGGATACTGCGATAAGGAACAGCTTAGCAGGCAGTTCAGTTGAAGAGGGATGGACATCTTTAAAAAGGGCAATCACAGAAGTTGCAGAGGAAAACGTGGGAGCAAGAAAAGATAACTGCGAAGAAATACTTCAGTTGATCGATGAAAAAAGAAAGCACAAAAGTGTTTCAGAAAATTCAGGAAAACAGAAATACAAGTAACCTGGGATTGAAACAAACAGAAAGGGCAGGAAATCTAACACGAAATAGCTGCAGGAAAAATATGAAGAAAACAAAAAAAGAGATGATTGCCGGAAGGACTGACTTGCGTGAAATACATTCAGCACATAATTAAGGACGTGGGTTGCAAGGGGTACTCTGAGACGAAAAGGCTAGCACAGAAGAGGATGTCGTGGTGGGCCGCGTCAAACCAGCCTGAAGACTGATGACTCAAAAAAAAAGAGAAAAAGAAAAACAGAAAACCTACAAATCCTTTTCGTGATAAGAGCTATAGTGCAAAAATTTTGCTGTTCTACATAGACATCAGTAACCTTCTGTATCAGATAATCAACAAAATCCACAGAATTTCTTTTAAAAGCCCTTACTCTTCGGTACAGCATAAAGCTACAGTTGACTTCTTCACTATATCAGTGAAAAATAGGGCACAATTTAGGAGTAAAATTATTTGAATCATTGCCACTTGTGACACAAAATGAGGAGATAGTAACCGCCAGATGCCTATATTATCTCAGTAATATCACGCAATTCTTTTCCTGTGCTGACAAAATTTCCTCAGTATCCTGTTTCAGAACACTAACAGCTACTTTCTGAAGTATGTTGCGATTATGTTACACAGTAGTACTCTCAGCGAGTATACGACGCTTTACACAACAGATCACTGTTACTCAAGTACGAACTGCGAGGTTCGTTCATTCACTCATCCCGCATGGTACGTTGATCCAGTTAAGAAGGAGAGAGTTGAGGGATAAGGAACGAATCGTGATATACATTAAGAAATAATGAGTAGATCATAGAATCTTAATCTGTGTACTGTATTGCGTAAAAACTATCACTATCCCACTTTACGGTATTAACGATACTGGCAGATCAAGTGAATCAAGTAAATTAGCAAAATATCTAGTACTTTGGAAGCAACTGCTGCCTGCTTAGGTATAGCAACTGCTGACCTCCTATGAACAGCTTAATGTTTACATGCATGCATCGGTGTTTGTGAAAAAATAGCAATAGTTCAAAAATGGTTCAAATGGCTCTGAGCACTATGGGACTTAACTTCTAAGGTCATCAGTCCCCTAGAACTTAGAACTACTTAAACCTAACCAACCCAAGGACACCACACACATCCATGCCCGAGGCAGGATTCGAACCTGCGACCGTAGCGGTCGCGCAATTCCAGACTGTAGCGCCCAGAACCGCTCGGCCACCCCGGCCGGCTAGCAATAGTTACTTACATGTATGAATTCGGTAGACTGAACATAGCCTTTTAGTTCCGATGCAGATAAATGCAGGAATTACACAACACATTAATTTAAACTGTCTGTAAATTTATGTCAGTATAGAATCAAACGAGGCACAAGGTCCCCAAATTTTTAAGAAGAAGCACTGCTTACTCGTCACATCCGCAACTAAAATACTTGGGCTAATTCCACGTATAAGAAGCTGCACGTATTTCTGAAGGTGTGAAATATAAAAGGACAATTTCCTGCATGATTTGTGCTTGGTAGAATAAAGTACAATGAAACTCCGTCACTGCCGTACTAGGAATTAAATACAAAGCGACCTTTCTTTCACATGGACGAATGTAAAATACCATTTCTTTTTACGTGCAATGTTCGTGTTTACAGTCAACATCACAGAAGAAATACGATGAAATTCAAGCCTAATTGCCCTTTGAGTCACTGTGATAGGGAAGTTGTTACTCTTTAATTCTCTCATGCGTTTTCGTCGTATAGCGGGCGACGCTTTCGCCACCAGAGTTTACAGGTCATATGCAGATTTACGTAGAGCAGCGAGAGAGATGAATTTCTAAACCCGAGTCCCGGCCAGATGAGATCCACCAAGCTGTTAACAAGACCGACGCACCAGCGCTCTTTGTTTTGAAATTCAATTCTCTCCCCACGACGACACGTGTCGCCTTTGCGAGGATGACAAAGCAAGCGCAGAAACTTTTTTCGATAGAACATGTAAGCACGTGGCAATTAATCCGCAACACCGACGAAACTGTTATATTTTATCTGTGGTAAGAGCAAACTTCCGTGTTTCATGTTTGTAAACTCTTTCCGAAACGATGGTTACTGCAACAAAGGCAAGGCTTTGTCACATTCAAAACTCGCGCTCCCGGATATATCTCATGCATAATAAAACAAAAATAAATCAGAGATAATTAATAATATTTGTTTTCGAGATTAATGAGCCAAAATTTGCGTTGTGTTAAATCGGCATTAACAGTAGGTGTCGTCTCATCCTATTATCAAAATTTGCTGTTATGAACAGAAATTAGGGTGAAACGAGTTGTTCTTATGTGTACTTTTGTAAAATGTTTTAGAGATTGTCGGCTGAAAATAGATGAGCAGCGGAATCTGGTGAAAGTCAGCGAGTTTACTAGGCACGGACGGCTGCAGAATTGCGGCAAAGATAACATTTACGGCGCAGGTGGCCACTGCAAGACTTCGACAACCGCAAAGGAAAACTAGTTGCTGTTAAAACGGAAAATTAGCGTCCCGTGTTTGTTCATCGTAAATGGTTTTTGGTTAGTCCCATGAGGAATTCAGTCGTTGGCTGGTAGCCGGACTAAGATCGATCCGAGTCGGGATAAGACTCGAGAGTGTTGGAGCCAAACGCTACAGTCGTTTAGGAGCATGCCGTGAGATTGTTATCGGCCTGTCTGAAAAATATTTACGCCGGTCTGTGATAATTTGGATGTAATCTTATGGGGAAAATGGCGTCAAATACTGAGTTATGTGAAACTTAGAATTTCGTCTGAGGTAATAGCAGCGGCTATTGTAAATTGTAGTTTAGGATTCGTTTCCCTTGGTTGGTGAAATTATGATAAAACAGTTACTGAACTAAGTGTTTCTTGACAGCCACTCGTTTGCAGGCAATATTTATTTCGGCTAGAATGAAGATTTTCCATTTCGTTGTGGGATATAAGCGACGTTATCACAGGAAGTTTTTGTTTGAAGTTGAACGTGGAGAAAGCACGCACTAAGGAAATAGTGCCTCTGCATTGTTGTATTAGTGGATTTGAAGGTGAAAGCAATCATTTACGAAATAGTGACCTTGAAATATTGTGTAAGGTTTATTTTGCGACTTTGTCGTAAGCGTCGGTGTATTTTAGTTAATGTTTGGTAAACTCTATATAGAAACACGGACTGTGTTATCTTTGTAATTAGGGAAACGGACGTCCTACGATTTATGTAATGTAGTGAGAACCAATCTAAGTCAGTGGGAATTGGCACCCTCGGTCTTGAATGTAGTAGCATTTCCTATAAAACTGTAAACGACAAAGCAAGAAACAGTGTTACTGAAGACACGCTAATTGTCTCTCCTAAGTGCGAGGCTGCGTTTTAAATAATTTGAATAGCAATGGTTCCGCGAAAAGGGGGTTTAGTATTGTGTCTGTTTTAAATCTCAAGCAGTTTAAAAGTGGCGGTGACACCCAAGCCTTATGTTTAAATTTCTTTTACGCGTCCGCTTAGAGGAGTTTATTTGACTGGCCAGCACTCGTAAAATCAAAGCTGATTACTACTTGTACATGAAGGAAAACAAGCAGTAAAGACAGAACAGTTTCTGTTTAAAAAATAAAAAATGGTATCCCGAGTCTTATTTGCTCCATATTTTATATTCAATTATGTTTTTAAAGTAAAATTCAGTTTTACTGCGAATTAATAATTTTCAAATATCGTAGAGTAGTAAAACAAAGTCAAAGATTAAATTTAAAAAGTCAGCAACGTTATAAAAAGCAAAGAAATTAATTCCCAAAGAAATAGGAATATTAGTTCAGATCTGTTAATTTCTATAGAGAGAACTTACTTCATATTTGTTACGTTCAAAACGAGAAAAATTATCTCCAGGATCTTATTTAAAGGGGAAGATGATTAATTCCTGACAGAAAAAGAGGATGTGAGAATTTTAAAACAATTAAAACGTTGGGAGACAAGTTATGCATCGATATTGTTGTAGAGTTTTGAAGGTAGGAGACGAGGTATTGGCAGAAGTAAAACTGTGAGGAGAGGGTGTGAGTCGTGCTCAGGTAGCTCAGTTGACAGAGCACTTGCCCGCAAAACGTAAAGGTCCGACGTTCGAGTCTCGGTCCTGCACACAGTTTTAATCTGCCAGGAAGTTTGATATTGTTGTAGCTTGGTTGCTATGTAAGAAAGTGATCTTGTCAATTAAAAAAGGCAGTTAATTATACCTATGCAAGTGCGACATAAAATAAATATTGTTTCAGAGTGCATATAAGCACAATGCAATTAGCTGGTTCTACGAAATTTGGTTGTGGTTTTGAACTGGAAAGGTATTTATTCGGTACTATCGAGCAACACAGCTCTTTATATATATATATATATATATATATATATATATATATATATATATATATATATGTAACACCCCACCTGTCACTTATCTGGTTTTGGTGTGTCTTCACCCCAGCTAATTGACTAACACATCAACAGAGACTACAAAACTGCCGCAATATCGGATAACGCAAAGAAAGTAATAAGGCCCTGTGACTCCTGATTGAACTGCAGTGGCAGTGTTGACATTAATTGATTCAGAATTGATCACTTTTAAATAAAAAAGGGTGCACATTGATGTTATATGCAGCTATTGAACACCAGATGCAGATGTTGAACATAATATTAATTAAGAAAGTGACTTGGAATTTCAACTACTTGATTGAAAACAGATGCAGTCGATTATCACAAATTTATTTTAACTCACGATCTTCAATCATCACATTACGTGACTCTCCTACCAGACAGTGGTAATAAATTGCGTTTGCGTGGAGTAAAGCTCGATAACTCAAAAGCAATACCTATCGACTGACCCAGGCGCGGCCAGAGTGGCTGCGCGGTTAAAGGCGCTTCAGTCTGGAACCGCACGACCGCTACGGCCGCAGGTTTGAATCCTGCTTCCGGCACGGATGTGTGTGATGCCCTTAGGTTAGTTAGGTTTAAGTAGTTCTAAGTTCTAGGGGACTTATGACCCCAGCAGTTGAGTCCCATAGTGCTCAGAGCCATTTGAACCATTTGACCAAGGGGCGTAATGCAAAGTGCTAGGAGAATTCTATAGTACACGGCTATGAAACCCTCGTGGAAACTTTGACGACGTGATCCAACAAATTAATCAGTGACCGGAGCGGGCGTAATATCTCCGAATACAGTGTGGCGGAGCGGTGTCATTGTGTGGACGTCAGCTGACCTCGTGGTGCTGCAAGGCTGCGCTCGTCTATTCACTCCCAGCTATCTTGCTCAGTACATAGCAGAACCAAAACTTTCTATCTCCAAGCTCAATCTTTCCATCTGCTAAGCCCTAAACAGCAGAGATGCTCACTGTTTCTCAGGCAAGCTGAGTAAAGAACGCCACATCTGCACTCTAGGCAAGCTGGGAACAGAAGACCTCCACTGAGACTTCTGCCAATCTGCTCTTCGCCTCGGTTTCCCCTCCAGCAAAATCACTTATGACAATTGCAGCACAAGTCGCGTGCCGACCAATGCATGCTCTGGGAAGTGAACAAATTCCCACAAAATTTCTCTTCCTCTCAACTTCTTCTATTTAGCTCCCACCAGGGCACCCATCAAGTTTAGCGTCTGCACAAACACCAAGTTTTCCGGAATTCTGACTCCCAGGAGAGTACTTCAAATTCCTTGGTCCTACGTTCCCATCAGAGGCCGAGGTATTTCATGCTGTCGCTCTTCACCTGATTTACTTCAGGCTCTGTGGACCGTGAATTCAGTGTGAAGTTGCTATAGTCATGAACACGCATATTTTTACCTCTGTTGACCGCTCCACCATAGCTTTGTGCGGCTTTCTCGCATGTTTCACAGAAAATGGGACGACGGACATTTATCAACAGGCATACAACTTCTCCTTCTGTTTCCCAGTACACCAGCATAGAGTCGGGGTCAACCACCGACTCACTGTCACTCATCTTAAGGTGGCTGGAGGCCACGCACCGTTACTGCTTTCTCAGAGCTTGAGCCACCCTAAGCTGCCTATTGTTGCTTCCCTTAGCCGCTCCTCCGGCCGGCCACGCTCAACTCTAAATGCTTCCCTGGGGTAAACTAGCGTCTAGTAAATTGACTCGTTTCCACAAAGTTTTCATGTTGTGTGAATTACTTTAAAACCATCACCCGACATTAATTATTCCACTACGTCCATACTATACCCTCTACAAGATGAATTGTGCCTTGTCAGTCATTTTGTTCAGCCCTACTGTTCGCTCAACGTGAGTTAGGTGATCTTTAATGACTTGATGAAAGAGGCATAGTTCTTGCCATCTTACATAGCCCCTCTCTTCAAATCAATTTTGTAGTACAGGTGATGACTCCTATGGTGTTACCACCTGTGGTACAAAATTAATATCTCCATAACTGTTATTGTAATCCGTTCGCGTGGTTAGTTACGGGCGATGGATTACCACTGCCTCCTCTCTGATGCATTCTCCCACTCATTCCTAGGGTACCTGCCTTCAGTGACTGGATTTACTGTTAAAGACGTGGTCATTATTTAGTCTAATTTTACTTTAATCTCTGCCAATTCCTGAGACAATTACTGGTCATAGTACTCAAAAGAAAACTACAATTATATTACAAGGACACACGTCGCAAAGGGCAAATACACATGTTTAAGCACCTCTGTGCTTGTCATTTGAATGGCAAGACCCGCAATTATAACTTAAGGTCCATTCACTCTCAGTTATCCATCCCTACTCGACTTAAATTACTAACAACAAACATGAACAATATTCGTGTAACATTTTGTGAAGTTGATAGTGGTTGCTCTCATTCAATTATATGTGAACGCCCCTTTCACACTTTATAAATAAAGGTTTTTTTTATGTGTCTCACTGTCTCTGGACGTTTATATTGTGCATGGTGTAAGTGTCATCTTTACACAATTCAACAAGGTCTGACCCAGTCCAGTGTCTGGGATTGTGTACACACATATATACATATCTATAAAACACACCCAAAATAACAATAATCATTGCATATTGAGCAACCACTGTTGTGTATTTGTAACAAGGTATAAGTATGAAATCTTATTCTAACACAAAGAGACGTGGCATGACAAATATATGACGTTTTAACAAATGGCACATTTATAAAATCATAACCTTCTTATAACGTAATTCATAAACAGAACAAATGAGTACTTTCATTGAGGTGCATGTTATTCATTTGAATCCACACTGACATACTCGGCACAAGTTTCTTGCAGGAACGGAAGTGACATTAGTTCTCACTAGCAAGTCGAGGGATGACTAACGGCTGAGAAGAGAGACACTTCGATTACGGAGATAGCGCCACAGGCACCTGCATCTTCTTGAGGCAGGATGGCTATCACCTAACAGCTTGTTGTTGACATCTTGTCCGACAGGCACAAGACCCCATCGGTGCACCTATGATCGGTGACCTCTCGCGGCTCAGCCACAGGTCATTGCTCCTTCTATAGACGTTTTAGGGCAAGGGAGGGACCGTGATAAGACCAGAGCCTATTTTTGCTCAGGCCCTCAACGTTGGTGTCATTAGGCACAAAAGGTCAGCTGGGCTGTCGCTCCACCTGACGTGGCGAGCAACAAATATAGAAACCGTCTTGGACCTCTTCATTGCTGCCCCCGATCCGCACTGTGTACAGAGACCAGGACCGACCTCTTTGTCGTACACAGAGGAGCTGGATCTCACCTCTCTTGGCTGCTGAGTTGACCACCGGCCCGTCGATTCAGGGCGTGGTCTGCATTCCATCATCATTGACAGCTGTATGCTCCCCTCATTGCTGTCGTCCTCGTTCCTTGTCAGCTCGTGTGTGGTGCGCCAGGTGCCGTAGCATCAACTCCATCTCGCGCAGTTACGCTACCGTAACAAACTGAGATAACTAATTTTAGTACATGGAAAGTGCTGATGTTTAACCATCAGTACCATACATTTTTTTATACATAAACATAAAAATGTACAAGACAACTTCTTCACAGTCATTCACACACACACAATCAAGGGATAGGGAATCAAGATTATCTGAACAGGATCCCATCACCATTTCTAACTACCAATTCCTACGACTAACACGTGTGTTGGCCAACCCGACTACATATCTACTATTTACTACTTTGTATCTCTAATCTTGTTTTTTCTTCTGAATTCCCTATGTGGCAGACGTCCCTCTTATTGTGCCTGCGAACATGTATAAAACACAACAAACTTAGACATGTGTCAATCTTACCAAGATTTTTTTTGGAAGTTTGGATAGCCTTTATCGCGTTCTATTGCGACACTTCTTCTCCCCTCTATTTTCTTCCCGTTTTCTCCTCTTGTCACGAGTGGTTTTGTAAGGCCTGTGAACATGTTTCGGATTAGCAATGTCATAATGGCACAACACAAATATAGTTCACTGCTCACACTCGCAGTTGTTACACTATCTAGATATCAACAAGTATTTCTGGCGTATCAATGCTGCTGTTCGATCTGTAGATGATTACATCCGGTTCATTTTAACATACACTGGGTGCGCTAATTCACGCAACTGCGTATAGCTGTCCACCTCTTACGTATTCAGGGGCATACGAGATGCGTCGGTGCGTCCTCGTAACGACCTACGGGACTGGCCACCTTAAATATGTTCTCCAATGACGGAGATACAATTACGGGAACTTTTCTGTAATTTAGAGAATTCCTAAGCTATCCTTTTCTAGGGGTACGCCCAGAAATACTTGTATTCCATTCTATAATCACGTGTTTCTACAAAATAATCTAGTGCACTTCACTTTTTTAACATAGAGAGGCGAGATATCATTATTAATAATAAAAACACAAAATATAGGCACATATAAACGAGACATTCTACCACTAAGATCAGTACATACACAACAAACAAGAGTTTAGAAAAAATCCTTATTCTAAGCCTATATTTACTACGTCCGCGCTCTGGTCTAGTCATTCGTAATCCTGCCCGTTAAGGTGGGATGGACCAGGCTTCGGAGGGCGGACTTCGACCTCTTCCTGGTTGTTATTTTGGTAACCATTATTCCTGTTCCTTCCCGATTGCTGATTACCGCCCCAAGTCCTTTGTAATTTATTATGTTGCACCGGAGAGTGTCGCTCATCTTCCGTGTACCTTCTTTTCGAGTTGCCATTACTCTTATCTTGATTGTGGCCGTTGTAGTTCGGCACTGGCCTACTATCCCACTGAGGTCCATTATTGTGACGGTTGTTATTTTGTTCACGCTGTCGGCGTTCCTCCCGCGCCTGTTCCTCTTGAAATGCGAATTCCAATTCGCGCAAAATGCCCTTAAATACCTCAGTATCGCTACCACAACGACCGGCAAGTAATTGTTGATACGAGATGGGAAGTTTCATGTAGCGTAATCTGATGATTTCCGCACCGCTACATGGGTTGCCTAGGTACTGGTTCCTTATTGTCATATTTCCAAAAAATTTAACGGACTCCGGCACCCTGCCCCTTCCATATCTCTGGACATCATAATTTCTTGTTTGATCCTTTCTTGAGTTTATTTAGACCAATACCTGCCCAAAAAGGCATATTTGAATTCTTCGAACGAGACGCTCGTCTTCGCTACACTTCTCATGTACTCAGCGGTCGCGGCCTCCATATGGGAGCACACGAAATCCAGCTGGTACATCAATTGCCAGTGTGGGGCCAAAGATAACTCGAATTTACCCATAAAAGTTTTTGGATGCAAGCCATTACCTTCGTCCTTGTAGTGATGGAACTTTCGGACTGATACAGAATGCTTGTAGTCAAACCGGTCATCATTCCAGTTATCATTTCGCCCGTTCTTACGATTCGTATGAACTTCGGGACGTGGACTAATTCGTTCCGACACGCTATCGTCATCTCTCCCCCTCTGTATGTTCGACAGTTGTTCGGTACATCTAATTAGCCGACAGCAATTGTGCTCACTGGACTGCTGCGAGCTGTCCGTGTTTACCTTGGTCGTTGCCTCAGAGCTGTGAATGAAGGCGTGGCTCCCGTTGCTTATAGTGTCAACTTTGTCACACCGTGAAGCGGTTATCTGTGTTCCTGCAAGTGACGATTCAGTCGACGCAGTAATTACAACCTTCTCCTTTCTTGATTGTAATGAGACGTTTTACCTCGTCCTCTAAATTTCCTTTTAATATCGCCACCTCCTCTTTCAACATCTCGTTAGGCCCTATGTCCGGTTGCTCTTGTTGCTTTCCTTCGACACGTTTTATCTGGCTTTGTAGCCTTGATAACATGACCTTTCCTACTTTTGCCGTGCTTTGCGTGGAGTCCCGAGTTTCTCTCGCTATTTTCCTTGCACCTTTCGCTATTAATTTGGCTTCAATTGCCATTCGTTTGATGATGGTAACCTCTTTCTCTATTTTGACGCCGAGATTACCCCCTCTTTTACTTCCCTATGAACTTCTGTGAGCCTATAGTCCAGCTCCGAATTCGCCTTTTTAATTTCGGCATTAAGGTTGGCGCTCAGCTCTAAGTTTGCTTCTGCTGCAACAGGACCGTAATGTTTTTGAGAGTAGCCGCATTTTGATCCTCGTTCTTTTGTGGTTGAAAATGCGACTCTTCTCCTCTGTTCTGAGGAACCCTTAGATATCTAGACTAGAACCGTCTCCGCGCCCCCGTCGGATCACTTGTGAATGAATCGTTTGATAATTGTCGGACACCGTTTTGTTCCAACACACTCTGGCTTCTTGCGCTGGATCTTCCATACTTGTTCATTAATCCTGTACTCCCTGGGTCCCCCGAGCCCTCAGTATCACTGCCTGAATCAACGTCATTGCTATTCAGCAGACTAAACCAGTCGTGAGATGCAGTTTCAGGAAGTTGCAACTCGCGTTCGTCACGCTCATCGGTAGAGCTTTCCCTACTATCACCCATGTTGTCCCGAGTAATAGTTGATTATATTCTGCCGTTGTCTTGGCTTTTCCCCTCGTTATCATTTGCACTTTAATGTTACACGAAAACTCAAAACCCAGGTGCCCTTTACTTTCAATAATTAGATAACGCAAAACATATATCAGGACACAAATTGATACACTGGGTTGAGCAGTGACCCGACAAATAGTTCATCACGCATTCCCCAAAAGGGCTAGTACCAATGATTGTGTTCTGTTTGCTCAGCATCGGCTGATAATGGCACTGCACATCATAAGTACTCCAGAAAATCACAAATATAATGCATAGGCACCTATAAATCTCAATTTGAAAGGACAGCACATGAAGAAGACAATGCTACCCGTTTTTCAATTAACAATGGCTAAGCAAGGCAAAAAGGTTAGTACCGATGATTGTTCTGTGTGCTCAGCATCGGCTGATTACAGCACTGCACATCATAAGTACTCCAACAAATCACAAATACAATGCACAGGCACTTATAAATGTCAATTTGAAAGGGCAGCACATGAAGAAGACAATGTAACTTATTGTAACTACTGCTACCAGTTTTTCAATAAAAAATGGCTAAGCAATGGATTATGTGGAAAAATTTCCTTTTTCAAGACTACTTCCTAGCAAATCCCGAAGTATCGTATCCTGGCATGGGTCAGCCATATGTAACACCCCACCCATCACTTATCTGGTTTTGGTGTGACTTCACCCCAGCTAACTGACTAACAGATCAACAGAGAGTGCAAAACTGCCGCAATATCGGATAACGCAAAGAAAGTAATAAGGCCCTGTGACTCCTTCACTTTTAAATAAAAATGGTGCATATTGATGTTATATGCAGCTATTGAACACCAGATGCAAATGTTGAACATAATATTAATTAAGAAAGTAACTTGGGTTTTCAACTACTTGATTGAAAACAGATGCAGTCGATTATCACAAATTTATTTTAACTCACGATCTTCAATCATCACATTACATGTCTCTCCCACCAGGCAGTGGTAATAAATTGCGTTTGCGTGGAGTAAAGCTCGATAACTCAAAAGTAAGTCCTATTGACTGACCCACGCGTAATGCAAAGTGCGAGAAGAATTCTACAGTACATGGCCATGAAACCCTCATGGAAACTTTGCTGACATGATCCAACAAATTAATCAGTGGCCGGAGCGGGCGTAATATCACCGAATACAGCGTGACGGAGCGTCGTCCTTATATGGACGTCGGTCGACATCGTGGTGCTGCAAGGCTGCGCTCGTCTATTCACTCCTAGCTATCTTGCTCAGTACATAGCAGTACCAAAATTTTCTATCTCCAAGCTCAATCGTTCCATCTGCTAAGTCCTAAAGTGCAGAGATGCTCACTCTTTCTCAGGCAAACTGAGTAAAGAACACCACGTCTGCACTCTAGGCAAGCTGGGAACGGACGAGCTCCACTGAGACTTCTGCCAGTCCACTCTTCGCCTCGGTTTCCCCTCCAGCAAAATCACTTATGACAATTGCAGCACAAGTCACGTTAATTATGCGTCGCTTCCAAGCGCTGACCAATGCATGCTCTGGGAAGTGAACAAATTCCCACAAAATTTCCCTTCCTCTCAACTTCTTCTATTTAGCTCCCACCAGGCCACCCATCAAGGTTAGCGTCTGCACAACCACCAAGTTTTCCGGAATTCTGACTCCCAGGAGAGTACTTCAAATTCCTTGGTCCTATGTTCCCATCGGAGGCTGGCGTATTTCATGCTGTCGCTCTTCACGTGATTTTACTTCAGGCTCTGTGGACTGTGAATTCAGCATGAACTTGCTATAGTCACGAACACGCATATTTTGACCTCTGTTGACTGCTCCACTGTAGCTTTGCGCGGCTTTCTCGCATGTTTTACAGAAAACGGATGACGGACATTTATCAACAGGCATACAACTTCTCCGTCTGTTTCCTGGTAAACCAGCATAGAGTCGGGGTCAACCACCAACTCACTGTCAATTATCTTAAGGCGGCTGGAGGCCGCGCACCGTTACTGCTTTCTCAGAGCTTGATCTGCCCTAAGCTGCCTATTGTTGCTTCCCTTAGCCGCTCCCCGACCAACCACGCTCAACTCTAAATGCTTCCCTGGGGTAAACTAGCGTCTAGTAAATCGACTCGTTTCCACAAAGTTTTCATGTCGTGTGAATTACTTTAAAACCATCACCCGACATTAATTATTCCACTACGTCCATACTATACCCTCTACAAGATGCATTGTATCTTGTCAGTCATTTTGTTCAGCCCTACTGTTCGCTCAACGTGAGTTAGGTGATCTTTAATGACTTGAAGTAAGGGGCATAGTTCTTGCCATCTTACAATATATATAAGAGTTGACCATTTCCGGTACGCCTTTGCTTAGCGAGGTCTGCTGTCGTCTATTAGAGTTACACAGTGGAAGATTTAATTTGTCGCTATGAGTGCAGAGGTCGAGTATCTGATTTTGTACCCAAGGTATACTATATGGTATAATGTTTTTCATTGAAGCTAAGATCGTACAAACCTTGTAGATTTTTGATAGGTTCGCTATTAATTTCATTATTATAGTATTCCCGTAACTACTACTAGCCTGTGAAACCACAAATAGTACGTGAAGCAAATTTGTAGCGTACAACACCTCCGTAGTGAAACGTAGGCCTAGTATGGGCTGTACTGAGAGAATTTCAACGTCCAAGTAAAAGTGTCTATGCTGTGATCTGGACAGACGACATTTCCAATACAGATGTTTACACCATCTGGTTATCTCAGGCATGGTCTTAACCCGTGAAGTCAAGTGACATACTTCCGCAATAGAGCTAATATAGCAGTCTTTAGCTAGTTGAGTGCCACTTGTAAGTAGGCTGTTTAGGTTTTTATGTTGGTAACGCCACGTAGCGCTCTATATGAAAACCACAGACTGTGCTGTGTGAAGTCTGAGGCTGGTTTGCATTGCTGAAATATTTGCTATTGTACTGTTGGGTAGTTGGGTGTGAACAGCATGTAGCGTTGCCCTGTTGGAGGTGAGCCGTCAGCAGTGGTGGACGTGGGGAGAGAGGTGCCAGAAATTTGAGAGCGGACGATCTGGACGTGAAGCCATCAGAAACAGTAAATTTGTAATACTGTATACGCCGGACGGTGTGGCCGAGCGGTTCTAGGTGCTTCAGTCTGAAACTGCGCGACTGCTAGAGTCGCAGGTTCGGATCCTGCCTCAGGCATGGATGTGTGTGATGTCCTTAGGTTAGTTAGGTTTAAGTAGTTCTACGTTCTAGGGGACTGATGACCTCAGATGTTAAGTCCCATAGTGCTCAGAGCCATTTGAACCATTTGTAATACTGATACATATATGATGACTTTTGAACACTATTAAGGTAAATAAATGGTTTGTTCTCTATCAAAATCTTTCATTTGCTAACTATGCCTATCAGTAGTTAGAACCTTCAGTAGTTAGAATCTTTTGTTCAGCTGGCAGTATTGGCGCTCGCTCTATTGCAGTAGTTCCAGTAACGATGATTTTTGTGAGGTAAGTGATTCATGAAAGGTATAGGTTATTGTTAGTCACGGCCATTCTTTCGTAGGGATTATTGAAAGTCAGAATGCGTTGCGCTAAAAAAAATTTTTTGTTTCAGTTTAATGATGACCAGAACAAGTAAAGAGAGAAATGTCTGAGTACGTTCACTTTTGCTCAGCTGTTTGAAAATCATATAACGTAAGAGGTTTATCAGCACAGTAATTCATTAATTTTTCTAAGGGGATGTTTCACACTGAGTGAAACTAAGGTGTTCCTTTCTGCTGTGCGATGTTGCTCTCCCACTACGTGACGCTGTGCCTCTGTAGTGTCTAATCGTTTCTTTGTTCCTACGAGGGTGGTCGTGTCTGCACGGCGGCACAGTACAAGATGAAACACACATTTGTCAGATTTATCTTTAGATTTATATTACGCAGGAGAAACAGATGTGAGTGCGAAAATAAACTCCGTCTTCCCTCTAAGTAGATAGTACATTAAACTCTAATCTTTCTATCGTCTCTTATATTTCCAGAGACGTTGATCCCTGAATTCTGATTTTTTTTTTTTTTTTGCATATGTTTGTGAGAGAGGATAATATAGTGGATAGTTAGCTTAAAGCTCGCTCGCTCACATACATACAGTCATACACACACACACACACACACACACACACACACACACACACACACACACACACACACACAGAGAGAGAGAGAGAGAGAGAGAGAGAGAGAGAGAGAGAGAGAGACAACTACAGAGTCAGAAGACACACTTCATAAACACGTCAAATCACTTCGATGATTCGTCTGAATTCGTCAAGTATGAATACAGCTGTAGCTGTGATGCTATGGCGCTTCATATTTTTCACAGAAAGTAGTTACCTACATTTAGGAATTCAGTAC
This sequence comes from Schistocerca piceifrons, assembly GCF_021461385.2. NCBI lineage: Eukaryota > Metazoa > Arthropoda > Insecta > Orthoptera > Acrididae > Schistocerca > Schistocerca piceifrons. Next base: position 959,152,265 of record NC_060138.1, read on the forward strand.
GATGAATACGCACACGTGTATCCAATTCAGATAACTTCAACAATTTCACAGCATGTTAACATAAACTACGTGTACATTTACGTATTTACCTCTGCAGTGGATCACACGGTGAGTAATTGTGCTGCCATTATGTGATACTGGATTACTGAACGAAGGATGCAGGTGCTGAGTTACGTTCAGAAGAGTCTACATCTACAGCTGTATCCGGCAGATCATTACACAATGTACTGCGGAAGATCTATGGCGTAGGAGAATCATCTTTAACCATTCCTCTTCATTTCGCAAATGATACAAGATAAGGAAGATAGTCGGTATATTCATATTATTCTTGACTCGTTCTTGAAAGTGGACTCCCTTAGTTTGGAGTTTACAGTGCATCACATTGATCAGATATTAAGTGGTGCACATAGCATTTAGAGTAATTGATACATTGGTAAAAGAAAAGCAAGATGTCGGAAAAATTTTAACTATTATTTCACAACTGCTACTCAAAAATGAGATTGTCAGGTTCGTTGGATTGTACTAATGAATATATGTAGCCAGCTCTTACAAATAACTTCAGTAATATGAATATTATTATCATTAGACCAGTAGAAATAACTACCACAAACTTTCTAGTGGTTATGTCGAAATTTCTACAAAGTTAATTACATCATGTTCTTTTGAAAGGAATAATGTATTAAAATATTTGTATAACCACGCATTTAGCAGTGGAACAGTTCCGAATGACTTAAATATGCTGATGTTAAGCCTTTGTATAAGAAAGGAGATATCGAAGTACCGTAAAATTTTCGTCGAATTCCGCATTTGCCAGGATTCTCGAAATTTTCTGAAAATGTAAAATACTAACGGCTTCTTATTTCTCTGATTATAAACAATATTGGAACGTGACGTTTTAGGTTAGGTTTTACCATGATTGTAATTGATTTCAAATAAAAGAAGCTTTCTGTTAACAGTCTCACGGTGACTGGTAACAATAATTTTCTTGTTTCATTCGATTATCAAAGTCACTGTTCAGATTCTAAAGGGTTTCAGTACTGGTAAGGCTATTTAAACATACTGTGTAAATGGAGAATGTACTTAATTCATAAGACAACAACTTGCATGCTACTGGTACACTCTGTTATCTCTCAAAGGCATTTGACTATGTGAATGACAATATTTTTTAAAGTAAATTAAGATATTGCCGTATGTCAGGAAAAGCTGCAAAACGTTTAAAATCGTGTCACTCTGATAATAAACAAATGGTGTCAGGAGAAAGGAGCCGTGTATTAAATTATCCAGCGACGTCGAACTGGAAACTAATTACATGCTGTGTCCTGCTTTACTAATTACATGTGATGTCCTTACTTTTTCTTGTATATATCAGTTATCCTCAATCAATAAAATTATATAATGCTAAACTTTTATTATTTGCTGATGAGAAAGACATTACAATAAATAGCAAATCATGTGAAGTTTCAGAAACATTAGTTCATGAAATTTTTATGGAGATTAATAAATGGGTCCTACCAACTATTTGACCCTAAACTACGAAAGAACACACTATACATACTTCAGAAATATTAGTTCATGAAATTTTTATGGAGATTAATAAATGGGTCCTACCAACTATTTGACCCTTAACTATGAAAGAACACACTATACACATTTAAAAACTTTAATATGTACCCCTCTTCTATATGCTTAAAATGTGACACAAACGGACAGGACAGGTTGACACCGTTCTTTTGATTAGAAATTGATTGTAAACTCAACTGTTGGGGGATACTACAGAACTACTGAAACTCCTAAACAGATTAGTATTTTTGAACTCCTAAATAGATCATGAATTTTTGAGTTGTTGATATTATCAAACATAGATGATGTAAAAAAATTGCTAGTGTTCTTAGCTTACTTTTATGTATTACGGAATCAAACCACCCTAAAGCTTTCCGAGTCCAGAAGCGTGAAATATGAATTATTTGTTATGTGATCTCAAGAACGTCCTGCTGCTGCCTCGAAATTTTAAGTCCACGCACGGAGTGCTTCAAGCAGAGAAAAAATACATACCTTACATTGTTCTGCGGGGAAGCAATGTTACATAATTAAGAAAGTAAGTGTCGGGTGGGTTTGAAAATGATCTGCCTTAAGATATCGTACGAAAAGTGGGAGTGCCAATTAGCTTTAGCTTTTCATTAGTAAGACATGGAGTTTTAAATTTCAAACGAGGCAGAGTATAACTTGTTTTAAAGCCAAGCACACCAGTACTTTTAATACACCGAAAAGTACAGTTTTTATAATCGTACACGCCTATTTTCCCTACGACATCCGTCGGCACACCACTTTCGAATCTAGTGACCTTTTACATTTTTAATACCTTGACGTTGCTTCAGGACAGCACCTCGTAAGATCTGTGTTAGAGGAAATGTACGAGGATCGTTCAATAAGCAACGCAACAAATTTTTTCTCAAACCCGTTTGGTTCTATTCGGGATTTCAGTACACCATATTATTCTCCAATCTTTTGGCTACAAAACCCTGTTTTTCCCCATAATCTCCGTCCAAAGCGGCGTCATTACGCCGCCATACTGGGAGGCTCTGCGAGCGCGCATGATACGAATGTGCTCGTCGAAGTGGGAGCTAACGTCTTGCTGCATCAGTAACCTAGCCATCATCCGCGGAGTGCATCCTTCATTGCGCCAAACAGGTGGAAGTGGGAAGGCGCGAGATCCAGGCTGCAGGCTGGTTGAAGAAGAACAGTACAATGACATTTTGTTATCACCTCTACGGTGTGCAGACTTGTTTGAAGCCTTGCGTTGTCGTGGAGAATGAGAAGTTTGTTTTCATTTTTGAGGAGACAAACACGCTGAAATCGTTTGTCCGGTTTCCTGTGTATAGACCAACACTCTTCTGAGTTGACTGTTGCACCGTGAGGCAGGACACCAAACAGAGTAAGTAGATCATAATACCAGAAGACCGTTGCCATGGCTTTATCAATTGAGGCTGCTGCTTTGGGTTTCTTCTTCGGTGGGGGGACAGTGTTGTGCTACTTCATGGATTGCCATTTTGTTTCTGGTTCGAAGCGATGAACCTGTTTTTCATGGTCTGTGACGATGTTCGACAAAAAATTGTCACGATCAGCATCGTATCGTGCAAACAACTCTGCACTGATGTTCCTTAGTTGCTCTTTATCGTCTTCTGTTAGGCAGCGAAGAATCCAGCGGGCACACACCTTTCAGTACACCAACTAGTGGACAAGTGTATTAGCACTACCAACAGAGATGTCCAGTTGTGCAGTTTGACTGTCAGCCGGTCACCTCGAATGAGTGTCCGCGCGTTCGGACAGTGCAGGAGTCACGTCTGTGTGCGACCGGGCGGCACGCGGGAGATAAGGGAGGTTTGTGCGACCTTGTTACGATGATGACTGACGCGAGACCCAACGACTCACCGTGGTTTTGTTCACTGCCAGCTCTCCGTAGAAATCCTTGCAATGCCTACGAATATCTGCTAGGCCTTGGTTTCCCGCCAAACGAAAATCGATGACAGTTCTCTGCCTGGAACGCACATCCACTTCAGTCGCCATTTTGAAAGCTACGCATAGCGCCGCCACCTATCGTAACTTCATGATACTACAGCAGCTGAAGCGGGAATATTTCACGATATCGCGCAACAAATTCCGCATTCTTTCAAACCAAAATTGGCCGAGAAAAAATTATGTTGCATTAGTTACTGAACGCCACCCGTACTTGACAAAGCAGCTACCGTTACTGTTGAGCACGACAGACGATCAAGATTCCGTTTCTGCAGAGTTTTGGAGCAAACTGTATTGGTAAGGCAGACGTCGCTAACTGAGAAGTCGTGACGTATTCGACCACATTTAGTTTACATTGTTTAGCAAACCTTAGCACAATTCTATTTAGTTCCGCGTATAGATTTATTACGCTTGTTAAAGTTTATGCCGGAAATAGAGTGGTTACTATTGGTGTAACTTGATGTGGACACTGTATCGCCCATATCATACCTTGGTTCTCTTTTTGTGTGGAGAGATCGCCATTATCCAGTCACACACCCTCGCCGCTTCCTGCTGGGCGGATACCGTTAGAAAAATCGGTGATTGTGCGGAGCCGTCCAGCGGCAGGCGCGCTATCTGGCGACGCCTGCCCATCAGCCGCGCCTGTATCAGGCTGGCTGGGCAGTCGAGTGGCGCCGCTTATCTCGTCGCGCACCGTGCGCTTCGATTAGCCGGCCGCGCTGCCACCTAGCGTTGTGCCGGCGGGCGTTACACACGTGCCGGCCTCGTCCCGGCTCATCTGGGGCTCTCCCCTGCTTCGGAGCGACGAACAAAGCCTCGCTGTGGGGAGAACATTTCACAAATATGTGAAAGGGTGGCGTACTGTCGTTAGAACCACCGCAGAATTCAATAACACTGATCGTCGTAACACGAGCTATATCCACAATGACAAGGCAGACTGCGATCTTTGTCGGCGGGCAAGTAGTTGCACCACACTGAACCGTGGATTTCTTTTCAAAGACAGATTTAAAATTATAATCAGACAGCACCCTCTAAATATCAGGTTACAATTTATTCAGATGCAGAAAGAAATTTTTGACTGTATGAGCTTTCGGGCTGAGAACCTTGCCGCTCCCTTTTGACACGGCCGTAGTCATAACCGCTCACAACAACCTCTGAAAGACTACACTGGTGCGAATCTGCAACACACCAGATTACTTTAAACTAAAAGTTTTTACGATTCACACTACTATACATTCCGTAGGAGGGATGGAAATGGTACAAAACACTAAAATTAAAAAATGAACTTGCCACCGAAGGTGCAACTTGATTTTAACTTCTAAGAAGAGTCTCACGGTAGAGGGGTGGCAACTCTGTATACTAAAATGACCATTTAAATAAAAGCCCATGAAATTCAATCTTACATAAAATTATACAAGGTTGGACAAACGAGTCCACATGTTCTACAGTACACATATACCGCCTCTCAGGAGGATAGGCAAGATGAAAACATATTTCAGGAATTAGGCCGTTACACTCCAACCAATAAATTCGTTAACAGACCGAATCCGACAAACATGACAGAGGCAGCTGCGAACGACAGACATACTAGCACTCCGACCGACAATCTGACCAATTTCCAACCGTCAGATCCAACTGCACAAACAACAGAGAATATCGGCCGATGTCGAGTAAACCAAGATACCTGCACCTTCTAACTCGGCCTCACCAAGATCTAGGCATCAAACACCACTCAATATAAGTTTAAAGGAATACAGAAAACACAAGTCACAACTGTCAAATCACTACGGAAGAAGTCTGCGGGTTCTAGACAACAACAACACACACCACTTGTTATCACACGCGTGAACGGCTGAGGAAACAACAATCCACAAATGATGAACAAATCGTAACAGTCGAGATTTAAAAGAAGTAACTAATTACTCAACTTGAAGATCCTGCTCCGGAGGAAAGCGAAAATTCAAAATCGCAGCTAGCGCCTCCAAATACAACATCGCGTGCCCGCCGCCAAAAGCCCCGGCCTGGCTTCGAGCTGTGGAGACTACGTCGCTGCTCAGGAACAACGAACCAACCGGGTCCAACCACATCCCGACTCGGAAAATGGTGTTCATTCTCAGGATCCAAGACATCATCGATTAAGACGAACCGCCGGGCAAACGACCAACGACAGCCCGCTTTCTCCGACAGCGGTCCCAGCGAATACTAACACCATACGGACCCGACTGTTGCTGGCTGCCAACTCTTCACGGCTGATACTCGTGCCAGTGCTCAGCAGACCACATGTCGCCACCCGACGACCAGCCGACCGATCGACCAACGACCTACCGTCTGCGTCGACCACGGTCCCAGCGCGTACTTGCACCGTGCGGACCTGCCTGCTGCTGATTACCAACTCGTCCAACAGCGGAGTAACGACGAACCCGACTCAGTCCACAACCCAACAGCGACTGAGACTTAGGGCCGACTGACTAACATGCGAGTGTCTGCCTTCCGACTGCCTCTGTCGACTCACTGTACCGACTCCCAGACTGACTCCGACTGACTAAACAGAACCACTGGCGAGCTCATAGCGCCACTTAAATACACGTGAACAGGCAACCTTTCCCCTTTCCCGCCAGAGGCGCCACCGACAGAAACGGAGGGCGACTGCTTCACACTACGCGCTGCGGCGCGCTCTTCAAAACAGCAATTTTTACCACGGACGGAATTATTACACTTCCGACTTTGACGGACACAGAATTTGCGTACCCTCTGTCTTCTCCACTGCCTTATCAACGTACACTGTCCTTCGTTTCTCTCCTCGATCTTAACGCTCTTGTTTGAACAACATGGCAGAAACATCCGTTCCCTTCAGAGAAAAATTCTTTCTGTTCCAATCGTTCAGCTACTTTCTCGAAATCATTCTCAGTAGCATGTACCCGACTCTGTAATAACGTTCCACATTATACACCAGACCTAATGTTTATAAAAAGGCAAAAGTTCAGAAGCAATTATCTGCAACATGCCACGATAAGAGGACGTGTAGAACAATGGTACCATAATAAGTTATTTACATAGCAGAGAGGGGTCGTCCGCATACGCCCAACAACGCCATCTTTGGTGTGACCACCGGCCGGAGTGCCCGAGCGGTTCTAGGTGCTACAGTCTCGAACCGCGCGGCCGCTACTATCGCAGGTTCGAATCCTACCTCGGGCATGGATGTGTGTGATGTCCATCGGTTCGTTAGGTTTAAGTAGTTCTAAGTTATAAGGAACTGATGACCTTAGCAGTTAAGTCCCATAGTGCTCAGAGCCATTTGAACTATTTTCTTTGGTGTGACCAGGCAGGTCAGCGTTATGCAGTGCTGAGTCTGTGGGGAGCCATACGACGAAGATGAGAAGTGGAAACGTGTAACCAAGTGCCATTAAGCCTTTCCGATATCACAAGATGGAATGCCAGCATGTCAGTGCGATCTAACGAGGCACTATGATTGGTCTCCGGGAGGCGGATCTGTCGTTCTGTGACACTGAATCTCGTATATGGCGCTACTTCAACAATGAGGGATATGTGGAGCCAGTGGAGAGAATACGGCCGACCGTACACAATGCCGATACTGTTACTGGAGTCGACAGTGGCGTGCTGAGTGGCAAAATGTATGTATGTACGCTGTTTAGGTTTTTATGTTGGTAACGCCTCGTAGCGCTCTCTATTTAAGTCGCTGACTGAGCTGTGTACAGTCTGTGGCTGGTTGGACTCGTTGGAAGTTATTCGCTAGTGTGCAGTGTTGGGCAGTTGGATGTGAACAGCCCGTAGTGCTGGGCAGTTGGAGGTGAGCCGCTAGCAGTGGTGGATGTGGGGAGAGAGATGCCAGAGTTTTGAGATGTTAACATGACCGGACAATGTGGACGTGAGTCCGTCAAAAAAAGAAATTTGTTAAATGGTTGTCACCAATGTATATAATGACTTTTAAACAGTATTAAGGTAAATATATTGTTTCTTCTCTATCAAAATATTTCATTTGCTAATTATATGCCTATCAGTAGTTAGTGCCTTCAGTAGCTAGAATCTTGTATTTAGCTGGCAATATTGGCGCTCGCTGTATTGCAGTAGTTCGCGTAACTAAGATTTTTGTGAGGTAAGTGATTCATGAAAGGTATAGGTTATTGTTAGTCACGGCCATTCTTTTGTAGGGATTATTGAAAGTCAGTTTGCGTTGCGCTAAAAAAATATTGTGTGTCAGTTTAGTGATGATCAGAATAAGTAAAGAGAGAAATGTCTCAGTACGTTCAGTTTCACTCTGGAGTTTGAAAATGAAGTAACATAGAAATTGTTAAGGCTTTCGTGGCCACTTGTTGACAAACTGCCTATTGGCTTCTGTCTCGGGTTCTGCCGACGTTCATCTAATGATTTTTCAGACGTTTCGCCAGCACGAGTGGCTGGCATTGTCAAAGCTTCATCCTCCATTGCCCAGTTCACCACCGGCAATGGAGGGTGAAGCTTTGACAATGCCAGCCACTCGTGCTGGCGAAACGTCAGAAAAATCATTAGATGAACGTCGGCCGAAGAACCCGAGACAGAAGCCAATAGGCAGTTTGTCAAATAACATAGAAGTTTTAACAGCACAGTGTTTCTTTACATTCAAAGGGGAAGTGTCATGTAGTGATTTCGGACGAGTCCCTCTTCAAACTATCCTACGGTGATGGCCGCATACGCATTCAATGTCGCCATGATGAAAGCAGTCAGACAATTGTTCAGCGGTGTAGTGAACAAACACCAAGTGTGATGTTCTGCGTATAAGACACGATCTCACCTCCTACGTCTTCAGGGGAATCCGAACAGCAACTGTTGCGTCAGGGAGGTTTTACTGCCTGAAGCACTGTCCCTCCTCCAAGCGTTCCATTTGCCATATTTCAGCAGGACAACACACGGCAGTATGTGGCGAGCAATGTTCTAGCCTTCTTCGCAGAATGATGGGTACCACTGCTTCGCTGGCCTGCCCGTTAGTCTGACATGTCGTCCATTGAACATGTCTGGGATATGGTCGCTCGGCAGATTGTTCTTAGCTCCTCTTGCAGCCGTAGTTGAAGGTTTGTGGATGCGCCTACGAGAATATTCCCCAGCACCATGTTGAGGCGCTCATCGATTCCAACCCACGACGTCACGCGTCTCTCATTGCAGCACGTGGTGGCGCTACTCTGTACTGAATTTCCACAGAGTGCATGTGCAGGTCTGTAATTCTAAACATCAGTGTAGTGACATGTCTCCGATCTGTGAAACAAATTTAACTGTGATCACTTACCTCGGTCTTCGTGTTTCACCTTTTTCAAACAGTAGCTTACTAGAGAACTGAATAAGAAATCCAGCTTCGAAACAGAGTTAATGACATATCTGCTAAAGCAACAATAGTGATTACCACTACGCCTTTACACTACTACGCTACCCTCGTACACCCTTCCTCCTCATTTCTCAGTATTCTTAGCTGTGCAGACTTCTTAAATTTCTTCCCCCCCCCCCCCCCCCCTCCAACTCGCTGTGTGAAACGCTGGTGCGATATGAGAGGGCCTGATGACCCTAATCAGATCAGTTAGAGAATACATGTATATGTACTACACTGACAGAAACAGTACGTGTTAGTACGGAGTTCGTCTCCTGTGGTTGTGAATACAAACATCCAGACAACACGGCACGGAGTTATACAAGTAACGGATGTAGATCTGTGATTATTCTATGCCGCTTGTACGTGATCCCGCATTTCCAGTAAGTTGGTGTTTAGGGGTAGAACCCTGATGGCTTGCACCATGGCAACCTACAGGTTCACGATCGGTGGGGGATGAGGAGATAAGACAGAGTATCTACAGCTGCAAGGCACCCTCGGATGGTAACAGCAGTACAACAACGAATTTTCTCCTGTTGAAATAGTGCATGGGCGTGGGGATGGTAGAGCCATCAGCTGTAGGACGATCTCCACCTACCATGGGGCTGTCATGGAGTCCATTAAAAATATTACCGGTGAACGGACACCATAGGATATCACTTCCCACACAATCAGAACAGGCTGGCGGGAAGAATCGTGTGTGATTAGAAATTGCAATTCGGGTGCCCACCATTGCGCCTCCAGACATGTGCCGGGTTCTAGTCGAATCGAAGGCAGAAGCGGGACTTGTCAAGAAAGACAACCCGCAGCCAGTCTGCTGGACCCCATTCGTTGCCGCCACGAGACAAGTCGGGCGCGACACTGTGGGGGAGGGAGTAGCGGGCATTGTAACGGTCAGCGTGCGGCGAGCCCTGCGTCTTGTAGCTGTGTATCAATGGCACGAGCACTTACGGGATATTGCTTTCAAATATGAGTATATATGTGTCGGTGTATAAATTAAGACGAATATTCTTAATTTGTATTGTGTAAACTAATGTCTTAATTTGAATTATTTGAGGTAATAATTAAAAAAATACTACGATGTAGAGGATATTCAATGTATCACTACTGAATGTATTATATAACCTGTTTTAACCACGCTGAAGGGCAGGCCACCAGCAGTAAATAAATACATAAATAATAAAAATAACTGAAGAATATTCACATTACTATAAGTACGTGAGGTGTAAAGTGACATCAGTGTGTAACATCTATTTTTGACCTATTTTGTATCAGTATCGATATTTAAACGTCAGTTTGTAGTATTGCTTATGTAGAATGTTCTATTTGTAACGGAAATTCTTTGACTTTCTGTACATACTTTTGAAAGATGTTGTTTAAATTATGTTTGTGGATTAAATAACTAATGGAATGATTGTTATGTAATGTACGGTAAATGACTTGGTCCATAGATAAGGAACGTAGGGTTGAATGTCAAAGATGTAGGAAAGCCCCGTAGCTACGGAAGTAGCCTGGCAGAGTAGAAAAGGTGTGGTTGGCGCGCAAGTGGCAACTCGTCCTTTGTAACGGGTAAGGAGTCTTGGCTGAGAAATACTGTCATTAACATCTCGTTAGCCGTAGCGGATCACTGCGGCTCATATTCCTGGAGTTTTGAGGCCAGAAGAGCTTAAGGACAGTATTTATGGGCCTCGGATGCTGCTTTTTGTGATACCATAATCATGGAATGTTTTTTGGCAGTATAAAAATATAATTCCGACGCCAAGAAGATCAGTAATAGAGCGACGCCAACTGTATTGCTATGACTGCATCGCCGCCAGGTTAATAGCCACTGCAAATTACGCCACCAGTACCACCAGCCTTCCACGAAACTGTTTATATTTGGCACTCTGTAAATGGACCAGGTATTTGAGAAATTTGGTTGATTTTATAATAATAATTGTGGTGTTGCTAAAAACTCTATCTTACACCCGTGATTATCTAATTCACAAACCTGGACAGGACTCATATCCTAGTGAATTTACTTCCAAGTGTCCTGGTTTATTATGAGTAAGAGATTGAATTTGAATTTAATGTTGTGTTGTCATTTGCTCAGCCAATTATACTTTTGAGTAGGTCTAAAGACTGCTTGTGAAAGCACATTTGTTATTTAACGAGTGATAGTTTGTTGTGCTTTACTTAATTAATAATTAAGTGTAAGAACAATTACCGTTTCTCATAATTTGTTTTATAAACTGTTACAGCTAGTTCATTTAAGGTACGTGTTGTTGAGGGACATATGTTACAGTTTACCGTCTCATTGGCCATTTGTTTTTTAGTAACACATTTATCTGCAAGGTTAGTTTACTGTGTTGTAGTAGGAATAGATGTAAGGAAAGAGATTAGTGGGTGTGTCAAGAAAGGTTAGGATAGCCCTAGGTTATCTCACGGTCACATATGAACAACTCTAATTTTAAGTGGTCAGTGGTACGTTGTAACTGGATCTCGATCTCGGTGTAGCTCCGAATATTAATAGTAATTGTTGTAATACTACGTTGTCAACTAACGATTGTAATGAGTAAGTATTGTGAAAAATGTTCCCTTCTAAAGAGTCTGACGAACTTTGAAAATCGTCTGCTGTTGACACTTTTCATGCTATTTATTTCACTTAGCCATCTGCTCGAATATCTGGGGAGGGGGCGGGGGGGGGGGATTGCAAGGAATGTCTTAAGCTATTATGTGTGGTGAACCAATCAATATTATTGCTTGGCTGAGAAACTGATATAGCAATGGCTGCATGCCAGTGGTCAAAGTGATCCACTCTGTTCTTCCGACTGCAGCTGTACGGACATGCCGACCTTTTTTTATATTTGTCTTGTGATAAAATAAATCAGTACAGTAAGGCAAATTGTTCTGAATTAAGATCAGATAGTTGCTTGCATGCACTGCCTTCGAATCATTATAACGTACGAGGCTTTTCAGATTGATTTACGTGGAAACTTTGCATTTTTATTTCACGTTGGCATGGCTATTCCTTTCTTCATGTTCGCAGCTTGGTTATAAGACATGGAAATCAATATGCAATGTCTGTTCACTCATTTAGGCTTCCACCTTGCTTATTCATGGCTTTTTCACTCATTAACTGATGTTATGGACGTTAATAAGAGTAAAGGGGTGATTTTTATTTGTCTTTGTCTATGGTCATCTAATATCTCGTATTCCGCAGAAGAGGAATTTTGTGTAAGACATGAGATTTTGTATTCCTCTTCTACTCACTACACATGGGTATATATTCAGTATTCGTATAATCTGTAATTTTTAGGAATGTATTTCTCACTCTTCCGATCTTTATTCATATCTTCATCTGCAGCTATCTTCTTTCTGTATTTAGAAAATATTTTGGCTTCCATCTGGCGCAAAATAATTTATAGGTGTATACTATTACCACATTTTTATTAAAATTACGTATTTATAATTTGTAATTGACGTTAACATGAGCACACAAGCGATCTCTAGCTGCACTAAATGTAAACCTCTTCTCTAGTAACTTTTTCTGCGGGTCAGTTCAGTAGCGGTGTTGCATCTGTGATGTATTCTCTGATCTGTAATATGAGAGGGATGTGCTAGGCGAAACATTTTGTAAATACTGGTTTTATCTTTGAACATATTGTACATAATGTTTTCTACTTTGAAATGCCGATGTATCTTGCCTTAACTGTCCAGTTAATTAAGATATGGAGTATATTTACTGCTCAAATTGGGCGTTTTTTAACTTGTACCGTGGCACGTGTGATAATGGTGGAATCTGTGTACTGTATTTGACATGTAAGCTAGTCTTCATAACGTAATATGTTTTACACTTTATGTACAATATTAGCGAATCAGATGATGGTAACTCAGTTTATCGATACCGGTCATCGGAAATAAAGGTTCTACAAGTGCGACTTTCGCTGACAGGTCGTCTTTCTTCAGGTTGAACTTTTATTCACAGTAACGACCGGTTTAGCGTCAGTTGAAGGCGCTTCGTTCGTTGAGAGAGGTTCTCTTTAACAGGTCATAGTGAAAAGGCCAACGGTATAGTTTAAATAATTAAATAATATTTGCCCCATCCCTGCTATCTCTGTCTCCCACCCACCACAGCAAAGTTTTAAAAATGAAACAGTTTACATCTACATCTACGTTATTACTCTGCTATTAACAATAAAGTGCTTCGCAGAGGGTTCAATGAACCACCTTCAAGCTGTCTCTCTACCGTTACACTCTCGAACGACGAGCGGAAAAAATGAATACTTAACTTTTTCTGTGCGAGCCCTGTTGTCTCTTATTTTATATTTTATGATGGCTCAAACGGCTCTGAGCACTATGGGACTTAACCTCTGAGGTCATCAGTCCGCTAGAACTTAGAACTACTTAAACCTAACTAACCTAAGGACATCACACACATCCATGCCCGAGGCAGGATTCGAACCTGCGACCGTAGCGGTCGCGCGGTTCCAGACTGTAGCGCCTAGAACCGCTCGGCCACTCCGACCGGCATTTTTGATGGTCACTTCTCCCTATGTAGGTGGTGCCAACAGAATGTTTTCGCTATCGGAGGAAAAAACTGGTGATTGAAATTTCATGTGAAGATCTCGTCGCAACGAAAAACGCATTTGTTTTAATGATTGCCACTCAAATTCACGTATCATTTCTGTGGCACTATCTCACATATGCAAAGCGAGCTGCCTTTCCTTGAACTTTTTCGATGTCATCCGTCAGTCCCACCTGATGCGGATCCCACAGCGCACAGCAATACTCCAGAGTAGGGCGGACAAACATGGTGTAAGCAGTCCCTGTAGTAGACCTGTTGCATCCAGAATGAGATTTTCACTCTGCAGCGGAGTGTGCGCTGATATGAAACTTCCTGGCAGATTAAAACTGTGTGCCCGACCGAGACTCGAACTCGGGACCATTGCCTTTCGCGGGCAAGTGCTCTACCAACTGAGCTACCGAAGCACGACTCAAGTTCTGCAAGTTTGGCAGGAGAGCTTCTGTAAAGTTTGGAAGGTAGGAGACGAGATACTGGCAGAAGTAAAGCTGTGAGTACCGGGCGTGAGTGGTGCTTCGGTAGCTCAGATGGTAGAGCTGTTGCATCTTTTAAGTGTTCTGCCAATGAATCCCAATTTTTGGTTTACTCTCCCTTAGTATTTAGATGAATTTACAGACTTCAGGATTGTGTCACACCGCGTAATCGACATTTAGCGGATTCCTTTTAGTACTCATGTGAATAAGTTCACACTTTGCTTTGCTACTTTTCACACCATGCTGATATCGTATCTAAATCATTTTGCAATTCGGTTTGGTCATACGATGACTTAACAAGACGGTAAATGATAGATTATCTGCAAACAATCTAAGACGGCTTCTCAGATTGTCTCCTATGTCGTTAACATAGAACAGGAACATTAGAGGGCTTATGATACTCCCTGGGGGAAAGCCAGATATTACTTCTGTTTTACGCGATGACTTTCCGTCTATTACTAGGAACTGTGACCTTTCTGACAGATAAATCACAAATCCAGTCGCACAACTGAGGCGATACTCTATAGGCACGCAGTTTGGTTAGAAGACGCTTGTGAGGAACGGTGTCTAAGGCCTTCTTGAAATCTAAAAATATGGAATCAATTGGACATCCCCTGTCGATATCACTCATTACTTCTTGAATATAAAGAGCTAGTTGTGTTTCACAAGAACGACATTTCCTGAATCCGTGCTAACTATGCGTCAATAAACCGTTTTCTTCGAGGTAATTCATAATGTTCGAACACAGTATATGTTCCAAAACTCATCTGTAAATCGACGTTAGTGATAAGGGCCTCTAATTCAGTCGATTATTCATATTTCCCTTTTTGGGTGTTGGTGTACCATGAGCAGTTTTCCAGTCTTTAAGTGTGGATCTTTCTGTGAGCGAGAGGTTGTATATAATTGCATCAGCATACTGTCAGAGGAAGCTGAGTGGTATACAATCTGGACCGGAGGCCTTGCCTTTATTAAGTTATTTAAGCTGCTTAGCTACGCCGAGGATATCTACTTCTATGTTTCTCATCTGGGTAGTTATTCTTGATTGGACTTCAATAATACTTACTTCGTCTTCTTTGATGAAGGAGTTTCGGAAAACATTGTTTAATAACTCTGCTTTAGTGGCACTGTCATCAGTGACTTGACCGTTATTATAGCGCAGTGAAGGTATTGATTGCGTCTTGCCACTGGCGTGCTTTATGTATGATTTCGCAACCATTTACGCTTCGAGTGGGCAAATGTACTAATTGTTCAAAATAATTTTCTGAGAAAGCATTCAGCACAATTTGGGATGAAGTTTTATGCCTGACGCCGACTTTAAACGTATAATTTTTCCTTCATATCTAGAGTAGATTGAAGTCACCACCAAATATAATTGTATGATTGGGGTACCTATTTGAAATGGGACTCAAGTTTTCTTTGAACTGTTCAGCAACTGTATCTTCTGAGACGAGGGGTCAGTAAAACGATCTAATTAATAGTTTAGTCCGATTGTGAAGTATAACCTCTACTCATACTATTTCGCAGGAACTGACTACTTCAATTTAGTTACGAGGTAAACTACTTCTGACGGCAATAAATTCTCCACCACCAATTGTATTTAATCTATCGTTACTGAACACTGTCAGGTCGTTTGAAAAAATTCGGCTGAACTTATTTCCGGCTTTAGCTAGCTTTCCGTACCTATAACTATTTGAGCTTCAGTGTTTTCTATTAGAGTTTGAAGCTCTGATTCTTTCCCAACACAGCAACGACAATTTACAACTACAATTCCGATCGTTTATGCAAGTACCTTTCTGTGTTTTACCTGCCATCTTTTAGACGACCGCCCTTTCTGTGGTTTCCTGAGACTCTCTAACCCAAAAAAACAAACGCCCAGTCCCTTCCACACAGCCCCCGCAACCCGTGTAGCTGCTTCCTGCACCCGATGTCGCAAGTCAAGGAATCTGCAGCCAACACGGTCAGAAAACTGCCTGAACCTCTGATTCGGACCTTCCACTCGGCTCTGCACCAAACCACCACAATCTGTTCTATCGAAGATGCTGTAGATGGTGAGCTCCGCCTTAATCTCGCAAGCAAGACTGGCAGTCTTTACTATTTCCGCTAGCCGTCCGAAACCAGAGAGAATCTCCTCCAATCCAAAGCGACGCTCGTCATTGCTACCGACATGAGCCACCATCTGCAGCTGGCCGCACCCTGTACTCTTTATGGCATCCGGAAGCATCCTTTTCATATCCGGAATGACTCCCCCCTGGTATGCACACGGAGTACACACTGGCTTCCTTCCCCTCCTTGGCAGCCATGTCCTAGGGGGCCTCATTACGCGCCTAACGTTGGAGCTCCCAGCTACCAGCAAACCCACTCTCTGTGAATGCCCAGATCTTGCGGGCCGAGACGCTTCCTCTGGAACAGGGTGGACGACTGCATCCGACTCGGAGACTTCGTCAGCCTCAGAAAACGCCCGAAACCTGTCCGTACTATCGGCCCCTAGGAAAGTCTTTCGCTGCCTGCCACAGCCTGGAATGATCTCCCACTCGACCACAGGTGAGGCGTCAACCTCTGTGCAGGCGTTACCCGGGGCGGCCACAGAAGTGGATCGATTGGGGTACAAGTGGGATGTGCTCACATCCGACACCCTGCAGTGATGCCCCTTGGCAGCAGCCTCGAGCTGTGTGACGAAAGCCAACACTGCCCGGAGTTGTGAGTGAAGTGTCACCAACTCAGCTCGCATCTGCACACAGCAATCACAATTCCTATATATTATTGAAGTAGCTCCTTTTTGAAGCTCGTAAAAATATGTAACAAACGAACAGTGATAAAAATCATTTCACAAAACCTGAAAAACCACAAATGAAACCAATGGCTGATTTATGCTACATGTGATTATTGTCACCAACATGTGTCTGAACCAGTAATAAATTCAGTGTTCCATCTTAGTACAACGCTTGGTGTAAGGCATCAGAACATTAAATTAATTATTTTCCACAACCATTATGCTTCTCATGTGCCACAATATTCTTTCCAAGTCTAAAATGTCTGCTAAAACACATCAGCAACACAAAATAGTTGCAGCAAGTGTCGATTTGTCATGTTCCACATACGCACATTAAGTGCCTTAACGTGACTGTCAACTTTAAAGTAAGTATTCCATTACTATTTTCATACCTAAATAGTTATGACTGACATGAGAAACTAAGATTAGTCCTAACGGATCGATGTCGTCGAACTAAACTGACCAGGCCTATAGCTGCATTGAATACGGGTAGGCTCAAGTTTTACACTAAGCAGGCGACACATAAACAGTCAGATTTACTAGAAGAATGTAATTAAGTATATGCCTACATTTAATCTAAGTCACAGTACACCTCCAAGTTAAATATTTACACATCTGATCATTAGCTGATGATAATGTTCACAAATATCATATTAGGAGGAATAAAGATACTGCATCATCTTATGAACTATAAAAATATAATCAATGATGTGTGATGGAAATTATTCATTTTTATTGCAAATGACATGTTGGGTACAGTAACAACTTTTGACGAGATTCGCAATGATTGTGAATCATACCTACAGTTCCCAGTCTCTCTAAAGGTTTAAAGGGTGTATTTCCGATACTAAACTATCAAGCAACACAATCATCTGTAAAAAATAAGCAATCTAGATACACTGCATACAGCCAAACGACATAGAAACTGAACAAACACTACATTAGGAACAGTGGCGGCTGCTCTATAAGAGCACAAGAGCACGTGAACACCCTAACTTTCGACACCTTGCAGATTTTTTTTTTCTTTGAATGACATTAAATTGAACCCTGATACTTCAATCTGAAAGGCTCAGCACGTAAATTTACCGCACTACTGCTCCTCTAGATTCCGTGAAACTTAGCATCAGGGTTGCAAGCGCACCTTCAGCTGTGCACGTTTTAAGGAGCTTTTGCGCATGCACAACTCGCGTGACGTAATTGTCTTATGGGCCAAATACATACTGATTTGATAAACAACTTACAAGCTCAAATGGTTCAAATGGCTCTGAGCACTATGGGACTTACCTTCTGAGGTCATCAGTCCCCTAGAACTTCGAACTACTTAAGCCTAACTAACCTAAGGAAATCACACACATCCGTGCCCGAGGCAGGATTCGAACCTGCGACGAAAGCGGTCCCGCGGTTCCAGACTGTAGCGCCTAGAACCGCTCGGCTACACCGGCCGGCCAACTTACAGGGTTCACGATGTGCACAGGTAGTCCTTGCCACTCAGCTGGAAGTCTGCGTCAGTGCCACCAGGTGGCAGCTCACAGTGGCAGACTTTTATCCCCATTCGCTGGGCATAAATCTGTCTCGGTGCAAGCGCTCTCCTCAGATATGCTGATTCACTCAGTATCATCATCATCATCATCTGTCGGGAATACAAGCCTCTCCATCGTGTTCTGTGTTTCCACCATTCCCCCTCTTCCACCTTCGTCCAGTTCTCTCCTCTTCTCGTCACACATTCCTTCACTCCCTTCACCCATCTATCTCTTGGTCTTCCTCTGGGCCTCTTCCCCTCCAGTTGCAGATCAAACATCCTCTTTAGAATTCTTCCCTCATCCATTCTCTTCATGTTTCCATACCACTGCAATCTTGATTTTTCTATCCTGTCCTGTACTGGTTCCTCCTTTAGTCTTTCCCTCACATACACATTTTGCAATCTGTCTCGTCTTGTTACACTCAACCTGCTCCTCTGGAACTTCATTTCACTAGCCTGTATTCTACTTTTGTCGCTTTTGTGCATTACCCATGTCTCACTTCCGTATGCCAATATGGGGACAAAGTAGGTTCGGTATATAATTCCCTTGGATTTCTGTGGCACCTCCTTGCTCCAAATAAGCCCCCTAATGCATTTGTAGAACTGCCCTGCTTTTCTGCACCTTTCATTTATTTCCATTGCGTTTCCCCCCTTACTTTCAATCATGCTTCCCAGGTACTTGAAGTTCTCTACCACTTGTAGTTTTTCCCCTCCACAAGTTATATCCACATTTGGCCTATTCTTCTTCCTTGTTGTGACAATTATTTCACTTTTCTTTGCAGAGAAATGCATTCCATATTGTGCTGCCGTGGCCTCCCATACATCTAACTGCTCTTGCACCTCCTTCTCGCAATTTCCCCATAACATCAGGTCATCGGCAAAAAGCACTGCTTTCATTTAATGATCTCCAATTGCGTCTGATACTTGCTGTAGGATTTCATCCATAACAATAATATACAATAAAGGCGAAAGTGCACTTCCCTGTCGCAGCCCATTTTCCAGCTTGAACCATGCAGTACGTTCCCTCCCCACTTTCACACAACTGTCACTTCCCTCATACATTTTTCTGACTTTTCGTGTTATCTCTTCATCTATCCCTTTTGCGTTCAGCACATCCCAGAGCTTGTCCCTATAGATACTGTCATACGCCTTCTCAATATCTAAAAAGGCCATGATTAAGTCCTTCCCGTACTCATAGTGCCTTTCCTGCAGTTGCCTTACCGCAAATATGAGGTCCGTTGTTGATCTTCCCGGTCTGAAACCATACTGCTCCTCTTGCAGTCTACTTTCAATACTGCTTCTTATTCTCTTCTCCAGGATCTTTTCATAGATTTTTCCACAGTGGCATAGCAGGGTGATTCCTCTGTGTACTGAATACAGTATACTGAAGTAAAATTTTATCGTACTTCAGTGTATGTTACAGTTAACTGATAGTATTTTGTGTGTTTCTGAATGAGTTATAGTATATTAAGTTATGAATTCTATGATACAGTAGCCCATTTGAGGTGCTGGGTACCATAAGGGCCTAAAGCTCGTCACCGTTAATTGTGAGACTCTAGCAATTATTCGTGCTTCTGAAAGCTGTTGAAGTTATGGTGAATCAGGTTTATCTGTACTGGAGGCCAACATTGTATATACAAAAATTCACGAAAAGCTGTTATCACTGGTTTGTCTGATACTCACTTAAATGTGGGACAGACGGCAGTGAACACTAGACCCATATGGATTTCAGCGCCTCCTTTGCATTCTAATCAAGTGACCATATCGGTAGACATCACTATTTGAGTTTAATCATTTCCACGAACAGCTATTTGTGTTTGTAGTTTGTTGTTTACTGTGCTGAAATCGGCTTTCGTGTGCAGTGTAAATATGAGCTTGTTGGATCTATTTTACTTGTTATCAGAAAAGTAAAGCTATGAGGACGAGTCGTGAGTCATGCTTGGGAAGCTCAGTCTGTAGAGCATTTGCCCGCGAAAGGCAAAGGTCCAGAGTTCAAATCCTTTTCTGGCACACAGATTAGTTTTCCAGGAAGTTTCACGTCAGCGCACACTCCGTTTCAGAGCGAAAATCTCATTCTGGGAACAGAAAAGTACAATTACCAGGAAAAATTAGCCGCAAAGGGGCTATGGCCTCCTATGATTGAGAGACTGACGAAATCAAATAAGCGTGACTACAAGCGAACATTTAAAAAGGAAGTGTACAGTTAGTACAAGCTGCTGTGTGGATGCAGTGTAAGAATATCTAATTTTCAGTCCAGGAGTACATTCGTTAACTAACATACCTGTTAACGATCTTGTACATTTGTCCGAAAAAAATGGGCAAGCACGAAATCTCCCACTTACAAAAAAACGCAAAATGGAGAGTTGCGAAAGCTTATTATTTCGTTATTGTCCTAAACCGTACTTAATTATGTATAAAACAACAAAATCCCGCAAAACAATTATTTCTTTTGTCAGATAAGTTATGCATTCTATAATGTTTTTAGCATTATTGGCAGTGGCAGCAGTTCTATTAACTTGTTGATAAGCATAACTGTTATACAGCATATGCTATTAATTTCACATTCTCAAATTTATCTGAATCTAAAAATTTGTGAACATCCACAATGTATACTAACGAGCCACCATTGGTTAGGAAGGAAGGAAGTAGGCGTTTTTTTCACTTTGATTTCAGGAAGGAAACACATATTTTATTACGATGTATCACTTAAACTGCAATAGACACAGTTTGCTAACACACACTCATGAAACGACCTAAGATGGTAAAAGAGAAACGTGACAGATCTAAAGACGATGACAGAATCGGTATCTCTAAAACAAAATTAATAATCATTTATTGTATTATATGTAAGATTTCACACAATTTGCGTGCAGAATGAAGCTTCAATTTAAATACTCCAGCACCTAAACTGATCAGCCAGAAGAATATCACCACCGACCTACTATCCAGATATCACGCCCAGCGTCTTCTGGCGAGGAATGACTGGTAGTCAGATATACGCTCGGTGCATGTAAAATCAGTAAGTGTGCTGTCCATGTGTAGAATTGGGAAGGCACACGATCTATTTCATTTTGACCGAGGGCAGATAGTGGCTTGGCACGAGCATTCCGGAAATTGCACGACCTTGCGAAACCAAGGTGAATCCACGTCCAGACGTCAGCCACACCTAGTTACAGATATGAGGACGGTGGCAAACTGTGGCGGAACCAAAATTAGACTTTAACATTGGGAAAAGTACAAGTAAGTCTCAATACACATTGCACCCAACACTCCTAGCGAAGTGACTCCGCACACAACGACGCACGTATGTGCTAATATTAACACCGCGACATCGGCAACTACGACTGAAAAGAGCACTTGACAAAAGGCACTGGACGTTGAAACAGTGGCAAGCATTGCGTGGTCAACATCATACCGTTGGAAGGATACAGGTTCGTCGTCTTCCAGGTGAACAACTATACAGCGGCGGCGACTCCATTATGCACTGCGGAACATTCACGAGTGCATCGATGAGTCCAAGGAAGCTCTTACAAGGCACCATGATGGCCAAGCACTATTGTGCAGCGGTTGCAGACCATGTACACCCCTTCGTGACGATCATGTTTACACGACGGCAATGGCATCTTTCAGCAATATAATGCGCCGTATCACAAGGCCAGGAGTGTAATGGAGTCGTTCGACGAACACAGTGGAGAGTCCCAGTTGATGTACTGGCCCCCTCAACTCGTCAGACCTCAACTGGATTGAACACCTCTGGAATGAGACTGAACGTGGCATCATGGTTCATCGCCCCCTTCCCATAATTTATGGGAATTAGGCTACGTATGCACTCAGAACGCCGACCTTCTCCCTGCGGACCCAGGGGTTAGAATAGGCCCGAGGTATCCCTGCCTGTCGTAAGAGGCGACTAACCCACACTTTTCAGCTCTAAAAGTTCAGGTCCCATTTTATGTTTTCACCTGCCACTTTCCTAATTCTACAGAACTGCGGGCCATATGGGGAAGAACGCCTTACGTGGTGCACGAGTTATCCATAGAGCCCTTAGATTCGATCACCTGAACCTCTTGTCATGGCTTTGCATCTCCATCTTCAAATCAACTGTTTGGATGAGGACAATTTCTGGGGTATGTCATCTTCTCCCGTTGTCTCCTGTCCTCTTCCCCCCCCCTCCCCCCCCCCATGACAATATTGGATTTCTCTGCGCCCAATATCCAGCATGGTAGCCAGTCACTAGTGGTGGGGCCATCATGTACCCAATTGGTGGTAGCCCCCTGGCAACACAGGGATCGCACTGCTGATACCTGAACTGTAAACTCCCCTCATATACCAATGACTAGATGCATGTCTTCCTGGGGCATCAGGACTCCCAGCAATAGTCATCATGCCAGGTGGCCTTTGCTGTGGTTGAGTGGCGCCCTTGAGGAGAGTCCCTGATCGGAGTGGATGGCATCAGGTCGGATGGCCCGCAATTAAGCGGACTAACTCATCTCTTGCTGGTGACCGTATGGCGCCAGCAGTCTCTAAGAAGGGCAATATCGAGTACAATGCTGACAGGTGTGACCCTAAATCGTTTCCTTCCCTCGCTACACCGTGGGAGTAACATAGGGCTACAGAGAGAAGAGAGCCATAATCGCCTGGACGGTGACTCATTTCTACCTATGAAGGCTCAATTTTTTGTCGAACATCTTGAGGGTAAATTTGAGGATGTGACAGCACTGCCCAAGACGAGAAGCGGTGCAGTCTTGATTCAGACAGCATCCTCAGCATAATCCCAGGCGTTAATCGCTTGTGACTAACTGGGTGATATTCCTGTTTCTGCCGCTCCCCACAAAAGACTCAACATGATGCAGGAGATTATTTTCCATCGCGACCTCCTCTTGCAGTCTGACGACGAGCTCGACGCCCATCTAGAACGGCGGGGTGTTCATTTCATCCGGCGCGTTTTCAGGAGACCCAAAGACAACAGGGTTGCTACCAGTGCTTTCATCTTGCCCACTGAGGGTAATTCATTGCCTGAAATGATCAAGGTCATGGTTTACTGCTGTGACGTTAAACCATAAGTCCTTCCCCCTATGCATTCTTTAAGTGCTGGAAGTTTGAGCACTTGTCTTCCCACTGCACTTTCAGCGCCACATGTCGAGACTGCAGACGTACACTGCATCCAGATACACCCTGTGTGCCTCCTCCCACTTCTATCAACTTCAGAGAGCAGCACTCCTCCTGCTAGCTAGACTGCATAGTACTCCAAAAGGAGCAGAAAATCATGGAGTACAAGACCCTGGACCCGTTGACTTACCAAGAGGCTAAACGTAAATTTGAACGACTACGAACTGTTTGGTTGACGTCCACATACGCTGCAGCTACACTACCATCGCCATCACAAGTATCTATTGTACCACACTCTGTGCTACGAACAGAGCCTCCAGAATACATCCGCCTCCTTGGTGGTAGCGGGAAAATCCCCTTCCATTTCTCCCAAAATACCTACTTCAGGAGCAAGACACCCTCTAGCAAAAAACGCAGGGGACATCGGTCTCCTCACCCCAGCTGGAGAAGCAACAGCCTCCCCTGGCTGGGGTCCCTTGGGACCCTCTCTCCCAGGGTCTCCACTAACCCCACAGTGGACGCTCGTCAGTGGCTAAAGGAGCCAAAATCTGCTGGATGAAGAGCTTCACGGTCTTCCTCCGTGTCTGAAGCTACTTCAGGGAAGTCCACCCAGAAAGCTCCTAAAGAGAAGCGAGAGGGCAAGGAAACAAAGAAATCTGCTATTAAAAAGTACACTCCAGTGGCCCCAACTCCACCACACCCTACCAATTCTGCACCTGCTGGTGAGGTGGAAATCTCAGCATCCCCTGAGGACCTGGATCCCACTGATGCCTCATCCACAATAGGAATGGATACAAATACTCAGTCGGTGACAGCAGATGACCCTGAGGTGTAACCTGACTCCTTGCATGCTTCATGTCTTCCCAGCTTCAAGATAAATTCATCCTCGTGTGGAACTGCTCCGGTTTTTGTCCACCTCCTGGCTGATCTACAGCAACTGTTAACCTGTACCCTGCTTTCTGCATTGCCCTCCAGGAAACCTGGTTCCTGGCAATGCGGACCCCGGTCCTCCACGGCTATTATAGGTGGAGTTTGTGTCTCTGTCCTTAACTCAGTATGCAGTGAAACTGTGTCCCTTCAAACATCTCTTGAAGCTGTGGCTGTCAGGTTATGGATGACAAAGGAAATAACTGTCTTCCTCCATCTGCACACATTGGCTGCACTGATTCATCAACTCCCTAAACTTTTCCTCCTTTTGGGAGATTTTAACACCCATTACCCCTTGTGGGGTGGCACTGTGCTTACTGGGCGAGGTAGAGATGTCGAAACTTTCCTGTCTCAACTCGAACTCTCCGGCCTGAATACTAGGGCTCCACACATTTCAATGTGGCTCATGGCACTTACTCAGCCACTGATTTAACCCTCTGCAGCCCAGGACTTCTCCCATCTGTCCACTGGAGAGCCCACGATGACTTGTATGGTAGTGACCACTTTCCCATCTTCCTGTCACTCTCCCAGCGCTGTTCCCCCAGGCGTCTACTAAGGTGGGCTTGGAACAAGGCAGACTGGGAAGCTTTCATCTTTGCTATCAGCACTGAATTTCCCCCACAAGGTACCATCGACGTGGTAATTGAGCAGGTCACTAGATCGTTTCTGTGGTGTAAAAAATTATCCCTTGCTCTTTAGGATGCCCCCGGATAAAGCCAGTACCTTGGTGGTCGTCGGAAATCGCTGGGGCCATTAAAGACCGTCGGCGAGCTCTACAGCGAAGTAAGCGACATCCTTCCCCAGAGCACGTACAGTAATAGATTTTAACAGCTCCGTGCCCGAGTTCGCCAGCTTATAAAAAGACAGAAACAAGAGTATTGGGAGAGGTACGTCGCGACCATTGGGTGCCATACGTCACCTTCCCAAGTCTGGACGATCAGATATGATTGTGGGTACCAGACCCCGACAAGTATTACTGACATTAACGTCAATGGTAGGTTATCTACCGCCGCAAACGCAATTTCCGAGCACTTTGCTGAGCACTATGCTCGAGCCTCCGTGTCGGAGAATTATCCCCCATCATTTCGCAGCTTTAATCAGCGGATGGGAAGGAAAGCCCTCTTGTTCAATGAACTTCACAGTGAACCCTATAATGCTCCATTTACAAAGTGGGAGTTCCTCAGCGTCCTTGCACATTGCCCCAACATAGCTCTTGGGCTAGATCGGATCCGCAGTCAGATGATCAAACATCTCTCGTCCGACTACAAGCGACATCTCCTCATCATCTTCAACTGGATCTGGTACGATGCCGTCTTTTCATCGCAATGATGGAGGGCACCATCATTTCAGTGCTCAAATCCGATAAAAACCCGCTTGATGCGGATAGCCATCGGCCTATCAACCTCACCAATGTTCTTTGTAAGCTGTTAGAACGTATGGTGAGTTGGCGGTTGTTTTGAGTCCTGGAACCACGTGGCCTACTGGCTGCTTACCAGGTCGGTTTCCGCCGGGGTCGCTCTACCTCTGATAATCTAGTTGTCCTCGAGCTTGCCATCCGAACAGCCTTTTCTAGACGCTAACACCTGGTTGCCGTCTTTTTTGATTTACGAGAAGCTTACGACACGACTTGGCGACATCATATCCTTGACTCACTGGATGAGTGGGGTCTCTGGGGCCCACTCCCGATTTTTACCCAAAATTTCCTATCGCTCTGTGCTTTCCGTGTCCATGTTGGTGCCTCCCATAGTTCCCCCATATCCAGGAGAATAGGGTCTTGCAGGGCTCTGTATTGAATGTGTCTCTATTTGTGGTGGCCATTGACGATCTGGCAGCAGCTGTGGGGCCGTTTGTCTCACCCTCTCTGTATGCAGACGACTTCTGAATTTCGTACTGCTCCTCCAGTACCGGTGTTGCCGAGCGGCGGCTACAGGCAGCCATCCACAAGGCACAGTCATGGGCTCTAGCCCACGGCTTCCATTTCTCAGTCATGAAGTCGTGTGTCACGCACTTCTTTCGGCGTCGTACCGTTCATCCGGAACCAGAACTTTACCTAAACGACGATCCACTCACTGTAGTGGAGACATATCGATTCTTAGGACTGGTGTCCTCCCCCTTTAGCTGAGTCGTCAGCGCGGCGGAATTCCACGCCAAGGGGCCCTAGTTCGATTCCCGGCAGGGGCAAGAGATTTTCTCCTCTCAGGGTCTGGGTGCTGTGTTGTCCTCATTATCATTTCATCCCTATCTCCGACGCGCAAGTCGCCCAATGTGACGTCGAATGCAATAAGTACTTGCTCTCGGCTGTCGAACTTCCCTGAATAGGGGACTCCCGGCCCACAATGCCGTACCATCATTTAATTTTTAAGACTGATTTTCGACGCCCGATTGACGTCGCTTCCTCCGTCAGCTGAAGTGGAAGTGCTCTCCGCTGCCTGAGGAACACCAACTGGGGTGCAGATTGCTCCACGCTGCTGCAACTCTACAGTACCATTGTTCAATCCCGCCCTGACTATGGGAGTCTGGTTTATGGTTCGGCGGAGCCCTTAGCGCTGCATTTATTCGACCCGGTGCACTACTGTGGCGTTTGACAGGCAACGAGAGCTTTTAGGACGAGCCTGGTGACCAGCGCCCTGGTGGAGGCCGGAGGTCCTCCATTGAAGGTTAGGCGTGCACAACTGCTAGCCAGTTAACTTGCGCACATTCGTAGTTCTCCTGAGCATCCGAATTACCACTCCTCTTCCCACCATGGCGATTCATCTCACGCATCGGAGGCCCAGGTCAGGGCTTACAGTTGTGGTTCACTTCCGATCTCTTCTGTCTGAAGAGGAGTCTTTGCCTTTACCATCTATTCTTGACGTTCATTCACGTACACCTCCGGTGTACACCTAGGCCGAAGCTTCGCCTAGATCTTTCACATAGTCCTAAGCACTCAGTCTCGCGGCTGTCCGCTGTTACTTCCTCTCGATTTTTGACTTGTACCGGGACCATGAAGTGGTTTGCACTGACTTCTCGATGGCTGATGGTCAAGTTGGCTTCCCATATCTTCATGGAAGACATATTGAACAGCACTCCTTGCCAGATGGCTGCAGTATCTGTTTTCACTGCAGAGCCAGCGACCATTTCTCGTGCTCTTGAGCGCATCCGCTCTTGCTCTGACGAGTCGTTTCTTCTCTGTACTGACTCCTTGGGCAGGCTACAATCTATCGACCAGTGCTACCCTCGCCACTCTTTGGTAGCGACCATCCAGGAGTCCATCTATGCCCTGGAATGGTCCTGTTGTTCCGTTGTGTTTATGTGGATCCCAAGCCACGTCGTAATCTCAGGAAATGAAAATGCCGACAGGCTGGCCAAACAGGCAACAGGTAAACTGCTTCTGGAGATGTGCATCCTTGTAATTGACCTGCGATCATTATTACGCCGCATGGTTTTTCAGCTTTGGGAGACGGGATGGACTAATCTCAGTACACACAACGAACTGCATGCCACTAAGGAGGCTATGAATGTGTGGAAAACCTCCATGCGGGCCTCTCGCAGCGACTTTGTGGCTCTCTACCTGCTCCGCATTGGCTATACGTGGCTAACACATGGCTACCTCCTCTGTCTCGAAGACCCACCACGGTGTCACTGTGGCTGACATATGACTGTTGCCACATCTTGCTGGACTGCCCACGTTTAGCCGCTCTGCGGCTGACCTTTAACCTTCCCAGCGCCGTACCTTCGGTGTTGAGCGACAATGCCTCAACAGCAAATTTAGTTTTATGTTTTATTCGTGAAGGGGGTTTTTAACGTGCCATATAAGGGTGGGCATTTAGCCTTCTCTGAGAGGCCGCCACCCTCCATTTTATCTATGCTGCACTTCTTTGCATGTGTTTGTCTTGGTGGTCATCTTTCCTTTCATTTTCTCATCTCGTCTTGTCTTTTTGGGGTAGACATTTTACTGTGCTGCGGAGTGGCTGGCTCATCCTCTTTTATTATTGTGATCAGCCAGTACAAACCATCTGCTGTATGGTTTTAATACCTTCTTACACTTTTCCTTGTGGTGTATGTCTCTTCCTTTTTTTGTTCGTTCCATTCGTTTTCTTTTTAGGTGTGGTGTTGAGTGTTTTTGTACCTTGAGCCTTGCTTGTGTCAGGAAAAAGGGACTGATGACACTGTAGTTTGGTCCCTTTATACCCAAACCAACCAACCAACGAACCAACGCCGACCAGCTATCCATAGACGACAGAGTTGAACGACAGCTGTAGCTCCCTCCAGCTACATCCCAAAGCCTCATTGCTTCCTTGTCATGACGCATCGCCACTGTTTTCTGTGAAAAAGGAGGATATATCGGTGATTAGGAAGGTGATCATAGCGTTCTGGCTGATCAGTGTACATTGTCTTCATTATTTATTAAAACGAACACAGCTTTGCATATTAGCAATACTGTTAAAAACTTTTATATTAAGCTGCACTCGTTCGCGAAGAATGTTCCATAGATGTACCACACCTGCAAGTTCTGCACACCTTTAATATAAATATTTCAGTTTTTAAAGTGTCTGTGTAACCTATTAAAATACGTGAAGCTTGCAGGCTTATCGTAATACGCAAGATCTCTATCAAAATGCGAACTTAATAACATTGTATTATAAATAATATTTCGCTTACTTTGCAAGAAGAATGGAGCTTTACATTAAATATTTCCGAATCTGTACCTGTAAAACCTACATGTATATTTCTTATTATTACTAAACGCTGTCAGTGTATCTTAATAAAGTGGGGTTGTAGAAATGAAATTTCTTGTGCAGAGGTGCACTGCTTTACTACTGGCTTTTTGAGAGTCCTTTATCTCCAGGAAACTGTAAGGCATAATTGTGTAGTGGTGAGTGCCAATGGACAAAGCTAACGGCTAATGCCTAATGGATAATGGATAATTACTGATGGCTAACTCCTCACAGCTAAAACCTTATGCCTAGCACCTGACTACTAATAACTAAGGCGACGCAACTAACTGTTACCAGAACACTGCCAGCTAAAACCTACTGTGTATCACCTGAGGCAATAACATTATAATGTATCAAAGGGAAATACTTTTATCCCCTTCGGTAAGGGACATCCTTTTGGTGTCAAAATACTATTTAAGAACCAATAACATCTAATGCCTAACGGCTAACCCATTACATATAGTGCCTCCAGACGACAACATTACAGTATGCCCAGTGTAATCATATTAATCTGATCATCTTCGACGTCAACCTGCAATAATCATTAACTTGCGGAAGGTGGCAGCACTAGCAGTGGAGGCTATATAAAGTGGGTGTAAAAGGGATATACACTATGTGATCAAATGTATCTGGACACCGCCAGAAACATGCCTTTTTCATATTGGAATGATCGTGCTGCCACATCCTGCCAGGTACTCCATATCAGTGACGACAGTAGTCATTAGACATCTTGAGAGAGCAGAATGGGGCCCTCTGCGTAACTCACGGACTTCCGACGCGGTCGGGTGATTGGGTGTCACTTGTGTCATATGTCCGTACCCGAGATTTCCATACTCATAAACGTACCTAGGCCCACTGTTTCCGATGTGACAGTGAAGTGGAAACGTGAAGGGACACGTACAGCACAATAGCATACTGGCCGAACTCGTGTGTTGGACTGACAGAGATCACCGACAGTTGAACAGGGTCGTAATGTGTAACAGGCAAACATGTATCCAGACCGTCACAAAGGAATTTCAGACTGCAGCAGAATCCACTGCAAGCACTATCACAGTTAGGCGGTAGGTGAGAAACTTTGGATTTTATGGTCGAGCGTCTGATCATTAGCCACACATCACGCCGGTAAATGCCAAATGACGCCTCGCTTGGTGTAAGAAGCGTTAACAATGGAAAACTTAACAGTGGAAAAACGTTGTGTGGAGTGACAAATCACGGTACACTATGGGCGATCCGATGGCAGGGTGTGGGTATGGCGAATGCCCAGTGAACGTCATCTGGCAGCATGAGTAGCACCAACATTAAAATTCTAAGGCAGTGGTGTTATGATTTGGTCGTGGTTTTCATGGGGGGGGGGGTGGGGGTGCTTTTGCGTGCCACTATCACAACACAAGCCTATATTGACGTTTTAAGCACCTTCTTGCTCCCCACAGTTGAAGAGCAATTCGGGGATGGCGATTGCATCTTGCAACACAATCGCGCACCTGTCCATAATGCACGACCTTTGGCCGAGTGGTTACACGACAGTAACATCCCTGTAATGGACTGGCCTTCACAGAGTCCTGACCTGAATTCTATAGCACACCTTTGGTATGTTTTGGAACGCCGACTTCGTGCTAGGTCTCACCGACCGACATCGATACCTCTCCTCAGTGCAGCACTCCGTGAAGAATGGGCTGCCATTCCCCAAGAAACCTTCCTGCAGCTGACTGAACGTATGCCTGCGAGAGAGGAAGCTGATAATTAAGGGTCGGCCAACACCCTACTGAATATCAGCATTACCGATGGAGGACTCCACGAACTTGTAAGTTATTTTCACCTGGGTGTCCGGATACTTTTGATCACATAGTATATAGAGTAGAGACAGAAACAATGCAGTCGTTGCCGTGATGTGAAAATGGAGCAAATATATCAGACGTCCAAAAGGACGTGATCATTGGATTTCGGTACAAGAGTGGAAACATTTCCGAAATGGCTAAGTTTGTAAAACATTCCTGTGAGATTATGCATGGCAAAATGGAGCTATCCAAAACAGGCACCAAGGCAGGTGTGATGCACCATGGGCCATAGACGACAGAGATGAACAATGGCTGCAGAGATGTGTACTGGCAAATAGACGTGCAACAGTTGAGCAGCTGACCACCTAGTTCAACCAAGCAACTACCAACAATGTCTCCCCAAGCAACTGTTGCGCAGATGTTGCAGTGATGAGGCCTTCTGCCATGCGCCTGGTTCATACACCCATGTCGACTACCGTTCACTGGTGACGATGTCTGTGATTGTCAAGCCAGTGCCACATCTGTACATGGCGACAGGTGACGTTTCCAGATGAATCATGTTCCATGCCCCAAAGTACAGATGGGCTTTGGCATGTATGGCCCTGCACCAATCCTCAGAAGGGTTCATGCTTGAGGAGCGAGCATTATGGTCTGTAGAATGTTTTCGTGGCATTCCCTGGATGATCTTGTCATTCTGGAAGGCACAGCGGATGAACACAAGTATGCATCTATCGTCAGGGATTACTTCCATCCCCAAATGCAGACTGTTTTACCTCAGCAGGACTGTGTGTACCAGCAGGACAATGCAACATATCACACAGCTCGCAGTGTACATGTGAGGTTCAAAGATCACCATGATAAGCTTACTGTACCCTTCTGACCTCCATACCCCTCGGATTTGAGCCCAATGAGGAACCTGTGGAATTATTTCGATCAGGCTGTTAGCGCCATGAATCCTTAGCTGTGGAATCTAGTGTGGCTGGCCATGGCAGTAGGCATGGTTCCACATCCCTGTTGATGCCTTCCAGAACCTCGGTTCTCTTCCTGCACGTCCACATTGCAAAAGATTGTTATTCAGGCTTTTTGGCAGGTGATCACTTTAACATCAGTGGACCAAGTATTATAGTGGGAACACAGTTTTGCCCCGCCGCCTCCAGTAACTGACATCTGTCTGTTGTTGGAGTACTATATAAGGACCAGTAGAGCCTGACTGCTAACGTCTAATGGCTAATAAATAGTGCATAACACTTCAGGCCACAGCAGCCATATAATTTATAAAAATATACATATGTATATCTGTACCTAAACCACTATATCAATTTCAAAAAAAGCTTGGTACACACATTATTTACAGTCTGGAAAGAATCTTTGTGGGGGTAAGAACCACCCATCTATCAAAGGTATGGTGGTGGGGGAGAAAAATCAGTACAGCCTACGACATGGGAATATCCATAGTTTAGCCACCCAGTATTTGAAAATGAGAGAACTTGGGGACTTGTAACAAACTTTAGATGTAATTTCCAACCTGTATGAAACGGTTCCTCGCTGATGGCTCCCAAAAAATCACGACAAAAATAAGTTTATTGCTTACTACATTTTCGCTGTTCAGTATGTAAAACTGCTACATCATGCAAGATGTTTTCATTTATTACCTCTTTACTACTAACTGCATTCGTGACACATTTTGCAGATAGTATCCACATGTACCACTGAATGTACCAGGAAAATTACAAAATTGTACGAGGCTTAGTTCAAGATATATGACACCATATGCAGTGAGCTGCGTGAAAAACTACCGCACCATGCAAGATGTTTAAATTTGTTACTTCGTTG
This sequence comes from Schistocerca piceifrons, assembly GCF_021461385.2. Classification (NCBI taxonomy): domain Eukaryota; kingdom Metazoa; phylum Arthropoda; class Insecta; order Orthoptera; family Acrididae; genus Schistocerca; species Schistocerca piceifrons. The sequence continues at coordinate 959,184,795 of NC_060138.1, forward strand.
CAACTATATTAGGAACACTTTTCGGGGAGATTATCCACATCTGCTGCTGAATGTACGTGCAGGAATGTATCATTGAACAACACATAGTTCAGGGTATATGACGCCAAATACTGAGATGACTCTAAAAATGTTACATCATAGATGACGTTTTAATTCATTACTTCTTCACTACTTGCTCTATTCACAACACATTTTGAAGATGGTAGGCTCATATAACACTGGATGTAACTGCAAAATTATATCACTGAGTTCAGAAGATACGACATAAATACTGAGCTGCGTCAAAATGGAACTACTAGGCAAAGTTCGCTAGTCACACAGGTGAAATATGTCCACAAATAAGAGTGAATAAAGTTAAATGTGTATGAAATATATTTGAAATGTGAGCACGTGGTTGTAGCATATTGATTTTATTCAGTCTAAAAGTAAACTAGAGGAGAAATGAGTTGTAATGGAGCCAACCACAGGCACGCAAGAGTGTTATGCGTTGCTAAATACAGCCAGCAGGCGTTGCAAAACAGAGCCAGGTAGTCATGGTATAGCAACAGCCGATGCTGCAGCATGCTAGCGGAAATATGGAAGTCTTCACTCACTTGCCACCATGGAAGTGTGGAGAGCATGTGCCTTGAGCCATAAAAGAACACAGAATGGAGCGTGTAAGTACTCAGCCATTCGTATACTAAAATATCCTAATTTATGGATCAGAGTATATACCGTGGACCAGTGACACTAGGAGCGATATTCTGGAATGCAATGTGGGTCCCGCCGTTCGATCATAGGCAGACCACCCTGCCCTGAGTCACGAATGCAGCTGTTATTGGAGCAGTGAGCTACTCGCTCGCCGGCCAGTGTGGCCACGCGGTTAAAGGCGCTTCAGTCTGGAACCGCGCGACCGCTACGGTCGCAGGTTCAAATCCTGCCTCGGGCATGGATGTGTGTGATGTCCTTAGGTTAGTTAGGTTTAAGTAGTTCTAAGTTCTAGGGGACTGATGACCTCAGATGTTAAGTCCCATAGTGCTCAGAGCCATTTGAACAATTTTTTGAGCTACTCGCTCACTGGAGGGAAGTCACGGACACTCCCTTGGAGTTGTCAGCTGCGCTTCTGCGCTGCTGCGCTGTCATCACTGTCCCAGTCGGAGACATCGTTAACAGCAGCATTCGAGTGACGCCACTCTTTGCTACTCTCCTTCCGCCGTCAGAATTGCCTGACATCTAGTGTTTCTCATGAGAGGCAACTCGACGTCTACACCAAGTTGTTCCTGATGCACTACGGCCCAGGGTCAGAATAAAGAAGTTAATTAAACAAATCTACTGTCATCCCGATGTCTCATTTCATTCTCCATGGGTGACAATCTGCGGGTCATCTAACCGGTCTCAGATCAATGATGCCCGCTTCTTAGAGCAACGTCTGAACTTACAGCTACAGTACGGTGAATCCAAAAATTTTGGTTGTATTTTGATCATGAAGAAAAGATTTGACAATCATGGAGGAGGAGGAGGAGGAGATTAGTGTTTAACGTCCCGTCGACAACGAGGTCATTAGAGACGGAGCGCAAGCTCGGGTGAGGGAAGGATGGGGAAGGAAATCGGCCGTGCCCTTTCAAAGGAACCATCCCAGCATTTGCTTGAAGTGATTTAGGGAAATCACGGAAAACCTAAATCAGGATGGCCAGAGACGGGATTGAACCGTCGTCCTCCCGAATGCGAGTCCATGACAATCATGTATTTTGTAAAGTAGGTTTTCTTGTGAGTAGAGTACCAGTGGATATGTTTAGTTTTAGAGGTAATAGAAGTCACAATTGATTAGTGGCTATTACATGTGCACAGCGTAAACATGAAGAACACTCAGCGCCATCTATAGAATCATTTGCAGTAAAATTTTATACAGGTAATCATTGGGGACGTGTGGCTAGGCACTTCTGGGGGTCGAAAACTCTCATGATTATACATAAAAATTGAGTTAATATATTATATTTTCTTGTCTTGTCAGTGTTAGTTCTCAAACTCAGTGCTGTCAAGAACAAAACTACGACAGAACCGGAGACACAAGATGTGTCGGTGCCAGATGCAGTAAGCATATTGTTAGAAAAGGTAAAAGAGCTAACAGTCGATAATACAGAATTTCGTGGGCTGGTAGAATCGCGACCGTCGTAATAGGGTGTAGATTTGTCAGTCCCAGGTTCAACTGCTCCTTATTCTGGTAAAACACCGAGGATGTGCAGGCCTTCGTGGGAGACCTTGGAAATCTGGCAGAGGTGGTAGGTTGGTCTGATAAGGAATTATTGAGTGTTGCAAAATTGAGGTTAGCAGGGGAAGAGGAAACTTATGTAGGGCATACAGAAGTTCTTAAGGGAGCCACAATATCCGTATAATTTAAAAAAGTGTTAATTCATGCGGAAATGTCAAGCTGTGTACATATAGGGGGTCCGACTGGTTTGCGCACAGCAGTGCGGTTAGGTATAGAATGTGATGATATCAGGTGAGGACGAACAGGGCATGTTAGGAGGCAGTGTCACGAGTCTCATGGTGATGTGAATGAAGTATAAGGAAGTGATAGCTTTAGAAGTAGAGGACCGAGGAAGAATAAGGCGTCAAACGTCAGCGGGAATCCCAGGTCCACCTACAGCCCATTCCCAGTAAGATTGGATGCTACAAAATCGTATACTGAGACAGCCATCTGGGATACTGGGAACAGTAGGAAAAAAGGGTTGCAGGATATTATTGTCGGTCGCCAGTAGTGATTTGGTGAAACGTAAGCAATGGGACCCAGCACGGTACAGATTGCTTGGAGAGGGAGATAAAGTTGTCACAGGTTCGGTGGACGTAGACTTTTGCCTGTGTACGATTCAATTTAACTAATGTGTAAAGATTGTGCAAACATGAGTGAGGGCTACGACGTGATTTTAGGAGTAGATTTCATATATCAGCATTGTGTCGTAATCGATATTGTGGAAGTTGACGAAACAATGTTTCAGTTAGGTGAAGCCATTGCCAGTGCAGCGATATTGCGAGGGGAGGGGGGCGGGGGGAGGGAGGGGAGTCGGTCGTGAAAGACGAACCATTTAAACTGCAAACGATCACACTAAGACTTGATTCGCACGACTGTGTACGTAATGGTACTGGGAAATCATTTTGGGTCAATGTTGAGTCAAGCTTGCCGGTAGGAATTTTATGTCTGGTCGAACCGTTAGACGAGAATAAAGCGTTAGATCAGTCAGGTTGCTCACTTAAAAGAAGTGTTGTAAGTGTATAAGAAATAAAAGGTGAAAAGAAGGTATCTGTTGTTGTAGATAGTTTCAGCGCAGAGGAAATAGGATTAACAAAGGGGTTGTTAATCGCTAATAAGACCATTTGGCATCAAAATAGTTGTTGAGGTTAAAGGATCCTTCTAGTAGGTTGACGCGATAAGCCGCAAGACTAAGTGAATTTGATTTCGAAGTATCGCATAAACCTTGCAAGAAGCACGGAAATACGGATAGCTTAAGTAGAAAAGTAGCAGTGTTACATATTGGGCATAATGAGCATAAGGAATGGCAAACCTTAGAGAGGATTATGAATGTAAGCAGTTTTTTAAGCAGCCACGTTTTGTAAGAAGGATGGGTTGCTATGCATAGAAACCAAGTTGGAACTGCGGGTAGTGGTACTAGAGAACCTAAGGAATGAAGTGCTACAAGAACCTAAAGATCACCTATTAGCGATTATGAAAGTTACAGATCTACCAACAGAAGAGTAGCAGAAAGGTATTGGTGGAGGAATAGGCAAACGGACGTACACCACTAAGTGTGGAATAGCATACGGTGCGCACAGAGAACGGATTTGTCGAACAAGAATACCACTGCGCAGGTTCATTGAAGCATTAGCACCATTCGAATTTTTGGAGCTTGATGGAGACCATTCAGTAAAACACCTGCAGGGAATATGTATAGACTCACAATCAAAGATCTTTTTTCAAGATCCTTAGAAATGGTCGCGATGACAAACTACCAGCCAACAACAGTGGCCCAAGCACTTGTGAATAATTGGGTACTGGACTTTGGAGTGGCTGAAACAATAATAACGGACCAGGGAACGAACTTCATATCACATCTATTCAAAGAACTGTGTAAGTAATTGAATGTGTAGAAGATGAGGACGAGTCCTGTCCATCCACAAGCCAATGGAAGAACTGAAAGAAGTAGTGCACAGGACAGTCAGGAAGATGCATGGATTCTACGTTGACTCACATCATACCCACTGGAATGTCTCTTTGAAGTATGTCGTTTCCCCTTCAACTCAGAACACCATACAAATGCATGATTATCGCCATCAGCGTTCGATATTTTGAAAGCGAAGAAAGGGAAGACTGGAGAGTCCGTTAAGGAATTTGCCAGAGCGATTAGGGAAATCTGAAATAGACGGCGGATGGCAAATACACGAGCACTGGAGAAACATGAAGAAGCTGTGGGCCATACGGTTGGTCAGTGGGCGATACAGTCAACTTCGAATGCGCCGAAGTGAAAGATAAAGAATTTTTTTGTGAAATAGCAGGCACCGTACCAAGTGATAGAGATTACTCTGTCAGTAAATGTCATCATTCAGTTGCCGTTGAGAACTATAATTGTGCATGTAGGGCGACTGAAATCTTTTCAAGGGAGACCGGAAGTTATTCCAGGGATAGGAGATGCGGACCAGAAAGGGAGAGTGAGGAGAAAAGTATTGGAAGAGAGACAAGACGTTGTGAATGAAACGGTAACGAGGAACCCGTATGGATTAAGGCCTAGGAAACAGTCATTTAATATTTTTAGTTAGTTACAGATTTAGTGTAATTAGTATAAACAGCTATGGAACAGCAATGAATTTAAGAGGGAGGAAAGTAATAGGTAGCACTACCCGTAGGTAAGGCGCAAAAAAGGAGAGATGATGCGATTCATAGCAGGACTTCTGACCTTCGTCGAAGTGGAAGCGTTACAGAACAAGCACCTGGAAGCGGGTGGCCGTTCGCGAAGCAGGAAGTCATAGTGACCATCAGCCATTGCTTGGTGACACAGATGGTATTGAACGTAAGGGAAATGCGTAACGAGATGAGAAATTTGGAAGAAGCATTCGACAGATTCCGTCAGAGAACGGAAAGATAAGGGATACTCAAAGGAAATACCGGGATGTGTGGAGGAGAACAAGGAGGGTACAAGAAATTAAGGAATGAGATGAAGGTTATTCCACATACGACAAGGAAGAGGAGTTGGATCGACGTTGCAGGTTGGCTTAAAACTGTACTTGGCAGTGCTGATGAGGAAGACAAGGGAAGAGTGAATGGCACCTTAGAAGAGGTTAAGCACTGGGCAAAACGAAACAAAGTCGCGAGTGACTACGCAGATTGCAAGTTTAGGAAAGACACACGACTACTACGACAGCTGACAGGAGAAGTAATGCGGAACGCCACAACTACAGAAGAGGCAGTTAATCAGATTATCAGGAAACTACAAACCGAAGTAGATGTCTTAGATAGGGAAGTATTAGTAACAAAATGGTTCCAGTCCGCAGAAGATAGTATTTGGGAAGCACAAGGGAAAGTAACAGATCTCCAGGAGACTCTGTAGAAGCCTGTAAGAAGTCAGCTAGCAGTGAAGCTATTGTCGCCAGAGCAGTATTTTGAAGGTCTATGGAAAGTACAGAAGAAACTGCCGCCGGAGAAGGGGTAGGTTTTAGAACCAGAGCACAAAAACTTACCCTTTTATTTCCAGCTAACCACAGCATCGGTGAGAACTGATGAAGCGAAAGTTTACATTTCCGTTTCTATAGCAGTAGCAGGGGAACAAGCACATTATAAGTGCTACATAATTCATGTGTATCCTGTCAAGTGGGGAATATTGAAAAAATCTGTAAGAGTAAAAACGTAGCGACTATTATTAATTACAAATGACGAGGGAAAATATGTAGAAATGGAGGAAGCAGAGTTACAAAAATGCTACCGAGGGGAAATCACAGTCTGTCCGAATATGGTAATAAGAGAGGGACAGGATTCCTGCGGCAGTGAAATTGCTAAGGGACAAAAGTAGGCAAGAGAATACAATAAAGAAGTGATTGATTCGGAATTGTACTTTCAGCAGGACAAGGCACATTGGTTGTACTTTGCCTTTGACAAGATGGTTGTCGTGGCTGCGGGGAGCTTGCGTGAACAAAGAGGCTAGAATTATTATTAAATGGAACAGTGTGAGAGATAATAGGGCCTACTTTCCATCTGTCCGTCACGATTTGAGGAATAACTCGCCTGGATATTTCGCAGCCTCGTTTGTATTGGCCAGAGGAGCCCATATAAGTGCTGTTTGCCGCAAATATAGCCAGCTTAAATCGAACTCAGGGCCGGAATTAACGCAGTCTATAAACACGCTTCTGAAGCAGCAGGAGGGACGAGTCGCCTTGGAAACTTTATTGCAGCCTGTAAATTTATATCGGGAACATCAGTATCAGAAAGAGACAATATTCACTATTATCATACCAGCCACAACAGTCGCACTTGCTCTGCTGAGCGATGTCCTTGTTTTGTTTCGTAGAAGACAAAGCACAAGACTGAGTTCGGACTCAGCTGTCGTTCAGATTCCAGTGGATTGGATACTTCGAGCATAAAGCCAGCAGAAGGAAGGAGAACGCCAAGGCGGAAGTAATACGGACAAGTGATTCATTTTGTTTCGTAAATGTGGAAAAGAAAGAAATTATTGTGCAAGAAGCCTAATAATGAAATACGTTCCATGGTGTGTTTGAGTTAAGGAGCAGAACCAGGGATCCTGTAGAAATGCATAAGATTAAGTGATGGGATTAAGGAAACCAATTTTTAAAGTAATTCTTAAGAGGCGAAATACGACCAGAAGGCCAGTCACCAAGTACTCTAGTGATAGGATAATCTGGTCTGGTCGACCTGAAGGACCGGATCTTGATAAAAAATGGAGAGCAATGTAGCATATCGATTGTATTCACACAAAGAAGAACGGAAGGGAGCTGCAACAGAGTCAGTCACAGGCAGACAAGTGTTATGTGTGCGAAGCAAACCATCGCCAACAACTGCCGTGAAGCAGAGCCAGCTCAGCGCGGCATAGCAAAAGCCGACGCTGCAGTATGTTAGCCGAAGGAGGGAAGCCTTTCCGCACTTGCACTTGCACCTTGAAAGTGTTTAGAGCCATTGCTTTGAGTCCTAAGCGAACATAGTCTGGAGCGTATAAGTACTCAGGCATTCGTGAATTAAAATATTATCGTCTTAGTAACACAGCCTACACGACGAGACTGGGACACTCGGAACGACATCCTGGCATGCTGTACGGGGTCCGGTGTTCGACCATGGGACAGGACAGCCTGCCCCAGCTCACGACAGCAACCTCCGCTGGAACAGAGAGAGGTCCCCTCGCTGGAGGGACGGCACAGCAGCCCCCACGGAAATGTCGCTGCAACACTGTCATCACGGTTCCAGCCAGAGTCATCACCGACAGCAGCATTCGAGTGACGCCACAGTCAGCCCCGCTCGTTTCGCTGTCATCAATGCTGGGTGTCTATTGCTTCTTATGAGAGGCAACTGGACCCCTCCACCAAACTTTTCCTGATGTACTACGGCCGAGAGCCGGAATAAAGAATTGAGGGTCAATACATGGGTCATCTAACATGGGCAAAGCCACAGGTAAAAAGCTCATCCTGGGCCTCCGGAACGATCTCAATCAAATTTGATACACAATTTGAAAGTAACTATAGTGGTAGGAACCACCAGATAGGAGAAGAAGAAGTTGGACAGAGGCAGCAGAGGGGAAAGTAGTCTGAGTGAGAGGAAAGGAAAACGGAAAGAGGTGTAGATGGACAGAAATTAGGGGGCGAAAGGATAGCAGAGAGATGGCGTGGAGGGGATGAACAGAGAGAGGGGGAAGGAGGAGATGGATAGAAAGAGGGTGAGGTAGAGATTGACAAAGGGGGGAGAAGGATAAGGAATGAAAGGGAAGAGGAAGAGATTAACGTAGGAGAAAGGAGCGGATCGACATGCGGAAAGAAGCAGATTGACATTTAAAGGGGATTAGGAGCAGATAGCCAGAGAGACAGGAGAGTGCAGGTGGAGTACGTGGACACAGAGAGGGGGTGTTGAAGATAGACAGAGAGGTGGGGAAGGAGAAGATGGACTGTTGGAAGACTGGAAGAAATTAATATCAGGCAATGCTGGACACTGAGCTAGTTATAAGGTATTAAAGAGGAATACGGTTTCCCCTCCAGTTCCTGACCACTCTGGTATCAGAAAATTGTTTAAGACCCAGTAACATCTAACGCCTAATGGCTAACGACCAACACACAATTCCTCGTGTCAATAACATTATACTATGGAAGGAATAAAGTTTCCCCCTCCAGTAACTGACATCCATATGGTGTTAGAATATTATTTAAGACACAGTAACAAGTAAATGCTGACGCCAGTTGCTTATGCACGCCTCAGCACACAACATAATAATTCATTATAGAGGAATATAGTTTTCCCAATCAGTATCTGATATCCATCTGGTGTCAGAACACTATTTAAGGCCCAGTATCATCTAACGACACACAATGCCTCCAGGCATTAACATTATAATGTATTACAGAGGGATTATAGTTTTCCCCCTCCAATAGCTGACATCCACTGCACATACACTTGGACGTCTTTCAAGACTACTACGTAATTCTATTACTACTAATCATCATTCAGTTGAAGTATGTGAACGATAATTACGCTAGTTCCATTATAAACAGAGGTTTGCAGAGCTATGTGCTCAGTGTAAGGCTTTAAGCATTAGGCGTTAACCGTTGGTTTTATTCATTGCTTCCTACCACTGTGCGATACTGACTACTGTTTCCCGTAGATAAAAGGCTATCAGAGAGCCAGTGCTATAATAGCGCAGCTCTGAGAACGATTTTCAAGTAAGTTCTTTATTAAAATGTTATGTACAGTGTTTATTAAACATATGATAAGTTGACATCTTGGGTTGTCGGGTGTTCTGCCGGATATCAGCGTCGTACTTGCACGATATTTCGGTCACGTAGCTCGAGACCTTCATCAGGTGCGACCTGAGACTGCTCCTCGAGTGGACCTGGTCCAGTATTTATGCCTATGGCCTTCCCCCTCCACCAACGGCTGCAGGCGCTTCCTCTGTGGTCCGCGCCCATTCCCTGTGACCTGCTGGAGCGTTGCTGCTCCGTTTTCCGTCCGCTGCGGTTCTAGGTGTTCCCTCTGCGGACCGCGCCCGCCAAACCCGCTCCTGGGGGTTTCATCTACGGTCTGGGGTACCAGGCGTTCCCCCTGCGGTCCGCGCCTGCTCACCACGACCTGTTGGAGCGTTGCCACTCCGTTTTTCGTCTGCTGCGGCTCTGGATGTTCCCTCTGCGGTCCGCGCCCACCAGTCCCACTTCTGGGTGTTCCATCTTCGGTCTGGTGCTCCTGGCAGTCCGTCAGGGGCTCGTTTACCATCTCCATGTCTCTGGTTCTTCTGTTTGTGCAGTGTTGCAGCTGGCCCCGTTGCTCCTTTAACAATTCCAGAGCCGGATCCCAGGCTCTGCTTAGCTGGTACCCTGTGTCACGATTCAGAGATCGGCAGCCATTTTAATCTCAATCGATTCTCTTATAACACTGTCACAAAATCTGGGTGTTTGTGCTAGAATCTTGGTATCCTCATACTTCATGGCATGATCTAGTTCTAGACAGTGTTCAGCAATGGCTGACTTAGTCACCTGTCTTAATCTAGTGTGCCTCTGATGTTCTTTGCACCTGATCTCCACAGTTCTTGTCGTTTGGCCAATGTAGGACATGCCACATTGACAAGGTATATTGTAAATCCCTGGTTTTCGTAACCCCAGGTCGTCTTTGACACTCCCCAGCAGTCCCCCTATCTTGTTGGATGGACAGAAAACACACTTGATATTGTGTTTACGCAGGATCCTACTGATTTTGGCAGAAATAGAGTCAGCATAGGGCAGATATGCCACCTTCCTTGCTTCATCTTGGTCTTCTTCAGGAACCTGTGGTATAGTGGCTGGTCGGAGTGCCCTCTCAATTTGTCTGTCCATGTATCCATTCTTGGAGAAAACTGTTTTGAGACGTTCTATCTCTATGGGTAGATTCTCTTTGTCTGATAGGGCACGTGCTCTGTGGACCAAGGTCTTCAGAACCCCATTCTTCTGCGCAGGGTGGTGACAACAGCTGGCCTGCAGATATACATCAGTGTGTGTAGGTTTTCGGTACACACTGTGGCCAATTGATCCATCTGCTTTCCTCTGGACTAGTACATCCAGAAATGACAGCTGGCCATTCTTCTCCAGTTCCATGGTGAACTTGATATTAGGGTGGCATGAGTTAAGATGTTCAAGAAACTCATTGACCCTGTCCATCCCATGTGGCCAGATCACGAAAGTGTCATCCACATACCTAAAGAAGCATGTGGGTTTAAATGTGGCTGTCTCCAGTGCCCTCTCCTCAAAACTCTCCATAAACATGTTGGCAACAACAGGGGACAGTGGGCTGCCCATAGCTACACCTTCAGTTTGCTCGTAATATTGGTTTCTGTACAGGAAATACGTGGATGTCAGTGTATGACTGAACAGGTCCGACAGAGCACCATCAAATTTCTCTGCAATAAGTTCTAGTGAGTCCTTCAGTGGGACCCTGGTGAACAGCGATACCACATCAAAACTAACCATGATGTCCGAATCTGTGATGTGCAGTTGCTTGAGGCGTTGCAGGAAATCTTCTGAGTTGCGGATGTGGTGAATACATTTCCCCACATATGGAGCCAGGAGACCTTTCAGGTACTTGGCTGTTGTGCACGTAGGTGCCCCAATATTACTGACAATAGGACGTAGGGGCACACCCTCCTTGTGTATTTTAGGCAGACCATACAGTCTAGGTGGCACTGGCTGATGATCTTATCGGGCATCCCTGTTTCCTTCAAGAGAGCACTAGTCTTCTTGGCCACCTTGTCCGTGGCGTCACACTCCAGAATTCTGTATGCAGGGTCCTCCAGAAGTTGACGTACTTTCTCATCATAATCCACTCGCTGCAAGATGACAGTGGAGTTCCCTTTGTCTGCTGGCAGTACCACAATGCTGCTGTCTTCCCATAGTTTCTTGAGTGCAAGCCTCTCCTCGGTTGTGATGTTCGATTTCGGCGGCCTGGCCTTGGTGAGGGCCCTGCAGGTCTCTCGGCGGACTTCCTCTGCCACATTAGGTGGAAGTGTAGCTGCAACTTGTCCATCCAACAAGATAGGGGGACTGCTGGGGAGTGTCAAAGACGACCAGGGGTTACGAAAACCAGGGATTTACAATATACCTTGTCAATGTGGCATGTCCTACATTGGCCAGACGACAAGAACTGTGGAGATCAGGTGCAAAGAACATCAGAGGCACACTAGATTAAGACAGGTGACTAAGTCAGCCATTGCTGAACACTGTCTAGAACTAGATCATGCCATGATGTATGAGGATACCAAGAATCTAGCACAAACACCCAGATTTTGGGACAGTGTTATAAGAGAATCGATTGAGATTAAAATGGCTGACGATCTTATGAATCGCGACACAGGGTACCAGCTAAGCAGAGCCTGGGATCCGGCTCTGGAATTGTTAAAGGAGCAACGGGGCCAGCTGCAACACTACACAAATAGAAGAACCAGAGACATGGAGATGGTAAACGAGCCCCTGACGGACTGCCAGGAGCACCAGACCGAAGATGGAACACCCAGAAGTGGGACTGGTGGGCGCGGACCGCAGAGGGAACATCCAGAGCCGCAGCAGACGATAAACGGAGCGGCAACGCTCCAACAGGTCGTGGTGAGCGGGCGCGGACCGCAGGGGGAACGCCTGGCACCCCAGACCGTAGATGAAACCCCCAGGAGCGGGTTTGGTGGGCGCGGACCGCAGAGGGAACACCTAGAACCGCAGCGGACGGAAAACGGAGCAGCAACGCTCCAGCAGGTCACAGGGAATGGGCGCGGACCACAGAGGAAGCGCCTGCAGCCATTGGTGGAGGGGGAAGGCCATAGGCATAAATACTGGACCAGGTCCACTCGAGGAGCAGTCTCAGGTCGCACCTGATGAAGGTCTCGAGCTACGTGACCGAAATATTGTGCAAGTACGACGCTGATATCCGGCAGAACACCCAACAACCCAAGATGTCAGTAGATCGCCGGGAAAGCCTGAAGAGTTACATCAAAAGTCTTTACGGGGAGGAGATGTATCAGAATATCAAGAAGCTGGACAAGCTACGGCAGAAGAAAGGAAAGATGCCGAGTTCTCTCAGTTTTTTGCTGAGGTGTCGAGATGGAGAAGTGGTACCAGTATTTGCCAGAATTAAACATCACATCAACTCCAGAGCGGCGAACAAGATAAAACGCAGAGCTAGCATGGCACTGGTGAGAGAGAGGATTCGAGATATGCGCCACAGGTTAGATGTTGTGGCCAGGGAGCTGTTACACATTCATCTGTACATGGCAGCCTCCTTAACAAGAGAAGATTGGGATTGGGTAGACTGTGCCTCCTGGTCTTTAGCTGAGTGTGCTAGAAGGAATGCCTCATCTTGCCAATCTGCAAAGTTTGACCGCATGAGCAAGAAAGCACAGCAGATGGAAGAGACACGCACGGTGACGAACCTGAGTGGCATACAGTTTGATGATACAACCTTAAAGGTACTCAGCAGGGGTCTCAACTTTGCTACGACCCCTAGAAACGTACCCATTTCAGGTTTCGTCAGTGCAGTAGAGCAAGTTGCAGCCACACTTCCACCTAATGTGGCAGAGGAAGTCCGCCGAGAGACCTGCAGGGCCCTCACCAAGGCCAGGCCGCCGAAATCGAACATCACAACCGAGGAGAGGCTTGCACTCAAGAAACTACGGGAAGACAACAGCATTGTGGTACTGCCAGCAGACAAAGGGAACTCCACTGTCATCTTGCAGCGAGTGGATTATGATGAGAAAGTACGCCAACTTCTGGAGGACCCTGCATACAGAATTCTGGAGTGTGACGCCACGGACAAGGTGGCCAAGAAGACTAGTGCTCTCTTGAAGGAAACAGGGATGCCCGATAAGATCATCAGACAACTACGGGAAAAAGCGCCAGTGCCACCTAGACTGTATGGTCTGCCTAAAATACACAAGGAGGGTGTGCCCCTACGTCCTATTGTCAGTAATATTGGGGCACCTACGTGCACAACAGCCAAGTACCTGAAAGGTCTCCTGGCTCCATATGTGGGGAAATGTATTCACCACATCCGCAACTCAGAAGATTTCCTGCAACGCCTCAAGCAACTGCACATAACAGATTCGGACATCATGGTTAGTTTTGATGTGGTATCGCTGTTCACCAGGGTCCCACTAAGGACTCACTAGAACTTATTGCAGAGAAATTTGATGGTGCTCTGTCGGACCTGTTCAGTCATACACTGACATCCACGTATTTCCTGTACATAAACCAATATTACGAGCAAACTGAAGGTGTAGCTATGGGCAGCCCACTGTCCCCTGTTGTTGCCAACATGTTTATGGAGAGTTTTGAGGAGAGGGCACTGGAGACAGCCACATTTAAACCCACATGCTTCTTTAGGTATGTGGATGACACCTTCGTGATCTGGCCACATGGGATGGACAGGGTCAATGAGTTTCTTGAACATCTTAACTCATGCCACCCTAATATCAAGTTCACCATGGAACTGGAGAAGAATGGCCAGCTGTCATTTCTGGATGTACTAGTCCAGAGGAAAGCAGATGGATCAATTGGCCACAGTGTGTACCGAAAACCTACACACACTGATGTATATCTGCAGGCCAGCAGTTGTCACCACCCTGCGCAGAAGAATGGGGTTCTGAAGACCTTGGTCCACAGAGCACGTGCCCTATCAGACAAAGAGAATCTACCCATAGAGATAGAACGTCTCAAAACAGTTTTCTCCAAGAATGGATACATGGACAGACAAATTGAGAGGGCACTCCGACCAGCCACTATACCACAGGTTCCTGAAGAAGACCAAGATGAAGCAAGGAAGGTGGCATATCTGCCCTATGCTGGCTCTATTTCTGCCAGAATCAGTAGGATCCTGCGTAAACACAATATCAAGTGTGTTTTCTGTCCATCCAACAAGATAGGGGGACTGCTGGGGAGTGTCAAAGACGACCTGGGGTTACGAAAACCAGGGATTTACAATATACCTTGTCATTGTGGCATGTCCTACATTGGCCAGACGACAAGAACTGTGGAGATCAGGTGCAAAGAACATCAGAGGCACACTAGATTAAGACAGGTGACTAAGTCAGCCATTGCTGAACACTGTCTAGAACTAGATCATGCCATGAAGTATGAGGATACCAAGATTCTAGCACAAACACCCAGATTTTGTGACAGTGTTATAAGAGAATCGATTGAGATTAAAATGGCTGCCGATCTCTGAATCGTGACACAGGGTACCAGCTAAGCAGAGCCTGGGATCCGGCTCTGGAATTGTTAAAGGAGCAACGGGGCCAGCTGCAAAACTACACAAACAGAAGAACCAGAGACTTGGAGATGGTAAACGAGCCCCTGACGGACTGCCAGGAGCACCAGACCGAAGATGGAACACCCAGAAGTGGGACTGGTGGGCGCGGACCGCAGAGGGAACATCCAGAGCCGCAGCAGACGAAAAACGGAGCGGCAACGCTCCAACACGTTGTGGTGAGCGGGCGCGGACCGCAGGGGGAACGCCTGGTACCCCAGGCCGTAGATGAAACCCCCAGGAGCGGGTTTGGTGGGCGCGGACCGCAGACGGAACACCTAGAACCGCACCGGTCCGCATCGTCTAAACTACCGGCAGTGGTTGAGGGAAGGTAGTATTTACCCGAAGGCATTGACTACTAACTCTGTATAGGAGATATGGAACTTCAGGTGTAGGAAATTGTCATCTTTATTTGCGGATTATAGAATCAAATTTATTTGGACGTCAGTGGGTTGGACACTGCCAGGTGCATTACCTGTTGAGCAGTGCGACTGGTCTTTGGTATGTCTCCCGGACATCTGACGGGACTCTGATGTTCCTTATGAGTGGGTTTTCCGAGACCACGGCCTTGTGATACAGGCGTCTGGCTTTTTGTTGAAATCTGCGAAGGACCTCAGGTTCTTGCAGAGCTTCATGTACATAACGAGACGGGAACTGCGGGTGCACGTGTAGGACTCTTCGTAAGGCCTTATTCTCCAGCGCTTGAATGTGGCGGGTGGCAGCATTGCCCCAGGCGACGCAGGCGTAGTCCATGATCGGCCGGACGAATAGCCTGTAGATGAGGAGGCCATTTGCAACTGACAGAGAGGAGCCTTCATTAAGCAGCGGGTATAGTGCTCCCAGGCGCTGGTCCACTTTCCGGCGGGTGGCCGAGACGTGCTGTTGCCAAATGAGCTGACGATCCAGCACAACTCCGAGATAAGTTGCTGAGGGCAGCCACGCGATGTCTTCGCCGAATAACCGAATTTCCGGCACTGGCGGCGGTCGTCAACTGTTAAAGATGACTGCTTGGCTCTTCTGAGCGTTGAAGCGAATCCTCCATTTGCGGGACCATTCTTCAAGGTCGGAACATGCGTCCTGAAGTCGGCGGTGCATGGCCTGAGGCCAACGGCTGCGCGTGTAGATGGCGGTGTCGTCAGCATACATAGCTTTTTCCACCCTGGGGGAGGTGGGGATGTCCGATGTAAAGATGCAGTAAAGGATCGGCCAAAGGACGGAGCCCTGAGGTACGCCAGCAGCGATGTGCCGGAGAGTCGAGCAGGAGTTGGCAACGCGAACAGAGAAGGTTCGCCCTCGGAGATAGGATGCGAGCAGCTGTACCATGGAGCGAGGAAAGCCGTGCTGCTTCAATTTCCACAGGAGCCCCTGATGCCAGACGCTGTCGAACGCCTTGGAAATGTCGAGGAATACCGCCCCACAGTATTCCCGGTTGTTGAAGGCGAGGGTGATGTCTTCGACGATGCGGATCACCTGTTGTTCAGTGGAGTGGCCTCTTCTGAACCCAAGTTGCTCCGGTGGGAGTATCCTCCGTCGGTCCATTATGGTGCGGATTCTTCGTAGCAGCAGCCATTCGAACACCTTACTGATATGAGGGAGGAGGCTGATAGGTCGATAGTTGGCCGGTTCCTTCCTGTTCTTCCCCGGTTTCGGAATGGGGATAACTGTAGCACGTTTCCATGCCTCAGGATATGTCAGCGTCTGGAAGATGTTGTTAAAAACTGCAGCCAGCCAGATATAGGCTGCCGGAGGAAGTTCCTTCAGGGCTCTGTTGGGTATGTCATCTGCCCCCGGTGCCTTGGTGGTGTTCAGTCCAGTGATGCATGTCCGAACTTCTTCCATCGTGATGGGCTGAATTTGGTCCTCATCTGCAGCAGCAGGTTGGTCCAGGTATTGGTGGACTTCCGCTTCCACGCGCTGAACGTGATTGACGTCAATCGGGTCGTTCACAGGGACGAAATTAGCTTCAAATACATCGGCGATGGCGTTGGCCTTGTCCTCAGGGGTGTAGACGAGTCCAGCCGGGGCTTCCAACGGAGGAATAGTCGTCCGACGTTTAGTGAAAAATCGAACCGTGTCCCAGTGATTGGCATCCGGTGTAAAGGCCTCGAGTTTCGAGGCCCACTGCTGGTTCCTGTGGGCGATGAGGGCGGCCTTGACGTCGCGCCGAAGTTGGTTGATACGTCGCTTAAGGTCTGGATCCCTGGGGAGACGCCAGTCTTTGCAGAGACGATTGTGGAGACGTATAAGGTCCAGGATGTCTTGGGGTAACCCTGTACGAAGTGGCTGCCGCTGTCCGGCCTGTGGCGTGGACTGCTGGAGAGCTGTGGTAACAGCAGCGGTGAACCCCGCCGTGGCAACATCGACAGGTGCATCCGGTGGAGTGAATGCCAGCAGATGGGGGAGCCGATCCCGGTAGCCATCCCAGTGCGTACGTCGCAGACTCCACCGGGGCGTCTGCGGAGGAAGATGGACGTTCAGCTGGAAAATGAAAGGCAGATGGTTAGAACTGGGAGCATGTCTCACTTCTGCCGTCATGAACTGATTCAGTCCCTTGGTGATTGCGATGTCCAGGACATCCGGATTGCCTCTGGAGGGGTAGCATGTTGGTTCATCGGGTCCACAAGCGTGCGCATCAGCTTGCTCGAGGACGTGGAGGAGTTCCCGTCCGTCATAAGTGGTGGTGAGTGAGTTCCACGCCGCATGCTTTGCGTTAAAGTCACCGGCGAGGAACAGCTTCCCAGGAAGGCGCAACAATGCCTTCGCATCGTCGACGTCAATGTGCGGCTTAGGTGGGCGGTAGACGGCCACAAACGTGACGGTGCCGACCGAAGTCTCGACGGCCACAGCTGTCGCTTCCATCTTCCGCAAAGGAGGCGTCGGTACAACATAGTGCGAGATTGTCCTCTTGATGTAGATGGCCGTACCGCCACCTTGAGTGAGGCGATCATTCCGATAGCAGAGATAATTTGCGATATTTGCCCTCAAGTCCAGCTTCAGATGCGTCTCACTGACCATGCAGATGTCGACATGCTCATCTTCTAGGAATTGTCGAACCTCCAGTAGGTCGTGGTAAAAGCCATCCACATTATAAGTGGCTATACAAAGGTCTTCATAGCGTCGGGGCCTAGGCATGTTGAGTAGGCGGGACTTCGCTGGTGGCTTGAAGCGAACCACGAATGGCCGCTTCAACTGTCGTGGCAAGAACTGCCGGGAGTGCTTGAATCGCTCGGCTCATCTCGGTGACGGCTTGCATCATGGTCTGCATGAGCACCAGAAGTTGGTTGACGTCAGCTGCCGCAGCGGCCGGTTGGGGACGTCCGAAGTCTTTAGTGCGCCGGCCTCGAAGAGGTGGAAAGGACGCCGAGGCAATCTCAAATGCTGCTGGTGGGGGTGCCGCCGTAGAGGCGCTGCCCTTCAAGACATCCGCCGCTGTTGGAGACTGGAGGACGTAAGCCGCGCGCCGTTGCATCAGTGGAACTCGCTCCTGTAGCGGTGCATCAGTGTATCTGCTGCTGGCAGGCGTGCTGCTGACGACACGGATCCCGGCTCGTCGATTCTTGGCGTTGAGGGGTGGTAAACCCCTCTGTCGGCGACTAGCATCTTTGTGTTTCTGGCAGGAACGATAGCTGGCTGGGTGCTTGCCGCCACACAGTCCGCATTTTGCAGGTTCTTCTTTGGGGACGGGACACTGGCGGCTGTCATGAGGGCCGCCACACTTCACACATACAAATGGCATTGTGCAGAGCCGCGCCACGTGGTTAAAGCCCTGACAGCGGAAGCACTGAGTCACTCCTCTTGATTTACGTAGCTTCTCGACAGAAACGGAGAGTGCACAAATTCTGTTGATTTTAAACACATCGCGATTTTCTTGCGTGTCCGGGAGAACCACCACACGTGGGCCCGATTTCTGCTGCGTGCCAGGCATCCGATGGTAGTCCACAACCGTCGCCTCAAATCCCAATGCAGACAATTCGTCCTTGAGTCTGTCGTTCGGAAGAGAATCGACGATACCTCGAAATATCAGCTTCAGAGTGGGTGGTCGAACAGTGGGAAACGTGTAGCACGGTATTCCCTCGGTTCCCACCATGTCCATAACCTTCACGTAGTCTTCAGTGGCCGTGACAGTGAGTTTTAACTTATCGCCTCCAGCCTGTTTCGCTGTGAAAGGCTGCTTCAGATTTTGCGTCAGCCAATCGTACAATTTCAAATAGGTGTCCGGATATTGGAGGACGATCGGTGGAATTTTATGCTGCTGCTGTTGTGGTTGCTGCTGCTGCTGTTGTTGGTGGTGGTGTGGGGACTGCTGTGGTACCGCATTATCCCGTGGCGCCGTCCCTCCATCGTCGATGACGTCATACCTGTTGCTTACAGGCACTACAGGTGCGTCGGCCGGTGCCTGGTTCTTCGCCTGCTTCTTCTTCGGCGGACGAATGAAGCCGTCGTCGGTGGGCGCCACATGGGGCAGTCCAGGTCCGGGATCGCTGCGTTTCCGTCGAAACTGGGACGTCGACGGGCGAGTAGCGTCGTCGTCGAACGACGCGTCAGAAGAATAATCCATTGCCATGTCCAGGGCCCTCGCTGTGGTCGTCAATAAATCATTGCCCTTACGCCTTTGCCGGGTCGTCACGGTGGGGGGGCCGGATGGGGCCGCCAACGAAGCGAGCTCCGCCGGACGGCGATCCGCCACACCCTTCGCTGAGCTAGATGCCGAACTCATGGCAGCGCACGCGTAGCACGTCTGCTCACTACGGAAGACTAACTCGAACTGACCTAGAACCGCAGCGGACGGAAAACGGAGCAGCAACGCTCCAGCAGGTCACAGGGAATGGGTGCGGACCACAGAGGAAGCGCCTGCAGCGGTTGGTGGAGGGGGAAGGCCATAGGCATAAATACTGGACCAGGTCCACTCGAGGAGCAGTCTCAGGTCGCACCTGATGAAGGTCTCGAGCTACGTGACCGAAATATCGTGCAAGTACGACGCTGATATCCGGCAGAACACCCGACAACCCAAGATGTCATTAGATCGCCGGGAAAGCCTGAATAGTTACATATGATAAGTTTGTAGACCTTTCCTGCATAGATGCGGAAATACTTAATTTGAAGTTCCATTGTGCTAGCACAACATGTGAAATCTTACAAACAATACAAATTTATTTTGCTCAAGTTCTCGTACAAATCTTGCGTGTTGTGTTTAGCGTACCGACTGCATGTATTTGAATACGTTATACAGACACTTCAGAAACGGAAATATTTACCTTAAACGACCATAGAGCTTGTAAGTGTGGGACACCTATCAAACTTCCGTCGAGAACGCGTGCTGCTCTATTTAATAGTTTCTGTGGATACTGTCAATATGCAAAGCTACGTGCATTTTAGTAAGTAATACATAAAATATAAATGCTGGAAAATTTAAACTCAACCTTCATTGCGGTTGCATAGTCTGTGAAATGTTGCATAAAATACAATAAATGAGAAATAATTTCATTTATTTTCGAGATTCTGACTCTGTCACCGTGTTTGGAGATGTCACATATCTCTGTTATCATCTTTGGTCGTCTCGTTAGTAGGTATAAACAAAGCATGTCGTTCAGCAGATTGGTACATCGTAATAAAACGCCTTATTTCTAGCCTAAATTGCAATGTCAAAAACATCTTCTTCCTTCCTTCCTACTATGGTGTATTCTTTGTTTATTTGCATCTTGGCTATTTTGTATGTGTGCATGCGGGTATATGTATGTGGTGTGTGTGTGTGTGTGTGTGTGTGTGTGTGTGTGTGTGTGTGTGTGTGTGTGTGTGTGGGTGTGTGTGTATGTGTGTGTGTGTGTCTATGTGGGCGGGCGCGCGCTTGCTTTCACATCACGTACCTTTAATAGATGACGGGGCAAACGAGTGCGTGGCTTCGCAATGTTCATCACAGATGACGTCACTACAGACGTCACTGATAAGAATGATGAATGTCAAAAGGTCAATGGTCTCGGTGGTGTGGCGCAAACAACGTGCGCCAGAGTCAGAAATGTAAACGAAATATCATGATAATATCTACATATACTAGTCATCGATTCCATGTATTTTTCAACAACCTCAGTCATTTAGCTACGCAGATATTTAACATATCTCTGTTCTCAATACGTTTCATCTACACACACGAACTAGTCTCTCTCCTACGTCCTCTGTGACTAAGAAATAATACACTGCGAAACAACAAGTTAAACTGTGACGGAAAAATTCCTTAGAATTCAATGTCCATCGACCGTGTATAATGTGATGCTCGAACGCAGGAAAGTAAAATGATTTGTTTCAAGCAAAAGGTAGAAAAACTATTTTATTTTCGCGTGAGCGACAATAAATCTTTGACTTCAGTTAACGACTGTGATGATGTAATCGTCTGGTTCCAACTAAAAATCAAAAATTATTTAAATATACGAGTCACTGATAGTAAATTTTATTTTCTTGATATTATCCTTCTTTTATACGCCATCGCTTTTATATTTTCTTGTCTTTCGTGTGATTTTCTTGTGAAAAGCACGCATGACAGATAAAAATAACATATACATGGTGTTACAAAAAGGTATGGCCAAACTTTCAAGAAACATTCCTGACACACAAAGAAAGAAAATATGTTGTGTGGACATGTGTCCGGAAACGCTTACTTTCCATGTCAGAGCTCATTTTATTACTTCTCTTCAAATCACATTAATCACGGAAGGGAAACACACTGCAACGGAATGTACCAACGTGACTTCAAACACTTTGTTACAGGAAATATTCAAAATGTCCTCCGTTAGCGAGGATACATGCATCCACCCTCCGTCGCATGGAATCCCTGATGCGCTGATGCACCTCTGGAGAATGGCGTAATGTATCAGAGCCGTCCACAATATGAACACGAAGAGTCTCTACATTTGGTACCGGGGTTGCGTAGACAAGAGCTTTAAAATGCCTCCATAAATGATAGTCCAGAGGGTTGAGGTCAGGAGAGCGTGGAGGCCATGGAATTGGTCCGCCTCTACCAATCCATTGGTCATCGAATCTGTTGCTGAGAAGCGTACGAACACTTGGACTGAAATGTGCAGGAGCTCCATCGTACATGAACCACATGTTGTGTCGTACTTGTAAAGGCACATGTTCTAGCAGCACAGGTAGAGTATCCCGTATGAAATCATGATAACGTGCTCCATTGAGCGTAGGTGGAAGAACATGAGCCCAATCAAGACATCACCAACAATGCCTGCCCAAACGTTCACAGAAAATCTGTGTTGATGACGTGATTGCGGATTCTCGTCAGCCCACACATGTTGATTGCGAAAATTTACGATTTGATAACGTTGGAATGAAGCCTCATCCGTAAAGAGAACATTTGCACTGAAATGAGGATTGACACATTGTTGGATGAACCATTGGCAGACGTGTACCCGTGGAGGCCAATCAGCTGCTGATAGTGCCTGCACACGCTGTACATGGTACGGAAGCAACTGGTTCTCCCGTAGCACTCTCCATACAGTGACGTGGTCAACGTTACCTTGTATAGCAGCAACTTTTCTGACGCCGACATTAGGGTTATCGTCAACTGCACGAAGAATTGCCTCGCCCATTGTAGGTGTCCTCGTCGTTCTAGGTCTTCCCCAGTCGCGAGTCATAGGCTGGAAGGTTCCGTGCTCCCTAAGACGCCGATCAATTGCTTCGAACGTCTTCCTGTTGGGACACCTTCGTTCTGGAAATCTGTCTCGATACAAACGTATCGCGCCACGGCTATTGCCCCGTGCTAATCCATACATCAAATGGGCATCTGCCAACTCCACATTTGTAAACATTGCACTGACTGCAAAACCACGTTCGTGATGAACACTAACCTGTTGATGCTGCGTACTGATGTACTTGATGCTAGTACTGTAGAGCAATGAGTCGCATGTCAACACAAGCACCGAAGTCAACATTACCTTCCTTTAATTGGACCAACTGGCGGTGAATTGAGGAATTACAGTACATACTGGCGAACCTAAAATGAGCTCTAACATGTAAATTAAGCGTTTCCGGACACATCTCCACATAACATATTTTCTTTATTTGTGTGTGAGGAATGTTTCCTGAAAGTTTGGCCGTACCTTTTTGTAACACCCTGTAGATACGCGTCACTGCATTCAGATAACAAGTGTCCTTTAGTACCTTAGAAGGTTTTTATTTTGCCAGCTTTCTAACTGGTCTCTTGCGGACTTCCACGACTTCCACGCAC
Source organism: Schistocerca piceifrons (assembly GCF_021461385.2). Lineage (NCBI taxonomy): Eukaryota > Metazoa > Arthropoda > Insecta > Orthoptera > Acrididae > Schistocerca > Schistocerca piceifrons. The sequence goes on from NC_060138.1 coordinate 959,207,513, forward strand.
CAAACTCGTTACTTATATTCCACTCTCTCTCTTGCCATATCTTTCTGCCCTCCGCGTCACCATTTAGTTCCGTGGAAGATATTCGCTAATGTACACTGCCTTAGCAAAAGTCATAGGACAGTGGGGCACAAATGGCGCAGGTGTCTCGTATGCGCACCACACGCCCCCTGTGCCAACTGCAGGAGTATTGGAGACTAACGAGATTTCGATTTCAGCAGTGGTACAGGAATTCGGCTTCACACGTTCAACCGTGTCCAGGGTGCATCGCTAATGGCTGAATGAGGGTGTCACGTCCACAACACCCGAACTACCGGCCGTTCAGTCTCCTTCAATGACCGTGACCGGCGACATCTGAGACGGATCGATGACCAATGGTGACAGAAGGGTAACGGCGCAACAAAGCACGGCTCAGTTCAAACGAGGACGTGCTGTACACGTCTCCCAGTGGACAGTCCGTAGGAATATGGTTTCCATGGGGTAAGGGAACCGGCGCTGCAAACGGTTGCCACCGTTAACCCAACGTCACCGGGCACAACGGTTTGCATGTGTTGCCAGTCGCAAGAGATGAACACTGGAAAAATAGCGTAACATGATATGGTGCTACGAATCACAATTTCAACTGCACCATGCCGATGGGAGCCATAATGTGTGGCGCAGGTCACATAAATCGATGGATCCCGAATGCCAAGAAGGTGTGGTCAATTGAGGTAGGGTCTCTGTAATGGTCTAGGGTGCATTTTCCTGGTATGGAATGGGTACCCTAATTGTTCTGAAGAGCTTTAGAATGGTCCGCCGTATGTTGAGCTGGTGAGGAATGATCTCCATCCATTTTTGGCATTCCGATGTCCCGATCGAGCATATCTGGGATGTCATGGAATGCAGTTTCCGTGCCTTGGATCCTGCACCCACGAGCAGACCAGAATTGGCTGCCGCTCTACAAAAGATTTGGTGTCAGCTGCTTCCACAGGAGTAACAGGCACTTGTAGACTCACTTCCACGGCATCTCACTGAAGTCCGTAGGACTAATTTTTGACACCCTTCCATAGCACTACACCTATAAGGCTGCGATTCCTTTTCTGATTCACATCCATACAATAGCAAGCTCCAGAAGAAAATTCTCTGTACTTTCTTCCTCCAGTTAAGACCTATCTTTCGTACAATTAGTCTTCCTTTAGCGGGGAATGCCCTGTTTCCCTGTGCTAGTCTGATTTATGTGTCCTCCTCGCTTCATCCGTCATTCCTTACTTTACCTCTAAGATGGCATAAATACTACATTTCATGTACAACGCAGGTTCAATTTAGATATTACGTTTATCGCCTAAGTCATTTCGGTGACCTCATTATATTCGATTAACTCTCAGTCCATATTCTGCACACATTAGATCTTTCCATTCAAAGAGTTCTGTAATTCTTCATCAGCTTTATTAAGTTGAGAAAACTCATCACCATGTCTTTTCACTGATACACGTTCACGCTCAATTTTAATCCCACTCTTAAACCTTTTGTATTTCCATTACGGCTTCCTCGATTTAGAGACTGAATGGTAGTGCAGAAAGACTGCGTCCTTGACTTACATCCTATTTTATATGTGCACTTGTACCATGGTCTTCTAGTCTCCTTGTTCCTTTTTGGTCCTTGTACGTATTTTCTGCCTTTCCATACAGCTTATGTGGACAAAATAAAACATGTAGCTGAAGATAGGCAACCCAAGTTACAGCATACACTAGTTGGGCAGATAATGTTAGCTTGGATTACCTATCCTAAACTACGTCAATTATTTTACAGATCATTTGTATTTTGCCCAGTCTGTACATATTTGTCTGGTAATTTCAAACACTATTCGTGATTTATAATACAACATAATATTAAAATATCTGTTAGTGAAATGAAACTAACGGTTTTCGAATGATCCTACTTATTAGGTAGTCCTTGGAGAGAGACCCACCGAAAACTCTGACCAAATAAGATTTCGGGATTATTACACTATTAATGCGAGAAATAGGTGCTGACTGATACCTGGTACATGTCAGCAAAGAATTTATCAATCACTCAGCATACTTCAGTATTGATAGCATAGTGTAAACTAGTTGACAACAATTTTTGGATAAACCTTCACCAAATATAGTTTCAAAGATGTGAGGAAGGGGCAGGATAATTTATTTCTTGATTAGGTACATTTCAAGCCATGGGAAGCTTGTCATTATAAACGTAACAAGGTTCAGATTGTCACGAATCTTGTACTCGAGTCAGTGACAAGAGGAATTCGCGAAAAGGTTCAGCTTAAAATATTGTGTCACGTGTAATGAAAAGAAAGTTATTAACAGAACAGTAATTTACACTTGTACCTAAGCGTCAACTGTAAAAGAGTTGTCACTTGTTATTCTCTCCAGATTTTTCTTCTGTATTTAGCTACATATCTTCCAGCAAGGTACGAATATCGGCCAATAATGATAAGGCAGTGGAGATCAAATGTCACTTTAACGGTCGGCATGAGTGGCAGTGAAGCGTAAAGAAAACGGTGCCTAACAAAAGTAGAGAAATGAAATTTTTGAAATCACTGTAAGATAACGTAGAATATATGGTTACTGGAATAAGTTACTGTAATATGTAGTGATACAGATCGAAGGAATACAGGATCGTCTTAAGGATATATAAGAGTGAATTTCAAAAACTGAAAGGCTTTGTAGTGATACGGCGGGATTTTACCGTATCTGCTTGCAGGCACAGAACAATGAAGGGCAATTTTGTGCTGCCGTGACGTTAGGGCGTGGAGTGTCGGCTCAACTCTTCTAGAAGGGAAGGCGCGACGCCTGGACGGCCTTTTCCAGGCGGATGCGCTCTCACGAAAGAATTAGCGCCACGTTGGGAGGGTTAATAGAGACGCGTCCCGCTAAGTGCTGTAATTAATGCATGTGACGTCCCCGCGCCTCGCACAGGAGGCGGGGGCGTCTCTGTCCTTAGGAGTAGCCTCGTGGCTTGCTCAAGCCCTCTTCCTCTTCCATACTAGTCTATACAGAATCTCTTAAACAGCAAGCTCCTCTAGCACCACCTTCCAGTTTCCCTTCAGAATAACTAACAATACCTTCATCCCTGTAACACATGTTCTCTATGATGACGCAAAGATACTGCCTTAACAAACTCTAGTAACGAAAAGATACTCTGTTCCTATTACTTTCCCCTCCATTTACGTATCAATAATAAGTACCTTCCTTTTGTTCCCTATCTTCATTGTAGCACACAAAATTATTCTGTACAGATAATGCACCGCTTACCATACATGCAGACAAAATTAAGGATCAATTACATAGAGAAAACTATTACTTTCGCCTCTTGTCTTCTGTCAACGCCTCCCTTTGAGATAGTATTTCAGTTTAGGGAAAAGTAAAATTAGTGAAAGTAACATGGATAGGAGCAAATTCATGCCACATTCTTTTGTGGCCAACCTTCCTGACATTAAAAATTATGTGGCCGAAGAGTTTTCATAGTGGAGGAACCAATTATTTCGTCGCTGCAGTGAATGTGGCATTAATCTGAACTGCCTCACGTCAGCATTCAGAGTTTTCAGGTGATAAAGCTGTTTAACTGCGATACCTAGGTCTAGAAATCCATGGAAAACGATAATCTTCATGTCAGAGAAACAAAACCACGACCATTTTCATGCTGGTTATGATATGTAATGCTTAGTCTGTGCTGTCTTTTTCTAAATCTCTACGTGGCAACTTATACTGTTTACCGAATTCTGCAGCAGCAACTTGCAAAATAGTCGAAAACATGAAGTTGTCTTTATGAAAGTAAGCATACCGGCTTAGCTAATGAAAGTTGGTCGACTGGTGCGTACCAGACAACCTTGATGTGTAAAACGCTCCTTTCCAATCCTCCTCCTGCAGAAAAAAAACTGTACCTACGTCTGAGAATTCCTTCCCCCATCCATCCTCCCTCTCCCTGTATTCCAAACATATTCGACTTAATTTATACCATTAAAATGGCAGATAGAGTTCATATTTCATAGTTAATGCTTTCTGCATATGTCCGGATGTATTTGATAATTTACGAATGAATGGTAAAAAATTGCCGTAGCAGTTCAAAATCTTATGAATGTATCTTAAATGTAGCAGTCTTTACGCATTAGTTTCCTAATGATTTCTACCCCATTTTCAATAAACGTTACAGTACTCTAGTAAAAACAGTAACAGATGACATGTTTGTAATGCCTGAAATGATAAAAGTTTGTTGAAAACAGCCGTCACAAAAGAGAATTACATATTCGAAAAAAAATACAGACAGAAAAAAAAGAAATTTTATTAATACATCTGCAATTTCATTCTTCATTTCGCTATAACAGATGATCATTATAGTCACATTGGTTCGAAACAGCGTTTTAACTTGAGTATCCATGTGCTTTGTCTACATTATTACCAAGTAACACGGTTCACATTTATGTTAAGTGTTATGTCAAGTGTCACTATGTTACTTTTGTTAAAAAATGGTCTTTCATAATACGTAAAGAATCCTGTAACTCAAAGTATTTCATGGACTAAATTATTCTTTAACGGCCTAAAAAACTGTGCCCTACTAAAATAACATGCTAAATGGGCAGTTGACAGTTCAATCTATGCTTAAATGAGACAAGGCACAAAAAACAGATCTCACCAAGCAACATTTTGTGTGCATGTGTGTGGGGGGGGGGGGGGAGGGGGGGGGGAGATAACAACAGACACATTGTTTATGTCAAGAATGACTGTAGTGATTGACAATTCGCAATTGGTTCTGGTATAACAATCACAATGTTACTTACACATTTAAAATGTCCATTTAAGTATAAAGAATGTAGCTTACAGTATTTACAGTGTTACCATGATATTTACCCATGCAAAATGACTATCAGTATACAAAAAGGCTGTTGGCGTTTGGATTGTACGCTTCATTGAAGGCATGTTATTTATGTTACAAAGATCAAACAATCATCACCTGACATTTCTAGAAATTTCACAATAATGCTTCTGTTTATTATATTCTATCTGGCCCTACTTGAGTTTATGTTCCTCTGGTGGTACAAAGATGAACTTGCAAGGAAGTCTATTACGCTGTGACCTTTACTGATCGAAACTAGGCTGCCAAGTCTCTCTGAAAGGTATGCAGACTGTAATTCCTCTCCTTTCCATAATTAACTGCTGAATGATACCTAGATCAAATCACAATGTTCTAAATATGAGATAAAAACACACAACATGGCCAGAGAGAAATCAACAGACGAAGCCCCATTTACAGTTCAACAAGGCATATTGACAAGACCTTTAATGTGCTGTATCACATAAATTCCATATTTTCATAATAGACAATGAGACCTTCATAGTGCATGACATATGGATGTGAACATGTCCAAAGACAATGAAGGACAAGATCTCACACTCAGAAAGTGAAGTTTGATGTCTTAAAATGTGATATTCACAGCAAAATAAAATAAATAATCAAATATTGGTAAACTGATAAGGCTGATGTAGTGATTTGTAAGTACTGAGCATGATTTCGATGTGCCTAATGTATAATTCTGTGGTTTGTTGTTCTTTTAGTCAATGTACACTACTTGTGTGAAACTGAACATGCATGTAAGAACAACATGTATTGTTGTTTTTGTCTATTCTTCCCGTGACGATGGTTATAAAAACTGGAACTGACTAAGAATGAAGTCAAATGTGTACCGCTGCTGGCTATAAAATGCTTCTCTTCAAACGTTTAGCAGCTGTAGCAAGTTACCTATATAAATTGGAAATTACTGACTACTGACTATTGAACAACTGATACAACTGTGGCAATCAAGGTGTTCGATGATAACCTAGCACTGCATCTATCGTTATACAAAGGTACACAGCTGCATTATTACATTTTTTAAAAATGTTTCTAGTTATTAAATGGGTCATATCATCAAATTTTCAACAGTCACACAACAAATGAATGCATTATGCCAATTCTCATACCCCTCTATACATAATCCCTTCAATTTGTCTAGACTATTAGTTGATTTATGATTTATTTAATTAAAAGTTAATTTCTTCAATATTAAAACTACTTGAAACTTAAAAATGGTAAACTTTTCATGAGATTTCGTACCATCACTAGGTTGAGCATGAAAACTTACAACAGTTGAGCAGGGCAAGTTTACTGTTTCCTATGTTTTAACATATGTATTTATCTGTCTTAAGCACATATACACGAGGCCCATCTTTCCCTTATTTACTTCTAAATTTGTACAGAAGCTCTCCTGCGAACCTTGCAGAACTAGCACTCTTTCAGGTCCGGCACACAATTTTAATCTGCCATTAAGTTTCATTTCACTGCACACTCCGCTGCAGGGTGAAATTCTCATTCTGGGGGCTTTTACAGTTTTCGTACGGAATACAAGAACTCATTGGTGCAAGCAGAGAGCAACTCTATCTACATCTACATTTATACTCCGCAAGCCACCCAACGGTGAGTGGCGGAGGGCACTTTACGTGCCACTGTCATTACCTCCCTTTTCTGTTCCAGTCGCGTAGGGTTCGCGGGAAGAACGACAGTCTGAAAGCCTTCGTGCGCGCTCGAATCTCTCTAATTTTACATTCGTGATCTCCTCGGGAGGTATAAGTAGGGGGAAGCAATATATTCGATACCTCATCCAGAAACGCACCCTCTCGAAACCTAACGAGCAAGCTACACCGCGATGCAGAGCGCCTGCTAAAAATCTCCGTAACGCTATCAGGGTTACCAAATAACCCTGTGACGAAACGCAACTATCATTCTGGGTAATGCAGTGGCTCGTGGGAACATCATTGAAGGGTTGGCAGGCATTCAGAATTCGAACATCGCATGCTCCTTGTAATGTCTCAGAGGAAATGATGGTGTGTAAAGTCTTGGTTTTTGTGTGGCAAGTGGCTGTCCCCATGCAATAATATCCACTGATTCTTAAATAAACTTGGAACCAAGTAGGATATTGTTTCTGGTTGTTAGCAGGAACTGAAAAAAGTTCATAAACATCATCGTACGTACATTATAGAGTCTTAACTTTATTTACTTGCTGTTTCGGATTGCTGTAGTGGACTATATCCGTTTATAGGTTGGCGATTGATGGTGCCAAGTTCAAAAGTACGGGACTTCTTTCTTGTGGGCCAGCGATGATGCAATAGTGTCACGGGAATCTTGTACAACCCAAATGCATTCACATAAACATTATTGCAGCTGAATATTTTATTATTTTATCTCTAGTTAAACTGAATTATTGTAGGACAACCATGTCCATTGACATTCCTATAAACTAAGATACGCCTTTATTCGTTTTACGCGGATGGATAAATCGTTTTGATGCGATCATGATCTACTTTAATTCCACACAACGTGTCCCTAAAAACTAAATTTCCCAGGGGGCCGAATTAACCTCCAATGATTTTACCGCTTGAACAGCGTCACGCAAGAGATGCAAGACTTCCTGCAACTGATTCAGATGCTCATCAAAGGCTTTACTGTAGATGGCGACGCCATCCAAGTAACTGTAGACACATCTACACTTCAGTCCACTTAACATGGAATCCAACAACTGCGACAACACTGCTGCTCCTGCAGCTGACCCAAACAGATTCCAATCACGCAGAATGCCGTGAGAGGCTACGATTCCTTGGCGAGTAGCACTTTATTGTATGCCTGGTCAAGATCTATTATAGTGGAGTACTGACCCCCCAAAACCCATGTAGAGTAATTATGGATGTCTAGTAAGGGCAAGGTTTCTAACATGATAATCTACAACAGGTTGATATCCCTCCAACTAGGCTTAGGCACCAAAGCATAGAGGAAACATATGGAGGCACTCAGGGCCTGCCTTACCTCACCATCCCTCAAAAGTCTGTTGACAATCTTCCGTAACTCCCTCATCTTAGCAGGCCGCAAGGCGGCACCTGGGAAACTGGTAAGGGGACTGATGAACAGGAATCTCGTGAGTAAGCTGGATTTCATATTCAGTCGTATCGGTGACGCAAACTTATCAGTAAATACATCAGGCAACTTCTCCAATTGTTTCAGTCTACCCCGAGCCCGCTCTTTGCTCACGTAAGCCGCATCAATGGGAACACCCTTCTTTAACATTATACATATTTCGAAGGCAGTTATGACTACGTAAGTAATACTTCTTACCAACTTGAAATATAAACAGGAATTTAATACTAAGGTAATCTAAAACACAATCTTGAAACATAAACATGAATTTACTACTAACATAATCTAAAATGCATCCAATTTTTCCAAAGAAAACATACAAGAAAAGCCTCGGTAGACAAACCCCTTACAATAGTAAAAGTCAGCCCCTGATTTTTCCCAGAACAGGCAATAACTCAACAGAAAATGGCCAACACTCTGAGTGTACCTTTTGCAAAGGACTTAGTTCACAACAAGCATGCTGTACCACTGGTAACCAATCAGGGATATTCTGCTGCCTGAGTCCAGCAAGGCGCAAATGGGCTCGTGTTTCAAAGTATCAAAAATAAAAGGTAACCCAGATCTAGAAACTGTTTTCACTATACTACAAGCTTTATGCTACACCTCTATGCTCTCATCGTGGGCTGCTACGTTATGGCGTCAAGCCAATTCACCCTGTCCCAGAACACCAAACAGACATGCACCAAGTGACCTGCCTGGTTGCATCGAAAACATGTCCCGCTGTCGGTACCCTCAGTTTCGATGCACTTTGCTGTGGGGCATACCCGCTTATAATTGACTGTGTTCTCTATTAACTACCATCGCGCTTTTCATCACTAAAATGGGTGTTTCAAACGATCAGCACCACTTATCAAGTTCGGCGAATGTTTCAGGTTTGTTAGTGAAATGGATACGTTACCAGTACATTCCTTCCAAGACATTATTATCAACCTATTTTTGTAATACACCAAGGCAAAGGGCCGGCACAACTACCCTAATATCCTAAAAATACCGAACAAGTATACCTATGCCCTTGGAATGCGTGAAAATATTGGCTGACTAGGTCATTACCAATTCTAGTAAACAAGTTTCCCTCCACCCAGCTTTTGCAGAGCCCACTCTACGACTCCGCAATGTCGAAAGCTTAATTTTCCCCAAGTTAAGGTATACATAACATGAAAGGAGAAGGAGGCTGCAATTTACAGGGTATCAGCTTGATTCTGCAAATAGACTGCCAGCCATATTAGACATACGATCCGATCACTCGTGTCTGTAGCTAGTTTGTAAATTTCCTGCGCTACTGACCAAAGCAGGTTAGGCAGTTTATTTCACCTTCCTAGTTGCTTCCCGAGCCCTCAGTCCCTTCCTCATGAGTAGCCTCCCTGGGAAGTGAACCCTTATCCTGCCCTATACTATTTTGCCTGCTTAGGTGACTGACGTCAATCTATAACTGACTAATTTTCCTCGCAATTCCTCAGCTTAGAGGGCGCTGTTTGGAATCAGCATTCACAACACTCAAATATTGAATGTGGCTACCCTGTAAACGTTCAACTTCACCTACCCCAGGCCAACAAATTACCCGACACATGGCATGCCTCACCTACCTCAACGAGGTCTCTGTTGTGATAATTCAGTGGCAGTCCAATGCACAGCACACACATTGACTTACTCAGCCATACTGCCTTCCACCGGCGGGCCCAACATCGCGAGCTCGTACTGAAGCTAGTTTTTCATATGACATACCAGCAAAATTCTTCGGTCCATGGACAACTCCACCCTTACAATAACCTGAAATCAAAATTACAAGCACTATACCTAGGCAAAACAATTTCTCCCTATCGTTACATAGGATCAGAACCTTGGCTGTCTAGGGTAACTACGTTCTGCTACCACTGAAATGGGGAGGAACTAGGTTGGTGAGTGGTAAGGTGCTGAATCAAATAAATCGATACTGCAAATAATCTTTTCGGGTTTGCCGACGGATCATATTCTGCAAATCCCACAAAATTTCATCGATGCAACTTTCCGACATCTACATCTACAAGTCGCGACTGCTAGCAGGGTCTTGCCAACATCGATATTTATCAGGCCAGGAGCAGGCAATACGCATGCACAGGAAGACGCTCGTAGATGGAGAAAAGGGGCACTCATAGTGCCTCCAGCCGGGAGACGTAGGATGGCGTTCCGAGCGTGCGCCGAGGGAAATGACTGTGCTGTCAGACGTTGCCATGGTTGAAAGCTGAGTTACATCTCAGCAGTGCGCTACGTCGAATCGTAAATCTAAAGTGGGAATTTGTACGATATGAACCGAAGGCAAACCCAAGAAGATTATTTGTAACAGATCCGTTGGAGAAGCCTAAAAAGTTCAATCGATGCTGTTTCAATTAGTTTACTTAACAAACAATAAGGCCAAACATCGAAACGAAAAGACGTTTTAAGTGCTTAATGTTCCAGATGAACAGTTAAGAGACGGAATTACACCCTGTTAACTTTTATGCTCTTTTAAACACTCAGTATAAGGAGAGCACAAGAATACTGCAACCATTAGTCGCCCCAAAATTCAATGAAATAAAATTAATTAACTAAGCATCTTCATGCATTCATGGCAACCAGTGTTTCTAAACACAATTTTAAAACAGTTAAAATTAGTAGGTCACATTAGTTGGCAACCAAGATACGAAAAATTAAAAAATAGTTGAATACAACTATGAGCCCATGGTGGCTATCGATGTTCCAAATGAATTACCAAATCGTATAAACTAAATCCTGAACCCAGTCGTTTAGAAAACAAGGTCCTCCAATGGGTTATCGTTAATGATTTTATATTTTTAAAACGTCAAGGCTCTTAAACAGTAAGAGGATGCCTGAAACACATCAAAAGTTTTGAATAGGCACACAGAATTAAACCTAAATTTAAAATACACAAATATGATCAAATATCTAGCCTCAGACAGTAAAACAAAAACCAGATGGTGCATCAAAGAGCAATCAGCAAGTAGCCACCAGCTTGAGAGGCCACAAAAATCAAAATATAAATTCCAGTTAATGCTTATGTGCCACAGAACAAGTCGAAAGCCAAGTGATAATAAACGTGAACAGTAATTCAGTCAAACCAGGGACTCCTAAGATATGACTTGGCAAACAAATGGTAATGAGACGGGGAGCTATTAATATGAATGGGGGCTACTCTGGGAAGAAGGTAGAGCTGGCAGAGGCTGCAAGTAAGATGGGGCTGGACGTTTTAGCTGTTAGTGACATTCGGGTGAGGGGTGAGAAAGAAGAGGAAGTGGGAGAATACAAGGTCTACCTGTCAGGAGTCAAAGCAGGAATAGCACTATGGGGTGTAGGGCTTGACATCAGGAAAGAAATGGAACCCAGCGTAGTTGCAATAAGGTATGTAAACGAACGACTGATGTGGATAGATTTGACAGTGTCTAGCAAGAAAATTAGGATTGTGTCAGTATATTCGCATTGTGAAGGGACAGATCAAGATAAGGTGGATAGTTTTTATGAGGCACTCAGTGATGTCGTTGTTAGAGTAAAGCACAAGGACAGTGTTCTGCTCATGGGTGATTTTAACACCAGGATTGGAAATCGAACAGAAGGGTATGAAAAGGTTATGGGTAAATTTGGAGAGAATATGGAAGCCAACAGCAACGGGAAACAACTCTTGGATTTCTGTGCCAGTATGGGTTTAGTAATCACAAACTCCTTTTTTAAACATAAGAGCATTCACCGGTATACTTGGGAAGGCAGGGGAACCAGTTCTGTCATTGACTATATAATAACAGATCAGGAATTCAGGAAGGCTGTGAGGGACACACGTGTATTCAGGGGATTCTTTGATGACACTGATCATTATTTAATCTGCAGTGAAATTGGGATTGTGAGGCTGAAAGTGCAGGAGGTCAGGTCCATATGTAGGAGGATAAGAGTGGAGAAACTTCAGGATAAGGAAATCAGGCACAAGTACATAACAGCGATCTCAGTTAGTTGAATGTGGTCAATTACAGTCATTGGAAAAGGAATGGACAAGGTACAGGGACACAGTACTAGAAGTGGCTAAAGAATGTCTTGGAACAGTAGTGTGTAAAAGTAGGATGAAGCAAACAGCTTGGTGGAATGACACAGTCAAGGCAGTCTGTAAAACGAAAAAAAAGGCGTATCAAAAATGGCTACAGACTAGAACTCAGGTAGACAGAGAAAGTTATGTGGAAGAAAGAAACAAAGCCATACAGATAATTGCAGCAGCCAAGAAGAAATCTTGGGAAGACTTTGGAAACAGGTTGGAGACTATGGGTCAAGCTGCTGGAAAACCATTCTGGAGTGTAATTAGCAGTCTTCGAAAGGGAGGTAAGAAGGAAATGACAAGTATTTTGGACAGGTCAGGAAAACTGCTGGTGAATCCTGTGGATGCCTTGGGCAGATGGAGGGAATATTTTGAAGAGTTGCTCAATGTAGGTGAAAATACAATCAGTAATGTTTCGAATTTCGAGGTACAATGGGATAGGAATGATTATGTAAATAGGATCACATTTGAGGAAGTGGAGAAAATGGTCAATAGATTGCAGTGCAATAAAGCAGCTGGGGTGGATGAAATTAAGTCGGAACTCATCAAATACACTGGAATGTCAGGTCTTAAATGGGTACACAGGATAATTGAAATGGCCTGGGAGTCAGGACAGGTTCCATCAGACTGGACAAAACCAGTAGTCACACCAATCTTTAAACATGGAAATAGAAAAGATTGTAAGAACTACAGAGGTATCTCTTTAATCAGCGTTGTGGGTAAAATCTTCTCAGGTATTGTTGAAAGGAAAGTGCGAATATTAGTTGAGGACCAATTGGATGAAAATCAGTGTGGGTTTAGGCCTCTTAGAGGTTGTCAGGACCAGATCTTTAGCTTACGGCATATAATGGAGAAGTGTTATGAGTGGAACAGGGAATTGTATCTCTGCTTTATAGATCTAGAAAAGGCATATGACCGGGTTCCTAGGAGGAAGTTATTGTCTGTTCTACGAGATTATGGAATAGGAGGCAAACTTTTGCAAGCAATTAAAGGTCTTTACATAGATAGTCAGGCAGCAGTTAGAGTTGACGGTAAATTGAGTTCATGGTTCAAAGTAGTTTCAGGGGTAAGACAAGGTTGCAACCTGTCCCCACTGTTGTTCATATTATTTATGGATCATATGTTGAAAACAGTAGACTGGCTGGGTGAGATTAAGATATGTGAACACAAAATAGGCAGTCTTGCATATGCGGATGACTTAGTTGTGATGGCAGATTCGATTGAAAGTTTGCAAAGTAATATTTCAGAGCTAGATCAGAAATGTAAGGACTATGGTATGAAGATTGGCATCTCCAAAACGAAAGGAATGTCAGTGGGAAAGAAATATAAACTGATTGAGTGCCAAATAGGAGGAACAAAGTTAGAACAGGTGGACGGTTTCAAGTACTTAGGATGCATATTCTCACAGGATGGCAACATAGTGAAAGAACTGGAAGCGAGGTGTAGCAAAGCTAATGCAGTGAGCGCTCAGCTACGATCTACTCTCTTCTGCAAGAAGGAAGTCAGTACCAAGACTAAGTTATCTGTGCACCGTTCAATCTTTCGACCAACTTTGTTGTATGGGAGCGAAAGCTGGGTGGATTCAGGTTACCTTATCAACAAGGTTGAGGTTACGGATGTGAAAGTAGCTAGGATGATTGCAGGTACTAGTAGATGGGAACAATGGCAGGAGGGTGTCCACAATGAGGAAATCAAAGAAAAACTGAGAATGAACTCTATAGATGTAGCAGTCAGGGCGAACAGGCTTAGATGGTGGGGTAATGTTACACGCATGGGAGAAGCAAGGTTACCCAAGAGACTCATGAGTTCAGCAATAGAGGGTAGGAGGAGTCAGGGCAGACCAAGGAGAAGGTACCTGGATTCTGTTAAGAATGATTTTGAAGTGATAGGTTTAACATCAGAAGAGGCACCAATGTTAGCACTGAATAGGGGATCGCGGAGGAATTTTATAAGGGGGCTATGCTCCAGACTGAACGCTGAAAGGCATAATCAGTCTTAAATGATGATGATGATGATGATGATGAGTAATTCAGTCAGTCACTGGCCCCATGCAGTTTTATATAAAACACAAAGAAAATACATTGCATATGGTCAGTGTCCACTCGCGAGCCTAGTGCTGTGTATACTGATAGGGAAACCCTCCGCCAAATATGAGGCAGAACGTCATAAAACTTTAACAAGAAGTAACACACTTGCACATTACAAGAAAACAACGCAACTGATGTGTCTACACAAGTGAGGACTGCGCAGTAATAAAGTGCAATGTGTCTCAATAACCTAGATGGCAGAACCTTGTGCTGGACCACAGGGAACTTCCAAAAATCACTTCCCTGGCACCCAGTGGCTATAAGGAAGATGATCACCATAGTTTGCACATTGTTCCTGGGTGAAATTGAAACCACCACCGGTCCTCTGCCCACCCAGCAAGGCAGCATATTCATAGACTCGCACACCACCCCTCGGTCCTCACTGTCCAAGCAGCCAAAAAGACGGTGTGGGCACCCTGTTTATGGTAAACACGTCCACCTCGACTCCAAGGAGATCCAGGTGCTGAAGGCAGTCCCATGGCCGTTACACAGAACCTTGAGCAAAATGTATGCCACAAGTCACAGCACTGTGGCGGACACTCAACCGACCTCCTTGCCACAGCATATGCGCAAGCATTTATCCTTGTGGAGCACTACGTCGCTGCCCCCTAGTGTTCGCGAAACTCTTATCGAGCCCTGTTCACTAGTCTTGGTATTCTGAAATTGGCTACTCAGTATTTACGTTCATTACTGTTGTTTCTTTTTAACAATATGTGATTATTCTCAAGGATTAGCAGCTTCCCTCAGTTAATAATCGGCAGAAATCCAACCTGCATTTCTATCGCACTTCCTTATCTCATATACAGAAAGGTGTGTAGTATACTGTTGCATCCATTTTCAATAAATTACCACAAGAATTCAAAAACCTTAGCAGTAACCCACGCATTTTCAATTCGAAAATAAAAAATTTTCTCATGGATCACTCCTTCTGTTGTGCCGAGGGATTCCTTGAAATATTAAGCCGATACCTATGTTATATTGTTGATTTGGTTTACTTAAACTTATGGCTCAACGTTTTTGGATTCATGAACATTTCAATTTATTTGATATTACTTTTATGTTGCAATTTCATGTAGTGACACGATCCATGATCTCGGATATTTGCTCCTCAATTTTGTGCTAGGCAACTATACACGTAAATAAGTAAATGAAGAAAAGAAATCCCGCAACAGGTATAATACAGGGTGCTACAAAAAGGTACGGCCAAACTTTCAGAATACATTCCTCACACACAAAGAAAGAAAATATGTTATGTGGACATGTGTCCGGAAACGCTTACTTTCCATGTTAGAGCTCATTTTATTACTTTTCTTCAAATCACATTAATCACGGAAGGGAAACACACTGCAACGGAATGTACCAACGTGACTTCAAACACTTTGTTACAGGAAATATTCAAAATGTCCTCCGTTAGTGAGGATACATGCCTCCACCCTCCGTCGCATGGAACCCCTGATGCGCTGATGCAGCCCTGGGGAATGGCGTATTGTATGACAGCCGTCCACAATACGAGCACGAAGAGTCTCTACATTTGGTACCGGGATTGCGTAGACAAGAGCTTTCAAATGCCCCCATAAATGAAAGTCAAGAGGGTTGAGGTCAGGAGAGCGTGGAGGCCATGGAATTGGTCCGCCTCTACCAATCCATCGGACACCGAATCTGTTGCTGAGAAGCGTACGAACACTTCGACTGAAATGTGCAGGAGCTCCATCGTGCATGAACCACATGTTGTATCGTACTTGTAAAGGCACATGTTCTAGCAGCACAGGTAAAGTATCCCGTATGAAATCATGATAACGTGCTCCATTGAGCGTAGGTGGAAGAACATGAGCCCAATCAAGACATCACCAACAATGCCTGCCCAAACGTTCACAGAAAATCTGTGTTGATGACGTGATTGCGGATTCTCGTCAGCCCACAGATGTTGATTGTGAAAATTTGCAATTTGATAACGTTGAAATGAAGCCTCATCCGTAAAGAGAACATTTGCACTGAAATGAGGATTGACGCATTGTTGGATGAACCATTCGCAGAAGGGTGCCCGTGGAGGCCAATCAGCTGCTAATAGCGCCTGCACACGCTGTACATGTTACGGAAACAACTGGTTCTCCCGTAGCACTCTTCATACAGTGACATGGTCAACGTTACCTTGTAAAGCAGCAACTTCTCTGACGCTGACATCAGGGTTATCGTCAACTGCACGAAGAATTGCCTCGCCCATTGCAGGTGTCCTCGTCGTTCTAGGTCTTCCCCAGTCGCGAATCATAGCCTGGGATGTTCCGTGCTCCCTAAGACGCCGATCAATTGCTTCGAACGTTATCCTGTCGGGACACCTTCGTTCTGGAAATCTGTCTCGATACAAACGTACCGCGCCACGGCTATTGCCCCGTTCTAAGCCATACATCAAATGGGCCTCTGCCAACTCCACATTTATAAACATTGCACTGACTGCAAAACCACGTTCGTGATGAACACCAACCTGTTGATGCTACGTACTGATGTGCTTGATGCTAGAACTGTAGAGCAATGAGTCGTATGTCAACACAAGCACCGAAGTCAGCATTACCTTCCTTCAATTGGGCCAACTGGCAGTGAATCGAGGAAGTACAGTACATATTGACGAAACTAAAATGAGCTCTAACATGTAAATTAAGCGTTTCCGGACGCATGTCCACATAACATCTTTTCTTTATTTGTGTGTGAGGTATGTTTCCTGAAAGTTTGGCCGTACCTTTTTGTAACACCCTGTATACTTTAAAACTCACATGGAGATCAGTTCGCAAAAGTGTCGATGAGACAAATGTAATTAAAAGTAATCTGGTCGTTGGTGAAAGGTCAACTGAATTTTTTTTTGTAACGATACCACCGACCACATTAAACGGCAATCGATGCTAACGTTATCCGTCTGCGAGGAATTTCTGAAAAGTTGACAGTGAGATAACCTTATAGAAACATAACAATCAATCTGGGATTCGTTTCCAAAACACTCAAGCAGAGTATAAACAACAGTAAACAGGTGGATCAGGAACAGAGCTTCTACCAGCACAAAAGTAAGTTGTAATATTACATATTAAAATGGGTCGCCAGCCTAATTAGGCATTCTTGCGTCAAGGAAAATGATAAAGCAGAAAGCATTGTTAAGGATAACCTAACCTTCCTTCACACACACACACTAAACGTTTTCCATATATCTGTTCATACAACAACACGGTAACGTAACCTTGCAGATAAATGCGTTACTAGCAAACAAATGGGAAATGAAATAGTGAACAGTAACAGATGCCTCTCAACAACCTTAC
The DNA here is from genome assembly GCF_021461385.2 of Schistocerca piceifrons. NCBI lineage: Eukaryota > Metazoa > Arthropoda > Insecta > Orthoptera > Acrididae > Schistocerca > Schistocerca piceifrons. The sequence continues at coordinate 959,224,906 of NC_060138.1, forward strand.
GTGATCTAGGTGCAACAGTTTATAAATCCATTTACCGACGCACATGAAAGTAGTACTAATACTGGGCAGGGAAAAGCTTGAAATGATTCTGAATTTAAACTAGGGGGGTCCGCCAATGATCATAATCTATAATAAATTGCTTGGTACAGGGTCTCTATGCCTATGCATTAACCAGCTTCCATTAGAATACATAACATAGTAAACTGTTCTTTCTCAAACACGGTTTGAAGCCATTAAACAGAAAGAAAATCTAACTACATTGGCTCTGAAGGAGCCTTTGCGTTGCTTTATTAACTAACGAGTCCAGTACATGAGGACACTTGAACTTTAACGGTTTGAAGAACCATGCTCATTAACAAAACTACACCAGTATGTATGAGAACTGGTAAGTATTCTTATCATTAATTATTAACGAAATATAGCACAACGAACTGGCTGGCTGGCTCTGAGCAGTATGGGACTTAACTTCTGTGGTCATCAGTCCCCTAGAACTTAGAACTACTTAAACCTAACTAACCTAAGGACATCACACACATCCATGCCCGAGGCAGGATTCGAACCTGCGACCGTAGCAGTCGCGCGGTTCCGGACTGAGCGCCTTAACCGCGAGACCACCGCGGCCGGCCACAACGAACTAAAACTCTTTAAATAATAAATATGCTTTCATAAGCATTCTTTTGATCTACTCAGAATTATAATTGGCTGTGCAAATGACAACACAATATTAAATTCAAGTTCAACCAATTTCTCATAATAAATTAGGACACTCGGAATTAAAATCACTAGGATAGGACTCCTGTCCAGGTTTGTGATTTGGATAATCACAAGTGAAAAATAGAGTTTTTAGTAACAACACGATTATTATTATAAAATCAACCAAATTCCACAAATACCTGGTCTATTGATAGTGCCAAATAATAACAATTTAGTGGAAGGCTAGTGGTACTGGTGGCGTAATTTGCAGTGGCTATTAACCTGGAGGCGATGCAGTCATAGCAATACGGTTGGCCTCGCCCTATTACTGATCTTCTTGGCGCCGGAATTGTATTTTTATATCGCCAAAAACCATTCCATGATAATGGTATCACCAAATGCAGCATCCGAGGCCCATAAATATTGTTCTCAAACTATTCTGGCATTAAAACTGTAGGAGTATGGGCCACAATGATCCGCTACTGCTAGAGAGGTGTTAATCACACCATTACTCAACCCAGACTCCTTACCCGTTACAAAGGACGAGTTGCCACTTGCGCGCGAACCACATCTTTCTACTCCGCCAGGCTACTTCCGTAGCTGCGGGGCTTCCTCATATCTTTTACACTCAACACTACGTTCCCTAATCATGGACCAAGTCGTTTACAGTACATTATATAACAATCATTTCAGTAGTTATTTAAATTCACTAGCACAATTTAAACAACTTCGTTCAAAAGTTTCACATAACTGAAACATGTATATAGAGTCAAAGAATGACAGATACAGAATTATACATAACGTACTCTACAAATTTACATCGAAATATCGATACAGATACAAAATAGGTCAAAAATAGATGTTAGAAGTTACGATATGACGGCACCTAATTAGACACGGTAAATTTTTCGGTGGTACGCAATTGCTGCCTTCCGTCAAAAGTCCTACCCTTATCCACCCATGTATGGGAGCACCGGTAGTGTAGCGTGGAATGCGAATCTCGCGATTATCATTCTTTCATTAAGCACAGGAATGCAAGGCGTGAAAGTAAGATCACACGACTGAGCAGATATGAAATAACAGAATCTTCTTATGTTTATAAGTCCTACAATGTGTTTCTCAACCGAATCTTTGTCAGTTGAATTTAGTAGTGACCAATGTACGTCTGCTATTGAAAGTAAAATAAAAAAAAAAAAAGGTGAGAACAAGAAAGACGAACTGGGGACACCGATACATTGACAGAAATGCAAAGTTATAAAATCATGTATCTCGTGTGACAAATATGTGAAATATTTGCAGATAGAAAAAAGCTCCCGAGGACATCTTTAAAATAAATGGGCTGAAACAGCGCGAAATAGATTCCTAACTTTCCAAATTTTCTTTAAACCGAAACTGTGAGCTAACAACGAAGTACAAATAGCTTACCACGGGCGCTGCAAGGCTGATTGTTATGATACTAAGAAAGTTCTAAACTCATATCCCTACGATGGTACTTTGGAGTGGGCACTCAAGAGGTATCCAAGTGCATAAGAAGTGTACACTGTCGAGAAAGCCCGTTGGGAAATGATCAGGGTACTTTGACGTCAAATAACGGAAGTTTTAATTGCATGATTGGGTTGGAGCCTCACGGAATCACTTTGAGGCATGGCAAAATTTTTGAAGATACAGAACGATTAGAAAATTTTCTTCAAACCCACAGGATAGTGGAACTATATGATGCAATATGATGATTGATATTCAAGAAGTAACTGTTTTAAACTCTATTTTTATGTTACAGCTATTCAATGCATCTCTCGAATGCAGCTTACTCAAAGTATAGTTAATTTTTATACAGAAATAAAAAAGGCTCGATGTAGTTTGACGACACTACGTGCCACCAGCTATTCGAAACTAGTGACAGCTGATAAGTATCCTGGAATATCTGACCGGAGTCGTATATCATAAAGTAGGACGACCTCTCACACCTCTTACTTTGAGTATGACGCTTAACGAAATGAAATTTTTTGCGGAGGAAGTAAAAGGAAGTGTAATTTGTACATTGCGGCAACGAAGAAATATGATGCAATAAAGAGAAAGAGAAGATGCTAAGAAATGCTGTGTCTGATAGGATTTGTTTCGAAACTGCGGCGGGAACAGAAATGATCAACAAACATGGATTGGAAAGAGTACGAGAACGCCTTTGTGCATCCTTATTCGTCAAATTCGAAATGCCTCGTTCAGATTGAATCAGGTAATTTGTTATTTTCTCCAACTTATTTTTCGCTTAATCGCTAAAAAGGAAAAATTAGAAAATACGGACAGGCGTATGCTGAACGATCCGCGAATGGAACAGGAAGGGAGAAAGGGGGAAAATAGCTCCATTACGGTACCCCATGTAACACCCCGCCCCCCCCCCCACCCCACCCACTGATAGGTATAAGTTTTCGTTTTCTCAGCATCTAATACGACGTGACAGAGCAACAGACACATCTAGAGTAGTTACGGTCGCAGGTTCGAATCCTGCCTCCGGCATGGATGTGTGTCATGTCCTTAGGTTGGTTAGGTTTAAGTAGTTCTAAGTTCTAGGCGACTGATATCCTCAGAAGTTAAGTCACATAGTGCTCAGAGCCATTTGAACACGGTAGTTCTAGACAGACCTGCAACACAGTTTTAAATACAAGTTCTGGAATTGACCGTGATCCAAGAACGAATTGCGTTGATGATAATGGTTACCTCATCTGCCTCTTATGAACGACGGTAATGTAATAAATTTTCTCTGGTTAAAAGGTTGCGTTAATATCCATTTACGTTTGTTTTGTTGTGTTCGTAAATTGGAACACGCTGCGCATTGAAAGAAGTGACGTATCAGCAATATTTACGAATCAGTTTAGTTCACTCGGTTCTTTGTGTTGTGTGTGTTTCGTTCCAATCCATAAACTGTAAATGCATACTGCCATTATATTTTTTTGTTTTTTTTTCAGTTTATCAGCAACAGGAATTCGCCCAGATTTGGCGCCGACAGAGTTCCACTCGTCACAACAGTTAAGAAATGAGCGATTGCACTGAAACGAGTCCGTATTTTACTCTACTCTATAAAATACTTCCAGAAACTGTAACCATAGAAAGTAACAGTGTTCGTGTGTTACTGGGCAGGGGGCTATTCTAACAGAAACATCTGTTGTCATGGGTAGATAAACCTCTATCACTGTTTTTTGATGCAGCCTCCCGACAATGTTATAAGACAATGAGACAGAAAAATAATGAGGAAGCAACTTGGTCGTGAAATTTGGGCATTCGCAGAAAATCAAAATCTGGGTGGACGGACGGGAATTTGAACCACGATCATCTCTAATTCAATTACGTGACTTCATCCCAACGATACCTCAGTTTATACAGGGTGTTACAAAAAGGTACGGCCAAACTTTCAGGAAACATTCCCCACACACAAATAAAGAAAAGATATTATGTGGATATGTGTCCGGAAACGCTTAATTTACATGTTAGAGCTCATTTTAGTTTCGTCAGAGTGTACTGTACTTCCTCGATTCACCGCCAGTTGGCCCAATTCAATGAAGGTAATGTTGACTTCGGTGCTTGTGTTGACATACGACTCATTGCTCTACAGTACTAGCATCAAGCACATCAGTACGTAGCATCAACAGGTTAGTGTTCATCACGAACGTGGTTTTGCAGTCAGTGCAATGTTTACAAATGCGGAATTGGCAGATGCTCATTTGATGTATGGATTAGAACGGGGAAATAGCCGTGGCGCGGTACGTTTGTATCGAGACAGATTTCCAGAACGAAGGTGGCCCGACAGGAAGACGTTCGAAGCAATTGATCGGCGTCTTATGGAGCACGGAACATTCCAGCCTATGACTCGCGACTGGGGAAGACCTAGAACGACGAGGATACCTGCAATGGGCGAGGCAATTCTTCGTGCAGTTGACGATAACCCTGATGTCAGCGTCAGAGAAGTTGCTGCTGTACAAGGTAACCTTGAACACGTCACTGCATGAAGAATGCTACGAGAGAACCAGTTGTTTCCGTATCATGTACAGTGTGTGCAGGCACTATCAGCAGCTGATTGGCCTCCACGGGTACACGTCTGCCAATGGTTCATCCAACAATGTGTCAATCCTCATTTCAGTGCAAATGTTCTCTTTACGGATGAGGCTTCATTCCAACGTGATCGAATTGTAAATTTTCACAGTCAACGTGTGTGGGCTGACGAGAATCCGCAATTGTGCAATCACGTCATCAACACAGATTTTCTGTGTACGTTTGGGCAGGCATTGTAGGTGATGTCTCGATTGGGCCCCATGTTCTTCCACCTACGCTCAATGGAGCACGTTATCATGATTTCATACGGGATACTCTACCTTTGCTGCTAGAACATGTGCCTTTACAAGTACGACACAACATGTGGTTCATGCACGATGGAGCTCCTGCACATTTCAGTCGAAGTGTTCGTACGCTTCTCAACAACAGATTCGGTGACCGATGTGTTGGTAGAGGCGGACCAATTCCATGGCCTCCACGTTCTCCTGACCTCAACCCTCTTGACTTTCATTTATGGGTGCATTTTAAAGCTCTTGTCTACGCAACCCCGGTACCAAATGTAGAGACTCTTCGTGCTCGTATTGTGGACGACTGTGATATAATACGCCATTCTCCAGGGCTGCATCAGCGCATCAGGGATTCCATGCGACGGAAAGTGGATGCATGTATCCTCACTAACGGAGGATATTTTGAACATTTCCTGTAACAAAGTGATTGAAGTACGTTCTGTTGCTGTGTGTTTCCATTCCATGATTAATGTGATTTGTAGAGAAGTAATAAAATGAGCCCTAACATGGAAAGTAAGCGTTTCCGGACACATGTCCACATAACATATTTTCTTTCTTTGTGTTTGAGGAATGTTTCCTGAAAGTTTGGCCGTACCTTTTTGTAACAACCTGTATATTTTAGTTAGGTAATTAACCATGACAATTGTTGTGCAGGATGTTTGCCATATTCGCTGGATTCTGTTAATAAACATAAGCGATAACGTGCTTCTTAGCAAAACATGGTTCCTCTATGAAGGGATCTTTTCGATTTTCTCTGCCAGTTTTGTTCTATAGATCCGACATGGTTCTTATACTTCAAACTAGTAGCAAGAAGAACAACAGGTGGAGGAAGGAGGAACTCAGTGGTTAAGCACTAAATAACGTGAATTCGATTGCACTAATCGGATAAATTGTGGTCGGTGTTCTCTCATTTGCAGAACGGATTTATATTACTGGTAACCTTCCCAAGTGTAAGACAGATAACTGACAAATACTGTCCAAATCTTCTTGATCGAGAAGATGAAAAAATGCGCGGGGAAGGACCCTAAATTTCATGAATATTTTCTTTATCTAGGACGTAACCACTGCCAAGGGATATGTTTCTGTAGTGGGGAACCAATGACATACGAAATGTTGGATGTTCAAACTAGTTACCAGATTTGGCAACATCTGCCTTCCACATACTCCCAAATCTACAATACTTGCTAACTGGGAATGGTTTAGAGTTAACGAAGATGTTATTACAGCTGTAGATGTACGTTTTATAGGCCTTCAATAAGAGCAGTTTGATAATTTCTTCTTAGCTGAAAAACGTTTGATATTGAGCGTTGATCTAGAAATGCTACTTCTGTTCCCTAAATATAAAGTCTGCCTTCGTAAAATGCAGACAAATTATTATTCTCTGTCTCCAGTTCTTCTTTTCCTGTCGTAAAAATCGACAGTCATAGCTGTAAGCCAGGACGTGTAGGGGTTCATTAATTTATCGTTATCTGTGTGTTAGTTTCATTTGTATCATGATAGATTGTTTCCTGCTGAGTGTACACCGCCCTTAGATGAAAATGCGTTTGCTACCTTATAAAAAGAATTCAACTATGTTAATAATACTTGATAAATTATATGGCAGGATGCTGTTTGAAATATCCTTATTAGAACGTAACTCACACAAGGTAGTAATTGTGTTTCTAAATCAAATATAAATAAGTGAATGTATTTCAGTAATAAATACAAAGAGAAGAGAAGCTGGTTCGCGCTGATGCAAAGGCTTCGGGAATATATAAAGATGAAAATAGAGAGTAATCCAGTGAGTCCTCATCAGATTCAGAAGAATTTATTACGTATACAGTTTCCGGTAGAATATGATATTGCGGATATGAAACACTGTAGCGTAGTTGACTACGAACTTACGTAACAAGTTTTGAACGGAATCCCTTGTAATCCAGGACGATGTTTACATACCGGAACTGATGAAACATATTTCTTCTGCACACCAACAAAAATCTCGAGTGTCGGCCGCATTTGTCATGAGCGGCCATTCGAGCGTACTTATCAACTTCCAGTCCTGATGTTCTGGGGGATTTTATTTCTGCTATTACTGGTAACTGTTTAAGAGTTGCGGTCTTTTTGACAAAACCCAACAGACGATGACAGTAAATTTTCTTGCATTACTTTTACTGCTCAATCATTATGGAGAGATCAACACTTGTTATCGTCTTTTTTTGCATATTTAAGGAACAGAGAAGCAAATATAGAAGGTATCTCTGCGTATGGAGACATATTATTGTCATCTCTAGTAAACCAATTTCATCGTCAAAAGATGCGATAACCATGGTTTCCGTACAAAAAAAATTGTTACAGAATGTACAACCATTGACCAGCGTTTCACAGTTCTTCTAGTTCACTGTCATGCGAAAGTCATTAAAGAAGTCACTATATCTGTCTAAACGTATTTGGAACAGTAACTACAATTTCTGAAATAAATTAGTGTGCATTGATGCATTCTTAGTGCTGTATTCAGTAGTTGTTCGTATCTCCTGTGCACACTACATACTAATCTTGCCGTTTATACGATGATGTTGGTCACATAGGACTAGGAATGAATTGTGCAGTCGTAGCACTTTCTTAAGAGAATTAGAGTAGCCAAGAATAACCAAAACCCATATCCGAATGACCGGAGTCAGATTGTGAACTGTGCTCCCTATCTATTTCAAGTCAAGCGCCGAATTTGGTGTGTATTCAAGAGGGGAAAACAACAGATGTGAAAATGTGCTTGGAGAGGGAATTTCACTTCTAACTACTGATACATTATTGTGCGCATGAAGTAATAAATCACTTTGTGTGCTGGTCATTCGATATTAACACCGTAAAGTAAACCGGTTCGATTTACAAGTAATATAATAACTGCTGTGAAATTGTTACTTCCGTAGGCTGTTTAAGCTGGAGCTACTAATAGGGCGCTTTAAGCTATTGTTCGCTAACAATTGCCAACAGCCCTTTTTTTTACAAAAGGGGCGTAATTACATCAAAACGTGACAAATACTACATACCGATGCCGTATTATGTATGTGCTGCTAACAACAGCTCTCAAAAGTTGCTGTATGTAGGTTTTGTGTAATCTGCTTCCCTCGTGTTAAAACTTCATGACTGTACCATTTTATTCAATTGCTTATACTTTTATTCAAAGCGTCTCATTCAATTTGACAAATTCCAAGTAACGTAATTACCGCTTACACATTCAAGAAGTATATGTAGGCTATGACTTGTGATTTACATTTTTATTTGAAGTCCGTAAGCATGACAACTATAAATGAAAGAAAGCATTAGTAGCGTCTTACTGTCATAACGATTCAGTCTTCCCTTGGTTTCACGTTAAAACTGTCATACCTGGTGTTCAGCTGTTCAGTGACCACCAAATGACATCAAGGTTACGATATTTTTATTGTCGTTTCCCTTCTTATTTCAAACGCTGACTCTCACTTTCCAAACACTTGACAGATGTGCTTATACAAATTGCATTACGTCCTGTTAGTTTTGTAGCTACAAACTGGATTCTTTAAAGAGTCGATGTCTCGTGTATAAAACACCTTCAAGCTCTCTTGCTTCACAAACCGTTTAAAGTGTTAAATATTTGGCTTTACAGTTGCAGATGAAAAACTCTAATTATATCGGTTTCTTTCTTTTAGCTTCGGATTGTTCACCTATAGACTAATGAAAAAGTCAAAATCAAAACTATAAACAAAAAAAGTACTAAACTCTTCATACGAACATGTAAGACCTTTCTGGTAAGCAGAGCATAGTGTGAAACCGTTTGTTTTGGGCTTGATCATAGTTGAAAGTAAACTGCTCTCTGTTTTAAGAAACGTTAGTTTTTCGTACATTTCTATGTTTATGACGTCATATTTCCTGAATTATTTGAGGTGAAATAGCATAATTTTACAATTATAATTAATGGTGTATGTGAATATCGTCTGTAAAACTCGATGCGAATAGAGTTACTAGTGAAGATGTAATAAATAAAACGTCATGCCTACTCCTGAAGTCGTAATGCAAGAACAGTGAAAACGCACTAAGAGGTAAATTTTTCTTCCTTTCATTTTCTGTGGAGTGTACTCAGCAAGAAAAAGATTCGAAAACGTTTGAAATACGTGTAAAGTTTTTTTTTGAAGTTGCTAAATGCTCCCATTTTCATATACTGGATGATCTAGTCTGGATAATTTGCACGCTGTTTGTTACGCTGTCTCAACTCGATAGTGAAATTCTATTAGACTCTATAATGAAATTCTATAACAGTCTGGGGAAAGAGATCCGGAAATAGTGAAACAGAAGGTTAAATTAGACGAAGATGCGTGAAAGGGGGCGTACATATTTAGGGTTACCGTGATTTCCACAAGTCGACTGAAGTGAAATTTAAGTCGTTTTTTTCAAGAAGGACACTTACGATATTCTTCATTATATGTGCCCTATTCGTGCTTTACTTCTGCCTTCAAACACCTTGTCGCCAAAAAAAAAAAAAAAAAAAAAAAAAACAAAAGAAAACTGAGGAACGAGTTGCTTTTACGTAGTGTTTGTGTGGTAGAATGCTTCTCGGTAATTTTCTCGTTAGAATATGTAGTAACGACGTTAGTAATTCCGCATAGCTAGAAATCCCACGGTTTCTTACAGTAACTCTCCTTTATCTTAGCAATGTGAATTCTGTCACTCTGTCCTTGTAGTTTTGCGGCTAAGGAGTTTCTGTATGATCTAAGGAGTTTCTGTACGATCATAGATACGCGGACTAGGACAAAATCTGTACTTCATTTCCCCAGAGTCATTAATATTACAATAATTACGCTACACGCCTGTGGAAAGGTTTGTATGTTGATATTTTCAGTCTACTGTCCGCTAGTAATACCGCTCTGTTGTGTGACCCAGTACATTAACGCGTTGTTCTGAAAGTGAATGGAAGTAATGGTGCTATTTCTGTTTCTGCACACGATACTGAACGTTCTCAATCAGCACGAGTTGACGCAAAATCTTAGTGTTCTTCTCAGTTAGTGAACTGTGAAAATTTTATGTGTAATTATATTTTCAGTACGTAATATTTATTTTTGGTATTCTAGTGTAAAGCAATATTTCTTCAAATGTTCTTATCAGACACAGTGATTTTGATGTGATAATGACCACGAATAGCATAAATGTATCAAAATACAACAGCCAATTAAGACATAAAACTGTTATAGAATTAATTCTTCTTGCCTGCGGTTGAAACGTAATAAGGAATGTATCTGAAGGAACTACAGCTATGACCGTAATGGGGCCCCTTAGGGATATGGCTGCAAGGGAGAGGAAGAAAACCAATGTGCACTCCGTGTGCATATCGGGAGGAGTCATTCCAGATGTGGAAAGGATCTTTTCGGATGCCATGAAGGGTACAGGGTGCACCCATCTGCAGGTGGTCGCTCATGTCGGCACCAACGATGTGTGTCGCTATGGATCGGAGGAAATCCTCTCTGACTTCCGGCGGCTATCTGATTTAGTGAAGTCTGCCAGTCTCGCTAGCGGGATGAGAGCAGAGCTTACTATCTGCAGCATCGTCTACAGGACTGATTGCGGACCTTTGGTTCAGAGCGGAGTGGAGGGTGTGAATCAGAGGCTGAGACGGTTCTGCGACCGTGTTGGCTACACATTCCTCGACTTGCGCCATAAGGTGGTGGGTTTTCTGGTTCCGCTGGATACGTCAGGAGTCCACTACACACAGCAGGCGGCTACACGGGTAGCAGGGGTTGTGTGGCGTGGACTGGGCGGTGTTTTAGGTTAGATGGCCTCGGGCAAGTACAGAAAGAGCAACAGTCTCAAAGGGTGCGGGGCGAAGTCAGGACATGTGGGGACCAAGCAGCAATCGGTATTTTAATTGTAAACTGTCGGAACTGCGTTGGTAAAGTACCTGAACTTTAAGCGCTGATAGAAAGCACCGAAGCTGAAATCGTTATAGGTACGGAAAGCTGGCTGAAGCCAGAGATAAATTCTGCCGAAATTTTTACAAAGGCACAGACGGTGTTTACAAAGGATACATTGCATGCAACCGGTGGTGGCGTGTTTGTCGCTGTTAGTAGTAGTTTATCCTGTAGTGAAACCGAAGTGGATAGTTCCTGTGAATTATTAGGGATGGAGGTTATACTCAAAACCGAGCTAGGTTAATAATTGGCTCCTTTTACCGACCTCCCGACTCAGCAGCATTAGTAGCAGAACAACTGAGAGAAAGTCTGGAATACATTTCACATAAACTTCCTCAGCATTTTATAGTCTTAGGTGGAGATTACAATTTACCAGATATAGACTGGGACACTCAGATGTTTAGGACGGGTGGTAGGGACAGAGCATCGAGTGACATTATACTGAGTGATCTATCCGAAAATTACCTCGAGCAATTAAACAATCAATATTCAATGTGTGTGAAACCTTATGCGACTTAACTGCTACGGTCATCAGTCCCTAAGTTTACACACTACTTAACCTAAATTATCCTAAGGATAAACACACACGCCCAAGCCCAAGGAATTAAACAGAGAACCGACTCGTGGAGATAACATCTTGGACCTACTGACGACAAACAGACCCAAGCTTTTCGATTCTGTAAGCGAAGGACAGGGAATCAGTGATCATAAGGCCGTTGCAGCATCCCTGAATATGGAAGTAAATAGGAATATAAAAAAAGGGGGGAAGGTTTATCTGTTTAGCAAGAGTAATAGGAGGCAGATTTCAGACTACCTAGCAGATCAAAAAGAAAATTTCTCTTCCGACACTGATAATGTTGAGTGTTTATGGAAAAAGTTCAAGGAAATCGTAAAATTCGTTTTAGACAGGTACGTGCCGAGTAAAACTGTGAGGGACGGGAAAAACCCACCGTGGTTCAACAACAAAGTTAGGAAACTACTGGCAAAAGCAAAGACAGCTTCACTGCTAATTTAAACGCAGCCAAAACCTCTCAGACAAACTGAAGCTAAACGATGTCAAAGTTAGCGTAAAGGGGGCCATGTGTGAACCGTTCAGTGAATTCGAAAGTAAAATTCTATGTACCGGCTTGACAGAAAATCATTGGAAGTTCTGGTCTTATGTTAAGTCAGTAAGTGGATCTAAACAGCATATCCAGACACTCTGGGATGATAATGGCATTGAAACAGAGGGTCGCACGCGTAAAGCTGAAATACTAAACAACTTTTTCCAAAGCTGTTTTACAGAGGAAGACCGCACCGCAGTTCCTTCTCTAAATCCTCGCACGAACGAAAAAATGGCGGACATCGAAATAAGTGTCCAAGGAACAGAAAAGTAACTGAAATCGCTCAACAGAGAAAAGTCCACTGGACCTGACGGGATACCAATTCGGTTCTACAGAGAGTACGCGAAAGAACTTGCCCCCATTCTAACAGCCGTGTACCGCAAGTCTCTAGAGGAACGGAAGGTTCCAAATGATTGTAAAAGAGCACAGGTGGCTCCAGTTTTCAAGAAGGGTCGTCGAGCAGATGCGCAAAACTATAGGCCTATATCTCTGACATCGATCTGTTGTAGATTTTTAGAACATGTTTTTTGCTCGCGTATCATGGAAACCCAGAATCTACTCTGTAGGAATCAACATGGATTCCGGAAACAGCGGTCGTGTGAGACCCAACTCGTTTTATTTGTTCATGAGACCCAGAAAATGTTAGATACAGGCTCCCAAGTAGATGCCATTTTCCTTTACTTCCGGAAGGCGTTCGATACTGTTCCACAATGTCGCCTGATAGACAAAGTAAGAGCCTACGGAATGTCAGACGAGCGGTTTGGCTGGATTGAGGAGTTTTTAGCAAACGCAACACAGCATGTTGTTCTAGATGGAGAGACTTCTACAGACGTTAAAGTGACCTTTGGCGTGCCACAGGGGAGTGTTATGGGACCAGTGAAGTTTTCCGAAACAAAAATTTTACCTACGGCGACGAACTATTACCCACAGCTTTGTAGAGAAGCAATTGAAATATATAAACATAGGGATAATTTTAATCGGAAAGAAGAGACCATGAAACTTAGTGATATTTGGACAGTAGCACTACAGAATTGCTAGACAGTTTTATCCGTGACGAGATTACGATCGATAGTTAAGTTTTATCTCTGACAAAGATTATCTCTGCATGTTACGTGTAACTCTGGTCACGCCCACTTTCTACGATATATAAGTCACTCTCAGACGTCCGACCCGTCAGTCGGCAAGACTCATCGAAGGAGAAACACCCCTCTGAAGATGTCCAGCGCAGCTCTGGACGAAACGTTAGGAGCTGAAAAGTTTCATGGACCACGACCTTACATCCCAGAAGGTTTACCAGAAGATACACATAGAAGTTTTTCTGCATTTTTGGAAAGGGTAGAGGATGAAGATCACTGGCGAAGAAATCGCGAGTCCCGGGCCCATAATAACAACAATTACTCGCGAGAAAGCAATGACCAAAACGAACGACTTGAAAACGATAGATTTCGTGTAAACACAATTCAAAGAGGTCGTGCGAGAGGTAGAGGAAATTATATGAGGCGCGGCAGAGGATACATGGCGCGGAATTTTCAAGCTAGAGACGAAATGGAAAACTGAAAACCGCGTGTGTTACGGGCCGGATTCACGCGGAAAACGGTTTTGGGCCCAAAGAAAAGGTGTCAAATCATAAATTCAAGAAGGAAAGATGTAAACTACAGAGCAAGAAGGTTAAGGACGCGCCTATGGAAGACGTGCGCGGAGTGATACGCAGTAGCGAGCCCAGTGCGAAGTCACGTGACTTTGTGCTCGATGCAGAGCTTGCTGGAGCACCGTACATTTCACTTGGCAGCACACACAAATGGCAGACGTCAGAAAAAGATGGCTGCCGTAGAGAGAAACAGAAGAGGTGGGATCGAACACTTCCGTTGGCCGGTTTCAGTAATAGATGAATGTAAAAATGGAAATAAAGTTAATATGTCGTATGATAAAGATAACTCATTATCGGAATCGTGCGAAAAGACATTATTAAAGAAAGAAAGGGAGACAGAAAAGGCGAGTGAAAAGGGGAATATTTGTACTGTTAATGATGTGTACGAGGTAAAAGACGTAGATGTGGGGGAGGTTATGATGAATAAAGAGGAAAGGAAGGTAGAATACGCCACGCAAAAGACGTGTACACAGTTAATAATAGGTGAAAGTAATGTAAAGGAGGAAGTTAGTAAACAAGACATTATAAGCAGTGCAGATGAAATTATTGTTAATGGAAATGTGTTAAATGATTTTAATGCAGAAGGGTCTAGTTGGAATTGCGCACGATTACCCGAGAATGATAACAAAGGGGAAAATGAAATGAAGGTTATCGAAGTATATGACGATTATACTAAGTATGAAGTTAAGGCTGAAATCGTTCAAAGTGATACAACACATGTACCTGAGTGTCAAAACGATGTGCATTGCGTAGAAAATGAATCGAAAAACGAATTGGCTGAAACATCTAGACATAATCTGCCTCACTGTCTAAAAGTTGCTTTCCTGCTCGAATCTGATGACGAAAATGAAATCAGTGACAGTTCAGATGATGAAGGGTATATGAATACAGATAAGAACGAATATATTAACTTCCACTATTGTTCAAAAGTCGCGTACTTCAAGTGAATCTGACGGTGAGGAAGAGAGTAGTGATGACTCCAGTGAAGATGAATTTTCAAGTGTAAACGAAAGTGAATATACTTTTACTGACAGAGGGTATGAGAAAATTAGTGACATTTTTCCAAAGCAAGATACTGGGCCAAAACCGAATGAATTATTCAGTAATGTAACACAGGGGCATAATTTGCAGGAACCTCGAGATGATACTATACTGGGCAAGTCTTAACAAATGTATTGAAAGAGTGTGAATTACAGGGACAAAAAGAGCCTCCTGATAAAATAATAGCAGAACAAGAGACGTTGTACCTTGCTAAAGACTTTGAAATCCCAAAACCTAAAAAGCCATCTGATGAAACAAAACTTTGGCAAAATCTGAATAGCTTAGTGAAATATGTAGAATGTAGGAGGCCTAAAAAGCCACCAGACTTAAGTGACTGTTTTATGAACCATAAAAGACTGCCTTGTTAACAAAGAGACTGGGGGCAGGATGCTGTATTTGTATATATTATTAATATTGTGCATGACTTTATTATTATTGTATCTGAGTGTTACCTGAAAGTAAATTATTGTTTTATTGATCTTGAGACCTGGGGCAGGTTGTTCTTTATTTTATTATTTATTTTGCTTGGGAACTGTTTATTTTCAATTGATTACATATTGTTGCCAGCCAAATTATGAAGATAGGTGGTGGTGGTTGTTGGGATGTTTAAGGGGGACTAAACAGCTAAGGTCA
Source organism: Schistocerca piceifrons (assembly GCF_021461385.2). Lineage (NCBI taxonomy): Eukaryota > Metazoa > Arthropoda > Insecta > Orthoptera > Acrididae > Schistocerca > Schistocerca piceifrons. The sequence goes on from NC_060138.1 coordinate 959,240,261, forward strand.
TCAGTCCCCCTGAAGATAGGCGCATGTAGTGTGGCAAACCTTAAAATTTTATGAATAATGATGCTTATGGTAACTTAATGAAAGTGCAAAGAACTCACAAGATAATAATTTATTTCTACTATACATAAAAATCCGAAAAGGCTTATGTTTGCAGTATGTGGTTTACTTAAAGATACATGTCCTCAGATGAGGGTCGTTGAAACCTCAGGGGACATGCACTCTTTGCATTGTCAGGTGCCTGACGAGCACCAGGGCCCCGAGTCGTTGCCAGCACTACTTCCGTTTCTTTTCGTGCTGCCAACCTTCCTCTTCATCATTCAAAACTTTTACTATCTTCTTTCCTTCTTCTCTATCAAAGTAAACTGAATATTGTAGAAATAATGTAAGATACTGTGTATGGTTTGTGGGCAAGTAAATGAATAATTAAATTGGGTACACTAGAAAATGACCAAGAATAATGAAAATATAGTGGGTATTGTAAAGGAAAAATGTAATGGAAAAGTAATTGGAAAGAGAAATATGGATGTGAAAAGGTAAGAAAACTGAAAACAAGGTAAATGAATACTGTAATATGAGTGAATGTAAATGTGTTTCTGAAAATAGGGATAATTATGATGTTGAAAAAGTGTGTGTGTCAAAACTGAGGAGATGAACCTGACTAATGTGTGTAAGATAGATATGAGATGTATATGTCTTGTGCCAGTTGGCAGAAATCACTTGCGCTAGTATATAAAATTAGTGTCCTGATCTTGACATATGTGGTAAAGAAATATTACTGAGTGAGAAAGTGGGGAGAAAAACCACTAATCTGGGACTCTCAAATAACTCCTGAACATTGTCATTATACCAAAAGTGTCATTTTAAAATTTTCTTTATTTGATTAATGTGTATATTGCCTGATTTTGTCATGGTGTAAAGAAAAATTTAATATTACCATTGTCTAATTGCTGTTTCAAAGTTGCAGGTTTTATCTTTTATACCATTAATGCAATTGTACAAAAAATATGACATAATGATGGAAAAAACTTGGAGATGATGACAATAAACTGCTCAAAAATGTATTGTTTGGCAGCAAAACAAGACAAAACAATAAAAATGCTGTGGTCCTGAAGTTAAGGACTACCATATATGCTACGTGAGCAGTAGCCAAAGGACTTGCCATTGTGGGGGCAAGGAGTTGATGAGTGATCATGAACTGCCTAACCTAGAGGATGGGGCAGGGTATTAATTTAAAAATGTGTCTTTTAGTGGTCTTGATCTAAACTGTATTTTTGTGTCTAGATGTTTAAATACAAAGACTGCCAAACCAATAATGGGCAGAATGTGTAACATGCACTGCTAGTGCTGAGGCAAGGAGTGAAGTAAGTTAGGTTTATTGTTCAATGTGTTATGTACTCACTATTCTGACTATTCTGAAAAGTTATTATAAAATATATATATACATTCTCATTCAAATGGATGTAGATGTTTTTGATACAAGGTTTTTTGGAATTTCTTAAAGTTTTGGACTGCCTTGTTTTAAAACACAGCAGTGATGATTAAAGATAGATTCTGAATAGGTTAGTGTGTTTATGTGCAACAAATATTTTGGGCTGTTATTAATGAAGAGCAGATTTAAAGTTAATTATTTTGAAAAAAAATACCTTGAAAAGTAACTTTTGTATTTAAGGAGTCAGTTGGAAAAGGTTCTCATAGTTGTTTTGTGCAAAATATTGGTATATATGTGGATGCAAACTGAAATTAACAGTATTTCATTAATTGCTGAGCCTTGTAAAATGTACTATGATCATTAACATGCTTCTGTGTCTGTGAAAATTTACATTCCTTTAAAAATATTGAAAGACAAATTTCTGCTTTGTTAAGTTAAAATGTTCTGTGCTATTGTATATGTGTTTACTTTTTTTTATTTGATTTGAAGGCTATACCTTTTCTATTAATATGCAGCTAATTTTGTGTATTGTTTGTCTGTTATTTGAACTGTATGTGTGTGAAATGAACACGCCCCCTGTGTAATAATGAAAATTAGTTTCCTTAAAACAGTGTGAAAATGAAAATTATTGTAAATATCTTATTTTTGAAAATGTTTTGGAAGAAATGTATGAAATTTCTTAGTGTATATACTGTATGTTTGAAACATGTATTTTTTTTCTCTCCCAACTGAAGTTGGATGGAATTTTTTTTTGTTTGCAGCCAACACCACTTAGGTATTATGGATGTTTCCTTGAAGTATCCCTGATGGGAAACTTCAACGAAACATGGGGCATGTGTAACACCATAGCTCTAATGCTGTACTGATTTATTTTGCTTTTGTTTCATCTAATGTTACATCGCAGAGCTTCAGTAAATGTGTTTGTTTGAATCAATAACACAAAACTGTATACTCCTTTCTTTGTAAGAACTTTGATGTCATGATTTGATTCTATGCAATGTAGTGTATCTGTCATTTAAATTCTTTGTCGCGTTTGGAGGGAACAAGACTTACTCTATATAATTGTAATTTCTATGTGAATAATTTTTGTATAAATGTCAATATGTGCAAATGTTCTGTTTTATTTAATGCATTTGGTTGCTTTTATGTAAACTGCTGATCCTCACTTAGGGTTCTTAGTTCTCTAGTATGTAAAAGATGTTGTGGTTACCCTCAGGAACGGAACTGTGTAGCGCGCGCAAATTGTGGTTGGCCTAGGTAGAAAAGATGGAACCAAGAGTCAGTCGGGGACGAGCTACGAGTCGGGGACGAGCTACCAAACTGTGCACTGCCATGTAAAAGATGCATATTGTGCTGGTTCCGAGAGAGGCTTTTTCTGCTACTGTCCAATGCCTCGGATGGATGGATAAATAGCTGGAACTATTCTGGAATTTGTATCTACTATCGCCACCAAGAAATGACAGAGTCCAGCAATTCTACCTGCAATTCCACCTTCCAACATGCAGTTGCCTCCACATTGCGCAATCATTGCATTGGAATGCTACAGTGATGTACAGTGAAGGATCAGCTTAATGGATGTGTTAGTGTGCTCAAATATAAGGTAATATATATCTGAATTTATGTACCTACCTTGATTTTTCTATCATAACACCTCTCAGGTTCCTCTCCATTTGAACTAAAGTGATTTCCGAGTGTCCTTACTGAAAGAACATTAAAGCCCAGTGTTTTGCTAATTGATGCCTCTTGAACATAGTAAAAAGAAAGTTAAAGTTAATGTGGCAAGAGAGTGAGTTAAAGTTAATGATGCTTTCTGAAAATAATTTTCCTAGTAAAACTGCTTATTACTGTGTTGTTGCCAACTTCAAATTACAAGTTCTTAAGACTGAGGCTGTTGTAAATCGCAGAAGATGAGTCAGTGTCTTACATATATGTTAATTTTGTCTCTCACTGTAGTAAAAGTGGAGAACTGCAGTAGTGAAAAGTTATATACTCTTGTTTGCTAAGTGTTTGTCTCTCTTGTGCATATTAATAGTATAACAGGATCCACAGTTTGTCTATTGTGTTAATGTTCGGTAACAAGTAACGGAAAGACCACTAATTAGGAAAACCATAATATCTTTATTCAAATGATAGTGAGAAGCAACCTGTTAGTGGATTCCAATTAACTTTCATTTTAAATAGTAAAGTATTTAACTGAGAGAGACTTAACCTATGTACAATTTATGATCCTGCAGTGAATGTTAATAGTATTGATATAAAGACCATTCAGTTTGAACAAGTCCTGAAAGTAATAAAGTGTTTCGGTATCTGTTATATGTTTGCAAATAGTTTGTGCTGCTCTAACTGTTAGTTTCAATCTTACCGTAAACATATGTATGTGTCAGAGTTCATTGCACTCGCGTGTGACCAAGTATAGGTTGTGTTTATCCGTTAAAATTACTAATAACTGTTTTCCTGAACGAGAATGTTAATCATTCTCTTGCCTAGTTAGGATGGCGACCGTTTTCTTTATACGTTATACAGTGCAGATAGGCAAAATTTTGTTTGTTATTGTTCAAATATTTACGTAATTTTGACTTTCATTTCCGATAAACCACCTCCCTTAGGTACAACACGGTAAACATAACAAAATTCCTCTCAGAGGGTAACACTGCTCTGTTGCTTTATACCATAATTGCTTTAACAAGATAGTTTTATTTCACGACCTGCTTCCAACTTTAAGGTTATGGTACAGCAGTAGCAGACGGAAGTGTTATAACTCGAAGCATCTGAGACATGGTGCTACAGAAGAAAGTTGAAAATTAGGTGCAATGATAAAGTAAGGAATGAGAAGGTTCTCCGCTGAATCGTTGAGGGAAGGAGTATATGGAAAACACGAACAATAAAAGGGGACTGGACAGTATGACATCTGTTAAGACTTCAGAGAATAATTTCCATGGTACTAGCAGGAGCTGTAGAGGGTAAAAATTGTAGAGGAAAAAGATTGAAACACATCCAACAAATAATTGAGGACGTAGGGTGCAAGTACTGCTCCGAGATGAAGAGGTTGATACAGGAGAGGAATTCGTAGCGAGCCGCATCAGACAAGTCAGAAGATTGGGTTTTTATTTAATGGTACGGCTGGGGCCCCCCGCCGGGCAGGCCGTTCGCCGGGTGCCGGTCTTTCAATTTGACGTCACTTCGGCGACCTACAGTCGATGAAGATGATCGGATAATTATGAGGACAGCACAACACCAGTCGCTGGAAGGAGAAAATCCCCGACCCAGCCGGGAATCGAACCCGGGGCCAGAGGATTGACAATCCGCCACGCTGACCATTTAGCTACAGGGGGCGGAGAAGAAGGTTGATGACATACATACACAAATAATAATAATAATAATAACAATAACTACAGTAACCTTTACCTGGCGCAGGTATAAGCATATCAGCTTAGAAAGAATGACGTGCAAATTGTCTTGTTTGTGCGAGACAACGCCCCTCAGAGCACTGTTCTGTGCCTGCACATCAGTCTTCTCAGTACTGGATTTCCGTATGTCGAGGCTACGTGGTGGCTCGGACGTTCATAACGTGAAACAGATTTTTTTCAAAATTATTAACAAAATGATTTTTCCCCACATGTGAGCCTTCTGCCATACCTCAGACACAGTTTGATATTAATATTTTCGAAGGCTTATGTTTGAAATTAATATTTTAGTACGAAATTAAAATCGTATTTAACTGGACCGTTTCACCGTGGGCTACACGTGTCGCTCCGACCGCCGCTCCCAAAAAAAGTTACAAAGCCGTGCTGCTCCAATACGCACTCTTTCAACGTGAAACATAAAAAGTAAACATTCTGTAATTAGATCCCAAATCATAACAGGTAAAAACTCATTAAATATACTTTATAGAGAAATAGTTACATTACGTTGCTCAAGTGGGAAAGAGAGCAGTGTGATCGAAAATTCTGTCGCACTGCAACCTTCTAACTGGCTCTCGGCTTTTAAATGCACATCATCAGTTAACAATATAGCCCTTTTCTCAACAGAGCAACTAATTACACCAAATTTCCAATTGTATAATTTATTTTCGTGCTTGCAAAATTTAAATTGAAAGCCGCTTTTCGAAGCGTTCCACAAGTCAGAGGCCAGCATTCCATTCCTTCAATAGTACGGCTTGAGTGAAAGTCACATTACCTCATAAGGCAAATGAGCTTCTGCACTGTCGCCCATATGGAACTAATAGCGTTGACACAAAATATCGCATGTTAGAAGAAATGTTGCAGGACGCCATAAAATTTCTTGTTACAGGCATTCACCTTACTTGAAGCTATATCTTTTATTAACAAAAATAAATAAATAAAAGTTGTAGATTCTATTAATTTCATCTGTTTCTTTCTGTCCTTCTCCTTAACTCTTCTTCTGTTCTTCCAAGATGTTGCTCTTTCCTTGCTTCAGTCCACGTCAATCCAGCCTTCTTACGTGGATTTTTTCGAGAAACTTACACAACTTTGAAACTTCATTTCATTACATTGTCTTTTTACTTCAGTCCACGAAAGAGATTGATGCTGTATGTTACTGTCACAGCTAGCACTGGTGCCAACTGAGCGTCGCACACAAGGCGCCACCCAGTCACTTGCTTTCCCACCTTAACTGTTATCGCTGAGCGGAGCTTCCTTCAGCGTATTAATTTCCTTGCCTAGGCTACTGATATTGCACTACATTAGCTTCGAGTGTTCTCATGCGTCTTAATGAACATCCACCCTCCTCTTCAAGTAAGTTGCTTCGTCTCCTATATTAACGTGGAAGGAATTACGACTGGCAATTACAGGGCAATGTTATCTCGAACATCGAGGTGAGTTTCTATAGACACTGTGCACACTACTCTGTCACTTCCTAAACATTAATCTGTTCGTTAAAGTGCTTAGTACCAGTAGGATATTGGCAGTAGTCTGAGAATCTCTATTAATGAAGGGAACGATCGGTAGCTTTAATTTCGACGACGACCGTCATGCATTAAAATGAAAATGTCAGCTTCACTGGTGAGAAAAAGGAAGAATGTGAATATAAAGTAGGGCGGAGAGATTTCTGTCATCTCCAGAAGATATGAAACAGAGTCGTGCATAGACAGCGCAGAGATGCCTAGTAAGCAGGTGCATCTGGGTCAAGGCCAACCTCCAAGAAAGGGCAAAGCACGGAAAGGACTGCTATATCCTTCCACATTACGTTACACATGGATTCAAAATGGACAACAAACTACCAAGCACGGATATAAGCTGACGCATGACTCCACTTAGAGAATATTATCATAGTATCAGTGACAGTATCAATAGTACCTCAACACAGCATCAGAGCTGAACTAAAGTCGCCGCTAAGAAGGGCACCTGTTCGCATTCGACAAGTGACTATAGTTATTATCCGTGATGAGGCTGTATGACTGCTAAGTACATGCCAATTGCTTTATAACAGCAGTTACTTATAGTGTTAGATGCTTCTCTGCCTGCTAGAACATTCGTATGTTGAACACTAACTGTTCAAACTACATGACTGTAGCACTGTATTATAGTAGTGAGGATTTAATAAATGCGTTTGAAGATCGCTGTCACTACATTTTACTAAGCGAAAGTCATTGCTGCTCCAAGAATTGATGACTTTGTCAGCTTTCAAATGGTTCAAATGGCTCTCAGCACTATGGGACTTAACATCTGAGGTCATCAGTCCCCTAGAACTTAGAACTACTTAAACCTAACTAACCTAAGGACATCACACACATTCATGCTCGAGGCAGGATTCGAACCTGCGACCGTAGCAGCAGCGCGGCTCTGGACTGAAGCGCCTAGAACCGCTCGGCCACCGCGGCCAGCTGTTAGCTTTCAGTGCGCATGAAAGTAAAACCATAAGCCCCGTCTCTCGCACATCTGAACAACCATTATTATTAGTCTTTCTTTTTGTAAAGGCCGTACACGTCAAAAGTAATAGCTTGTCAGGTATGTTGTTTTGCACAATCTGACATCGAAGTTAATCGTTGAACTGCTGTTTGTGTATTTTCTTCCCTCGTATGTGTGTCTTGTTTCGGACCCTAGTATGGAGGATGAGCACGATATTAGCAACAATAGGTGCACAATATTTCATGGCACATTTGAATTCCCGCCGGCGCAGCAGTCGTTGCTAGTACAGCTCATGCATTGCGCTCCGCAGGGCGCAAGTTCTGCTTGCTGGGAAGTACAACGCCACGGCGGTGCGGCATAGAAAGACATGTTGGAAGAACGAAAGTGAGTCAGAAAAACTCAGTCAAAGTGGCCACATTAACTTGGCGTCAGCAATGGTCAGCAGTCAAGAGTTGGTCTGTCACATCTGGTTAGGCGCAGGGGCCACGGTGGCGTGGCAGCCACCTTTCATGAAGATCTCGAATGACTAACCCAGGGTTTAGCCGTAGTTGTTTCCGGAACAGCAGCAGGGTCCTGATGTGGTGTGCCTGCCTACCCTGTTTTGCATCAGCGTGGCTGGTCCAGAGAGCTACCGTCATGGGCGTGGTTCCAGTTTGGCAGTCGCCAAAATAGTAGACGTCTGACAGGGTGAGCAGCACTTGGGTATGCCACAGAAAGCAAACGGTCCCTGGACAAGACGAACAGTGCCATGGAACGGGAAAGGCAGCGTGGAGGCAGCAAAGAAGCAGAATGTGGATGAGTGACACTGGGTGTGGCTGGCTGTAATACGAGACAGCAGCAGACGAAGTTCACCTCCTCACATTCAGAAGATACAGGAGCTGGAAGCCAGGAAGGAATCACCGAACAGTATTTTCTTCAAGAAAACTACAAAGCGAGGCCTAAGGGTCACTTGTGCCACTGAGTGTGATGGCTTCAACGTGTGACCAAGAATTCAACCGTCCGAACGCAGTGGGGTTTTTGTGCACCTGTAATGGTAGAACAGCGACTCATACAATTTTACGTAAGTTGAAAAGGTACAGCAAGGCTGTAGTGTGTTTGCAATATAATTGTACTTGATTTGAAAACGGCCGGCAGTTCTTGGTGTGACCTAGTTGCATCCAAGCGACAACCTTTAGTAAGGCTGTTCCCTGTCGATATACCCTCATAGTTGATTTAGTTGATTTTATGTCAGTTTGTGTGGAATTTTTCATACCTGTTGTTGTCTCCTCAGTGTGTGATTAAGTTGTGTTTTTTTTTGTTTTTTTAGTTGGGTGCTGTTGCTGTTGTGCCATTGGATGTGCTTGTGTCGTTGTTGTTGCAGACATATTTGTATGCTCCACCTCTAACAACCCTACCACAACAAAGGTCAAAATTTAATAATGACTGTGGTGTTGCTCACGCCGCTAAATACTGCATTTTCGGGCAACAACAAAGTTATTGTGTGGCAGGTGTCATTAGAGCACAGATAATAAATTCATTTCATGTAATAATGAATAAACTAGGCACTCATCTTTTCGTGATTCCCACGCTGGTCTCGTTGTAAAAACATGGCTCAATCGTCGAAAATCTGGGTGGTGATGATTCCAAGCTCGGATGCAAAGAGGCCTAGGTTTTATTCTGCTATATTCAAAAGTTTTGTAGATGCGCTTCACAAACCATTCTTGAAGATTAAACCTTTCAAAGTTAGCACAATGGTGATGCAAAAAAATAACCAGCACTCCGAATTTAAGTTACACTTCCTTTTTATTGGTTTTGTTGCAATATTAGGAAACACACAAAACGTCACTTCACAATACAAAACATACCTGAAAACATCTTCCTCGCTGTTGAAATTCACTTTTTATAAGCTGACAACAATATGCGTCTTTCCAACATGACGTCCAAGACTTGACTTTCTCAAGGTCCGACTCTCTAACAACTGCTTACGCGCCCAAAAATCAGAGTTACAAGTACGACAAAGATCATAGTGACAAAAGAAAGAATACACATAATAATAATATCATTGCAACATAAACATATCGATGTATTAAAGTATCTCTACATTAATGAAATCAAATCTGAGTGTTGTCTCAGAAATATGTTAACTACTTTACAGAAACACAGTAGATGTTGCTGGTATCGAGAAGTTGAGGTGAGCTGCAGTAATGGTTAAGTAATTCAAGTACCATTACACCCCCCCCCCCCCCCCCCACCCCGTAAAGCTAGTCTAGATGGGACGTCCAAATATTTCTCATATATTCGATATATTGTTTCTATTCTGTGGTATTTGGTGCTCCTTTGAACTTTTAAGGGCTTGCCTTGTTTGTAAATAAAAGTACTTGGTTATGAGTCTACGCTTGCACAACACTAAGCCAAACTCAACTCCCATTGAAGCCATGTGCGTTAGACTCTGGCTAATTACGTACGAAGATCAACGGCCTGGTTCGTGATTTCTATCCGAGTCACGCTTACCATCCTACCTCGCAAGCTACGGTACTACAGCCTAATATTCTAGAACGAAGTCAGTTAATTTCACTTATAAACTGTGAAGAGACGTCAATTCGACAAAATAATTTGCAACCAAGCTTCTGTCACTAGCACGATTTAACTTCAGCGCTTCTAGTATCTCAAACAAACGGTAGTACAAAGCAAGGGTGATAAAACTATTCTTACGACTAAAATTTATAACGAACACTGTTAATATAGTTACAAATTTACGAAGTTAGGATGCAAATTACAATATTATGATTCGATGAATGTATTACAAACTACAAACAGTCAAATATATTCCAGAATGAGATTTTCACTCTGAGCGGAGTGTGCGCTGATATTCCAGTCAAATATATTGTCTACTACGTTGTTACGAAATGGAAAAGAACAGCTTAGTCAGTTATCACGAAGAAACGTGAAGAACACAAATATTTATGAAAGCAACTTATGCCAAATGTATAATATTATTTTTTAACATGAGAGTATGTTTATGTCTAATATAATAAGGCGACACAGGGGGAATGGCGGTCTAATGTGCATTTATTACGATTGAGGCTACGTTTATTCGACGATTAAGGATATAATGAACATCTCACTCCAGAAAGGAGGCTTATTTATGCATGATTGTTCAGTGTGGATGAAAATAATACTAGGAACGTGAGATTCTCAGCGAATTAATTACACTAAGTTATTATTTTTCACTTTGGCTATATTAGTTTTACGCACACATTATCTTTGTCATAGAACGATAAACTGATTGTGAAGAAACTGCGGATTTCATGGGGAATTATGAAAAGTACAGCATGTCATAAAAAGAGGGAAAAGAGAGCGACTCTAAATTCCAATAGAGAAGTGAGAGACCAGCTGTTAACCGTAATCACCTGCATTCTGACCAGGTCATGACTCGTTTGCGTTCACACACTGCCCCTAACAAAGATCCTTTTCCGTCTCTGGATACAAGCAAAATGGAGACGCAATTCTGTTCTGCAATGGGGACATTAATTAAACGTAACGTAAAATGCACGGCAAAAATTCCGAACCTGCATGTGCTGGTCAGCAATAAATTAGTTTTCACTGGTCACTTGATAACTTTGTGTGGCTTCCATTATGATGCGGACGCTCATTAATGCCGCCACAGTGTGCAGCAGTCGGGGACATTTGTGAATTCAATACTGGCGACCGGCGACGTGGATCGGTCAGAGGCGCGCGCGCCGCGCACAACAGAACAACGCGCCAACGGTCGCTATTCCTGTTATTGTAACTCGCACGGCGAAAGTGGAGGGTGTATTCGAAATTGCGCATTAATATTTGAACAAGCCATTTACAAGATACACCGTTCCAGTAAAATGTAGATGTGCATAATTTACCTTCGCTCTGCAGTAGTACAGAATAGTGCCTACGCCACAAAGTGCGAATGAACCTGAGTGCGTCTGACGAAGCACTTTACCTCGGCTGGCAACGTATTTCAGCTTTCAAACGATGGTAGAGGCACTTCTGCCCTTCGAGAATGTAAATTTAAAATGTTTTTCGCTGACGTCATTACTCGCCATAAATTTTTAGCCAAGTATTATTCATTATGCACAAAGTTCAAAGGACAGTTCCTAGCAATAGAAAAACGATGCCCTACCAATAGTTTTTTTTCCCTCTTTGTAAATATATATTGAGACCACAATCACATTATAAAGGCACGCTGTATGAAATTTCAGGTAAATATGCTTCATTTCCTGCTTCATTTCCTTTACTCCAGTAGAAGGAAAGGAGAAGAGGCTCTTGCTCTGTTGTTACGTCATACGCAAAGGTTCCACACTGACTGCTCACTAACAAATGCACTATCAATAGCTCAGTGTGCTTTGTTCATATCAGAACGCCTGCCACTCACACGAAGCATTTTACCTGTTAGTACTACTGATAGCTAGTAATTATTTGCGGTAGATGGTATTCATTAAGGTTCTGTAGTCTATATTTATCGAGGAATACAGTCACAAGGCTGCAACTTTTTGTTGCAATACAATCGCGACATTCTCTAGTTTAAAGAATGGAAAACGTGCAAGTAGATTGTTGTCAGAGCGCGATCCGTAGTAAGTAGGTACGAACGGTCCCCAAGGCGTAAAAAGCTTACAATTCACTTCCCCATACGGTGAACACAGTTAACATTTCAGTTAATTGTATTCCAAACTATAATTCCGTGTAAAGTAAATTAATTACACTGGATGGTATAATTCTAGATTAAATTCACATTTTTGCGCGTGATATTTTGTAGCTGTTGCACTCTTCCCATTTGCATATTAAATTTAAATCAAGGAAAAGTATTGTACCTAGTGCGACTATGGCAACAAATAACGACACCTCGATTCGCACCCTCATTCTTTTTAATTAAAAAAAACTGAACTTCTACTCGCGAATGAAAGATGTTACAGCAAGAAGAAGTAATGTGCCATAAACCTCCCTCTACTACTACAGACAACTTCTCGATCGGATACCCGTTTATTGTTATTATTGTTGTTATTATTATCGTTCAGAGATCGATTGGGGTGCTTGTCTGATTGCGAAATCTTTTCTGCGATATCTGAGTCAGTTGTTAAATAGGAGGAGATACGAACTAGTAATATTACATTTAACATCAGCGCTACCGAGACGCATACCGGATTAATGAAAGAGGTGAGCTTTCATTTATAGCATGCTGTTCCGAGGATTTCTTACAACCGTTCAACATTTGATTTGTTAATGATATAATAGTTCCGTTTGCATGACGATAATATCCGGCGTGATCGCTTCTATACTATTAAACAAAGATGTCTAGAAGTGTATGTTAGATATAACAATTACTTTATGAAACTGGTCGAAAGTAACCGTTTTACATGTAATGTTTTAACACCTTAAAAACATATCGTTAGTAAATATAATTTGTGTAGCTGCAGTTGTTATTTCTATTCAGAACCAAACTGATCCTTTATACCCGAAATTCGTTACTAGGATTGAAAAGCATACGTTTGTTAACGGAAAATGAATTTGTGTTTACGACCCATCATCCTCAACATTTATCAGTTTCCTGAAATACACTCCCTACTGCACTGCGCTTCTATATATACGTCAGTCGATGCGGAACACCAACAGAATGAAGCTCAGGGTACCACACACAATTGCTCCAAAGACGTTGGCGGTGATCTTGTCTTAAACCTTGAGTGCTCCTTCCCCGTGTTTACGTGGGACCGAACTGCACTGATACACTACTTGAGTTTCACAAGCATTTGTTAAGAGTTTTATGTAAATATATATTTCATTTTCTTCAGATAAGCTTTCTTTTCATTATTTGCAGCAGGGTAAAATAACTCCTATTTGCTTTTTGCAGTCTACTATTTGTTTTTCTTTGACATTGCTGTCTTTAGTTAGCATTGTAAGTGAACTGATTTACTTTTTACTTTTTTCTGTACCTAGTTTTAAGATATGTGAAACAACAAAATATTAGATTTTATCAGTATCAGTTTACAATCCTATTTAATGTAAGCCGTTTTAGTATATTGTTGCGAATTGAATGACTTCTTTCGCATTTTCTCCGAAGATGACAATATCATCTGGCTACGCAGCTATGTGAAACCTGTTCTCTACTTTTGTTTCTCTAAGGGATGATAATTTTATTTTCCTGATGATCTGCACTAAAATAAGATTAAAAAAAGGCAAACGTGAAATAGCACCATTTCGTTTGAACCATAAGTAATGAAGAACTCTTACAAGAGACTCATTTATACCTAGTTTATAAAAATAGAGATTTGGTGCACTTCTTTACAACTTTATTACTTTTCTGTCATTGTGGTATTTTCATTGTCATCCATAGATAGCTTCTATTAATACTTTCAAATGATTTGTTATGTACGGTGTTGGTTTTGATATAGCAGATGATCTAATGGTACGCGCAACGACGCTTGTTGAAGTTCGGTTCGTACATCGTCATAGTGTATGACATATCTTCCATTGGAAGCTCGCTGAATCACCTGGCTGACGTGGCACTGCACTGTCACCGACGTCTTGGCATCTCTGTCATTTTTATACCTCGTTCGATAGCCACACCCACTGCCTGGAGTGGATACCCTTATGCTATACGCTTGGACGCAGTAAAGATGGATATTGATACTATAAAACGAACTGATCGTCAGAGAAACGAACTGAATCACAATGTCAGCGAATACCGTTTTTGGAAATTCTTCGTCATTTCGCTAAGTAGGACGCTTACTAGTTTTAGTCTCAGTATAGCCGTCTTTTCTATGACCTTCAGGGGTCTAGTTTCTTCTCTGATTTGTAAAATTGTAATCTGTTGTATTATTCTTCCTTCTGGCAACTTTTCGATATCCGCAATCCACACATGCAGTTTTGAGTGTTTATCCCTGTTGGCGCTCTATTATTCACTCAGATATTCTACAAACACATATTAATCGATTTTTAAATGGAAATATGAATATGTTTTATAATTTTTTATGCATGTAATTTTTCATGATCTTCCCTACCTTACCTAAAGGCTGCTCAGTTCTAGAGATCTCTCATTTTTCATAGTGGCTCCCGTTAGGGAGATACTTGCGCTGTTGTTTTGTTAATGTTGTAGGTTTTACCTATCTGTGGTCGATCTAACTGTATCACACAGTTTACTATGTTGTTTCTAGATTAGAAAATTACATCCGTTCACATAATTTGACTTGGCAATTATTCATTGTGTTTGTTGGCATTCGCATAATCACATAACATTGTGTTTCGTTGTTGTACTTTTCCTTCAATTAACAATTAATTATACAATTCTCACGTTCAGTGTCACTGTGCTACTTGGCTCCACTTCTTCAACCTCCTCTCAGTTGGTGTTTCACGTTTTCTCTATGTTGTTTACTTCAATGTATCAGACAACGAACCATGTTGTTCCACGATTGTAAAATGAACTTATTCATGTAACAGATACGACAGACTTTATGGTGTCTATTGACATTATACTGTATATACAGGGTGTTACAAAAAGGTACGGCCAAACTTTCAGGAAACATTCCTCACACACAAATAAAGAAAAGATGTTATGTGGACATGTGTCCGGAAACGCTTAATTTACATGTTAGAGCTCATTTTAGTTTCGTCAGTATGTACTGTACTTCCTCGATTCACCGCCAGTTGGCCCAATTGAAGGAAGGTAATGCTGACTTCGGTGCTTGTGTTGACATGCGACTCATTGCTCTACAGTACTAGCATCAAGCACATCAGTACGTAGCATCAACAGGTTAGTGTTCATCACGAACGTGGTTTTGCAGTCAGTGCAATGTTTACAAATGTGGAGTTGGCAGATGCCCATTTGATGTATGGATTACCACGGGGCAATAGCCGTGGCGCGGTACGTTTGTATCGAGACAGATTTCCAGAACGAAGGTGTCCCGACAGGAAGACGTTCGAAGCAATTGATCGGCGTCTTAGGGAGCACGGAAAATTCCAGCCTATGACTCGCGACTGGGGAAGACCTAGAACGACGAGGACACCTGCAATGGACGAGGCAATTCTTCGTGCAGTTGACGATAACCCTGATGTCAGGGTCAGAGAAGTTGCTGCTATACAAGGTAACGTTGACCACGTCACTGTATGGTGAGTGCTACGGGAGAACCAGTTGTTTCCGTACCATGTACAGTGTGTGCAGGCACTATCAGCAGCTGATTGGCCTCCATGGGTACACTTCAGCGAATGGTTCATCCAACAATGTGTCAATCCTCATTTCAGTGCAAATGTTCTCTTTACGGATGGGGCTTCATTCCAAAGTGATCAAATTGTAAATTTTCACAATCAACATAAGTGGGCTGACGAGAATCCGCACGCAATTGTGCAATCACGTCATCAACACAGATTTTCTGTGAGGGTGTGGGCAGGCATTGTTGGTGATGTCTTGTTCGGCCCCATGTTCTTCCACCTACGCTCAATGGAGCACGTTATCATGATTTCATACGGGATACTCTACCTGTGCTGCTAGAACATGTGCCTTTACAAGTACGACACAACATGTGGTTCATGCATGATGGAGCTCCTGCACATTTCAGTCGAAGTGTTTGTACGCTTCTCAACAACAGATTCGGTGACCGATGGACTGGTAGAGGCGGACCAATTCCATTGCCTCCACGCTCTCCTGACCTCAACCCTCTTGATTTTCATTTATGGGGGCATTTGAAAGCTCTTGTCTACGCAATCCCGGTACCAAATGTAGAGACTCTTCGTGCTCGTATTGTGGACGGCTGTGATACAATACGCCATTCTTCAGGGCTGCATCAGCGCATCAGGGATTCCATGCGACGGAGGGTGGATGCATGTATCCTCGCTAACGGAGGACATTTTTAACAATTCCTGTAACAAAGTGTTTGAAGTCACGCTGTTACGTTCTGTTGCTGTGTGTTTCCATTCCATGATTAATGTTATTTGGAGAGAAGTAATAAAATGAGCTCTAACATGGAAAGTATCGTTTCCGGACACATGTCCACATTTTTCTTTCTTTGTGTGTGAGGAACTTTTCCTGAAAGTTTGGCCGTACCTTTTTGTAACACCCTGTAAAAGGCCTATTATAATTGTTTGCAATCACTTAACATTATCATGTAAAAAAATAAAATAATAACAAAATACTCATATTCTTACGTCACATGCCTAAATGTGTCCCTGTAGGCCCATGTTTATGGGTAGAAAACATTTTAGTGAACTTTTAATGAAATTTTGACTGCATCTTTGCTTTATAGTTTCTTTGGGTTGGTTCCATAGACACTTACTTTGGTCACAACCAAAACCGGAACGTTCTGTTTGTCTTTTGGCACCGAATGAGACACATCATATAGTTATAAAGTTTTGTTATTCTGTTGGAACCAACAATTGTCACTGTAAGAAAGAGGTTAACCTCATCTTTCATGACCTATGAATGTATGATATATGGCAGCTTTATCGCTTTTCTTTCGTAACTACCAAATTACGATTGGCCTGGTGCGCGTACTTTTCATTTTATACGTTTTCGCATTTTAGTTTCTTCATTTTATGATGGTATGCTCCCTGAATGATGGTCAGAGACTGTAACCGATCGGAATAAATCTGAATTTACAATACAGCATTTTCTACTACCAATTTCAGTCTCTTTTGGTTTATTAACACGGTCACTTAAAGAAAAAAATCGCAACTCAGCTCTAATGTCGTCATTCCTTATGCGTAGAATATTACAAAATTTTATTTTTGCATCTTCCTGCACTTCGTTAGCTGGTATTCCAGATCATCATATAATATTCATTCCAGTTATTCTTTGTGTCGTTTGCAGCCTGATAGCTTACATCGACGCTTAAGAAGTTAAAATGCGATGCTGTTGCCTATGGCAGAACATCTTCGTTCTCTCGTAAAATTATTTGCTCGTCAATAACCATAAAGGTGTTTATCTAGTGATCTGGTCGTATGTTGTCTAGGCCGACCTTGGTTTTCCGTTGTTCAACAATGTCGCCGATGTAGGTACTGAAATATGCGGTCGGTAAGCTACACCCTTGTCTCTTCCCGTATTACATACGTAAACATACATATTAATCCTTCTTTCATGGATCATGAATACGATATTTCGTAATGATGTGTAACGTGTCACTTTAATATAAGTTTTCTTTACACAAATTAATTAATTAATTAATTTTTTACAGTCATTACTTCATATCTAAAAATTTATCTGTTGAGGAGAAGGAGGAATTCTTTTAATTTGCTTTTAAATGCTGGCTGCCTAACAGACTTTTAATGCTGTTTCGCAAATGGCCAAAGGTTTTTTTGGGAGCATAATTCACCCCTTTCTGTTATAATTGCAGTCTCGTTGTAGTTAAGTAGAAGATTTACTCCGAAGTACGTTACGCAGATTTTATGATCTTTCTTGTAAAAGTAAATTACTTGAACTGATAGAATCATTTTTGTTTTCAAGAATTTAGTCCCAGCTCTCTGTAAGTACGGTTCGAGCAGTGGTCTCGCATGTTTTAGCAACTTTTTGGTAATTCCGTCCGGTTGCTCCTCGATGGTCATCTCGTCCCCCTGGTAACTTCCGCTTTATCCTTTGAAGGGGTGTCCGCTGGCCTATCTTCTTTCGCCCCGAACCTCGGGTAGTTGAAATCCAAGTGTACATGTAAATTACGTACAATTGAGTATTTTTTGTACTATTTCATGAGTTTTTATGCTACTTCCTACCTATCGCTGATGTCACTTTCGATGTTACTTACTAACTTGTCCGAAGACTCGTCATAAGCCTTTGTGATTGTTTTGGTGGTAGTCCTTTGCCTTGTATCCAGATGCAGCGTCCTATTTAACCTACTTTAGATATAACTAATTCGATGAATCTGGAAACATTTCGCGCCTCAAGAACTAAATTTAACACGAAGTACACGAAATTCCTTGTCTATCTCTCGATGGATAGTTCTCCACTTAACTTTTTAGGTGTATTACTTCGATAACTAAACCATAAAAATACTTCAATAACATATGTAAAGTATATATTCTCGTGCTATCAATATGAATATGGATGCCACCTTTTTAAATCATCGATCTGAGATACTTCACATGAATAAGTCAAGGATATTCAAAGAGATATGAAATAAAGTTAGAAAACATTCACAAAAAATATCATATACCCATAAAGTTAGGTTAAAACTGAAACTTAAAATATAGAAAATGTTGGAAATAGTGCAAAAATTCTGTTGAATACTGACAAAACGAACCAACAACAAGCTCACATAATACCGCTCAAAGTGGAGAAACAGGGAGTAAATTTTTAAAGAGGCTTATTCATCTTTGATGCTGTCTACAAAACTTTGTTTCCATAAAAACTTGACATCTGATCACGTTAATGGAGTTATTTCATTACTTCCAAGTTCTGTATTTTTTATGTTGAATGTAATGGCTAAAGTTGATTAAAATACGTATTCTCGCGTTGGTTACGTGAAGTGTATCCCGGGGCCAATCAACCCACCCCTATATGAAGATAAGGAAGCTCCAAAATCAACCTAAAACTGGCCGATGGGATACACTTTTAGGAGCCTACGACTAAACCAAGATAATTTTCTCCCTCCGGTTTACCATACTATTGTGTAGTTATGCAAATTAGACTACAGAATTAGTAGCTCTTTAACTACATGTTGCGATGCGTTGCATGCCATTGAGTCTATGCAGGTTCCATTTTCTAGAGATAACACTTTCGGTCTCGAAGTCTCATACTTAATTTTCCTTTCCTCTAGCGCAGAAAATAGTACTTTCTTTTCTTGGTTAATGTATTTGGGTCCTAAGATTGCTTTAGATATCAAAACTACAACAGTACGGGCTTCCTCCGAATTTAGTACAACGGCTTTGGCTATTTAAAACAGAATCTCGGATTGTCAAACCATTACGTATCTTCTTCGTCCACAGACAACGGAAAACGACTGTTGTGATTCCACTGTCAGCAGAAAGAGGCGTCTCTTGGTTGGAATACTCCAACCATGTTTATTTTGTGGTGGGAATTGCAGTCGGAATTCTCGTCCTAGGTCAATTTCTATAGCTTGTTAAGGGCCGAAGCCGCCGTCGCATCAAGGAATCAGCACAATTTATTTCCCGTGAACAGCGTGGCAACCAAATAAACCTGAGATATTACTAATTTCTACAGTCACAGTATTACCCGTCGCGCTTAGCAACGTTAACTCTGAAATTTAGTACAAACGCCGTCCGTGGCTCGTGGTCTCGCTTCCCGCGCACGGGGTCCCGGGTTCGATTCCCGGCGGGGTCAGAGATTTTCTCTGCCTCGTGATGACTGGCTGTTGTGTGTCTTTCATCATCATTCACTCGCAAGTCGCCGTAGTGGCCCCCCGCGAGGGGTCTCCCGGCCACAAATGCCGTACGCTCATTATTCATTAGTACAACCGCTAGAAATTAGCGATAGTTTTGTAATGGATAACAGGCGTTTAGCCGGCACCGCACCAGAGTCTCGCACAGAGGCCCGACGCTTGGGTTGTGGCCTCACTGCACTACCTCTGGCTGGCACCAGCGAGCCCATAACGTCACTGCACGCGCCGAGCACTGCGGCACGGGCTCAGCCAACACCACCTAAACTATAGGCCTGCGCGCACACTTGTGACGTCACATACTGATGGCCGCGTCTGTATCGGAACGCTCCTGTTAAGCACTCTGCAGCTATACAAACTTCCGCGTCTGTATCGGAACGCTCCTGTTAAGCACTCTGCAGCTATACGAACTTCACGAGTTTCAGAGCTGAGACCGCATAGGGATTCTCGTGCTTTCCTCTTCTACATGTCCCTGTAATGAAAGTATGGAAATTTATATCGTTGCGCAAAGTAAGTTAACAAAACTGCCGTATGTAATTTCAAGATGTAAAATTAAATTCTGTCTTTTACGTCAGGAGCTTCGCTTTCTTGCAGTAAAAAAATCGGCAATATGCAGCAACAAGCAGACGTTTTCGGTTTTAAATAAGGCAGCTGGAGCTCCTACAGAATTTAAGAATTTGTTTCCCGGTTATTTTCGTAAATTTTCCTCTCCACTTCAAAGTTTGCTGACCTCAGACGAAACTCAAATCATTCGACGAAATGGAGCATCTCCTGATATAATGTTTAATAAATCAAAAAACCCGAAAACTATTTTATTTTCTTGTTTCTCCAGAACTTTAGAACCTTAAACATGAAAAGATTATTTCTCCTATATCCTTGATTGAAATTCGTGTCACAGAGTGCTGTTAATTTAATCAAAATGCACTTACCTCGAAATTCTGCTTTCTATACCGCTCAATCTGTCGAACACTGAATTCATTAAAGCAATTTTCTAAAGTAGTTTACTCATATTGAAATTATTTCCGAATAGCTGTGTATGTAAAACTGAACAAAATCATTCTGTAGCTCTTCCAAATAAAATTGCTGCAAACTCAGTAATCTGGTAGGAATCATAAGGAATACTAAACATTTTCGAGTCACACTAATTAATATAACTATTCTGTGTGACAATAGTTGCAATCATGAGAGACATTTCACAGCCAGCTTCGTATTAACCTCGCAGCAATGGTCCAGAATTAAGAAACAAATGATACTGGTACATGATACATAACTGCTTTTAAAAACAATGGGCAAATGTGGTGCAATGGAAACAAATAACACGCTACAAATTTTTTGTTATTTACTTACCTTTGAATGATGCGTAGACACAAATTCCTGTCTGGGAATAGCTGCAATCCAGCGATTTCTCAACTTCACACATTTGGGAAATCGAAACATGTGCACTTTTATACCTTTTTGGTACTTATAATTTCCCTGGCAAAAGGGAACGCAGCACTTGTATCCCACACTTCGCAGAACTGTAGGCGAATACTGTATGAAATATATATCACTTTCACTTGTTACACACTTTCAACAGAACATACACGCCAACAGGACTGCCGACTGAAGATAAGATGGCCAACAGTTTGTCACGTCACGTGCCAATATGGCCGCTGTGCGTAGGCCTTGTATCTAGAAGGATTTGGCTCAAAAGACTCGCGCACGGAGACCCAGTTTGCTGTCCGCGGCTGCACCGCTCCGCGCTGAGCGAACCCATGACGTCACTGCACGGGCCGGCCAGTGCCGGGCTGGTGGTAGCACTGACCGCCGCTGCGAGCTATAGTGGTGAGCGATGAGTAGAGCAGTGCTTAGTGGACTGGTGCTATTTCTGCATTTCTTCTGATCACAGAAGTTGAGCGCGGAAACCAACCGTGAGGGCATCATATCAGGGAAAAGGGAAGTAAAAGAAAAACTAATCAGTAGAGAGTAAACAACCAAAAAAACCCGAAACGAATCTTGAACGTTCTATTTGGACGGTATGTAAGCCTATGGCAATGATACCAACTTTAATTTTGTTTGCTGTTCGATGTCCAGTGAAAGTTACGTTCCTACTAATGGGTCAAGTGGCATTTGGCACATTTCTCTGCATCCATGCTTGTGTAAAAACAACGGTATTGTATAGACGAGAAATACCTTCCTAGACATGCTCAAGAGATAATTCTTGATAAATGCGTGGTGGTGAATAGCTCTTCGTACTTTGTTAAGACGTTTGTCGACACCGGAGCGACTTACGGAAAGGTACACACAAAATCTATTATGACTCATCCCATGACAGTGTCGCAGTACTTGGCAGAAAGTGTTAAAAGCCTAATCATTTCGCTTTAGGCTGTTAAAACATCATTTAGTGCGACTGCAATTTCTACATATGGTCATTTTCAAAAATTCTGAAAGCAATCGGTCATCAAATATCATACACGTAATTATGAAACTCACGAACATTGAAAGTTAGAAGGCCGACCAATGTGGCCGAGCTGTTCTAGGCGCTTCGGTCTGGAACCGCGAGGCATCTACGGTCGCAGGTTCGAATCCTGTATCGGGTATGGATGTGTGTGATGTCCCTAGGTTAGTTAGGTTTAAGTAGTTCTAAGTCCTAGGGGACTGATGACCTCAGATGTTAAGTCCCATATTACTGAGAGCCCTTTGAATCATTTTGTGGCTAGTTATGTGGGATGTTGAAACCCACTTAATAATTTAAAGCTGTGACATGCTGTGTAATACCAGTTCAGTGAGGTGGTGTGAATTTATCTGCTGTTCCTTGTATCACATACATTTTAGAAAGCTGGTGAAATAACGGTGTTGGCACTTAATTTTTAATCTCGTGTATCAAGCGTGGTAAACGGATCACAAAAGCGGCAATAATGTAAACATACAAGGAGTATGAGCTATGGACGGCAAAGATGCTAATATAGGGAGTCAGTAACACGCGGTTTGTGAAATGTATGTACAGAAAGGAGAAAAGTTACAGAAATATGTGCTAAATTAAAACGGGATCCACAAACAATACTGAGAATACAGATACGAAGTAGGTAAGAGGATGATGTGACTAACAAGTCTACCATAAAGCAATACTCACAAAATACAAGTAAAGAAGAGGGTCTAAAATATCAGATGTAGATGAATGTAATGAGCCATATACGTACAACAAGCGCAAATAAAACACAAATCCGGGAAAGAAGCGGGTGCTAAGTGGTTCTAAGCGTAACCTGCTGTAGAACATTTTCCAGGATTAACAGAACTTCAGTTAATCTGCAACACGAAACTTAAACTTAAGTGTTTTTTTAATTGTTTCACCAGTCTTCTAAAATATATAGTATTTCGAACCGCAGATAAATTCAAACAACTGCTCTTACACAGAAAGTGGATGCTTTATATTATTGAGTTGCTTACAACATCCCATGTGAGTTTCTTAATTACGTGCATCATATCTGACGGCTGAGTCCTTTCAGAATGCATGAAACTTACCACGCGTCTAAATTGACATTGCAATAAATTATGTGTTAACAGACTCAAGCGAAATGTTTCATTAAAAAATTCCACAAAGACTTGTAGATCCAAACACCGTCATTTATGTTGCTGTAATTATGCCTCAGGTAATAGCATATATGTAAAAAGGTGGAAGTCAGCAACTACAGACATATGGACATATGAACATGCAAGAAGAAACCACTACCTGACATATACCGCCTCCTGTTTTGTTGACTGAACTCCCAGATCTCGTGTTCTGTTTATAGTCATGTTTCCTGAGTTACCGAAAACGGACTACAACATTCGGAGCGAATTTATGAGACAATTTATGTTTCTTGGTTTCCAGTGCTTTGAAAGACAAGCATTTGTACAAGCGGTCAAGGTACGAACGTTAGCGCTGCACTGCAAGATTATTCACGATTTAATTGTTTCTACCATAAGGTAAATACAGTGGTACGAAGTGCTTTGAATGCGGAGTGTATAAATGTCAGTTTTCCACAAGTCCATGCTCTCTTGACTGTGGCGAAAGAACTCATCACTTACGCGGAGAAAAGTAGCCTTCTTAATGTTCTTGATAGATCACTGCAACAGTGGAACGCTACTCGCTGGTATACGCCGTTGAATATGTTAGAATCGGTAGAAAGCCAATATGCGACTTTCTGCGAAAAGCTCTCCGAGAAGCAAGAAATAGCTCGAATTGAAGCAATTGATATCACGCTAACTAACTAACTGATTTTTGTTCTCACGGTATGTGTGCTATTCAATCACAGTAATTTTTATACGCTCTAGTTTATTTTATAGCTTTTATAACATGATGGTTTTCGCACCCCTTCAAAGGGCGCCAAGGAATTAGAACTCGAGAAACCACCTACACTACACCTTCTGTTGCCATAGAAGGTGACACCGTTACAGCATTTGCGTCAAACGCCACAGTACAGAGAAGCCTCTGAAATAGTACTTTTACATAAACGCCTCAGATTATGACTCAGAAAAGTCAATTGTCCAGAGGTGCCATGTGGTAGCAAATTTTCTATGGCCACCATTTCGTCATTTAAAAATGGTATCTGAAGATGCGAGGCGTGGAGTCATGGCAGACGTAAGACGTACAATCCATTTATTGCATGTTAATAGCTCCCCAGTAACCAATTCAAAAGGGAAGTAACTACTCTCAGCAAAGCCAAGGTCGGTTACAGAATCGAGTATAGGCCTCGTAGGTTCAGATCAGATGTTCCCTCACCTAAAGAAAAGCCGAATATATGAAAATACTTTATCAGACCGCCTAGCCGAGTTTATGAGCGTCCTTGGAGGAGCCCCGAAATTGAATCAAATAATTCAAACACCTTCGACAACAGAACATTTTGTTTTATTTCCAATAACCTTTCATATTCAGAGTAGGGCTCACACTGGAGCGGATTTGCAGAACGGTGTATTAAAGATATTTTGTGTTCTTCCAACCTGGTGAAAACTCTATGGTTAAAGAGGGATATACAGGACGACACAATCCAATAAAACTAGAAGTGATGAAGGAAAGAAATTGCATTCATAGTAAATGAAACCTTATAACTTTGTCATTAACGAAACATTGATGGCATTTGTCATTTTTTAAAAATTATGTCCTTTAGATGGCGTCCTCCTGTACGATCACATTCGTGAAATCTGCTGTTGAGATTCTTCATTTACCGCTGCAGTATCTCAGATGGGATACTGAATTACATCCCAAATTCTCTGTTTTAACTCATCTAGGATTCTTGATCGAGTTGTGTAGACCTTGCTCTTGAGGTAGCCCCACGCGAAAACATCACAAACGAATAAATCTGGCGATTTAGGGAGCCAGGGAATGTAATCGAATCGTGAGATCACACGGTTGCCGAACAATTCTCGGGCATATGCCATTTATTGCCATGCAGTGTGTGATGTCGCTCCGTCCTGTTGAATCCAGGCTTCTTGAACGTTTGGTAAGCTCATTAATGCAGGTGTAACGAAAGTTCGTAACATCTCCATGTAACGATCGTCATTGATATTTATTGTGTTTCGCTGTTCCTTTGCGAAAAAATACCGTCCGATAACCCCATGTGATGAAACATCACAATATACTGTCACTTTACTAGAGTGTAAAGGGCGCTCATGAACATCAGTAAGATTTGTGTTTGCCCAGTAACGGTAGTTCTGTTTATTCACATAACCTGTGAGATGAAATTGTGCCTCATTTGACGTCCACAACTTAGCTAGGAATTCATCGTCATTGTTTATTTTTGTTATCATTTGTCGACAGAATTCTAATCGTAACCGGAAATAATTATCCTTCAATTGT
Organism: Schistocerca piceifrons; assembly: GCF_021461385.2. Classification (NCBI taxonomy): domain Eukaryota; kingdom Metazoa; phylum Arthropoda; class Insecta; order Orthoptera; family Acrididae; genus Schistocerca; species Schistocerca piceifrons. The sequence goes on from NC_060138.1 coordinate 959,265,692, forward strand.
TGCACCATCTGTAGTTTGTACAGATGAAATTTTAAATCAAGATGGAGAATTCTGCAAATACTCTCCCGGGACATTCCAACCACTGCTGATTGCTTACGAATTGAAGGCCGTGGGCTCCGCAAGACAGACTCGCGTACGACATCAATGGTTGCTGTAGAACGCACACTTCTTGGTCATCCTGTTGGTTTCTCGTTGAGGCCAGATCCAGTCTCTTCAAAACTATTAATCCAACATTTCATAGCGTGTCTCGATGGAACGGCATTATGACGTCCCAAACGTCGAAACTCCCTCTGCGCCGCTACCAAAATATCATTGTTTTTATTAGACATTTTTATGGCTAACGCACGCTGTTGTCCGTTGCACTAATCCATGATTACCGAAATGGCGGACTGTTTACTTGTAAACTGCCACCTGCCCATGGTAGCCACTACTTGTTTCAAACATCTCTGTTGTTCTGTGTCACCCCGTACAAGCCACGAAGAAGACATTATTTCATCAAATTCCACAAAAACTTTTCTACCAAAAAAAGTAGTGAAGTTTGCTTTGTGGGCAGATGTCGATGATAGTCTTACTCCAGTAGCTGAGTTGGAGAGATGTCTAAATCAAAACTGCAAAATGGAAGAAAATGTGGCTTCTTACTGGAAAACGAGCCAGCCGCGTCGAATGCGATGGAGCGAGCCGGAGAAGCCCGCGGGCTCGGAGTGCTGCCAGGCTGGCCGCTCAGCACTACGCTGGCCGGCACCTCCACTTAACCTCCTTGCGGGCGCTCGTGGCTACTTCTGTCTTGCTCTGTAGGTTTCTGACGATTTTCCCCTTTACTGCTGTTAAAAAAAAGAAAAAGAGCTTAGAGAACCAGTAACTAAATATACAAGTAAAAAATACCAATGCGTGTGTGTGTGTGTGTGTGTGTGTGTGTGTGTGTGTGTGTGTGTGTGCGTGTGTGGTGTATCAATAGACCTAATTAGTAAAACATGCTGTACAAGAAGAACTGAAAAATATTAGTATTCTTTTATAAAGAAATTATGTTTATTATATTCACTTCGCTGTCACACTAAAGGAAAACTCAAAATCGAGTGTCCAATAGTAAAAACAACATAATGGGATTATTAATAGTATTTTTCACCCACATGAGACTCAATATCTTGGCTGAAACTGGTGAATTTCAGCCTGAAATCACTATCTACATACAATATATTCCTGTACTTATTTTTCCGAAAGAAATAGTGGTTCACATAGTTAGTCGAAAAGCCCTTTAAGAGCGTCAGTGAATAGTAATTCAGTAGTGTCTCCACGGGGACTGAGCGAAGTGCTGTACTGACTAACGCCCTCAACTTGCATTCGAAAGACCCGGGCTCGATTCTCTGGACGGCCATCCAGATAACAACTCACTCCATGTAAATGCTGAGATGGTTGCTTGCTTTCCATCCAATAGTAAGAAAAGCAAACATAGGTCTGTCTGAAACTTCCTGGCAGATTAAAACTGTGTGCCCTACCGAGACTCGAACTCGGGACCTTTGCCTTTCGCGGGCAAGTGCTCTACCATCTGAGCTACCGAACCCGACTCACGCGCCGTCCTCACATCTTTACTTCTGCCAGTAGCTGAGCAGTTCGGCGCTAGCGGCCGTGCGAAGCGGAGGTCTGATACTTCCGCCTGTGCGGTGTGTGCGAGTGTTTAATTGTGGACTTAGTCTGCGCGCGGGCTAGTAACAACGATCATGGCGAACAAGTACAGGAAAACTACACTACGATTCAATTTCTGTAAAGACTACGAACGACCAAAGGGTTTAGCAGTGGAACGATTCATTCGAGAGGAAGTTAAGATACCGCCAAACGATATTGTCGGAATTCACCTGTCCATCGTTAGTCCCACGGTGTATGTTAAGATGGTAAATGACGAGGCGTGTGAGAGAATTCTCCAGGCGACAAAAGCAGGTCTCCGATTTTGCTATAGTGACGGGAATGTCGGCACGGTAACTGTAGAACATGCTGGTCTGGGTGTACGGACAATATGTGTTTTTGAGCTGCCATTTGAGCTCCCGGCTGAAGAAGTTATCGAGGCTTTTAAGCCATACGGCACGGTACATGGTCACACGGCAGAACGCTGGACACAATTCACCACGTACCCCGTTCTTAACGGAGTGCGACAGATCACTATTGATCTTCAGAAGCATGTACCGTCCTATCTGACAATTGGTGGTTGTCGGGCGGTGGTGATTTACCATGGTCAACCACGTACATGTTCTGGCTGTGGCCAGGAGGGACACCTCAGGTCGAACTGTATGCAACGGCGGATTACGCAACTGCCTTCAGATGTGCGGGAGCCGTCGCCGGCGATGACAGTACTACCGATCACCTATGCCAAAGCCCTCACTGCGTCCGCTGATGACCGAAAGGACACAGCCCCGGTGGAAGATCAAGATGGCGCTCTCCGAAACCTTGTAGCAGACGTCGGGATGACAGAGGATGCTGCTCCATCGAGCATACAATCTACGGTGACAACATCAGATGAGGCCGAACTCCCACCCAGCACACCGATAGTACAAGAAACAGTTCCAGCCACTACGGATGCTGTTCCGTCTGGAACGCACTCTGAGACGACAACATTAGTTTCGACCGAGTTCCCGCCAAGTGCAACGATGGGACTCGAAACACTTCCAGTTCCTACGGATGCTTTTCTGTCGGGCAGCCGTGATTCCCTACAATCTGAGGACACGGAAGGAAGATCACGCAAACAACGTTCCCCGAAAAGGAGGAAACGGCGGCGTCGCACGACATCTCCTCGGGATGACTCCCCTTGCCCCGACGACGATGTGCCTGTGGACCAAGACGACACAACAGCCTCTATGAAACAGGATGAGGCAATGGAAACTGTTCGATCAGACCCACAGCGGTCTGTCACATTGACGGTACCGGGACGTGGTGATGCTGAAGAGGAATCACAGCCAGTTGGCTCTCCCGGCGCAGGTGCTGTGGCTATGGACATGAATATATCACAGCCCGAAAAGATGTGGTATGACGATATTGAGGAGGCGCCGGACGTCTTACAGAGGCAGCCGGAACTCACGAAGACGGCCTAATAACTGCTGAAGGTGAAGGGAGAGGGGCGAGAGAACGTTTTCTAACTCAGCCTCCAACGCCGATGCAGGGAGATGTTGTTGCGCCTCGACAGAGTGGGATTCAACGCCATGCGAACCGTATTGCGACATTAAATATAAATGACGTGCGCTCACCGGCCAAAATACACCTACTGAAGGAAACGATTTGGGCATCTGATGTGGATATTGCTTTGCTGCAGGAAGTCCACGTAGCTGCACTCCCATACATCGCAGGCTACCAATCCTATTCGTCACATGGAGATCACAATGGGAGTGGGGTGGCAGTTTACGTGCGAGATGGCTTCTCAGTGGAAAACGTGTGTTATCTTCCGTCGGCCAGGGGAATGGCTTTCACGACGTTTGGGACACGCATCATCAATCTTTATGCACCGTCGGGAAATAATCGGCGACGGGGAAGCGCGCGATTTTATGCAAAAGACATTGCCCCACCATTCCATGGACGTTATGAATGTGTAATAATTGGTGGAGATTTCAACTGTGTTCTCAGCCAGAAAGACCAATGGCCGCAAGCAAACATCAGCCAGGAGTTGCGAATCGTTGTCAACGACCTTGCATTTAGTGACACGTGAGAATTACGACATGGAGCTGCACCGGGATACACCTATGTGACAAGTCATTCGGCGAGCAGGTTAGATCGCATTTATATCTCACGGGCTCAGGCAAATGATGTCCAGGACGCGGAACACTGGCCATTGGCATTTTCCGATCACAGCGCTTACATCTGTACGGTGCTTCTTCCCAGTAGAGAGGTGTGGAACAGTAAGGCCCCGTGGAAACTAAACATTCAACATCTACATGATCCTGAATGCCGTCAACGGATCCTTGAGACATGGACGGTGTGCGAGCGAAGGGTTGGAAGGTATACGACGATACTTGGTTGGTGGTTGACTTGTGCTAAACCGGCGCTTCGCCGTACGTTTATCTCATATAGCAGGGAGATGGCAGAATGGCGCCGTCGTACGACCGACTTTTATTTTGCAGCGCTGCGCGACCTGGATGATGGTCCGCCGGGACAGGACATCTGGATCGAACGCAAAAGGATAAAAGCTAAACTAGTGGCTCTCGCTCGGATACATCTTCAGGGAACCATGGTGCGCGCCAGATGTCACGATACGATAAGGCACGAGATTCCTTCCATGCACCACGTCGTGAATGAACGAAAGCACCGACGACGCGTTTTGGTACGGGAATTAATTACCCGCGAAGACCGAAGAGTGGCACGTCAAGCGGAAATTGTCTCTGCATTCGTCGACCATTACCAACACATCTATCGGGAAGAAGCAGCCAATGTCGATGACCTCGACCGTATAGCCACGTACGTCTCCCGTACACTGACGGTGGAAGCCGCGGGAACCTTACTGGAAGCCATTAGCTGTGAGGAAGTACATGATGCGATCGCACAAGGTGCGTTGAATCGGTCCCCAAGCATTGATGGGCTTCCTGCTGAATTTTATCGAGAATTTCGCAACGAAATGGCACCGCGATGGATGGAAATGTACAACGAGATGTTAAATTCCGATGCGCCTATTCCACCGGCTTTTATGGAAGGTCTCTTGGTGCCAGTACATAAACCGAAACCAGGAATTACGGTCACGCATTATCGCCCCATCACCCTGCTTAATGCCGACTATAAGATCTTTGCACGGTTGCTAGCGTCCCGATGTCGTACGTTAATTCGTAGCGTTCTCTCTCCAGAACAGACGACACCGGGTGGATCGGTGAATGTGCAAACAGCTACTGGCGAATGCCGTGATGTGATAGCGCTGGTGGAGAAGTGCCGGCTTAAAACGGCGATGGTGGCGGTTGATTTTGACAGTGCTTTTGATAAGGTGCGCCACGACTATCTGTACGCTGTACTGGAACAAATGGGATTTCCAGACCGTTTTAGTGGTCTCATTAGAAGGTTTTATGGGGGCGCACAATCCTTGGTACAGGTTAATGGGCGTATAGCAGGACCCATTCAAATTCGACGATCCATTCGCCAGGGCTGCCCTCTTTCGATGCTGCTGTTCACGATAGCGTTGGAACCATTAATTGGGAGGCTAACCAATTCTCTTTCTGGGATGGAACACGGGGCTGCACCTTCAAATGTCGTGCCTATGCGGACGACCTCCTGCTGCTCGTTCGTTCTGAGGAAGAGGTGAAGACGGTCCTTGAACTGTTGTTGGACCACAGTGTGACGGCGGGTAGTGCAGTGAACATGAACAAATCGGCGGCAATGCCGGTTGGAAGGGGCCTTACGCCGGAAGAAATCAGTCCGTTTCCTTATGTGCAACGATTCCGCTATCTCGGCATAGACTTTACCTCATCTGTAAAACATACTGCGGCAGTTAACTACCGACGTATTTTACAGACAACACGTACCATGGTCCGACAACATCTCCTACGGCGCCTTGATCCTTTGCAGCGAGTCGAGTATCTGAACACTTATGTGGTTTGAAACTTCCTGGCAGGTTAAAACTGTGTGTCCGACCGAGACTCGAACTCGGGACCTTTGCATTTCGCGGGCAAGTGCTCTACCAACTGAGCTACCGAAGCACGACTCACGCCCGGTACTCACAGCTTTACTTCTGCCAGTACCTCGTCTCCTACCTTGGACGAGGTACTGGCAGAAGTAAAGCTGTGAGTACCGGGCGTGAGTCGTGCTTCGGTAGCTCAGTTGGTAGAGCACCTGCCCGCGAAAGGCAAAGGTTCCGAGTTCGAGTCTCGGTCGGGCACACAGTTTTAATCTGCCAGGAAGTTTCATATCAGCGCACACTCCGCTGCAGAGTGAAAATCTCATTCTGGACTTATGTGGTTTCTCGAATGGTGCATATTTCACAGATCCTGCCCCTACCACTCACACTCAGACGTCGACTTCAATCAGCACTAGGCTATTTTGTGATGATTGGATCGCCCCTCAAGGTGCGATACGAAACGCTCACGCTCCCTACGGACAAGGGGGGACTCGGACTTACGAATGTTCACTGCCGAGCGACGGCGCTCCTTCTAGCCACGATGTACGAGCAATGGCGTAGCGGGCGTGATTCCCTTACATCCCGCCTACTGGATCTCCTGGTTCCAGCGTCCCTCACACCTCCTGTGGCGGTGGGAAACATTACGCCACATTTTGCGCATGTCTCAACATTTGTAGTCGAACTTAGTTATATCAGAGACGAGCTTCCGCTTACGAGACCGCCATGCGCGGAGGATTTTTATGTTTGGCTGCTACGACGGATAAGTCGTAATGTCATTGAACTCAAACACCCCAGGTTGCATTGGCCGAAGATTTGGAGACATGTGCACCAAAAATTCCTTCCTACCTTCGTTCGGGCACTGTGGTTCTCTGTCGCCTGTGGCAAGTTCAACACCAACCAACTGCTCTATGCAATTGGACTAGTGGACACTCCACTATGCCCAAAATGTCACCAAGTGGATGACGACCATCACCGCTTAACTTGTATCGTGGTGGAGGACGTCTGGCTCCTAGGAAGACAGATGGTGGCTTGCTACCTCCGTGTGACCCCGCAACATATTACACCTGCTTCCTTCTTACATCCGGAGAGTGACTACTTTCCGGCGACTAAATCACAGTCGATCATCTGAGTCAAGGTTGGACGATCGCGTACCTCTGTGGGGATTCTGCGAAGTCGCGACTTGACTTTTGGTATTTCTTGCAGCAAGCCCACAGTGAGGTTCATAGATGGTCACAATATCGGAAAACCTTTGCCAACTATCTTCAGGCAGTCTTCCTTGACCCCCCATGCAGTTGGGATGTGCCGGGTGCAGTCGGTGTGCACATTTGACAGCTGATAATGAACCTCACGCTTCTCTCACCATTCAATTCGTAATGCACATACTATACGATGAAATGACCACATGGTCCTTTTAACAGAATGATCTTTATTGAAAATAAATAAATAACTAAAACAAAACAACATCCCTGATCCTTCAAATTTGTGATTTTTTTTTTAAATGTGTTTTTTTTTTTTTTTTGGGGAGTATGCGTTTCATTTAGTGTTTGTGAACTGCCTAATTTTGTATCCAAATAAAAAAAAAAGTTGTCAGCGCGACAGAATTAAAAAAAAAGATGGTAGAGCACTTGCCCGCGAAAGGCAAAGGTCCCGAGTTCGAGTCTCGGTCGGGCACACAGTTTTAATCTGCCAGGATGTTTCATATCAGCGCACACTCCGCTGCAGAGTGAAAATCTCTTTCTGGATAGGTCTGTCTCTCATTATCTTAGATTTAAACGAGACATAAAACACCAACCGTTTATCCTTCTTTCTGTGCCTCTATATTAAATGAGCAAAATTCAAGGGAGTCGTTCTAGGAAACAACTGTGTTCTGGAAACTACCAATTCCACAAATTACGATGGGATTGTGGCACGTTACGTGTTTACGCTATGAGCAGCCAGCCAAATCCCGCAAGCCAGCTCTGTAGCGCAGTATCTAGCTGTTTAGACTTAACCGGCCACTGTGGGCGAGAAGTTCTAGGCGCTTCTTCACTCCGAAGCCACACTGCTGCTACGGTCGCAGGTTCGAATCCTGCCTCCGGCATGGATGTGTGTGATGTCCTTAGGTTAGCTAGGTTTAAGTTGTTCTACGTCTAGGGGACTGATGACCCCAGATGTTAAGTCCCATAGTGCTTAGAGCCATTTGAGGGCACATCGGCCGGCTTATCGTGAGTTTTTATCGCGAATTTCTCGAAAACACGCTGTATCACTTGGTGGTACATGCACAAGACTTCTGGAAGGATTCACAGTGCGATACGTTTCCCTTAATGACCACTGTAATTGTTCACCTTAACGTCCCCGCATGTTTCTGATAATGGCCACGGAGACCATGTTCAGTAATATCATGGTTGAGTAGTATTTCTCGTCCTACCAAAAGTGAAAACAATAACATGCAGAAGCCTGCTCGAATTGCCACGTTCTGCGCATGCATACCCCTTCTACTACGCATGCGCTGACCCATGGCGGTATAGAACCGTTCCCATTTCTCCCCGGTGCATAAACTGTCTGTTAAAACCGTAGTTTCGCCCATTCTGCCGCTGGTCGGCAGGCCGTATACAATTGACTTATCCACGTTAGGTGTGACATGTAATACCGGCTTAATTTTTGTAACTGAAATTTATATGTGCAGAGAACGGGATATTTATCACTATTAACGTTGGAAAACTCCATTATTTCGTTACCTGCACTACTTGTGGTTACTAAGTAGACAAGAAGGTAATATCTGTAGCAGATGCGCAGAAGGTAGCGTTAGACGATGGATACACAACAAATGCCTGCAGGATTCAGTAAATTATTTAGGAAAGCAGAGACGAGCAACAGCGAATTCTAGCTGATTATCTATTCTGTAGTCAAATTGTGCCGTGTCGAACGGCACCGCTATTTTCCCCGGCGCCTGCCCTCGTGTTCTTGGGCAGAGCGCGGCCGCTGCGGCGCACGTGACCGCCGTGAGCGCCGCCCTCACGCCGCTAGGAGAGCGCACGGACGGCGGAGGTCTGCCTGCATTACGATGAGAAACAGACATACTCTGTGGGCCAGCGCCGGCGCAGCGGTGGAAGCAGCTGTAGATCCCAAGTCTCGTCACTTGGGGCCAGGCAGTGACGCAACGCCGAGGTAGTCTGGTCGATGGGCTCGTCCTACAGGATTCGGAGTCAGGAAGACATTCTGCTGTACTGAGAGGAAGCGGCGTCTTCAACTTGGGCCACAGCCGGAGGGTGCTCAGGATAGTGGGTGTCACATTGTGGGCCGGCGCTGGGACGTGTTTTGGTACATGGGCCGCACTGGTTTGCGTCGGTGTAATGGGTGACGGTCAGTTTCTGGAGAGACACAGAGAAGGCTGATTTGCGAGAGATCAAATACGTGGGGCCTCACGGAGCTTCTGCGAAGCGCTAGGGACAACGATTAGTACGGACGGCTCTCATGCGGACAACCTAAGGAAGAGGGTAATGTCTTCTTTGGGCATGCACACAACACTGCAGTAAAGAGGAGAAATAATTTCAGCAGGTTACAAGATGCACAGGTAGAATGTTTTTGGAGTTAATATTGGCGTCCCAATGGTGTTGGGTTAAAATAGAGGCACAGTGTTATGTACAACTATTTGAAGGTACATTAAGTGCCGCCAGTTGTAATTCACTGTGCTACCAGAATTTGTGAGCGTTCTTAATTACTTGTTTGCGAATTGCTCCTGAGGCGTGCGACAGTGCAGTGCAGTGCATTGCAGTGAGCAAGCCTTTATGTCAGCACACCCTCAGTGGGCGACTGTACTGATTGAATAAGAGTCAAAATGTTTTCTCTTGCAACAGTGGCTCTGTTCTGCTAACAGTGATTTTCAGTTGTTCTTTGAGCTTGTTGTTAGGGAACCAGTGGTTTGCTTAAGCGTACTGAAAATAGTTATTACAATGAAATGACCACCCTTAGCTGCTCACAGGCGTTGACATACGTCAACGGGAACAAATGAAAATGCATGCCCCGACCGGGACTCGAACCTGGGATCTCCTGCTTACATGGCAGACGCTCTATCCACCTTTTTTGTCATTTTGTTCGCTTTACTTCGTTTAATCTGATCGGGGCGGACGTCGTAAGACATCCATTTAAGTTCGTTGTTGATCTGTTAACTCAGTTTTTTTTATTACAGAGGGCACATTACCCTCTGACCGAACACGCTGAGCTACCGTGTCGGCGATCCACCGAGGACACAGAGGATAGCGCGACTGCAGGGATTTATCTCTGGCACGCCTTCCGCGAAACTCACTCACTCAACGTATTGTCCCGCACTACATACGTAGTGCCCCAGCCCATTACACTCATCACTCGCGGCGCGTTGCCGATGCCCGTAAGAGCTCGGGCACTGTTTGTGCATTCCCACAGAAGAAGAAGATGGTCAAGTGGCCGGTGAGTCTTAACTATATATATACTAAGATGGTATCTGTTCTTTCGGAACAGATACCATCTTAGTATATAGAAAATAGTTATATTGTCTTCAGCGACACACTTACCATATTTGTCACCGGATTTCTGATCATTTAGACAAAAGCGTGGATAGATGAGCAATGTTGCCAGTAGTTGATGTCTTGGTCCTTGGGTGTAATTAGTAGTTATAGAGGAAGGAGTTGTACTTACTATTTTCTAGTATAATGAATTGCTTGTGTCACAACTATTTAGGGCCGAGGGCCATGTACTTTACTTGTTACGTTGTATTCGGTTACCTATTGTAGGGCGAGACTTTATTCTGTATTGGTTATTGTCATTTTAACGAGAATATTATTTGTTATTATTCAAACCCTACTAAGCTTTATTCAGACTACAAAGGATTTGATTGTTTTCCGGAGGAATTTATATTTTTTAGACTGATACTTTGTACTGTTCGTAAATTGTTATTAAAACTGAGTCCATGCCTACACAACCCCCAGTTCGAAACCCACTCAAAGTGTCAAAATCAAACAACAGTTAGCATAAGCCACATGAGATTCACAATACACGTAAGACGCAAGATGAGATTCTAGGAAACACGTATAATCAAGTTCTTGTATACGCAGTTTCCAATAAAATACAGATGAATCTGAAGTGCAAGAGACTGAGCGAGACGGTGCAGTGGTTAGCACAATGGGCACGCATGAGGGAGGAAGATGGTTCAAAACGCGTCGACCATCCTGATTTAGGTTTTCCGTGTTTCCATTAAGTCACTCCAGGCAAATGACGGGATGATTTCTTTAAAACTAGCACCGCCGATTTCCTTCTCCATCCTTCCCTAACCTGAGCGTGTGTATCGTCTCTAGTGACCTCATTGTCGACGGGACGTTAAACACTAATCTTCCTTCCTCCAAACTGCAAGAGAGAATGATGAAGCTTTGCATAATACATCGGACTGAATGACGACAGCACGATTCAGTAACCAGCTTCGATCCCTCAACCTGTTTAATATCTCGTCCCTAAATATAGCTTCACCTCTATAATTCAACACAAGGTTAATACGCAAAATATTTGCAAAATAAACAGCGCGACACGAATATTACAAGAATGACGTGACTCAGAACCATGCTTATTAGCAACGACTCCGAACTACCATTCAGAACTGCTGCCGCCATCTGTTAACTGCCACGATTCACCTCTCGATAGCCCGGCTGAAAGAAGAAAAGTGTTTCAAAATTGCTCACAAGTATAGCCCAAACTAACCATGAGCTCTCTTTTTGACTAGAAGCGTGCAGAACTCACCAACGTTATACAGCCTACCATTCAATGATTTACATAGGACTAACTCAAAGAATCTACGCTGCATATTGATACTATTTACAGAGCGTCTTTGCGAAAGTTTGCAATTACCAGATCGTGAGTTAAAGAAAACAAAACTGTAGCAATATTGTGAGTGTCGCTTAACAGGCAACTTCCAAAGTACTGTTGAAGGCGTCTTTCTTTAAGGTGTTCTATGTTTCTAATAATTGTCTAATAATTGTAAACTTCATCAGTCGCGGGTTTCAGACTGGTGCTTAGCTCTTTCCATCGAGAAAGAGAGAGAGGAATTGTCGTTCAGACTGCCAAAAAGTGGACAGAGTTTAACTTGATATCTCTGCAGAACCTTCGCCCTGTATGAAGGAGCTTATCATTTTAATATCCAAGATGTAATCTGTTATCAACCTTCTGTCTATAACAACCTCTGTATATTTGTGAAAATCTTACTTTCCGAAGATGTCGTTTGTTATTATTTTCAGTACATTGTAAGTCGCGAAGTTTCACATGGAATGTGCATTACTGTTTATAGTGTTTCACCCTAGTTCTCCTACAGTATTTATTGGTTAGTTGCCTGTTTTTGCATATGGATCATCTCCAATAACAGCATAGTGATTACTTATTTCGTTGACTTGTTCTAGTAATTTCTTATAGAATACCAGAGTTTCATTCTTTCGTCATCTGGACCATAGAGCTCTGTTTATTTTCAGATATATGCGTATTTGTATATGAGCTTTCATCAGATTTGTACATACCTGCGACACTATACAGGGTGATTTCACTAAGGTGCTCACCTCAAATATTTGCTGGACCGTGTATTGTTGCGGCCTTCAATCCGAAGACTGCTCTGAAGCAGCTCTTCTTGCTAGTATGTTCTCTCCAAGGATATTCATCTCTCGGTGACTACTGCAACCGACATCCATTTAAATGTGCTTACTGTATTCACGCTTAGGTACCTCTCTACAAATTATACCCTCCAAACTTCTCTCCATTACAAAACTGACTATTCGTTGATGTCTCAGGATGCGTCATATCAACGGAATCCTTCTTTTAATCAAGTTGTGCCGTAAATTCTTTTTCTTCTCAGTTTGAAACAATACATCCGCTTCAATTACCCGATCTGCTCATCTAATCTTCAGCATTCTCCCGTAGCCCCACACTTCAGAGGCTTCTATTTTCTACTTGTGTGGACTGCTTATCGTCCACGCTTCACTTTGCAGTAATAACTGCAGAAAATAATTCCTAACACTTAGATTTAGATGTTAACAAATACTTATTTTCCAGATACGCTTTTCTTGCTATGGTTAGTCTACAATTTATATCTCTTTACTTCGGCTGTAATCTGTTATTTTGCCGCCCAAGCAGCTAAACTCATCAACTACCTGTCGTTTCTCATTTCATAATCTATTTCCCCCAGCATCTCCTGACTTAATTACTCTACAGTCCAAAACCCTTTATTGCTGTTCACCTTATCTCTTTCCATCCATTCCGTATGCTGTGCTCTTCCAAAATCCTTAGCCGTTTGTGACAGAATTATAATGTCACTGGCAAACCAAAAAGATTTGATTTCTTCTCCCTGAATTTTAATTATGTTTCGAAATGTCTCCTTGGTTTCCTTTACTCTTTGCTCGATGCACACCCTGAATAACATTAGGGATAGGCTTCTCAGCTTCGGCTTTCCTTTTATGTCCTTGCACTCTTTATCCTCATTTGGGTTCCATGTAAGTATTTTACCCTTGCTAGCTTCAGTACTTCAAAGAGAGTAGCTGAGTCAACATTGTACAAAGCTTTATCTAAATACACGAGTGCTATAAACGTTGCTCTGCATTTCTTACACTAGCCTTCTAAGATAAGACTCAAGGTCAGTTTTACCTTGTGTGTTCCTACATTTCTCCGGAAACAAAACTGATCTTCCCGCAAGGTCGGCTTCTGCGAGTTTTTCCGTTCCGTAAATAATTCGTGGCAAGATTTTGCAACCATGACTTATTAAACTAATGTTTCGGTGCTATGCACACCTGTCAGCACCTGTCATCTTTAGATTTGGAATTATTACATTCTTCCTGAAGTCTACAAGTATTTCCCTGTCTCATATACCTTACACACCACGAGAAAAAGGTTTGTCCTGGATGGCTCTCCTGAGGATCTCAATAATTCTGAAGAGATGTCGTCTACAGCTTGGGCCTTGTTTCCTCCGCATAGGCCTCCCGTGCTCTGTCCAATTTTTCTCGCCATGTCATATCTCCTACCTCATCTCCATGCACTTCTTATTCTCTTTATACGGGGTTAGCATTAATAAAGCTAACAAACTGCAGGGACGGCTTCCTGACTGGAAATGGAGGCATGAAGGTCCTGTAAACATGTGTCCTGAATTGTATCGTCGCCACGGTAGATGGGGCAGCTACGATTCCGTTTCTTTAACTGTCATAAGTAGAAGACTTTCTTAACCAGGAATTCCCCTGACCACGTGCCGTGTGTTACAAGCTGTGAGATTGACGCAGCGTACTGTGAACAGAAGAAAAGGCTGGTATTCATATCGGGAACAAGCATAGATGGTGTCTGTCTACAGCCAAGCAGTTGGAAACGGCCGAGAGGCAAAAACCAGTCCTTATAATCTGGCATACGCACAGTGCGAAGCCTTCCATCAGGTTCGTCTGCCTGAAAGGACTCATGACCACACAAAAATGGCTTGAAATGTGTTACGTGGTTGCTGTCTATGAGGTTTTGGAGTAGCTGTGCTGTCTCTCGACCGCTTAGAAACGATGTTGTGGTGTGCTACTGGGCCGGCCGTGGTGACCGAGCGGTTCTAGGCGCTCAGTCCGGAACCGCGTGACTGCTACGGTCGCAGGTTCGAATCCTGCCTCGGGCATGGATGTGTGTGATGTCCTTAGGTTAGTTAGGTTTAAGTAGTTCTAAGTTCTAGGGGACTGATGACCACAGCTGTTAAGTCCCATAGTGCTCAGAGCCATTTGAACCATTTTTTGTGCTACTGGTATGTGAGCGACCACGCGATCTTGGCTGTCTTCTGTCCCCCGCCGCCGACAGTGTGCCGCTTGCGTCAGTGCTGTACGGCTATGCTGAAACCAGCACACACCGCCACCAGCATGTGTTGCCTTCCTGGCAGGCATCTGTCGATGCCGGGACGCTTAAGCAGCTACAGCCAGCCATTTCACCGAAGCCTCTGACCATTTCCTCAGCTACGATTTGGTTTCTTTAACTGTCATAAATAAAAGAGTTTCTTAACCAGGAATTTTTTACTGATGGTCCGTCGTACGATTCCAGTCATCACCACGACTGCGGCGCACGTCCTGGCAGGAGAACAGTACATCTTCACATACCAGCAGCCCATTCCATCCCTAACACTAGGGATCATGTCCCAACCTCTACTTATTATTATTATTATTATTATTCATAAGAGCAGAGGCGGCTGTAGTAGAACAGCATATTCCAGCATGGGACATAGGGAATCGTAATGTTAATACTTGGGAGAGAGTTTACAGTTGCATCATTAACGTGACGAACAAGCGCAGCCTCAAAGAACGTTGATCGGGCTGGGGAAATGGGAATTATATTAATTTATTTGTTTTCCACAAAATTAAAATTACATTTATGTTTACATCTGATTGAAGTGAAAGGTCATCTACGACAATTAATCTCATAGCGTGACAAAAGCGTCTGCCAGAACCTGTGGAACTCAGTCCTCGGTCCACTGCAGCCGTTGCTTTGAACTAAAGCTATGGGTCGATGTTATTCTAATTTACTTCATATTGTTCATGAACTGTCATCTACGACACTAAATTTTACGGTGACAAAAATGACTGAATGATCCATAGCAGCACTATTCTTGGGCCCCTGCCGACGTTGCCCTTATCTGAATTTCTGAGTTATTGAAATGTTGACCTTGCACTGGCTGAGGATCTACGCTTGTTAATTACAGACGATTGATACATCTCCTTTATATGTTGGTTGGTGCGCAAATATCCCAGTGCCTGTTCGGGTGAGGTCTGAGATCTCAGATATCGGATCCGCAGGGGTGAGATCATTTTCTGAATTTTGGAAAGAGACGGAGAAAAAACAAAGCTTTGAGTTCTGTTAGACGTGTAGGAAAACAATGTTGTCCGTCTTTTATTTACTTGCAAACGAACAATTCTCTTCTGTTGTTGCGTTCATGGCCCTTTAGAAATCAGCTGGTTCTCAGTGTTTGAAGGAGAAAGAGCCTGCAGTTGTTAACAAACCTTCATCGCAACATCACAATCGTCATAGTAGGGCACCAGCAGAAAGGAGAAATTGCAGTCGTCAGAGTCGTCTCGGTCAATAAATAAATGCGGATCGAGCAGGCTTCAATCATTTTCCAGAAGGGCTTCCGAATCGCCTTCACTACTTACACTGGGAGGCCCCAGCAGTAAACGTGTAACTAATGCAGACCAGATGTAATCACTAGCCCTATTCTTTCTAACCCCCGCCCATGAACCATAGACCTTGCCGTTGGTGGGGAGGCTTGCGTGCCTCAGCGATACAGATAGCCGTACCGTAGGTGCAACCACAATGGAGGGATATCTGTTGAGAGGCCAGAAGAGGGGCAGCAGCCTTTTCAGTTGTTGTAGGGGCAACAATCTGGATGATTGACTGATCTGGCCTTGTAACATTAACCAAAACGGCCTTGCTGTGCTGGTACTGCGAACGGCTGAAAGCAAAGGGAAACTACGGCCGTAATTTTTCCCGAGGACATGCAGCTTTACTGTATGGATAAATGATGATGGCGCCCTTTTGGGTAAAATATTCCGGAGGTAAAATAGTCTCCCATTCGGATCTCCGGGCGGGGACTACTCAAGAGGACGTCGTTATCAGGAGAAAGAAAACTGGTGTTCTACGGATCGGAGCGTGGAATGTCAGATCCCTTAATCGGGCAGGTAGGTTAGAAAATTCAAAAAGGGAAATGGATAGGTTAAAGTTGGATATAGTGGGAATTACCGAAGTTCGGTGGCAGGAGTAACAAGACATACGGTCAGCTAAATGCAGGGTTATAAATACAAAATCAAATAGGGGTAATGCAGGAGTAGGTTTAATAATGAGTAAAAAAATGGAGTTCGGGTAAGCTACTACAAACAACATAGTGCACGCATTATTGTGGCCAAGATAGACACGAAGCCCACGCCTACAACAGTAGTACAAGTCTATATGCCAACTAGCTCTGCAGATGACGAAAATATTGAAGAAATGTATGATGAGATAAAAGAAAATATTCAGATAGTGAAGGGAGACGAAAATTTAATAGTCATGGGTGACTGGAATTCGATAGTAAGAAAAGTAAGAGAAGGAAACGTAGTAGGTGAATATGGATTGCGGGTAAGAAATGAAAGAGGAAGCCGCCTGGTAGAATTTTGCACAGAGCACAACTTAATCATAGCTAACACGTGGTTCAAGAATCATAAAAGGAGGTTGTATACATGGAAGAAGCCTGGAGATACTGACAGGTTTCTGATAGATTATATAATGGCAAGACAGAGATTTAGGAACCAGGTTTTAAATTGTCTTTTCCAGGGGCAGATGTGAAACTGAAGAAACTGCAAAAAGGTGGGAATTTAAGGAAATGGGACCTGGATAAACTGAAAGAACCAGAGGTTGTAGAGAGTTTCGGGAAGAGCATAAAGGAACAATTGACAAGAATGCGGGAAAGAAATACAGTAGAAGATGAATAGGTAGCTTTGAGGGATGAAGCGGTGAAGGCAGCAGAGGATCAAGTAGGTAAAAAGACAAGGGCTAGTAGAAATCCTTGGGTGACAGAAGAAATAATGAATTTAATTGATGAAAGGAGAAAATACAAAAATGCAGTAAATGAAGCAGGCAAAATGGAATACAAACGTCTCAAAAATGAGATCGACAGGAAGTGCATAACGACTAAGCATGCATGGCTAGAGGACAAATGTAAGGGTGTAGAGGCTTATCTCACTAAGGGTAAGATAGATACTGCCTACAGGAAAATTAAAGAGACCTCTGGAGAAAAGAGAACCACTTATATGAATATCAAGGGCTCTGATGGAAACCCAGTTCTAAGCAAAGAAGGGAAAGCAGAAAGGTGGAAGGGGTATACAGAGGGACTATACCAGGGCAATGTTCTTGAGGACAATATTATGGAAATGGAAGAGGATGTAGATGAAGATGAAATGGAAGCTATGATACTGCGTGAAGAATTTGATAGAGCACTGAAAGACATAAGTCAAAACAAGGCCCCGGGAGTAGACAGCATTCCATTAGAACTACTGACAGCCTTGGGAGAGCCAGTCATGGCAAAACTCTACCATCTGGTGAGTAAAATGTATGAGACAGGCGAAATGCCATATGACTTCAAGAAGAATATAATAACTCCAATCCCAAATAAAGCAGGCGTTGACAGATGAGAAAATTACCGAACTATCAGTTTAATAAGTCACGGCTGCAAAATACTGATGCGAATTCTGTACAGACGAATGGAAAAACTGGTATAAGCCGATCTCGGGGAAGATCAGTTTGGATTCCGTAGAAATATGGGAACACGTGAGGCAATACTGTCCCTACGACTTACCTTAGAAGCTAGATTATGAAAAGGCAAACCTACGTTTCTAGCATTTGTAGACTTGGAGAAAGCTTTTGACAATGTAGTCTGGAATACGCTCTTTAAAATTCTGAAGGTGGCAGGGGTAAAATGTAAGGAGCGAAAGGCAATTTACAATTTGTTCAGAAACCAGATGGCAGTTATAAGAGTCGAAGGGTATGAAAGGGAAGCAGTGGTTGGGAGGGGAGTGAGACAGGGTTGTAGCCTCTCCCCGATGTTATTCAATCTTTATATTGAGCAAGCAGTAAAGGAAACAAAAGAAAAATTCGGAGTAGATATTAAAATCCATGGAGAAGAAATAAAAACTTTAAGGTTCGCCGATGACATTGTAATTCTGTCAGAGACAGCAAAGGACTTGGAAGAGGAGTTGAACGGGATGGACAGTGTCTTGAAGTGAGGATATAAGATGAACACCAACAAAAGTAAAACGAGGATAATGGAATGTAGTCGAATTAAGTCGGGCGATGCTGAAGGAATTAGATTAGGAAATGAGACATTTAAAGTAGTAAAGGAGTTTTGATATTTGGGGAGCAAAGTAACTGATTATGGTCGAAGTAGAGAGGATATAAAATGTAGACTGGCAATGGCAAGGAAAGCGTTTCTGAAGAAGAGAAATTTCTTAACATCGAGTATAGATTTAAGTGTCAGGAAGACGTTTCTTAAAGTATTTGTATGGCGTGTAGCCATGTATGGAAGTGAAACGTGGACGATAAATACTTTAGACAAGAAGAGAATAGAAGCCTTCGAAATGTGGTGCTACAGAAGAATGCTGAAGATTAGATGGGTAGATCACGTAACTAATGAGGAAGTATTGAATAGGATTGGGGAGAAGAGGCGATTGTGGCACAACTTGACAAGAATAAGGAGGTCGGTTGGTAGGACATGTTCTGAGACATCAAGGGATCATCAATTTAATATTGGAGGGCAGCGTGGAGGATAAAAATCGTAGAGGGGGACCAAGAGATGAATACACAAAACAGATTCAGAAGGATGTAGGCTGCAGTACGTATTGGGAGATGAAGAAGCTTGCACAGGATAGAGTAGCATGGAGAGCTGCATCAGACCAGTCTCAGGACTGAAGACCACAACAACAACATTCTTTCTAACTGTAGACTTATTTTGAGCTGGTTACAAAATCTTCTGCTCAGCTGTACGGGAACCATATCATATGGAACTGATAGAGGAAATAGAGAAGATCTAAATAAAAGTAGTACGTTTCGTTACAGGATCATTTAGCAGGCGCGAAAGCGTAGTGAAGATGCTCAGCCAACTGCAGTGGCAGACGCCGCAAAATAGGCTTCCAAGGAGTAATTTACTGTTAATATTCCGAGATCTTACGTTCCTATAATAGTCAACCAGCATTTTGCTCTCTCCTACGTACATCTCGGTAAATGACCTTGAAGACAAAATTACAGGGATTCGGGCCACACAGAAACATACCGGCAATTGTTCTTCCCACTAACCATTAGCGGCTGGAACAAGAAAAGTGGGAAGTGCCACTGGTACACAAAGTAACCTCCACCACACGCTGTAAGACAGCCTGCGATGTATACATTTAGACATAGATATAGATGCTAGCTTCCAAAACCTAAAGCAACAAGGACGCATGGGGTAGAGGGGGGAGAGGGCATGGCAGGAGGGGTGCTTGTTGTTTCCACAGACTGACAAAGAAAACCAAAATCTGTCAACATTCAAGTATGTTGTAAATAAACGTACATTTATTTAGCAACAGCATCGACATTATTCAAGATTTCGTTTCCAGCGACTCTCAGATGCTCAACCCTAGCATACGAGGAGCATGTGAAACACCGCCTAATGACCATGGAACACGAAAATGCAGCTTTTACCAGCTCACTTTACAATGAATATAATTTAGAACAGATACTAAAAGCATTTATTTGCCCCACTGGTTCGTAATAGAGGCCACAAAATGGCACACAAAGCAAATCGTCAAGAAAGTCCAGTCCCAAACACATGGTGCAACATTACATATCATTAAATTACGTAAAAACATAAGAACAGTGGCTATACAAATGGTAGCATTCATCATAACTTGAGAGGGCTCAAAATTTATTCAGTTGGCTGAAGGCCATGTGATTCTGTGAGGGAAAATCACGTTTGTAGTTTGTTCATGTATTAATCTTGCAAGACAATTTCAAAACAATGATTCATAGCAGAGGAGATCTCTTAACTGAATAAAAATCTGGATAAATACTAATAGGACCCGGGAAACGAGATTTCCGTAAGAACTTAGTAACATATGCAGACAGTTCATCCATCCCAGCAATCGAGAAACTCGACGATTTTTGTCTGTCATCGGTATCGATAAAAGGCAGGACATAGGTCAATCAATTCCTGAGAAAAATGGGTGTTATAAGGAAGACAGACAGTCGGATAAAAAATGACAAAAAAGTTTCTTTTTTCATGTGATATAATTACAAATTAACAATTTTCCTTATATATAGTTGTTATTTTGTATTCAACAGAATGTTCTTCATCACGATAAAGGCAAGAATTTACTTTTATTAGTGATAAATGCGAAAGTTGTTTATGAATTGCAGAAACATGTTTTCTATACGTCTGATGAAGTATTGAAGCGATACTTAATATATATATATTTTTGATCTTTTATCTATTTTACCTTTTGTTGTGGAATTTGTGTTCTCTAGTGCTACATAATAAATCTCTGTTGTTTACATCATTTTTACTACACCATCCCACTGTTTCACGTTACAAATCAACAGTTTTACAATAAAACGTTAATTAAACACTGACAGTTCAAATTTTACTGTAAGTATTGACTACATTTTAGTAACAGATAGGAGGAGAAAATATGTGTAACAAAAATGTTCCGGTTGTTACCTGGCATTTTGTATGCCCTCACTCAGTTTCCAGACGGTTCATCGTTTCCGTTTGTTAGGGGGATGTAGTAAGACACTCATCGTATACGCAAAGATAGCGAGGTAACGACCGATAGATGTGCAACACAATTAAGATACAGGTAACACGGCTAGGTAATATGGCTAGGTGTCACGGCTACAGCCTTAACTGGAGAAAGCTACTAGGATAACTATCATAGTGTAGACTTAATTACGATAGTCTACAATAGTCTATGGTAGTTTTACAAAAGTGAAAAGTAAAACGAATGAAGATAGGTAGTCACTTCGGAGTTGTCATTATGAGCAATTTGTGAAAGCATGTTGTGTGATACGACATGCACACACAGATGGTATGAAAATGATGTCAGAAATCTTATCTGTGTCGGAATGGAAGGCGGAAAGCATCAAGCAGAATTTGTAACTGGATTCAGAATTTGTTGATAGGGAGAACGCAGAAAGTTATCTTGGATGGAAAGTCAGCGACAGATGTAGAAGTAACTTTGGATGCGTCCCAGGGAGGCGTGTTGGTTCCCTTGTTACTTATGTTATATTTTACTAACCTGGCGGACAATATTAATAGTAACTTCATAAGCTTTGCAGATGATACATTTATCTTAATGAAGTGCTGTCTGAAAGAAAATGCTCAAATATTCAGTCACATCTTGATTAGGTTTCAGAGTGATCCAGAGACTGGTAACTAGCTTTCAGGTTTCAGAAATGTAAAATTGTGCACTACACAAAACGAAAAAACGTAGCATCCTATGACTATAATATCAGTGAATCACACCTGGAATCAGTAAACTCATATAGATACCTGGCTGTGATACTTTATAGGGACATTAAGTACAGCGACCACGTAAGATCAGTCATGGGTAAAACAGGTAGCAAACTTTATTTTATTGGTAAAACACTAGGGAAATGCCGTGAGTCTACGACAGTGATTGCTTACACAACACCCGTGCGACCCATCCCAGAATACTGCTCAAGTCTGTGGCATCCATATCTGGTTGGACTGACAGGAGACACTGAACGTACACAGAGCAGCGCACAGGTTTGTTTGATCTGGAGTGTCCAGAGATGTTGAATGGGCTGAACAGGCCGTCTTGGAGATAGATTTAAACTACCCAGTGGATGTCTACTTAGAAAGTTTCAGTAACTGGTTTTGAATGTTGACTCGAGGAATGTATTACAATCCCCTACATACCGCTACGACAGGGATCGTGAGGACACGACAGGACTAATTACAGCACTTGAGAGGCATTTAAGCAATCTTTCATCCCGCGATAGATACTTGAACGGAACGAGAAAATGTCGTAATGACTGGTACAATCGGACGTAGCACTTCACTCTGGTTTGCAGAGCATAGATGTAGACGTAGATGTAGAAAGTAAGTAGAATGTGTAAATATGCATCACAGTATGGGCATGTCGGTTGACTGCAGCTGAAGAGTTTTGTGGCATGTTTATTTCTTTACGTGGAGTCATATGGGAGATTGAGTTTGTTTAGGTAGTACGAATGTATAGGTTTGTCATGCAAGTGAACATTTGGGGAGAAAAACATTGATGTTGCTCCGTCCATATCGCTTGAGGTCGCTTAAAATTCTGCCTGTCAGCTGAAATTAAAGTTTGTAAGGTTCATTTATGTGGCTGTATTGGTGAGAATTGCCTAGAACTTACTTCTGGTGCTTGGGGGTAGAATTATTAGTGAGTATGCATATATGCACTATTGCTTCTGTGAGTAAGGGCAGATTGGGGACAGAAATATGTTTACTTAAGTAAATTAGTGTACTTTTAGAAACAGGAAGGCCGAGCAGGATAACCGCGCGGTCTCAGCCGCCTCGTCACGGTCCGCGCGGCTCCCTTCATCGGAGGTTCGAGTCCTCCCTCGGGCATGGGTGTGTGTCTCGTCATTAGCGTAAGGTAGTTTAAGTTAGATTAAATAGTGTGTAAGCTTAGGGACCGATGACCTCAGCAGTTTGGTCTCATAAGACCTTACCACAATTTTCCAAAAATAAGAACAGGAAAGCTGAAAAAGTACATAAATACTTTAACGTTTTATGTTTGTTTTTATTTGTTGCCTTAATAAGCCTAAATTTACAGCTGTGCGCTGTTGACAAGTGATGACACAAGCAAGGGTTCGCATAGCCTGACGGGAAACATGAGTCTGCTGAACTGAGCAATAACTTATGGGGATTCAATACATATTTGACAGATGCTTTGACTGGCAATAGATGCACAACACAGTTAGTTGTGCCAATATGAGCGGTGAATAACTATGACTGAGTTGAGAAATTGGCCTACTTCACTTGCAGGACCCAACAGACTACACACAGTATCATAGTGAAATCAGTGTTTTGTGCAATACGAGAGCAGTGCGCAATGAAGGGGAAATGTGGGCTTAATTGCAATTAAAGAAGCAAGTCGACATAACAGCTAACATACTTGTAAAATTACAAGTAGACATTTCATACGTTTTTGTACTGATTTCCATACTTATATGAGTGTATGTTATCCTAAGTTAGATCATACTGACTAATCCACCAGAACAGAATTATTACACATGTATTGCATATTAGAAAATGACAAATATACTACTGACTGTCTGGTGCTAGTCTGTGTCACATCTAGCAGGTTAATATGATACGAAGCAGAAGTGTGTACACTACGAGCAGTCTTCCCACTGCATATATAAATTAATCAAAGAACAGCAGGTTTAGTTGAGCGATATGTGGCTAGCAACTTGCGATTTAGTTCAAAGCCAAGCCAGTAAATGATAACCGACCAATGCTTCCGAGTTCACTGTAATGGACCAAGAGAGAAGATGGGGTGGGTATCCAGCGAGCCGATCAGCGGATGCCGCATGGAAATCCGACAATGCCAAGGCTAAACTGTGTCACCATGTCGCAGCGTTAAAATTAAATCTAATGTTCACCACAAATACAAAATTCACTTCCAGACAAGTTACTGAACATCTGAAGACAGCTAGACACAATGAACGGACGAGTTCAATAAGAGTATTACCATATTTCTACAACTAATGTGAAAGTTATGAACTTAATATGTGTTAAATGGCTCACACCAACAGTAAAAAGAGCTACAGACACAAACCAAATGCATACGCCACACAGATGGAAAGCGCTTGTGCCAGCCTAAAAAATATTCAAATGTGTGTGAAATCTTATGGGACCTAACTGCTAAGGTCATCAGTCCCTAAGGTTACACACTACTTAACCTAAATTACCCTAAGGACAAACACACACACACCCATGCCCGAGGGAGGACTCGAACCTCCGCCAGGACCAGCTGCACAGCCCATGACTGCAGTGCCTTAGACCACCCGGCTAATCCCTCGCGGCGTGCCAGCCTAAAATTATATTTATATACCTATTTTACTGATGTAAATGTGAGTTCTTATGAATAAAATGTTTGAAATTGATAAACTCCGTGCCAAAACAAGGAGTTCTTACAGATACACGGAAGATTAGCATCAGCATGAACGATTAGTCTATTCTCCCGATTTGTTTATGTGCATTTAATAAGAAATTTTGGTAATATAATGCTGTGAGATGGTCACTGGAGTAGAGTGGCTCTGCAGCGTCATAATGATTAAAGATAGCCGACCGTTGTGGCCGAGCGGTTCTAGGCGCCACCGCTACGGTCACAGGTTCTAATCCTGCCTCGGGCATGGATGTGTGTGATGTCCTTGGGTTAGTTAAGTTTAAGTAGTTCTAAGTTATATGGAACTGATGACCTCAGATGTTAAGTCCCATAGTGCTCAGAGCCATTTGAACCATTTTGATTAAAGATATGAACTTGATTGTTGACCTGCAGTTCCGATTTGTAATGTACAATATTAAAATAAAAACACGACTTTGACTGTGGGTAAGATTTAAAATTTTAGTATATGGATGCAAATGATTTGTAAAAAGATATCTTGTATGCTTAAAATGAATGTATAAAAATCTACTAGTCTGTTCGAACGGTAGTCTAGAACTTAAAAGATAACGTGATTACACTGTAGCCGAGCAGAGCGAGGCTCGTGGTCTTTTGATGTTCATTGCTTGTTGGGTAAGGTTCTCAATAAGACTGAACGGCAAGAGAGAGGTACATACATTCAGTTCTGTTGGTGTTATGATTACTTCGATGTTGACCAGTTCGTGACTTAGACGTTTGTACAGTGTAGCTGTTTGTACGGCATGTGCTGGTACAGCAATCAGTGATTCCACTTTGCTGTAGTGACTGGTTTTTGCATATACAGGGTGATTTTTCCACCGTGTACAAACTCTAGGGAGTGATCGATGAGAGGACTCGGAACAAAAGTGGTCTAACGAACTTATGTCCGGAAATGCATGGTTCGCGTGCTAGAGACCAGTTATTCAATGATACATTGTTATAGAGACTGCTGTCTAATACGCGCTGTACCATGCAGTCACAGTTACAGTATGCACACATTCAGCTGAACCGATGCTGATGATTCGCTGCCACCAAACCATAGGGGTTCTGCATACTATCCCACAGATGACTTATGAAAGCTAATGATACCACTCCGCGTAAAAATGGCCTCATCTGTCAATGAAATGGATGACACAAATCCCGGAATCGTGGTTGCCTGGTGAAGAAACCAGGGAAAAAACTGCTCCCGATGTGAACAGTCTGTCGCTAGTAAGCCCTTCACACGCTGTAGGTGATAGAGGTTGTAACAATTACCATAGAGAATGTTCCACACGGTCGTTGGTTTACCCTGTACTGGCGGGCCAACTGCCTGGTATTGACACGGCGGTCGCTTTCCACAGTGTTAATCACATTTTCCTGCAAGTCTGGGGTCCGAACATTTCGGGTACGCCCTTCATGATTTCCTGCTTCCTGTAAGGAATCGGCGAAACACTGTTGCCAACATTAACTACTTTGGTTATTGTTGGCGGGGATAGGTCTCCTGATACAACGTTGCTGCCCGCCGCCCATTGCCATTTCCCTTTCCGTAAGTAAACACCAAGTCGGTAAGCTCTGGATTCGATAGGAATCATTGTGTACAACGCTGTATCATATCTATTACAAGACGAGACAGTAAGAGAAGTCTGTCGAACACAACGTCAGCAATTACGATGCCATGAAAAGGCGCTTGTTTATGACGTATGAGGAACAGCACCACCTTCTACGAGGAAACCATGCATACTGTAACTGTGGCTGCAATGTACAGTGGGTGTGAGACCGCAGTCTCTGCAACGAAGTATGATTGAATAAATGTTCTCTGACATGAAACCATGCATTTCCGTATATAACGTCTTTAGATCTTTTTCGTTCCGTATCTCCTCATCGATCAGTCCCTAGACTCTGTGTACGACGCAAAAAATGGATGAACTTATTGAGCCTTAGGAATTCAGTCAGTTTAGCTGATCTCGGTGCACTGGACAATGTCTTTGGCTAACAAACGTCATTGTCTGAGACCGCTCTGTTTGCTCTGTGACGTCAGTTATTTCATATTTCGTTTGTTTCATTGTGTATAATATTAGCCTGTGTAAAGCCACCATTCAGAGTAACTTATGTTTGATCTCATTAAACTCATAGTCAACTTTAATCATGTGGTTGTGCTACTACAGTATCCTGATGTATCATTCCTTATTCCTTTCCAAAGTATATAATTCACTGAGTGTCCATTAGGCTGGACATGTGATTAATCGATGCTTCCTCAAGAGCACAATGTAGCAGTTCGCAACCGAACCCCTATGTTAGCAAACGAGTCATCAACAGATGTAAGATTGTGTCTTCGTCCACAGGCACTAAGGTAGCAGAAAACTGATTTCACCTGAAAAGAAAATATATTGGTATACGATGTATAATCATATTTGAGATTTGAAACATTCTTATTAATCAGAAGCAGCACATCATTCCTGAAAATAATGAAGGAATGTGTCACGGAATTAGCTGACTGTCTCAGATTTGCCGGCCGGTGTGGCCGAGCGGTTCTAGGCACTTCAGTCTGGAACCGTGCGACCGCTACGGTCACAGGTTCGAATCCTGCCTCGAGCATGGATGTGTGTGATGTGGTTAGTTAGGTTTAAGTAGTTCTAAGTTCTAGGGGACTGGTGACCTCAGATGTTAAGTCGCATAGTGCTCAGAGCCATTTGAACCATTTTTTTTGTCTCAGATTGTTAACATGTGATGTGATTATCCAGGAAGAGATTTATTCCTATAGCAAATATAGTTAATTGTGGCTATATCTTGACAAAATGTCAACAAGGTGTGAAATATACACCAATAAGCTAAAAGAACCAGCGTCTGAGTAGCTTTCAACAAATACCTGTCTGCCGCAGTAACGAGAATAGTTCTCCATGTCGCACAGGTTGTAAATCTGTTCCGGTAGCTATAATGACTACGAGTTAGTACATTCATTGCGGTACAATGTGTAAAAGCTATTCTCCGGAGCGCTGAAGAAGTGACCGGGGTACAGACGACGCTGATGGATGGCGTAGCTAATGGTAAA
Organism: Schistocerca piceifrons; assembly: GCF_021461385.2. Classification (NCBI taxonomy): domain Eukaryota; kingdom Metazoa; phylum Arthropoda; class Insecta; order Orthoptera; family Acrididae; genus Schistocerca; species Schistocerca piceifrons. The sequence continues at coordinate 959,292,969 of NC_060138.1, forward strand.
ACCTAGAAGTGTCACCTGAAATCATGCCACAGCTATATCACCTCCAAGAAGGAAAGAATGTCTGCTACGTGGAAACTCCTTCTGAATTTAGAACGTATACCGGGGGTGTCATGACCTCACTTGCTGCCTTACAGGGACGATAAAAAGCCATTACATTAAGGATCACTTTTTTAGGTAGAGTTTCCCACAACCGATGTGCACTAGTGAAGAAAGTGAAGAAGCACAAATGTACACAAATTACCTGATTTGTAACAAGGATGGCCTTGCAAATAAACTTAGTGCACAAATCAAATTTTATAAACGATATGTCACATAAAGTTTACAACAGATGTTCACATAGACTCTGCTGAACTTCCACTACAAGTTGAAAGCCGCAGCTTTCTTCGACCCAGCCAGTGATCCCTGACATACCCGGCTGGCAAACCTGAAATTGGCTGGAAGCAGAGGCTTTTGTGTGCAGCAGTGGTTACAGCATTCAACTGCTTCGTAAGAGCGGAATTTGCGGTGTTTCTCGTAGTTCCTGTATTGCCCTAGCAGTGTATCTGAATTGGGCCTCTTAAGAGTGTAACGAAACTCCGCTGATTGGCATATATTTCTTTCGTTTCGTAGCAACGATCTAAAATAAATGAATTAATGTTGTTGTTACTGTCACCCTTGAATTATTTTCCTCATAAAATGTCCAGATGCTTGAAACGATTCAGTGTAGAAAACTGGTAACAGTTTTGAGATAAATTATTTGCTTCTGAAGAATAAAAAGTTCGTATCTATCAAGTCATAGATGACTATCATTCATGATGAATATTTTGGATCTCTTTCGTTGGTAGAGCACTTGCCCGCGAAAGGCAAAGGCCCCGAGGTCGAGTCTCGGTCCGGCACACAGTTTTATTCTGCCAGGCAGTTTCATACCAGCGCACACTCCGTTGCAGAGTGAAAATCTCATTCTCGAAACATCCCCCAGGCTGTGGCTAAGCCATGCCTCCGCAATATCCGTTCTTTCAGGAGTGCTAGTTCTGTAAGTTGCACAGGACAGCTTCTGTAAAGTTTGGAAGGCAGGAGACGAGGTACTGGCAGAAGTAAAGCTGTGAGGACGGGGCCTGAGTCGTGCTTGGGTAGCTCAGTTGGTAGAGCACTTGCCCGCGAAAGGCAAAGCTCCGGAGTTCCAGTCTTGGTCCGGCACACAGTTTTACTCTGCCAGGAAGTTTCATATCAGCGCACACTCTGCTGCAGAGTGAAAATCTCATTCTGTAACGGTATCTGTTGAGCAGGTATACGAATCCTGGCACATCGGTAGTAATTTGACCATAATGTTCAACTGGCTGTACATAATCGCTAGGTAAACTAAAACAACAATGAGTTAACTTGTCTATAAGTTCTCTTAATGGTAGACTGTGAAATAGTCCTATTAAGGAAAATCTTCTGCCAAACTCTTAAGCGAATCGCGAAATCTGCCTGTAGTCGTCTTATGTTCTTTTGTTGACGAGAGTCTATTGTTGAAAGTGGCATTCCCCTGTTACGTCTATGTTTGTACACGTGCCTTTAACTGATATACCATTCATTTAGATCCGCTTCTGGAGAAGAACTATCACAAATACTCATTTCTTCCGGTTCATGGCGTATTATAAACTTGCGATCAAGAAAATGTACCCGTTGTTTTTACCGATTTCTCTGAGCTATTATAGAGTTGTAATAATCCAACGTAACCTCACTTGATTAAAACATATAGTCATGTATCTCCAAAGTGAAACATTATTGAATTTCGTTTGTGGCCAAGGTTGTGCAAGTATTTTTGTACTTCTCGTACACATATAATTTAAAATCTTAAGACGGAAAGAACAAATTGTAATGAAATAATTTTTATGTTGTTTGACAATAAATGGAAATAACAGCAAATTATTCCTGAACATTGGGCAAAATTAGCGTCACTTCACCGCTGGCATATGAAGTCGTCGAGAGTTAATACTGTTCAAACATGTAGTACATTTTATAATCCACCTCTTTCCAGACCTTTCTTTAGTAATGTCTGCAGTCGATTTAAGTTCCGCCTCAAGCGTTATACAATCGAATAGTTAAACAGTGACAACCAAAGCTATGTGTTGGTGTTCGTACACTTGCATGCGTGACTACGAGTATGGGTGTGAGTATGTAGCCACAATCCCCTGTGGGACATTCCTGATACAAACAGAGAGGCAAATTACGTGACGCACGCACCCTCGCGCCACGCGGGTCATAATTAAAAACGAGAGCGCTGGCGAAGGGTGATGATCCTGACGTTGGCGGCAGAAGCGAAGAGCGAAGCCAGGGCTGGGTTGGGAACACGCGCAGCTTTCTGAGCCGCACCTTTGGCGCAGCAGGCGGATGCTGGCCCTCGACTCCGCAGCCGAGCGAAACAATTTAACGAAGCGAGGCGCCCGGCCAGCAAACGTCTTGCAGCCGATGCATGGCTCATTAGAGCGTTCTTCTGCACCCTGTCCCGCGCCCTCAGCTCCACACCACCAGCCTCTACCACCCTTGCTAGGCTGAGCCTGATTTTTAAGGTCGCCTGTGTGTAACTTTCGACGTGCCACGGTACAATGGTTCTTGAACTCTGAACTTCTTAGACTAAAATTAGACTCGTTCGGTGTAGAGCAGTGTACTATAGTCGATATAATCGTCGTGAGAGATACTGCATCTGTTAAGATAATTAATATAACTCTCATTTACTGTTCTGTCTCATTTGTACATTTTTAAGTAGATTACAGTTTTGATCACTCTGAATCATCTTCCGGTCTAGTTGCGTCAGCATCCCGTCTTGTCTCTTCAGTACTGTACTCCGATATGTGGTTATGAACAGATAAGACGAATTGTTGACGCTAGATCTGAAGAAGATTCAGAGTGTTCGAAACATGTTATCCAATTAAAAATGTGCAACTGAGACTGAACAATAAATGAGAATTATTCTAATACACCAGTTCATTTAGACTGCTTTTTCGTGAGGATAATTTTCGTCAAGGACATTGCATTCGATAAAAAGTGTCTTCCGTATTCAGATTAAAGGCGAAGGCGAATTATATGACTTTCACAAACGACGAAAATAAGAAATGTTTCCTTTCGTACAAAAAAGAGAAGACTTAAACATACAGGATGCCCCAAACGTTCAGGATCAAAATTATGAAACTGTTAGAGAGTCATAAGCTCTGTACCTTGAGATAAGTAAATAATGGTAGCAAATAAAAATTTAGTATTTTTTTTACTGACATAAACAACGTATGTACCTTATGTTCTAACGAACTGCTTAAATTGACGAACCCATGTATAGTGAATGGATTACAAAGGCAAATTAAATTTTCTCTAACACTTTTAGATATCCCGGTTGGTCTGTTGTACAGTGAAACAGGCATGCACATCTACTGGGTGGTTACAATTAAAGTGCAGCTACTCATGGAAGACCAGTGTGGGCCGTAATTATCGTATGGCACCGAAAACTAGCTAGATATACTAAGGCGTTAATGCGGAACCGATTTACGTTGAATAAAAATTACTTCCAATTGTGCCACTTTTTGCTGACCTGGAGTTATACGGTGTTTGTATGACCGTATGACATCCACGTTGTCATCTGACAAGTCATAACGTGAATGGACAGCGTGGCTATCGGGAAGAGAAACCGCGTGCTGTGTGTGAAACGGATTTATGTGAAAAGCAGCAATTACAGTGCTGCATTGAGAGAGTGTCGCCGACTGAAAGGTCTGAGGAAAGGCCCGATGTCATTAAACGGATTATAGACGATAGTAAAATTCGAAAACACAAGAGAGTCTGATGTGACAACCTGCAAGAGGAAGGCGTTGGTAGTTACAGACATGGTTGCTGTTGCAACCAATTCGATTCTACACAGAGTACGCGAAAGAACTTGCCTCCCCGCCCCCTCCCCTTCTAACAGCCGTGTACCGCAAGTCTCTAGAGGAACGGAAGGTTCCAAATGATTGGAAAAGAGCACAGGTAGTTCGAGTTTTCAAGAAGGATCGTCGAGCAGATGCGCAAAACTATAGTCCTATATCTCTGACATCTATCTGTTGTAGAATTTTAGAACATGTTTTTTGCTCGCGTATCATGTTATTTCTGGAAACCCAGAATCTACTCTGTAGGAGTCAACATAGATTCCGGAAACAGCGATCGTGTGAGACCCAACTCGCTTTATTTGTTCATGAGACCCAGAAAATATTACATACAGGCTCCCAGGTAGATGCCATTTTCCTTGACTTCCGGAAGGCATTCAATACAGTTCCGCACTGTCGCCTGATAAACAAAGTAAGAGCCTACAGAATATCAGATCAACTTTGTGGCTGGATTGAAGAGTTTTTAGCAAACAGAACACAGCATGTTGTTCTCAATGGAGAGACGTCTACAGACGTTAAAGTAACCACTGTCGTGCCACAGGGGAGTGTTATGGGACCATTGCTTTTCACAATATATATAAATGACCTAGTAGATAGTGTCGGAAGTTCCATGCGGCTTTTCGCGGATGATGCTGTAGCATACAGAGAAGTTGCAACATTAGAAAATTGCAGCGAAATGCAGGAAGATCTGCAACGGATAGGCACTTGGTGCAGGGAGTGGCAACTGACCCTTAACGTAGACAAATGTAATGTACTGCGAATACATAGAAAGAAGGATCCTTTCTTTATTGTATGATTATATGATAGCGGAACAACAATAATAGCAGTTACTTCTGTAAAATATCTGGGAGTATGCGTACGGAACGATTTGAAATGGAATGATCATATAAAATTAATTGTTGGTAAGGCGGGTGCCAGTTTGAGATTCGTTGGGAGAGTCCTTAAAAAATGTAGTCCATCAACAAAGGAGGTGGCTTACAAAACACTCGTTCGACCTATACATGAGCATTGCTCATCAGTGTGGGATCCGTACCAGGTCGGGTTGACAGAGGAGATAGAGAAGATCCAAAGAAGAGCGGCGCGTTTCGTCACAAGGTTATATGGTAAGCGTGATAGCGTTACGGAGATGTTTAGCAAACTCAAGTGGCAGACTATGCAAGAGAGGCGCTCTGCATCGCGGTGTAGCTTGCTGTCCAGGTTTCAAGAGGGTACGTTTCTGGATGAGGTATCGAATACACTCCTGGAAATGGAAAAAGGAACACATTGACACCGGTGTGTCAGACCCACCATACTTGCTCTGTACAAGCAATGATCACACGCACGGCACAGCGGACACACCAGGAACCGCGGTGTTGGCCGTCGAATGGCGCTAGCTGCGCAGCATTTGTGCACCGCCGCCGTCAGTGTCAGCCAGTTTGCCGTGGCATACGGAGCTCCATCGCAGTCTTTAACACTGGTAGCATGCCGCGACAGCGTGGACGTGAACCGTATGTGCAGTTGACGGACTTTGAGCGAGGGCGTATAGTGGGCACGCGGGAGGCCGGGTGGACGTACCGCCGAATTGCTCAACACGTGGGGCGTGAGGTCTCCACAGTACATCGATGTTGTCGCCAGTGGTCGGCGGAAGGTGCACGTGCCCGTCGACCTGGGACCGGACCGCAGCGACGCACGGGTGCACGCCAAGACCGTAGGATCCTACGCAGTGCCGTAGGGGACCGCACCGCCACTTCCCAGCAAATTAGGGACACTGTTGCTCCTGGGGTATCGGCGAGGACCATTCGCAACCGTCTCCATGAAGCTGGGCTACGGTCCCGCACACCGTTAGGCCGTCTTCCGCTCACGCCCCAACATCGTGCAGCCCGCCTCCAGTGGTGTCGCGACAGGCGTGAATGGAGGGACGAATGGAGACGTGTCGTCTTCAGCGATGAGAGTCGCTTCTGCCTTGGTGCCAATGATGGTCGTATGCGTGTTTGGCGCCGTGCAGGTGAGCGCCACAATCAGGACTGCATACGACCGAGACACACAGGGCCAACACCCGGCATCATGGTGTGGGGAGCGATCTCCTACACTGGCCGTACACCACTGGTGATCGTCGAGGGGACACTGAATAGTGCACAGTACATCCAAACCGTCATCGAACCCATCGTTCTACCATTCCTAGACCGGCAAGGGAACTTGCTGTTCCAACAGGACAATGCACGTCCGCATGTATCCCGTGCCACCCAACGTGGTCTAGAAGGTGTAAGTCATCTACCCTGGCCAGCAAGATCTCCGGATCTGTCCCCCATTGAGCATGTTTGGGACTGGATGAAGCGTCGTCTCACGCGGTCTGCACGTCCAGCACGAACGCTGGTCCAACTGACGCGCCAGGTGGAAATGGCATGGCAAGCCGTTCCACAGGACTGCATCCAGCATCTCTACGATCGTCTCCATGGGAGAATAGCAGCCTGCATTGCTGCGAAAGGTGGATATACACTGTACTAGTGCCGACATTGTGCATGCTCTGTTGCCTGTGTCTATGTGCCTGTAGTTCTGTCAGTGTGATCATGTGATGTATCTGACCCCAGGAGTGTGTCAATAAAGTTTCCCCTTCCTGGGACAATGAATTCACGGTGTTCTTATTTCAATTTCCAGGAGTGTATATTGCTTCCCCCTACTTATACCTCCCGAGGAGATCATGAATATAAATTAGAGAGATTCGAACGCGCACGGAGGCTTTCCGGCAGTCGTTCTTCCCGCGAACGAAACGCGACTGGAACAGAAAAGGGAGGTAACGACAGTGGCACGTAAAGTGCCTTCCGCCACACACCGTTGGCTGGCTTGCGGAGTATAAATATAGATCTAGATGTAGATGCTGTAACTAACCATGCCGCATGTGTTGTAGCACAAGCCCCAGGTAGTGCTAGTATTCTTGCAGTTTCGGGTACTATTTTACACTGGTACCTGTACAAGATCCGGACGGTGCTGCAAGTGGTTCCTCATGATCCACAGCGACGCTCTGAATTTTGGTTTCTGACATGGACCGAAATTGATGACATGTGGCTGAGCAATATTCTATGGAGCGAAGAGGCACATTTTATACTACAGGATGCACTGAATACACGGAACTGCCGAATTTGGGGCACTGTTAAAGTGCATTGTGCACGAAGAGCCATTGCCCTCATCGTATGTGGCTGTTTGGTGTGGATCCACAAGTACCTGTATTCTCGGTCCGTTCTTATCTGGAGAGAACACATCAAGAGGGCCTCTCAGGTATACGTTGACGTCTAAAAGTTATCGAGACCTCCTTGCATAGCATGTGATCCCCGCTTTGGAAGAGCACAACTATGTGGAAAGCTGTTTCCACGCAAGATGGGACAAAACCTCTTGCCGCTCCCCCCCCCCCCCCCCTCCCGGCCCTCACAGCCACCCCCTTCCCCAGTGAAAGATCTGATAAATATAGCCTTCAACAAACTTATTATCTCCAGAAGTTTTCCAAATGCACGGCTTGTAATATCACCTGATCTGAATCCATGTCACTTTTCGTTTTGAGTGTAGAGACACATTCGGAAGCTGTTAATTATAAAATCAGCATTGTGCCTTTCTCTTTTGTTTCAACTTTTCTGCCCTATCCTGTTCCTAATCCAATACATATGGAAAATTTCTGTACGTCTTTCTTGCAGTCACAGTGCGAGATTTCCATCTGGTGGCCAAAATAGGAGGTAATTCTTTTCACCACAAAACAGTTTCGCATTAACATTTTAGAATATCTACCAAATTTCACTGCCTTACTATAATTACCGCCCACACTTGACCACGTGAGCAGCTGCACTTTAATTATAATCACGCGGTACATCTACACTCGAGCACATAAATTAAGGATAATTGAAGAATGTGGTGCCACACAACGTGGCACTACGCAAAACTTGCGCTAATAGCATAGGCGCATAAGGAACACACACGACACAGATCTTTAAGTCCATGGTATTTGTGATAAGTTGGGAAAACCGTCCTGGAACACATGTGCTACAAAACGCCACTGTTCCTGCTCATGTACCCCGACATCAGCGTGGGATATGATCACTATGCACACGTACACAGGCCGCATAACGGGTTGGCATACTCTGGATCAGGTGGTCGAGCAGCTGCTGGGGTATAGCCTCCCATTCTTGTACCACTGCTTGTCGGAGCTCCTGAAGTGTCCTAGGGGTTTGAGGACGTGCAGCGATACGTCGACCGAGGCCATCCCAGATGTGCTCGTTGGGGTTTAGGTCTGGAGAACAGGCAGGCCATTCTATTCGCCTGATATCTTCTGTTTCAAGGTAATCCTCCACGATGGCAGCTCGATGGGCCCGTGCGTTATCATCCATCAAGAGGACGGTGGGACCCACTGCACCCCTGAAAAGGCGGACATACTGGTGCAAAATTACGTCCCGATACACCTGACCTGTTACAGTTCCTCTGTCAAAGACATGCAGGGGTGTATCTGCTCCAATCATCAACCCACCTCACACCATCAAACCGCGACCTCTATACAGGTCCCTTTCAAGGACTTTAAGGGTTTGGTATCTGGTTCCTGGTCCACGTCAGATGGAAACCCGACGAGAATCACTCTTCAGACTATACATGGATGAGCCAGATCGCTGGTCGATCATCAGCCATCGGCTTGTTATCTTTCGAGCGTCCCCGGGCATGAGCATCTTTTCCCTTTCGGCTGGGGGGCGCAGGACGGCGAGAGGTAGTCGGTTTGGGGCGGCCTGTGAGACTGGCGGAGTTGTGGCTCGTGGGTAAGCACATGTGTGATGTCTGTTACTCTGGGGCCGTTTGCTAATCGTGAAACTCCTGCGGCGGTTACTGGTTGCCTGGAAGGCGTTTCATATAAACTGTGCCAAGCCTCGCAGTGAAAGGGGAGTCCGGAGTTGGTGTTGTCCTAGATGTTTGTACAAATTGAGGTGTCTGTGTGAGAAGCACGGCGTGGGCCTGTTTGTTGCTTCGTCCTTCTGGCAGCCACCGGAAGCGGATGTTCGGCAGGAATGTCTACAGTTTGTGGTGAGCATAGTGTGAACAAGTTCTCGTGGGATGTGCTCCCAGCCTGAATCTTAGCTTGCGTTATTTGTGGGTGCCGAGCCCTTATCTGTTACTGCTTCCGAGTGTCCTGTAAGATTTCATAGCAAAACTGTGTTTTTGTGGCATTCTGTGTTTCTGGCTGAGCCTCCGCCTAGAAATGGGAAAGTTTTGTGCTTCAACTGAAAGGGGGGGGGGGTTCGATTGAACATCTTTTGGAATTCCTTAATGCTGTAATTTAAACATATAAAAAAATTGCTCTTTCAGAATAAGCGCCTGTTTCTTTGGAACACTGCAGTTCAAACAGGAGTGGCGTAATGTTAATGAGTATTTGTTATTCGTCAAATGAAGTGTATTTAATGTCTTGCTGTTTTCTGGGACACGCAGCTGTTATTGAACTCATTTTGCAGTGTTCTGTCGGGCGAATGACAGCTCCCAACTTTAGTGTATTCTTTTGAGTAGTATTGTAAGGTTTTTTGGATATTTGTCAGTGGGGTGTGTTAATTCAATTTTTTTTTCTCTTTCTTTTGAATTACGGTGAATTGTTTAGTTTATCTGGTTATTGGCTTAACTCGCGCTTCACGCACTAAATCATCTGATATTGAAATTTTTTTTTTTTTTTAATTCCTGTTTAATGTCAGACAGATTCAAATGTAACTTCATTTACGTTATTTGAAATAAATGTGTTGGGTTGACCTTAATGAATTATGTGCAATCGAAGTAAGGGACCCAGTCCTTCATTAGTGCTTAACAGTGGCGTGTGGTTCGGGTTGTGAGCTCCGTGCTCGGACAACTGGACTCGCCCGTGAACATAACGTGGGACCACTGTTCCAATGACCATGTACTGTGTTCTTGACACCCGGCTTTACGGAATCTCCTGTGACCAGGGGTCAGTGGAATGCACCTTGCAGGTCTCCGGGCGAATAAACCATGTCTGTTTGGTTGTCTGTAGACTGTGTGATGGAGACAACTGTTCCGGTGGCTGCGTAAGGTCCCGAGAAAGGCTACCTGCAGTAATCCGTGGCCGTCTGCGGGCACTGATGGTGAGAGATCAGTCTTCTTGTGGTGTTGTACACTGAGGACGTCCCATACTGTAGCGCCTGGAAACGTTTCCTGTCTGCTGGAATCGTTGCCATAATCTTGAGATCACACTTTGTGGCACACAGAGGGCCCATGCTATGACCTGCTGTGGTTGACCAACCCCCAGTCGCCGTACTATTCTACCCTGCATAACGTCATCTACATGTGTTCGTTGAGCCATTTTCAACACACAGTCACCATTAGCACGTCTGAAAACGTCTGCACACTTACTCGCTGCAGTGTACTCTGACATGCACCAACACATCTCTGCGTATGTGCGACGACCGCAGGTCAAATGCATCGCATGGTCATGCCCCGAGGTGATTTAAACCCGCAAACCGCCCACCAGTGCGTTATTTCACCATTATCAGCATTATCCTTAATTTATGTGCATGAGTGTACATACATACTCCGTAAGACACTACACTGTACACGGCGAATTCGCTTTCTACCTCTTCCCTTTCCTGTTCCACTAGCAAATGGGGCGATTAAATAAACGACTATATATTTCTGTTCGAGTTCTGATTTCTCTTCGCAGTCCATACACGAGGTTTGTGTTTGTGGCAGCTGGATGTTCTGCAGTGTCTCCGTACTTTCTCAATTCTGTTTCACGAAAGAAACGCCTTCTTCCCTCCAGGGTGTCTTCAAGAAACATTTTCATTGTACTCTCGTGTTGATCGAATCCGCCAGTAACAAATCTAACATCTCGTCTCTGAACTACTTCGATGTCTACTTTAATGCAATCTGGTTGGGATCCCGCACTTTCTTGCAGCAATTTAGAACTGGTCTCACAAGTGTTCTTTGCGAAGTATCCTTTATAGGTGAGTGACAGTTTTCTGGAATTCTCATAGCTAACCGAAGTCGAGCATTCGACCTTCTGTGCTCCTCCGTTGCATCACTCTTTGCCTAGAGATTTATCAGCTGTTTCCTATTTTTGTTTTCCATAGGGATTTCAGGTATCAACAGATCACTGGAAAAATATCGTTTGCATGTACGGCAGTTGCACTGGGCGTGGAACATTGCCTCCTGTCCAGTTGCAAGATCCCCTATCGGTACCAGACCTCCTTAATATTAGCCACGAGTCCGTAGAAAGCAGTGTAGCTGACGTACAGTCTTGCCTTCCCACCTGAGAATGCGCCATTTAATCTAATCGTTTCCTGGGTTATGTTACTGAATCGGCCAGCAGGATTTCCCCCTACCTGTTTTCTTTGTATCTCCAGCTGACGTCGTCCCTCGAAGCAGTTCTAGTAGCGCTTTGGATTCCTAGGAAGATGTGGGCAACCTGTCATTTAATTGGACGTGTGGGCAGCAAATCCACTTTAAATAAGTCCTTTAACGGTATTACTACGCATTTATTAGCGAACACTGTAAAATGAAATTAAATAGTCTGAAATGATTCATCTCAAGAAGTTGATGAAATCCGAGAACACTTTAAAACCAACTATCGCAGAATGACAAACTCGGACTCCCTCTTAATGCCGACTGCAAGATTGGTGCGCAGCCGAAATCTCTTGTGTAATTCGGAAAAACTTCCTAGCTATCTGCACATTATCAGTGGCTTACCAATATTCGTTTTTCTATTTATTTATGATGACCTGTAGACTCATCCTAGTATTTTCTACGCCAAAACTTGACTCTAATAATATGCAGTAAAGAAAATTTGGTGTTCCGCGCCAGAACGACTGTGGTTACCATACGTATCGCCTGCCAAGCAAGGTTCTTTCTCAACGTTCAAGTACTTCTCGCCCCCTCCAGTGATACATTACCGCGCCATATGGTCCATTGCTTACAGAAACTTCCATGGGATCTCCGGTGCCGTAGCATTCTGCTGTGCTGCTTAAGGCCGTGAATTACTTCTCCAGTTGTAGCATACCAATAAGATGTAAAATTTGAACAATAAAATGCTCTCCGAAACAGAAGGAAATTCACATAGTCCGGTGATCAATGTACCTATTCTTTCGATTGTCAGGGGCATCGGTATCAGGGTAGGATGGTGCACCGTTGTGTTGAAACCTCATGCCCTTTGAGACAGCTAGAGATATGATTTCCGATATCGGTGACTGCATATGAACACCAGTAATGTACATCTCCCAAACAGGCCCCTATTCACTTATTTCGCGCAATTCAGCACGGAAAACATACTCTGTAGGAAGTGCGAAGGCAATCCTGTACTGTATAACACATTCTCAGAATGAGTTTTAGGTTCCAAATTACTTTGATCTAGTACTTACAGATGTTGTTTATGACAGAGATATATTTGATAATCCACAATATTCTGCACACTGTATACATCTAATTATATATTCCACAGACATGGTGACGGGTACTTATTGACAAGATCATCACCACCCATCCAAATTCTACTGTGAGAGTAATTCACTGTCTAATTCTCTGCGGCTTGAAACACTTTGACTCTCACAAGTTTTAACAACGCCGTTAAATGCCTTCCAACGGAGATTGTGCTTGTTGATAAGCATTTCAACATCCTTTCGGTTCTCCAGACTCTACATGCTGCAACCTCTTGTAACGAGTAGCGTTCTGTCTTCGACAACTTGTCAGGAACGGTAAACTGTGAAAACCTCCACAGTGGACACACTACAGAGAAATATGTATAGTTTCCAAATTCTCGCTGCCAATGTCGGTTCTTCAGACACCTCTCTGGTATGAAACATAAGCAGTTTAAAAAATTATCAAGCACATGTGTAAGTCATCCAAGACATCGCAGTGCCAGAAATATTAATTTCTGTTTGTAGATTACTTACCTTGAAGGTAAGGATCTTTTTAGGGGTAGGTGGAGTAATGAGCAGAAATCTGATATCATTAACAGAATGTCGCTAATGGAGAACACGTGCAAGCCGATTCTTGCAATGTAAAATTTTTAAAATTTACAGGCACAAGTACTGAACATACCACTAATCATTTATGTAATCTAATGCACATTCAGATCTACTGAAGTTGTAAAAATCTTGTCATTTGTTTAAAGGTACCGGCGCAATTTTTTTTACTACGCTTGTGTGCAAAAGTAACTTTCGCAAGATGTGTCATTGCAAAGTAGCGTAACTCGATGAAACTTGGAACATACATAGAAAGGACTAATACAGTGTAGTACGAAAGGTAAGTGAAAGAAATATATGATGAGACGAACTGAAATGATACTTTTATTCAAAGACAATAATTACATTTAAGTCAACGCGGTTTGCGATGGCCCTTTGGACATTACAAAAGCAGGGCATTTTTCATAATAGGGTGTGTGATGACCGTGGTCAGCAAGGCAATGTGCTCCCATGATGGTCGCAAGGTTGGGAAGCAATTTTTATGATAATATGTTGAGTTCCTCCATCAGCGCGGCTGCAACACCACAACAACTGCAACAACACAAGATGATTAGCTGGATGGTCGTTGGTGCATGTGGACATGTTACAATACGTCTCCCCAACGGATACCATACGTGCTCTATGCGGTTGAAGTCGGGGGAATGAGCAAGCCAACCCATTCCCCAAATATTCTCTCGTTGAAAGACCTCCTCCACTTGCGCTGTTGGATGCGGTCGAGCATTGTGATCCATAAAAATGAAGCCATGGCCGAATGCACATCTGAAAAACCCTCATGCCAGGGAGTATGGTGTCGCAATGACCTTGACCAGTGTGGGTACGGTGTTCAACGATTTGGAGGTCAATAAGCCCATGCCATGTTATGCCTTCTCACACCATAACACCTGAATCAGCGAAACGATCATGCTCTAGATCATTCTGGACGTACTCAAATGTGGCGAAATGTGAGAAAACTTAATACACTCAGGATGAACCGTGCTTCGGCTCGCGTCGGTGCTGTTGTAGGTTTCCGCACTCTGTTAGAGGCCAGACCGTATCCTTAGTTGGCATGGTTACGGCTGTTTGTCTTTTTCTCCTCTTGATTAGCACCACTCGTTTCGCAAGCGTTGCCTATCCGCTAGTGGCAGCAGCGGCGATTATCGATATGTGGTAACTGTTGCCCTATCTTTGGGGCGAAGTTGTTGTTTTTCCGTGTCGTGTGAGTGTGTCAGTTCTGTTGGGGACTCAGGAGGAGCCAGGTCCGCACAGTGCGGGAACACACTGGGACAGTTGGTGAAGCGCATGGACTGCCGGATGGAAGGGCTGTGGTCACGAGGGTGCACGACCTCGTCGTAAACCAGATCCTACAGGCTTTAAGATGAGCGTATTTCAATTCAAGTAGAGAAACCCCCACCACTGTGACATAACGCGATTCTCCAGTGACTTAGGTTCGTGTTGCTACTCGTAGTGTCACTGAGGCGAAGAGCAGCGGGTGGATTACTTGGGGAAAGCGGATATGATTATCTTTCCTCTACTTCTTATTACTATTTACTGCGTTCAGCTTGTTACAACTTTTCTAAGTTCAACCAACGGTATTTTTCCTGCCTGGTGGCCGTTAACGCCCAATTTACCTGTCCTGGAGCTAGTGTATGTAACGGCAGTGTACGTTTCCTCGCCTTGCCGCTGCTATCCGGTAAGGCGTGTAATTTTGACAGCTTTCTTGATTGTAGGCCGGTTGGTGATTCTTCTACTCCGGTGGTAGTGATTCCTTTCTCGTTCCGAGCGCTCTAAGCACAGTATTCTGGGGACGCAGTGCAGTCCGCCGGTTCCAGCTTTGGTGTGTTGCCCCATTTAGCATTTGGTTTATTGGATGTCAGGTAGCTTCAGCAAGATTCTAATTAGTCGTTTGTTACACTGCCACTAGTCTGAGTTACCATCTTGTGAAGTGAATGTAACTCTTGGCTGCCTATCTCATCGCTCGCGATAGTGTTTGTTGCCGGACCTTCTCAGTGGTCGATTCCTGGAACACCGTCTGTGATTGGTCCTTGCGTTTTATTATTGTATTATTTATTACCGTACCTTGAAATGCCTACATTAAAGGTTATGTATATATAGTTAATAGTTCCGGTCGCCTTCTGGAATAAACCTAGCAGTATATTTCACCCGTTTGGTGGGCAGCTACTTGTTTCTTTTAATTAACCTTTGCTTGTATTTGCTGTTTTACAGCAGGTTTCTAAATTTTTTATATAATTTCCGTTACTGGCGTGTAAGGCCTTCAACCGTGATAGTGGTCATTTGCTTTGAAAAAAATAATTCGATGTTTGTATTGCAATTCTACATTCCTGCCGACTATGTGTACGCGTTCGTTATGTGGCACTGTAAAGGATGGTTATAATTAAACCACTTGACAGGGCCCCATAAAAAACGAGTGATCGTAAGACACTGGAACTTTGTAGAACCATTTATAAGGACAGGAATAACGAATAACCATTTAGAGAAATATTTTAATTTGCATATGAGACAGTAACTATTATTAATTCTGCACCATTTTTACGTTATAGGTTGCTCAATGCGACGACCCTCTGCATCTACGATAGCCTGTAACCGCACTACAGATACCATTTCACGGTTGTTCGCAGCACTTTTCGAGAGGTGGACCATGGAATGTCCAGTTGTCCTGGCACAGCTGGTGTACGGCTTCAAAACTGCACACTGCGTCCAGCATTCTAAGCCATGGCAACAGCAACTTTTCCAACAGTTCGTGGCGCAATTGGCCGTCGGCCTGTCTCAGCAGCAATTTCCAAATCGCCAGTTAATTCGAACTTCCACAACATGTTCTTCAACCCTGTTACGGGAAGACGACCCATACGCATTTCTTCAATGCGACGAGTAGCAGCACTGTTTTTATAAAACAGCTTTTTATGTAAAACCCGGTTCTCCCTGCCCAGAACCAAGTTGGCCGTCTGTTACCAATGCTTGTGTTTCAGCCTGACGTAGACGTACCAGTATAGGTGCCTAACGGCAAGTCATGACGCTAACGTAATTAACAACGCAAATCCTGCAGCGCAGTCTGTACATCATTCCTATAACATTGAGTACTCTTATGTTACTACACCGATAGAAAAAAAATCGCAACCTGAAGTTGCAGCTGTGCGACACAAACGACAGTTGGTAGGCGTGTTTCTACATCTGAAAGATGATTATCTAAATTTCGCACCTGTCGCGTAAGAGTGGTGCTAGTAGAACCACTATAAGATTGCATATCAGGTTTGCTTTAAACACACGATCTAACGGCCGTGAGCATTAGTTACCTTTGAGCTTGGACGTCGTGAATTGGTGTTAGTCATGAATACCGTTAAGGCCATTATGAACACCACACTGGCTTTGAAAGAGGTTGTGCAACAGGGCTGCGAGACACTAGTTGTTCCTTCTGCGATACTTCGGCAGGAATGTAGCCACTGTACAAGATTGCTGGCAGCGGTGGCCACGGGACTGTATGGTCACAATAAGACCAAGCTCCGGACGGGCATGTAGCCCTACCGAGAGGGAAGACCATCGTGTCCGGCGTATGTCTCTGGCGTATCCGCAACAGCATTTTGAGCAGCAGTTGGCACCACTGTGACACGACCAACGGTTACCAATCGTTACTTCAACGACAGCTCCGAGACAGACGCCCTCTAGCGTGCACTCCACTGACTGCAAACCACCGCCACTTGCAAATTCAGTGGTGTCAAGTGAAAGCTCATTAGAGGCCAGGGTGGAAGTCTAGTGATTTCCGATGAAAGCCAGTAATGGCCGTGTATTGGTTAGAAGGAGGCCAGATAAGCGCCTGCAACCAATCTGTCTGCGTGCTAGACACACTGAACCTAAACGCAGAGTTATGGCCTGGGTTGCGATTTTGTATGATAATAGGAGCACTCTACTGGTCATCCCACGCAGTCTGGCTGTAAATTTGGATGTCAGTCTGGTGATTCCACCTGTTGTCCGGCCGTTCATGAAGTGCTTTCTAGAGGGTCCTTTGCAAATGAATGACGCCCGCCCTCATAGCGCTGTGATAACACAAAATGCTCTACAGACTCTCGACATGTTGCCTTGGCCTGCTCGATCACCAAGCCTGTCTCCAATCGAGCAATATGGGACATCATCGAACGACAACTCCAGTGTCATACACAGATAGCAGTAACCGTCGCAACAGGCAAGGAATTCCGCCACACAATCTGATATCCGGCCCCTGTACAAAACGATACATGCACGTTTGTATGCTTGTATTCAACATTCTGGCGGCTATACCGGTTGTTAATGAACTAGCCTTCACATTTACAATGGCTTATCTTGCTCTTACATTGACCTGTGATATTGAAATGTTAATCACAAACATATGTTATCTATATAAATCTATTTCCGAAATATCATTACTCTACATTAATCATTTTTTGGTGTTGCAATTTTGTGCCATCAAAGTAGTTTAAATGTATTCCCGAAATTTAAATACTATACATTAACCTTTCGCTCCACCCTTTGTATCAATTTGTACGCCAGTACGTCACGTGCAATACTGATAGGCACATGAAACACGTCCGCAAACTGGACCGCTGTGTGTCGCTAAGAAAGATGCATCGTAAGAGAAAAGGATTTAAACAATTATAGTTATTGGTTACCTTAGTTTTCGAGACCCAGAGGTGAGTGAGAACCACATGAAGTCTGCGTTGGTGATAAACAACCGGCTAGCATGAGTGTGGTGTTTAGCGGTTTCCCAGGCTCGTTTGTGAAAAAGTTGAGGTGATCATTAATCTTAGCTTCAGAAAATAAGACACAGTAACAGTTAAGCAAATATAAAGATCAGCTTTTACACTATTGATAGAGAGAGAGGGCGCTAGGAATATCCTCTCATAGGATAATTAACGACTCTGGTGACAAAAACGACAGCGTACCACAAAGATAAATTTGCCGAATCCTGGAAGCAAAGGACCAGACTGAACACCAAGAAAGAGAGATATGTTACACGTGACACAGACATAGAAAATGAAAGGATGTCTAGAATTTAGCGTCCCTTCAGACGTAACTGTCCTTAGGCGCCGAGCGTTTCCTCTGTTGAGAAGAAGGCGACAGCTCTCTTGACAATCCAAGAAATCATCCCAAGTGATTCAATGAAATCGCGGGAGCTCTACCTGGAATGTAGGTCACTGATAAAAATCTTAATCCCAATGAGTAGGAATTCTGTGTTATACACTATGATGACGTAATTCAAGGAATACTTCCAAATTTCGTGTAAGACTCGTTTTGCCCTTCTCCTTGTCAGTGTTTTCCACATATTTCTTTACTCCCCGATTCTGCGCAGAACCTCCTCGTTCCTTACCTTTTCAGCCCACTTAATTTTCATCATTCATCTGTAGGACCACATCTCAACTGCTTCGATTCTTTTCTACTCAGATTTTCACACAGTCCATGTTTCAATACCATACAGTGCTGGGCCGCAAACATACATTCTCAGAAATTTCTTCCTCAAATATAGGCCAATGTTTCATGTTAAGAGACTTCTCTTGATCAGGAATGTCCTCGTTGCCAGTGCTAGTCTGCTTTTGACGTCCTCCTTGTTCCGTCCGTCATTGGTTATTTTACTGCCTAGATAGCAGAATTCCTTAACTTCAACTACTTCTTGACGATCAATTCTGATGGTAAGTATCTCGCTGTCCTCATTTCGCCTACTTTTCATTACTTTCGTCTTTCTTCTGTTTACTCCCAATCCATATTCCGCACTGATTAGACTGTTCATTCCATTCAGCAGATCATGTAATTCTTCTTAACTTTCCCTCAGGATAGCTGGCCGGAGTGGCCGTGCGGTTCTAGGCACTACATTCTGGAGCCGAGCGACCGCTACGGTCGCAGGTTCGAATCCTGCCTCGGGCATGGATGTGTGTGATGTCCTTAGGTTAGTTAGGTTTAATTAGTTCTAAGTTCTAGGCGACTGATGACCTCAGAAGTTAAGTCGCATAGTGCTCAGAGCCATTTGAACCATTTTGAATCTTCAGGATAGAAATGTCACCAGCGAATCGTTGATATCATTGATATCCTTTTACCTAAAATTTCAGTTCCACTATAGAACCTTCCTTTTATTTTTGTCATTGAGTCTTCGATGACCAAATTTAAGAGTAGGGGCGAAAAACTACAACGCTATCTTACACTCTTTTAATCCGAGCACATCGTTCTTGGTTATCCACTCTTATTATTCCTTCTTTGGCTCTTCTACGTATTGTATATTAACCGTCTCTCCCTACAGCGTACCCTATTTTATTCAGAATTTCGAACATCTTTCACCATTTTACATTGTCGAACGCATTTCCAGGTCGACAAATCCGATGAACGTGTCTTGATTTTTCTTTAGCCTTGCTCCCATTATCAACGCCAGCGTCAGATTTGCCTGGCACGTGCCTTGACCTTTCCTATCGTCATGTAACACATCATCAGTTTTCTTTTCCGTTCTTCTGTATACTATTCTTGTAAGTAACTTGATGCATGAAGTGTTAAGTTGATTGTGCGATATTGTCGCTCTTATCAGCCCTTGCAGTCCTCGGAATTGTGTGGACGATATTTTGCCGATAGTCAGATGGTATGTCGCCAGACTCATAACTTCTACACACCAACGTTAATAAAAGTCTTGTTGCCACTTCCCCCAATGATTTTAGAAATTGTGATGGAATGTTGTGTGACCCTTTTGCCTTATTTGACCTAAAGTTCTCCATAGCTCTCTTAAATACTGATTCTAATACTGGATCCCCTATTTCTTCTAAATCGACTCCTGTTTCTTCTTCTATCTGATCAGACAAATCATCCCTCTCGTAGAGGCCATCAATGTACTCTTTCAACCTATCTGCTCTCTCCTCTGAACAATGGAATTTCCGTTGCACTCTGAATGTTACCACCATTGACTTTAATTTCAACAAAGGTTGTTTTGACTTTCCTACATGCCGAGTCAGTCCTTCGGACAATTTGCTTTTTCAGTTTCTTCAAAATTTTAATGAAGCCGTTTCGTCTTAGCTTCCCTGCACTTCCTGTTTATTTCATTCCTCAGCGAGTCGTATTTCTGTATTGCTGAATTTCCCTGAACATTTTTATGCTTTCTTCTTTCATCGATCAACTGAAGTATTTCTTGTGTTACCCATGGTTTCTTCACACTTACCTTCTTTGTACCTCTGTTTCTTTCCAGCTTCTGTGTTTGCCCTTTTTAGAGATGTCCATTCCTCTACAGCTGTACTACTTTCTGAGCTATCCCTTTTTGTTGTATCTATAGCCTTAGAGATGTCAAAGTGTATCTCGTTATTCCTTAATACTTCTGTATCCCACTTCTTTGCATACTGATTGTGATCTGAGTCTATATCTGCCTCCAGGTACGCTTTACAATCCAGTATCCGATTTCGGAACCTCTGTCTGACTATAATGTAATCTAATTGAAATCTTCCCCTACCACCCGGCCTTTTCCAAGTTTGCCTCCTCCTCTTGTGATTCTAGAACAGAGTAAACGCTATTACTAGCTGAAAATTATTGCAGAACTTAACTAATCTTTCTCCTCTCTCATTGCTTTTCCCAAGCTCATATGCTTCTGTAACCTTTTTGGAGAATACTCAGAACTGAACACTCAGTATAATTTCGTTTATTGAAACTGAACTACAATTCTCGAACAATCACTATACACACACAAAAACAAAAAAACTTGTAGACGACCATTCATCAAGAGTGTCGGTGAGGTCCATTGGAGCTGGTTCTAACTCAGCGAGGAACTGGCTGTACTGCTGCTGCGCTGGCCTTATAAAGCTGGTGGAGGCCGGCGGAGTACTCCAACTTTCCCTGTATCTAGGTGGCGACCTCTGCAGAAAAAGGTTCGTATTAGTCTCTAGCAAGTTCTGTTTGTTTTGAAGAATTGTTTTCCTATTGGTTGCGCCTGCAAGTGCTTGTGTATGTTATATGGTACACAGGGGTGTCTTGAGTGTAGTCTGCCTGGCAGGGGCCGTCTGTGGCAGATGTAACACTTTTCTTCTGCCTCATCCCCTACAACTGCATTCCAGTCCCCCATGACTATCAGATTTTCATCTCCATTTAAGTACTGTAATAATACCCTTTCAATATTCTCACATACTTTCTCTATCTCTTCATCTTCAGCTCGCGACATCGGCATGTATACCTGTTGTCAGTGTTGGTTTGTTTCGATTCTCTTGAGAACAGCCATATCATTGAACTGTTCACACTTGCACACTCTCTGCCCTACCTTCCTATTCATAACGAATTTTACTCCTGTTATACCATTTTCTGCTGCTGTTGATATTATCCTGTACTCAACTGACCAGAAATCGTTGTTTTCTTTCCACTTCACTTCAATGACCCCTACTATATCTAAATTGAGCCTTTGGATTTCCCGTTTCAGATTTTCTAGTTTCCTTTCGACGTTCAAACCTCTGACATTCCACGCTCCGACTCGTAGAACGCTATCCTTTCATTGATTAATCAGGCTTTTTCTGCCCTCCCTTAGCATTTATAATCAATCCTACTGTCTCTATAGCCGTCCGGAACAGCAAAAGTTTCTCCAGCACAGAATTTTGTGTACGAACTGATCTCTCGATTATGTCCCATGATTGTTTGATGGGATTCATGTCGGGCGATAAATGTAGCCAATTCGCTCTCTCAACTTATCCAGTACGTTCTTCAAACCAATTATGAACAACTGTGGCCTAGTGACGTAGCGCTTTGTCATCCATAAAAATTCCTTAATTGTTTGGAAACATGAAAACCACGAATGGCAATAGATGGTCTCAAATAAGCCAGACATAAATGTTTCCAGTTAATTATCGGTTCAGTTGGACCAGAGGAACCAGTCCATTCCATGGAAAGACAACCCACACTATTTTGTAGCCACCATTAGATTACACAATGCCTTGTTGACAACTTGAGTCCATCTTCGTTGGGTCAGCTCTTACCAACTGATACAAGTACTCATCTGACTAGACCATGGCTCCCAGTTGTCTATGGTCTAACAGATATGGTCATGAGCCCATGAGAGGTTGCGTACCTCGTGGTAATAGGTAATGTCTAAATTTAGTGTTCTAGGCACTATCTTGGCACTGTGTATCTCGAAAAAATTCCCTAACTATTTCCGAAATGGAATGTCCCATGCATCTAGCTCCAGATACCATTCCGCTTTCAAATTCTGTTAATTCCCGTCGTGCTACCATAATCATGTCGAAAACCTTTTCACATGAACCACCTGTTTAGAGTGACAGCTCCGCCAATGCACCACCATTTTATCCTTGTGTAATGGATACTACCGTCATCTGTGTAAATGCATATAGCTGTACCATGACTTTTGTCACGTCAGTGTAATGATTGTGTTACCTCACACGGTAATGACGCCGAAACGTTTAATTACATTGAATATCAGTGTCTGAATACCACTGGCAGTTGTCCGAGTACCGTGACGGACGCTGTGTACGAGTCCCATCAACATTAAACAGCGCCACACTGTGTAATAATGTTGGTCACTGTCAGCGGCCAGTCGGCAGGTGTGACTGCGGCGTGGCCGGCGCGGGCGATTACTGGGGTTGCGCGAGGCGAGGCGTGGGCCGCCGTAACTCTGACCCTGCGGCCGCCCTGGGACACCGCCGACAGCGCCGCACAGCGGCCGGAGCACGCCCTGCTGGCTGCTGCCTGGGGACGGCCAAATTAATGACCTCGCAGCCAGGCCCGCGCCCCCAAATTGTCTCCAGCCACCGTGAAAAGCTTTTCCGGTCGATGTAAACAAACCGCGCTCTCGCATCAATCGGCAAACGCTAGCCTATCCACTTTCTACTTTAGGCTCGTCCGAGCTGAGAGTAATTGCTCCCTGTTTCTAAAGTACCACGGCGCAATTCGTTGTTTGGCGTTAATTTTCAAATCCAGATGTGCCTTTTCCAGATGTTGGCGTGATACTTTTTTCTGGTCATTTAACGGGACTTTTTACCCTGTGGTGGTTCCCGTCACAGCGTGTGCATTTTCGTCCTTTTATTACTAGTGATATTAAGCTGGGCCGCAAATTACCCATATTACTAAAAGACTAATCCAGTTCATCATTCACAGTGCAGTTCCCAATTAAAACATGCCTGTCTAACAGGTTCCTCAGGCAACAAAAATTTGATTTTCAGTGTATCACTTAATTACTGACGATAACTAAAAATATGAAATGTCCATCTTCTCATTGTAAGATGTAATCTCATGTTAAAGGATTAACTCAGTTAGACTAGTACTCCTGTTAGAGACTAAATATGTATATACCCTGGCGAACGCAAATCGCAACACCAAATAAACAATTAATGTAGAGTAACGAAATTTCTTGAATACATTTTATAGATAACTTATCTAAGTGATTAACATTGCAAGACCACGGGTTAATGTAAACGCGGGATCAGCCATAGCAAATGGGCAATGCAGGTAGTTTAATAACCGATGCAACCGTCAGAATGTTGACAGCAACTATGCAAACGTGCACACATTGTGTTGTATAGGTGCCGGATATCAGTTTGTAGGATGACGTTCCACGCATGGGTTACAACAGGGGTACGTTTGCGAGCATTGTCCTGTTGGAAAGTTGCCCCTGGAACGCTCTTCATGAATGGCAGCACACAGCTCGAATCACCAGACTGACGTACAAATTTGCAGTTAGTTGTGTTGTTGTTGTGGTCTTCAGTCCTGAGACTGGTTTGATGCCACTCTCCATGCTACTCTATCCTGTGCAAGCTTCTTCATCTCCCAATACGTACTGCAGCCTACATCCTTCTGAATCTGTTTGGTGTAATCATCTCTTGGTCTCCCTCTATGATTTTTACCCTCCACGCTGCCCTCCAATACTAAATTGGTGATCCCTTGATGCCTCAGATCATGTCCTACCAACCGAACCCTTCTTCTTGTCAAGTTGTGCCACAAACTCCTCCCCAATCCTATTCAATACCTCCTCATTAGTTATGTGATCTACCCATTTAATCTTCAGCATTCTTCTGTAGCACCACATTTCAAAAGCTTCTATTCTCTTCTTGTCCAAACTATTTATCGTCCACGTCTCACTTCCATACGTGGCTACACTCCATACAAATACTTTCAGAAACGACTTCCTGACACTTAAATCTATACTCGATGTTAACAAATTTCTCATCTTCAGAAACGCTTTCCTTGCCGTTGCCAGTCTACACTATATATCCTCTCTACTGCGACCATCATCAGTTATTTTCCTCCCCAAATAGCAAAACTCCTTTAGCGCTTTACGTGTCTCATTTCCTAATCTAATTAGCTCAGCATCACCCCACATAATTCGACTACATTCCATTATCCTCGTTTTGCTTTTGTTGATGTTCATCTTATATCCTCCCTTCAAGACACTATCCATTCCGTTCAACTGCTCGTCCAAGTCCTTTGCTGTCTCTGACAGAATTACAATGTCATCGGTGAACCATAAAACTTATATTTCTTCTCCATGAATTTTAATTCCTACTCCAAAATTTTCTTTTGTTTCCTTTACTGCTTGCTCAATATACAGATTGAATAACATCGGGGAGAGGCTACAGCCCTGTCTCACTCCCTTCCCAACCACTGCTCCCCTTTCATGTCCCTCGACTCTTATAACTGCCATCTGCTTTCTGTACAAATTGTAAATGGCCTTTCGCTCCCTGCAGTTTACCCCTGCCACCTTCAGAATATGAAAGAGAGTTTTCCAGTCAACATTGTCAAAAGTTTTCTCCAAGTGTACAAATGCTAGAAACGTAGGTTTACCTTTTACTAATCTAGCTTCTAAGATAAGTCGTAGGGTCAGCATTGCCTCACGTGTTCCCATATTTTTACGGAATCCAAACTGATCTTCCCCGAGGTCGGCTTCTACCAGTTTTTCCATTCGTCTGTACAGAATTCGCGTTAGTATTTTGCAGCCGTGACTTATTAAACTGATAGTTCGGTAATTTTTACATCTGTCAAAGCCTGCTTTCTTTGGGATTGGAATTATTATTTATATCTATAACATCGCCTTCAACTACATCGCCCTTGTATAGTCCCTCTATATACTCCTTCCATCTTTCTGCTTTCCCTTCTTTGCTTAGAACTGGGTTTCCATCTGAGCTCTTGATAATCATTCAATGGTTCTCTTTTCTCCAAAGGTCTCTTTAATTTTCCTGTAGGCAGTATCTATCTTACACCTCGTGAGATAAGCCTCTACATCCTTACATTTGTCCTCTAGCCATCCCTGCTTAGCCATTTTGCACTTCCTGTCGATCTCATTTTTGAGACGTTTGTATTCCTTTTTGCCTGCTTCATTTACTGCATTTTTATCTTTTCTCCTTTCATCAATTAAATTCAGTATTTCATCTGTCACCCAAGGATTTCTGCTAGCCCTCACTACTTCGTCCCTCAAAGCTACCCATTCTTCTTCTACTGTATTTATTTCCCCCATTCTTGTCAATTGTTCCCCAATGCTCTTCCTGAAACTCTGTACAACATCTGGTTTAGTCAGTTTCTCCAGGTCCCATCTCTTTAAATTCCCACCTTTTTGCAGTTTCTTCAGTTTTAATCTACAGCTCATATCAATAGATTGTGGTCAGAGTCCACATCTGCCCCTGGAAATGTCTTACAATTTAAAACCTGGTTCCTAAATCTCTGTCTTACCATTATATAATCTATCAGAAACCTGTCAGTATCTCCAGGCTTCTTCCATGTATCAGCCTCCTTTTATAATTCTTAAACGAAGTGTTAGCTATGATTAAGTTGTGCTCTGTGCAAATTTCTACCAGGCGGCTTCCTCCTTCATTTCTTCCCCCCAGTCCATATTCACCTACTACGTTTCCTTCTCTTCCTTTTCCTACTATCGAATTCCAGTCACCCATGACTATTAAATTTTCGTCTCCTTTCACTATCTGAGTAATTTCTTTTATCTCATCATACATTTCTTCAATTTCTTCGTCATCTGCAGAGCAAGTTGGCATATAGACCTGTACTACTGTCCTAGGCGTGGGCTTCGTGTGTATTTTGGCCACAATAATGCGTTCACTATCTTGATTGTAGTAGCTTACCCGATCTCCTATTTTTTTTCATTATTAAACATACTCCTGCATTACCCCTATTTGATTTTGTATTTATAACCCTATATTCACCTGACCTAAAGTCTTGTTCCTCCTGCCACCGAACTTCGCTAATTCCCACTATAACTAACTTTACCCTATCCATTTCCCTTTTTAAATTTTCTAATCTACCTGCCCGATTAATGGATCTGACATTCCACGCTCCGATCCGTAGAACGCCAGTTTTCTTTCTCCTGATAACGACGTCCTCCTGAGTAGACCCCGCCCGGAGATCCGAATGGCAGACTATTTTACCTCCGGAATATTTTACCCAAGAGGACGCCATCATCATTTTTCCATACAGTAAAGCTGCATGCCCTCGGGAAAAATTACAGCTGTAGTTTCCCCTTGATTTCAGCCGTTCGCAGTACCAGCACAGTAAGGCCGTTTTGGTTAGTGTTACAAGGCCAGATCAGTCAATCATCCAGACTGTTGCCCCTGCAACTACTGAAAAGGCTGCTGCCCCTCTTCAGGAACAATATGTTTGTCTGGGCTCTCAACAGATACCCCTCCGTTGTGGTTGCGCCTACGGTACGGCTATGTGTATCGCTGAGGCACGCAAGCCTCCCCACCAACGGCAAGGTCTATGGTTCAGTCAGTATGCGTGGGATAACGTAGAGAATGTTCCTGTTGTCATATGAAATCTCACCCCAGACTGTAACTCCAGGTGTATGTTCAGTGTGTCTAGCATGCAGACATTGGCTACAGGCTGTCAAGCGGCGTTCTTGTAACTAATACACAGCCATGACTGACACTGGGGAAGAAACAGCTTTTATCAGAAAACACAACAGACCTCCACCCTTCCCACGAGTAAGCTCTCGCTTGATACCACTGACGTCGCGGAGCTGTCCTCGAAGAAAGCGATTTGTAACAGTTCTTTGTGTCACCCCTGCCCAAATTGCTGCTGCATATGCAATACGATGCGCCATAGCCATACGCCGA
The DNA here is from genome assembly GCF_021461385.2 of Schistocerca piceifrons. Classification (NCBI taxonomy): domain Eukaryota; kingdom Metazoa; phylum Arthropoda; class Insecta; order Orthoptera; family Acrididae; genus Schistocerca; species Schistocerca piceifrons. The sequence continues at coordinate 959,319,831 of NC_060138.1, forward strand.
ACGCGATGATCTTCCCTCAGTAGTGCAACGTGGCCATCCGGGGCCCGGCCTCCTTGCGACCGTACATTTCCGTGACCACTGCCGCCAGAAATCATGTATACTGGCTACATTCCTGCGAAGACTTTCTGCAGCATCGTAGAAGGAACACCCAGTTTCTTGTAGCCCCATTGCACGACCTCGATCAAACTCAGTAAGGTGTTGATGTGTGTGTGTGGTCTTCAGTCCAGAGACTGGTTTGATGCAGCTCTCCATCCTACTCTATTCTGTGCAAGCTTCTTCATCTCCCAGTACCTACTGCAACCTACATCCTTCTGAATCTGTTTAGTGTATTCATCTCCTGGCCTCCCTCTACGATTTTTACCCTCCATGCTGCCCTCCAATACTAAATTGGAGATCCGTTGATGCCTCAGAATATATCCTACCAACCGATCCCGTCTTCTAGTCAAGTTGTGCCACAAATTTCTCTTCTCTCCATTTCTATTGAATACCTCCTCATTAGTTCTGTGATCTACCCATCTAATCTTCAGCATTTGGAAAGCTTCTATTCCCTACTTGTCCAAAACTATTTATCGTCCACGTTTCACTTCCATACATGGCTACACTCCATACAAATACTTTCAGAAACGACTTCCTGACACTTAAATCTAAACTCGAAGTTAACGAATTTCTCTTCTTCAAAACGCTTTCCTTGCCATTGCCAGTCTACGTTTTATATCCTCTCTACTTCGACCATCATCAGTTATTTTGCTCCCCAAATAGCAAAACACCTTTAGCACTTTAAGTGTCTCATTTCCTAATCTAATTCCTTCAGCATCGCCCCACTTAATTCGACTACATTCCATTATCCTCGTTTTGCTTTTGTTGATGTTCATCCTCCTTTCAAAACACTATCAATTCCGTTCAACTGCTCTTCCAAGTCCGTTGCTGTCTCTGACAGAATTACAATGTCATCGGCGAACCTCAAAGTTTTTATTTCTCCTCCGTGGATTTTAATACCTGCTCCGAATTTTTGTCTTGTTTCCTTTACTGCTTGCTCAATATAGTACAGATTGAATAACATCGGGGATAGGCTACACCCCTGTCTCACTCCCTTTCCAACCACTGCTTCCCTTTCATGCCCCTCCACTCTTATAACTGCCATCTGGTTTCTGTACAAATTATAAATAGCCTTTTGCTCCCTGTATTTTACCCCTGCCACCTTCAGAATTTGAAAGAGAGTATACCAGTCAACATTGTCAAAAGATTTCTCTAAGTCTACAAATGCTAGAAACTTAGGTTTGTCTTTCCTTAATCTATTTTATAAGATAAGTCGTAGGGTAAATATTCCCTCACATGTTCCAACATTTCTACGGAATCAAAACTGATCTTCCCCGAGGTCGGCTTCTACCAGTTTTTCCATTCGTATGTAAAGAATTCGTGAAGTCTTTATCGTCCTAAAGGCATTCTTGACTAATATCAACTCACCAAGTCGAATCTCTAAGATAAATAACGTTCACTTCAATTAAAGCGCGTATTTAAAGAAAAACCTATTTTACATCCTCACATTGGCGCTACTAACGCTCTTATGCGAGTGACTCGAAATTTCAATAATCTTCTTTCAGATGTTGAAACACGTGCGCCAACTTTCGTGTATGTCGGACAAATCCTTCTTGGCGTTGCGATACTTTTTTCCAGCATAGTGTCTTGAAGCAGAGTAGCACATGGCGTGCAGATTAACCAGACTGTATTCACCTTGTATTTCAGAATGAGAGCACTTAGCGACTTCAACAAACCACACACTAAATTTCAAACTTTTGCGTACCTTTTTCGCACCGACACCATACACAAAATGATAACGGAAAGAAGTTTATCGTTTATTGCGTTTACGGTGTTCATGCAGAAAACTTCAGCATCCGGCATGAAATTTAATTTATTGCTTCCTAATTACCAACTCTATTCGCTGTTCGCAACATATTTTCCAGACTGTTTCCGCAGATACCACTGCGTCTACCTGTAAAGCTATACCACTGTACGAAACATTGCTCAAGAGATGTGACGTGATAAAAATGCCTGAAAATCTAACCTTTGCTTAAAACAGAACGCAAATTAATCCAGACTGTACTCATCTGGTATTTGATAATAACAGCACTTTGCGTCTTGCAACTTAATTTAATCATAATTTCAAACCTTCCCTAACGTTCCTACAGATACTTACCGTCAGATATTTAACAAATGAAAATCATTTAGCTTGGAAGAAACGCGGTGTTTGCGAAGTGGAACGTACTGGATGTTACTGCTTGTCAAAGAAATAACTTTAAACATTTCGTTTGATGCTCAGCACCCCGACAGCAGTACAACATTGACACATCTACATCTACATCCATACTCCACAAGCCACCTGTCGGTGTGTGGCGGAGGGTACTTTGAGTACCTCTATCGGCTCTCCCTTCTATTCCAGTCTCGTATTGTTCATTGAAAGAAAGATTGTCGGTATGCCTCTGTGTGGGCTCTCATCTCTCTGAATTTATCCTCATGGTCTCTTCGCGAGATTTACGTAGGAGGAAGTAATATACTGCTTGTCTCCTCGGTGAGGGTATGTTCTCGAATCTGCAACAAAAGCCCGTACCGAGCTACTGAGCGTCTCTCCTGCAGAGTGTTCCACTGGAGTTTATCTATCATCTCCGTAACCCTTTCGCGATTGCTAAATTATCCTGTAACAAAGCGCGCTGCTCTCCGTTGGATCTTCTCCATCTCCTCTATCAACCCTCTCTGGTATTCAAGCAGTGGGCGAACAAGTGTACTGCAACCTACTTCCTTTGTTTTCGGATTGCCTTTCCTTAGGATTCTTCCAATGAATCTCAGTCTGGCATCTGCTTTACCAACGATCCACTTTATATGATCATTCCATTTTAAATCACTCCTAATGCGTACTCCCAGATAATTTATGGAATTAACTGCTTCCAGTTGCTGACCTGCTATATTGTAGCGAAATGATACGCGATCTTTCTTTCTGTGTATTCACAGCACATTACACTTTTCTACATTGAGATTCAATTGCCATTCCCTGCACCATGCGTCAATTTGTTGCAGATCCTCCTGCATTTCAGTACAATTTTCCATTGTTACAGCCGCTCGATATACCACAGCATCATCCGCAAAACACCTCAGTGAACTTCCGATTTTATTCACAAAGTCATTTATGTATATTGAGAATAGCAACGGGCCTACGACACTTCCCTGCGGCACACCTGAAATCACTCTTACTTCGGAAGACTCCTCTCCACTGAGAATGACATGCTGCGTTCTGTTATCTAGGAACTCTTCAATCCAATCACACAATTGGTCTGATAGTCGATATGCTCTTACTTTATTCATTAAACGACTGTAGGGAACTGTATCGAACGCCTTGCGGAAGTCAAGAAACACGGCATCTACCTGTGAACCCGTGGCTATGGCTCTCTGAGTCTCGTGGACGAAAGCGCGAGCGGGGTTTCACACGATCGTCTTTTTCGAAACCTATGCTGATTCCTACAGAGTAGATTTCTAGTCTCCAGAAAAGTCATTATACTCGAACATAATACGTGTTCCAAAATTCTTCAACTGATCGACGTTAGAGATATAGGTCTATAGTTCTGCACATGTGTTCGACGTCCCTTCTTGAAAACGGGGATGACCTGTGCCCTTTTCCAATCCTTTGGAACGCTACGCTCTTCTAGAGACCTACGGTACACCGCTGCAAGAAGGGGGGCAAGCTCCTTCGCGTACTCTGTGTAAAATCGAACTGGTATCCCATCAGGTCCAGCGGCCTTTCCTCTTTTGAGCGATTTTAATTGTTTTTCTATCCCTCTGTCATCTATTTCGATATCTACCATTTTGAAATCTGTGCGACAATCTAGAGAAGGAACTACAGTGCTGTCCTCCTCTGTGAAACTGCTTTGGAAAAAGACATTTAGTATTTCGGCCTTTAGTCTGTCATCCTCTGTTTCAGTACAATTTTGCTCACAGAGTGTCTGGACATTTTGTTTTAATTCAACTACTTCTTTGACATAAGACCAAAATTGCTTAGGATTTTCTGCCAAGTCAGTACATAGAACTTTACTTCCGAGTTCATTGAAAGCCTCTCGCATAGGCCTCCTCACACTACATTTCGCTTCGCGTAATTTTCGTTTGTCTGCAGGGCTTTGGCTATGTTTATGTTTGCTGTCAAGTTCCCCTTGCTTCCGCGGCAGTTTTCTAACTCAGTTGTACCACGGTGGCTCTCTTCCATCTCTTACGATCTTGTTTGGCACACACTCATCTAATGCATATTGTACGATGGTTTTGAACTTTGTCCACTGATCCTCAACACTATCTGTACTTGAGACAAAAATTTTGTGTTGAGCCGTCAAGTACTCTGAAATCTGCTTTTTGTCACTTTTGCTAAACAGAAAAATTCAGTTACACCATGCTCTACCACATCACTGTTAGTGTTCATAACTTCTAATGAACTTAATTTGATACCTTACAAAGTGCATAAACATCTCACCATGCAGAGTACTCAGTTCAAGTTGTGCAATCACATTAACCTAGCAATTTTCACAAACATAGAAACCTTTTCATAACTAACAAGGTATTAAACTGATTGATCCACTAAGTTCGAAGCAAGTCGTTCCTACTGCCAGCTGTCATTATTATGAGAGTGAGAGCATTAGATTTTTGGCCGATAGGTTACACTTTCACGGCGAATTTACTCCCCTCCAGGTAAGTTCTCACGCTCAAATTATTGGGAGCGAGAGCTGGCTAAAACCCGAAGTAGAAAGCTGTGAGATATTTAGGGAGTATCGGAACGTTTATCGAAAGGACAGGTTCGACGCCACATGAGACGGAGTGTTCATTGCAATTGACAAAAATATTGTCTCTATTCAGGTTGAAATTGAGTGTGACAGTAAAGTAATCAGGTCGTGTATAACAGGTTTAGGTGAAACCATGTTAACTGTTGGATGTTTTTATCGACTATCCGACTGAAACGCACGAATCTGCGAAGCATGGACGTCAAAGAAGATTCGAATGCATCTACTGACAGAGGGCGAGTATTGCTAACCTATAGTTTTAGATTATCGATCAGATGGGTTGCCTGCATTCAAAATTCAACGTGTGAGTTTGCTTTCGTCTGTGGCTCCTATTAAAAGCACGCGTGCCGTCTGAATGTGCGTGAAACTTGATCGTCCCGTAACGGCATTGGCCACTGAACTAGTAACAGGGACGCTGAGAGAATCAGATTGCTTGCGGTATGGCTTATGTTAGTTCGAATCATCACAAATTGATCTTTGATGACCTCCTTTGCAGTAAGAGCTCTTCCTATCTTCGAGCAGTCTTTGATAGTATGGCCTGAGACAAATAAAACATCGATTTCTCAATCTTAGCACCCTGAAGCGGTCTGGAATATCCTTTGTCCTCTGCCAGCCTTGTTCGAACGGGCTTGTTTGGAGTTAATGTTGAGAGTTGCTGTTGCAGGAGATAATATGCCTGACAGATCAGATGTGATTGTGAATGGTGTATCCCTACGTGCCTTTTGTGCAGTAAGTGCACCACCGACTTCTTTCCCTGAAAGTTCCATTAAACGTAGCACGCCTCCTTCGGATAGCTTCCCTCTCTCTTGACGTTGATTTTCCCCCTTCGGCAAATGTCTGCGAGAAAAGCGCGCAAAATGTGTGAGGATAAGCATAAGCATTTACATTCTCACCCAAGGCTTACAGAGCTTGGATGTGTTTATTTCTATGAATGTCTTATTAAGAGTTTCAGGACATTCAACTGATTCTTCTAAATAGTCTAAGTGGGTCTGTACTATACGACTGCAGTCACTATATCTTGCCTGATGAATTCTTTTAGTGTCTTCGCAAGCAGAAGCAACCGTTGCTATCCCATGGAGCAGTTGTTTGGCCTCACCTACGAGGTATGGTCTCAGGAACACGTGTGTATTAATAGCTGGCACGGAAGCATTCTTATCGATACAGCTTTCAGACTGTTCCAAAAATCTGGGCCAGCTCTCAATATTTCCAGACAATGGTACGAGCCTAATAGACGGTAACGACATTGACGTAGAGAGTTTGAACCACAGGCGAGACTCGATCAGTTGCACATGATGTCACAGTAGGAGTAGATAATTTTTTTCTTTGTACCCCATTGGGCCTTGAAAGTTACTATTGGCGTGTCATCTGAAAATTATTCAATCACGGATACTAGACACGTGATAAGCTTTCTCTGGCAAGATCTTTTTCTTTTCAAGCTTGTATCTCTTCAAGAGACATTGATGTTCCTAGCTTTTAAATAATACGCTACGCTTGCTGTCAAAATACTCCACTGTTTCAAGTAAGCAAAGAATGGCTGCGTGAAGCATCTCGCTGCTGTCCAGAGATGCTAATGCCTACAGTGTGCACCAACTGACGAGCAATTTTAAATTACATACGCATAACCGTATGATCTTCTTTTGTCTAGACAAGACACTTCCTAGTGTTTTCCTAATTGCAGTAGCAGCTCCACGGGCCATGCTTAGTTTTTTCCAGCCGCAAAAACAGTGGGTAGTGTCAATAATATTCCGTACAGTGTGCATACTCTACAGCGTGTACTTGCGTCATACCTTTTTAATATTGTAGCAGCTGAATCATCCGTTAGTGGCAAGAAAGGGGCGGTGTATCATTCAGTGATTGCCCACGAGCTCCCAGTTCCCGGGGTTTCGCCGCCAGAAAATGCCACCGTCGAGTTGAGAGAGTAATGAAGTGCAAGCCGATCACATTAACAGAGTGTTTATTTAAGAAATGTAACAACAAGGGAGTCAACGATATTATACAAACACTGGTACAAAGCAAAGTGCTCAGGACAACAATATACAGCGACGCTGATGGTCCACACTGACCTCTCTCTCTCTCTCTCTGTTTTATGCGCAGATGGACGGCCCGTCTACCAGCAGCACGTTTCTGCCAGTGACCTCCGTTACTCCCAAAGTTTCACTTCTTGATATCAGGCTGTCTCCCTGTGTCTGTCCTTCCTCCCCTACTCTGCCCAGATATTATACGAGGGTGAGTCAAATGAAAACCTAAAATTTGTAATAACAAATCGAAATTTCGCGCCGTTATCCTGTAAGTTGGTAAGCGTGCTACAAACAGCGTGCAGAATGTCCTGTAGGGGGCAGCATAGTGCAGATGCACACATCCGTCGCAGTATCAGTATAAAGATGGCCACCCCTCTTGCGACTTGCACCAGGGAAGAACAGCGTTCTGTTATTCGGTTTTTGCGTAGTGAAGGTGTGAAATCTACTGAAATTCGTCGACGAATGAAGGTTCAGCACGGTGATGCATGTTTGTCACAGCAGCAAGTCTACGAATGGAGTTGGAAGTTCGCAAATGATGTGACTTCAGTTGAAGATGCCCCTCGTCCAGGTCAGGAACGACGAGTTGTGATTCCACAGAACATTACAGCAGTTGAAGCCATAGTGAAGGATAACCGCCGAGTGACACTGAATGACATTGCAGCATGAAGAATGAAGAGCCGCGAAGGATCAGCCGAGCGGTCTAGGGCGCTGCAGTAATGGACTGTACGGCTGGTCCCAGCGGAGGTTCGAGTCCTCCCTCGGGCATGTGTGTGTATGTTTGTCCTTAGCATAATTAAGAATAAGTAGTGTGTAAGATTAGGGACTGATGACCTTAGCAGTTAAGTCCCATAAGATTTCACACACATTCGAACATTTTTTGAAGATGAAGCGGTACGCAACGTGCTGCATGGGTAGTAGCGCGGAATACCAAAAGAGTTTTTTTTTTTTTTCTACAGGAATTTGCCCACCTTGTAAGCGCTGGAGGACTTGCATTGAGCTTGGGGGAGACTGTGTTAGAAGTGATACAGCTTTGTACCACTTCTGCACAATAAATAATATTTAAAAAATATTTAAGGTTTCCATTTGACTCACTCTCGTACATACGCACCGTATAGTTAACGCCTTTGGTAACACAGTCGAATGACGACTCAGTCATAACATAGCGTAATCGATAACGTGACACGGTTCCTCCTCCCTCCTCCCTCCACCCCTCTACCCCTTAAGCTCATAGTACCGTCGGCACTGGGGATAAGAAACACCTTCATCTAAGGGCCTTATACCTCAACCCAGAGAGGATCAACCACAACAGAATAAAGTTTTACACATCGACCATGGCCTAATATCCTGGAAGTTTTAAGTGACGTCAGTACCAGCCGTGAAGTACAACATTCTGAATTTAATACTAAAACCATGATTTTGATACATATTCGCAATTCACGTGGCTGGAACCGGACCAGATTAATTAATTTATGCCGCTTTTGTCCGTGACACACGCACTCTACGAAGTTTCCATGAACTCACACTCCGTGCTAAAAAAGACACTGGGGTTAACAGTTTAATGACTTAACACAGAGCCGGACGGGGTGGCCGTGCGGTTCTAGGCGCTCCAGTCTGGAACCGCGCGACCGCTACGGCCGCAGGTTCGAATCCTGCCTCGGACATGGATGTGTGTGGTGTCCTTAGGTTAGTTAGGTTCAAGTAGTTCTAAGTTCTAGGGGACTGATGACCTTAGAAGTTAAGTCCCATAGTGCTCAGAGCCATTTGAACCATTTGAACTTAACACAGACCGGCATATCTGGGCAACGTTTTACTCGTAACCTTATCAGCTCAGCTACTGACTGCCCAGGAATTATTGACAAAAACCTGGTCGCTTTTACCGTCATGGCTCATATCCCGTGTTCGTAAGTTTTTGTCTTTCTACGATGCGGAGCTAATACGTTAGCCATTCCTTTACGTTAGATTTTCCATGATATTGGCAGTATCATTGTTCTCATAGAGTAAATGTTTCACCGTCGGTAGTAAAACAACGGCGAATTACTTGTGTAAGCCAACTTCAACTTAGCCGTGGGGGTCCTATGACTCTCGTGACTCACAGTATTAAAGGCATAACTTAGCCACTAAATGTGTTGGTCTGGTCTCGTTTGATCTTTATGGTGGTACGTAATAAACTCCGCCTTGAGATTACGATTTAGCATTTCAGTAAAGGAAGGTTGTGGATAGTAGGGTGTGGTTGTTGCATGGCTAATGGTGGGACTAAAACAAAATGTTTTAAATTAAATTAACATGGTGTGACATAATTTTGATATTCTTGCTTTAAATCTTCAAAGGCCTTTTGAAGACTCCCAGGATTAAAGCACCGTTTGCTTTCGCATCAAACGTGATCACTAGCTCAGATGTTTATCATTCATAACGGATGCATTCCAAATCCATGCTTCATGAGCTAGGGCTCTGGCGCTGCTATCAACGGACAAAGCTCTTGTCACAACAATGGCTACCTCACCTCCAGTTGCCGCCGCTCTCCGTCCCTCTCTCTCTCTTTCTCTCTCTCTCTCCCGTGCGCAAAGGAACGGTTAGTCTCGCAACGTCTCTCTGTCGGACACCCCCGTTACTTCCAAAACTTCAATTCGTACTTGCCACACGTCTCTGTTTCATTCTGTGACTGACCTCCCCTTTCATACCTTCCAGCGATTATACACTGAAGCACCAAAGAAACTGATATAGGTATTCAAATTCAGATATATGTAAAAATGCAGAATACAGCGCTGCCGTCGGCAACGCCAATATAAGACAACAAGTGTCTGGCGCACTTGTTAGATCGGTTACTTCTGTTACAATGGCAGGTTATCAAGATGTAAGTGAGTTTGAACGTGGTGTTATATCGATGGGACACAGCATCACAGCATTACCGAAGTAGCGATGATGTGGGGATTTTCCCGTACGATCATTCCATGTGTGTACCGTGAATATCAGGAATCCGGTAAAACATCGAATCTCCGACATCGCTGCTGCAGAAAAAGATCCTGCAAGAATGGGAGCGACGACGACAAAAGAGAATCTTTCACATGACAGAAGTACAATCCTTCCCCCAACTGCTGCAGATTTCAGTGCTGGGCCATCAACAAGTTTCAGAGCGCGAACCATTCAGCGCAACATCATCGATATGGGCTTTGAGAGCCGGAGGCCCACTCGTATGCCCATTATGACTGCAAGACACTAACCTTTACACCTCGCCTGGGCCCGTCAGCACCGACATCGGACTGTTGATGACTGGAAACATGTTGCTTGGTCGTACGAGTCTCGTTTCAAATTGTATCGAGCGGATGGACTTGTACGGGTATGGAGACAACCTTATGAATCCATGGACCCAGCATGTCAGCAGGGGACTGTTCAAGCTGTCTAGCAAGCTGTCTAGCAGGTCCTCAAAACGCTCTCGGTACAGTCGTTTGACTATTGAAAATGGTTCCAACAAATCACCACTAGAAAACACTGTTCTGTATCACAATAACTCAAGATGTAAAGTAATAGCACGATTCTACAAATATCAGGGAACACCTTATGACAGATAAGGCTGTCCTTAAGGCTTGTAGGCTCACATTTATTACAATAAATGACATACCTGAAATGTTACCACTGTCATTATTACGTCAGATAGGTAATGCACGTAGTAAGTTCGTCGTATTCATGATTTCCTCTTCAAAGTAACATACCGTACTTATTATTTAACACAAAATGACATTAAAAATTTAAGTTATTCACGAGCTGCTGGTTGAGAATATGTATAACCTTCAAATGACACGACGAACCGTCTCGTTCTGCATATGGATTCAAACCCAGGTCATGCACACTAAGCAAATATTAGGTGACTGACGGAAACTAACAGACGTTCCTAACTAGGCATACAGAAAGTGATGTATCTCGATTTTAGACTGTATCAGTAAGGAAATGTCAACATTAAATTACATAACGTAAACATTTTTAACGGACGCGAATTCCTACCCAGTATCTATTGTCCCCGTTAACAAACTATGAGAGATGATAAATATTGCTTCTTCACAAGTAACTTACTTGAAATTCCGTGAGATAAAGCTTTGTGTTTGACAGGGATTCGAACCCAGAACCTAATCGAATTGTTATCGAAGCACAATTAACAGTGACATATCGGATTTTGTCGGCAGTAACAATATGTTTTAACTGAAATGCCGAGACGGCACATTAATTATTTCCATCCCAGGACTCCAACCCGGCACCTGTTCCTGTAATATTCTACAAAAAAAGAACGTTAAATATGGGTTTGTTACACCAGCAGCGACATGTGGGCATGTTTGAACTAGATATACTAAGACTAAGAGTTCAGTGCTGCCTGGTAATAAAACCCCGCACATATCGTTGTTGACTACATACAAAGAGACGTCAGCTACCGAATTTTTCTCCACCATCAGCTCGGAATAACATCCTTGAACTTTCACTGATCTCGCAAACAGTTCTTTATCTCACTGGGAGTCAAAAACGTCAGATAACGTTACTGTCGACAACGAATGAAAATACATTTAAAAAAATTATTATCCACCAGCAGATGGGTGTTCTCATGCTAGAGCTTGACAATACATAATGAAAACCTTAGTGCCGGTGATTTCCCTAAATCGCTCCAGGCAAATGCCGGGATGGTTCCTTTCAAAGGGCACGGCCGATTTCCCTCCCCATCCGCCCCTAATCCGGTGAGACCGATGACCTCGCTGTCTGGTCTCCTCCCCATAAACCAACCAACCAACCTTAGTGCCGGGCCACGATTCGATCCCATCCACGCACAATATGTGGATATATTGAGGAATCTGGAGTTTTGAACAAACAACAAATTGTAGACAAGCTGTAGTGTCGCGAAGAAATATCATGTTAAATGGGAATTTCAGACCACAATACCATTATACCTTCTTCACTTGGCATAGCCAGAGGAGAATTGAATCTGTCTCTCACTATCAAAAATCATCAGCAGAAGTTGGAACCGAACCCAGACCATGAGTATAAGAATCTATTAGAAATCCAACAGACCACTAAATCCTCTGCTCTATGGCATATTTTTCTGTTGTAACGCCGTTGCGCCACACTGGATGAGAACTCTGACACACAGGTTCCCTGTGGTGGTTTGCAGCATGTTCAGTACATTCGGCCATATGCATTATCACACAACACTGTGGAATGCGGAAGTTCTGGAGGAATTGTTGTTGACTTCTGGAGCTGCAGTAGCTGCGGTTCAGCTAGTAGGGTTACGGTCAGTGTAGTGCGCCATAGACAAAATGTCGCAAGTTCAAATACATTCACTGCTACATTTTTTAAAACGCAATTCTGCTGTCTGCTGAAGTTATCAATCTAATGGAACTTTGAACAGAATTCCCTTCACTTCTCAACCCAAAATAGTTGCATGTGGAAGAAGGGCCAACTACTGCGACATTTTGCTATTTTCAGGTTTAATACACCACCAGGCAGCAGGTTATGTATGGGGAGTGCGCATTGTGCCAAAATACGTCAGAAAAGTATTTTCTACATTGGCTGTCGTTTGGTAGTGGCATTTTATTCTTCTTCAAACCTTGTTTGACAGCTTTAACTCAGAACAAGTTTTCTACATGTAATCAATAAACTGCATGCGCATTGTCGGACTTTTATAGATATCATCAGCGAATTCGCATATATCGTTGGTGATTAATTTCTCTCTCATGTCTACTATTGTTTGAACAACACTGAAAGAAACCCTAAGAAAATTGTGCACTGTATTATAAGAAATGAAATAAAAATACCCATGGTAAGCTTATGGCGAAAGTCTGTTTTAATAAAGCTGAGTATGTGTACACAAGCGTGTCTCTGTTGGACCGAATTAGTAAATTACTACTCACTTAGATTTCGATTGGCTATTTGTTTAACTGGTATGTTGTGTCATACTCAAGAGGTATGCAAATGTAGCATTTCATAAATAAAGTTATGTATTCATAGAAACCCAAAATTTGCTTGTCAGCAACGGAAAGAGGCATTACCTGTTGTGCAGCATTGTAAGTTTTTCACCATTGCACTATGAGCCGAAAGTATTTTCTTGCGTTTTCCTTATCGATGTTTGATCTGACTGCTTGTAGCTCTTTCACAGAAGGGATAAAAGCATTTCAGTCAACGAGACTGGAATCACGAACCAGAACAGACGCCTTTTTTTTTTTTTTTTTTTTTTTTTTTTTTTTTTTTTTTTTTTTTTTTTTTTTTTTACAGGACAGCATGTTACCACAGAGCTAGCGCAGAGGTATGTGTCTTAGATTCCTTATACTACGTCAACTGTGAGTAGAACTCGTAAACCGCTATTTAAAGATTAGTTGCGATTTCCACGTGCTACGACTTCCCTGGGCTGAAAACCGTATATCGACAATCTTTTGTTACACCTCAAGCGATAATAACTCAGATTATTCAACGGAAATGAAAGGAAAAATGAAGGGAACTTTGAGGTTTCATTCCGTGCACATCAGGAAGTAACTTGTAGATCACAGAGTTGCCAAACATACCTTGCCTTGTTGCCAAAGCTCACTTACAGTACTAGCAGGAAGTAAACGAACCGATGTGTTCTACAGAGGGCTGGGAAGTGACCATAGCTGGCATCTCAAAGATACGGCTGGCATGGCCTGGAATACGTAATGTGTCTGATTCGCATTTCTGTAACTAGGGTTAGGGACTGGAGCGTAGTTACTTGTAACACTCAGAACTGACTGTAAACTAAGCATCATAAATCAGTAACTCACATAGTTTTTTTTATATTTCTTTCCTAAGTGTACTCATAACTGAGATACTCTTTCATGGACGTTTTCGTGCCTGGCCAATAGTCGAGCGCAACAAACAAATAAAAATAAAAAACAATGTTTGTGTGTGTGTATGTGTGTGTGTGAGAGAGAGAGAGAGAGAGAGAGAGAGGATAGAGAGAGAGAGAGAGATTTAAAAAAGAATGAGAGAGTAAATAATTGTTGTAAAATAATTGCATCGCGTTATGTAAAGAAAATGACACGTTTCACATCATTATGACATGTCGTATTCATGATCTATGGAACTAATATGTATTGAATCAAATCTAATCTAATCTAAGCTAATCTAATCATATTGATGATTAGCCACGAAGAGTTATGAATTACCGAAATTTTCGCGAATATTAGCAAACAAATCTAAACCTGAAAATAAAAGACCACAGTTTTTGTAATAAACCGGGACTCCTATCGAGATCCTTTCGTCTCTGTTAACTAACCACAAAAGATGTCTGATATACCTGCATTCATAAATAACAATGTGTGCATGCATTTAAAGATGAAGCCCATGGTGTGAAGTTCTGTTACGGAGATATGAACCCAACACATAATCGGATTGTTAACAAAGTAAAATCAAATGTTCTGTATCGCTTTTTCTTACCAGCTGCTGGGTGATGAATGTCAAACAAGGATACAAATTATTGTGCCTGAGCGACAATCTAACCGCACACCTACCGTCCTTCTTTTTCATCCACGAATATAGCTTAAGTATCAATTGGTTACTCACCAACAGTAACATGTGTGCGTTTCTGACCAGAAATAACGACACCTATTGCGAATGTTGGCAACACATGGACTGACATTAAAAACGCACTTTAATTTTCACCAGCAGGCCGGTGTGCACGTGATAGGGCTTGAAATGAAATTATGAATATTTTTGTACTGGATCAGTATTCGGACCCACATACTTACCTTCGAAGGAGACCTAGAGAAGATTGCAGTCTTGGGAAAAGGAACGAAATGACTGAACTATACTGTTCTGAGAGATTCAGATCCTCGAAAGAGGCGATACGAATTCAAATCACAGCCCAGCACCAAATTTTTCAGCGTCTGTAGTTCAATCAACTGCAAGTAAAATAAGAACCCTGTTCCTTTAAATGGCTATCGGTTCATCAAATAAAATAAAAATTTCTAATGTAAGTTAGGTTACTGGCGACAGTATTCCTGTTTACCATGACTTCCCCCTATGTCATTTCCCAATGTAAACCAGCTGTCCCCAGTTGTTAATGAAGGAACGTGATGTTTAATGCAGATTCTGAATTATAACGACTTTCTCTTGAGGTTACCAGAGGTAATGTAAATGTGTTTGTGCCTCTTAAAAGTAAATGCCTGAACCCACGCATGGCACCTGTGATAGTTCCTTCCACCAAACCATTGTGGCTACATTTCTCAGCCCCAAGAGTGTGCTGTAGTGAGTCATATGCTTAGCTTACAAAATTAGTCACGGTGGAAAAAATGCGAGTCTATTAAATGGTTAAGTAGAAACAAGCTTCTGACGCCGAGATTATGCTATTTTCATGTCGACACGATGTAAAGACTCTTCTAGGCATCATAGCCTAGATGTGAAGCCATTTTGAAATTTTCACTAATTAAGCAAATTTCTTAGTTCGTGAAAATCCTGTGTGAAATGTGAAGTTACCTGGTAATTCGATTATTACCGTCATTATTACTAGCATTTTCTTCATACCGATGTTGGAATACATGTGCTTGAACACCATTTAATGCTTTTTGATCATTATAGAGGTATTTGATCAAGAACAGATTCTTTCTTTTCATGTTAGTATCTTTTGTGGTTAGTTAACAGAGACGAAAGGATCTCAATAGGAGTCCCGGTTTATTACAAAAACTGTGCTGTTTTATTTTCAGGTTTAGATTTGTTTACTGAACTTTGGCGAAAATTTCGGTAATTCATAACTCTTCGTGGCTAGTCAGCAATATGACTAGATTAGCTTAGATTAGATTAGATTTGATTCGATAATTATTAGTTCCATAGATCATGAATACGAAATGTCATAATGTTGTGGAATGTGTCATTTTAATGAAAGATTTCTTTACATAACGTGATGCAATTATTTTACAATAATTATTTACTCTCCCATTCTTTTTTAAATCTCTCTCTCTCTCTCTCTCTCTCTCTCTCTCTCTCTTCCTCTATCCTCTCTCTCTCTCTCTCTCTCTCTCTCTCTCTCTCTCTCTCTCTTCCTCTATCCTCTCTCTCTCTCTCTCACACACACACACATACACACACACAAACATTGTTTTTTATTTTCATTTGTTTGTTGTGTTCGACTATCGGCCAGGCCGGAAAACGTCCATGAATGAGTGTCTTAGTTTGAAGTACACTTAGGAAAGAAATGTAAAAACAACTATGCGAGTTACTGATTTATAATTCTTAGTTTACAGTTGGTTCTGAGTGTTATAAGTAACTACGCTCCAGTCCCTAAACCTAGTTACAGAAATGCGAATCAGACGCATTACGTATTCCAGGCCATGCCAGCTCTGTCTTTCAGATGCCAGCTATGGTCACTTCCAGCCCTCTGTAGAACACATCGTTTCGTTTTCTTCTGCTAGTACTGTAAGTGAGATTTGGCAACAAGGCAAGATATGTTTGGCAACTCTGTGAACTACGAGTTACTTCCTGATGTGCACGGAATGAAACCTCAAAGTTCCCTTCATTTTTCCTTTCATTTCCGTTGAATAATCTGAGTTATTATCGCTTGAGGTGTAACAAAAGATTGTCGATATACGGTTTTCAGCCCAGGGAAGTCGTAGCACGTGGAAATCGCAACTAATCTTGTCCTTTAAATAGCGGTTTACGAGTTCTACTCACAGTTGACGTAGTATAAGGAATCTAAGACACATACCTCTGCGCTAGCTCTGTGGTAACATGCTGTCCTGTAAAAAAAAAAAAAAAAAAAAAAAAAAAAAAAGCGTCTGTTCTGGTTCGTGATTCCAGTCTCGTTGACTGAAATGCTTTTATCCCTTCTGTGAAAGAGCTACAAGCAGTCAGATCAAACATCGATAAGGAAAACGCAAGAAAATACTTTCGGCTCATAGTGCAATGGTGAAAAACTTACAATGCTGCACAACAGGTAATGCCTCTTTCCGTTGCTGACAAGCAAATTTTGGGTTTCTATGAATACATAACTTTATTTATGAAATGCTACATTTGCATACCTCTTGAGTATGACACAACATACCAGTTAAACACATAGCCAATCGAAATCTAAGTGAGTAGTAATTTACTAATTCGGTCCAACAGAGACACGCTTGTGTACACATACTCAGCTTTATTAAAACAGACTTTCGCCGTAAGCTTACCATGGGTATTTTTATTTCATTTCTTATAATACAGTGCACAATTTTCTTAGGGTTTCTTTCAGTGTTGTTCAAACAATAGTAGACATGAGAGAGAAATTAATCATCAACGATATATGCGAATTCGCTGATGTTATCTATAACAGTCCGACACTGCACATGCAGTTTATTGATTACATGTAGAAAACTTGTTCTGAGTTAAAGCTGTCAAACAAGGTTTGAAGAAGAATAAAATGCCATTACCACACGACAGCTAATGTAGAAAATACTTTTGTGACGTATTTTGGCATGATGCGCTCTCCCCACACATAATACAAAAGTTTCGAGATGCACCTGCTGCCTGGCGGTCTATTAAACCTGAAAATAACAAAATGTCGCAGTAGTTGGCCCTTCTACCACATGCAACTATTTTGGGTTGAGAAGTGAGGGGAATTCTGCTCAAAGTTCCATTAGATTGATAACTTCAGCAGACAGCAGAATTGCGTTTTAAAATATGTAGCAGTGAATGTATTTGAACTTGCGACATTTTGTCTATGGTGCACTACACTGACCGTAACACTACTAGCTGAACCACAGCTACTGCAGCTCCGGAAGTCAACAACAATTCCTCCAGAACTTCCGCATTCCACAGTGTTGTGAGATAATGCATATGGCCGGATGTAGACTTCTGAGGGACAGAAAGTTACAGCTTTTCTTTTGCACTGCACGACGTTTTCAACAAACAGATAGTGCAATAGAGTAGCTCAAGTGGAAGGGAACACTTCCTGTTTAAATTTCTGCATCCTACACTGTTGGCAGTTCTGTGTAGGTGGCAGTTACGTGATTTTATTTTTGTGTTTTGCAAAATAGAGTCGAATGTATGAAATGGGTATCCGAGGCAGCTAGTTCACGGCGATTTGGTCAACCAAGTAAATGAATGTACTGAACATGCTGCAAACCACTACAGGGAGCCTGTGTGTCAGAATTCTCATCCAGTGTGGCGCAAAGGCGTTACAAAAGAAAAACGTGCCTCAGAGAAGAGGAGTTGGTGGTCTGTTGGATTGCTAATAGATTTTTAAACTCATGGTCTGGGTTCGATTCCAACCTCTGCCAATGATTTTTGATAGGGAGAGACAGATTCTATTCTCTTCTGGCTACGCCAAGTGATGAATGTATAATGGACATTGTGGTCTGAAATTCACATTAAACATGATATTCCTTCTCTACCAATTAGACATTAGTTTGAACCACATTAAAGTCAGGAATGGCGACATGTAGAAACTCTATCACCAGCAACCTTTCTCATACTACACATTTATTTCTAGTGACGAAACAAATGCTATGTAATGTCACAAGACAGATATTCCATTCTTTTATATGAGCTTCTGTAAGTCGATAAATTTGGTTCTGATGGTGGTGGTGGTTGTTGGGATGTTTAAGGGGGACTAAACAGCTAAGGTCATCAGTGGTTCTGAACTGGAAATTAAATTCAGACTGCCCTTAACGCGGAATTTAATCCCTTCGCGACAATACAGTTCGACTACAATTTGTTGTTTGTTCACAACTGCAGATTCCTCAACATCTCCACGTACTGCGCGTGAATGGGTTCGAATCGTGGCCCGGCACTTAAGTTTTCATTGTGTATTATCAAGCTCTATCATGAGAACATCCATCTGCTGGTGGATAATAATTTTGTTTTTTAATGTATTTTCATTCGTTGTCGACACTGACGATATCTGACGTTTTTGACTCCCAGTGAGATACAGAACTATTTGGAAGATCAGTGAAAGTTCAAGGATGTTATTCCGAGCTGCTGGTGGAGAAAAATTCGGTAGCTGACGTCTCTTTGTATGTAGTCAACAACGATATGTGTGGGGTTCGATTACCAGTCAGCACTGAACTCATCGTCATATTATATCTAGTTCAAACATACCCACATGTCGCTGCTGGTGTAACAAACCCATATTTAACGTTCGTTTTCTCTAGAATATAACAGCGCCAGGTGCCGGGTTGGAGTCCTGGGAAGGAAAACATTAATGTTCCGTCTCGGCACTTCAGTTAGAACATATTGCTACTGCCGAGAAAATCCGATACGTCACAGTTGATTCTGCTTCGATAACAATCCGATTAGGTTCTGGGTTCGAATTAGTGTCCAACACAAAGCTCTACTTCACGGAATTTCAAGCAAGGTACTTGTGAAGAAGCAATATTTATCATCTCTCGTAGTTTGTTAACAGGGACAATAAATACTGGGTAGGAATTCGCGTCCGTTAAAAATGTTTACGTTTTGTAATTTAAAGTCGATATTTCCTTACTGATACTGTCTAAAATCGAGATACATCACTTTCTGTATGCCTAGTCAGGAACGACTGCTAGTTTCCGTCAGTCACGAAATCTTTGCTTAGTGTACAGTCTTAGACATAAAAACTGGCTGCCGGCCGGCCGCCACAGAGACGAAGTCCGAGTCGTTCACTTAAGGTGGCCAATAAAACTGGCCGCCCCTGACAACTCTAAGTCCGGCCATCTGCACAATCTGGGAACACCGTAAGATGCGGAAGTATTAGGAGGATGTGTTATCTACTTCCGATGTGTGCTCGCACTGTGTGAGCCCGTGGTCTAGCGGTAATAGTCGCGGATTCTGAACTGATGGTCGCCTGTTCGCGTCCACCCATATGTATTTTTTTTTTTTTACTACATTTCGGCCCTCGTATAAAGTTATGAGTCTGATTGAACATCGAACATAATTCGCTTGACATTCTACCCACCAGCAATAACAAGTATTCCAGAAACAATTCCGCAGGTCAGCTCGTGGCTGCGCCGCGATCATAACAGCTTACGCTCGAGCGTTTCCTCGCGCTGCAGCGGCTACCGGCCACCGGCCAGACGCCACCCGCCGCCTGAAATCCGGCGCCGCCCATGTGAACGCGGCGCGACGCTGTCAGTATATGTTTTAACTGTCATTTTCGAATTTGAAGTTATAGTTATCATCTTGCAGTTAAGCATTGCATTTTGCATACTTGAAAATCATGACTACGGTTAAGCATTGTAAAATTGAGTCGCAAGTGGAAGAAGGTGTAACATCTGCAACACAACGTTTAATTTTGCTATAACAGAGGGGTGAATGCAGAGGAGGCAACTAGAAAGATTTGAACTGTGTGTGGAGCGAGTGCTTTAGGGAAAAATACGCCAGAAAAAGATATTCTTGTTTCAACAAAGATCGTTCTGGCATGAATGATTTTCCACATTAAGGAAGTCTCGACTACTGATACATGTGATAGATTACCATTTCACCATCATGCGACATTTGCAATCAACAGGCAAAGTTCAGAAGTCTGGCGTAGGAGTACTGCATGCTCTAACTCGAAACAACAAAAATCATGGAGTGACTATTATTGAACGTCATCAGGTCGCTCATTGAGCATTCGTATGCAGTACTGTTGTTGGTGACGTGTTATGATGCCTTTATCGTTAACTTCCTAAGAAGAAATGAAAGGCTGAGCCCCACCAAAAGACGTAAACTCGAGCAAAGAGTGGTGTGAACATAATATTTTACATCTGATAGCTCCAAAAGTGTGTTTTGGGCTACGAATTCTGCCCCACGGGGTGTGTGCAACACAGCTGGAATTTGTTGCCAACAACTAAGACACCTTTTGGTGGCAGTGTCAGGAAATCGAGCAACAAAACTACATCACCTGTGCTACTGCATGATGACGCACTCTGTTGATTTGAGAAACAAAACTGTCCAGGAGATTGATAGTAAAGTCGTCTCTCAGGCATTTGTATTGATAGGGAAGTCCTCTCTCAAGCACATGTCCCTCTCGTCATATATTCGTAAAAATTTACCTTTCCCGCTCTTGATCGATCAACCGTCAAGGCAATTCATTTCTAGACGAAAATACTCTTAAAACTACACTGGGGTAATGACATCGTTAGAACTAGTGGGTTTCTACGGGGGTAGAATTTGTAAACAACATTAGCATTGTCAGATTGTTTTACATATCGTGAAAGAAAATTGTGTTCCTGATTAATTTCTCTTTGGCGGTTACTGATGCGTTTAGTAAACTAATGGAAAATTTAATTAAAATATTCACTGTACTAATACAAATTAAATTCAGCTCACTACAGTAACAACACGACGGCAGTCTATCTTAATAAAACATTAAGTGTCTATAAGACGATTGATCCTATTTTAACGCGAATTAGTAGGATATTACCGAATTTTGACATCGAAAAGATCTGTATTTACTTCATTTCGTGTCTCATTCGCAAGTATTACGAAAATGTGTCATTTCATAGATAAAATTATGTATTCGCAACAGAAAAAATATGTAGTTAAAAAACAAAAGTGGCATTATGAATTTGGCAGTACCGTAAGGTTTTCGTTCTGACACTAACAAGGAGAGGCCGCCAATTGTGAAATTCAGATTCGATTCATACTGCGCATAACAAAAGCTCATGGCCAGAGGTGTAATGTGGCAAAGCACCAAGATGCACTTCTCAGCCGTTGTCGAGAATATATATATATATATATATATATATATATATATATATATATATATATATATATATATATATATTAATTACAAATAACAAATACTAAAAAAAAGTTGCATGGCGCGAGGTTCGATCTGGCGACCTTCGGATTACGAACCCGAGTGCTTACCGCTGCGCCACGACGCTGTAGGAAGTTACAAAACGTAGAGAGTATTTCACGTCAACGGTTTCTTTTAACCGTCGATCACACCTCTGGCTATGAGCTTTTATTATGCGCAATATGAATCGAATCTGAATTTCACAATTGGTGGCCTCCCCTTGTAAGGGTTCCTGAAAGCAGTAAGACCAATTTTGCTCGAGCGTTGTCTTACGATTCCCTTATTGAGTTCGTATCTGCCTGCTTGTAGCTCTGCTACAAAAGAATTAAGAATCTGGCTTTCAGCGAGTCTCGAAAAGCGAACGAAAGCAGCTTGCACCTGGTAGCCAAGCATGTTACCTCAGAACTGGTTTTTTCCTAAAGTGGTAAGACATCCTTTTGAGGTTCAATTGTTGGCAAATGTCAGTCAGACATGTGCCGTTGGTCTAAACGTTTCGGTGTGTTGAATTTGTACCAATGATTTTTCTACAGGTTTTTTCTGTCCCAAATAGAGAGTTCAAGTCTCCCATTAGTATTTTCACGTCATCTTGGTGAATTTTGCTCACAGTATTTTGAGTGTGTTCCAGAATTTTTTCGACATTTTCAGTGTTTTTCTTATTTTCGATGTTGGTGGGGACATGTGCATTGATGAGTTTATATTTTTTACTGGGGCTCTTAATGGGCATAGTCATAAGTCGGTTGTTGATGGGGAGGCCGCGGTGGCCGAGCGATTCTAGCCGCTTCAGTCCGGAACCGCGCGACTGCTACGGTCGCAGGTTCGAATCCTGCTTCGGGCATGGATGTGTGTGATGTCCTTAGGTTAGTTAGGTTTAAGTTCTAGGGGACTGATGACCTCCACTGTTAAGTCCCGTAGTGCTCAGAGCCATTTGAACCATTTCATTGTTGATGGGTGTGATTTCTTTGACAGAGTTGATGATAGATCTGTGTTCAAGAAATTCAATGCCAAAGATTGGTACGCCTTTCGCTACCTTTTGTTGTATTTTGCTCTTGAAGATTCAATGGTTTCCGTAATGCAAGGATTCATTGTCAGTTAGTCATGGTTCTTGAAGAGCAAGGGTGAGAATTTTTTGTCAGTCGATTTCTTATGTGAGATTATTTAGTTTTCGTGTTTTGATCAGTGTATCGATGTTTAGTTTTCAAGTGCATGTTTTCTGCTAGTAGGGAAATTTACCAGAGATCTTCGATATTCTCTGCCGTGCTAACCTGGACTCCCCAGAATCCGAAAATCCGACTGCCGCCTGTCGACAGGCGGGTTGTGTACCACCTGGGGTAATGTTGACTTTGCTTGCATAGTTCATGTTTGTTTGTGTCTCATTGGCTTGGCCTGGGTGATTCCAGGACCGGACACGACCATAGGGTGTTGAAGCCTTTGCAACCAAATATTTTCAGCTGAGCTCATTGAGCTGACAGACGGTGACCAGAGTAGGGGTGATTTTCACTCAGACGTGTCTGGATTTTGGGTTCAACGGATTGAGTAGCCGTTCAGGATTGTGTTAGTATTTGGTTCACCCCAAGTATTTGATTTCCTCGGTACCATCCATATGGGGAAGGGTTTCCCCTATCCGCCACACTGGATTTATTATTATTATTATTGTCATTATGTAATCAGCAAATCCGATATGGTGTATCTTCGAAAAACTGAAATAGATGTGTATTGTTCGATTCAGTATTTCCATCACATAAATATAGATTATAATTACGTTACATTGCTGCTAGTAGACATATTTCTCACTTTAGCTTAGACAGTTGCTACCTGTTACACCATCATAGGAATTTAAGTGCGCAGCATTGTTGCAATACAGTCGTTCCAATTATACGATTTCTGTAGTTTCATTTCGATACCAGATCGTACTAATCGGATTCAGTCAGTCAGTCTTAATGTGGATACTCGACTACGACCCTCATCATATGATAGGCTGGGTAAACCACATTCTTAATCGGACTGTTGAATCTAGATCACTTATGTATGACAGGGTCTGAATTCTTAAACACTGTGGAAAATAATAATCCAATGTGCTTATTACAAACACGTTATTTAAATATAAATATATGAACCATCACGCTACACTGTCGACAACTTAATGAAATCAATGCCCCTACGCCTGCGAGAAATCTTACGTAATGGCCGTTGGTCGGTTGGTTACTAAAAGTATAGTCCACAAAACCCATGTGGACAATTTTCTGATAATCGGCCAAGCTTTGCTTTGTCGCAGCTCTTTACCATAAAAGTCCATTTAATTTCGGTCTCCTCCTTACAATTCTTGCAAGGTAACTGAAAACTCTCATCCACTCGACGCCAACTGAGGAATTGACTTGTGCATGTGTTGTTCAACACACAGTAGTTGTCACCCTCACTGGTATCAATGACTGTTTGTGTGTGTGTATGTGTATTTTCGTGTTCACGCACAATCTGAATCAATACTAGTAACATTAGAGAGACAACCAACAATAAATGTTGCATCAAATATGACTGTAAAGTATTTTAATGCGATGAAACTGAATTTTTACCCAACCCACGTCCTGCGTATTACTTTAAGTAAGATGTATTAACTCCATAGTATCGTTAGCAGAGACAGTGCGCTCTTGTTGTCGAGGCTCGCGACAAGTACAGCGATTAGCAGTGCCCAATGCCGCCGCGCTTTGTTTATGCTGGCTGAGCGTGGACACTGCAGCAGACGCTTCGCCATAAACACAAGGAAATCACCTTGGTTCTGACAGCAGTGAGCGGATATCACTGCCTGCGAGTTCTTATAGTAACCAACGTGAAACTCTACTCACAGGTGCCATGGAGCAATTGCAACGGGTATCATGTCATTAGTCATCAGAATATCAACCAGTGATGAAGTGTCCACTCTATTTGAATCTCACGAAAACAGGAACCTTATCAGAAAGGAATGTGAGGTGGTATTAAAATTTATCCAACATGCAAAAATTAACTGCAGGGTTTTCATGTATGCAGTAGTAGCACACAAGGAAATATTATGTCTTGGAAGCGTGTATTTCATTTCCTCTTCTCATATTAACGCCCTTGTTTTAGTATGAAGTGAGAAAATAAACACGAAAAACTAAAGTTCCTGAGAAGTATTTAAGTCATTATCTCTTCTCATATCACAACGTTTGTTTTAGTATGAAGTAAAAAAATAAATAGTTTAGGGTTCTGAATCATAGTATGACACCAGATTCTTACCGTAGGCGCTATCGGAAACGCAAAAACAGGGAGCTGTCCATCCTTTTGTCCAACAGGCTGTTTCCTTTCATGCCTTACTCTCGCTAGGAGATTCTTATTTAAGGACTTGTGGGCATCAAGTTCTTCAGCAGAATAAGCCTTATCTTATTGTGCTAATTACGGTACGGAAAAAAATGCAACAAAGACGAGTTCCCCTGAAGCAGTGAGGATATTTGCACATGTCTTTATTCAACAATGACTGCCAGCTGCCACAACACTTCACAGAAACCATGCGGCAGGCAACACAACTGTGCGTGCGCTTCAGACTTCATTCAGTAAGCCGTCAGGAGATGGATGGAAACGTCAAATTAACGTCGCTTTCCGAGTCGTACTCAATCCAGAATGAGGTGTTATTAAGGTAGTTGAGCGTTCTAGCAATTACACTTTCATAATTCCAATATGAGTATCCCGACAGCCAAAAGAACCCGTTAGTGTGAAACCATCGGGAACTGCATTAATAGCAAACTGCAAGAACTTGAGGCAATACGTCGACTCTTTTCTTCGCTGGGTGACCTATTACTGTTATTTAGGATTCTCTGTGTCCTAGTCGTAATGTAAATGGAACTTCAGAGGCGCTTTCCGCTATTCTTGACAAACATAGCAACTTGTAATCACTGCGAGTTACAACTGCGTGATGATAATGGTTCAGGTTGTCAATAGTTGTGGTGATGCTATGCTGTCAAACTGCTTACAGTAACGTTAATGTTGGCGCACATAATTTAGCGCTGACTACCTACTTAAGTAAAAATAGTGTTGTAGCGTCGTCGCTTCCCTTTATTTATCCTCAGCTTGAGTAATACAATTTTACGAACATACTACACCATTCGCGAGCTGCTAATGATACAGTATGACTACAGAGGTCATCGTGCGGGTATTACATTAATTCTGCAATGAATTGCTTAGCAAATATTACCCTCAGCTCTGCAGCTGGAATGACTCATTACACAGGTACTCTACGTTGCATTTGGTTAAGTGACCAGTTCGCTGCAATCCTGCTTCTACTGTTCGTAAATACTACTATATACTTAAAAAATGGTTCAAATGGCTCTGAGCACTATGGGACTTAACTTCTGAGGTTATCAGTCCGCTAGAACTTAGAACTACTTAAACCTAACTAACCTAAGGACATCAGACACACCCATGCCCGAGACAGGATTCGAACCTGCGACCGTAACGGTCACGCGGTTCCAGACTGTAGCGCCTAGAAACACTCGGCCACCCCGGCCGGCATACTTGTATGCTGACCATCCGTTATTTGACTAAATATGAACTACAATCTGATTCGCATATATATGACATGGGTTATCGCCGGCACAAAGTAATGACTAAGGGTTGGATGCCGTTGAAGTCCCGTTACATTGATGGCAAGACAAATGTTCGCAAATCTCCTGTGCTGCCTCAAAAAGCAATTGCATCTTAAGTATCGGAGGACCGACGTCCACACTGTCACAGCGCGTTGAAATACAGCAACGATGGCAGGTGAAAATTTGTGACCGACTGGGCTTCGAACCTGGACCTCCTAGTAACTAGACAGACGTGCTGATCACTGCACTATTATTAATTTTTTTTTATAGTTTGAGAAGACTTTCAGCACCAGGTAGGCGGAGGCAAAGAAGGCAGGTGTCGCAGATCCGAGGTCTCGCCGCAATGCTTCCCCTGTACTTGTCACTGAGCAGCTGCACTAATCCCATGTATTCCATGTTTGCACCCATATATTCCTTTAAATTGAAGTAGTACTTAAGGTGAAATAAATTACAGTTGCCGCCTCCAATGGCGTGCGTTCCCTGTAGAACATAACTATCACTGTGAAAAGGGTGACGGAAAAACACGTAACAAACGTGTCATTCAGCTATATATTCATAATTTAGGTTATTATGCACTGGATGCATATGAGGTCTGTAAGGAAGCCATATAATTTTCAACAAATAAAAGAAATTTCGGCGTCGGATGGGTTTTGCCAAATTAGAACAGTTCTGATCTTAGAACCAACATAAAAGAATATTCCAGAAATAAAAAAAGTGAAAGAATAGTATTCTGCATCTAATAAATAAACTGTCCCCCTTTTTGTAGCCCACATAAGGTAATAGATAAAAAAATTTGATACCATTCCTTATATTTGCTATTCTTCTTCAGCTCAAAATGTTCTTCTTCGACATAAAACATGTACTCTTCTAAGTTCTAAGTTCTGCTTGTTACGACGTAAAACCCAAACGATCCCAGATACCACGAATAACTGCTATTCGTAACATTTCTAGTCGGGTTGTAAAGCTTTCGTTACCGGTATATGACATTCTGCGGTTCTGTTGATAGTGCTAATTTCTTCCTAGCCCAGTTCCAAATTCTGATTCTATTTTTGCATAAGAAGATGTGCGGTACAGTTTCTACCAGCCGACATTTGTGGCAGTATGGAGATAGTATAATTTGATTTTCGATAATCGTTCCGCTGTGGGTATGGTTTCGTTTACAACGTCGCACCATACCGCACTGACTCTAGTTGGCAGAATTGTATTGTTGTTATTTCTCCTGACGTTCCTCCAGTTTGTTGTAGGTTATTTTACCGGA
Source organism: Schistocerca piceifrons (assembly GCF_021461385.2). Lineage (NCBI taxonomy): Eukaryota > Metazoa > Arthropoda > Insecta > Orthoptera > Acrididae > Schistocerca > Schistocerca piceifrons. The sequence continues at coordinate 959,347,214 of NC_060138.1, forward strand.
ATTGGTTTTGTGAAGACGATGTCTGGTAATATAATAATCATAGACGGTTCCAGTGCTGGTTTGTGCTGGTGGAAGTCTTATACAGCTCCAATCGCCATAGTACTTTCGGATGTAATCTAGGCTGGCATGCTACATTAACAGGATCGTTCCTATACCCAGGATCTAACGAGAGGAACATAAGTTTCGTGATGCCTGTCTTAGTGGGATGTATTAGTTTAAAAGCACGTCTTCAATTCCAAGTCCTCCGGTTTGCCTCTGCAATGTCGCCGTGTGGAAAGATACTTTGAAGATATTTTGTTTCCACACATACCAAGAGGCTACAGCTAATAATTTATGTGCAGCCACCTGCGGTATCGGTAAGACTGCTGCAACATGATATATTTTGCTAAGTATGTATGTATTTATAAACTGAACTTTCTGCAGTCGGTCTAACGATCGCATGTCGTTGTCCTTCAACAAGGTTCCGATGACATTAAGTTTGCGCTTCCAGTTGTTCGTAAATATGCGCTTGGGATTCGCCCTTAACCACAATCCGAGTTCGAGCCTCCACTCGCTCGCGGATACACTGTATTCCCGCGATGGTTCGGACGATGACGGGCGTCTAGCACTGAAAACTTTCGATTACTCGTCGAGATCCAAATAATCATACAGGATGTTTCAGGAGGAATAGTAAATATTGTAGGAAGTGGTAGTATAGACAAATTGCAGAAAAAAGCCATATAACATGTGACCAACTTTTATTGCGTACATACAGCTGGGTTCAACGCATTTTCGTTTCGCATGTTGGTCCTTACGGCACCCTGTTGTCTACACTTCCTTGAAAATGAGCTTCCAGCGTTATTGGAAGAGTTTCATTTGGCTACAAGGATGCGTATGTTCCTTCAACATGACGGGGCTCCTGCACATTCTAGTCGTCAGGTGACACAGTATCCAAACCTAATATTTCCTGTAAGATGGATCAGTAGATATGGGCACTTTTCTTGGCCTTCAAGGTCGGTGGGCCTTATCGCTTTGGATTTTTGCCTGCGGGGATGGTTAAATGCGAAGTCTGCAAAGAAAAAGTAAACCCAAGAGCCGATTTGATCTTTCGGATTATGAATAGTGCAGCCCTCATAAAAGAACGCAAAGACGACCTCAGAAGAACTACACGTGGTGTTATCAAGAGAACTCAAATGTGCATTGAAGTTGGTGGGGGAAGTTTTGAAAATCAACTCTGAACGTCCTCATTTGCCTTTGCTTTGAGTTTGTTAGGGTTACGTACTAACAGCTGTATTTCTGTACTCAATAAAAAGTGGACGCATTTATCTGGAATTTTTTACGCAATTCGTCTGCTAAAATATCTATTGTTCCTCCTGAAACACCCTGTATATGGATATATATGTGTTGTCTGTTCTTTCTGACATGTCCGAAAGAAAAGACACTACGAATCCGGGTTCGAACCTGGTCAGAGACAAATTTTCATCTGACGCCGTTGTTCTATTTTAATGCCCATGACAGCCTGGACATATGTCTTTCAATCTTTAATTGTTTAACAAGGCTGTCTATTTCGATTCGTAGTGTCTGTTCTTTCGGAAATGTCCGAAAGAACAGACACACACACACATACACACACACATTTTTATCTTAAGTGCTATTCGTAAAATGTTCGGCAATTCAGTGATAGTGCCGGACTGGAGCTGCATCAGCCTACGTATTTCACTAGATATAGTTGTAATTTTCTGAACAATTCCTGTTTAAAAAATGACAGCGACAGTGCCTCTCATCGTTTACTTTGTCGGAAACCTGCTTCTTTCTGCCCTAGCCTATACTATAGCAATGAGTGATTGCTCACATTCTTGATACCTCACTGGACATGCTGCTGCAACTGTAGCCAAAGATTCAAATTCCGCTGGATAAGTATGTTTCAAGTCAGATGGTTTTGCTCCTCCCCTTTGTCATTGAAAACGATCACAACGAAATTAAGTATAGGTATCCTATGAAACCCTTGAGTTCATATTGCGGTGCTGTGAAGATGGAAAAAGTAGTTTTTCACAATTATCAGATGACAGATGGAATTTGTCAGATTCCACTAATTATGATTGCATTATTAACTGTTAGTTCACAGGCGCTTTTCTGCCGATAATTGTAACTGTTATTTGAATGTTAGAACTGGAAGAATAGAAACATCAAATTTTCGCCATATGGAATGGTCGAATTCATCTTAAGTCTTCACGTTTCGAGCAAAGGCAGAATGTCCGTCAGGAAAGCTGACAACAATAAACAAGGCCATGCCTGTCTTCTGGGGGATATGCCAATGACAGTGATCTCAATAACAATATTGTACAGCAAAGAGACATTGCCAACTCAACCACTGGAGAAGCTCCAAAATTATGAATCGCGTCTGGTGAATACGCTTTCAAGGTTTCGGTCCGATGAAGACAGTAAAACACAAATAATTGTCGCAGTATTAATTTATGACATATAGTTTGCATTCAGTACATCGATGTATTACAAGTAATTGCATTCTAGCTCCAAAACCTAGTTACAGAATGTGAATAAGACTCATTGACATATAATGAGGGTCTTGCGGCCCTAGCCACCCGCAACTTTGAGACGAAGCTACAGTCACTTCTGAGGTCACTCACAGAACTGATACTTGGCAACAGCGCAGAATATGATTGGCAACTCTGTGACCGACGAGTTACTTCCTTTATGGCATAGAACTATCCTGCTAAATTCACTTGATATTATCGTGTCATTTCAATTGAATACTGTGGGTGATTTTCTCTTGAGGTGTGACATAAGGAGATCAGTTAATGCTTTTGAGTCAACGAAAGTGGTTCCACACGGGAAATACAACTACTCTCGTATCTTATGTTGCGATTTATCTGCCATAGCGGCTACTGAGCCAGTAAGTACAGCAAAGGTCCGCACCTGTTCGCTAGCTCCTTGGTGAAGTGCTTGCCTGTTAGGTGCACGCTGCCTTTGTTCGCCTTTCAAGACTCGCTGAAAACCAGATCTTTTAGTTCTTTTGTAGCAGAACTACAAGCAGACAGATACAAATTCAGTGTGGGAATCGTAAGACAACGCTCTAGCAAAATTCGCCTTGCTACTTTTAGTAAACGTTAGTGTCAAAGCAAAAACTTTATGGTACTGCCAAACTCATAATGCCACTATAGTGTTCTGCCGACATATTTTTTGTTGTTGTGAATACGTAATTTTATCTATGAACTGCCACATTTTCACAATACTTGCGAAGCAAATCATGTGAAGTAACACTTCACCAACTTGTTGGGAAGGTGGAAGAAGCACTACCCTTTCTGGATGCTCTCTGTATCTTCCTGGATGTCGAGGGGGTTCTAGTAATACGATCTTCGAGTAAGTGGTTAAAGATGCAGAAGCTAGTGGTGAATGAACTCATAGATGAGCTGAATGCGAGAGACTACTCTTGAAAAGAATAAGCAGACGATTTATTGACAGTAAGACTCAGAAAATTTGCTAGTACTGTTAAACTTATGTGCACTGAAGATTACGGAAAAGTATTTAAAGACGAGCCCCACGAAAATTGGTGTAGTATTATTTATGGAGAAGCATGTCCAGCACACATACTGAGAAATTATGTTTCTCGATGAAACTGTAGAGAGACTTGTAGTGCATCTAGCGGTAGCCCTGGATGGAAAACTATTATGAAACCTCACATAAAGAATATGTTCCACTGCGAAAGATAATCGTATAAGTACTAGAAGCTGCTGTAGGGTAAACTGGGGTCTAAACCCAGTACGTACTGTATATACACCTCTGCAAAAAGACCAATGATAATTTGTTGGCCTACAATAAGAACAAAGTTGAACAGAAGGTGGCTGCTAGGGAGTCTGACAAACTACAGAGACTGCCGTGGTTTCACAAACAGATGGGATTAGCAGCCCTCTTAAAATGGATATTATGCTAGACGTGCCTCCAATACACCTGTGGCTTAAAATGGAGGCAGCGGCAGGGACACAAAGGCTAAAAATTGGAAATAACTGGATATAGTTAGAATATACGGAATCCCAAATCAGTATTGCTATGGCTGGGGAAATGCCGACTAAGTATACAATAGCTTATAGCTGTTTCAATAAATCTTGCCATGTAATAGTTGGAAGCAGGGAGCAGTGGAAGAACGAACCACAACACCGTGCAGGAGACATAATATAGTGGTTTACTGACAGGTCGAAAACAGATGAAAGTACCAGGTCTGGTGTACTGCCTAGAATCTCTTTAGGGATGATGGCCACAGTACTACACGGTATCTTCTATCAGCATGTGCACGGAGGAGAATTAGAGTAGACCCTACAAAAATCGTAACATCTACTTTTATTCAGGCAGCCAAGAAGCTCTGAAATATCTATCAGCCCCTGCAACTAGATCGAAGGTCGGTGCAGAATGCCATGAAGCACTTTCTTTCGGACATGTCCGAAAGAACAGACACCACACATATATATATCCATATACAGGGTGTTTCAGGAGGAACAGTAGATATTTTAGCAGGTGGTAGTGCAGACGAACTGCATAAAAAATTCCATATAAATGCGTCCACTTTTTATTGAATAAGCCGGCCGCGGTGGTCTCGCGGTTCTAGGCGCGCAGTCCGGAACCGTGCGACTGCTACGGTCGCAGGTTCGAATCCTGCCTCGGGCATGGATGTGTGTGCTGTCCTTAGCTTAGTTAGGTTTAAGTAGTTCTAAGTTCTAGGGGACTAATGACCACAGCAGTTGAGTCCCATAGTGCTCAGAGCCATTTGAACCATTTTTTTATTGAGTACAGAAATACAGTTGTTAGTACGTAACCCTAACAAACTCAAAGCAAAGGCAAATGAGGACGTTCAAAGATGATTTTCAAAAATTCCCACACCTACTTCAATGCACATTTGAGTTCTCTTGATAACACCACGTGTAGTTCTTCTGAGGTCGTCTTTGCGTTCTTTTATGAGGGCTGCACTATTCATCATCCGAACGATCAAATCGGCTCTTGGGTTTACTTTTTCTTTGTAAACTTCGCCTTTAACCATCCCCGCAAGCAAAAATCCAAAGAGGTAAGGTCCGGGGACCTTGAAGGCCAAGAAAAGTGCCCATATCTACTGATCCATCTTCCGGGAAATGTTAGGTTTGGATACTGTGTCACCTGACGACTAGAATGTGCAGGAGCCCCGTCATGCTGGAGGAACATACGCATCCTTGTAGCCAAATGAAACCCTTCCAATAACGCTGGAAGCTCATTTTCAAGGAAGTGTAGACAACTGGGTCCTGTAAGGACCAACATACGAAACGAAAATGCAGTGAACCCAGCTACATGTACGCAATAAAAATTGGATACGTGCTATATGGTATTTTTTCTGCAATTTGTCTATACTACCATCTCCTACAAGATTATCTATTCCTCCTGAAACATCCTGTATAATTACTCAGGTCTCGACGGGTCATCAAAAGTTTTCAGTGCTAACCACCCGTCATCGTCCGAAACCTCGTGGGAATACAGTGTGGCCTCGAGACAGTGGAATAATGGACCGGGGGAATTTGCGTCTGACGAGGAGCGCGTGTACATAGGTGCTGCAGTGAAGTTGGCTGCTGTGTCCCGACAGTGTCCACCGTCGGGGGTTCGAGTCCTCCCTCTGGCATGGGTGTGTGTGTGTTGTCCATAGAGTAAGATAGTTTAAGTTAGATTAAGTAGTGAGTAAGCTTAGGGACCGATGAATTAAAGCAGCTTGGTCTCATAAGTTCTTACCACAAATTTGCAAAACTGTAAATCCAAAATACTGCATCTCGGTTCTTACAATATTGCATTAGGTGCGCCCTGGTTAGATATAACTGAAGAGAGACTCCAACTGGGATTGTGGTTAAAGGCGATTCCCAAGCGCATGGCCACAAACAATTGGGAGCGGAAACTAAATGTCATCGGAACCTTGTTGAAGGACAACGACATGCGATCGTTAGACCGACTGCAGAAAGTTCAGTATATAAATACATACATACTTAGCAAAATGTATCACGTCGCAGTTGTCTTACCGATACCGCAGGTCACTGCACATAAAATATTAGCTGTAGCCTCTTGGTATGTGTGGAAACAAAATATCTTCAAAGTATCCTTCCACACGGCGACATTGCAGGGGCAATGACTTGCATAGGCAGAGGACTTGGAATTAAAGACGTGCTTTTAAACTAATACATGCTACTAAGACAGGCGTCACGAAACCTCTGTTCATCTCGTTAGATCCTGGGGATAGGAACGCTCCTGTTAATGTAGCATGCCACCCTATATTACGTCCGAAAGTACTATGGCGATTGGAGCTGTATAAGACTTCCGCCAGCACAAACCAACACTAGAACCGTCTATGATTATTATATTACCAGACGTCGTCTTCACAAACTAATTACGGTAAATTAACCTACAAAAGACTGGAGGAACGTCAGGAAAAATATCAACAACAAAATTCTACCAAGCAGAGTCAATGCCGTATGGTGCGACGTTGTAAACGAAACCATACTCACAGCGGAACGATTATGGAAAATCAAATTGAGACCATCTCCACACTGCCACAAATGTTGGCTGGTAAAAACTGTAGCGCTCATGTTCTTATGTGAAAATAGAATCAGAATTTGGAACTGGACTGAGAAGAAATTAGCACAGAACAGCAAGAAGTCAGATACCGATAACCGAAGCTTCACCACTCGACTAGAAATGTTACGAATAGCAGTTATTCGTGGTATCTGGGATCGTTTGGGTTTTACGTCGTAACAAGCAAAACTTAGAACTTAGAAGAGTACATGTTTTATGTCGAAGAAGAACATTTTTAGCTGAAGAAGAATAGCAAATATAAGGAATGGTATCAAATTTTTTTATCTATTGCCTTATGTGGGCTACAAAAAGGGGGACAGTTTATTTATTAGAAGCAGAATACTATTCTTTTACTTTTTTTATTTCTGGAATATTCTTTTACGTTGGTTCTAAGATCAGAACTGTTCTAATTTGGCAAAACCCATCCGGCGCCGAAATTTCTTTTATTTGTTGAAAATTATATGGCTTCCTTACAGACCCCATATGCATCCAGTGCATAATAACCTAAATTATGAATATATAGCTGAATGACACGTTTGCTACGTGTTTTTCCGTCACCCTTTTCACAGTGATAGTTATGTTCTACAAGGAACGCACGCCACTGGGGGCGGCAAATGTAATTTATTTCACCTTAAGTACTACTTCAATTTAAAGGAATATATAGGTGCAAACATGGAATACATGGGATTAATGCAGCTGCTCAGTGACAAGTACGGGGGAAGCATTGCGGCGAGGCCTCGGATCTGCGACACCTGCCTTCTTTGCCTCCGCCTACCTGGTGCTGAAAGTCTTCTCAAACTATAAAAAAAAATTAATAATAGTGCAGTGATCAGCACGTCTGTCTAGTTACTAGGAGGTCCAGGTTCGAAGCACAGTCGGTCACAAATTTTCATCTGCCATCGTTGCTGTATTTCAACGCGCTGTGACAGTGTGGACGTCGGTCCTCCGATACTTAAGATGCATTTGCTTTTTGAGGCAGCACAGGAGATTTGCGAACATTTGTCTTGCCATCAATGTAACGGGACTTCAACGGCATCCAACCCTTAGTCATTACTTTGTGCCGGCGATAACCCATGTCATATATATGCGAATCAGATTGTAGTTCATATTTAGTCAAATAACGGATGGTCAGCATACAAGTATGCCGGCCGGGGTGGCCGAGTGTTTCTAGGCGCTACAGTCTGGAACCGCGTGACCGTTACGGTCGCAGGTTCGAATCCTGTCTCGGGCATGGGTGTGTCTGATGTCCTTAGGTTAGTTAGGTTTAAGTAGTTCTAAGTTCTAGCGGACTGATAACCTCAGAAGTTAAGTCCCATAGTGCTCAGAGCCAATTGAACCATTTTTTAAGTATATAGTTGTATTTACGAACAGTAGAAGCAGGATTGCAGCGAACTGGTCACTTAACCAAATGCAACGTAGAGTACCTGTGTAATGAGTCATTCCAGCTGCAGAGCTGAGGGTAATATTTGCTAAGCAATTCATTGCAGAATTAATGTAATACCCGCACGATGACCTCTGTAGTCATACTGTATCATTAGCAGCTCGCGAATGGTGTAGTATGTTCGTAAAATTGTATTACTCAAGCTGAGGATAAATAAAGAGAAGCGACGACGCTACAACACTATTTTTACTTAAGTAGGTAGTCAGCGCTAAATTATGTGCGCCAACATTAACGTTACTGTAAGCAGTTTGACAGCATAACACCACCACAACTATTGACAACCTGAACCATTATCATCACGTAGTTGTAACTCGCAGTGATTACAAGTTGCTATGTTTGTCAAGAATAGCGGAAAGCACCTCTGAAGTTCCATTTACATTACGACTAGGACACAGAGAATCCTAAATAACAGTAATAGGTCACCCAGCGAAGAAAAGAGTCGACGTATTGCCTCAAGTTCTTGCAGTTTGCTATTAATGCAGTTCCCGATGGTTTCACACTAACGGGTTCTTTTGGCTGTCGGGATACACATATTGGAATTATGGTTCAAATGGCTCTGAGCACTATGGGACTCAACTGCTGAGGTCATTAGTCCCCTAGAACTTAGAACTACTTAAACCTAACTAACCTAAGGACATCACAAACATCCATGCCCGAGGCAGGATTCGAACCTGCGACCGTAGCGGTCTTGCGGTTCCAGACTGCAGCGCCTTTAACCGCACGGCCATTGGAATTATGAAAGTGTAATTGCTAGAACGCTCAACTACATTAATAACACCTCATTCTGGATTGAGTACGACTCGGAAAGCGACGTTAATTTGACGTTTCCATCCATCTCCTGACGGCTTACTGAATGAAGTCTGAAGCGCACGCACAGTTGTGTTGCCTGCCGCATGGTTTCTGTGAAGTGTTGTGGCAGCTGGCAGTCATTGCTGAATACAGACATGTGCAAATATCCTCACTGCTTCAGGGGAACTCGTCTTTGTTGCATTTTTTTCCGTACCGTAATTAGCACAATATGATAAGGCTTATTCTGCGGAAGAACTTGATGCCCACAAGTCCTTAAATAAGAATCTCCTAGCGAGAGTAAGGCATGAAAGGAAACAGCCTGTTGGACAAAAGGATGAACAGCTCCCTGTTTTTGCGTTTCCGATAGCGCCTACGATAAGAATCTGGTGTCATACTATGCTTCAGAGCCCTAAACTATTTATTTTTTTACTTCATACTAAAACAAACGTTGTGATATGAGAAAAGATAATGACTTAAATACTTCTCAGGAACTTTAGTTTTTCGTGTTTATTTTCTCACTTCATACTAAAACAAGGGCGTTAATATGAGAAGAGGAAATGAAATATACGCTTCCAAGACATAATATTTCCTTGTGTGCTACTACTGCATACATGAAAACCCTGCAGTTAATTTTTGCATGTTGGATAAATTTTAATACCACCTCACATTCCTTTCTGATAATGTTCCTGTTTTCGTGGGATTCAAATAGAATGGACATTTCATCACTGGTTGATATTCTGATGACTAATGACATGATACCCGTTGCAATTGCTCAATGGCACCTGTGAGTAGAGTCTCACGTTGGTTACTATAAGAACACGCAGGCAGTGATATCCGCTCACTGCTGTCAGAGACAAGGTGATTTCCTTGTGTTTATGGCGAAGCGTCTGCTGCAGTGTCCACGCTCAGCCAGCATAAACAAAGAGCGGCGGCATTGGGCACTGCTAATCGCTGTACTTGTCGCGAGCCTCGACAACAAGAGCGCACTGTCTCTGCTAACGATACTATGGAGTTAATACATCTTACTCAACGTAATACGCAGGACGTGGGTTGGGTAAAAATTCAGTTTCATCGCATTAAAATACTTTACAGTCATATTTGATGCAATATTTATTGTTGGTTGTCTCTCTAATGTTACTAGTGTTGATTCAGATTGTGCGTGAACACGAAAATACACACACACACACGCACAAACAGTCATTGATTCCAGTGAGGGTGACAACTACTGTGTGTTGAACAACACATGCACAAGTCAATTCCTCAGTTGGCGTCGAGTGGATGAGATTTTTCAATTACCTTGCAAGAATTGTAAGGAGGAGACTGAAAGTAAATGGACTTTTATGCTAAAGAGCTGCGACAAAGCATAGCTTGACCGATTATCAGAAAATTGTCCACATGGGTTTTGTGGACTATACTTTTAGTAACCAACCGACCAACGGCCATTACGTAAGATTTCTCGCAGGCGTAGGGGCATTGATTTCATTAAGTTGTCGACAGTGTAGCGTGATGGTTCATATATTTATATTTAAATAACGTGTTTGTAATAAGCACATTGGATTATTATTTTCCACAGTGTTTAAGAATTCAGACCCTGTCATACATAAGTGATCTAGATTCAACAGTCCGATTAAGAATGTGGTTTACCCAGCCTATCATATGATGAGGGTCGTAGTCGAGTATCCACATTAAGACTGACTGACTGAATCCGATTAGAACGATCTGGTATCGAAATGAAACTACAGAAATCGTATAATTTGAACGACTGTATTGCAACAATGCTGCGCACATAAATTCCTATGATGGAGTAACAGGTAGCAACTGTCTAAGATAAAGTGAGAAATATGTCTACTAGCAGCAATGTAACGTTATTATAACCCATATTGATGTGATGGAAATACTGAATCGAACAATACACATCTATTTCAGTGGTTCGAAGATACACCATATCGGATTTGCTGATTACATAATGACAATAATAATAATAATAATAATAATAATCCAGTGTGGCGGATAGGGGAAACCCTCCCCCATATGGGTGGTACCGAGGAAATCAAATACTTGGGGTGAACCAAATACTAACACAATCCTGAACGGCTACTCAATCTGTTGAACCCAAAATCCAGACACGTCTGAGTGAAAATCACCGCTACTCTGGTCACCGTCTGTCAGCTCAATGAGCTCAGCTGAAAATACTTGGTTGCAAAGGCTTCAACACCCTATGGTCGTGTCCGGTCCTGGAATCACCCAGGCCAAACCAATGAGACACAAACAAACATGAACTATGCAAGCAAAGTCAACATTACCCCAGGTGGTACACAACCCGCCTGTCGACAGGCGGCAGTCGGATTTTCGGATTCTGGGGAGTCCAGGTTAGCACGGCAGAGAATATCGAAGATCTCTGGTAAATTTCCCTACTAGCAGAAAACATGCACTTGAAAACTAAACATCGATACATTGATCAAAACACGAAAACTAAATAATCTCACATAAGAAATCGACCGACAAAAAATTCTCACCCTTGCTCTTCAAGAACCACGACTAACTGACAATGAATCCTTGCATTACGGAAACCATTGAATCTTCAAGAGCAAAATACAACAAAAGTTAGCGAAAGGCGTACCAATCTTTGGCATTGAATTTCTTGAACACAGATCTATCATCAACTCTGTCAAAGAAATCACACCCATCAACAATGAAATGGTTCAAATGGCTCTGAGCACTATGGGACTTAACAGTGGAGGTCATCAGTCCCCTAGAACTTAAACCTAACTAACCTAAGGACATCACACACATCCATGTCCGAAGCAGGATTCGAACCTGCGACCGTAGCGGTCGCGCTGCGCCTAGAACCGCTCGGCCAACACGGCCGGCCGTAGTAAGTTCGTCGTATTCGATTTCTTCTTCAAAGTAACATACCGTACTTATTATTTATCACAAAATGACATAAAAAATTTAAGTTATTCACTAGCTGCTAGTTGAGATTATGTATGAACTTCAAATGACACAACGAACCGTCTCGTTCTGCATATGGATCCAAACCCAGATCATGTACAGTCTTAGACATAAAAACTGGCTGCCGGCCGGCCGCCACAGAGACTAAGTCCGAGTCGTTCACTTAAGTTGGCCAATAAAACTGGCCGCCCCTGACAACTCTAAGTCCGGCCATCTGCACAATCCGGCAACACCGTAAGATGCGGAAGTGTCAGGAGGAAGTCTTGTCTACTTCCGATGTGTGCTGGCACTGTGTGAGCCCGTGGTCTAGCGGTAATAGTCGCGCATTCTGAACTGATAGTCGCCTGTTCGCGTCCACCCATATGTATTTTTTTTTTTTTTTTTACTACATTTCGGCACTCGTATAAAGTTATGAGTCTGATTGAACATCGAACATAATTCGCTTGACATTCTACCCACCAGCAATAACAAGTATTCCAGAAACAATTCCGCAGGTCAGCTCGTGGCTGCGTCGCGATCATAACAGCTTACGCTCGAGCGTTTCCTCGCGCTGCAGCGGCTACCGGCCACTGGCCAGACGCCACCCGCCGCCTGAAATCCGGCGCCGCCCATGTGAACGCGGCGCGACGCTGTCAGTATATGTTTTAACTGTCATTTTCGAATTTGAAGTTATAGTTATCATCTTGCAGTTAAGCATTGCATTTTGCATACTTGAAAATCATGAACTACGGTTAAGCATTGTAAAATTGAGTCGCAAGTGGAAGATGGTGTAACATCTGCAACACAACGTTTACTTTTGGTATAACAGAGGGGTGAATGCAGAGGAGGCAACTAGAAAGATTTGAACTGTGTGTGGAGCGAGTGCTTTTGGGAAAAATACGCCAGAAAAGGATGTTCTTAATTCAACAAAGATCGTTCTGGCATGAATGATTTTCCACATTAAGGAAGTCTCGACTACTGATACATGTGATAGATTACCATTTCACCATCATGCGACATTTGCAATCAACAGGCAAAGTTCAGAAGTTTGGCGTAGGAGTACTGCATGCTCTAACTCGAAACAACAAAAATCATGGAGTGACTATTATTGAACGTCATCAGGTCGCTCATTGAGCATTCGTATGCAGTACTGTTGTTGGTGACGTGTTATGATGCCTTTATCGTTAACTTCCTAAGAAGAAATGAAAGGGGACTGATGACCTCAGCAATTGTCCCATAGTGCTCAGAGCCATTTTTTGAACTTACTACGTGCATTACCTATCTAACGTAATAATGACAGTGGTAACAGTTCAGGTATACATGCCGACGTCGCAAGCTGAAGATGAACAGATAGAGAAAGTGTATGAGGATATTGAAAGGGCAATGCAGTATGTAAAGGGGGAGGAAAATCTAATAGTCATGGGCGACTGGAATGCAGTTGTAGGGGAAGGAGTAGAAGAAAAGGTTACAGGAGAATATGGGCTTTGGACAAGGAGTGAAAGAGGAGAAAGACTAATTGAGTTCTGTAACATGTTTCAGCTAGTAATTGCGAATACCCTGTTCAAGAATCACAAGAGGAGGAGGTATACTTGGAAAAGGCCTGGAGATACGGGAAGATTTCAATTAGATTACATCATGGTCAGACAGAGATTCCGAAATCAGATACTGTATTGTAAGGCGTACCCAGGAGCAGATATAGACTCAGATCACAATATAGTAGTGATGAAGAGTAGGCTGAAGTTCAAGACATTAGTCAGGAAGAATCAATACGCAAAGAAGTGGGATACGGAAGTACTAAGGAATGACGAGATACGTTTGAAGTTCTCTAACGCTATAGATACAGCAATAAGGAATAGCGCAGTAGGCATTACAGTTGAAGAGGAATGGACATCTCTAAAAAGGGCCATCACAAAAGTTGGGAAGGAAAACATAGGTACAAAGAAGGTAGCTGCGAAGAAACCATGGGTAACAGAAGAAATACTTCAGTTGATTGATGAAATTAGGAAGTACAAACATGTTCCGGGAAAATCAGGAATACAGAAATACAAGTCGCTGAGGAATGAGATAAATAGGAAGTGCAGGGAAGCTAAGACGAAATGGCTGCAGGAAAAATGTGAAGACATCGAAAAAGATATGATTGTCGGAAGGACAGACTCAGCATACAGGAAAGTCAAAACAACCTTTGGTGACATTAAAAGCAACGGCAGTAACATTAAGAGTGCAACGGGAATTCCACTGTTAAATGCAGAGGAGAGAGCAGATAGGTGGAAAGAATACATTGAAAGCCTCTATGAGGGTGAAGATTTGTCTGATGTGATAGAAGAAGAAACAGGAGTCGATTTAGAAGAGATAGGGGATCCAGTATTAGAATAGGAATTTAAAAGAGCTTTGGAGGACTTACGGTCCAATAAGGCAGAGGGGATAGATAACATTCCATCATAATTTCTAAAATCATTGGGGGAAGTGGCAACAAAACGGCTATTCACGTTGGTGTGTAGAATATATGAGTCTGGCGATATAGCATCTGACTTTCGGAAATGCATCATCGACACAATTCCGAAGACGGCAAGAGCTGACAAGTGCGAGAATTATCGCACAATCAACTTAACAGCTCATGCATCGAAGCTGCTTACAAGAATAATATACAGAAGAATGGAAAAGAAAATTGAGAATGCGCTAGGTGACGATCAGTTTGGCTTTAGGAAAAGTAAAGGGACGAGAGAGGCAATTCTGACGTTACGGCTAATAATGGAAGCAAGGCTAAAGAAAAATCAAAACATTTTCATAGGATTTGTCGACCTGGAAAAAGCGTTCGACAATATAAAATGGTGCAAGCTCTTCGAGATTCTGAAAAAAGTAGGGGTAAGCTATAGGGAGAGACGGGTCATATACAATATGTACAACAACCAAGAGGAAATAATAAGAGTGGACGATCAAGAACGAAGTGCTCGTATTAAGAAGGGTGTAAGACAAGGCTGTAGCCTTTCGCCCCTACTCTTCAATCTGTACATCGAGGAAGCAATGATGGAAATAAAAGAAAGGTTCAGGAGTGGAATTAAAATACAAGGTGAAAGGATATCAATGATACGATTCGCTGATGACATTGCTATCCTGAGTGAAAGTGAAGAAGAATTAAATGATCTGAACGGAATGAACAGCCTAATGAGTACACAGTATGGTTTGAGAGTAAATCGGAGAAAGACGAAAGTAATGAGAAGTAGTAGAAATGAGAACAGCGAGAAACTTAACATCAGGATTGATGGTCACGAAGTCAATGAAGTTAAGGAATTCTGCTACCCAGGCAGTAAAATAACCAATGATGGACGGAGCAAGGAGGACATCAAAAGCAGACTCGCTGTGGGAAAAAAGGCATTTATGGCCAAGAGAAGTCTACTAATATCAAATACCGGCCTTAATTTGAGGAAGAAATTTCTGAGGATGTACGTCTGGAGTACAGCATTGTATGGTAGTGAAACATGGACTGTGGGAAAATCGGAACAGAAGAGAATCGAAGCATTTGAGATGTGGTGCTATAGACGAATGTTGAAAATTAGGTGGACTGATAAGGGAAGGAATGAGGAGGTGCTACGCAGAATCGGAGAAGAAAGGAATATGTGGAAAACGCCGATAAGGAGAAGGGACAGGATGATAGGACATCTGCTAAGACATGAGGGAATGACTTCCATGGTACTAGAGGGAGCTGTAGAGGGCAAAAACTGTAGAGGAAGACAGAGATTGGAATACGTCAAGCAAATAATTGAGGACATAGGTTGCAAGTGCTACTCTGAGATGAAGAGGTTAGCACAGGAAAGGAATTCGTGGCGGGCCGCATCAAACCAGTCAGTAGACTGATGACCAAAAAAAAAACATTTCAGGTATGTCATTTATTGTAATAAATGTGAGCCTACAAGCCTTAAGGAAGCCTTAAGGACAGTCTTATCTGTGATAAGGTGTTCCCTAATATTTGTAGTATCGTGCTATTACTTTACATCTTGAATTATTGCGATACAGAGCAGCGTTTTCTGGTGGTGATTTGTTGGAAGTATTTTCAATAGTCAAACGACTGTACCGAGGAGCTATTAGAGGACCTGCTAGACAGCTGCGTTATGAGTGTTGCATGCGAATCAGGCGAAATGCGATTCTGGTCGTTCGGATACTTTTGAGTACGACTGTACATCCATTCATGTCCATTGTGCATTCCGACGGATATAGGCAATTCCAGCTGGACAATGTGACACCCAAACGTCCATAATTGCTAAAGAGTGGTTCCAGGAACACTCTTCTGAGTTTAAATGTTTCCACCGGCTACCGAAATCTCCAGACATGAACATTATGGAGCATATATAGAATGCCTTGGAACGTGCTCTTCAGAAGTGATCTCCACTCCTCGGACTCTCACGCATTTATGGACAGCCCTGCAGGATTCATGGTGTCAGTTTCCTCCAGCACTACTTCAGACTTTAGCCGAGCCCATGGCCTGTCGTCTTGCGGCACTTCTGCGTGCTTGCGGGGACTTTACACGATATTAGGCAGGTGTACCAGTTTCTTTCACTCTTCAGTGAAAATTCGCACTGCTTAGTTCATGTCCTTAACAGCAGGAGAATGACGGATCGATCATAACTTACCGTAATTGAAAATGGGTTACGGTTCGTTCACTTGTGAAGTAATCAGACGTTTGAAGCCGCTAGAGTTCGACTCTATAAGTTTAAAGAACTATGGAACGCGGTAAGGGCTTGAGCCAAGGGCACATGTGGCCCTTCCCAAGGAGAGTCATGCTGTCATCTGTTTCAGTAGGTGTTACGGTACCAGAGTGCTGAGGAGTGGGCGACGGTGATTCTGATGAGAATATCGGTTGGAGCTAACAACGAGATGTTGAAAGAGAGTTTGATAATAAATATTAAACAAAATAAGCAACCGACATCACTACTAATAAAAGGATAAAAAGTTCTAAAAATTCCTATGTTAATTCTGTTTTTAATTAAATTATATTATATTAGATTTATAAAGCAGCTGCCAGCGTGTTCTCGAGCCAGAAGTAGCCGGAGGACTGTCTAAATTCTGGTGATAGAATTAAGTACACTTTGAAGTCAGTCAAGGCCAGGGCTTCGTTTGTGACACATTACGTGTCGCTTGTGATGAAGTTGTTATTAAAATTTGTTTTAGTGTGTTGTTACGTTAATCGGTACTTGAGGCAAAGTATGAGGACTCTGATATTATGCAGCATCACGAGTGAATTTCGTGTAATAAATGTAGCTGAATTGGTGGTAGAAGAAGTCAAGAGAGAGTTTTACCGGTTGTGCAGATTAAAGGGAGAGTACGCTTTATTCCCTGGAATAAATACCTTGACCCACTAGTCATACCGTCATCCAGATGCAAATTAAGTTATTCTTAGCCGATAACAAGACGTTACAAATTAAGTAGTACGTATGTTGCCAAGATCAAGCGAGTACTAGCACAGGGCTTAGTAAACGTAAGTGCTTTATCCAGACAGTATCTCCCATGGGATGTATGCTGCAGAGAAATTCCATGGTCGCGTCATAACTGCAGTTAAAATGGAAGGACGGTTGTGTGACCACCCACAGTGATAGCTCGTAACCCTTCTCTGTCTGGAAATGACACCGTACTTCGGAATTCATATTTTTTGTATCTGACTCAGCAGTTGATGCTGTAGGTACTGATGTACAATGAAGAAGCACTGTAGCAATGGCTTGATGACGCGGTCGCACCCACGTGTGGTGCACAACTGAGAAATCCGTCGTAGCGGTGTGAGTCGGATGCAGCTGTCAACGGCGGAGTCCGCAATGAGTCTGTGCGCAGAGAGTCTGCTGTTCGCCGAAGGTTTGCAATAATTCCTAGCTGGTGGAAAGCATCGAACAACATCACACGTCAACACGATTGACATTCGCCGTCGTGTGCAACTCAAGGACAATAATTCATGAGGGGCGTGTTCGGTGAGACCAGCCGTGAGTGGCACAATTGACGCTGACGTCGACAGCGGAGCAATGCAACTTGTATCAAGGCGTATCCTATGGCAGCTTCTCTGTGTACTTCTCAGAAGTCATCAATATAGAAACATTAACTTGTAAATTTGCTTCTAACTGGCCCCTTGTTCACGTTCACAGGTCGGAGATAGGAAAGGACATGTCAGGACCAATACTTATTGTATTACAGAATGCCACGCATAAGAACGAGATTCTTCCACGGCTCATATCTGGGATTCTATTGGTGATAGGAAGGCAGAGTCAAGTGTTTTGGACAGCTCTTGGGCCAGGGACCATTTGTATATCCAACAGAAGGATCGTGTTAGTGTCACTATCCTACACTACAGGGTCAAATATGAATATTACACACTTCCTCCTGCTTAGATAAATCGAGCAAATCGATTGGCTCTTTTTGCCTTTGATATGGTTTACGGTTGGTGTTAAGGGGTTTAGGAAAGGACTATTAGTTCGTAGGTGGTCCAGTAGAAAACCTTCAACAAAGCGTTTTTTACCATTTTTTCGCACCAAAACCGAGCTGCGGGATCCAAAACAGCTATGCACAACAGACAGATGGAATTTTTACAAAAGTATTTCTAAGGTCTCGATGTCAAACAACGTTTCAAATTCTACTTCTATCTGTATCCGCTTCCCAGATGTAGAGGTTTGAAGTTACCTTACATATACACGTAAAATACGCCCGTAAAAAGCCGTTATAGGTGAAAACGTAGTTTATAAAGTGATGCAGCTCGGAGAAATGTGCTGTAATGTTTCTCCGTTATCATAAGAAGGGTTCTGGAAACCTCATGTTCCAGTACTGCAGCATATGCACGATCTTTGTGCACGTGAAATCCGATATGAGGTGTAAAATTAGTATTTCGTTATTTCAATTTCATATCATCAAACTGTCAAAACTTTCCTGTACCATAAAGTTCTTTGCATAAGAGTGATATGCCCTGCTGAGGCAGGGGCATACTTAACTTAAAAGATAATGACTGAAAAGTGGGGTACCAGCTGCCTCACTCTTGCCTTCCTCGGTACGTCTGAAAATTTTACCGAAAATCTTGACATGCTAATAGATTTGACGTTTTTTATGCTTGGAGGGAAAGAGGCAATTATAGTGTAAAAGTGTAAGAAATGCAATCTGTGTTGACGATTTATTGATAATAACTTCTTCATGGGAGAAGCACTGTGGACTATTGAATGAGGTTTTATAAGCAGTAAGAGATGGTGGACTGACATTGTGAAAGTTTTTATACAAAAATTATTATTGTTACTGTTAGTTTCTATTTACTGACTTTTGCATTGGCAGTTGCCTTGTCTGGATAGTCCTTAAGGTCGTACTGCAAACAATGACTTGAAACAGAAGTTAATCTAACTGCATGATTTCTATGAAAGTCTACCAAGTCGACTAGAAAAGAAAACCAGATTCTACCTAAGTTCCGTTCAAAAACCGTAACACTCTGCTACATACTTCTTTATTTCTCTGACATGAAATTTCCCGAAAACCTCACTGATATCTGGTCGAATGCAAGGAGGGCCCTTGAAATCTGATATGTATTTTTTTTTCTTTTTGCTTACCTGTGGCAATGAATAACGCTTGGGCAGCTGCTCTCTGGAAACTGCTGCTGCTGCTGCTGCTCCTGTGGAAAGCTACTAAAAGGGTGCGTCTCTCTTGAATCGATAAAAATTATAAACCTCTGATGTCCACATTTTTCCAAAATGAGATAATGGCGAATTGTGTGTCTTCGAAGGTAGTAACATTGTTTAAGATATAAATACTTTATTTCCACCTAATGGTTTCCATGTCATGAGATGATAAATTTTAATGTGTTGTTCAGAAACATCTCAAGTCCAGTGACATGATGCGTTTCTACACTTAATGAGTGGAAATATTATTTTCTATAATTTCTCGTTGGTTTCCTTGCTACTTCAGTCTGTTTTCGGGGGTTGTTGTACTTGTCTACTAAACAGTTGATAGTAAATAATGTACATAAAAGTTTTATGACTGTAGAGCTGCTAATATTACACTCTGTTATCATTGCATTATTACATTGTTCAACTATAAGATGTGCACTGTTAAAGCATTTCTAATATGAGCGATGTAAAACCACCAAGAAAGAGAAGAAAGGCGTACACAGCAAACCTAAATGTGGTATTATAAAGGAAGCGAGACTGAAAAACAGAAAATGCACAAACTGCAAGTGGAAATACGTTTTGCCCAAAGCTCATGTTTTACAATGCAGGTAAGAATCAAAATGATGTGGCGAGCATTTCTTCAAATACATCGAGATTTAATGCCCCAGAGAGAAATAATCATCTGATTCTGTAATTAACTGGTTTTACATACAGATATGCCACGATATGTTTAACCTGAAATTTGGATACCCCCCCGATTGACACCTGTAGCGCTTGTGAAGTGTTGAACGTCAAAATTAGAAGACCTCATCTCAGCATGAATGCCAAAAGAGTTGCTGCGGTGTGAATGATGGTACATAAGCGTCAGGCTAAGATGTTTTATTCCAAAGTTGAAGAAGAAGAACTAGCAAAAACTAATGACGATATAACTGGGTTAACGTTTCGTCTCATACAGAATGTAATGCTTCCTGCTACTCCAGTGCAAGAAACCTGCTATCTACGCCAACTGACATTGAATGTTTTTAAAATCCGTTGATTCAAAACCAGCACTGTCAGATTCTACCTATACCACGTAGATACTGCGAAGAAAGGAATTAATGAGGTTTTCTCGTTTCTTCTTCTTTATTATAAAGGGAAAATCAGCCACAAAGTGAAACATCTGTAGATCTTCTCAGTCGAATGAGGCAAACAGAACAAAAACCACACTCTCTTTTGCGTCTTACTTATTTCGGTGAATGTAGGGAGTTCTGAAATGGTAACATATTGTTTCTCAATCAGGGGCTACTAGTACCTACACTGTGATCGGGACTTCAGCATGGTTAGGAGAAAGGAAGAAAGATTGACCGTATATACATTCTTACAGAATACACGGAACTTATTCTACAGTGCAGTGTTCAAAACAAGTTTCAAATGAATTTGGTTGAAACCTCTGACATGAAGAACATACATGCCTAGTTACCTCAGTACTACCTAACAATTATTGTTTACGAGGAAACCAGAGGACACAATGAGCCATCAGACAAGAAAATCAAATTAATGGTCTCTCAATACAATCAATTTCTATTCATGAAAAATGTGAGAGGTTTTAGCGATGGCACAGCCCTTCATTGATAGAATGGCAGCATCAATATTCAACCTGTTTAACCTGTCCATGCGTAACATGGTGATGATTGTGAATATCTGCATGTTGTAGAATATTTCGTTGGAGGACAGATCGTACATACATAGAAGCACATATTGTACACTACTTTGTTATTGATGCGTTAATAAAGAACAATAGAAAGCCATTTGTTGCAACTGATTTGATGCAGAAACCCTCATGTCCACACTTTTGAGCAGAAGGTCCTCACATCCAATAGTTATACCTATTAATATTCAGATTTCTGTGATAGGTATGTGCAATCTTTTGGGTCTAGAATAACATATACCAGATAGTGTGGAAATTTTCTCAATGACTTTCAATTTTTGGTCTTTATGATAATCACGTTTTTGCTTCTCCTGAAAAATTGTCGGTACTGAACGTAAGGGGTCCCTGTTTTTGTCGATTCATTTAGTGAGTGGGAAGCTAACTACAGGTGAATTCTGTGTACAGTGAGTCCATGTAATTTGTATGCCTTAAATTGCAAATGTGAAACTTTATCTAGTGAATGACAAAGACTGAGAAATGCATGATGATGTGGTAAATCAAGTTGATGCTGATTCTTTTAAAAGGTGTATTGTCAAATTTAGAATAGTCTCTTTACAAAACAAATCATAGCCTGTACACAATTAAAGCAAAGAAAGTTAGTTATTACCTTGTTATGAAGCCTTCACCAAATCAGTCAAAAAATCTTCCTACGTCGCATTAAAGATATAATAACCATAATATAAAATGATTTCCTCAATAATATTACATTTTTATCGTTCTTGTCATGCTGCTCTCTGGACTGTGGCCCAGGGCAAAACTGGTTTGAGTGTGTAGGTACAGATACCCACTCGATTCGCCCAATAGTTTTTAATTTATTCAAGATTCAAGAACTGTTAAGACAGAAAGTAACGGAATTACAAAGAGAGAGGAGATCGACTAACAGAGGTGGTAAGAGGAGTTGGACAGAGATAGCAACGAAGAGGGCATGTACAGAGAGTGTGGTGAGGAAGGGGAGATGTAAGATGCATGTGGAAAAAGATTTATGGAGGCAGGTGGAAAAAGGAGTGTGTGTGTGTGTGTGTGTGTGTGTGTGTGTGTGTGTGTGTGTGTGTGTGTGTGTGTGAAGGCATACTTAAGAGAAAGACTGTGTGACAAGACATGTATAAGGGGGAGGATGAGAGGGGAAGAAAGAGGGAATTGACTGACAGGCAAAAGAAGAGGATTTTATGGACATAGAAAGGGGGTGAGATGGACAGGAAGCAGGAGGAAGCGTAGATGGGCAAGGAGAGGGAGAGGAGGAGGAGTAGAGGTGTGGAAGAAGGAGATGGACAAAATAGAGTGTCAAAGAGATTGACATAATTCATGACAAGTAGGCGATGGACACAGAGACAGAGAGATGGGGGAGACATGGGAAAGAAGCTAGACATGTAGTGGCCACAGGAAGTGATAGAGAGAGTGAGGGAAGGAAGAGGCGGACAAAGAGAGGAGGTGGGTGGAAGAGATGCAGTGTGTGAGGAGGCAGGTGAAAGAGGGACAGGATGTGAGCAGGTGTAATAGAAGATTGGGGTAAATAAATTCAGGGGTATTTTCCACGTTTCCTCCTAAACCACTGAATCGATTTCACCTAAGGTTAGTACACGTACCGTGCACTGTCTGGAAACGTTGTGAAGAGACAGGCAGAAGAGGGACAGGGTGTGAGGAATCAAGCGATTGATGGGGGAAGAAATAGAATGAGCGGATATGGGAAGATGCTTAAATTTTTATTGGTTATTTTGATGAGACTATAGGTAACATCTACCATCATGGATTTAGTTCACTTGGAATTAAATGTTTTAGGTGCAATTTACCTCTTATTTGTGCCGTTCAATGTGGCCACCAGGTCGCAAAAATAATCACTGCAGCGAGCCAGTATTTTTGGCAATGTGTCTCGCGACCATAGATCATACCAAGTGCTTGAGTACCACTGATAAATGTGTTTATTATACAATGTCAATCTGAAATTATCCTCTCTTTAATTTTCTTCTCGAAAATTTATCAGTTGCAACTGATTTCACTTTAACACTAGAACCGCAGCTGGGTCACTCGTGACCCACTTGATAATTCTTTTGTTCGTCACTCTTTTGTATTATTGCCTTGAGTGTTACATTTCTGTGACTTTTTATGAAATAAGGTAATTAGTGATTATACTTCATTTCACATTTTATGGCGAACACACTAAAGAGAAATATGAAGATTCACTTAGAACTGCCGAAGGGTCAGTTCTGACCCGCCTGTCGCAGTCGCTATAACAATCACATTTTTCATGTAGCTTCATGCCTATTGTCAGAGTGTGTTTGGTCAACAATCGCAAAACTCTTTTTTACTTCACTTCCGGCAGACGTTCCAGTTTTCAGTAGGGGACAAGAGGGAGAGAGGTTCAAACAAGTCTGACCTTGTATGCAGATGTTGCGCACCCAGAGTTTTGTACCACGAAAACTGGTTTAGTAGTGCATTGTCTGTGTAGATAGTACTTGTAACTTAAGAATACATTATGGCCAAATTTCTACGCACAGAAGAGGACATTATAAATGCTCTAAATGAGATTTTAGATAATGAATCTGAGGACGAACCTCTGGAGTCTTTATCTGAGGAAGAATTTGAATTGTCAATAGTTCCGGATTCTTCGTCGGAAGACGATGTTACTCCTGAGAAGGTTCTAATGAATGCTGACGAGAAAGGTATGCTTGTTTATGTGTTTGTTATATATTACACTTATGAAGGTGTTTTTTTTTGTTCTAATATTACACAATATATTCAATATTAAATCGCGTTCTAATACGTATAACTACTATTACAGGAACAGCTGCCACAAAGACTAAGTCAACTCGAGGAAATGGACGTTCTCAAGGTCGGCGGGGACAACAAGATGCCCAGGGTTCTGGACTACTTCAGTTTCCTTCAGGTAGTGATATTGTAGCACCCGATGGAACAACCTGGAAAGTTGGAGTAATAGGTGACTGTTCAGCTGGAAGATATGAACAACAGAATGTTTTTAAAGATAGGACAGGACCATCTCCGAATGCAAAACGAAACGTGAATGAGACCTGTTACAGTGCATGGCATCTAATGATAACGGATAAAATTTTGAAACATATTGTAAAATGTACAGAAACTGAAGCATGTCGTGTACTGAGCTCAGATGAGTGGACTATAAAAATTGAAGAATTGGAAGCTTTTATAGCTATTGGAGCTAAGAGCTTAGAACTAGACACATTGCGGTCAGTGAAGTGGGGAAATAATTTTGTGAAATCAACAATGGCTCGTGACAGAGTCAGAGAGATAATGCGTTATCTCAGATTTGACATTAGACCCACAAGATCAGAACGACTAAGAGAAGACAAGTTTGTTTTGGTATCAGAAATCTGGAATGAGTTCATTGCGAATGCACAGTCCAGCTACATACCGGGTCCATATACAACAATCGACGAACAGCTTTTTCCTTCAAAGTGCCGTTGCAGATTCACGCAGTTTATGGCTTCAAAACCGGACAAATACGGGCAAAAGTATTGGATGGCGGTAGATAAAGACTCAAAATATATTGTGAATGCTATCCCTTATCTAGGAAAGGATGACACTAGGCGGAGTGATGAGCGTTTGGTGACTTTGTTGTAAAAAAATTGATGCACCCTTACCTCAACAAAGCAATAAATGTCACATGTGACAATTTTTTCACCTCCTTAGCTCTCTCTGAGACACTGAAAGCTAATTCTACGAGTCTTGCGGGCACAATAAATCGATCTCGCAGGTAAATACTAGTCTGTATCAAGAAGGCAAGAGAACAGCTATACAGCATAGTATTGTTGAAAAAATATAATACCACACTGACTGTTTATCAGGGTAAGAGCAACAAGAATGTCCTGATTCTGAGCAATTTGCATCCTTATGTGACGATTGAGGGTGCTATAAAAAAGAAGCCAGATACAGTTACGTTTTATAACTGTTCTAAATATGGAGTGGACGTGGTCGAGCAAATGGCTCGCAAATACTCTGTCAAAGCACCATAGAGACGTTGGCCTATTCACACATTTTACAAAGTGCCGGATTTGGATGGGATAAATGGGTGTGTATTGTTCAATTCTCTAAATGATAAAAAATTGAAACGCAGGGATTTCATCCTGCAGCTGGGGGAGGAGCTTGCTGAGAACTACGCAGCGACTAGAAAGACTAGCGTCCCTGTCAGACCTGAAGATATTCCTGACAGACAAAAAAAGCGAACACGTTGCCTTGTAAAGTTTAACTGTTAAGGAAACAAATCATATGTAAAGTGTCACATCTGCAAGAAAACTGCGTGCAACAAATGTACATCAAAAGACTATTATTTGTGTTCATTATGTAACGGTAGCCAGTAAAAACACTCAGCAAATTCATGTAAGTTTTAAAATATAAAATTTTAATTTGTGTAAACCTCGTTTATTTTGTTAATTCCATTCTAAATTTTCTACTGCTTCTAACAATAGATTCATTGGCAGTAACAGTAACCCATTGACATAGAGGAAATAAAGATCGCGGGTCATTAGCGACCAAGCCGCGGTTCTAGGTATGTCCAAATATCAGCGTTCTAGTGTTAAGGCATTATTGCATACAAAGAATTCAACAACTGATTAACAGTTCGTCCTGTAAATGGAATGCAGCCATCTGAAGAAGAAAGCGCGGTCAAAACTGGTGATGACAAGAAACAATGAAACGTTTTAAAGAAAAATTTTATCATGTTAGTGGTCGACAACTGTTTTTATAACATATCTTGATTTAGGCTTCGCGTGGTTCTCTAAACCACTTGTGACGAATGCCGGTAAGTTCCTTCAGAGCAAGCTTGTCCAGTCCTTAGCATAATGAATTCGTATACTTGACGACCAAGCTTCCCATCTAACCATCCAGACGTAGCTGAACGCCTGCACTGTGTTTTAAACAGCCTCGGTCGATCTCTTTCCCCGTCATTCCCGTTATGAAGTTGTGCTCCGTCTATTGGCGTGGGCAGGAACTTATCCGGAGAGGTGGAGGGAAATACTTTAAAATTATCATTTTCTTATAAAAAGAGTTGGTCGATTCGAGACTTGTCATTCGTAAGAAATAAATTTTGCAATTGACACAAAATACTCATTACACGTATCTCAGATAATTTATGGTTACCCATGGTTATGAGAATTGAGTAATGAATAAAAACTCTGCACTTCAGACTGCAGGGTTGGCAAGCGCCCCTTTTGTCTCTCTAAGTGGACGTCTGTAGCTCCATCCCCACAAATCCGCCTTCGACGAGACGTTACAATGTGTTCCCATCTGTTTTATTCAAGAAGGTGGAGGAATCATGCTACCTAATGTAGATGTAAGGATGGTATTATATCCTACATTTCTTCCTACAGCATAAAAAGGAATTTGCGATGGAAGTATTTGTAATGAATGGTCACCTCCCAATAAGGAAGCTCCAGAATTAGAAAAAGAAGGCGTACGCGCCACAGGAAACATAATTTTCAGCACGCTAGATTGAACCTCAAAGAATATTCAGGAAGAGGACATCTTTGGAATCTGCTGGATCTTATTGAGGTCCGTGGCTGTTACTCAGCGTCGGGCAAAAATCAAACTTTATCAGCGGAAGTGACGTAGCGATAAGCGGTCTGTGAATGGAGCGCTCTGTGCGCTTCCTGTTTCTGCATCAGTAGACTGCAGGCAGCAGCACGCAGCACACAGCCATGCCGTAAATAGGATTACTTCATTTCCATGGCCGTTTTCTATTCAACATGCCCATCTTCAATTGCCTACATAATTCTTGTGCTACAGTGTCCGAATCGTCAGCAAAACGCCGTCTGCTGCTGTACTGGTGAATAATATTTACGTGGTTAGCACGTCTTTACAATATTCTTGTTGTGCTACAGTCAGCAAAACACCGTCTGCTCCTTTACTGCATTATTATTTATGCAGTTAGCACGACTTCACGCGCTGTACGTATAACGTTTTATAGCTTATACAAAAGCGCAATGTGCGTGTGACTGAAACTACATAAAATGAGTAATGTTTGTGCGCTTACATTTGTTATAGTGACCGAAGTATTTTTCCTCTTTGTCTTCGACGACATCTGCATGACAAGTACAGCTATCTCAAGATTGACACTTCGCTCTCAACCGTTTCTGGGCATAAAATAAAGCTGCTGAAAAACATTTCTGCCTGCTTATGTTCTTCCTTAATAGTCTTGAAATCATTATCATTTGACAGAGCTGCTGAAGGTGTATATATCATTTAAATATTGAAGTGCCTATATGAAAAAAGTATTAGGTACGACGGCTTTTTTTATTGGATTATGAAGCACGAAAATTCTGCACATGTAAAAATTCGTCTCCATGTGGCTGCTCACTGCAAGAGCATACTTAAAAGGTATCAGGCGCAGTCACATGAAAACAAGACAGGTATAAAAAAGTTTGTGATATATGTTTCAAATATAATCGCCATAATTGTTAAGACAAGTATCTCAGTGTGCGATATGACAGTCAGAGCCTTCATGAAAAATGTTGCGGTAGCCTATGGAACCATGATTGTACCCAGACGTCCACCTCTGCGTCCGAAGCAAATTGACAGCCACGAATGTTCTCCCTCATGGCTCCAAAAACATGTTAATCGCATGGGGAGAGATGGGGACTGTATGTGGGTGAGTAAGGGCTCTCCAGCGAAACGTCTGTAGCGTAGTTGAAACAACTTTGTTAATATATGGGCGGGAATGCTTACGTGCGTCAACTCACTACTTACTGATTCCGTGGAACACGGCGCCACTATTAAGGGACAGCGGTACGTAGACGCTTTGTAAAAATTGAAGCGCGTGTTCAAGATGATAGCGCAGAAATGCTTTTTTAAACAATATAATAGCTATACGATACCGAGAATCACATGTTTCTTTTACTGAAGTAAAAAGTGAAATGAGTATATTCGTTATCTGCAGTTTCCCATTCGCCATCAAGTATCACGTAATGTATATGCAATGCCTCGTACGTTAGTTCTTTAGCACGGCCGAATGTTGCTTCTAGGTCGGTAGTGTCAGCTTGTTACAGTATCTATGTACCGTTTGAGTTATGTGACAGCACCATCAATAGCGGCTGCGAGAATGTTATTCCAGATATTAGCAGACCACTAGCTTTCAGCAACTGTGATGACACACATGCATCTTAGTGAACAGTTCGCAAAACGACTGCAGCTGAAGCCTCGGCTCGTGCGGTGCGACATTTGTGAGGACAAAGCAACTGTCTGCTCGTGCGTGCGCACCCAAGACTTGGTGTGAGGTAAATACACAGCTTGACAGCTATTATCAACAAGATATTGCTAACGTCGGTGAACTGATGGCCAAAAGTGGTAAATTTTTCTGACACTGCATTGGCAACTTTGTTATGAATAAATGTGGTTCACAGGTGTCACAATGCAGCTACCAATAATCGTAACAGATTCCTTGATTTTTTTTAAAGTTTTTTATTGGTTCGAATTCCAAATTCGCTTTTCGATCACCGAGCGAGAAGTGAATGAACATGGTACTGAGGTGATTATGGTTTTGCACTTACATTCAGGAGAATCGAGGTTGTAGTATTCCTCCAACCTTCCAGTCCTATCGCTCTCTTTTCTCGAGGAAGGGCACTACCAGTTTCCTTCCGCCTTTATTCTGCATTCTAAAAGTGTATTTTACAACATTTATGATCACCTGTTTTGACCATGCAGGGTATCTCAAAAGGCACGCTATAATTTCAATGTCTTACAGCACTCAAACTATTTAAGACATTTCCATACTTGGCTTATGTGGTTCACTACTCACAAAGTTTTCATGCCATTTAAT
This sequence comes from Schistocerca piceifrons, assembly GCF_021461385.2. NCBI lineage: Eukaryota > Metazoa > Arthropoda > Insecta > Orthoptera > Acrididae > Schistocerca > Schistocerca piceifrons. Next base: position 959,376,028 of record NC_060138.1, read on the forward strand.
CAATTTCAACATGTGTGTCTTGGTAGCACACACAACATCCAGTCCGTATAGAAGATCTATCCACTATATCCGCAAAATATCCGTATCAGCCGTGGTAATGGCAGCATAGATTCGGTTTTTAAGATCACTGTTATGATTGACAGGGATTTGATAGACATTGTCCTTGACATACACCCTTAGAAAGTAGTCCACCGGTATAACGTCAGGCGACCTAGGAAGCTACGGAATTGGACCACCCCTGTCAGTCCAGCGATCTGGAAACTCGTGACCTAGAACATGTCGCACAGTCTCAGCCCAATGTGGCGGTACACTATCTTGTTGGAAAACGACTGTGTCTTCGCGGCCAGCCAGTTGTGGTAACGCAAACAGTTCCAGGTTATCAAAGTATTTGTTAGAACTGACTGGTTTTTCTAAAGAAAAAAATTGTCCCACAGCGCGACCAACCGTCAGACAACACCACACATTCACTTTCGGGGGTCTTGCAACTCTTCCGCAGCGGTATGGCGATTGGTTGTGCCACAGGCAGAACATCGTTTTTGTTTATCTTACCAGATATGTGTCATGTCGCTTCGTCAGAACATAGGTTGTTTAGATAATTTCCAGCTTCCTCTAAACGGTGAAGAAAGTCGACAGCGAACTCTATACGCGGTGGCTTGTCGGCTGGTTTCAATGTGTGCAACAATTTCAGTCGGTATAGATGCATAAGCATCCGTTTCCGAAAGACCTGGTGCACGGTTGTCCTAGGAATCTGCAGCTCCTGCGGCGCCCTCTAAAGAGACTCCAGTGGTGAACGGTAAAAAGCTGTTTTTATCCGTCCTGTATCCGCTTCACTTGTTCCATTTCGTCCAGTACGACACATAACATCCACCAGTGTATGATGTCCGTTAGAGCGGTTGCTTCCTATAGCGTGTTTGGAAGCTCCTTTGAACCTGTGTGGTCTGAATAAGCCGGTCCAGGCATTGATCCTTTTCTTGAACCGTTGTCGTTATGCTCACGACAATCTGGAACATACACAAACAAAACGTTGTCAGTCTGTGTGCCACACAAGCCAAACATGGCGTGAAAATTTTAATATTTTCGATGCTGCAATACGTTGAAGTTGTAGGATACCTATTGAGACACCCTGTATTACCTACCAGATGTCTAGTGTTTAACTTTCTTCATAACGTATAAGATTATCGACATTCTGATCATTCATTACAGGACCAAACAGAAACGTATAAAAAGGAAGAAAGATATTTTCCGTAGTAACGAGGTAAGAAATTTCATGTTACTCGAGCAGTCAACAACACTCAACGCTGAGTCAAAATGGCAAAAAGAAAAAAAAAAAATCAAGAGTATTTTACTAACTGAAAAGTAATGCCTCCGATTTTTTAATGTGAAAACTCTTAAGGCTTTTTAAATAAAACAAACGTTATTAGCGTTCTACGTCTTTATTCATCGTATCTACATATTTGTTTCTCAATATAGTCACGCCGGGGACGATTTCTCCCAACGAGAGACCAGTTTATGATACCGTCACTGTCCAATGTCTGACTTTGTTGACGAACCGACAACCTCACCTCTTTCCACACCGCTTCATTACTACCAAGGTGTTCTTTAAATTTTGGGAACAGATGAAAATCGGATAGGTGCAACTTGGGACTGTGTGAAGGATGATCGATGACAGTGGACCAAAGGAATCGGATTATTGGAAATGTCGCAGCGCTAGTGTGTGTTTTGGCATTATCATGCAGAAAGAGAGGTTGCTCCAGAGAGGATGCTCCACCTGTTGATGAACTCGACTGCAACACGGTGTTTCCCAAGCACCAACGTAGTTACGTTGTCTACCGCCATGTTACACGCTACAAGTCGGAGCCTTCTAGGGGCAGGGGGCTACAAAGACGTGAATAATAAATATGGAGAATGTTAATAACGTCTGTTTCATTAAAAAGGTTTTAAGAGTATTCACATAAAAAATTCAGAGACATTACTAACCAGCACGACCTCGTACAATACGTCTTAGATACAGTAACAATGTGTGAGGGCTGCGAAAGACGCGCCATGGTTTGACAGCCGTGTTAGAATTCTACTGGGAAAGCAAAGAGAGCTTCATCGAGACCTTAAACGTAGTCCACACTATGCACACATACAAAGTTTGAATGATAACATAGTGAGCGTAAGGAGAGCAATTGTTGAAGCGTTGATCGTATTCCATTTACCGATCTGCCAGAAAATCTTACATATCAAATCAGTAAATAACACAAATCCATTTGTCAAGACTCTGTCCCTATAAAGGTATCAAAACGGAGGATGATAGACGGGGGCTAAAATACACACACCAAAAAAAGTTTCGCATCAGCCCGGTTCCCAGAACTCCTGAAGACAGACGTCGACTGTGGAGACAGTATCACAGACACAGTCCGTTTGACTGATTAGAGATGTCACTAAACCCGCCCAGCCGGCCGTTGTGGCCGAGCGATTCTAGGCGCTTCAGTCTAGAACGGCAAGACCGCTACGGTCGCAGGTTCGAATCCTGCCTCGGTCATGGATGTGTGTGTTGTCCTTATGTTAGTTAGGTTCAAGTAGTTCTAAGTTCTATGGGACTGATGATCTCAGATGTTAAGTCCAATAGTGCTCAGAGCCATTTCTGAAACCCGCCAAAAGATGTAAACAAACATGCATGGGTAGCGCCTAGTAGACGGAGGAGGACCGACAGCCAATCAGTACCAGGCATTCCACCAGGAAGGAGGTACACGGCTCGTGTTTTCTGTAATTCAACCTTGCCTAAACGGTCAATGCCGCGGTTCGATGGCGTCCGCATTGTTACCTCGCGCCAGGAAGGGCCTCAACAAGGGAAGTGTCTATGCGTCTCGAAGTGAACCAAAGCGATTTTGTTCAGACATGGAGGAGCCGTAACGGCTGTACGATAGGTGGATTCCATCCTCCGACCGATAGTGCAACCATATCAGCAGCATATTGGCGAGACATTCGTGTTTATGGAAGACAATACGTGCCCCCATCGTACACATCTTGTGGATGACTTCCTTCAGGATAACAACATCGCATGACTAGCGTGGCCAGCATGTTCTCCAGAGATGAACCCTGTCGAACATACCTGGGATAGATTGAAAAGGCTATTTATGGACGTCGTGACCCACCAACCACTCTGAGGGATCTAAGCCGAATCGCCGTTGAGGAGAGGGACAACCTGGACCAACAGTGCCTTGATGAACTTGCGGACGGTATACCACGACGAATACAGGCATGCATCAATGCAAGAGGACGTGCCACTGGGTATTAGACATACTGGTGTGAACAGCAATCTGGATCACCACCTTTGAAGGTCTCGCTGTATGGTGGTACAACATGCAATGTGTGGTTTTTATGAGCAGTCAAAAGGGCGGTAATGATGTTTATGTTGATCTCTGTTCCAGTTTTCTGTACAGGTTGCGAAACTCTCGAAACGGAAGTGATGGAAAACTTTTTTTGATATGTGTATTTAATTTCTATCTCTGAAACGGTTTCACTGAGTATTTCCTTTCAACCGTCGTGCGAACGTCAAAGTATATACCTGCGAGACAAAAAAAAAAGAATTAAACTCTCACAAAAGACGAATAATGACTGCGATTTCTAGGATGCCTTTAGGGTCCTACATAGAGTATGCCAAAGCTTACTCCTCTTCGAGCAGTAGTCTGCTGGAAAAGCGAAGAGTTCTTACGCATTGGTAACGGTGCATGTCATCCCCCTTTCAAAGCAGACAAACAAGATTATAGGCCTATATCGCTGGGCCAGTCTGTTGTGGAATTTTATAATAGTTTTATGTTCGCGAACTATGACGTTTCTGTAGGCTGAAAATGTGCTCTGAAGAAATCAATACGGATTTTGCAAACGACTGAGCAAGCCGCATTGACATACATATCTAACAAGGAGGGGGGTCCCCGGTGGTGCAAGCGACTTTTTGCAACCACCTATGTGGTGGTGTAGGCGGATGGGCTCTCGTTTACGACCAAACGCCGAAAAACAATTTAGCCTGTTGCTCTAGAGCATTAAATTAACACCACATTATCGACTACCGTCGTAACGTAATGGACAGCGTAAAAGCATGGTTATCTGAAGGTGGCGGGATCGAATACCGTCACATTCCTATAATTTTTCTTCTTTTTAATTAAATTTTTGTTCAGTTATTTGATTCAAATGTCATCTTTTTAAGTTTTCTATTCCTTTGTCACGTCATTTTAACCATTGCATTAACTTTCCTATTTGTTGTCATTTCTCCGTTGGGCTCAAAATCATTGGTGAATTTGCAGTTACCAATGAGAAATCAGTTTTTTTCTTTAATTTTTTAGTCTCCCTCTTGCATTTGTTCTGTGAGTGTGCGGCACTTAGAATGTACGACAACGCAAATTCATCAACCAGGAAATGTCATGACGGAAGAATGGAAAAATTTGAAGAAGATGTGAGGAGAATTTTCACGAATGGCTTACGTTATGCATTGTCTGTTTACGAGGCGAGATCACTCCTTTCCGAAAACACTCCCGATTTAATAAATGCAAACGCAAAAGCGGTGGGTGAACGAATCGCAGAGGAAACGATTCGACTCGTGATGGAGAGTGTTCAAAAAAAGGCTCTGAGCACTATGGGACTCAACTGCTGTGGTCATAAGTCCCCTAGAACTTAGAACTACTTAAACCTAACTACAGCACACAACACCCAGCCATCACGAGGCGGAGAAAATCCCTGACCCCGCCGGGAATCGAACCCGGGAACCCGGGCGTGGGAAGCGAGAACGCTACCGCACGACCACGAGATGCGGGCTATGGAGAGTGTTATTGGTCAGGAAGACGACCTCGTTTTAGACAGGGAGACTGATGAAGAGGGTTTGTATGATGAAGTAACCGTCCCATACAACTATTTAATTTTTGGATTTCCTTGTCGGCTATTAACAGGAAAAAGTTGTTCTTTGCAAAGTCCTCTCGACGATGAAAATGTGGATGAATGTTGTAGCCCATCCAGTTTTCAGACAGATATATCAACATACAATTCATTAAAATACAAAGCAAAACCATTGCTATCGCTGAAGCTCTTTCCAACTGCTCTTTGAAAAGTATCCAACAAAGTGGTTTCTCTCATTTACGCAGAAAGGATACTTGAGGAAATGGAAACAAGATGTCAAACATGGAAGAACTAAATTCGATAAGCCGTGTTTAACTGATAAAGAAAACATCTGAAGTGGCACGGAATATGACAAAGAAAAGTGACTAAATTGTTAGTGCAGATGACGTCGCAACACTTGAAGAAACTGTAAAAGCAGCAGAACAAGTCAGAAAACAAATAGTGCTCATAATGGGCGACTACAGTCGAAACCTTGCTATTAAAATCGATCAAATGGGTTACAACTACGGATCAAAGTATGATCGATCACCCGAGTTATAGGGATCAAAAATAGTTTTGGTGCAAAAGAGAAACTTGGCGAAAGTTAAACATCCGTATACCACTTAATATGTTTTGACAGTCGCCGGTGAATTGCTACCACGCGTGTTTTTATGTAAGCAGTAGGTCTGCAATAAATTCCGACCTAGGGTCGCTTAAGAAATTGAACGTTTGGATTCGGAATACGGAAATATTGTCGTCACCTTCTCAAAATCAGGAAAATTAACGAAAGAGCTGTACAGGCAATATTTGCAATCTGTAATTAAACCATACGTTAAAGAAAATCATTTTTTGTTACTTGATTCATGGAGTGGTCAGATCTCTTGTGTCTGGTATCTCATACATATTTATCGCCAGGTGAAAAATATTAGAAAAAACTCCCTAACGCACCTTAATTACATCAAGATAAATGCGAAATTGCTAAATGTTAAGACGTAATCAAAATATATTCAATGTTTCATTGTATTCTATGTGCACCAGCATTTAGAAACATTATAAGGTATGCCTGCTACGGATCGAAAACACAATATTTCGTAACGTGAATGAAGTGTGCTTCTTGTTTAATTTGATGAAGAAACTGTGTAAATGTAGAGAGATAACTTTTACAGTTTGTCCATTGCGCGAGAACACTTGGTGTTTCAAATGTTTGTGTGACGATTACCGCCGAAAAACTGTACATCTCGCAACGAAAAATAAATTTTTGTGACTGTTGCACAATCAATATGAATACTAACAACTATTTCATTTTTTTAGCCCCTTGATCGGTATTTTTAAATGATTATGCAAATAGAAAAAGATTTAAAACCTTGTGTACAAAGTTAAAAAAATGACAGTAAGTATGAGAACAAATACGAAAGCTAATACAACGATTAAAATGGCTTGGCAAAGAATTAGAAAATTAAAAACATTACTTTTGAAGCAAATAACGGAAGGAAAATAAAATTAAAAAAAGAAAAATTATGGAAATGCAAACGTGCGGCCTTTAGTTTATCAGTTTCTTACGCTATCTATTACGCTACGATGGCAGTCGAAAATTCCATGTTAATTTAATGCTCTAGACGAACAAGCCAAATTATTTTTTGGCTATTACTCGTAAATGAGGGCCCTCCATGGTGAATGCCTTCAGGGTGTGCTAACTGTGCTCCAAACCTACACCACCATATACGTTGTTGCAAAATGTCGATTGCACCACTGGCGACCTCTCCTTATAAACAGTGATCGTGTCGTGATGTCATCGGACTGCTGCCCGACGTGGAGTTGCCCTGACGTGTGTTATGGAACTTACAGTAAGGAAGATTTGGCGCTCTTTGCGTTATTTAACATTAAGCCCAACAAACTGTCTAATTAAAGTCCTTCTTCTTTACTGATGAAGTTGTCTGTGTGTTTTCGAGTTTCTATGGCTTCTGTGCACATCCTAACATAGCGATGATTTGTCCTGATACAATTACAGTATCGGAGAAACTAATTAGCTGGTTTCTGGCCCCACAGCAGGATCTGATACTACCATTTTACCAGTTTTCTCAGATTATAGTTGATCTTGCGTTCCTTAACCAAGATGCCTATGCTTCTTTATGCAATTCCTATGAACATTTAACAGCATGAGCAAGGGATTTTGCACACTCGTGCTGGATCAAGAGGAAGGTGTAGGCCCTTTGCAGTCTTCAAACGTTTTCGCACATATCTGGTTTATTTAAATACTGTGTCAATACCGTGTGACTTTAATAGCTTGCCGCTGTGATCTGTGACTGCTTTTGCGAAGTGGGCAACATTCCCTATGTTGCTGTTGTTGTTGTAGTAGTCTTCAGTCCAGAGACTGGTTTGACACAGCTCTCCGTGCTGCTCTATCCTGTGCATGATTCTTCATCTCCAGTACCTACTGCAACCTATCCTTCTGAAACTGCTTAGTGTATCCATCTCTTGGTCTCCCTCTACGATTTTTACCCTCCACGCTGCCCTCCACTACTAAGTTGGTGATACGTTGATGCCGCAGAACATGTCCTACCAACCGATCCGGTCTTCTAGTCAAGTCGTGCCACAAATTTGTCCTCAGTTCTATTCGGTACCTCCTTATTAGTTATGTGATGTACCCATCAAATCTCCAGTATTCTTCTGTAGCACTACAGCACATTCTCTTCTTGTCTTTACTATTTGTCGTCCATGTTTCACTTCCATACATGGCTACGCGCCAAACAGATACTTTCAGAAACGATTTCGTGACACTCAAATCTATACTCGATGTTAACAAATTTCTCTTCTTCAGAAACGCTTTCCTTGCCATTGCCAGTCTAAATTTTATATCCTTTCTATTTTGACAATCATCAGTTATTTTGTTCCCCAAATAGCAAAACTCATCTACTACTTTAAGTGTCTCATTTCCTAATCTAATTCCCTCAGCATCTCCCGATTTAATTCGACTACCTTCCATTATCCTCGTTTTGCTTTTGTTGATGTTCATCTTACATCCTCCTTTCAAGACACTGCCCATTCCATTCAACTGATCTTCCAGGTCCTTTGCTGTTTCTGACAGAATTACAATGTCATCGGCAAACCTCAAAGTTTTTATTTCTTCTCCATGAATTTTAATTCCTACTCCAAAATTTTCTTTTGTTTCCTTTACTGCTTGCTCAATATACAGATTGAATAACATCCGGGATAGGCTACAACCCTGTCTCACTCCCTTCCCAACCACTGCTTCTCTTTCATGCCCCTCGACTCTTATAACTGCGATCTGGTTTCTGTACAAATTGTAAATAGCCTTGCTCTCCCTGTATTTGACCCCTGCTGCATTCAGAATTTGAAAGAGAGTATTACAGTCACCATTGCCAAAAGCTTTCTCTAAGTCTAGAAATGGAATATTGTGTGGTTTCCCTTTTCTTAATCTATCTCCTAAGATAAGTCATAGGGTCGGTACTGCCTCACGTGTTCCACCGTTTCTACGGAATCCAAACTGATCTTCCCCAATGTCGGCTTCTACCTGTTTTGGCATTTGTTTGTAAATAATTGGTGTTAGTATTTTGCAGCCATGACTTATTAAACTGATAGTTCGGTAATTTTCACAGCTGTCAATATCTGCTCTCTTTGGGATTGGGATTATTATATTTTTCTTGAAGTCTGAGGGTATTTCGCCTGTCTCATATGTCTTGCTCAATAGATGGTAGAGTTTTGTCAGGGCTGGCTCTCTCACGGCTATCAGTAGTTCTAATGGAATGTTGTCTACTCACGGGGCCTTGTTTCAACTTAAGTCTGTCAGTGGTCTATTAAACTCTTCACGCAGTATCATATCTCCCATTTCATCTTCATCTACGTCCTCTTCCGTTTCCATAATATTGTCCTCAAGAACATCGCTCTTGTATAGATCCTCTATATTCTCCTTCCACCTTTCTGCTTTCCCTTCTTTGCTTAGAACTGGTTTTCCATCTGAGCTCTTAATATTCATACAAGTGGCTCTCTTTTCTCCAAAGGTCTCTTTAATTTTCCTATAGGCAGTATCTATACTACCCCTAGTAATATATGCCTCTACATCCTTACGTTTGTCCTCTAGCCATCCCTGCCTAGCCATTTTGCACTTTCTGTCGATCTCATTTTTGAGACGTTTGTATTCCTTTTTGCCTGCTTCAGTTACTGCAGTTTTATGTTTTCTCTTTTCTTCGATTAATTTTACTACTTCTTTTTCACTAGAAGCTCGAGATCTTTCAGTGCCCTACTTATCTCTTTGTTGGAGTAGCCGTTTCCTCTTCTTCCTCGTCCTGCGGTTAACATATTTTGTAACCCGTCACACCAATGTTTTGATCACTGGTTTTTCCACTTGGGAAGGTAATTACTGTGAAGGTATCTATTCGAAAAAAGTAAGTAAGATTAGAACTTAACGTCCCGTCGACATCGAGGTCACTAGAGACAGGAGCGCCATCTCTGCTTGTTTCTACGATGGAGAAGGCGATCGTTCGTGACATTTCAAAGGCACTATCGAGGCATTTACCTGGAGCATCTAAGGAAATCATAGAACACCTCAGTCTGAATGGCAAGACGCGGATTTGAACCGTCGTCCATCAGAACGCGAATCACGTACAGGTATCTGTTCTTGTGAGTGTGCTTTACTTAGGTTCTTTTCCTCTCTCAGCCGCGACTCTATTATTGATTATTCATTGCAGACTTACTGTCTCTACGACCAGCACCCGTGCGGAGCAGCCGACTCATAGTGTTATTGAAGACGCGCAGCGTCTGAGATGACATTGCGCCCTAGTGTTACTTAAACATCGATAGTTAACAGTTACTATATACTATCGATAGTATTTATAGACTACCGACATGTTGATTAACTATTGATTGTTTTGTGCTGGTATTTCAAATGAAAAATAACTCTTTAAGAATTTTTAATTGTTTAAAATGGAGCAACACAAGCTATGCAAATTTAGTTTTGTAAAATTAAGGTATTTAAATTCTTGTCCAGGCAAATTTCGTTTTATAAAAAGTAATGTATTTCAGTTCTTCTCCTTCTTTTGCATCTTTCGTTAATTACTAGTCCTGCTTTGGGGAAAATCCTTTCTGCAGTAACTGAAGTCGCTGAACAGCACAAATATTTAGTGGCCATTACACGCAACATACTGTTAGATTTTGTCCAATATTCTAATACACAAGCATGATTGTCTATTACAGGTTTTTCAGAATCCTGACGTAGCTCAATTATGGGCTCACTGACTGGTGCAGTGACATCGACGTTACGCTGTTGCTGATTGGGCAAAAAAATTAGTTCATCCCATTTCAAACTGGTAGGTGTATCAATAAACGTATTAGCACTGCTCATGAATGCTTCTGTTTCAAGCATTGGAGTTGATATGAAGATAGCTGCGTACTCTTTTTGAAGTAACTGTGCAGCATTGTCTTCCTCTTTAAACGTCGTGAAACGAAGTTTTTTAAACCTAGGATCTAACAATGTGACAAGTGTATTAGCAGTGCGTGCGGTAAATGGTTTTAGTCTTTCATTGACTTGATTTAATCAAGGAATCCAGAACCCTTCGTGCTTCATTAGTTGTTATGGTGCTTTCCAAGTCTGACAGATTTGCAGAAATACCTCGTATGAAGAAGTATAATTTAGGAAGCAGTGACGTATCACTCCCCTGAAATTGTTGTTGGCACTTCAAAAAGTTCAAGACCTATTGTCTCTTTATAGTTAAGTCGTTTTGTGCGGTGAGGGAAGGCGGTGCTTTTGAACATTCTTTAATCGCAATCGCAAGCTCACTTCGTACTTCCTAAATTCTTTTGAGGATGTCATATGAGCTGTTCCACCGAGTTGTCGCCTCTTGTAGCAGTTTCAGTTCTTTTTTGTTTACTCTTTTTTGAGCATTTCGTTGTTTGTCACTAGCTATTGCAGAGTTATGAAAATCACAATAGTCTTTATTTTCAATAAAGTTTCGGAAGATGATTCTACTTTGAAACAGTTTGGCACTATTAAGTTGATGCAGTGGGCAAAATGGGATGAATGTCGAACCCTTAAGATTTCTGCAGCTTTTTTCATAACTGCGGCATTTTCTGTAGCCGAGACTGCTCTTTTATCACGACTATTGTAAGCTAGTAAGATTCGACTGATGACCTGAAAAAAGGTAATGTTAAGATCAGCTGCCAATGTGTCCGAAATTTTGCATAATATTCTAAAAAAAAAGTTAACTTCTTTCCATCTGCAAAATTACTTTCATATACAAAAAAATAATTCTCATAAAAATCAGGCGGATATATTACTTGCTAAGGTGGATTGTAGCGTCTTAGAAGCACAGGGAATGCAGGAAGAGGAAGAAGAAGAAGACGAACAGTGACGCGAGAGGGGAAATTCATCATGGCCTACCATGCAAAGCTGCTACGTTAGGTGTGCACGCTTGCTGATGAGCTGCAGCAGATATGGTATACCGTGAAATGCACGTGGGCCTAACAAGGTTTAGTGAAAGCGCATTGAAGATACCAGGGGTGGCGTCGTCGCTCATTATGTAGTTTGGCATTCGAGCTGACACACAGTACAAAGCAAGAGGGGTCATCACTCTACTGCAGTGCTACAGCTGCTACATCGCTGAGGTTGACACCACTCTTGATCTTCATGCAATCAACATAAAGTGTATAGCTTGTAGAAGTTTTCTCAGACGTCTCGCCGTTCGCCGAGGGAAGCGCACGGTATAGAGAGCACAGTAGCAATGAAAACTGCGAGGAGAGACAGCAGTGCTGGCACCTTCACCCATCATACCAATATATTCCTATAAAATACCCGCGCCGGTCAAAGTTTGCACTTGACAGATCCTGATAGCGTTTCGTCAACTTCGCTGTAGTTGCGATTCAACAGCTTCCATTATGCAATATCTAAGAGTTTTCCATTATCATTGGAAAGTTCCGAATCGGCTTATGCTCCTATATTTACAACTTGCTCATGTTAATCTTGTTTGGCTAAAGATACCCTTTAATGTTGACGCCACTTATAATCACCAGAAGTTTTAATTCAGTTCAGATTCGCTAACACAATGGAATCACTTACGTATCAATCACACACTAAAGTGCGCGTCATTTATGACGGCGGCCGAGTTTAGGTTCGTTCTGCGCATCTGACGTCACAAAACACAGTCAGCCAATGAAAAGAGAACGACGTTGCCAGAGCTCGACTGCAGTGCAGAGCACGGACGAGTGTCTTCAGTTTTAGAAACATTCACTCATAAATAAAGTAATTGAACAAAAGCAATGTCTTGATAGCAGACTTTCTTTTAAAGAAAGTTTGGAAAAAGCATTCTTTATACCAATTGCTTCATATTCTATTAATTAATTAAACGAAACAAGCAATAAGCCTCCTAATTCAGGCGATAGCAACGAAAGGTGTTTGTATGATTGTCACTAACCGCTTTTTCGCAATAAAGAACAGCGGTAATTGTTATTTCCTATTGTACTTCGACGAAACGTGGGTAATTCATAGTCATACCAACAGTGTTTGTCGGTATTTTGCTTCATATTTTAAAGTCCTCCAGGAGACATATTGAATGATGAGCTGCATTAGCGTAATGGTTAAAGTGTATGGCTACCAAGTGGAAGGTTCTAGGTTCAAACTTTGCTCAGTGCTTAATATTTTCCTTATTTAAAAACAATATCGAAGTGACTTGCCTCATGAATTTTATTCGTTTGAATGTAATTTTTTTAAATTTCTAGTGGCAACTAAAATCGACCATATGGAAAGTATACGCTATGGACTTTTATCTCTGCAAACTCTTCAAAATTTCGTGCAATGGTTTACTACATCTGATGCTACACAATAACTGCATTGAACATCGAAACAAAATTAAATCATTTATGCGGGGAAGGTATCAGTCAAGAAGATGTGTAAAAATCAAATTTGTGGGCCGAACAGTTTTTATGAAATCGAATGATAAAGTGTGTCAAAACAGTCGAAACACCATGTGTCTGCACAGGCGAACAATGCAATGATGACAAAATCGCGCACATCGCGGAATGCGGGGAGCACGTCTCTGTAGCAGCGAAATGGTTAATGCAGCCGTGGTGGCTTTACTTCATAAACTGCGCACTCTCCCCTAAACGTAAGTTTGCGAACTATACTATGGCGCTGCTTCTCTTGGCGCGTACAACTGGCAACGCAGCAATCTCCCGCGTCTGGGCGGGCATGCGCGAACCGCCAAGATAAAAGAATTGAACTATAAAGCACTATGGTTATATACTCGGAAGACAGCAACTCTAATTGCGACGCCACAACCAGCTGATTTTCTTTGCCGTATCAATTTTGGTTCAGACGGTGTTCGGATTCTCGTTCGTTTCTCACTTGTTACTCTGTTATCGTACAAACTTGAAGTGCATGTCCAGAGTGTAAACTTTGGGCGATATGGTATAAATGGCGCATGGAAGTAACAATGTTTTCAGAAAGCTTATTATAGAGACATCCACGTTCAAATGCTTTGCTCAGTTGTAGTAAAGAATAAGAAAATAAATTAAGCCTGTTGGAACACAGTTATTCAGTGACTTGTTAAGGTTGGCAGTGTCGGTAAACAGAACACAAATGACACGACGGCTTCAGACTTCTGTCGTAAGAGGGGTTGGTGGGGGCTGGGGGTAGGTGAAGCTTTCAAGGAAAACATTACAAGCTATACTGACTTGACTTGTACCGACATGTACACATCGGAAAAAATGAACTGAAACTTAGCATGGTATTGACAACTTAAAGAAGGAAACTTACGTGTGCCATAGATTCTGTGTTGTGATGACCCACAATTTTTGTCACTTTTTGTGGGTGAAACTGATTTTCCGTCCGTTATGAGGTGACAAGTTGGCACCAGTATGTCTTCATTTTCGTTGCTTGTCCACATATCCATTGTAATACTCAAAAAACTGTATTTTATAATCCATTTTTCTAAATTATTTTTATCTCCTCATATAGTTTTGAGATCAGTAAACATTTACGTGTGTTTTTATCAGTAAACTAACATCTGCTGTCTAAGACATGAACAAATTCTTTCAAACTTTCATGGTTAGACGTTCTGTACAGCAACATATCGATACGATCATTTTTGCATAAAGAGAGTGAAGTTCTTTTTTTTATTTTTGAACTTGCATCGTACAACTGATTCCTGTTAAAATAATTTTTATAGGCCTTCTCGATTTTTTTTTTTTTGTATCTCTCACGTTCCACTCCTATTACTAATCCATGGTTTTATAGTATTACACCATACAGTTTTTTAAGTGGTCTGTTCACAAGTCGTATTCCCTGAATGTTTCTATTCTTTACTGCAGATGCTACCCTCCCTCCAAACCATTATCGCCCCTCCCCTTTCTTTAAAAAATCCACACAGATGATAGATTTTTACGATCCATGTTGAAAACAATAACAGAAACGCTATTCACGTTTTTTTAACCAATCATCTGACTGGTTTGATGCGGCCTGCCACGAATTCCTATCATGTGCCAACTTCTTCATCCCAGAGTAGCCCTTCCAACCTACGTTCTCAATTGCTTGGATACTTTTCTGTTCAGGTTTTCCCACTGTCCATGTTTCATTACCATACAGTGCTGTGCTCCAAACGTACATTCTCAGAAATTTCTTCCTTAATTTAATGCCTACGATTGACACTCGTAGGTTTCTTTTGGCAATGAGTGCCCTTTTCGCAAGGGCTAGTATGCATTTGATGTCGCCCTTGCTCCGTCCGTCATTCGCTATTTTGCTGCCTAGGATTCCTTAACTTCATCTTCTTCGTGACCACCTATTCTGATGTTACGTTTCTCGCTGTTCTCATTTCTGCTACTTCTTATTACTTTCGTCTTCCGTCGATTTACTCTCAATCCATATTCTTATCTCATTAGACTGTTCATTCCATTCAGCGCATCATGTAATTTTTCTTCACTTTAACTCAGGATAGCAATGTCGTCAGCGAATCGTATCACTGACATCCTTCACCTGAAATTTTAATTCCACTCCTAAACCTTTCTATCATTTCCATCATTGCTTCTTCGATGCATCGATGGAACAGTAGTGGTGAAAGACTACGTCCCTGTCTTAAGCCCTTTTTAATCAGAGCATTCGTTCTTGGTCGATCACTCTTATTCCATTCTCCGGTACATTATTCTGGTCAGCAACTTGGATGCGTGAGCTGTTGAGATGATAGTGCGATAATTCTCACACTTGTCAGCTCTTGCAGTTTTCGGAATTGTGTGGATGATATTTTTCCGAAAGTCGGATGGTATGTCGCCAGACTCACAGTTCTACACACCAACGTGAATAGTTGTTCTTCTGGTACTTCCCCCAATGATTTTGGAAATTCTGATGGAAATTTATTTATCTCCTTATTTGATCTTAAGTCCTCCAAAGCTCTCCTAAATTCTGATTCTAGTACTGGATCCCCTATACCTTTTAAATCAACTCCTCTTTCTTCTTCTATCAATCAGAGAAATCGTAACCCTCACAGAAGCCTTCAATTGACTGTTACCACCTAGCCGCTCTCTCCCCAGCATTTAACAGTAGCATTCCCGTTATACTCTTAATGTTACCACCCTTGTTTTTAATTTCGCCGAAGGTTATTTTGACTTTCCTATACGCTGAAGCAGTCTTTCCGAGTCATTTCTTTTTCCATTTCTTCACATTTTTCATGTAGCCATTTCGTCTTAGCTTATTTGCACTTCCTATTTCTTTCATTCCTCAGGGCCTTGTATTTCTGTATTCCTCAATTTCGCTGAACATTTTTTTGTACTTGCCCCTTTCATGGATCAACTGAAGTATTTTTCTATTACCCATGGTTTCTTTGCAGTTTCCTTCTTTGTACCTATGCTTTTCTTTCCAACTTCTGTGAGAGCCCTTTTTACAGGTGCCCATTCCTTTTCAACTGTGCTGCCTACTGAGCTATTCCTTGATGTTGTACCAATAGCCTTAGAGAACTTCAAGCGATTCTCGTCATTTCTTAGTACTTCCGTATAACATTTCTTTGAGTATTGATTCCTCCTGACTTATCTCTCTAATTTCAGTCTACTCTCTATATTGTGGTCCGAGTCTATATCTGCTCTCAGTACACCTTACAATCCAGAATCTAAATTCTGAATCTCTGTCTGACCATGATATAATCTAACTTAAATCTTCCTGTACCACCCGGCCTTTTCCAAGTATCCCCCTCTCGCTTGTGATTGAACAGAGTATTGGCTATTCTATCTGAAATGTATTACAGAACTCCTCTCTCATTGTTTGTCCCAAGTCCATATTCTCCCGTATCCTTTTCTTCTACTTCTTCCCCTACAACTGCATTCCAGTCCCCCATTACTACCAGATTTTCATCTACCTACTGTATTATCCTTCCAGTATCCTCATATACGTTCTTTATCTCTTCATCTTCAGCTTGCGACGTCGACCTGTATACCTGAACTATCGTCGTCGGTGTTGGTTAAGAACAAACCTATCACGACCTGTTCCCAGTAACACACTCTCTACCCAGCCTTCCTATTCATAATGAATCCTTCTCCCGTTATAGCATTTTCTGCTGCTGTTGATATTACCCTATACTGATCTGACCATTTCCCTTTTCAGACTTTCTAGCTTCCCATACACGTTCAAACTGCTGACTTTCACGCACCAACTCGTATAAAGTTATCCTTGCGTTAGTTATTCAGTCTTTTTCTGATGATTACCTCCACTTTGGCAGTCCCCTACCGGAGATCCGAATGGGGGACTATTCCGACATCTTCTGCCAACGGAGAGATTCTCGTGACACTTTTCCTATTAGAGGCCACTTGTCCTGTGGATATAGTTTATCTATCTTTAGTGCATTGGTTTCCATTGCCTTCTGCATCCTCATGCCACTGATCTTGTTGATACTTCTGCCTTCAGGCGCAGTTTCCAACCCCACGGACAAGAGAGTCCCCTGTACCTCTGTCCGCTCCTCCGCATCTTTGACAAGGCCGTTGGCAGATTGGGGTGGCTTCTTGTGCCGGAAATCTTCGGCCGCCAATACTGATTATTAATCAAGCGGTGGCGGGTTTCGAACCCGGGACAGAGGAAGTTTTGATAATTAATCAAAAACACTACCCTAGACGACGGGGTATGTGTGTACTTCCTATTTAAACAAATTAATTCCGGAAGCGCGGGATTTCCTCTGCCAACAGGGACTATTGGTGGCGCGCGAAAAGTACTGATCGTTTCATGTTGGCAGCATTCGGAACACTTACTGACGACTGTGGACTTTGACTCGCAGCTGCTAACGAAGTGATCCAACAGTTGTGGCACTGTTGCGTGGGGAAGAATAATCCTGTTGTTGCGTGGCGTTTAAATAACGAGATGAGTGCCGAAGAAGCCGTTGTTGGCATATTTATGCCACAAAGAGGGCGTTTGGACTGCGTCGAAGTTTTGTGTTTTCGAATCACTTTATACATTAACAGAGTGATGTACAAAACTATGACAAATTGCTTATAATCTTGAAGATATAAACGAATAAAGACGTAGCAGCACATCATATTGAAGTGTGCTCTACGCTATTTTTTGTTTTGACTTGAATTACAAAAGTTATAACTATCAATTTTTACAAATATGTTTACAAATACAAATAATAAAATTGAGTGGGATGAGACATTGCTTTAAAGTGCGTAGTGGACACTCACAGCACAACTTACACGTTCATTGAATGTTCTGCACACAACATGGGAGTTCTTAGCACATCACGAAAGGACGTAACACATTATCATCATAGTTACCTTCGCCGAAACCGACTGAGTTCCAGACGTGAGACGTGCTCCACTGACCTCGAAAAACCAGCGTGTGTAAACGTGGTCCATAGATGAGCAGGCTAAGAGGAGATTAAGAGGATGTAAGAAAAAATCAGTCCATGGGTGCAGCCCTCTGACAACTCGGAGTACAAGATAGTTGTCACTTATCCAACCTTGCGGATGTCATTATGTTCCATGGAGTATTTTATCTGGCTGACAATTATGTTATAAGTCTACATTTTAGTTTTTTATTCCTATGACATTTCTGTTTGACGAGAGCACTTTTGCCCAGACGTTCTAAACCATGGTGTAACTTTTTATTCTGATATAGATTGCCCTAGCGCTGTCGAAACTGTAGTCAACTGACAAAATTTTGTGCAACCGAAGTGGCTGTACATACGTCTCTGCAATTAAATAGCGTATGGTTGCTGTATCACAGCCAATAACATGTTTAAATTTTCTTTATTAGGTCGTCTTAAATACATGCAAGCCAAGTAGAATTGTCTGGATTCTGTCGTTTGAAAAGGATGTTGTTCCTCACTAAGTAGTAATGTCTCACAGTCGAGTTAATCTTGTCGCACCATCTTTGTTTGGCATCTTTCCAAATCGGATCTTTGAGTTGTTATTTTTCCATGTTACTCAGAGCGGATGAGATGAAATTTTTGAAAGCTACCAATTATATACATAAAAGGTTAAAATTATGGCAAAATTCCTCGGCTGTATTATGTTTCGTTCCACAAACCGATCGCGAAAGAGCGTCGGCAACTATGTCTTGTATGCCAGCAAATTATATTACAGTAAACCAGAATTCTTGCAGGTGGCGCCGAAGGAGCCGAACGTCTGTGGCAGACTTTCCTGGTCAATAAAAATTGCAGCGCACGGCTGTCAGTACATAAGAAGTAGCGAAATTTTGTAAAACTATAAACGAAATCACTGCTAGCGCATCAAGCACTCTGACTGAATAATTATGTTCTGAAGGAGATAAAACATGGCTAGAGAAAGAAATACTCTTTGTACTATAACACTGTTCTTTTCAATTTCCTGGAATAAGTGTACATCAAGTGCAGCCTAAGAAGATTATATGGCAATGCAGAAATCACAAGAACGGTCAGGATGGAAAAGTAATGGCGCATTAATTAATGCGTGTTCTAAAGTATGTGAGATTTTCCAAATTCACATTTGCCAAGACTGACAGTAATGTCATGATTTGAAAAGGTTTCTAACAATGATTTCAGACCGAAATTATGATCATACCAAGTTTTCTCCGCAACGAGAATATCATCGACGTAAGATGTATTTTGTTTTTGAAATAGTTTGCAAGAATGGTATTCAAACCTCAAATGAATGCAGCTGAAGAAATATTTGAACCAAACCGTAGTTTGCAAAACTGGTAGCCATTTCCAAAACATAAGAATGTAGTTTGGGTGCGACTCACTCTGCCAAAAACTCGATTTGGGATCAGGGGTAGATAATACGGTAATACAATGGAATTTTTGTAATGATACGTCCAGTGTTTGAGGTCTGTCAGATTCCGTAACAATAAATGTAATTTTTTGTCGAGAATCCAACACTAGTCTGATCGAACACCTTTCTTCTCAGCAGTATGAAGCGGGCTGTTATAAGAGCTGACTCCAGGTTGATGATAGCTGTTGCAGCATAAGCTCAATCTCCTGTTGTACTTTTTTTGTACGTTTCAAATTTTGTACTGTGGAACTGTAAATTCACAATGTATTTTTCCCTAGTTCTCAAATTGTACCTAGAATGTTATCAAAAACTTGAGAGTGAGGCTGTAATTGCGTTGTAACTGTTGCTTTTCACTATCTGTAGCGGCTTCAAATTTATCTAATTTATTCTGAATTACCTGAAAAAGATCTATGTTAGATTAGTCGTCCTCGCTGAGCAGGAACATTTCTACCTTACTATAAAGAGATGATTACTAATTCATACTTCTGTGTGAAATGAAAAGGTGAAGTCTGCTAATATCTCGTTCTTCTTTCGCCACAAAACGATCAAAATATAATTTAACCATAGTGTCGTTATCTCGTAGAGAAATGTGAGAATTATTGAAATCAAGTAAAGATTTGTGTCTGCTCAAGAAATCCATGCCAAGCAGTAGTTCGGTTGTAAGTAGCGGAACAATAAGGAAATTTGCAAAATTGTATGGCCTTGTGCAGTGAATTCTAAACATTTTTGCGTTTTAACATCTACTCCTATTCCTGAAATAGCACCTCTTACTTTCGTACTCTGTAAAGTTTCATCTTCGTTGCATCTGTTGACTGTAGTGTCACTGATTAATGAGATAGGAAAGCCTGAATCCAAAGCTGTTGATAAATTATGTTTTCCTACATGTAAGTCAACAACAGGGTGAGTGATGTTTCTTTCAGTTTCTTTTTCTTCTTGAAGTATCGTGTCTCTTACATCTTCCAGATTGATAATGTTCTTAATAATGTTCTTGGAATGAGTAGTATCCGGTGCTGAGAGTGCTAGCGCATCTTCCCGAGGTTGTGTTTCTAGTCGTTGTTGCTGCTAGATGTCGTGTCTCTGCGTTTTACCATGTCGGAGATCCGGTGGACGAGTTTCAACAATTTGAACTGAGCGTAGCGGTGGCGAATAATACAAGATCTATTTCCTTGGATAAAATCTCCTGTCAGAACTGTTTATAGAAAAATGTTGTTGATACCCATAATCTGATCTCTTCCAGTTGCCTCGTCCTCTGTTTCCATTCCTGTCGTGATCTTTGTGTTCTTTATTGTATGATCAGTAATTCGAATGATTTGGATGGTATGGTTGCTGTCGGTATCCGTGCAGACAGTTATTCCTCAGATCGTGATTGTTCCCTGTGTGGTTTGGGTGACTGTATGTTGGCTAATATGATTGCCGATTTGCGTGACTATTCGTGCTTGTATCTGACGCGGTTAAATGTTGGTTGATTATGTAATTTTATTCTGGTTGAAAATGGTCGTGCGGTTGTCTGTGACTGTCGTAGCGATAGGCTACGGATTTCTGGTCGTATGAAAGGATGTACCTTGAAATCTGAAATGTAATTTTTCTGTTTCTCTTGTGGCTTACCTGTGACACTGAACAACGCTTGGCCAACAGCTCTCTGGAAACTGCACCTGCTGCTGCTACTGAAAGCTACTAAAAAGGTGCGTCCTATTTACTGGGCGGCAGACTAACTGGTGAACTCTGTGTGCAATGAGTCCACATAATATGTCAGCATTTTAAATCGCAATTGTGAAACTTTATCTGCTAAATGAAAGATTGGGAAATTGATAATGACAAGGTTAAAGTTGATTCCTTTTAGAAGAGGTACTGGAAAATATAGGAAGGAATTATTCATTATAATCAAGAATTGCAAAGAAATGACAAACTCTAAAAATATCTAAAGTTATTTATTCAACAGTGCTATGTTCAAAGAACTATTGCAAGATACACATGTTCATCATAAATTACAAAAGATTGCACTAATTTAGTTAAACTTACGTGAATAGTCAGTAATGTTATCTAATTAAGAAGAGAGGGAGCGTTCTGTGTTGGATACTAAAGTTATAAAGGAGTGGAGGCAGCAGCTCGCGTGCAATTAAAGCAAAGAAAATTAATAATTGTTCCGGTGTACCGACAAGCTCCGGCACGAGGATGAAGAACCCAAGAGCAGAGAAGACTGTGAGGTGACATCGGCCGGTAGTTTGCTGACTAGGACCGCGCCACGACAGGAGCGGCCTCTAAGCGAGGAGACTATAAGCGCCGCTCCTGCCAGCCCTGGCCGGACGGTAGAAGATGGACTAGTAGACCCAGACTATAAGAGAGCACTCAAATAGCTGTTATTTGTGATCCATATCCATTACCTGCATGGACATTCTACACAGCGAAAGACTTTGATAGTTTGTATTTTGCCAACTGCGTGCTTCTTGTAAACCACAGTTAAGTATTGTCAGTCTACCGGGTGATCAAAAAGTCAGTCTAAATTTGAAAACTTAATAAACCACGGAATAATGTAGATAGAGAGGTACAAATTGACACACATGCTTGAAATGACATGGGGTTTTATTAGAACAAAAAAAAAAAAAATACAGTTCACAAAATGCCCGACAGATGGCGCTGGACAGCAAAACCGCAGTATTGCTACCGTGACGGGTGAGAGGTACGCCGATATGTTACAGAATCGCATCATCCTCAGCCTGGCTGATAAACACCTGCTGGAACATACGATGTTTATGCAGGATGGCTCTCCACCCCATATTGCTAGACGCTTGAAAGCTCTCTTGTGCGCGTCGTTTGGTGATGATCGTATGCTCAGCCGCCACTTTCCTCATGCTTGGCCTCCCAGGTCCCCAGACCTCAGTCCGTGAGATTATTAGTTTTGGGGTTACCTGAAGTCGCAAGTGTATCGTGATCGACCGACATCTCTAGGGATATTGAAAGACAACATCCGACGCCAATGCCTCACCATAACTCCGGACATGTTTTACAGTGCTGTTCACAACATTACTCCTCGACTACAGCTATTGTTGAGGAATGATGGTGGACATATTGAGCATTTCCTGTAAAGAATATCACCTTTGCTTTGTCCTACTTTGTTATGCTAATTATTGCTATTCTGATCACATGAAGCGCCATCTGCCGGACATTTTTTGAACTTTTGTATTTTTTTGGTTCTAATAAAACCCCATGTCATTCGAAGCATCTGTGTCAATTTGTGCCTCTCTATCTACATTATTCCGTGATTTATTCAGTTTTCAAATTTATACTGACTTTTTGAACGTCCGGTACTTTATTGTGCCATTAATGTGATTTGCTTGAATTGTTGTATAGCTACCGAAGAAAGCAGAATCCTTTAGGCACCCTGTGGGCAGGACACCAGACTGGCGACGAGGATGGGATCATCCGTCGACCTGGCGCTTGCATGTATCTTATTTCAGGTCCAGAAGGCTTGCAGCGCCGCCATCAAAATCACCTTCGCCACTGCCATGTGCACGATGCTCTTTCATTGTCTCTTCCCCCAGATTCACGGATTCAGAGGCAGCGCGGCCACAGCAGCCGCCACCGCGGGACGACCCCATGGAGCCTTCGCCTCCTACCGATGGAGCTGGACCCGCCCACACCGCAGGCAGGATGGTGGGGTACGACCGGAAGCTTGACGTCCCCTGCAGCCACAGCTTCCGGTCCAGCGATGCGCCCACCCTCCTGCCACCCCACGAGGTGGTCGGATTCCCTATACGACGACAGTCCGTCGATTTCGGAGGTGGGGGGGGGGGGGGGGGGGAGAGGAATGTTCCGGCGTATCGGCAAGCGCCGGCACGAAAATGAAGAATGCAAGAGTAGAGAAGGCTGTGAGACGACGTCAGTCAATAGTTCGCTGACTAGGACCGCACCAGGGGACAGGAGAGGCCTCTTGCCGACGAGAATATAAGCGCCACTCCTGCCAGTCTCTGCCGGACAATGGATCCGAGCAGTAGACTCGAGCGACGCGTGGGCAGGACAGGACACCACAACCATTACCTTATTATGAAGTATTCATCAAAACTATCAAAAAATCTGTCTCTCTCAGTAAAGATATAAAAACCATATTAGAAGATCAATTTCCTCAATAATCATAACTATTCATCATTGTTACCGTATCACTGTGTCGGCCGTGGCTCACTTCACCATTGCCATCCATGCGGAGCGGCCGACGCAGAGAACTTATTGCCGTCGGCCAGAGTGGTCGAGCGCTTCTAGACGCTACACTCTGGAACAGCGCGACCGCTACGGTAGCAGGTTCGAATCCTGCCTCGGGTATTTATGTGTGGGATGTCCTTAGTTTAGTTAGGTTTAAGTAGTTCTAAGTTCTCGAGGACTGATGACCACAGCAGTTAAGTCCCATAGTGCTCAGAGCTATTTGAACCAGCCTTACTGAAGACGCGCAGTGTCATAGATGCCATTGCGCGCTATCTGAGAAACAAAGTAACCGCGACTGCCGTCTGTGTATCTGAGTTATAAGGGAAGCTGACAGTGAACAAATATCAACACCCCTTTCAATATGATGATGCTTTCAATGGCAGCAGATGCCGGTTAAAGATATAAATCATTGCTTTGATTATGTCGAAGAAAATGTTAAGCATAGAAACAGTACTACGATGTAATATTTAACTATAAAAAATTAAATTTTACAGAGTGCTTAAGGACGTTAAATCGCGTTATCTCTGCAAATAACTCACGCACAATAATATTTTACTGCGATTGAAAATACCGTTATCTTACATAAATACAACCTGCTGTCTTTCGAGAGAAAGCCTCAAATGCTGAAATCCGGTGACTGCCCAAAATGTCAATTGTCAAAACATTTCATCAACAAGAAACTGAATGAATCCGCTTCAACGTGTCCTAGGTGTTACATTCTTCAAAAGAAAGGTACCGTCGTTGTAGACTAGCAACGTCGGCCATGGAAAGAAAGTAAGGTTGGAGTGGAGAGCAGGGGAATTATTTTTTCATTTGCCTTTGGCAAGCTAGATAAGTTTCACCGGAAATTACGCGTCACAATAGTCGGACATTCTACAGCACAGGGAAGGGGTGCATACCCTATTTTCGAGTGCAGATGCCGGTTCCACGTTCACGTTGGACGCCGATAGCCTGTGAGGAGAAGAGAAGAAGAGAAAGAGGGCGAAAGAGAAACGTCAGGCTTATCGGCAGCTACCTCTCGGTTTGTGTATTCAGCTCATACGTCCTGACGGTCGATAGCTCCGAAGAAAAATTGCTTCTCGCGGTAATTCATCAACCACTAAGAGATAAGCCTCAATACATGAATACAAAACAGGTGCGGGTCTTCGGCCTTGCTGTTGGTTCGTTACTTTTTGATACATTTCGCCTCTTAACTAAAGATAAACACGGAAAAGGCTTCGAAAGTACTTCCATTCTTGATTGGAAAAATTAATAGCAACTGTGGCTTCGCACGTTAATTTTGAACTACGAAATGTCTTTCTGATGAACAGTTTTATATTTTCTTTAGAAATCTAGACAGTTCGGTCACTCTACATCTGCAAACACTTTATTATTCAGCACAGACGTTCGTGTAAGACACCTTCCTGCTCTAAAGCATTCAGCGTTGAGTTACTTAGTAATACAGTCAGATTCAATGAACGAAGCAAAAAATTCAGAAATCTGTCGTTACAAGTCTGTCGAGTTCAGTCATTCGTGATCGGTGATTGGTGTCTTCAGTTGACACTCGATTTGAGAAGACGATATTAGTTTTGACAGTGGTGGCAGACCAAACGCGTTTGTAATATATGGAGTATCCATACTTCTCATATTATAGACATTCCAGTTTCTATGTACTACAAATCTAGTATTTTAGATCTCGTATCATTGTTTGCACTTACGGAAAATTTTGTCATGTCGTTGAGATGGTGTGAATCTCTAAGAGTCTGCAACTAAGATCTTGTATTGACGCCCTTTGTCGCATCCTAGTACTACTCTTGTAACATCTCACCCACTGCCCCTTTCCCCTGCGTCTTTCAACCACAGTTCTCTTCCTATCATGTCTATCTCACATCGTATATTATCCACTACTTCCCGTTCATTTCAATCACTCCTCAAACATACTTCCTTCCCTATTTCAGTTCAGCCATACCACCTTTTATAACATTTAACGTTCTTCACTCCCTTACTGAAATGAAACCAGAATAAATTTTGGAAACACAAATAATATCGCATTTCAGGAACGCATGTCAAGCAACATGGGTAGCGGCCACATGGAATGCTGAATGTAATTATTATACATTATACATTAAGACTTCATAGACAAAAGTGTTGAGTTTTGAGAGGTCTTTTCATTTTTTTTTTCCTTCGTATTCGAAACTGCAATTCTAAAGCTTAGTTCGTTTTCCCCATTTTGTAGCAGCTTCCAGCAATGTAAGGTTCTCTATAACGTTCGCCCATAACTAATTGCTTAAAACGTATTTATTCGAAGAAAGTAGCTCCTAAGGTAGGTCTGACGCACACTATACGATTCTTACTTACAAGCAAGGTCACTTTTACCTCGTTCAGTTTGAAGTACAGCAGCTCGTATTTTGAACGAAGGGAGATTCCGACACATTGGTAGACTGCCGTTAAAACACATTCCATTCCCTGCAGTGGAACGGAGGAACATGGGGCATCTGGTCTAGATATTAACCACTGTCAGGCCTGCTAGTAAATTAGTCTACGTGCTGTGTGTTTCATTAACTTATGCTCCCCAAACAATACAATTCAGATGAAAAGTTGTATGTGATTCGCAGAGTGACTTCGCAATTCAGTCAAGAATGTCTCATTCTTTATCTCATCAGTCCACCTAATTTTATACATCCTTCTTGAACGTCACATCTTAAACGCTTTGATTGTCCTCTAGTCCAGTTTTTCCCAAAGTCCATGCTTTACTAACATACAATTTTGTAATCGAAACGAACGTTCTCACTAATTTCTTTCTCAGGCAAACGCCGATGTTTGATACTAGCAGAACGGCCAGAAATGTCCACTTTGCCTGTGCTAATCTGCTTTTTATGTTTGCCTTGTTTCGTCCGTCATGTTTTATTTTGGTTAAAAGGCAACAGAAAAGTTTAACTTCGTCGTCTTCGTGAGCTCCAATGTTGATTTTAATTTATCGTTAATCTCATTTCTACTAAGCCTCATCACTTTCCATATTCTGCACATATTTAAGTGGCCATTCCATTCAAAGTGTCTGTAATTCTTCTTCACTGATTTGTAGCGGTCCGCCGCTAGTTCGTCTCCTGTGCCAAACTTTTCAACTCAGACTAGCTCTTGCAACCTACGTTCTCAATTATTTGCTGGATGTATTCCAAACTCTGTCTTCCTATGCAGTTTTTACCCTTCACAGCTCCTTCTAGTATCATGGGAGTTATTTCCTGCGTCTTAAACTGGTGCCCTACCATCCCATCCCTTCTTCTTGTCAGTGTTTTCCATGTATTCCTTTCCTCGCCGATTCTATGGAGAACCTTCTCGTTCCTTACCTTATCAGCCCACCTAATTTTCAACACCACGTCTCAAATGCTTCGACTCTCTTCTGTTTCCCTCAGTCCATATGTCACTACCATACAATTCTGTGCTCCAAACGCACGTTCTTAGAAATTTCCCCCACGAATGAAGATATAGGTTTGATAATAACAGACTTCTTTTGGCCAGGAATGCCATTTTTGCTAGTGCTTATCTCCTCCTTGCTCCGTCCGTCACTGTCACCCTAAAAGAAATGCACACTATTTTTGTAAAAATACAGTTTTCATTCTGCATGTGTGGAAGTGTTACAGTGTATAGATATATACTTCCCGCTTCTTTTCAAACTTAGTTCAGCCTGAGTGGCGCCGTCACAGCATGTCTTCAAGATGGCTGCTACACTTGACATTCGTCAGAAGCAACGTGCTATCATAGAATTCCTGTGCTGTGAGAACGAGACAGTGGGAAACATCTACAAGAGGCTGAAAAAGGTGTACGGAGATGCTGCATTCGATCGCAGTACAGTTAGTCGGTGGGCAAGCAGGTTAGTGATGAAAGCGGGCACGGCAATATTGAGGATTGTCCTCGCAGCGGCATGCCTCGTACTGCACACACTCCAGACAATGTGCAGAGAGTTAACGAATTGGTGACTGCTGACAGACGTATCACAGTGAACGAATTGTCACGCTACGTTGGGATAGGGGAAGGAAGTGTTTGCAGAATACTGAAAGTGTTGGCGTAGAAAAAGGTTTGTGCCAGGTGGGTTTCCAGAATGTTGACAGTGGCTCACAAAGAAACAATAATAACGGTATGCAGCGAACTTTTGGAACGGTACGATAATGGTGGAGATGAATTTCTTGGAATAATTGTGATAGGTGATGAAACATGGCTCAGTCATTTTTCACCAGAGACGAAGAGGCAATCAATGTGTAAGTAGGCTGTTTATATTTTCTTATTGGCAACGTTACGTAGCTTTGTATGAAAATCACTGGCTGTGCTGTGTGCAGGCTGTGGCTAGTTTGCATTGTTGTCTGCCATTGTAGTGTTGGGCAGCGGCAGCTGGATGTTAACAGCGCGTAGCGTTGCACAGTTGGAGGTGAGCCGCCAGCAGTGATGGATGTGGGGAGAGAGATGGCGGAGTTTTGAAATTCGTAAGACTGTCATGAACTGCTATATATAATATGACTTTTAAGGTAAATACAGTGTTTGTTCTCTATTAATATCTTTCATTTGCTAACTATCCCTATCAGTAGTTGGTGCCTTCTCTAGTTTGAATCTTTTATTTAGCTGGTAGTAGTGGCGCTCGCTGTATTGCAGTAGTTCGAGTAACGAAGATTTTTGTGAGGTAAGTGATTTGTGAAACGTATAGGTTAATATTACACAGGGCCATTCTTTTGTAGGGATTATTGAAAGTCAGATTGCGTTGCGCTAAAAAATATTTTGTGTCAGTTAAAGCACAGTCTTGTATAATTCTTCAAAAAGGGGACGTTTCAAATGGAGTGGCAGCATGCAAATTCACCCAAGAAAAAAAATTCAAAACCACACCTTCTGCTGGATTCCGAAGGACTCGCTTGCGGACATCATGCCAAGTGGAACCACCATAAATTCTGATGCATATGTGACGACACTGAAGAAACTTCCAAGCTCGACTGTGTTCGACTACATCGGCAAAAGCAGGATGTTTTGCTGTTGCACGACAACGCACGGCTACACGTCAGTGAAGAAACCATGGAAGCGATCACAAAACTCGGATGGACAAAACTGAAACACCCGCCTTACTGTCCTGACCTGGCTCCATGTGACTATCATCTCTTTGGGAAACTGAAAAGAAGACTCTCTTAGTGGAACAAGGTTTGAAGATGATGACTCCCTTGTGCACGGTGCCAAACAGTGGCTGCAACAGGTTCGTCTAGAATTTTACCGTGCGGGTATATAGGCAGCTATATAGTGTGCATTTCCTTGAAGTGACCCTCGTACTTCGTGGCCACGAACTCTGATGTTAAGTTTTCTGTTATTCTCATTCCCGCTACTTTTATTACTTTCGTCTTCTTTCGATTTATTCTCAATCCATATTCTATACTCAGACTGTAGATTCTATTCAACAGATCCTGTAATTCTTCTCCACTTTCACTTGGGATGCAACTGTCATCATCGAATCTAATCATTGATATCTTTTCATCGTGAATTATAATCCCATTCTTGAACTTACTTTTATTTCCGTCATTGTTTCTCCGCTGTGTATACTGAAACGTTATGGCTAAAGACTACAATCGTTCAACCATTTTTAATCTGAGCACTTCTGATTATTGTGCATATTCCACAGTTCCGTTTTTCCCTATAGGTTACTCCAACTTTTCTCAGACTTTCAAACATGGATGTTTCAGCAAAAAATACAAATGAGAAGTGTGTTTCTACTGAATTAGCATTTTTTTTTAAAAATTACTGAGTCAAATATTGAAATAGTAACTCGTCTTTAGTCTCTTACGAAAATATCAAAGTGCATTTGTTGTTAGTTTACAGAGCGCGATACCTTGTAATATACCGTAAAAAAATCATCTTTTACTGGCATATTAATTATTCAGACATGAATAACACACTAATCCAGTCGGTGCAACGTCAGTACGCGGAACACAACAAACTACCACAATGTTACCTCTCATAGTACAGAAGTTTGTAATCACAGTGGACACTGCGAAACTCGCCAGAAGCGATCACAGAATTCTGAGTACAAATCGATCAAAACGACTGTATACAAGAGGCGGAGAGAAATACGGAAGCGAGATATACTTGTTGGCCCAAAGCCAGCAAAAACACACGACCCTCTGTCGTTCCCACGACTCTTCCGTGTCGGCTTCTATTCAGCCGTGCAGTATCAGGTCTCGTGATATCAGTAACGGCTGTGACGGAGCAGATGCTTCTGTTTCGAGTTCGTCCTGCCATTACTATATTTACAGAGAGATAAAATAGAGGAGCAAAAGGAACGATATACTTGTGAAACTGAGATCTGTTAGTACAGGATATTTGTGATATGAAGCGAAACACTTTATAAACTGTAGTGACGATAACACGGCATTCTTTTTTCCTTTTTTCTTCTTTGCGCCAAATTTACAGTATGAAGTGAAGCCTTGAGACAAGTTTGTTTGCGTGGCCATACTCCGCAGCAGCCACAAACCATTTGTTTTGTAAATACTCGTAAAAAGCGTCTTTTCTTGTTGCACTGTGTTTTATTTCTTCCAGACGCCCTTTTTTACTCTAAGGAATGTTCAGTGGGATCTAGAACGATACAGTTTTGTTTTGATAAGTGTTACTTTTAGATTATAAAACAGTTCACGTCTCGTTTTCTATGTAAATAAGTGATTACTTACAGTTCTTCTCGTTCCT
The DNA here is from genome assembly GCF_021461385.2 of Schistocerca piceifrons. NCBI lineage: Eukaryota > Metazoa > Arthropoda > Insecta > Orthoptera > Acrididae > Schistocerca > Schistocerca piceifrons. The sequence continues at coordinate 959,405,989 of NC_060138.1, forward strand.
GGTTGGCATCTGCGTTTACTCTTATCTGGTCACAAGCTAGACGTCGCCTTATCACTTCATTTACGAAACATAAGCACATTTTTGTATTCCGCTTTTTTTATCACACTGTTCATCTTGTTTACCCTTACTGTTGCGGTGCACTATTACTCTTCTGCCACGGTTTACATATATTTGTTAGAAAACTGTGCTTTTAAAGACAAACCAAACAGGATGTGACAAGTAGTGAACTCACAGTATTTACTTCTTTAAAAGCACAGTTTTAGAGCAAATATCTGTAACTAGTGGCAGAAAAGTAATAGTGCACCGTAGAAATGAGGGTAAACAAGATGAACGGCGTGAAGAAAAAGTTCGGGACATAAAAAATATGCTTAAGTTTTGTATATGAAGTGATAGTGCGCCCTCTAGCGTGTGACCAGATGAAAGGAAAGGCAGATGCCAACCAAAAACGATAAGAACTGTAACTAATCACTTATTTACAAAAGGAAAGAGACCTGAACTGTTTTATAATCTAAAAGTGAAACATATTAAAACAAAATTGATCGCTCTAGATTCCACTGAAGATGCGTTAGAGTAAAAAAAAAGAGGCGAAGCGCGTCTGGTAGAAATAAAATACGGTGCAGCAAGACAAGGCGGTTCTTATTTACAAAACGAAGCTTTGAAAGGTTCTTGAGAAACGTCACAATCGAAAACATAAATTGGCTCTTTCGTACTTCGGGTTCCCGGATTCGATTCCCAGCGGGGTCAGGGAATTTCCTTGCCTCGTGATGACTGGGTGTTGTGTGATGTCCTTAGGTTAGTTAGGTTTAAGTAGTTCTAAGTTCTAAGGGACTGATGATCATAGATGTTAAGTCCCATAGTGCTCAGAGCCATTCGAACCATTCGTACTTAACCTTCTGTATTTTTCGCTTAATTCTTTCAGTCTGTTTTAATTCACACACATCAGGGAAAAATAACCCATAATTTCTGACAAATGGAATTACTCTGACTGACAACAAAGGTAGAGTACCCAGAGGGGGAGGAGAAAACGAAATAAAACTTCAATGGTTGTGGGGGTATGGGATGTTATAGCGGTGATTAAAAGCCAAGTCATATTTACAAACAATTTGACAGTATGAACCTACTTAGCTGTTTGATGTTGTAGCACATGTGGTGCGGACGAATGCACTGATTCGGTTCACAAGGGTATTATAATGCAGTTCTGTCCTCTCCTGAGACAACATCGCCCACAACTCTCGTAACCGGTTCTCTATACCCTACACACTGGCACTGGGACGGATGAGACGACCGAGTTAGTCCCACACATATTCTATCGGCTGCAGACCTGCTGATCTTGCTGGCCAATGGACTACCTCAACGTAACACTGAGGGTTCATAGCAAGACGTGACCTTTGTCGACGAAGATTGCCGTGTTGAAAAATGGAACTATGATATAGCATTATGAGAGGTAACATGTGTGAACGCAGAATTTGCGTGATGTACCGGTGTGCTGTCAGAGTTCGCTGTCGCTACTCGCCGTGACCTGGAATCATAATCGATGGCTCCCCACACCATGACGCCATGACTAATACCACTGTACCTCCCCAAAACGTTGGAATAGTAACTTTTCCCAGATCGCTGTCGTAGTCGCCGGCGATGGTCGTCCGTGTTAGTGCAGAACAACGACTCTTGCTTCCCAGTCATGGCGCCGATCCAGTCTCAGCCGTATGTGTTGCGGCGTTGACGGCAGACTACGCGTAAGACTCTAATCCATGGTGTGGCTGCTGCTAGTCTCCGATCATTGGCGTGGGATGACGTATGTTAGTTACTTTTCCTTGGACGGCAGGCGTAGATGAGAAGGCATTACGATGTGCCTCGTCCACAATACGGCTATCCTCCCTTATGGCGGTAAGACGTGGTCGACCTAAATCTTAACGAAGTGTGTGGCTGCCCCCAAGTTCCCAAGCAGTCCAACGTCGGACCGTTGTCACATTCAGATGCCCCACAAATCGGGATATTGCTCGATTCGACCTGCCAGCCAAATGGAGACTCACAGTGACGGCCCTTTCAAACTGTGTCTGGTGCTGACAACAGTGTCTCACACTGGCATATCACGTCTTCATGTCCTTCACTGTGATCACTCACTATCTGAGGCTCTTCACGCCCCTTACATACAAGACTTGGTAACAACACTAAAAACACACTACACTAAGGCATTCTGGTTTCCACTACAGCCGTCATTCAGAACTGCTCAAATGGCTCTGAGCACTATGGGACTTAACATCTGAGGTCATCAGTCCCCTAGAACTTAGAACTATGGCTCTGAGCACTATGGGACTTAACATCTGTGGTCATCAGTCCCCTAGAACGTAGAACTACTTAAACCTAACCAACCTAAGGACATCACACACATCCATGCCCGAGGCAGGATTCGAACCTGCGACCGTAGCAGTCGCGCGGTTCCGGACTGAGCGCCTAGAACCGCTAGACCACCGCGGCCGGCACTTAGAACTACCTAAACCTAACTAACATAAGGACATCACACACATCCATGCCCGAGTCAGGATTCGAACCTGTCAGCGTAGCGTGCAGAACTGTAAGTCCATTCATTTTGATACCCGCTGGTGGTGTACACGTGTAGGAAGTTACGTTGACATCTGACCGTACTGTCTGGCGCTTCACTTTTTATTATAAATAAGTTACATAAAACTGCAAATAGTCACTCTTTTGAACAATTACGTTTTATTCCTTGAACCGGTTTTTGAATCTTTTCAGGTTCATCTTCAGATGGTTTCTGGAAGTTACATCATAAGTTCTAACATAGTACTGGGTGCTGCCTCTTTGACAAGAAGATGGAACACGCTTTTATGTGTCGCCATAAATATTGTTTATCTGTCGACATCGATGTAAATTTAGGTTTTTTCCGTACTGAGACAGTATGGGCGGTTTTACCCGTTAGTGTCCATCTGTCTGCTTCCATTTTGATTGCCAGTTGGTATATCACTTCACACACTTCTACACGATCTATATCAGTTTAGACTCTGAGAGCGAAATTTTGCCAGTATCCAGCACGTGTTGTACAACTGTTGATTGTAACAAACATCTCGACAAAAAGATATGGCATATTTTCTTTTTTACGTGTATTCAAGTCGATATAAGGGTAAATATTATACTCAAACTGGTGATTACATGAGAGCACAAAATAAAAGAAATAATTTAATGAATTACTACAAAAACAAATTTCAAGTGATGTGATGTCTTATTTCCATTTGTATATTAACGTATAATACAGTCGGTTTATAGCAAATATTTTAATCAATATTGGCATTCAAATAAATGCCCAGAAGTCAATAATACAGAGTATTTGCAATGAGATACAGCTGTTTGTATGACCATGACCTGTATATTTAAATTTAAGTTTTAAATAATGACAAATCTCCAAATGAACTGTTGACTTATTTCTATTCTTACGTTAATATGATCTCGAATATTTATAACAGTAGATTTTTTTATTTAGCTAAAGATAAAATGTAGAAAAGTTATAGTGTTTGTAATGGACTAAAACTGTTTCTATGACTGTACATTTTATATATAAAAACCAAGAACAAAAGTTCAAGTGAACTGTTGACTTATTTTTGTTCTTTCTTTAACGTGATTTGGAATATTGGTAAAGGCAGATTCCGTTTGTTCCAGCTAGAAGTAATATGTATAAAAGCACTGATTTGTTTTGACAGTATAGGGCTTTACCATTTAGAAATATAGTACAGCTTTTATTTTGCGCTAGGATGTTTACATTGACACCGGTGTAGTTAGGATGTATGGAGAGTGAGACGTAACAACAAATACAATGAATTAATCTCGTGTGAAAACGACTCTTAGAGAATTTATCACAATGTGTGTTACTGCAGGCAATTTGCAACCAGCAGCCGGTCTCATTCACCAAGGCCAGATGCGCACTGCGCGTGACAGTTTCACGCAGTGAACTGACCGTATATGGTAACTATAACATTTAAAAGGCAATTCTCAGTAAACATGGCAAAAATCAAAGGACTCGAAGTAACAAAAATATAAAAACAGAACACTTCAGATTACACATAAAGCACGTAAACACCGAAATTTTTAGAGCTCTGAATAAATATTGGTGAAAATATGACTATATGAAATAAAAGACCTATTAAAATTTAAGAATAAGAGGGCAGGCAATAATTAATGCCATTACCAAACAATATTAGTGCAACACATAACCTATGGTAGATATACGTATATCATACAGGAGGACAGTGAGCTCCTACTTTATAATTTACAGAGGAAACACAACTATAGATAGACCACACTGCCATAATACAGATGAAATCAATGAATTGTGGCAACTCAAACAAATTTAGCTAAGACTCGTCTTATGTAAGCCGGCCGGAATGGCCGAGCGGTTCTAGGCACTACAGTCTGGAACCGCGCGACCGCTACGGTCGCAGGTTCGAATCCTGCCTCGGGCATGGATGCGTGTGATGTCCTTATGTTAGTTAGGTTTAAGTAGTTCTAAGTTCGAGGGGACTGATAACCTCAGAAGTTAAGTCCCATAGTGCTCAGAGCCACCTGAACCATTTTGTCGTACGTAAACACAACATTCACTGGCTGTGCAACGTTGAACAGCAGAAAGCGAGCGTTTTAAGAGACGTCTCACCAAACTGATTGTCTTCGGTGGTTCCTTGGCAGTGCAGTGCATGAAATCGCCAACTGCTCGTTCCTTAGGTGGCACCTTTCGAACTGCTGCATGTCTCCTCAAATGCATTACACCAAGTGTGTCTCCACGAACGATCTAGTGTGAGCCACGTGGTGCTCCGCAGCTGCTTAGCGTGTGGCCGTCTACCCTGCTCAGCTGCAGCATGAAGACTCCGATGCAATCGACGAGGGACCACTGAGAGCAACACTGAACACGCGCTCGTAAGCCGGGGTATGGCGCGCCCTCCAGGGAGGCGCTACATCACTCACCGCTTAGTAACAACGGCAAATATGTGGTAGAGGGAAGACATCTGTCGCTACGAGCTGGTACGCGGCTCAGTGCACAGCTTTTTACTCATCATTCAGACAAAATCAGGAAGCACGTTTGAAACAAATAATGCCTACCTGTAATGGTAGTGTGTGATGCCCTAGAGGATGAATCCCTCTCATTAGTAGAATTCCACAATTCGCATAGAGATTATGATTTCCTCATAAACGAAACATAGAGTTTCAGTCTTCACTGACAACTGAGACTGTGACTAAATACACAGCGCTACAAAATTAAATTTTTGTTCAAGACTTTTGACCCTGAAGAGTGATATTTATTAGTTGCTGGCCTCTGCTGAAAAATTCAGATTTTGGCTGTCACGTATGGAAAAAGTGTGATAATGCTATAAAGCAATGTCTCTCTCTCTCTCTCTCTCTCTCACACACACACACACACACACATATATATATATATATATATATATATATATATATATATATATATATAGAGAGAGAGAGAGAGAGAGAGAGAGAGAGAGAGAGAGAGAGAGAGAGGGAGGATGGTCCATTGATCGTGACCGGGCCGTTTGACCTACGGCAGCGCCATCTAGCAGGCCAATCATAGCGTCATCTGGTTTCCCCCTTCAAGCTAGACGAATTTCCTTCTTTGTAGTTTTTTTCGTTTGATGCTTATTTCGTGATATATCTGGCCCGGTCAGTATCAATGGACCACCCGACACTTGCAGTACAGCTGAAAATTGAAGTGATCCAATGACAGAGACTTCTTTGGTACCGTACAGATACGATTTTACTTACATAAAACGAAGCGACCAGTGAAAATTTGCACCAGGTCCGGGAATATAGCCCGGGGCTCCTGCTTACTAGGCCTGTGAGTTAGCTATTATGCCACAGTGGCACAGCAAGGTGATAGAAATTTTCATTCACCGCTTCAGTCTATATATATAAAATCTTATCTGTATGAGACCAGTAAAGTGCACCGAAGTTGTGTCATTTCATTTGTGTAAGTACCTGCAACTGGGTTTCAAGCTGGATCCTCCATTTACGTTCGATGCTGAAGTGCTATTCCAGAACATGGAAAGCCTCAGCAACTCTGTTTGTGTGTAAGGTGTAATTTTAAGTGGACTAAGGCGGCAGTTGGAATTTGTGCCAGGATGGCTAACGTATCTACCTAGGGAAGAGGAGACCCAGATTCGATTTCTGGCGTTGGTACAAATTTTTGCTCACCGCCTCAGTCTGTATACATAAAACCTGTATACTGTTTACAAACGTGTGCAATTAACAAAATCAAAAAGCAACCATTTGTTGGTTGGTTCAAATGGCTCTGAGCACTATGCGACTTAACTTCTGAGGTCATCAGTCGCCTAGAACTTAGAACTAATTAAACCTAACTAACCTAAGGACATCACAAACATCCATGCCCGAGGCAGGATTCGAACCTGCGACCGTAGCGGTCGCTCGGTTCCAGACTGTAGCGCCTAGAACCACACGGCCACTCCGGCCGGCCATCCATTTGTTGACAGAACTACTCACAATTTAAGTTCAACATATTCCAAGTCTTACGGATACACTGCGCGTTTTCAGTACCGTTCCCCTTCCATGTTCCGTCTCCACATTATCTCTTTTTAGAGACCAACAGTAGTCAACCACCATTCCTATCTGCTTTGATAACCTCTTGATGAGCCCTTTGCCCAGGTTCTTCACTAGCACCTCCAAGATTTTCAGGGAAGAAGATGGCTGTGAAGAAAACGGATTTTAAGACTGAAGTTGAATTCTAAATTTTTCAGAGCTATCATCACATTTTCCACCATGGCTTTGAAATCTGGGTGCTGCCTGTGCCCTAAGAAATTGTCAACCACATTCTTAAATCCTGTCCAAGCCCATAATGTTCCTTATGTTAGTACATTTTGAAATAGTTCATCTTTCATCAAACTTTTAATGTTCGTCTGGTATCCCGGTCCGAAAATCTTGACAGCCCGCCAGAAGGCGTGGACGTACACGACAGCCGCTAGCAATGGCCCCTATAATCTGCGAGCACACAGCTTTCGCCCCCACAACGCTATGCGCGTCGCTATCGCCGCGGCGGCCTGTCGGCGCTTACGGTCTTCTTGGCAGCGCAGGGGCTCAGACCTCAGTCGTGTTCTGACAACGCTCATGATCGTTTATCTGCTCATCGTTGCTCTGGTCGCTGATGGTTGTTAGTCTTGTTATCTGATTTGGCTTTGCTCTCTGGTCTTCGTATTTCACAGTGTGGTCTGTGTCGTCAGTCGTCCCCGTTGTGTTTGTCTGCGTTGTACCGGCGATTCCTTGTTGACGCCATCGGCCCGTCGGCCGGGGCGCCCCAGTCTCTCACGGTTCCGATTACTGAATTTCGGTCCCACAAATATTCTTTCTTTAAGTTTAGCCTCAAACAGAAAAGAAAATTTAGAACTTATATACTTAGAACAATCACCATCTTTAGGCAATGCTTTGACAAAATGTTCCATGATTCCCAGAGTAATATGAAGAGACGGCAATATGACTTTCTCTCGTTTCACCAGAGGTTCTCTTATCATATTGTTCTTCGTAGGGTTCATGGTTGTTCTGATAGCAGCAGCAGCGGCACTCCGTCTTCAGGCCACGAGTGGACGATCGGGACCATCCGACCGCCATGTCACCCTCAGATGAGGATGCGCATAGGAGGGGCGTGTGGTCAGCACACCGCTCTCCCGGTCGTTATGAAGGCTTTCTTTGACCGGAACCGCTACTATCCGGTCGAGTAGCTCCTCAACTGGCAAGACGAGGCCGGAAGGTCACCCATCCAAGAGCCCGCCACGCCCGACAGTGCTTAACTTCGGTGATCTGACGGGAACCCGTGTATCCACTGTGACAAGTCCGTTGCCTTGTTTTGGTGGGTTATACTATTTTATCCAATGCGATTCACGGGCACGATTATCCCAGAGGCACAGGAAACAAGGAAACTCTGTAAAGCATGGCCGTTGTCCCAGCAGTATTACAATTACTTTAATGTCTCCACGTACAAACCACTGATGTTTCGAATAGTTTAATGCCTTCAGTAGCGTCTCCATATTTTGACGGGTTTCTTCTAAGTGCACAGAATATGCTACTGGCATTGAGCCATACTTACTCCCAATGTGTAGAAATACAGCCTTGAGGCTTCTTTTGTTAGAATCTACAAATAGCCTCCAATCATTCGTGTGACAACATACCTTTAGTAACCTTAAAAACAAAACATGAGAGACTTCTGTAGTGAAACAATCACGAAATACAGATTCTCTTCATCTAAACCAGTAGTATGTCGTTCCTGGGGTAAGCAAATGTTTTTCTTTTCATCGAGACCCCAAAACCCTTGCTGCTTCTTTAAAGAGACGCAGATCTCTTACCAAGTCATTCAGTTCTTCTTGTGTAAACTGCTGTGGCTGTGTGAGTCACAATAAGGACCCGAAGTTTCACTTGATGATCTTAAAGATTCTAATGTAGCGGGCGGTTCAGGCACGGGGATGTTAGAACCATGTGGTGTGGATCTTATAGCTGATTTTTAGGTTTGGTTAAACAATGCTTTTCAAACTGTTGTTATTATGCCCGCCAATTTTCACCATTCAAAGACTGCAATCATCTACATGGTTTTTTTTCTCTCCATACTGGAATGTCGAATAGTACAGATTTCTGCTTGCCTTGTGTCCACTTCCTCAAACCAGCAACTTTTGTGAAATAAACGTATTGTCCTGGTCTCCCAACTTTGTACCGAAAGAAGATAGGTATATTCTTTTTAAAAAATGAGGTTATGTTTTCTCTCCTGCTTTTCAGAGTCAGAGTCGTATATGTAACGAAACACATCAGGGTCATTCACACACGATCTTCTTGATAAAATCATCATTATTATTAGGCTGATCTGAAGTAAACCAATAACGAAACAAACAAATCACTTCAAATTTATACTCAAATGGCTGTGACGCATTTGTGTACTTCTAAAAAATTCGAGAAGTATCGACCTTTTCACAGTCGATCATGCTGAATCAATTTACTATCTATTGTAGTATATATTGTGTAGGAAATTTAAAAACAGGAAACTTTAGGAATTACGAAAAAACTATGAGTGTCATCAGAAAACATTTTCGTCAGTAGCGTTAAAAAGTTACTCTAATTGATCCAGTTCCAAGTAAAGTGCCGAAACATCAAAGCCCTGACATGAAGACATTCGCTCGAACCCTTGCTGCGTCGAGGTCGCTTAGGTACTCCTTGACTTCCGCACTAATGAACCAATTATGAGCTTACGGAATATCACACCTTCTTTCTTATCGATTGAGGACTTCCTAGTAAATACACTACTGGCCATTAAAATTGCTACACCAAGAAGAAACGCACATGATAAACGGGTATTCATTGTACAAATATATTATACTAGAACTGACTTGTGATTACATTTTCGCTCAATCTGGGTGCATAGACCCTGAGAAATCAGTACCCAGAACAACCACCTCTGGCCGTAACAACGACCTTGATACGCCTGGGCACTGAGCTTGGATGGTGTGTACAGGTACAGCTGCCCATGCAGCTTCAACACGATACCACAGTTAACCAAGAGTAGTAACTGGCGTGTTGTGACGAGCCAGTTGCTCGGCCACCATTGACCAGACTTTTTCAATTGGTGAGAGATCTGGAGAATGTGCTGACCAGGGCAGTAGTCGAACATTTTCTGTATCCAAAAAGGCCCGTACAGGACTTGCAACAAGCGGTCGTGCATTGTCCTGCTGAAATGTAGGGTTTCGCAGGGATCGAATGTAGGGTAGAGCCACGGGTCGTAACACATCTGTATTGTAACTTCCACTTTTCAAAGTGCCGTCAATGCGAACAAGAGGTCACCCAGACGTGTAACCAATGGCACCCTATACCATCGCGCCGGGTGATACGCCAGTATGGCGATGAAGAATACACGCTTCCAATGTGCGTTCACAGCGATGTCGCCAAACACGGATGCGACCATCATGATGCTATAAACAGAACCTGGATTCATACGAAAAAATGACGTTTTGTCATTAGAGCACCGAGATTCGTCGTTGAGTACACCATCGCAGGCGCTCCTATCTGTGATGCAGCGTCAAGGGTAACCGCAGCCATGGTCTCCTAGCTGATAGTCTATGCTGCTGCAAACGTCGTCGAACTGTTCGTGGTTGTTGTCTTGCAAACGTCCTGATCTGTTGACTCAGGGATCGAGATGTGGCTGCACGATCCGTTACAGCCATGCGGATAAGATACCTGTCATCTCGACTGCTCGTGATACGATGCAGTTGGGATCCAGCTCGGCGTTCCGTATTATCCTCCTGAAGCCACCGATTCCGTATTCTGCTAACAGTCATTGGATCTCGACCAACGCGATACGATAAACCGCAATCGCGATAGGCTACAATCCGACCTTTATCAAAATCGGAAACGTGATGGTACGCATTTCTCCTACTTACACGAGACATCACAACAACGTTTCATCAGGCAACGCCGGTCAAGTGCTGTTTGTGTATGAGAAATCGGTTGGAAGCTTTCCTCATGTCAGCAAGTTGTAGGTGTCGACACCGCCGCCAACCTTGTGTGAATGCTCTGAAAAGCTAATCATTTGCATATGATAGCATCTTCTTCCTGTATGTTAAATTTCGAGTCTGTAGCACGTCATCTTCATGGTGTAGCAATTTTAATGGCCAGTAGTGTACAACTCATCATGTCGTTCTCAGTGGAGAGAAATTTTCAGACACAATAGTAATTTCAGGCGTACCAAAAGCGACTGCTAATGGGAAAATAACTTTTCACAATGTGAGTTAGTAGATATCGTTGGAAATTCCGCGATACTTTTCGCAAATGATGCTGTTCTACACAGAGAAGTCGCAACGTGAAATGGAGGACGACAATCAGAGGATCGTCTCTTGGTGCAGCAGCTGGCAGGTGACGCTCAACATTATCAAATGTGGTGTAATGGGCGTAAACAGATAGAAATAACTACAATTTTTATGACTGCAGAACAATCACTGGAAGCAGTCACATCCATAAAGTATCTAGGAGTATGCGTAAGGAGCAAATTTAAAGCGGACCACCACATAAAAAAAAACTCAGGTAAGGCAGATATCAGACTGCGATTCACTGGAAGAACCCCCTTGAAATTTAGTCTACCCAAAAAGGAAATAGCTTACAAAACTCACTTTCGATCAACATCTGTCAGTTTGTGATCTGTGTGATATAGTATTGATAGAGAAGCTGCAAGTGAGAGCAACAAGTGTCGTTGTAGATTCATTAAGTGAGCACGAAAGTGGAACGCAGGTGCTCGGCCAACCCAAGTGACAGGCGTTGCAAGGGAGGCGTTGTGCATAACGGTATAGTCTATTGTAGAAGTGCCTGCTCCTGGTGTATCTCGCGACAGGACGATGAAGGTACAATTAATGAGACTCGAGCCCACACGGGGGCTTACCAACGTCTGTTCTTCACGGAAACAAGGAACAGGAAAAAGGGGAACTGACATTGGTGGTACACAGAGTGAGAGTGGTACAGAAGGTATCCCACGCACACACCGTAAAGTGGCTTGTAGAGAACAGATGTAGATATTCTACTTAACATTAATTGCACTGATTGACTGTTCCGTCGATTCTTGGTAGAATATTTTATACACTTTGAATGAAACAGGCACAACACTGGCGTAATATTCTACAATGTTGTAAAGTATTACACTGTGTGTGATTCATTGACTATGTAATATCAGTTAATTAACACACTGATACAAATGAGTGGATAACTTATGAGATACTTTGCCCTGTATAAATCAGAGTACAGATTTTTATTGTGTGTTTGAGATGTAAACTTTTGATGTGAAGCACATTTCACGTAATTTCGCTTTTGACATGTATGTAATGATTTTCGTTTTCGTATGTTTTCAGCCGTGTTCTACGTCACCACATTTCATTCTGTATACTGTATTATGAACACTATTTGCATGCAGACTGAATCGACATATATGTAGGTCGCTGAATACTGTTTTGATTCACAGAATCATACTGAAAATTGCCCTTCAGTGTAATCAGAAATTTTAGGAATATACATCTGATCCATAAGATACATGTAATCCTGCTGTAGAGCTTGTTTGACGCCATAGGAACGACGTCAAAAGCCAATGTAATAAATAAAGCTCTGTCACCTAAAGGTGGGCAGTAACTGACAGTTCTCTAAGGTGTACAGTTAGACCAGCTACTGGTAGAATGACTCAGATGTTTATATTCAGTTAAACAGTATGGTAGCAACACTTACTACGCCAGACAAATATGCAGTATGGTATCTTGATTTTGTACTAATCAATAATAATAATAATAATAATAATAAAGTTACTGGAATGTTTTATTTCTTATTAACAAATTTAAAATCGCCTTAAGCGTAAAATGAAATAATGGACTTATGAACTCGGACATTGGAAATACCACAAGATGAATATGTTGTTGATGCTGTGGTCTTCAGTCCAGAGACTGGTCTGATGCAGCACTCCATGCTACTCTATCCTGTGCAAGCTTCTTCATCTCCCAGTGCCTACTGCAACCTACATCCTTCTGAATCTGTTAAGTGTATTCATCTCTTGGTCTCCCTCTACGCTTTTTACCCTCCACGCAGCCCTATAATACTAAACTGGTGATCCCTTGATGCCTCAGAATATGCCCTACAAACCGATCCCTTCTTCTAGTCAAGTTGTGCCACAAATTTCTTTTCTCTCCAATTCTATTCAGTACCTCCTCATTAGTTATGTGATCTACCCACCTAATCTTCAGCAATCTTCTGTAGCACCACGTTTCGAAAGCCTCTATTCTCTTCTTGTCTAAGCTATTTATCGTCCACGTTTCACTTCCATACGTGGCTACACTCCATACAAATACATTCAGAAACGACTTCCTTACACTTAAATCTATACTCGATATTAACAAATTTCTCTTCTTCAGAAACGCTTTCCTTGCCATTGCCAATCTACATTTTATATCCTCTCTACTTCGACCATCATCAGTTATTTTACTCCCCAACTAGCAAAACTCATTTACTACTTTAAGCGTCTCATTTCCTAATCTAATTCCCGCAGCAGCAGCCGATTTAACTCGACTACATTCCATTATCCTCGTTTTGCTTTTGTTGATGTTCATCTTATATCCTCCTTTCAAGACACTGTCCATTCCGTTCAGCTACTCTTCCAGGTCCTTTGCTGTCTGTAACAGAATTACAGTGAACGATGAATATATCCGCAGAGATTGTAGATTTACAAATAGTATAACTAAGTGTAGGCAGATCACCAGCTGATGTCCAGAAACTATCCCCTCAGCGATCCCTGCCACCCATGCTATCCTTCCATTCAATGCAACGATCCCTTCAGCTCGCCCTGATCAACGCTTGGTTTCGCCAGGTGTATCTCCCCATCGGCACTACAAAATCAGGATAAATGAAAAATCACTTCGGCTTACCGTCACTCAGACTTTTACCTAACACTTCACAACTGTCCAATCCACCCAACTAAACGAAAACACTAGTTAAAAAGCTCACAAAAGAATAAAATCACTGTAATCACATGCTACACCCAAACATCTACATATACAGTGTGAGGAGAAATTCACGCACTCTGACTTTGCAGCGCTATTCCTCACACACACTAACAGTAGAAAAATGTCTGACAGAATTTCGTTTTATGCATATTTCTGGCGGTAAATAGACGTTAAAGATTGGTAATCTGGCAACACTGCAGTCAAGTGTACAGTAACTACCTCTGGCAGGATAAAGCAGTAGTGCTGCGCCGCTGGCGCAGTGGATAGCGTTTTGAGTTAGAATGCTGTAGGCGGAGGGTTCTAGTCTCTTTTTTATATATATAAAAGTAGTCTGCGTGGTACGGCATCCGGCCTCTCAATCATCATAAAATGATTACAAAACATTTTCAGTTACGTATTACAAACACAGATATGTAAATACAATCGTTTTCATTGGTCATCTTTCAAAGAAACCTTTTACACGCCTTGGAAGCGAGTCGTTACGCACTACTGCTTCTATTAGATTCCAAACCTGTGGTCAGTGCTCCCTCCCCCAGTGGTACCATCGATTAATACCAACTATTATTCTTTCCAGATTCAGGTGCATTACATTTCGTTACGGCATTACGTCACCAGTAGGGCTAGGAAACTGATTTGCAAATAATTTCGATTGGACCATTGGAGGAGGGTACACAGAAAACAAGTTTGGAATCTAGTAGATGCAGTGGCGCGAAAAGTGCAATGGGCTTCTTTAAAAGCTGACCATTGTATACAACTGTACCTCCATTTCTGTTCGTAGCACCTAACTGCATATGCTTTGTAAAACACCCACTGTAATTTCTGTATGGCGATTATGATAACGTACCACGCAGATTACTTTCAGCAAATAAAAACAAGTAAGCCGTGACCCAGAATCGAACACTCGACGTCCTGTATGATACCCCAAAATGCTACCCACTGCACCAACTGCACAACAATACTGCATTGTCTGAGAGAGGTAATAACTGTACATGTGATTACATTGTTGCCATATTGCCAGTCTTTAACGTCCATTTACTGCCTGAAATATGCGCAGGATAAAGTTTTGCGACAGACGTTTTTGTATTGCCAGTATTGAGGAACCGAGCTACGAATTCCGAGTGCTCGAATTTTTCCTCACCCTGTATAGGACAATCATTCCATCACTACATGTGCAGGTTATGAATCTACTTCGCTTGTACACATTTGCCAGATCTGCGTTTCCCGTATATTCGATTGTCAACATCTTATTATTTTACCCTTTGTGAGAATCAAAGCCTGATGCAGAGGCAATATCTGCACATTTCATCTTCCTCTCACCTCAAAATACTCTACATACTTCCTCACGCCAATTTTTCCCTCCTCTATTTTCCAGAACGTGAGATCATCCCTGAGATCTAACCAGGTATAACGTATTCCGTCTGTCTCATCCTAAGTGGTGGTTCCACACAATATTTTTTCATCCTAACTCTATCCCACCATTCAGCTTCTCCTCCCATTATACATCCTACGTCTTGCTTCATACGACATTCTCGTCCACCGAAAGTCAGCTAGCAGTCGCTAATCCGTCATTTATTGGAGAAGTTCTAAATTTGATTATTACATAGTCATTATCGGTGAAATTATCAAAGAGTGACACAAGTCCCTAGGTGCCAGACAAAACCACAGATAAATAACACAAGCCTTTATGTCACTGAGTTTAGTGTCAGTCATGTTAATGCTTGTCTCGTTTATCAGTGTTAATTATCTGACATGTTGGGCTCAAAGTCACACCGTGATAGTTGCACCGGTTATCACTATGTAATAGTCAAAATCTCAATCTGCTCCAGTAAATGACGAATTTTGCGAGTGACTGCTGTCCTCCTTTAAATTTCAATGCTAAACGGTCCCTACACAATGAATGATTAAAGGATTCCAATTTAATTCTGGTCCATATTTCACCAATTAAAGTTCCTGTCCAGAAGTAAGAGTTTGTATCGTCATGATTTTTATTGAGAAAAACAGTCATTAGGAACATCACGACACATACATCACCTCCCATTTACAACCTTATATTTTTTGAGTTCATTCTGATGAGATACAAATTGTTCACTGTAGGCCTAACCCCAGCGGCAGCGAACGCCAATAATTGATAAATAAAAGACTTTTGTTTGTTGGGAGTGCACCCTGACAGGTTCGATGATATTTTAGCTAGCTTGGTTTACGATAAATACTTAAGAAATGCTGTGCAGCTTTTACATATGTGATGATCAATTTCGACACGTAAGTGTCGACAAGAAACTATCAAGTTGATTTTGTTATTTTTTTCGAAGTTTTTTGTCAGAACAGATTCATTATTGCAAAAAAATTTCATTTATATAGTGTTAGAGAGTGACTGGAGAGTGCGTGTTCTGGTTTGCATGTAGCAAAGTAAACGTCGTGCTATGAACCTTCGACGGTCTCATCGTTACATATATGTACGAGGTATGGGTTTAAAATTGTTGAGCGCCAAATGGAAATCATGATACTGATGGATGAGTAGTCACTCTGATTTAATCGGAAAGCATGGAAAAATGTAAGCACAGACAACGAACCGACATCAAATGGCTGTGAGCACTATGTGACGTAACACCTGAGGTCATCAGTCCCCTAGAACTTAGAACTACTTAAACCTAACTAACCTAAGGACATCACACACATCCATGCCCGAGGCAGGATTCGAATCTGCGACCGTAGCATTCGCGCGGATCCGGACTAAAGCGCCTAGAACGGCTCGACCACCACGGCCGGCGAACCGATATCATGTGCAAAATAGTAATGTAGGTATAGCCTATAACTGACCAGCCTTGAACTATGTACGAGTACATACTAGAGTAATAATACACATAGAAAATGTTTAGCAACACCAGTAAGTAGATGTTTTATTTTAATGCTGTTCTCATACACTTCCTGTAAGTATTGATGATCGGCGGTTGTGCGAAACAGGTTCGGCAAAGGAGTTACACATAATAATAATAATAATAATAATAAGATCCCAATACCACAACAGATAAATGCAGACTTTGCAAACAACAAATAGAAACAGTACATCACATCACAAGCGGATTTACAATACTAGTAAATACAGAATATCCGAGAAGACATGACAATGTAGAAAAAATAATACATCAACAACTTGCCATACAACATAAACTAATAAAACAACACGTTCCCACATACAAGTATGCACCACCAAACGTACTGGAGAATGATGAATACAAATTATACTGAAACAGAACCATTATAACAGATAAAACAAAACGACATAACAAACCTGACATCATACTCACCAATAAAAAGAAGAAATTAACACAACTAATCGACATATCCATACCCAATACAACAAATATACAGAAGAAAACAGGAGAAAAAATTGAAAAATACATCCAACTGTCTGAGGAAGTTAAGGACATGTGGCACCAGGATAAAGTTGACATTATACCAATTGTACTATCAACTACAAGTCATACCACACAATATCCACCAGTACATCAACGCAATACAGCTACATCCAAACGTATATATACAAGTACAGAAATGTGTAATTATTGATACATGTTCAATTACCTGAAAGTTCCTAAATGCAATGTAACATATACCGTACAGTTAAAAGGAAGTCACGCTTGATGAGGGTCCGCGTCACTTTCCATTTTTAACCAGACATAACGTCTGAGAAAGGAAAGAAATAATAATAATGTTTATACTTTGAACAGTTTCTCAAATTCTTGTTATCCTCGTACTCATAAGGAATTTAATATATATTATTTGAGCTCCATTGTTAACTGAGGCACATGAACGTTAGGTTTACTCTGTGACTTCTGTGCAATCTATTACACTCAGCTCGTAATTTGTATCTTTTCCACCATTTTTCGCCCAGTCTATAGAGAAATCGAATTAGTAGAAAGAAGATAAGATTTTCCATTGCAGTTCGTATCGTTATAAAGTTCTCAAATCCTAAGATATTGTTGACATATTTGATATATAACTCAGGCAACTCAGCATGTTTCCTGGTAGGTAGAAAATCTACGCCCTTACCACATCTGTTGTAAACGAAAGATGGTTGTGCAGTGTTCTTGCACTAGTTCTGTGCCACGTGGCTACGTTTAGATCGAGAGACAGTGCATTATCTGAAAACAGAAAAGACTGCTGGGTGCACAGAGTCAGAACTGCGCATGTCTCGCCGTATAATACGCCTGTCTCGATGGCGGCTGTGAGTACCAACGTGTTCTGTTTGAGGAGCGACCACATGTGGTGCAACGAGTCGCGTTGCGTGGCGGCCGCCTGGCTAATTAGAGGAGCGACTGCGCTCCATATGGAAGACTCAGAGCAGCCGGCAACGTACGCAAGGGCCACCTCGACATCTCGCGAACAAATATGAAACGACGGCGCGGGCCTGGACTGCAAATGTGAGCTGAGAAAACGGTCCTGTACGTATGATGTCAGACGAAAATGGGCAATTTCCTAAATTTCTTGTAAAATTATAGTCTAATATCTTTCTTTCAATTTTCACAATACACATTTTGATCCCTTGTTGGTTTACACATGTTTTCATCTTGCAAACAACCCTAAATTCGCAAGGGTCAGATAATTATTTGCTGAGATTTGACCCCATTTGCGAACAAGTGGCCCATTCACGATGCCGAAAAGTCTTGAGCTCACTTGGCGTTTGCGGCATTCTCGCCATTGGACATCTCGACTATCAGAAATGCGTAACACGTTTTAAGTGGAGGTGTTTACGATTGTTTAAAATAGTGGTAGCGGCTGGATCTGCACTAACAAGTGTGTGATATTCCCAACTAAAGCTAGCAAACGCCTGGTAGCCGTTACCGAACACCGCTTTATTTCGGGTTGTGCGTAGCTCTTTAGTTTCTTTTCTTTTTTTGAAATGGGTGAAAAGAGTAATCCGGATCCATTATTAGGTTGGAGTATGACTCGCACAGCAAAAGATAATATCGGCCTTCGCTACAAACATGTACTAACTCTTTTTTCAACGTAGATTTCTTAAAAGGTACGGACAGGAAAAATGAGTGGAACCATTATTTGGGTGTTTCCGCCTAATTTCGGTACCTACTTTTCCAAATCGTGTGCAGCAAATTAGTACGACCCTGACCCACAAAATGTTTATAGACAATGCTCAAGCTGAAACAAATAGGCAATTTTTGATTCAATACCTGATCATGATGCACACGTAATGGAAAGAAACAAAAAAGCACCTTACAGCGGCAGACAGGTTCTTATGAAGCGGTATAATAATGTAGTGTGACGAGGGCCTCCCGTCGGGTAGACCGTTCGCCTGCTGCAAGTCTTTCGATTTGACGCCACTTCGGCGATTTGCGCGTCGATGGGGATGAAATGATGATGATTAGGACAACACAACACCCAGTCCCTGAGCGGAGAAAATCTCCGACTTAGCCGGGAATCGAACCCGGGTCCTTAGGATTGACATTCCGTCGCGCTGACCACATTTTTTTTTAAATTTATTTTGTTCGATATTGTTCGTTGCGTTTGGTCTGGGCGGACGTTAGAAGACATCCGTTCAAGTTGATCGTTGATTCTTGGACTCAGTTTTCTTTATTACAGAGAGCACGCAGCCCTCTGACCGAACACGCTGAACAACCGTGCCGGCGACCACTCAGCTACCGGGGGCGGACATACGAAACGGTGAGGTTTGCTAATGAGAGCAGAATACAAAATTGTGAGAGTAAGTTCAAAGAGGTGTTGCGGCATGAAATACATATAGACTAGGATGTTAACGTCAAATTCAGTTTATTCCATAGTCATTTTGTTTCGGTGTTTAAAGTTATCTTTCCTAAAAAGTTACCCAGAAAACTAATGAACAGACAAGTAAGCCTTGAGTAACCAAGGGAATTAAAAACTTGTGTGAGAGGAAGAGGGGGACATACAAACCGAGTTGACAAAAGTCATGGTATAGCGATTTGTTTATATATAATGGCGGTAGTGTAGCGTACATAAGTTATTAAAAAATGGTTCAAATGGCTCTGAGTACTGTGGGACTTAACAGTTGAGGTCATCAGTCCCCTACAACTTAGAACTACTTAAACCTAACTAACCTAAGGACATCACGCACATCCATGCCCAAGGCAGGATTCGAACCTGCGACCGTAGCGGTCGCGTGGTTCCAGACTGAAGAGCCTAGAACCGCTCGGCCACAGTGGCCGGCCAAGTTATAAAAGGCAAAACGTTGGCGGAGCTATCATTTGTAGTTAGGTGATTCATTTCAAAACGTTTCCGTCGTGGTTATGGCCGCACAACTGGAACTAACAGACTTTGAACGCGGAATGATACTTGGAGCTAGGCGCATGGGACATTTAATTTCGGAAGTCGTTAGGGAATCCAGTATTCTGAGATCCCACAGTGTTAAAAGTGTACCAAGAATACCAGAGATCGGGCATTACCTCTCACCACGGACAACGCAGTGGCCGATGGCCTTCACTTAACGACTGAGAGCAGTGGCGTCTGCGTAGAGTTGTCAGTGCTGTCAGACAAGCAAAACTACGAGAAATAACCACAGAAGTCAATTGGGATCGTACGCCGAAAGTATCCACTAGGACAGTGCGGCGAAATCTGGTGTTAGTGGGCTATGGCAGCAGACGATCGACGCGGGTGCCTTTGCTAACAGCACGATATCGCCTGCAGCACCTCTTCTGGGCTCGTGAACATATCGATTGGACCCTAGAGCACTGGAAAACCTTGGTCTGGTCACATGAGTCCCGATTTCGGTTGGTAATACCTGATGGTATGGTTCAAGTGTGGCGCAGACACCACGAAGCCATGGACCTAAGTAGTGCGAGCAGTTGGTGGTTCCATAATGGTATCGGCTCTGTTTACATTGAGTGGATTGTATACTCTGGTCAATGTGAAAGGACCATTGAACGAAAATGGTTACATTCGACTACTTGGATGCCATTTGCAGCCATTCATGGACTTCATACACCCAAACAAAGACGGAATTTTTATGAATGACAGCGCACCATGTCACCGTTGCCACAGTTGTTCGTGATTGGTTTGAAGAACATTGTGGACAATTCGAGAAAGTGATTTTGCCATCCTGAACGACCGACATGAATTGTGTCACACATTTATGGGACACAATCGAGAGATCAGTTCGTACACAAAATCCTGCACCGGCAACACTTTCGTAATTATAGTCGGCTATAGAGGCAACATAGCTCAATATTTCTACAGGGCACTCGCAACGACTTGTTGCACTACGCCGGGCGATAGAAGACCCGACACGATATTAGGAGGTGTTCCGTGGCTTTTGTCACCTTTGTGTATATAAAGACGAGAATAGATAAAGATCCAACGTTATTTGCATGCTACAAAAAATACTGTAATATTTTGAGGAAAAGCATTGAAACGTCCAGAAATATGCTCATTCTGACAGTTATTAATTATACAGATATTAAGATTAAAACTATGTGGAAACAATCCTGTTGGAAGAACACTCGCAACTGAGCATTATACCAGATGTTGAAATTTACAACTGAAGCGGTGTTTTGAACCTCTGGTAAAACTGTGTGGGATATCGTCTAATGGGAAGCGGATGGTCAGTCTCTGTACAAGATACTATAACAATTAAACTAACTGATATTATTATAACTCACAGTTCGTAAGCTGTAAGTACATTTAACAATCGCTTTCGAAATGTAGCAGTAAAAACTGATTAAATGGTTCAGTTAAAGAAGAAGGAGAACATAATGAAAATGCCGTTACTTTAAGCAGCTAGAAGTAACAGCAATATCCTTGACTGAAATCAATGGAATTGTGAAAAGTCTGAAAAACAAAATCTTATGTGGCGTTCATGGAACTTCAGATAGAATTCTGAAATGCCGTTCTGAGTTAGTAAAGAATTTCTTTGGTGACATGTGTAATGCATCATTGGTACAATGAATTTTTCCAGACATACTAAAATATGCAATTGTCAAACCACTTTATAAAAGATGACAAGAAGAACTTAAATAATTATAATCAAGTTTCGTTACAGACATATTTTCTCAAAATATTAGCAGAAGTAATGTACTCAAGTGTAGTTCCACATTTAAATGGAAACAATTTGTGTAGCATATCGCTGTTAGAATCCCAGAAGGATTGCTCGATTGGGAATGCTATTCATACATTGACTCGCAAATATCGCAATCCTGTATTTTTTGTGATATTCAAAAGGCGTTTCAATGTGTAGCTGATGTTACGCTCTTAGAATAACCGAAGTTTTATGGAGTTGATGGCTTTAGCCACAACCGGCTTGGATCTTACTTTACATACAGAAAGTTGTGCTTGATCATTTGTCCAGACAGATAAAATATCTAACCGATAGAAAGCAAGTTTTAAATCTAATCCGAAATCGTTTCTCCTGGACAACTCTTTTTATTCCATGGATGAAATTTGATTTCACTGTGGCAGCGTGTGTGTCTAAAAAACGGTCCTAATTTTTAAGTGTAGTTGCATGAGTAGGACTAAAAAATATTTTCATTAATGCTAACACTAGTCATGCATACATATCCTGCAAAGACCATTTCGATAAAAAAAATCGTTGTAATGACCTGCGAAAGATACAAATAACTAACTTCATTCACAGAAGCATAATACACTTGCACTGGCTGGTACCCCTGCGGAACAGTGGCAGGGCATCTTCCACTTCGCCATTCCACATCCATCGCGTTGTCTTAAATTACTGTTTGTTTAACCCCGTATCCGATGGCCATGCTATACTGTCCACACTATAAAGACACAAACATTCCGTCTTCCTCTTTAAAATGCGACTAAGTTTGCCGTGCACTTTCTACTTTTAACTGAGTAAATAAATTTTTGAAATGCAGATGTAACAGTTACATCGCAAGAAGGCGAACCAATATCGATAACTTCCTATTTTGTCTCTCATTTTATAGACAGTGCCCATGATGAGTTTAGACTCTAGCCCGTTATTAAGCTATTGAAACGAAATCATGTACCCATCAACTATACCGCGAGTGCGATCACACAAACAACTTCTGGCTATACAGATATAGAGGTCTCGTGGTTTCCTAAATATTTTGAGACGAACGCCAACATGAATCCTTTGAAAAGAAAAGGCAGATGTTGTTACCTATTTTTGTGTTACCCCAAACGATGTAATAGGTCATTAAATCCTAATGTTTCTGCTCCCTCTCTCTGTCTTAACCATAAACACACTCACAAACAGACACACACACACAGCATCATTCTCTCTCTCTCTCTCTCTCTCTCTCTCTATCTCTCTATTTCTCTCTCTGTCTCTCTCCCTTTTTCTCTCTGTTGTGTTGTTGCGCTGTCTCTCTGTTTACCTATCACTTTGTCTTTCTCTCTCCCCATTTTCTGTAGCGATCGAAAGCGTGGGAACTTGTCCTGGCAATTGTTTGCATCTCTGACTACCCGCTGCTGACGCCGCATCCATAGGCTCATCGATACCACGTGATTCCTTCCGCCGTTCCCATCTCCCCTCGTCAGCCGAAATAATACTTCCTTTTGCAACAGCAGTATCCTATTTTGTTCTGTACTTTTACCTCAGGCATAATACCCATCTATGAAGTGGTAAATAACAGTCATGCTGAATAAAGCTAGTAATTAAACATTTTCAATTTTTCCACAATTTTGATCGTCTAATATCCGAATCCTTCCGTATTAAAGAGTTGGTTCTAATGTGAATGTACCAACTTTCGGATACATCTAAAGAAAAAAGTAACAGAATACGCTCTGCCATTAAGTTACCGGAAAAGACTATTTCACAGGCTTATTTTATCCGAGCTCTGTGACTTGTAATACTTGCGTTACTAACGGAACGCCGGAACGTACGGAGGACTGTGGATATTGTGTGGTTAACATGGCTATAGAGTACAAAAAAAAACATAGCTGTTTTTAAATTTCGCGTAAATTTCAAGCAGGAGGACTGTAGAGACATACCATTGTTTGATCATTGCACAATCTCCGAATAGAAGACATAGAAATAAGCCTCCAAGGTGTTGAAAAAGCAACTGAAAGGGTTTAAAACAAAAAGGTAGCCAGGTATCAGAGCACGAAAACAAATCAGTAGCAAGGTGGAGGAATCGCATCAGTGCACATTCCGCTGCAGAGTGAAAATTCATTCTGGACTTTGTAACTTTGTGACTCTACTTTCCCTGCCCTAGAGGTGATTTCACAATGTTGTCCTGTGCTGGGCGGTAACTATGTGACGATTAATATTCCATATTCTGAATAAATGATTAAACATACAGACTTTTCGCCATCAGAATTATGAGATAAAGGTTATAAAGTTCCATAGATCTGTAAATTAAATGGAGACTACGTATTTCTTATGTTATGTTACATAAACTGCTAAAAGTATCAAGAAGTTGCCAACTGTTACTTTATAAAGTGCCTCGGGCAGATGAAATTCGTGTGTACATGCCCAGTAGCCTATTGCTGGCAACAATCTGCATGCGAATGGCATCATGATTTAGTTCGCTGATGTTCTGTATTATAGTTTGGTACCAAGTCTTTGGTATCACTTAATGGTGACTCACAGTCCATTTTTTTAATTAGATATTCCACTTCTTTGTAACATGTAACCTCCCCACAAAAATAAAATAATATAAATATGTATAATATTCACATTTAGTGTAACCTCTCAACAGTAAAAGTTCCGAAACCTACCAATAATACAATGTGATTAACCTCTCAATGAAATTTTGTCGCTCACTTATAACCTTTCAATAATGACTGTGAATTTAAACTGGTGAATTTTGGACGTCAGCAGTGCTGCGTCATGGCCCTGAAAGATCATTCTGAATAAAAAAGAGAAAATTCTTACCTCAATGAAGTCGCCGGATAACGCATATATATCTGCTCCTATAAGAAATTATTCTAGCACAGCCCTGTGCAATGCTGGCCGATAGATTTGTCATTTATAAAAGGAAACAACTGATTTTTCTTTTCAATAATCGGGATGGCCAAGGATTGGAGAAATTAGTAAATTCTTTAAATTGAAATGAATGATCGTCAAAAGTTACTTTTTATGAGAAAGATTATTATTAAGAGATTTTTTTAAACATTTACTTGGGACTTGATATAACAATACTACATATGCGCGAGGCTGCTTTCACCTTATGCTACAATGCTCAGGCTCCGCCATCACTCCACCACGACCGGCCCAGCCAACTCCATACACACGACTGCTCGCTAGCAACTACTTACTCCTACTACTACACAGTTCCTACTGCCGTGAACACTGCTCTTTGGTCTGAGATTCTCTTATACCTTACGTATCGCAGGCAGCGCGTGAGCAATCCATCGAAATTACATCTGCTCGAGTGCGCTAGCAACAAATTCTTTAATCATGGACCTCTTACAAACATCGTTGAAGAACATGCTTAATGTCAGCCTCCAGTGACATTTTCGAACTGGCGACTAATAACTAAATTTCATCGAGTCTTTCGTTCTGTTTGTTGATTTGATTATGGAACCTTTCATTGTGTTCATCAAACTTTTTTCGCATTTGTCGCCATGTTCGTTGGTTTTTTCCTCGAATTTTTGATTTAACCGCGTCATACTTTCGGAACTCTCGATTACTCGTGCAAGTAGCATGTCTACTACATTGTCTTCGTCTATTGCTCCGTATATACAGCACATTTTTTATTATTCATTATTGGAACTATGGAGGATCCACTCACAGGACTCTTCATGCTGTCGGATTGTTATGGTTTGGGGCCTGGAAATGAGCATCTTGGAAACACTGATGCTGGTCTCCTGACTGTCGGGAGTGTCTATGGAAAGTGGTTGAAGGGCGGTGGAACCTGGGTAAGCGACAGGGTCTTCGCCGTCCACGCCATATCACGGAAAGTGGAGTTCGGAGGCTTGCCTAGTCGTTAAAGCAGAGTAGGCGACGACCTTCAGCAGATCGGAAGACAGAGCACGGTGCTGGCTCATAAGATGTGGTTTGGAACACGCCATTGAGCCCACGTTGATGAACATGGGGCTCTGCAGCAGATGATCCATAAGTGTTCCCTTGTTGACTCAGCGACATAGTCGATTACTGTTGCAGCAGTCATAGAGATTGGATCATGAATTGTTCACCTGGGCTTTCATGGGACCTGTGGTAATAATCGAGAGCACTATGACAGCTATGGACTACTCGAACGTCATTTCCGACCACCTTAATTCTTTCAAACTTGATGTTTTCCCCAAGAGAGACGGCTGTCCCCAGATGTTCAAATGGTTCAAATGGCTCTGAGCACTATGGAACATCTGAGGTCATCAGTCCCCTAGACTTAGAACTACTTAAACCTAACTAAACTAAGGACATCACACATATCCATGTCCGAGGCAGGATTCGAACCTGCGACTGGAGCAGCAGCGCCGTTCCGGACTGAAGGTCCCCAGATGGACAACTGCCAATGTCACAAGGCCAGAATCGTGGTACAGTGGTCTGAGGGACATGACAGTAAATTCACTTTCAGATATTGTTCACCAAATTTGCCTGACCTAAACCCGATGGAATGCTACATCTGTGATGGATGCCAAATCGCCCTAGTTCCGCGCCCACAAAACTCCCGCCCATAATTTGCAGGGGCTGTTCAACCCGTAGGTATAATGCTGGTGTCGAGAAATCCTTATCACGCTGTACTGTTTTCCAGACGTTGGCCAACATGCTATTAAGCAGGTAGTGATAGTTTTCGGCTCATCGGTGTATATTTACTTGATATTTTCCTTGTTCCCAAAATTTTCACAACTAGTTTTCAAACCTACTAAGTGATCATTTGCATCACAAGAAAATGTAAGGAATATATGTGTAAACTGGCAACATTACCAAATGGTTTTTTGAGATAGCATGTAGGAGGCATGAAGTGTCTGAACATACGTATGTGAAGAAGACCACAGATTCAGATTTTCTTAACAGAAAACACAGTAGTTGTCGAGCAACACAAAGAGTGCTGTACAGGTGTGCTGTGTAGTTACAGATGAAGCATTTGAGACATGGCAGAAAAAACAGATCAATTCGAGTACTGGTATAGTGCACAAGAAAGAAAAAACCATGTATATGTCACATGAACATGATAAATCAGACACTGTCTATTATTTGCCACGATGTATTGAAACCACCGCTTCGGAATGCGAGTCCACCGCATGTAATGAACCTGGAAATAGTAATCCTACATCCCGATTAATCTGTGATCTCCAATCGTGCACTCGTGTTACAGAGACCATTGAAAGCACGTGGGATATAAAATTTCGCACCAGCCAATTGTTAGGACGCAGGTTAAACCACTTAGGTGCCCGCTGTTCTCTACCAGTCAGAACGTCGCAGTCCACCTTACAATTAGCGAAAGGTAGAAGTAGGAAAGCCGTATTGAATGGCTACCTCCGGAGCTAATATCGCCAGAGAGAGCTTCCCAAAGAAGCTCTCAGAACACTTGACGGGGACCGCTTCTTTATTGGCACCGCTGCGCAGCGCCGCGCCGTCGCCGTCTCCTCCCCTGGGAAATTTTCCGTCACAGCACAGAAGATCACTTGGACCGCCAGCTTCCTTCACCGGTAATTGCCGCTACGGCGAAGGCGCGACGTATCTGTCCGATCACTGTGTGACAGCAGGCCGATGGCGGACGACAATCATATTTGCTGCGGCAGGTGTGTCATCTTTTCCAGTACTATCAAAATATGTTTTTGTGTTGTGACATCTCGTGAACCGTCACTCGGTAATTTTCATAATCTAGCTGACTAAAACTGATTCTTATTAAAATACACTAATGTTGTACAAACGTACAGCATTGTGAGAGAATCAAGCTGAATTCAAACTTTGGAGATGTTTATTTTTTTAAGATGATTCAATGAATTGGAAACTTGAAAGCAAGCATCATCGTGATCGTGGGCACCGAAGAGCGGAATACTAGCGTGCGAGACAAGTGCAGCAGGGGAAAATTACTTTGCTGTACCTGAAATTTTGGCTTTTGCTGAGGTATCTGTTACGCATTTGTACCTGTGTGGTATCTGTGTATGGAAGAGTGCCACACGATGACAAGTCGATACGATTCTTTTTCTGCGAATAACTGTGTATATTGTTTAATACATCTCTTAATTACAATGTTTTATGGGCTAGTTCATCATCGGGTCTATAATCAACATTAAATGAAGATAACGTAAAGAGAAGTTTGATAGATGTTTTCGTACTACAAAAATCTCCTGTCCCATGATAATAATAGTAATTTCGTTTGGCTCAATGGACTCTGGCAAGTCTTTCTAGTGGAATGCCAGTAGCGCGAAAGAAAGGAATACAGTAGTAAAACACAGATGAGAAAACAAAAGCACAACGAAGGCAGCAGTTGCCACTGGAACTATCCAACGCCCTGTCTTTGAAAACTAAAATTCAGGATGTTGGCAAAGAGTTCTCGAAATCGAAACAATTGCAAGCAGGATAAGTAAGCCGTAGACGTAAACTGGAGAAAAGCCAAATCGTCATCATCTCCACCAGAAACGACAAAATGTACCAAATGACCAACCAGTCAAATTACGATATTAGTTCTTTTTCCTCGGAAAAAAGAAGTAGCAGGCCCCAAAATGATGTCATTGGAATACGCAGCTTCAGCAGAGGGAGAGAGGGAAGCTAATTGTTTCCTGAGCCAGGACTACTTGGCTAGGCGACCACTGCAAGTAAGCGTATCTAGGGACGCATACCTACTGCATTTATCCGTGTCACTAATCCCGATACGACATAGACGTTCGTCGGTGGAAATCAAATTGTGGACCATCCTGAACCAGAAGGAGGTCACTGCCATTGATAGAACCAGGAGGCTGATCGTTGGCCCAAACACTTTTCCAGGAAATATGCGGTGATAATTGTCTGGCAGAATTGGGGCATGGAATCCCTTCCCAGCGGGTCAACAAAAACTTAGTCGTGCGCACTGACCGCTGCAACACCTCAGCCCCCTAAGAGCTCACGGCTGGGTAGAACTCTCGAATGTGTCTCAGCTTAAAATGCTGACGACCAACATCAAGAGGGGGATCAAGACTCGCTGGATGCACTAAGGTGAACAGCCGAGACGTAAGGGTATGTAAATCCTGAGTAACCGTTAAAATGATGCCCTGAACACATAAGACAGACGCCTGCCTCTTAACGTCAAAAAGAAACAATCTGCCGAGGGAACGTAGCTTCGTCACAATCTCGTATCGCAACCTGCAGATATAACACTTCCATAAAAAGCGACCAGACTACCGCATTAGTTTCTTACATACAGGGAAGAGGGCAAAGTTTTATAATGTAATAGGCCTTGTACAACTCATACATTCCCACAATTGACACCTTCTGCAGTAGGATAAGAGAGTGACATTCACGTTCCACTAGTGCCACCTAAATATCATCAGTGACCAATTACTAATTGAAAGTCCCCGTTTAGAGCGAGTAACGATGAATAACAACTCATAGTGACGTGTGACGATCCACACAGTGGCGTACGTGATTACTGCTCCATCGAAACCCGTAAACTATGAAGTTTACTTTCGCCCTCGTTAAACTGCGCTCTCGAGACAGGGAAATAATCATCGTTGGTCACGTTCAGCAGAGGTATCTCTGCACGTCGGTGGAGCAAAACCATCACATCATCAACGTACGCCAGAACAGCGAGGGTCCTCCAGAAAGCGTCCAACCATGTAGCTGGGACGCAGCCTTCCGAAGCAGAGGCTCCAGATGTAAGACAAACAAAGACGTGGGGAGCGGGCTCCCCTGTGGCACTCTCCGACGAATGGGAATCGGAGCGTCAGTTGCCCTTCCATAACAGCCGAAGCTGCAATGCCTGTGAGCATGTTCGATAATACTCTACGAGCCTCAACAACAAACCTGATCATCTCCAAAATCCGAAGACGTCGTGGTCTTCTGACCTTCGATAACATAAAGTCAATGTTGTATGAATTCATGTAAACGATATGCAAATAACAAGTGCACACTGGGGTTGAAATATTCGAGGCTGGCGTACACACATACATTCCAGACACGACGGTCACAGGAGCTTTTAATTCGAGAGAGGCAGACCACACACCAGGAGGCCGGTCCCTTCACAGGAAGAGTCAACCTCGGCCAGTGGAGCAGACGGCGTGTGCCCAAGTGAAAGGGGGAATGACCCTGTGTTCAGCTGAAAAGCAAATTCCGCTATATTGTGTGGGAGTGTCCTACCTATGCATTCTTTACATATAGCACGCAGTTTCAGAGATTTTCACAGGGAGACAGCAAACGCCAAACGCTGATACTACAGATTTCTGGATTGGTCGCCTTAAACGAAACGACATTCTCCTGTTTTAGAAGAGCAATGCTGATTGGCAGACGATATTTCTGACGCCTTGAGCTGGAGGAGTAATGGAAGAGACCGAAAGATATACCCCTTCACGTCTGGCGTGGACAGGCGCCGTTGTCGCTCTTGGAGCGAGGAACAAGTCTCTCCTCAGTACTTCACTGGGAGAGCACCTCTGTCGAGAGCGAATCGAAGTGCGACTCTATATTGAGTCCTTGCGATTAAGCGTTGTTCACTGTGTTGGCCGACACACTTATTGTGTGGTGTGAACGGACGGAGTTATAGTTAAACGCCTGCGAGCGAATTTTTGAGTGGCATCGCGTTGGACTGGTTATCTGACCGGTGTACCACGCCAATAGTTACACTAGGGGCGAATAGGAATCCTTGACTTCATCAAGGCGTTGGGAGAGTTTGATTGGCGAAGGTCAATCCAGATAGAACAAGAGTTATCTTATTTGTCAGCAGCGAGCGGCGCAGACAATAGTCATCGCAGCTTACAGTATTGTGCGCTTCAGCTATTGTGAGCCCCATATTTCCTCCACAACAGTACACTTCACTGCATTTCACATGTGACAGCCTCGACCGTACCTAGCAACATTCTAACGAACAATTATTGAAGTTGAGTACGAGCGCCTCTCAGTCATTCTGCCAAGTCAATAACAGTCTTAAACTTTGTATAGAAATTTCATTAACGAATCCTATCCTTGAGGGATAACTTCACATTCCGAAAAGATCCAGGATATAACTTGTTCAATTCATAACTAAAATTGCCATAGTGATTTCTCAGAATTTTTGCAAAATAAATGATAATTTTCGTCAGTTTCATGTTTTTCTTACACTCACTAGCACCACTCCAGTACCCAAGTATCCCACTAATTACGTAAGAAATTTTGTGAATTTTTGTGTCATTTCCTTACAGAGGACGACTCCAGAAGATATTTATTGCTGAAAGTTTTTCAGGCATTTCTCTTTAGAACGTTAGGAGCGTCTGTCTCACTTCTGTAGTAGTGTGGGGGTGGAAATTGCATCTTGCAGGAGCCACAGGGTAAAGGGTAAATCTCAGATTAATCGGTTGCGCACAATAAGAGAATAGCAGATGAACCCCACGCTCACAGCAAGTCATGATTTACTCGATGAAAGCTTTATTAAAATCCAAAAAGGCAAAGGCACAGTGGGCAGAAGTAACGGCAGCAACCGAAACCTCGTCACGATATTCGGCCACAGCGGTCAGAATAGGGGAAACAACTCCAATATTTGCCAGCAATACCTGCCAGAAAGGCAGATATCCAGCGATTTACCGCCCTCGGCACTGCCTTATAATCAAAATTCAGTAACGTGAGAGGCCGGAAATTACGAACAATGTTGCGACCAGGATGTTTAGCTATCGACACAATTTTCCCCACATTGAATGGAGCGGGCACAACTGCCTCCCTCTTCACTTCGTTCAACATGGATGTAAATTTGACGCCCAATAGGGTCCAAAAACGAACATAAAATCCCTTGCGGAGCCCATCCATAGCTGGCGATTTGTGAGAAGGAGAAACAGTAAGATCGTGTACATCATCTGGGTGAAAGGTGGCCAAAAATTCAGTGTTCTGCTCAAGTATGAGTGGCATACATAGTCTCAATAACCGGGCCGAAGGAAAAGCCGCTAAGTATATCCATGTCGTGAAGATTCACATAGTACTGATGTAAGGCGTGAAGTAAGTTCAAAATGGTTCAAATGGCTTTCAGCACTATGGGGCTCAACATCTGAGAACTTAGAACTACTTAAACCTAAATAACCTAAGGACATCACACACATCCATGCCCGAGGCAGGATTTGAACCTGCGACCGTAGCAGTCACGCGGTTTCGGACTGAAGTGCCTAGAACCGCACGGGCACCGCGGCCGGCGTGAAGTAAGTCAACTTGCGCTGTTTGTTAATGGCTGTCATTTGCTGTAAGAGAAGTAATGCAAGAGCGGTGACGCCGAGCTTGAGGTCGAAGAAATGGTACAACGAAGCCAATACCTCCGCCTGTAGTGATCGTGGTTCCGATCGTACCCGCAGCCCTTCCATATGCCGTCGCTTTAACTACAATAACATTAATAAAATTTTCTCGGGCTTCCAGTCGCGTCAGGTGGTAAAACTTCCACGAGCTTTCGACCGAGCTCTCCTCAGTCATTTTCTTACCACTTGACAACCTCGAAACCATGCACTCATACATACAATAACTTTGCTTTCATACATTGTACATCAGCAGCCCGCCGGGGGATTGCAGTCCGCGCCGTCATACAAGTCACGCAAGAGAGAATAATAAAATTCATGAGTTCTCCGAAAAGCTCTCGTCCTAGTAGCACAATAAGTAATCAAAGTTTCACGGAGCTTCGGTTTAGACACGGCACCATTCCAGAGTGCTAGAGTACCTCCCAGAGGATCGGAGGCTACGCTCCTAAACACTGTGTATAGTATCACCGAGAGAAAGATCTGCAAAATGAACGATTTTTAACATGCACGGGGAACGAAGTATTTTGACCGGTTGCCTGTCAAGTTGGAGAGTGGCGGCTAAAGCACAGTGACCAAAAAGCTAAGGGATAACGTATCGTCCGCAGCTCGTGGTCGTGCGGTAGGGTTCTCGCTTCCCGCGTTCGGGTTCCCGGGTTCGATTCCCGGCGGGGTCAGGGATTTTCTCTGCCTCGTGATGACTGGGTGTTGTGTGATGTCCTTAGGTTAGTTAGGTTTAAGTAGTTCTAAGTTCTAGGGGACTGATGACCATAGATTTTAAGTCGCATAGTGCTCAGAGCCATATGGATAACGTATCGTAGATGGCAAGAATGCGATCGCGCATCTAACCCGATACATAGTATCGCAGTAAAATACGTAAATTTTACCAACGTCGGATATTTACACTCCCAAACATCTTTCAAGTGCATCGAGCGTATCACCACGTTTAAATCTCGACAATAATGAAAATGGGGAGTCTGATCAATAGGACGCAGGACATAGTTAAAATCACCCCCCGCCCTCCTCCCCCCCCCCACAAAAAATAGACCCAGAAGAGTACTATGTAAAAGATAAATAGTCTCCTCTTTAAAGAAAAAACGCGTAAGTTCCTCTGTGTGACCAGAACCAAATGGGACACATAAGACAATCAAGGTGAGGTAAAAAAGTCTGCATCATATTCTTCTGCCAGATTCAAGAACATCTACCTCATCAATGGGAATCCTTCTCGAAAGAATGCGGCAGTTCCCGTCGAAAATTCGAGAGCCACATTAAAAACAGTTAGAAATCCAGGAAAGGGAAACTCGTAAACAAAACCTCTTGCAGAAACACCATAGGAGTCATATATAAACTGACGCATCGTAGCATTTAGTGCGACAAATGTAAACGCCTAAGCCATCATTCAAAGGATAAAAGCACAGAGCAGCATGACTATTCCACCAACCATCCGTCGCAGCCCATCGAACAGGTCAATAACTGATGCGAGAACGGGGGACCCCAACTGAATCCTCACCCTTGGCTGTTTTTGGCGCCGCTGCACGTTCCGGCTTTACACGTTGTTTAATCCGGCTGCGAGGCGTAATAGCCTCTGCAGTAGGCAGATTAGGCGGATCTTGCACCACATCAATGCCAGTCTGTGGCTTCTCATAGTCCGAAGACTGCCCTACGGAAGGGCCACGCTGTAAGGCACGCCGGCTCTCTAATGGAGGGCAATCAGAGTCAATCTCAGAGACAGCGGGAGGCAACTCTGGGATAACAGGTTCCGCAACGGGAGTTGCAATAAGCGGCAAATCACGATATCCATCGCCGAGAGCAGGCATAGGAACAGTTTTGACATGTGGTGGAGGCTGCGAAGGAGACAACTCCGACACACACTCTTTCCGCGGCGGCGCCATGGTTGCCACCCCTGCAGCAGCAGGAATATCTGATACTGCATTCCCAATCGCCACTTCGCCAAGGTCAAGTGGTACCACACTATTCGTAGGGGCAACAGACAAACATGGCTCAGGGAAAGGTGGGATAGCGGAAGGCACAACTAATTCATCACCATCTTGAGTGCGGCGCCGCTTATTATGAATCGCGCACGCCGCCGTCCAAGCACGAGCAGAAACGGGGTCAGGCTTTGTTTGCAGGGGCGGAAAATCCCCAGCAGTGATAGTGGGAACTGTCGGATGATCTCCAGAATCGACAGATGATGTAAGCGCCAAGCACCAAGTTCGTTACTAGAGAGAACAAGATCAGCAGGAGTTAACTTGCGGCGCTGTTCCAACGAAGAACGTAAAACACAAACCCTCCGCGGGCTGTTAGGTCGGAGGTGGCCATTTTGTTGCGCAGTAAACAGGTTCCCATCTGTCCGCTGTACATAACATGAATGCGATAGTCACAAACTTGCAAACGAGGCAGAATGTCCTCTTTGATTTGCATTTCCACCTCTATAACATTGTAGCTTGTGTTTACTTGAACAACGTTCACCGCCAGTGCCTCTCACGCGACATATATTGCTCCAAAACTTCCTTAAGATAAATATCCTCTACCTCCGGTGGGATACTGGATATTCGAACGTTCGTGTATTCAGTGTCCATATTCGCTAGCAGCACCATACTGGCCGAACTATCTCTATGCCGGAAGGCAATCTGAGTACAATGCTTGAATAGGAACTTGTCTACTTGTAGGGGATCTACGAATTTCACAAAGAACCCGTAATTCTCATTATCAAAATTTGCGGTATGCACTTAGTCCGAAGTAACATGAGAAGTATCAATCAACAAGCCATGGATTTGTAAAAAAATAGTTAAAATGGCTCTGAGCACTATGGGACTTAACATCTGAGGTCATCAGTCCCCTATAACTTAGAACTACTTAAACCTAACTAACCTAAGGACATCACACACATTCATGCCCGAGGCAGGATTCGAACCTGCGACCGCAGTGGACGCGCGGGTCCAGACTGAAGCGCCTAGAACCGCTCGGCCACTCAGGCCGGCCATGGATTTCTAAAGAAACGGGTTGTACGTTACAAGTTGGCTTGTCGAACGAAAAACGCCATGAGAAACGAAGAGAAGCGTACTATCCGCTGTCAGACACACACTGAACGAAGGACGAGACGAGACAAGTCGACGTCACACACACGGCAAAGCAATAAACTCCCAAACAATTGCGACGCTCCGGCGGAGCAATACATAAACGACGACCTGATCGCTCGGCGCACAGGGCAGAACTACTACTAGACGACCAGGCATATTACCGTGATAAAATTAGGACTGTTTGTAAATTGCTCTTACATTGGATATTAAAGCTATACAAATGCTTGCAGCTTCATGCCGTTTGCGTGGTTAGAAAGAGAGATCTTGAAAGTCACTTCGCGTCTGTTAGCTCTCTGTTTCGTTTGTTAGTTTGTAATCAGCAAGTGAATAAAATGGACGGTGTTACAGCGTCCCCAGCGAGTTGCAAGTACCGGTACGTTCTGTTATTCGTTTCCTTAGCGTGTGAATAGTGTGACATTACAGGTTTATTGTGAGACTCTTACGAGACTCATACGAAACGCCAAAGGCCAATCCCAAACAAACGGCGTGGGATCGTTACAGAAGGTATCATTCCCCGAAAGAAGAATGTGTGACCCCATACTGCGAATCGAAGGAAAAACTCGGGCTTCCTGGCTAGTAGAATTTTCAACACCTTAACAATACTGCGGACTAGGTACCAAGCGACTTCCACCTCTTCCGAAAGATGAAGGCCTGGTTGGCTATTCTGCTCCCTACAGTAGACGATCGTTTTAATGATGCTGTCAACAACTGGCTGAAGCAGCAAACTGCACCGTTATTTGATGAAGGGCTAAAGAAACTGGCGTCACGGTACGACAAGACATCTAATTTTAATGATGACTATGTCGAGAGATAGTGTCAACATATAAATACTGACAGTTTATAAAAAATTTCATCTATTTTCCTTCTTTTTTAATAGCCAGTCGGAGGTAAATTTATGAACAGGCCTTATATATAATAAATACCTCTCAATCTTAATCACCTTTAATCTTAATTGTAGACCTGATGACAGCAGTTGCCGAAGCGATGTTATACATAAAGAACTAATTAAACGATCGAGACTACTTTATTCACAAAATTTACACACTCACTTCCGACTCATTCGGGAAATATATTTAATTTATTGAAAAATCTGCGCATCAAGCCGACAAAACTGAGTTATGTCTTGTACTCTTGCCATATCAGACTCTACTACACCATTCACTGTACTGGTGCACTACAATGAACTTGGAAACGCCAGCGTTTAAAATTTGACTTCATTTTCTATAGACGGGACTAGTAACCCCAGTGCCACTCGATCGGCTTCCACTGTCAAGAACCAAGAACCTTCTGCGCTTCCGCTGGCATGATCAATGCCTAGAATGATACATGTTAGATGAGCTATGCTGTCCACATATCGGCAGTCAACATTGTTGAGTGAAAGTGCACAAACACTGTGTTATACTGCCTTTGGTGGTACAGACTACATGGTGGGTCCTTACTCCTGTGTATTGAGAACAATATGAACAATAGTCAGTGAAGCTGTCGAGTCCATTGTACTACATTTCCGGTAGGCAAATCAACAATCCATACTGTATAGCAGATGTTTTTTGGCGAGGAGTACAGAAGTGTTGTGTCTCCGTACTTTACTTCTCTGCCCTTTATTAGGTTTTCATGTCACTCATTAACATGTATGATATGACGTTAAGGACTTGTTTGTCATGGTACGCAAGGCTGGAACACAAACATCGTGACCCACCCTCTGGATTTCATATCTCAAAGTATATTATCTCTGATAATGAGTCCTAAGAAGGAAAAAAATCACTTTTAGTTCCGTAATCAAAACAATTTATTATACGAGGATCGTCCCAAAGATCCTGTACACTGCGAATGCACGATCTTTATGCTGACGTGAGCAAGCTGAAGTTCATGTCAGTTGTGGGCGAAACTTAAGCATGACGGTCGTACATGCGTTTGCTGGTTCGCGTGCTGTGTCGTGAGCTACTCAATTTTAAAATTAAAGCTGAAACTGAGTCAGCTTCGATTACAGTTAGTGACCAGCTTTCCTACATTGAAATCGATTCCCTGCATGGAAAGAACCCAACGGAAATGTACACCGCCTTGAGAGGTAGCGCCGGCCGAAGTGGCCGTGCGGTTAAAGGCGCTGCAGTCTGGAACCGCAAGACCGCTACGGTCGCAGGTTCGAATCCTGCCTCGGACGTGGAAGTGTGTGATGTCCTTAGGTTAGTTAGGTTTAAGTAGTTCTGAGTTCTAGGGGACTGATGACCTCAGCAGTTGAGTCCCATAGTGCTCAGTGCCATTTGAACCATTTGACAGGTAGCTCGTACGTACTGAGGCAACCCAAGAAGCGGAAGGCCGTAAACTCCAACAGGCTGCACCTCTCAGGTTACTATCAATGAAATTTTGAGAGAGGAACGACGAAAAACATGTGAGGAAATCGCATATGAGGCCAGAATGTCTGTCACTTCAGAATCATAGCTGAAAAGTTAAAGCTGAGAAAATTTGCTGCCAGATGGGTTTCGACTGATTTGAATGAAGAACAGAAAGCAAGTCGCAAGAGAATCCCAGAAGAACTGCTTCAGTGCTATCGAATAGAAGCAGAAAAGTTTCTGATAAGAGCTGTTGTACTTGATGATACCTGGATACAAATTTTGAGACAGAATTTAAGTCTCAGTCGTCGAAATGGAACGTCCAAAAGAATTCCACTGCCAACAATCGAAGGTGAAACTGTTCATGATCTTTGCGTAAGACATGAATGGGTCATAGTTACAAATAAAATTCCCCAGGACACGTCTGCTACAGGTGCGTAATACAAGCTGTTTCTGCAAAATGTTTTGCATCAGAAAATTCGTCAAAGGAGTCCTGACATGATTACAGCTGGTGTCCTCACTTTGCATGACAATCCAAGCCCGCACGTTACCCTATCAGTGAAACAAACGCTCGGAAAATATGAATAGGAAATAATTCCCCACCCAGCGTACTCTCCTGATATGAGCCCAACAGATTTCGGTTTGTTTCCCAAATTGATTGAACTTGATATA
Organism: Schistocerca piceifrons; assembly: GCF_021461385.2. Classification (NCBI taxonomy): domain Eukaryota; kingdom Metazoa; phylum Arthropoda; class Insecta; order Orthoptera; family Acrididae; genus Schistocerca; species Schistocerca piceifrons. Next base: position 959,443,882 of record NC_060138.1, read on the forward strand.
ACTTATGAAGTTTCCAGTGAGGTGGCCCGAGTACTCAGACAGCTCCACAATAAAAGTGCCCTATCCAGGGCACAGAAGTGGCCAAAACGTTTGGGAGCTGTCATAAGCAAGGACGGAGATTATATTGAAGGCTTATCAAGATATTTTGTACAATATATTATTTTCTTCAATTATATTACAGTGTGCAGAACTTTTGAAATGACCCTCGTATTTAGAGACCCTGGTACTGAATTCTCAGTCAGACACGAAAAATTCCATAATCCTAGTCACTTACTTATTGCCATGTTTTCAGTCTGTTGCGTTTATTTAATGGCAATGAGATGTAGCCAGCTTAAAGCTATAATTTCCACTGACTTGGGGCTATGTTTTACTGAAGATAAATGGGTTATCTACACCTTGGTAACGATGCGTTTCCTGCCCCGGAAGACTCCAACGACCTCGTAAACGATGGTACATTCAGCATCAATATTCCTTTCGTTCGTCGTTGTTACAAATCTGACTTTGAAGAAAGTCTGTTTATCCTCTGACATCAGCTTTCGTCTTGACTGACTATGATAACCAAGATAAAGTGTGTGACAGACGGCACATTTTATTTTAGCATGTAGGTGACACGTGCTCACACCGATTGCATACTGTATTATCGGTGATGTTACACTAAATTCTAGTTTTCATTCCTATTCTTCCTGGCAGGAGACTGGAAGTTCATAACCAATTTTAACACCGTGCCGTCACGACAACAATGTGGATTCCTGTGCCATTACTGCGAATCAAACTGTGGAGTGTCTTGTGATGTGCCGGCAAAGGATATTGTTGCCCGTGCTTCAAAATTATTTATTGGGACACGTGTGCGAGGCAACGTAAAACCGTGATCTCACTTGTATCCCTCGCATCTCACAAACGTGGAGGCTTCTTTTCTGATCTTGAAGAAGAGACCTAGATGCCAGCACCAGGGGTTTCCAGTCTAGGTGCTCCACTCCTAAATATACAGTGCCTGACAAGAAAGTCAAGCGCCCAGAATACATGGTCGGATGTCAATTTAACTTCGAATACGGCGTGCATGTAAATAATTAGAGAAGTAACTTCCTGTGACAGGTAGAAAAGTCACCACAGAGTACTATTGTTGTTCATGTTTTTGATGTTATGAGGTAAGGTAGAATATATGAGGGACATGGACAGCGCCAGACGTTGAGTGATAACTTCGAAGGATACGAAGATGACGCATGTTCGTGTGAGCCAGCGTTGTCAGCACCTGGCAGGGTTTAATGGGAACGCATTGCGGATCTATATTTGGTATGAAAATCAAATCGCGCAGTATACAGATTTGTGGGGCATTCGGATGTGGCAGCGGCCCGATGTTGAACCTGATGGGAACGTCAAGGCAAGCATACTAGTTACCAAGGATTTGGCCTACCACGTCTAAACACCACAAGGCTGACCATCGTATTGTGTAACAACCACATCGTATCTCCTTGATATTTGCATCTGTCATCAGAGATCCCTGCGACTCCCTGCGACTTTATGTCTCATCCCACATTATTGGACGTAGACTTCCAGCAGCCAGACTAAGGAATTATTGTCCCACACGTAGAGTGCTGTTAACACCATAACACGAACTGCTGATGAATAACATCGTATTCTGCTCAGTGATTAATCGGGGTTCTGCGATATACTGGATGACCATCATCGGCAAGTGTGGTTGCGATTTGGAAATACATTCCATTCTTCCAATGTTTTGGAGAGGCAAACTGGAATCTCCTTCACTGGAACAGAAATGTCTTCAGTGATGAATCCCTTTTCGAAATGAGCCCCGATGATCAGTGAAGACATGTCGGGAGACGCCCCGGAGAGCTATGGGATATCACCCCGACTCTCATTTACCATACGAAATGACAACCAAGGCTAATTCTCTGGGGTATCATCCTTTTCATAAGAGGACCCTTTTGGTTGTCATCCGGGGCATCCTTACAGCACAGCCGTACGTCATCCAGGGCTTACATTTCAGCAAGGTAACGCCCGCTCGCAAACGACGAGAGTTTTACTACTTGGCCAGCAAACTTTCCAGATCTCACCCAGTGGAGACGGTTTGGAGTATTATGGACTGGGCCCTTCAGCCAGCTCGGAGTTTTGACGATCTAACGCACAAATTAAACAGAAGGTAATTCAACAACTCCATCAATCAATCGAAATCGAATAACTGCTTGCATAAGGGCCAGAGATGGAGTAACAGATTATTAACTGGCTCAACATATGAAGCACTGTCTCTTGAATAAATCATCCAATTTTTATGAAATCGTAATCATTTGTTTGCCTCCATATGTACATCGTATCTACGGATTCGTTCGTAGTGCTACTGTGTTTTTTGCTTATAGTGTATACTGTGCAAACCCCCAAAAGATCTATTAATGTCGAGATACACACAAACTAACAGTTCCATGAAGTAGTAAATGGCCCAGCTATCAATGGCAAATTATGTTTATTGTTTATCTGATTTCATATAATTTATAAGATAGTATTTATTAAAACCGTGCTAGATCCTAAGTACAGTTAAAGGAATTGCAAAACACAAGAGCAATGCTGTAAGTCGTCGTACCATCAGCAGCAGTTCTGACACCGCTGTAACGAACATTTTTTACATAATTTTTTGAGTAAATGGCCGTGCGATTTAAGAGTCACAAAATGTACAAATGCTACTGACGTCATAAAATAAAAGACGCCTGAAGGCCTAAAGAGCTGACGAGTGCGAGAAGTATCATACATCAGCTAAACATCTCATGCATCCAAGTTGCTGACAAGAGCAATGGAAAAGAGAAAATTGAGGATCTGTTAGATGACAATCAGTTTAGCTCCAGGAAAGGTAAAGGTACCAGGGAGGCAGTTCTGACATTGCCGTTGACAATGGAAGCAAGGCTGAAGAAAAATCAAGACACATTGACTGGATCTGTCAGTAACAACGATCGACAGTGTACAATGCAGCATGATGTTCTAAAATCTGAGCAATACAGGAATAAGGTGTAGGGTGATATACATTACGTACTAAAACCAAGAGGAGGCAATAAAAGTGGAAGACCAAGAACGAAATGCTCGGATTGAAAATCCGAAACAGAGTTCTTCAGACATATCTTTATTCATTTGGAAAACTTTCACTATATTTTCATTTATTTAGATAACTTTCAACATCAGAGAATAACATCCATAGTACTAGAGGGAGCTCTAGAACGAAAAAGCTGTAGAGGAAGACAGAGATTGGAATACATTCAGTAGATAATTGAAGACATAGGTTGCAAGTGCTACTCTGAGATGAAAAAATGGCGCAAGAGATGAATTCGTGGCGGCCTGCATTAAACCAGTCGGAAAGCTGATGACTCAAAAAAATAAAAAATAATTCTTGTATTTAAATACACCTCTGACCACTGACCATCGCGTGATTGAATTCCTAGTGGTGGCGTTTCAGGCTAGTGACGAGGTATGGAATGTATACAAGCGGAGCAGAGGTGAATGCAGAATAGTTTTAGCGACAACACAGGCCGCAAACGAGGACATTTATCTGTATCATGGGCCTATGCAACTCCCCCGCACGAAGCATACGTCTTGGATTGCTGACTCTCCTGGACTCACATAAACAGCTCTCTTCAGTGTAACTCAACAAGCTATTTCCAAGTAAAGCCTCACACGGCTCGGGTTGTTTACGTCGCAGCTTTATACAACCTCTACGGCGTCCGGCGGCGCCTATCTTGCTGACAGGCAACGTGTCTGTTGCGGGAGAGAGTGCGGTAGTCTGGGCACCACTTTCTTATGCCACGCGCCCACTCAGCCAGTTAATCTCCGAGCTCCGACAGACGAAGGTAATCTGTCACCACATGTTACCTGCACAACTGGTTACGCTTTTGTCCTTGTGCTACTTTTGGACTTGGATTTCTGAAGGTGGAAATAATTCTGAAATGCTTCTTGCATTCTTTGTGATCAATAAGGTCATTCTTCATCTGCTGTATGACTTTTTATGTAACCTGGTTGGCTTAACTACAGATCTACGCATAGTTAATAGTGAATTAAGGTCGAGGGAACGTGGAGGCCAGCACAATGGACCTCCTGGAAACGCTTAATTTAAATATTTACGCACATTCATCCCAAAGTGTGGCGGTGCACCATCATGGTGAAACCATAGCTGTCGTCGATCACAATGCGTCAGGCAAAGTACTGCAAAGAAAAGAACCGCGAAGGAGCGTATTCAATTTGTCCGGCAATAGATAAGGGCCAAAAAGCACTCGTCCCACGATTGCAGCCCACAGACCTATAATAGCCCTAATGGAGCTTGAAAATACCTTCAAGAGTGAAACTAAATTCGTCAGTCCATATCATGTTATTCAGAAAATGTACGTTATCTTCCACTTGGTACAAAAGCCATTCACAAAACTCTACTCTTCGAATGCAGTCTTCTGGCCGTTGATAGTCGGTTAATGTGCAATGATATGAATGCAGCTCTTCATTGTGCAACACTTCAACAACTAGCCGGCCGATGTGGCCGAGCGGTTCTAGGCCCTTCAGTCTGGAACCGCGCTGCTGCTACGGTTGCAGGTTCGAATCCTGCCTGGAGCATGGATGTGTGTGATGTTCTTAGGTTAGTTATGTTTAAGTAGTTGTAAGTCTAGGGGACTGACGACCTCAGATGTTAAGTCCCGGTAGTGCTCAGAGCCAATACTTTCAACAACTAATTTTTGGGATATTTTTAACTCCCTTGAAATATCACAGGTACTTCGCCGAGATGATCGGTAAACCGTTTCAAGAATCGCTTCCTCTGCTTGTGGAGTTCACCTAGTCATTGGACGACCTCTGTCCGTCACTTGTGAACGAATATTACCAGTTTCCCGAAGGCACTGTTCCAGGCACGAAAAAAATCGTTACCGCGATGGCGCCTTTGGGGGTACCGTGCAGCACATCCACGAACAGCAACAACAGCTTGGTTATCGGATTCAGCCGGCACCAAAAGTGTATTGACGCATTCATCGTTTGCATAATCCATCGGGAAGCCGGGTTACATAAACTTGAAAAGACTGGTTATGGTTGTGCACTGCGCAGTTAGTAGACACGTGCGCGCAATTTAATAGATCGCGTGATCATGTGATACGTTGTAGTCCTGTGACAAAATGATGTCCTGCTTATAAACGACGAGAACCGGGGAACAGCCATCTACGAAATAAAACTGAACCTGACGAGAATTAGAACCATAGCTCCATGGTGGATGTGGCTTTGATGTCCCAGCAGTCTAGCATGTTTTTTATTCTTTTTTACGATTTTTTCATTCCACATATTCCTGATTATAAAGAAATCTACAAAAAAAGGGATCTATTTGCCACTGCCATTTTGACCCTAAGGAAAAGGTACTTGTACCACCCCCGGCATTGGTTTCTAACTGCGGCTATCAAAATAGTTCTATCTAAACTAAAAAATTAGGAAGGGAAAGGGGGAGTATGAAATGTTGGTAACGAAGAAGAAGTTGACAGAATAATCCACTGGTATACTGCCGGTTCATAGTGTCCAATGGGCACAATATTTCAGCGATCAGACTTATCTGATTGTGCTGGGGCAAACAGAAGGACCACATCAGGAAATGGCTCTGAACACTATGGGATTAACATCTGAGGTCATCAGTCCCCTAGAACTTAGAACTACTTAAACCTAACTAACCGAAGTACATCACACACATCCATGCCCGAGGCAGGATTCGAACCTGCGACCGTAGCAGTCGTGCGGTTCCGGGCTACAGCGCCTAGAACCGCATGGCCACCGCTGCCGGCCACATCAGGAAAGAAGTTCTTTTTTTTTCTCGAAGCTGTGGAGTGAAGTCCATAAAAATCGCCCGTAGCAGTGGAGAAATTCATTCACGTTTTCTTGAAACAGAGGGGAATATTGTTCGGATCATTCCACCAAAAATAGTGAATCATATCAACTGCTCATTGCAGGAACATTCCAGTTACGCGGTGGGTTGTACAAAGCTCTCCAAAGGAATTTCGAAAAATATTGCCTGTATTTCGGTCTGCGGACAACGGCACAATGTCGTTCGTTCGCGTAAGTTCCAAAATCGCGAATACTCTTAACGTCGGCGACAAAAAAATATCGAATTGCAAGACCGCAAACCCACTTCACAGACGGTATCATCATCACGGGTAATACACGTTATCCGCGAACAACATTGCGTGAGGTGTTATTCGGTCAGGAGTGGCACTTGTGAGGAAGGCTAGAACTCAAAAATGGCTCTGATCACTATGGGACTTAACGTCAAAGGTCATCAGTCCCCTAGACTTAGAACTACTTAAGGGGATACGGAATCACCTATCCCCGCAATGTTAATATATGCCTACTATAGGGAACATTTTCTCACAAACTACTGGAGACAGAGAGGTAAAAATTTTACTGTATGTGCATTCATATGTTACAACAATACTGAAACAACAGTTTATTGTCAAAGTATTTTCTTACAGAGATATTGTACATTTATTTTTAAGTAAATTTTTTCCATCGCTTTTTACTAGACTATCACCCCTAAGTCTTTTGTAAATCAAGTAATTAAAAAATCGTTGTTTCAGTATGTAATAGGGACCTATGTCACTACGTCATAAAAATTTCAGACTTCTAGGTTGACCAGTACCTGAGATAATGTTCCTAGATGAAGTAAAAAGTAAACTTACGGGAAACGGAGAAAGAAGATTAAAACATTCCTGATCCGTAGCTAATACCCCCTTCACAGTCTTCATAATCATCTTCAAGTCTTCTTTTGGCACCCCTCTGCACCTGTCTTGCTTTTTTCACTAATGTCTTGATTATATTATCAGCATGCCTTAGTCTGTGCTGATCTAAAAAGAACATAGCACGTACCGTACGGGAACCAACACACATACCCAACTTTTGAAGGACCTGGCATTTAGTTATATTTCCAAGATTGAAGGTTGCCACAGCATCATACACACCAAAATGTAGTGTATTAATTCCGACAAACACTGTTTTTGGGAGACGATGCCATATCACACTATTCAAGCACTCGTTGGGGTTCTGCGTTTTTCCGTGAAGACATTTCATCAGAAGACTTCTGTCAGCCAGATCTCTGAAAATGGGCTTTATTTCTGCCATGATGGCTGATGGTAGACTGTGGTGGTGAATGTATTTCTCTCCTGTTGTTAGTCCCCTATTGTATTTACACCAGCTGTTTTCACCTTTGGGGCACAAACCATGTTGTGGATGCTCATCCGTGGATGCGGTGTGGAAATATAAAGCCCATATAGCTCTCCTCATTTCTTCAAGATTGCCTGTATTTTGCCTGATTGCAAGGCCATAGCAGTTCTGAATGTGATCTATTATGGAATCAGTCAATCTTCCTCTGCCATCCAAGGTTTTCCCATCATCTAGTTTTTTCCCTTTCATAACTGATTTTAACCTTCTCAGCCTGGCACCCATTCTCTTCTGCACATGTCCTATACATTCAAGTTTGCTTATATTTACACTGTTCCCATATGGTTTGCTTTCCAAAACTTCTTTGAATGCTTTAGAGTCACCATCTCCCAGATATTTGACATAGCGAACATTATACCACTGTGAAGAGCGATGAAAAATTTTCTTCACCCCAGCAACCTCCATGCCACCACTACTACCATAATAATTAGCAATACAGTCATCACTGTGTTCATTTTTCAGCCTGCCTGTGCACCTACAGTATTTAGACATTATTGCAACATCAATAACCTTGCCAGTATCAACACTAGTTGCTGTTACAACACCATTGTTGGAGGTGTGGCCCCTTTTCTGCCACGTGCCATCAAACGCCACTGTGAGGTCACGACTGCCGTCATTTTCTTCCACTGCTTCTTCCACAGCAACCCGCATTGACTTCTGTGCTACATCTTCAACTGCAGATCCTAGTACATAATTGTAAGCTTCAAACTTTGAAGGTGCACTTGGAAGATTTAGAACACCACATAGCATATCACCAGCTGCTTTGCCCTTACCAATTGCTCGCAATCCATAAACTAACCTAATATTTACACTATAAAGTTCAGTTTTCTTGTATCCATTATTTACAGTTACTGAAACCGAACTTGGAAACTTACAGCTGTATTTACAAACACTGCATATTAAATTAAACTGGGCAGCCAGGCCAACATGGGATTCTACTTTCAGAGAAACGTTTCCATGACATTTTTTGCAGCACAAACTGTTTTCAAGAGCTTCACACAATATATTCGTATCAATGAGTTCAAAAACTTCATTCCCTCTATCAAGTAAATTATATTTCTCTTCCAAATCTCTTAGTTTTTTATGAGAAGCACTGTTTTCATTTGGTGTAAGTTCGTTCGGCAAATCAGTAATAAGTGGATTCACATTTTCCAACAGTGATGATGATGAACTGCTTTGCTTTGCTAATGAATCATTATTTCTTTTCTTTTGCCAGTTCACACGCTTTTTAAATACTTTTGCTTTAGCTCTAGGCATTTTCACTGCGAAAAATGAAGCACTAAATACGAAATAACTCAACAACAACTACTTTCTTATATCACACTGTTTACAAAACAGTCCCGCCACAAAGTCAAAGAGTAACTTGAGGAAACCAGAGAGAAACATTTTCGGGCAACTAGTGTATAAATAGTCGCTGGAAACCGGGATATTTGAATTCATGTCACTTTAAAGGTACTGCCAAAAAGTTCATGGTCAGCCACGAGAGACGTGTATAACTAAAGCGCAATACCCGATCTCACAAATATATAAAAATAAAATAGTTATAATTGTAGTAGAGCTATGTATGATACGTCATTTTAAAGAGGAAACATGGCAGAATATAATACGCCAATAAAAAAAAATTCGATTTTTTAACCCAAAATCCGATTCCGTATCCCCTTAAACCTAACTAAACTAAGGACATCACACACATCCCTGCCCGAGGCAGGACTCGAACCTGCGACCATAGCAGCAGCGCGGTTCCGGACTGAAGCGCCTAGAACCGCTCAGCCACTTCGCCGGCTCGTCTTCTACTCAGTGAGTTACGACGACTGGTGAGGTAGTGCGGAGTGATACACGATCCTTTGTATATTCCGATGCGTTGCACGGTGTGACAGTGTTGACAGCTCCTCATTTTCATACAGGTCTTTTCAAAATGCATCCGATCTCATTTTGCTAGATAATATTTTGTCTTGAATCTGGATGGGGAATCGCACTCCGACCTCCAAGTGTGGTATTTTTTCGTCACCCTTTATGTTGATGAAAAATTCTCAGTTTTCAGTTATCTATCGACCACATGGTTCTTAACCGATTGCTCTTCGTGAACTTAAGAGGTAGTTTCCTAAAGACAGAGTTTGTTGAGCCAAAATATAATAGAGTTTTTCATTTTATTTTGTACACAAGCGTCGTGCCATATATGATCCGAATCGTTTGGTCGTGTCTGGGGTCTTCTCCCTATAAACAGCGGTGCTCTTCTGCAGCAGTGAATGGCTTCTTTACTGAAATCAAACGCTCTGTTTGCCAGTTGTATCTTAGGTTTATTCACGTAACCAGTTTGGCTTCAACGGCGTGTCATTCTCAAGTTATTAAACATTTATCCCGAGAGCAACTTGATCATAGAATAAAATGTATAAATTTGGAATATATCCATAGTTACAAGCTAGTGTGATTTCTGCTCAAGTTAATTACGATACATTTACATATTTTACTAGGTCACCGTACTGTTTTCATCATAACCACTATACATGCTTGAGAATGAGCTGGAGACTACGCGGGGAACAGATCATAACCTTATATAGGTATTAGGACGACGGGGTCACCACTGCCAAAGGCATTTTAAAGCTACTGCAGGATTTCCCCTTCCCCCTCCCTGACCCTTCCCATTTCGAAAGATAATTCCATGCACTCCTCTGTTTGCATCTAGTGTAATCTCATTATCAAATGTAACATCATTTTTCAAAGTGTTTGCGCATCGCGTATCTGAGGCGGGAATCAGCACAATAGTTATCTCGGTGGAAGTGAAAACCGCGTAGAACCACTTTCAGGCTACCCAGCACACCCTTGTTAATCCAATGAGACGGGTTTGATCGGGGACTGGTGCTTTAATGCATTCGGATATTTCTGCAAGTTATTAAGCGCTAAGAATTTTCAGTGCCCGACATTACTGGACGAGTTTAACTGTTCGAGATATTTTAGACTACAGCCAAGATGGCTGTGTCAACAATGAAATTTTTCTGTTGAGATTGACAAAAAACAGAAAGGTTAAAGTATCAAATGCGCTCGGGAATCATAACCGCACTTTTCATTTGACACACGAGTGTGACATGCGCAATGTATATCTCGTGCAATTTATCTATTTCATGAAGTTTCATGTCCGCAGCTGCTGTTCTCTCTGCCGTATATTTCTTACGCGCACACATGCGCGCTCAGATGCTACAGTAAATATTTCTTCTTAACAAATACGCTCATGTTAATATCACACCTATGTCTTGTTACGCGTAAAATGCTGGACTGAGTTCTTTAATTTTAAACTCCAGCACGAAGAAAAACAAACTCTGCCGCTGACTCAAGCGACGTGTTTGCGATAAAGGTGACAAAATTATAAAAAACACAAGAAGGGAAAACATTTCCCTTCCCGAGCAGCCGGGCGAAATCCGTTTACGATATGCAAAAGGCTGCTAGACCGTTCGTACCACAGCTGCGACCAAAAAAGTTGTTACTGGTCGCGAAGCGGAGTTACTGGGAAAACACCTTTATTGAAAATGGCGGCCTCATGACGTGCCAGCAGCAACAGTCGGCACAAAGAGACGCCCGGCGCTCGTTAAACGGCGTTTTAACTAACTTTGAGCACGCGCGGAATAGCGGGGCTGCGCGTCAGGTGGAGAACGGACTCGCTGACCGCTTTATACGGCGCTTAATAGCAATAACGGCTGTTTGTCGGAGTGGGTCCGGCCGTCCGAAACACGGTGCTTACACAGACACGTATTGCCTCTCTGAGAGCTCGTGAGCATTCGCAGAAACTTCGTGAGCGATTCTGGGGATTACGGTCGGAGGAGCAGAAAGGTTTCCAGCACTGGTTTGGTCCGATCGGGTGGGAGTACGGAGGGGAGTGACGGGTCAGAACGGCGATGGAACAGGGCAGGCGAAGGACGGGAATTTGCAGTATTTCATGCTCTTGCACCTGTCGAGCGGTTCTATCCACAAAAGCTGTTCCCAACTTTTGCAGGACTACTACCTCTGAACGAGTTTAGGCACCAGTTAATATCCCCATCTACACCCCACCATTCTAATACTGAAAAGAAGGATAGGATCATCACCTCCAATACCGATTCATATTTCATATTTAGTTAGTGAAAAGAAAAGTGTTAATAAACAAACTGGATTTCAATTTTATCCACGATTTTGGCTTCATTAGGTAATCTTGACTACATGATGAACAATATCTGTGGAAGTTGTATACAACTTTGTCCCTCATCGGCACACTCAGCATGATTGTAAACGGACTTGGCACGGTTAATTTAAGGGTTGGACGGATCTTGTGACCGCTCAGTGTCATTCAATCCGATCACAACGACACCCCTCGATCGATGTTAGCACTCGTGGTGTCACTCGCCTTCATACATGGCAGTGGACGTTTCAAAATTCGTGTCGCTAGCTCAATGGTTGTCAATTGATTTAAATGTTATTCCCGGCTGACTCTTAATTCAATTACTGCCACTGAAGTGAGGAGAAAGAATACATCCTGTTGATACCAGCATTATGCGTATTTAGATGTTCGATTAATCTGAGTGGTTTGCAATGTTCCAGCGATTCTATTCGAACTCTATGCTGATGTACCGACAAGGACCATTTTCGCAGATAAACATGCAAGTACGTAATGGATGTTCAGTTTCTCAATATAGTTCGTCACACTCACACATTATACATCCGCTGTAAGAACAATTTCATGCATTGACATTTTTGGTGGCCCACAATATTGGTTGGCTAAATATGACGATACGTTGAATACAACTTCCACAGATATTGTTCATCATGTAGTCAAGACTACGTAATGAAGCCAAAATCGTGGATAAAATTGAAATGTAGTTTGTCTATTAACACTTTTCTTTTCATTAACTAAATATGAAATATGAATCGGGATTGGAGGTGATGATCCTATCCTTCTTTTCGGTATTAGAATGGTCGATATCGTGTTCTGAATAACGCGTCATACAATGTCCAAATATCGACACGACCCAGGCTCTCAGTTCGGCACGTAAATGTCTATTCTTCGCTCTCGGAGTGTTCGATGTGATTGTCTTTCACACGCAGGGTTCAATTTAACGCTGTATTCACTGTTTTTAGTATTTTAGGTCCCCGTTAATTAATATCTGGTAGTTAATAAGCGAACTATTTTTATGCTGGCGCGTTGTTTGTATCAGTTACCCCCGCAACCGTCCACGGATAAGATTCTCTTAATGTTACGCGCACACGCGTTTCACAATTTCATAAAATGCAGAATTACGTAAACTATAGCTTTCCGTTGCGTGCAACCTTCGTGGGTTCCACAACCATAATAGTTTCCCAAGGGTATTTTTCCCAGCTAACACAAAGTTCGAATTATGTTGTCGGAATCATTTTCAGTTCACCCGACAATAAACGTCTCTGATCACTTCGTCACACGTAATGTATTTTAAACGTGCTTGAAGAGTCTTTAAATAATCTCCTTAACGAATTTCGCAGTCGCGTACCACTTTTTCATCGACTAGCCCGATCGCGATAACTGAAGGTAGAGAGCTCAATAATGTGTTACATGTTCTTTTATATACATTAAAAAACAAACGCCCCCTATATTCTGTCCCGCTTGGTCTTTGCTACTTTGCTTGTTATTACTTTTCATTATATTGCTTCTTAGTAACACTGTGCAGTTATTAAAGTTTCGTATTACTTTCCCCTTTTTAACTCTTCCAAAATAAAGTCTATTTATCCCCGATTTTAATTAACATGATGCTAATTGACACGCCTGCCCGCAAAGTACCGTTATAATCTGTAACCATCCGGACCCCCCCTTCCCCCCTCCCAGGGGAACTAGTACGTCTACCCCAACTTCCTGCGCATATTGTTATTCGTGTTAAAGTGAGAATTTTTGTCTTCCCTCTCGATTTTAAGTGATTTGATTTTGTTATCTTTATTGTCTCTACCAAATTAAAGCACATCGGTAAGTAACGAGAGGAGCGGCACAAACTCTAACAACGTATAACACGTTAACTGCATGTATCATGACCCTGTGACCTAACGGGACTGTTTGTATCAACTACTTAGCAGGCCTACCTTCATGTTTCTGGAAATTTGAGTTCCAAACGCACTTCATACCTGTCAGACTTGTCTGACTTACCCACAGAACAGTTAATTGCACGTTGCGCCGCAGCCTGTAAATTTTGGGCACGAAAGTACTCGCAAATTAACCATAGGCAAAGCTGGTAAAATCTCGATATATTTCCGGGGTCCAGTGTCCTCCAATATCGCATATGCACATTTAGTTACAGCATTGTCATAAAGTACCTGCTGCTTCGATCAGAATTCGCAGTCCACTCGCGAACGTAACTTTTGCCTCTCGGGCCGAAACTGTCGGTACGCATGACACTTACTTTCGCCATTCTACTCCATTCGGAACTGTACCTGTCACGCAGGTCTTTATACGGCGCATCACCAGGAGAGTTTGGAAATGATGGTAGTTTCGCAACGAACACAAAATGACAAATACCTCTCCTGGCGCAACCAAATGTTTATAAGCGAAGCTAATTACACAACACTCAGATAACATACAATGGAACAATAAGTACAACTAATTTAGTTACTTGCATTGCAGAATGGCATAGCGTCTGGCAAAAGGTTTGCCTGTTGTCTGACATCATCTAAGACTCTGAGAATGTCACCAAGCCAAAAACATAAGCACCAGACAAATTCAATTTCTACGCGACTTGACATTCGACAACTTTATTTGTGTAAGATGTGCAAAAACAAAGCTTATTTCTCCATAACTGCGCAGTCACTTCGTGATACGCCCCCTCGCATTCTGTTGAGCAACGGTGGTTTCTCTTGTCTCTTGCCCCTCCAGAGTGAAAATGATGTCGTTCTAACACTTTTAATTATTTTGAATGTATCTCCTATTGGAATACCTTTCGTTGATACCTCCAAGTATGACCCTTGCAGAATGATATTGCCAGAACTTTCCAGAAGCGGGGCTGCATCTGCGCACCGTTTCTCGATTAACACTGCCCCACGCCGAAGCATTAGCGAAGCCCGTTCGCCTCGAGTATTCGTGAATTAAGATCGACCAGCCGAATTAAAACATACGAGGACTGTTCAATAAAGAATGATCATAAGTTTTTTATGGTCATGATTTCTCGCACTAAAATTTAATCTTATGATATACTGTTACCTTAATGTGCAAAAAACACGCCGTAATCGTTTCATTGTTGGGACTCGTCGTTCTCGCCTGTGAGAAGCAGGCAAGGTCAGACATATTCAGTATCGGCTACAGATGCAATGGAGGTAACACGCGAGGAACAATATGCGGCTTTGAAATTCTGCTTTCGTCTCAACAAATCTTCAGCTGAGGCCTATATAATGTTACTGGAGGCCTAAGGAGAGTCTGTTCTTCCCTACAGCACAGCTCGAAGGTGGTTTACAATGTTGGGGGGGGGGGGGGGGGGGGAAGAGGGGAGACAATCAATTTCAAAGGAAAGTGGACCAGGTGATACAGTTACTGCTCTTACGGAAGAAAACATCAACACTGCTGCTGTCATTGTGAGAGAGGATCAACGAATTACCTTAAAATTTCATTTTGAAATATTGAACATTTCAGTGAGTGCCACCCACATGTTAGTGACAGAAATATTACACATGACACGTGTTTGTACGCAATCTGTTCCAAGACTGTTGATTCCCGAGCAAAGGGACATTCACGTGCAGGTCTGTACGCAGTTGAAATTGATGATAGAGGAAGATCGGGAATTTCCTTCAAATGTAATCACTGCTGGTGAAACTTTGCTACATCATTTTGATCCTGAGACCAAACAGCAAAGCTCAGTGTGGAAATCTCCTTCATCACCAATCCCCAAAAAAGCAAAAGTGGCTATCTCTGCTGGGAAAGTTATGGTCATCTCATTCTTTGATATTCATGGAATGGTTTATCAGCGTACCTGCACACGCATCAGTAACTGGACAATACTACAGGGATGTCCTGAAAACATTGCAAGTCCATATCACGTGCAAAAGATCACATCTTCGTGAAGCAGGCTGGATGCTGCACTACGATTATGTGCGGCCTCATATTGCCAATGTCGTTGCTGAATATCTTGCAAAAATTAAAGTGAAGTGCATCCCTTACCCTCCCTATAGTATGGATTTAGCCCTTGACACGAAGAAACGCCTTCGTAGGAGGCACTATCAATCATCAGAAGCAGTGGTGAAGGCTGCGGAGGCGATTTTGAAGGACCTCTCAAAAAATGGTTTCCAGCATGTATCCGAAGACTGGTAGAAACGCTGGGACAAGTACATCGCATTCATGGGAGACTACTTTGAAAAGGACCACAAAAATTATGAGGATGCGTAAAGGTATGTTGTAAAAAAAAATTATGATCATTCTTTATTGAACAGCCCTCGTAAATATCTTGAGGCGTTAGCCGGATCACGTTGCGATTTTCATCTCAATTAATATAATAAAAGTGTCTATTAAATTATATTTGATATTCCTTGCTCATGTTTTATTTCATTATTTTGTTTTGCACAATCGTGGACGGGGAATAGACTGAGCATGGAGAGCGGTCACCAGTAACACTGCGATTTTTTTTTTAAAAATGTGAATCGTGTTACTTAAGTGAGATTTGGGACATCAGCCAATTATTCACCCGTGGGAGAAACCACCTAACAACCGCTCCAGGCAAGCCGTCGCAACGATCCTCGTTATTCTGCCGGCGGATTCGATCTTCTGCCGGTGCGTCTCCTCAACCCAGAAAACGGCTCTTCATCACGCACAGCTATTCGGCCAGGTCCTACCCCACAAAGATTATTCTACTGAACTGAAAATTAACCCAACTGCTTTTAAAATTACGACACATAGATAATAAGTTGCCTGACGTTCACACAAGCCAAACTCAAGTGTTTTGGTTGGCTGTTTGATTTGTGGGAAGGGACCAAACAGCGAGATCATCGGTCCCATCGGGTTGGGTTAGGTTTGGAAAGGAAGTTGGCCGTGCCCTGTGAAAGGAACCATCCCGGCAATTGCCTGGAATGATTTAGGGAAATCACGGAAAACCTAAATCAGGATGGCCGGACGGGGGTTTGAACCGTCGCCCTCGCGAATGCCAGTGCTAACCACTGCGCCACTTCGCTCGGTAAAATGTTTCGTAAGTGTTGTATTACATCTAGGTATAATGATTCATTGTGATATTATATCTAGATATAATGCGTCAATGGGACAGCCGGTAAGGTACTTTAATCTAAGACTTATATTCTATTTATACCTTGGCTAATCACTTCTGTCGAAAATCCACTGTCGCATCTGTGAATTGGGGCGAATGGAACTGTTATTCTGAAGGTTTTCTCCACTAATAATAAATATTTGCCGCCAACACATTCGCCAAAATGTTACCAGTTCTGCTGTATTAAAACCTGTGTCCATTATTTCAGAGTATTATTTTCGAAAATGTCAATAAAAGTGTAATCTGGCAAACATTCCACTGCTCAGAAGCATTACTTCACTCACTGGAAACGGTTTCAGAGCCTAGGTGTTCACTTGCCCGTTTTCCAAATCATGGAAACGGTACTTCGTAGAATTTATTTCTGATAAGTGCTGATATATTTTGAATGTGCATTTTTCTCTGTTTGCATCGAACATCAGAGTCAGTTCTGGGGACACTGGAAGTTCCTGATTCTCAGGCCTGCGTTGGTATAGTGTCAATTATTGGAAAAAAGAACTAGCGAACTTTGCGAGTGCCAGTTTGGAAATGAACACATTAATTGTTACTTTGGCTGGCGAAATGTGCGGCAAATCTGCCGAACTAAACCAAGAAACTGCAAGTTTCTATCTCTGATTTGGTTACATTGATGAAGGATAAATCGTTGGAAAGGATTCCCGTACCAAACTGCGCAAGGATTCGGGTGTTTCAGTAAAAGTGGCTTCTGTTCTACATCTAACCTTGTTTAAAGTTGGAAAATTGCTCAAGCATTACAGCTTTAGGAGTCTAGATAAGACTCGCAGTACGAATTCCAGAACTGAATCGATACGCAGTAATGTTTGAAAGTGACAAACACGCGCAGAATATATAAACGTAGTCACGTAAATACAAATGCATGAAGAGCCTTAATTTAATAGAAGTTAACGAAATAAAGTGTTGCCAAGTAAATACAAGTCCTGGAGCCACATACTCAAATAACATAAAAGTTGCCTTCTAAACTATCGACAATACTGCGAGTCAGAACGACTACAAAACTGTCTAGTACTCGTTCAGAGATTAAGTCTGAAACTCAAACAAGATTTTCCATCACCGATACCAACAGTGAAGTTTGAAACACACGAAAATTGTTCTGTCGATTGATACTCTGAAGCATTGTACCGCACATCACATTCACTACTCCATTGTTTGCTGACGTACAAAATAACCACCAAGGCTGACCCAGACTGACCGACAGTGATTTCTCGTGGTTTCTATAGCTTAGTAGCCCACAATATCGCTCCACCAGTTCACAAACACGTAATTTTGGGACACAGTTTTAATTTAACACACAAAACATATAACTATTATACCTCAAAAGATGTGTCTTTTGACTTTGTATACTCTCCATTCCTTCAGATCTGCCTATCACAAACGATTTTTAAACACGTGTGAAAAATCTACACGTGCAAATGGCGTAAAAATATAAAGAACAGGTGAAACAAAACTATTACTTCATATACAACCAATTAAACTTGTGCGTCTCTCTAAGCCGCACCCGCCCATGTCGTAACAGAAGTAATTTCGCTGTTGGCAAATTAATTCAATCATTACTTTCATTAATAATATTAACTTGGAGCTTCTATTTGAGTATGTTAGGGTAAAGGTTTCACATAGGTCGTTACAAATATGCCTTCGTAGTACAATCACGATATACGCTGGCTGACAAAAAAAGTGCCCTGATTCGGTTGGGAAGAGTGTCACAAAGCCGATGTATCTTCCCCTGAGCCAAGCTAGCCCACAGCTGTTGATAACTGATCCTTGATATCCTTGATACTGGCATTGAGACGGAGTTAACGGCACGTATGGACAATCTTTGTCCTATTGGAAAATGGCGCCACGATTATGTCGGATGAGAGGTCACACATGGGGACACAGGATGTTCGTGACGTATCTGCGGTCCATCAGTGTTCGCTCAGTCACTAAGACCCGTGATCTGAAGTCATACCTGATGACTCCTCACACCTTGATGCCAGGACTAACAGCGATGTGCCTCTCCAAAACAATGACACAATGGCACGCCTCCCTACGTCCCTACATTCTCGACGACACTGGTTATCCAGGGTAGCGCAGAAACGCGAGCTGTTGCTTAACATAACGTGGTGTGATGCCATTCATGCGCCGACCATGCTTCCGGGCCACGGCACCATTCTAAACGCAGCCGTTTGTGTTGTGATAACTACCGCCTACTAATACTCCCTAATCTGCCTGCTACTAGTCTCCAACCAATGGTACGAATTAACACAGAAGAATGTTGCAGAAAGTCCACTACTTGTTCTCGGATGGGGAGAGGGGGGGGGGGTGGGCGGGGGAGGGAGTTGCGCAGATGTGAAGGGGCTACTATGTGCCTGGTGCACAGTATGGTGACTCTCAAATGGTTCAAATGGCTCTGAGCACTATGGGACTTAACATCTGTGGTCATCAGTCTCCTAGAACTTAGAACTACTTAAACCTAACTAACCTAAGGACATCACACACATCCATGCCCGAGGCAGGATTCGAACCTGCGACCGTAGCAGTCGCGCGGTTCCGGACTGAGCGCCTAGAACCGCTAGACCACCGAGGCCGGCATATGGTGACTCTCCCTTGTGGCTGTCGAACGTGGTAGACCGGAACCTTGACAATGTGTATGCTTGACCTTATGCTTGCTTACAGTCTAATAATGGGCCACTCACACGTCTAAAAGCCCCAAGAACCTGAAAATCGCACTATTCTAGTGGCAGCTCAAATGGAGAGCGACAACGAGACCCTTTTAAGACCGCCAGATGATGATAACGCTGTCTCATACGAGTACGTGGCATTTCATGTCCTTCAGAACAATCACTCAAGACCTGATTCTGTTCATGTATCTTATACACGCTACCAGGGCTGGTAATAATACTAAACCTGGCAACAGTACCAAACCCGAACGTCACTAATGCACTCTAGTGGCAATTCAACCTATCTCAGAGATGTGCAGTTCTAGTCTTTTACATATATTCCAACGGTGTACAAAGTCAAATTGTCACTCGGTCATGTCTTTTGGGTACTTCACGTTTTTTTGTTAGCCAGTGTATCAAATGGCTTTCACGCTAAAACTAGACATGACACAAATACATGGCGTCTACCTTCCAATGGTCTGCTACGAGTCGCCGTTAATATCTTGTTCTTAGTTAGACAATACTGGTCTTATGAGCGAATTAGAAGGGGCAATGAATTCGTCCCGTCGATAGAAAGAGATTGTTCTGCTACGTTTTCACATGGATGTCGGGAACATGTAGTTCAGTTTTATAGTCCATATTCTGCAGTTGGCGTATCATAGTTTGCGAGAGGTTCCAAGGAGACAATCGGGATAATCGCGTCCCCTCCAACCGGTTTTACTTTCCAAAGCCTCGTACTAGTCTTCCTACCAAACATGCAACCTCTCCATAGATTTGAACATGCTTCAGTTGGCTCTACCTGGCCAGTTCAACGGCCACGCTTCTGTCTGCAGTACGTCACCAGACAAGAGGTCGAATGCGTGTGAACTCACAAGTGGCCCGTAGCCATAAGTTCGTCGACCGAGATCGATTTTAAAATAACATTGTTCTTATATTCGTTTCACAAGCTGTGCTTGCCCCTCATTGCATCACAGCCACATGCTCATACCTGAATGTTATAGGTAACAAATACAGGTTTCAGCATAATGACCTCAGTGACTTCTACTAGTAATACATCGCTTAGTATACAAATTAACGTGTTTCTTGATTTAACATAACGGAGAGCTAACTCCGTTTAATAATCGTAAGCATCTAAGCAGAGTCCGTGTTCCTCTATGCACTCTTCAAGTCTCCTTCAGGACTTGTTAGTAACACCCAACACATTTTGTGTTCATCCAGCGTACGTGGTTTGTTCATCCACATCCGAAACTGAACAGATGTCCACGAACAAAATTCACATACGCGAAGATCGAGGAACGTGTGAGCCATAATTATGCCATCACGTGAAGTTAGGAGATTAGCGAATTTAATCTTCGAAGAATTCATCATAATGTTAGCTGTGTGGCTCATTGCGTCATCTCGCTGGAATCACAATATGCTGCAATTTAGCGCGTTCTTTTTAGATCGGGTAACTAGAAATTTTCGAATATTAAGAGATAACTGTCAAAAGTCATCGCAGCTGTGTGTCTACTACTCCCCCTCAAAGTAGGGGCCAAGTACACACTTTTGGTGATATACACCAATCTGTCTTCGGTCCGAAAAAAGCGCATCAGTTGTTGGTATTGCCTCAACTCATTATCGATTTTTATGTGCTAGAAGAATGAGGAGTTTAAGCTTTTTTAGTTTTCTTAAATTTTTGTGTTGAAATATTTTAGATATGTGACACTTGAGGGTCGAGTTAAGCTGTCCTCTGTCAAGTCAGCGAGTTTGCAACGCTCAGCCGATTGCTGAATGGCGTCGTGCAGCAAAGATAATAAGTACGTTGTAGCGGCGTCTGCAAGGAAGAAACATTTATTGTTAAAGAAAGAATTAGCACGAGACGTTTGTTCGCAGAGAATGGTTCTTGGCTCGTCCTTTTAGAATTTCAGTAGTATTCGAGTAGTATCCGAGTATCGTTGAGTAGTGCTTTAAATGGCTCTGAGCACTATGGGACTTAACAGCGGAACTTAGATCTACTTAAACCTGTCCAACCTAAGGACATCACACACATCCATGCTCGAGGCAGGATTCGAACCTGTGACCGTAGCGATCGCGCGGTTCCAGACCGAAGCGCCTATAACCGCTCGGCCACACCGGCCGGCGTTGAGTAGTGTGCCTCGAGAGAGATTATCTCCAGAGTGTGATGAGATCGGCTCAGCCGTACAATAAATGAACTAGTCTGCAATTGGGATAGAACTCAAATGTGTTCAAAGTAGTTCTAAGCGTTTAGAAAGGTATTTTGAGAAGGTTATCGGCTTATGCAGGAAATGATTATTTCGCCGATTTTTGGTGTAGACTCACCAGGTATAGGAAAAGCTCCGATTTATTGAAATGTGAGATTACTTTCTCCTAAGTGTTATTAATGGTGCTTTGTGCTGTTTAATAGCCACGTGATTGTAGGCGAACTGTGTTTCAATATTTTTGTGTGATTTTCCGTTGGTTAATGTATGTGAAGAGAGGTGTTCACGCAAAGTCGTTTACTTGTTTTGTGGTTGTGGATTAAAGCACGCGCTAAGGGATAGTAGCGTTGCATTGTATTATTGTGGTTGTATAGGTGTACGCAACCACTAAGAAGTCGTGACTTAGCGATATTTGGAATAGGCGAGAGCGTCTCAATATATTAAATTCCGAAAATCTCGTTGGATGCTCAGAATGTGTAGTCTGTACTAAAGAGAATGGTCGTCCTGTGCTATACTTATTTATTGAGAGAGAATCGGAAGTTTATTGAGAATCTGATAGCTTTTCCCTTCGGGCCTAAACGACACATCAACAACTATTTAAAAGAGAACACACTAATTCTCTCTGAAAGAGATCATCGAGTGCCGTGTTTTGAATTATAAATATTAGTGGGTCGCGGAAGTCAACGCCTGAAGTTGTTGAGCTTTGTCTGACTTTTTGGATTTACATAGCTGTAAAGTGGCGGTGACGTTCAGGTTTCTTGTTTTATTTTTTTAATTACATTTCCGCTTAGTGGTTTTTTGCATAGATAACCAGTACACGAAATATAAAAACCTGTAGTTGATTTAATTGCAAGAAATAAATAAAATATTTTTAAACTGAAAAAGTCGGTATCCGACTTGTCTCTTATCCCCAAACTATTACAAGAAAAATAATCAAAGGGTTATTTGAAATCATACTAATATCTGGAATATATCTTTTCGGAATAAAGTAGATCCAAAGGCCAATAAAGTAAAAGACTGGACATAGGAAAATGGAAAGTTCAGAAATATTAAAGAAAAGGAATAGTATTTTTCAGTGAACGACTTGTGACTGTAAGAAAGATAATTAATTTTTAGACAGGGAAAGCAAGTTTACATGTTATGTAGAAGTGATTAATTATTAATGAAAAGTTAGCCTGACATGTAATTCTGACGGGTTGAGATTAACGAAATAATTTTATTATGATAACATTTCTATAGAGTCAAGGATATTGTTGTAGCAAGGTGCTACTTACAGAGGTTATCGTTGATTGACAACGAGACATAAACAGTATAAAATTATATCTTTGCCTTGTGAGCGTATTCTCCAATAGATGTCTCTGTTATTGGTAAAGTAAATACATCATTCCTACCCCCCAAAGACTTCCGCATTTAGTATTTTTTTTGGTGACTGATACTATCTTTGGTGGTAGTTTCTCTTTCGAAACTAGTGAACCCTGATAGACAGATGCCTTGTTGTAATTAATATGCAGATAGCTATCACTGACCCATTCACACCATTAAAAGTGTTATTGTGTCCATCCTTTCGTACATAGTGATGCAGTAGTGAACGATAGTATAATTTATAGCATTACAAGCCGAATATAAAATCTTACGTGACGTCGTTGTGTTAGTCCATACGATTATTTCAAGTCAGCACACAGATTACGTCGTTGAATGTGGGCAAGATCTTGCCAGGAAAACTAATTTTAGTATTACGAGAGTGAGCTACATTGGCAGAAGTTGCTTTTCACCTACATATTAGAGTTTGTTCATACGGAATATCTCCGACAATTGAAATATAGTACAAAGTTGGCGTTAGTGGTATCTAAAGGGCGGCGCAGTACACTCAACACTGTATAAAGGCACATTTGCATGCCGAGCGTGAGTTTCCTCGGAAACGCGAAATATTAATTAAATAAATAATCAGTGACAAATAAATAAAGCCTATGGCACACAACTGCAGCGCTGTGTCGCTGATAAAACAAAAGCACAATTACGTTACTCTTATGTTTGATTAAGAAAGAGAGAGCTCTGGTTGAAGTGGTGCGAGAAGCACGTATTTTATTTTATTGTCTGGCACACCGCCATATTTCATGTTATAGAAGAATACTGCGAGTTGCAACCACACTAGGCACTCGATTCTGTAAAGAATTTATATTTATAAAAGTAAGTAGGATTATGAACTGTAGGCTTATTCATTGAATATATCTGATTTAACTAACTGTGTAACTTTTTTATGTTTAGTAGACAATCACCTCTGTACGACGTATTGGCATGGCTGGCAAATTATTGTAATATTGAGATTTAGATTATGAGTCCGCACCTACCGCAGCAGTCTTTGGAAACGATTTAATTACGAAGTCCGATTATTCAGTTTTATTTCACGGTCAACTACGAGTAACATTGCCTTTACGAAAAAGCCATTGTCAAGCGTCTGATACCGAATAATTAAACGTCCACGTTCCAGATAAGCAAATACAATTGCAATCACAATCACCATCATACAGATAGAATAATTAACATATTTAAAATAACATTTTTTTAATTTATTTTATTTATTTTATATTGGCGACTGCGTGTCGGACTTGTTATTTTGTCATTTGTTACATTGTTCTCTTTGTTTCATGTAAAAAATCAACTTTCTGGACCTGGACGTCAATGTATGAGAGATAACAAAATCTGAAGATATTTTCCAATTCTGAAATTTTGCGGGAAGACGCAATGAAACTTCCAGCAAAATAAGGTAAGACGCAGCATCTTTGCATTGGTAGGCTTGACCAGACGTATAATTCAGTGTATTAGCTTTTCAGTAAATTCTGTAGTGTTTCTTTTCTGCATAACAGTTTCAGTGATAAATTTCACTCTCAGTACTTTTCCCTAAACAATAACGTATGCAACATTACCAATACACGAGTGTACAATATGGCCGACTTCTGTACGATATCGTGTAACATGGCCAGCAGCCATTACCAATAATCTCAAATTCAGTTTATATTTTTAAATTAACAGACAGCCATTGTTGCTACGAGCGATTCATGCTCAACTACATTTTATTTTAAAATCAGTGTCAAAAATTTTCTTGAAACATATATCACGTGTGGCATGGTAATAACTAGAAAACAATACGCAAAAATGGACCAGCAGGGACGTACTATTCAGACGCAATCCGACTCGGACGTGAGACAAGTGTTAGAAAATGACTTTACGACAGCAACCGGTAGTGACGATTCATCAAACATTGACGCAAGTGTTGACGAAAATTTTGACGATAGGCCGTCCACTACAAAAATTTCAAAATCTCAATCAGAGCCCATGTTAATGCATGACGTCACGTCTAATGACGCGGCGGGGGCAGAGACCTTGCAAACGGTAAACATTGCCGACATGTTACAAATGCTAATGAAACAAAACGCCGAAAACATGGCAACCTTAAAGGCACAATTAGAGACACAAAATGAACAGTTAAAAACAAAATGACGAAATCAAATCTGATCTCATAGCAATCAAGATAGGTAATGACACTTTATGTAAGCGTGTGGAACTTATAGACGCCACACTGACCAAACAGATGACCGAACTCAGTACTAAATTTTCCCAGCTCAATACGAGACAAGAAAAGACTACAACTGACGTAGCACTTTTACAGACACAAGTAAAAAACCTTAATGTCACGTGTGAAGTTCTTACTGAACAAATTCAAACATATCCTTCAGTACATGACAATCTTGAAAAACGAATTACTGACGTACAGAATAAATTTGACAATGTTGAACAACACCTGACTGACATCTTACAATCAGATGCCACAGCTCATTTTCAAAATATTAATAAAGAATTTCATGATTGGGTTGAGAACAAAGACAAACATTTTGATAGATGCTTACGTGAAAATTTACCAACAATTGTGCACGACTCCGTAGCGCAATACATTACTAATAACAAACAGCTGATCAGTGACGCAGTACAATCCGTCACTGCACCCATGAGACAATTCACCGATCAACTACAGTCTGAATGTAACGAAAATATCAGTCAAAATGTACAGTTCAGAAACCAATATACATTCGAGTATGATACACACATTCCGCACACGACAAATACACAAGAACAAAACACACCACGACTACAACACATACCACGATGTGGAAACACAAACACAAGCTATTATCATGGTAAACCACAGCAACATTATCGTAATTACTCGCCAGCTGAACATACCAGTAATTACAGTGGAAGATGAAAGCTTAATGAAACACAGGCAATTTCAGATTTTTATCCCAGAAAAACGAACCATTCATCCGGTGATTTTTCTTAAATCTTTTAGTAACGCATTTCCACGCACTTGGAGTGACCGGAAAAAGATTTCATATATTGTCGGTTACATCCAAGGCGATGCAGCTGTCTGGGCATACAGTCAAGCTGACGTATGTACCACGTACAGTGAGTTTGAGCGTGCTTTTCTGAACAAATTCTGGTCGCAATCCGTCCAGGAGCGACTCAGAAGACAAATTTTAGAACCTGAAACTTTTAACAGTAAAAATGGTAACTTACGCAGATATTTTGAAAAATACTTGAACATGGGACATTTTTTAGACGAACCAGTCGCAACGCGTGATATACTCCGAGCGTTGAAGGCCAAATTGCCTTTCAACATTAAAGAAAAACTCCTACATACCCCGGATGACGATTCAGATTATTTTTTAACAGCTTTAGATTCGGTTGACATGTTACTTGAAGATCAGCGCTTCGCGCGGCAAAACAGCAGCCACAATGTTTAAACTAGTGGTATGCAAAACATGCAGGCTTGCCAACACAATTCTGGCGCGCCCACAGTTGGATACGCGGTACAACAAAAACAGCAAACTCACATGCCGTCTCAGTACGGAAATCAAAATCAACACGCGTATTCCAATACAAACAATAGTTACAACAGTAATAACATTTCATGCGGCAATCCATACAAAAGGCACCGCGGTAATAACTACAACGGTAACAACGGATACAAAGGTAATAACACAAACAGAAATAGAAATAATAATAACTACGAGCCAAGACAGCATCAAGGTTGGACTCGTAACGATCAGTACTTTCATTCAAACTCTGCTTTACCACAGCAGCCACCAGGACAAAATTGGAGCATACCTTACGACCGACAGGTAAGTTATAATGCGCAACAGCAACAACAACCGCAAAAGTTTGGAGATCATAATAGGCAATATCCGAATGTGAATATAATAGAAATGACACCTGATGCACAACCTCAATCTGTGTCAGTACCTAGTACAAATGATAATCCAACAAACTAGAAACAGTCACTACTTTGCCCCAGGTCGTGGCTGAAGAATTCCTGGGGGGCGACTTCAATGTTAATCAGTTATTTGACACCACACTTGAGCAACAGAATAATGATATGTCGAGTAATTCTAAACAAAAACTACCTGTTTTATTTATAAGATACAACCACAATAACAATATATCAGATGAACTTTTACAAGACAGTACACAATGTCGTTTAAACACAAATGAAATTGTTTTAGCATCTACTACTGGTGTAGTAGGTGGGATACCAACTACTATTATCCTAGATACAGGTGCAGCTGTGAGCGTTTTGTCTTTTAATTTCTATAAAAAGATGTGTGAATTGGAACCTGTGCCTGAGTTTCCTGCCCAAAACTGTAAAATAACTACTGCACTAGGTAATAAGTCATGTAGGGTTACGAAGCAAGTTTTTGTAAACGTTAAAATAGGTAATGGAACCGTACAATGGCCATTCCTGGTTGTACAAAACCTTGTGACAAATTGCATATTAGGAATAGATATTATGAGCGAGAAGGACTGCATTATAGACTTCTCCAAAGGTAAATGTATTTTAAATGATAAAAGCAGGGTAATTATTATTGATTTGGACAGGAGAACTCTAAAGCATGACAAACACTGTACAGGGTACAAGGTTCAGTTAGTACTTGACAATGACATTCAAGACATGCAAACACACTCATCTGACACAGAGCTAATGGACTTGAAAACATTGCTTGATCATAAGATAAGTGAAGCTACAGCTCTCAGTGTACATGAACGTATAAAACTACAGGAAGTGTTATCCAAATATTTACAAGTTTTTACCAAACGATTAGGTGTTATCAACACGTATGTGTACAAGATTGAAGTTAAGCCTCACAAGATCTTCTACCATAAGACATATAACGTACCGTTATCTCAACGACCTGCTGTGTGGCAAGAATTAAAACAAATGTTAGACTGGAAGGTCATTGAACCGTCCACCTCACCTTATTGTAGTCCTCTACTTGTTGTCAAAAAATCAAATGGAAGCATTAGGTTAGTGTTAGACGCACGAGCTATTAATGAAATAATTTTACCGGTTCACACAAAACCTGAAAATTTAGAAGAGCAATTACAGAAATTTCTAGATGCAAAATATTTTTCCGCAATAGATCTCGCTAATTTGTTTTGGCAGGTGGGTATCACTCCTGATTCTCGGAAATATACTGCATTTATGTTCGGGGGGCGAACCTATCAGTTTTGTGTTCTACCCTTCGGACTGAATGTCAGCTCTGGGGTATTCATTACAGCCCTGGATACCGTGCTTGGCGACGATTTAGTTGAGACAGTCACACACTATGTAGATGATATACTGATAGCTACACAATCTTGGAATGAACACGTTGACACTCTTCAAAGAATTTTAGAAAAATTTGCACAAGCTGGAGTCACAGCCAACCTAAGAAAATCAAAATTTGGTTGCAGTGAGATAAAGTATTTAGGACATATCATTAATTCACAGGGCATACGTCCGGATCCCAGTAAATTAGATGCTATCAGAAACTTTCCTAGCCCTCGAACTAAAAAGCAGTTAAAATCATTCCTTGGGCTATGTTCATTTTTCAGACGTTTTTTGCCACAACCACTTTTGAACAGTAAACATCTGCTAAATCTACTCAGAAAGAATCAAGTTTGGATCTGGTCGGAACAGTGCCAGAATGACTTTAATACAATTAAACATGCTTTAGTGAATGCTAACATATTGAGCCATCCAGATTTCAATTTAGATTTTTGTATGACTTGTGACGCTTCACGTACTGGCTTGGGCTGTTGCTTATTTCAAGTTGTAAAGAATAAAGAGGAGGAACAGATAAGAATTATTGGGTTTGCGAGTCGCACTCTAACTGAATGTGAGCGTACATACTCCACTACTGAGTTAGAAACACTTTCCATAGTATGGGCATTCAAGAAATTCAATTATTATTTATTTGGAAAACATACAGTAATTTACACCGATCACCAGGCCCTGACATTTTTGTTAACTTGTAAACTTGTACATCCTAGACTATCACGATGGGCAGTTACACTTCAGAACTACTCTTTTGAAATTAAGTACAGAAGAGGTAAGGACAACACCATTGCAGACACTTTGTCTAGACTTCCACAAGGTATGAATGATACCAACAGTGACTTAGAAAATATAAATGACTACAGGATTCTCTTAATGCAAGACAAGCAGTATCACCAATATTATATTGATATGTGCAGAAACATGGCTGAATTACAAAAATCTGATCCTCACTGGTATAAGATAATAACATTACTGGTAGAAAAACACAATCATCCTTTGACTAAGTATTACAAGTTACACAATGATGTGTTATTTTACCGCCGACATCCAAATGCTACTAACTGGTGTGTATGCATTCCCAAAGAGTCTGAACGTAATCTAATTTGGCACACACACTTAGTTTGGGGTCATTATGGGACGAAAAAGTGTTTGGCAAGGCTCAGTACATACTGTTATTTTAGCAATATGAGAAGAAAAATTTACAGGGAACTAAAAACATGTGTCATATGTCAAAAATCAAAACCTCAGAATTTATCCACAAAAACAGATTTACATTCTATTTTACCTAGTAAACCCCTGGAAATTCTGTGTACTGACATCAGTGGACCGCATCCAGCAAGCTCTGGAGGCGTCAAATATATCTTAGCTTTTTACGATATATTTTCTAAGCATGTAAAACTTTATGCTTTAAAATCCGCCACTGCAAATGCTATAATACGAAGATTCTCAAGTGATTACCTGACGCACGTGGGAAAACCTAAAGCAATTCTATCAGATAATGCAGCATACTACTCTGGGTACAAATGGAGAAATTTCTTGAAGGACAATAACATTAAAAGTATATTTATTTCGAGGTTTAGTCCACAATGTAACGCGACTGAGAGACTTTTCCGAGAATTAAATCGATTCATGAGGACCTATATTTCATCAGAACATACTAATTGGGTGTCCTACCTAAGTCTTTTCGAAGACGTACACAATAACTTAAATATTTACGATACGAATTACACACCTAACGAGATCATGTTCAAT
The DNA here is from genome assembly GCF_021461385.2 of Schistocerca piceifrons. Taxonomy (NCBI): domain Eukaryota; kingdom Metazoa; phylum Arthropoda; class Insecta; order Orthoptera; family Acrididae; genus Schistocerca; species Schistocerca piceifrons. The sequence goes on from NC_060138.1 coordinate 959,473,580, forward strand.
TGCAAACAGAACGATCAGTGGATAGAGCCATTACCTAAGTTGTCAGACAAGGTAATCACACCTGAACAGAAAATAAAAGAAGTATTGACTACATTGACACATCACGCACAAATACGAAACAAACATCACAGAAACATAATAAAAAGAAAACAAAAATTCAAGGTAGGAATGCTTGTACTACTTCGTACTCATCATAAATCTGTAGCACTCAAACGACGCAACGCTAAGTGGCGTCTGCTATATGAAGGACCTTATATAATTGTTAACATACCGCATCCTGGTGCGTATCTGTTACAACATCCTAGAACTAACAAAATTATTGGGCTATACGCACACCGAGATCTTAGAGCATTTCATGCTGAATAATGTCAAAGTCATACCCATCAAAATATTCCTAAGCAACTCGAAAAACTCTGTTGTTACAACACAGATAATAAGTAGTATAGAAATTTTCATTTCAGCGGTTCCAGTGACGCAGTTGAAGACAGAAGAACTCTTCTTTCAGCGCGCGCCTCCACCTGAAAGACGGAATATTAAAGTAAAATTTATGATTACGTAGCAGTAGATGACATATTAATTTTTCACGGAACATTTGTTACTGAAGGTACCACTGACTTGGTGTGACACCTGACGAACTGACAGACGTCATCTGTGAAGCGATCTTTTACTTTGAGAAATAGATTAGACGCACATCTCTCAACACGAAAAGCATCTATCAGTAGTCAAGGCCACACAGACACTCTACACACACGCACAAAACGCGAGGAATCGAACATTTTCTCTCTCTTACTATTTTGAATATTTATTGAGTAGTGAAAACGCCTGGTCTTGCCTACTGATATAATGAATGTTGTGTCTAACCTATCTTAATTTCAGATGACATCACAAAAAACATCGATAATATCCCAGCAAAACCGCTAAAGAGGATGTAAATATCTGCAATTCATGTAATCAAATGTGACACAATGTAATAACCTATAGCGATGTAATGATGATGTAAACATGTTTATGTGCAACTATATTATGTTTATGCTAAGAAAATATGTGACATGTGTATGTATAATTACTTATTTTTTTAACTGATGTATAGTGTAACTGTTACTATGTAAAAATTTGAACAAAACGAGTGCCAAAAAGACATTGCATAGTGAACCACTGTTCACGGACATTAACGAACATTACTAACTCTGCAACTACGCGGAAACCTATGTGAAAGAAACTGTTAATGCCATTCATTATGCAGCGTATCTATGTAAACGCGATGAACGATTTCCTTGATTAATAACTACGAACATTTAGGTGAGCTATATTCAGCAAAAAACTGAAAATGTGAAGTGCATAATTCGTGTATCGTCTAGTGATATTACTACAGTACCCAACTTCAAGATGTTAACTGGATTAAATGGACACAAAGTGCCTGTCCAGAAAACAACACGACGGGTGGAAGAATTTTGGTTGGAACTTCTGGGAATGAAATGTTCTCGAAATGTGATGGACACTCTTACCTGGACTGTCCAAGGATCGACGCCAGCTATGTGCCGTCTGAGGTTCTGCAACCAAGCTTCCACGGAATGTAAAAAACGAACTGCACGTGGACCAATTACTCGACGGGTCACGTCTGATCTGTAATAAGCAAGCTTTTAGTCACAACGAACTGCATCACTACGACTATAATGGAAATGAGAAATGGACACGCTTATGTATTAATCACGTTGTTATACAACGATGTTACTGTGATCAAAAAACTTTACCACGACGATACTAACCTGTAAAAAATTATTGTGCAGCGGATGAATATGAACTGTAATAACGACACGATGTGTATAGGTCAACGCACCTGAAAAATACGGACATTTTTCTTTGAAGTATTTCAAAACAACACTATGTAACTAAGAACATTCAACAATCTAAGTTGTATTGTGTTATAACAAATATTGTAAATTTAAAACTAAGTTACCTGTCGTAGAATGTAGTCTTCATATGTAATCTTGGTTGAATATTTTCTTTGTGCAACGACTGAAAAACGCGCGCACACGAACAATATGATCTGCAATACTGTGCCGCGTGATCTAACTGTACGATATAACGGCAGTGCCGCAGTTACACAGACGCTTCTGCGCATGCGCGCACTCTATCTGCCAACATTAGAACTTTTACAGCGCACCCGCGTCATTCAAATTTTGTATATAATGTGTATAATGTGTAATGTAAGTCATGTAAATAGTTGTAGATAACTTAGATTTTCTTGTGCCTTTAGGTGAATTGCTCGCCTGCAGGTGTGTCCTTTCGCCTCGCAATTCAGGGGGCAATATAAAGGCACATTTGCATGCCGAGCGTGAGTTTCCTCGGAAACGCGAAATATTAATTAAATAAATAATCAGTGACAAATAAATAAAGCCTATGGCACACAACTGCAGCGCTGTGTCGCTGATAAAACAAAAGCACAATTACGTTACTCTTATGTTTGATTAAGAAAGAGAGAGCTCTGGTTGAAGTGGTGCGAGAAGCACGTATTTTATTTTATTGTCTGGCACACCGCCATATTTCATGTTATAGAAGAATACTGCGAGTTGCAACCACACTAGGCACTCGATTCTGTAAAGAATTTATATTTATAAAAGTAAGTAGGATTATGAACTGTAGGCTTATTCATTGAATATATCTGATTTAACTAACTGTGTAACTTTTTTATGTTTAGTAGACAATCACCTCTGTACGACGTATTGGCATGGCTGGCAAATTATTGTAATATTGAGATTTAGATTATGAGTCCGCACCTACCGCAGCAGTCTTTGGAAACGATTTAATTACGAAGTCCGATTATTCAGTTTTATTTCACGGTCAGCTACGAGTAACATTGCCTTTACGAAAAAGCCATTGTCAAGCGTCTGATACCGAATAATTAAACGTCCACGTTCCAGATAAGCAAATACAATTGCAATCACAATCACCATCATACAGATAGAATAATTAACATATTTAAAATAACATTTTTTTAATTTATTTTATTTATTTTATAACTGTCACAACCACATTGACGAAGAAACGTTCATGTATGTCATGTATCCGAGCACAACGTAAGCTATTATGGTTACCATGCCCAGGTAAATGGAAATGAGCTTCTTTGCTTATCACAAAAGCAAAGCCACCTGACTTCACCTTAACCATTTGTCCTGATAATGATACTCGTTTAACATAGCGTTTGGCTATTATTCGTTGGACTACTGTCATTTCGCAAGGGTGCAATAATGTTCTGACTGATCTGACTGATGACGGACGACTGTGGACTATCGTTTTAGAGGTGAAACCGTCTCGCTGCATTGTTCGCACCGTAACTTAATTGAAGAAAAGAAAATGGAACACGACAGCCATAGTTTCAAAGTATTTATTGCTCAGACGACTAGTTTCAACGCAACATTTGCGTCATCTTCAGGTCTACTATCAAACAAATAAGTACTTCCAGTCTTTGGCTCATATATTATAGGACTCGCATAATAGCTAGGTGCCTTGCACCGCTATTTATCAGGAGTGTATATTCATGATACATGAGCTTTTGACTGGAAGTACTTATTTGTTTAAGTAGAACCTGAATACGACGCAAATGTATGTTGAAAATAGTCGTCTGAGTAAAGTATACCGTGGCGTTCCATTTCCATTGCTTATATTGTAAGAGGCTCTCCAACGTCCACAAAGAGGATATCTCACAAATATAACTTAAGTGTGTTACGGGCTGGAACTAGTCCTCTTCGATTCATGTTTAAGAGTTGACGCAACTAAAGTGAGTTGAAACATATGAACAACCACTCTTAAAAAATGTCTTCACGACGAATAAAAGGTCGTCATACGATCACATGGCCATGGCTACTGGAATAACGCGACATAGGTAACAATACGTGGCTATACAAGAATCAAAATGCTTTGTAACAAATGATTTTATGTTAATGAACTCAGTCATTTCTTTTTGCCGCATCTTGTATTAGAGTCTAATTAAACAGTGCTAATAGACATGGCTCAGTAGCATAATGAAGTGGATGGCCAATTTTATCACACGTAAAAATTTCCTTCCCTTCCATTGAGGGACTTGACGTGGAAATATGATTATTTCGTGGTATTTAAGCGCGACCTACTTTGGGTATTGAAGACTGTGTTGGTTCAGCCTTGAAATCCGAGTCTCATGAGATACAGTGCACCGCACATGAAGGGACAGTGAAACGGTCAAATCAAGACTGGCAGACAGCGTTTCCACAGACAGTTGAAGTTTATTATTTTATTTGGCTTAGTTTATTCTGGTCGGGAAAGACGCAATTCATGTGTATTTTAGCCGTTCTATTACAGCAGCTCAGTGCCTAGAGGTTATCTACAAGCCACACACCCATTAGCGCAGTGATATCACTGAACACTATAACAATATTTGTCAGCTGTATGTACATGCGAATTTCAGAAAGTGAGTTACACGTGTCGTCCCACACCAAGACCTCCGCGTAACAAGAGCGGCGGTGTTTCGTCAGCAGAGAGTACAGGTTCAGCGTTCTCTGCAGATACAGTTCAACCGCGGCAAGGATAACAAGAGCATCACAGTGTGCGATTGAAATGGTGCGGTATTTGGGAACATTCTCTAGAGATGAAATACGCAGGACACCACGATTTTGTGGAAAAAAAAACGTCAAAATTCTACACAGATTCACTGTTGAAATTATGGCAAATCTGAATAAAATGCAACGTCGCGAAAAACTGCAGTGAAATGGTCACAGAAATTTGACCAGGGTCTCAGAGACATGGGTGGCGTTGATCGGGAAGTCTAGATCTTGCACATGTGATTTTCATCTTTCTAGCGCTGAAAGAAAAAAAAAACACGCGGGGAGAAGGAGATTTACCTGTGACCATGGTGTGGATTTCTTTCCTCGAGGAGTTGAACGACTGGTAGAACTTTCCGACCGTTGTTTACAGACACATGATCACTATGTTGAAGAACAGTGTAATGTATGTGTGCCACTTTGAAATGTGCAGTATTCAGCAAAATTTACTTAGCCTGCCATAATAATAAGTAACCCGTGTATCACTTTACAAATTTGGCGCATACGGATGGCAGCGGCTGTCTTTTATATTTGCGAATATTTCAATAGACATCTACTGGCGACACTGAAACAGAACTAATGTCTCCACATAAACTTGGTCCCATCAAGACGTTGCAATGACCAGACTGAGTCCTGTACTTCACGAAGCGGAGTTAAAGATGAGACACAAAGCAATCAGCTTAGCAATTAGAACATTGACCTTAACTCTTATGTCTATAAATATTTTCTGCACGGCAATATTAGTACCAACGCCCTTTACGGTGACAGTTTCAGGGCACATATATTACGCTAACCTTGAAAGAAACGCGTTAATGATTGGCAGGAGAAACATTTGGTACAATGCCGGCGTTACATTCTTCACATTTCGTTGTGGGTTAGCTGAAGTACACGTTTAAATAGCTACGTTTCCTTTACGCATTCTGAAACACTCCTTAATCAATTCACCTTTATCTTTTTTTCTTCTCTGCCTTCGTGCAACTCGTTGGCCTTTGAAACCATACCGAGACGTAATTTTCTTTTGTTACTTCGTTCTTTCACCAGTTTCCTGCTTATTTATCCAACATTAAACTATGATTTCATTTCGTAATTTAAACACTTCACAAATTTACTCTCTTTTCCGTCATTTCTTCGCTTCATTTTATCCATCCTAAGGCAAGTAACTACTTTCCCCTGGATACATCCCAAATGGATACACATATCGTTAAGTATCCTGTGTCAGACATATGTTGATAGTTATTAGTTAGGAAATATGCGTATCACCTGCCACTGTAAGACGAGTTCAGCATAAATGATTTTTCGGTATGTACTTCCTATGAACCACTGATCGTCCCGACTAATCAGTACTTTCTAAACACTTTATCTGCATTTATGAAGAAGACTGTCTGTGGCACAGCTAACCAGTCCTTGAATTGATAACGGTAATTCCACTTGGTGGATCCCGTGAGCGAGCAAGACATTCTACTGGTGCAGGTCGCGGCAACGTTAAATGCAGCTTTCGTCTCTCCTCGGAGCGAGGTTGGACCCAGGTGCAGAAAGTGGAGGCTGTAGAGCCGTAGAGGGCGTGTAGCCTTCGAGGGCGCCTCCATGAACTGAAGTTTCCAGGACGATGCACACGCACGTCTTCTGCCAGTGCTTTTGCGCAAGTAGGTCGAGACGGGCTGGGCGCCTGGATGTTTATCTATTGCTGCCTGTTCTAACGAAGAGAGAGCTGCGACGTTGCTCACGTAACGGTACAAAGGTAATGTACTTTTGCAAGGAAAAAGAGAACATAAAGAAAGTTCCTTGCGCAGCAGCGGAACGACGTATAAAAACATTAAAAGAAAGAAACAAGTTTCCAGCTGTCGTGGATGTCTAAATTGTGCGCTCATTATTATGAATAGAAACATGAAAATCTCAAGTTTTACTGATGTTTCTCTTTTTTTGTAAATTTCTTTCAAAGCGCAATAGACGAAGCTTCAGTGAGTTCATTATATCTGCGTTCTCATCTTGTTCATATCGGTTCGACAGGCGCCTCCAAACCGCCAGCTTATCCACGGCGCTTTCAGCAGTGCTAGCATGAGACATATTAAACGTATTAATCTATACACATTACCAACCCGTTACTGAGGAAATACAGTTTATCCCAAAAATTATTGTAGATCGATTTTGAGTGGACCGTCCTTTAGGAATTTATATAAATATAATCACTACGATCAAAAGCGGATGCAGAGAACGAGAGAACAGTACCAAACAATAAACCACACTACTAAAAATTTAGTTATAAGTGTTTATAATATATTTTCTCTGGATTTCAATCGTGCAAGCATTTAAAATAAATGGCTCTGAGCACTATGGGACTTAACTTCTGAGGTCATCAGTCCCCTAGAACTTTGAACTACTTAAACCTAACTAACCTAAGGACATCACACACATCCATGCCCGAGGCAGGATTCGAACCTGCGACCGTAGCGGTCGCGCGGTTCCAGACTGTAGCGCCTAGAAACGCTCGGCCACTCCGGCCGGCAAGCATTTTAATTAGTTCATTCTTTATCAGAACTAGTGACACATAATTTAGAGCTGTAGCTGCCAACATTTCTGAATCACCCCTTAACGAGTTGAGATATCGGAAAATACCCTGAATAAAATTTGGCACCAAATTAACATTAACATTAGAAAAAAAATTGGTTTTGTTCTATAATACAGTTTATTTTTCAATTATGTTATTTAGCTGTTTTATTAAACTAACAAACATTGTGCCAACATCAGTGTTGATACACTTATTAATACAAATCATTTTCTTCATTCCGCGTTCATTCCGTCCTTTTCACATTTGTTTTTGTCTCTTTTCTTCCACATCGTAAGTTATGCTCCAAGTTCTGTCTGTTCCTAACCTTTTATTCGACATTCTTATCACATTCGAAAATTCATTATCACATCCGTAAATTGTGGCAAATGGAATCGGTATCCTTTTGGTATTTCTGGTGATAATGAATACTCACAACGAATCTTCCTCCAAAATGTTGCCATTTCCGTTGTGTCAATATTTATTTTCAGTATTTGTCTCCAAAGAATCCAAGAAGTTCCAATGCAGCTCTCAAAATATTCTGTGCTTCGCTGACTGTCGATTTGCGCACTACGGAAGTAATTACCAAAAGAATGCATTTCTGATACCTAACTTATTTCATCTGCTAATGAACATTTTCCGTTGCTTGTATCAAGCACACATCAAATGTATTTTCAGGCTTACATTGCTAAAGCTCAACTTTAGAAGAAAACTGGAAAATGTATGTCACGCCTTTAAAAAATTCACCATTTTTATTATTAATTCAGCTAGTTATCTCCCATTGCGAACAAAAGTCAATGCTATAATTAACAATTGCTTGCCACATTCTTGTCACCTGGATAGCACAATATGCAATTCGCCTGCTTCTGATTCTCTTGAATGAATCCAGATGGGTTGAGAAGAAAACGAAATAGGTATACACTTCAAATCACGTGTCCACTGACCCCATCGATGAGCAGGCAATTGACTGGCAAGGCAATGTACGACGATCAAGGTCATGAATTGGCTGAATGTTGTCACTGCCGATCTCGCGAATTTTAAATATCGTCGTCTATTGCTTCTTCTGCACCAGGTGACGCACTAATGATTGTATGTGATCATTTTAGGTAATTAGTTGTTACTTGGTCAGTAAATATTTAGAATAGTGATAGTAAAGATGTTGTTGCACGGCGCTGTGGAACTTGGAGTGTCGTGTAGCCGTTAGCGCCGCTGGCTGGGACACACCTGGTCGCAGTTTCATACCGGACCTCAAACAATGTTGCTTCATCTGGTATTTATCAGTTCTGGAAGGTTCTAGAACTTCCTTATGTTTGTAATGTTGGTATATTCTGTAATATTAAAAAAATGGTTCTGAGCACTATGGCACCTAACATCTGAGGTCATCAGTCCCCTAGAACTTAGAACTACTTAAACCTAACTAACCTAAGGACATCACACACATCCATGCCCGAGGCAGGATTCGAACCTGCGACCGTAGCGGTCGCGCGGTTCCAGACTGTAGCGCCTAGAACCGCTCTGCCACACCGGCCGGCACGGTGTTTCCGACCACAGACATTTTAGCCATGTGTTTCTCGATTTTCCAAGGAACCAGCAACACTTGGAGAGGCTCTGCCGACCCTTTTCTAATAAAAACGCCTTTTCACATTTTATCCAGACTTAGGGTTGCCTCCGCACATAGTACATAGGACTGTTTAAATGTGTGAGACCTGAATTTCTCCCGGCGCATACGGTGTTCAAAGAACTTACGGAAATGCAGCCAGGTGCCGTCGTTGACAACTGCCTAGCTCTATCCCTGTCCCCATCTCTCTCTCTCTCTCTCTCTCTCTCTCTCTCTCTCTCTCTCTCTCCTGTCAATATATACCAAGGAGAAATGCATGTGATAAATGGGTATTCATTGGATAAATATATTATACTAGAATTGACGTGTGATTACATGTTCACACAATTTTGGTGCATAAATCCTGAGAAGTCACTATCCAGATCAACCACCTCTGGCCGTAATAACGGCCTTGATACGCCTGGGCATTGATTCAATCAGAGCATGGATGGCGTGTACAGGTACAGCTCCCCATGCAGCTTCAACACGATACCACAGTTCATCAAGAGTAGTCACTGGCGTATTGTGACGAGCCAGTTGCTCCGCCACCATTGACCAGACGTTTTCAATTGGTCAGAGATCTGGAGAATGTGCTGGCCAGGGCGGCAGTCGGACATTTTCTGTATCCAGAAAGGTCCGTACAGGACCTGCAACATGCGGTCGTGCATTATCCTGCTGAAATGTAGGGCTTCGCAGGGATCGAATGAAAGGTGGAGCCACGGGTCGTAACTCAACTTAAATGTAACGTCCACTGTTCAAAGTTCCGACAATGCCAACAATAGGTGACCGAGACGTGTAACCAATGACACCCCACACCATCACGCCGGATGATAAGCCAGTATGGCGATGACGAATAGACGCTTCCAATGTGCGTTTACCGAGATGTCTTCAAACACGGATGCTACCATCATGATGCTGTAAACAGAACCTGGATTCATCCAAAGAAATCACGTTTTTCCATTCGTGCACCCAGGTTCATCGTTGAGTACACCATCACAGGCGCTCCTGTCTATGATGCCGCGTCAAGGGTAACCGCAGCCAGCCGAGCTGATAGTCCATGCTGCTGCAAACGTCGTCGAACTGTTCGTGCAAATGGTTATTGTCTTGCAAAGACCCCATCTGTTGACTCAGAGATCCAGATGTGGCTGCACGATCCGTTACAGCCATGCGGATAAGATCCAGAATGATATTTTCATTCTGCAGCGGAGCGTGCGCTGATATGAAACTTCCTGGCAGATTAAAGCTGTGTGCCCGACCGAGACTCGAACTCGGGACCTTTGCCTTTCGCGGGCAAGTGCTCTACCAACTGAGCTACCGAAGCACGACTCACGCCCGGTACTCACAGCTTTACTTCTGCCAGTACCTCGTCTCCTACCTTCCAAACTTTACAGAAGCTTTCCTGCGATCCTTGCAGAACTAGCACTCCTGAAAGAAAGGATATTGCGGAGACATGGCTTAGCCACAGCCTTGGGGATGTTTCCAGAATGAGATTTTCACTCTGCAGCGGAGTGTGCGCTGATATGAAACTTCCTGGCAGACAAAAACTGTGTGCCCGACCGAGACTCGAACTCAGGAACTTTGCCTTTCGCGGGCAAGTGCTCTACCAACTGAGCTACCGAAGCACGACTCACGCCTGATACTCACAGCTTTACTTCTGCCAGTACCTCGTCTCCTACCTTCCAAACTTTACAGAAGCTCTCCTGCGAACATTGCAGAACTAGCACTCCTGAAAGAAAGGATATTGCGGAGACATGGCTTAGCCACAGCCTTGGGGATGTTTCCAGAATGAGATTTTCACTCTGCAACGGAGTGTGCGCTGATATGAAACTTCCTGGCAGATTAAAACTGTGTGCCCGACCGAGACACGAACTCAGGACCTTTGCCTTTCGCGGGCAAGTGCTCTACCAACTGAGCTACCGAAGCACGACTCACGCCCGGTACTCACAGCTTTACTTCTGCCAGTACCTCGTCTCCTACCTTCCAAACTTTACAGAAGCTCTCCTGCGAACCTTGCACAACTAGCACTCCTGAAAGAAAGGATATTGCGGAGACATGGCTTAGCCACAGCCTTGGGGATGTTTCCAGAATGGGATTTTCACTCTGCAGCGGAGTGTGCGCTGATATGAAACTTCCTGGCAGATTAAAACTGTGTGCCCGACCGAGACTCGAACTCGGCACCTTTGCCTTTCGTGGGCAAGTGCTCTACCAACTGAGCTACCGAAGCACGACTCACGCCCGGTACTCACAGCTTTACTTCTGCCTGTACCTCGTCTCCTACCTTCCAAACTTTACAGAAGCTCTCCTGCGAACATTGCAGAACTAGCACTCCTGAAAGAAAGGATATTGCGGAGACATGGCTTAGCCACAGCCTTGGGGATGTTTCCAGAATGAGATTTTCACTCTGCAGCGGAGTGTGCGCTGATATGAAACTTTCTGGCAGATTAAAACCGTGTCCCCGACCGAGACTCGAACTCAGGACCTTTGCCTTTCGCGGGCAAGTGCTCTACCAACTGAGCTACCGAAGCACGACTCACGCCCGGTACTCACAGCTTTACTTCTGCCAGTACCTCGTCTCCTACCTTCCAAACTTTACAGAAGCTCTCCTGCGAACCTTGCACAACTAGCACTCCTGAAATAAAGGATATTGCGGAGATATGGCTTAGCCACAGCCTTGGGGATGTTTCCAGAATGAGATTTTTACTCTGCAGCGGAGTGTGCGCTGATATGATACTTCCTGGCAGATTAAAACTGTGTGCCCGACCGAGACTCGAACTCGGGACCTTTGCCTTTCGCGGGCAAGTGCTCTACCAACTGAGCTACCGAAGCACGACTCACGCCCGGTACTCACAGCTTTACTTCTGCCAGTACCTCGTCTCCTACCTTCCAAACTTTACAGAAGCTCGCCTGCGAACCTTGCACAACTAGCACTCCTGAAAGAAAGGATATTGCGGAGACATGGCTTAGCCACAGCCTTGGGGATGTTTCCAGAATGAGATTTTCACTCTGCAGCGGAGTGTGCGCTGATATGAAACTTCCTGGCAGATTAAAACTGTGTGCCCGACCGAGACTCGAACTCGGGACCTTTGCCTTTCGCGGGCAAGTGCTCTACCAAATGAGCTACCGAAGCACGACTCACGCCCGGTACTCACAGCTTTACTTCTGGCAGTACCTCGTCGTCTACCTTCCAAACTTTACAGAAGCTCTCCTGCGAACCTTGCACAACTAGCACTCCTGAAAGAAAGGATATTGCGGAGACATGGCTTAGCCACAGCCTTGGGGATGTTTCCAGAATGAGATTTTCACTCTGCAGCGGAGTGTGCGCTGATATGAAACTTCCTGGCAGATTAAAACTGTGTGCCCGACCGAGACTCGAACTCGGGACCTTTGCCTTTCGCGGGCAAGTGCTCTACCAACTGAGCTACCGAAGCACGACTCACGCCCGGTACTCACAGCTTTACTTCTTCCAGTACCTCGTCTCCTACTTTCCAAACTTTACAGAAGCTCTCCTGCGAACCTTGCAGAACTAGCACTCCTGAAATTAAGGATATTGCGGAGACATGGCTTAGCCACAGCCTTGGGGATGTTTCCAGAATGAGATTTTCACTCTGCAGCGGAGTGTGCGCTGATATGAAACTCCCTGGCAGATTAAAACTGTGTGCCCGACCGAGACTCGAACTCGGGACCTTTGCCTTTCGCGGGAAAGTGCTCTACCAACTGAGCTGAGACGAGGTACTGGCAGAAGTAAAGCTGTGAGTACCGGGCGTGAGTCGTGCTTCGGTAGCTCAGCTGGTAGAGCACTTGCCCGCGAAAGGCAAAGGTCCCGAGTTCGAGTCTCGGTCGGGCACACAGTTTTAATCTGCCAGGAAGTTTCATATCAGCGCACACTCCGCTGCAGAGTGAAAATCTCATTCTGGAAACATCCCCAAGGCTGTGGCTAAGCCAAGTCTCCGCAATATCCTTTCTTTCAGGAGTGCTAGTTCTGCAAGGTTCGCAGGAGAGCTTCTGTAAAGTTTGGAAGGTAGGAGACGAGGTACTGGCAGAAGTAAAGCTGTGAGTACCGGGCGTGAGTCGTGCTTCGGTAGCTCAGTTGGTAGTGGACTTGCTCGCGAAAGGCAAAGGTCCCGAGTTCGAGTCTCGGTCGGGCACACAGTTTTAATCTGCCAGGAAGTTTCATGCGGATAAGATGCCTGTCATCTCGACTGCTAGTGATAAGAGGGCGTTGGGGTCTTGCACGGCGTTCCGTATTACCCTCGTGAACCCTACGATTCCATATTCTGCCAACAGACATTGGATCTCGACCAACGCGAGCAGCAATGTCGCGACACGATATACCGCAATCGCGATAGGCTGCAATCCGACCTTTATCAAAGTCGGAAACGTGATGGTACGCATTTCTCCTCCTTACCCGAGGCACCACATCAACGTTTCACCAGGCAACGCCGGTCAACTGCTGTTTGTGTATGAGAAATCGGTTGGAAACTTACCTCATGTCAGCACGTTGTAGGTGACACCTCCGGCGCCAACGTTGTGAGAATGCTCTGAAAAGCTAATCATTTGCATATCACAGTTCCTGTCGGTTAAATTTCGCGTCTGTAGCCCGTTATCTTTGTAGTGTAGCAATTTTAATGGCCAATAGTGTACATGATACCTCTCGATGAGGCCTCGAAACACGTTACAGCATTCGCTACCGACTCGAAAACCAACAAAGAAGGTAGTGCAGATCAGGCAAGAGATATTTAGTTTTCGGTAATTTATCACCGGTCTTGACTTGTCAGAAGGCTTCGGCACCGAGGAAATATGTGCTAAACAGGGTGATTTACAGGGACTGGTCACATGCTGTTCTACAATTTTCTTTGGTGATCTTCCCTTCATTTCTTTCATATGTGGAGGGGATAAACGATAACTAGGTTCTCTCACCGGAAACGTATCTGCACGCTCTGTCCTATATTGAGTGAGATTCTTTAACCTTAAATTTATCCGCCAATAGATTTGTGAATTCACTACATAACACACTCATGCATCTCTTCTGATCCAAAGGTAAATGATCCAGCTCTATGTTACAATCAGCACCTCCCTTTACCTTACTGAACTCCATGTGTGTCCAAAACGAAAAGGTGCCATGCTTGCAAAATTGAAATGTAAAATAATCAATTCCCCGACTACGGATTAACCCAGCATTATGAATAACATCGGAACCTGAAATAGTTTCAGCAGACAACCCTAGGCTATTAGTAATTTTATGATTCAGTAACTCTCGAATAAGCAATTTTATCCTCACCCAACCATACACATGTTATGAAGTGAGATGTGAGACAGAACCTGGGTTCAACTCAGGCCACCTACGGGCATTTGGTGTGATCTGGACCAATTGTGACACCCCTCCCCCCCTTCTTCCCACCCCCACCCCACCGAACCATCAAACTCCCATAGGACACCAATCAGGATTTGTTGGCTTCACAGCCAGATAAGGACAATGTGTATTATGTGGGGCCATTTCCTCGCTCACGTTTCTGAAACAAGTACGCGCTAGTTTGGGTGAATGCCTTTTCTAGAATTATTTCTTCTGTTTCACACCGATTTAGCCAGAGCGCAGGTGGTTGTTATTTGTCTGAAACACATGTTCGGTACTTTTGATTTATATCAGGTGAGATAAAATGATTGATTGACAGTTTATACAGTACAACAGGTGTTTAGATGCAGGTGTTAAAACCATTAAAACATAAAACCATATGAAAAGATCAAGTCAGATACGCTGTCGCATTCGCTTTCAGAGCGCTCAAGTAGTTTTATTTTGTGTTAGGGGTGAGACACTCTACGACCAGTCTCTATTAATCGAAATCCTTTTCCGCTGAGAGGGTCAGTCGGAACATTCGTGCTGTGGTAACCACGTACCATCCCACTGGGATGAGACACTGTAGTTGATGATGTATGCCTTCAACACTGGCAGACATGAGGCACATAGTGATACTCCAGCGGGGTTTAAGATCACTCTTCACCCGAATTCTTCCTTACCTAATTTATGGTCTATTGACGAAATGCTATGTAACAAGGAATCCCCTGAAAAGATTCAGAAGAAGTGCCATCAGGCGAGGAGAAACATTCAGGCAGCCCACAGACAGGAAGCTAAGCACTATTGTTAGGGAAGACGCCCTGGTAGACTAAGGGTAGGGGATCAAGTTCACGTGTGGAATTTTGCCAGTGTTAGTAAGGCTGCGGAGAAACTGATGAGGGAGCTTTTTGCACAGTAACAGAGGCTTAACCAAATTCTTATATTTTTAAGTCCCATGACACGTTTTATAAATAAAATTTCAAGAAGAACGGTGTGTTGTGCTCTTATATACTAGCTCAAGCTTCAATGTGGCTTCAATGATATATAGGAAACCTTCTGAGATATTTTGGATGCAGTTGTCGGAAATGTTTTGTAAACGTGTTGTACCTTTACTCTTGAGGCGCTTCAGTACGGAACTGCGATGGTTCTACGGTCGCAGGTTCGAATCCTGCCTTGGGCATGGATGTGTGTGATGTCCTTAGGTTAGTTAGGTTTAAGTAGTTCTCAGCGTAGGTGACTGATGACCTCAGATGTTAAGTCCCATAGTGCTTAGAGCCATTTGAACCATTTTGAAAGAAATCCAATGGTACCAAGTCTGGGGGATGAGGTGGCCATGCGTCGGCGTATTAACCATAAATCTGACGTATTTACGTTATAGTGAGATGATTCTCGCTCTTAGACAAAAGAGGAAAGTGGTGGAAACTCATTTTCTGTGATGGTTCTTACACTAATACTGCGAGATTTTCTACAGCTAACATTATTTGGATTGTATGGAGAGTCGCCTAAGCTAAGAAATCCTTGTGTGCACTTCATTCAGTCAGCTACCTGGGTAGCAGCTTCTGATGTAACGTGCATCTTTGAACCACGCCCCATAGCTATCAGCCCTACGCCGCAAGTCCAGAAAGTCACAACCTGTCACAGAACCTTTGAAGTCTGGTTCAAGCCTTATACCCGCCTCGGAACCAGAGTGTTACCATCATTTACGGGGGCAACACCGTAGATTGTTAACTTTAGTGGAGCTATGGCTGGTCTTCTCCTCCTTAAACGGTCAAACCGGATTGTTATTGGTATCATTCGTTTTAACAAAGATTCTTGTATATATCACTTTGGTTCGTCATGAAAATGTTTGGTTTAATGTTGGAAAAACTAGGTGCTTCAGTTTCCTAACGTTCTTTTTTTTTACGGGGTAAGTCAAAAAGGTCTTTACAATTTAGGAATGATATAGAAACTTATTGAGATAACTTACAAAATTACTACAAATGTCATTTTATAGCAAACAAGCTCAATCTTTGCATAAAAGTATCAAGTGTCATTTTGGTTCAATGTGATTACCATTCGTGATGTGACAAACATCCCCCCGGTGGTAAGTTTCCTCCCACCCTCGTTGCAGAAAATCGTGCGTAACTTGTGCAATGGCAACGTAGATTCTATTTTTCAGATCGGCTAAATTGTTTGCTACGGGAGGAACATGCACAGAGGCCTTTATGAAACCCCGAAGAAAGAAATCCAAGCCAGCCGGTGTGGCCGAGCGGTTATAGGCGCTTCAGTTCGGAACTGCGTTGGTTCTACGATCGCAGGTTCGAATCCTGCCTTGGGCATGGATGTGTGTAATGTCCTTAGGTTAGTTAGGTTTAAGTAGTTCTCAGCCTAGGCGACTGATGACCTCAGATGTTAAGTCCCATAATGCTTAGAGCCATTTGAACCATTTTGAAAGAAATCCAATGGTATCAAGTCTGGGGGATGAGGTGGCCATGCGATTGGTCTGTGACGGCCAATCCAACAAACTGGCAAGTGATTACTGAGGAAACTTCGAACTTTCGTGAGCAAATGAGGTTGTGCCCCGCATTGCTGGCAGCACACCATCCCATCTCAGTCATCTTCATCGAACTGGGGAATTAAAAAGTTTTCAAAAATATCCAGTTACACAATTCTAGTGAGCATGGCATTTTAACTGTGCACTACGCATTCGCTCTTGGTCGCGGAATGGGCTACTTGACGCACTCAGTGAATCGAACTTGAGAGTGTTCACTACAAAATAACACATCCAACGATTCTTTAAGTTATCTCAATACATTTCTATATCTTTCCAAAGTTCTGAAGTCCTTTTTGATTCACTCTGTGTATACACTGATCATCCAGAACATTTTGACCTCCGACCTGCTGTCGGTATAAAACAGTCCAGGCGGTAGCAGCGTCACCTGGCGAGGAATGAGCGCTAGTCACACACACCCACGGTGCAGAGAGCGTGCTGTCCGTGTGTTGAATGGGGAAGGCGCGCGATTCAGTTTCACCGAGGGCAGATTGTTATGGCCCTGAGGTTTGTCATGAGAATTTCGGAAACTGCACGAGTTTCCGAGTGGTTGAAGAGTGGTGTGGTGAGTGTCTTCAACACGTGGCGACATATCGTGGGGTTGGCGGCAACTCTCTTGGCAGCTGGTAAAACAGGACAGGCTGCAAACTGTGGCAGAACTAACATCAGAGTTTAATGCTGGACACAGCACAAGTGTGTCTGACCACTCAGTGTACCGAACACTTCTAACTATGGGCCTCCGCAGCTCGCGGCCCTTGTGCGTGCCAATGTTAACCCCACAACATAGGCAAATACGAGTGACCATCGCCACTGTATGTTGGCGCAGTGGCAGAGCGTTGTATAGTCTGATGAATCCCGATACTTGGTCTGATGAATTACGATACCATCCTCATCATGCCGAAAGGAGGGCGCGAATTCATCGTACTCTAGGCAAACAGCTCCTTGACACCTCGCTGGCGGAGGCTCCATTGTGCGCTGCGAAATATTCACGTGGGCATCCATGGGTCCAGTGAATCTCGTGCAAGCCACCATGACGGCCAAGGTTGCAGACCAGTAAACCCCTTCATGACTATCATGTTTCCTGACGGCAGAGGCATTTTTCAACAAGATAATGCCCCGTGTCCAGATGTCTAATGGGCTGGTTCGAGGAACTCAGTAGCGAGTTTCATTTGATGTGCTGGCCACCCAACTCGCCAGATCTGGAACCGATCGAAAACATCTCAATATGTGACTGAATGTGGCTTCAGAGCTCATCACCCCACTCCCGGAATTTACTGGAACTACTTGCCTTGTGTGTGCAGATCTGGTGCCAGTTCGCTCGAGCGACCTACCAAGGTTCTTTCCTTCCACGCCACTACGCGTCGCTAATCCGTGCCAAAGAAGGATATACCAGCTATTAGGTAGGTGGTCATAATGTTCTGCCTGATCAGTGTACATTTACATGCCAGGAAAATGATGAAAGCAGTTTTTAAACATGTCAGAAAACCTGCAGACAGATATGATAGTTCACACCACATTCAGTCGTATCACATCCGAATAGTCTCTACACTAATAGATAGTGTAGCTAGGAACCCACACAACAAGAGATATCAGGACACACAAAAATAACCAACAAAAAATATCCAGTACAGAGAGAAAAATCCCATGGAGCCCAAATGCTAAAATGCAGTGCATATACGAATGTTTTTGTTGTTGCTGTGGTCTTCAGTCCAGAGACTGGTTTGATGCAGTTCTCCATGCTACTCTGATACACGAATAGCAAGCCGAAATTTTAAAACAATGTACGAAATACGTAAAAGTTGATTAAGTATGAAGCCAATCAGTGCACATTTGATGAAGACTTAAAATAGTGTATAAATCACGTTAAAGATATATGGAGTATTTGCAACGGTTTTCGTTGCACAGTTGACGTCTCGCCGTGCTCAGCGGGTTTGACCAAAGCTGCAGTAGTTTCCTCACTATCTGCAGGAATGCGCGGGAATCACCTAGAGAGCCCGCCGCTATCACCAGATTTTTAATGAACTAGCCACTTGGGCAAACGTCGCCTGTCTGACCGAAAGGAGGAGAGTTGTGAAACTCATGTAGGGCCTTCCAGTAACACGACGTTGATCCGCTGCAAGGCCATATGGAGCGATGCAAGTTTACTAGTCCTTCCTCACACCGTTTTCTTACTGAGTGATTTAAAGTCTTCCATATTTGTGTTCGTTCCAAAGCAAACTGTAGCTGGCTTGATAGCACTGTGTTTCTAATTACAGCTTCTTGTATGTACTGCACTCTATGAATTGCATTGTAAATATGTTGCTCGTATTCTGCCTGTAAGAAGTAATATGTTGTACGTCACACTGGGGTGTAATGATTTTATGAGGTGGGTTCCAAGGAATGGGGTCCGTTGCTGTTCAGGTATCTCCGTGAATCACCTGTATGGGGGCAACTTGGAGGCTTAGATAAGAAAACCAGTAAAAGAATATTCTGTTGTAATATGTGTGGTGTCAGTAAACCAGACAAGAATGCTAAGATAGGGTATTTGACTCCAAAGTCAGTGGAGAGGGTCTCTCAAAGAATTTAAGTAGATTTCGGAAGGTCAATCACCTTGGTCGAGACCGATGTATTTTTGTTTACGCCGATGCATTTGCGCTTTATGGCTGGTTAATACTCACCAAGGTTGCGACTGTTCAAGTGGTATTTAAATTTTGCAGAGGATATGTTTGTACATTTGAGCCTCCGCAGACTTTGGTGAGTGAAAAGGTACCCAGTTTACTGACCATAGTTTCAAGCAGATCTGCTTTGGTGTAACAACAACACTGGACCGTGAATTTACTTTCAAAACCTTTTCTTGAGAATTTACTTTACTTACTAGCGATTCATCAAGAATATTAACACATTTAATCACACTATGTGAGCGTCGAAGTAGTTGCCAGTGGGTAACTGATGAAAACAAATTAAATTTCTTTCAACAAATGGAAATTTTATTCCTAAAAACACTTTTTTAATCAGATTTAGAATTATAATCGAAAGCACCCTCAAAATATCAAGTTACAATTTTATTCAGAGGCAGAAAGAACAAATATTGACTGTATGAGCTTTCGGGCTGAGAACCTTGCCGCTGCCTTTGACACGGCCGTAGTCACGACCGCTCACAACAACCTCTGAAAGACTACACTGGTGCAAATCTGCAACACAGCAGATTACTTTAAACTAAAAATTTTAACAACTCACATAAGCACATAAAATATACACCCCGTAGGAGGGATGGAAACGGTACAAAACACTAACATTAAAAAATTAACTTGCCACCGAAGGCGCAAGACATTATCAACAACTTTATATACTAAAATGACCATTTAAATAAAAACCCATGAAATGCAGTCTTACATAAAATATACAAACATGCTCTACATTACACATATACCGCCTCTCAAGATGATAGGCAAGATAAAAACATATTTCAGGAGTTCGGCCGTTACACTTCAAGCAATAAATTCGTTAACACCGAATCCGACAAACATGACAGGCAGCTATTAACGTATGGCAGATTGACAGGGAGATTACTGAACAACCAGAACCGCAGGTTGCTCTAACCCGCCCCTACTCCACAAAGGAAAAACGGACCACCCAATTCATAAATACCCACCTTCCCGCGGGTGGGCAAACGGAGAAGAATGGTGGGACGACCCCAAAACAAAGCGGCTGCTGACCTCGCCTAGAAAACAAGTAGAATTTAACAAGTAAATGAAACAACATATATCCAGTCACTTAACTTCTAATAAACTGCGATTTCTGGCGAAGACCTGGCGCAGCACCCCCAGCGCTCTCCCGAATCGTCCGCTGCCAGCCGCTGCAACGGACGCAGGAAGGCGGGCCGATCTCCCGTCTCACGGCATCGCAACTAGCACCGGCCAGCCCGATGTCGTGGTTTGACTCCTGTTGCTTTCGTGTCGACCGCGAAGCCACTACCCCTCGCTATACGGCGCGGTCCACTGTACTGACGTGGCGACCTCACATGCGCCGACGCTCAAGACAGGCAAGTCATCTTGTGTTCCAGTGCGCCACCGACCAACCGATCGATCCAATCGCCAATGACCATTGTCCGAACCAACTCGAGCAGACTGGCCGCCTAATACATACTAGCACTCCGGACGACAGAGAGACACTGACTGCCACACACTGACCCGGCTGATCAACTGACCAACTGGCGAGCTTATAGCGCCCCTTAAATGCACGTGAACAGACAACCTTTCCCCTTTTCCACCAGAGGGAGACACCAAAGCTGCGATTGCCACAGCAGCACCACCGCCAGAAACGGAGGGCGACTGCTTCACACTACGCCCTGCGGCACGCTCTTCAAAATAGCAATTTTTTCCACGGCTCAAACACCTTATCTTGTTAATCTGTCTTGCATTAAGAGAAACCTTAGGTGGGCCCTGATCGCCCATCGTGGCAATGATCAGAGTCGATAGGACCGGTCACCCAATTTGTTAACCACAATGTTTTACGCTGTGCATCGTGAAAGCCATCAGCTCACACCCACAGTTTTGCTCCTAGATATCGTATAGCAACTTTGATGTGTACTTTGTGGTCTACTTATGACAACTTGCCTGAGAAGGGAAATGTTCAACAGTCACTGCATAGGGGAGGGTAGCAGAAAACAATATGATAGAAGCCAGTAAAAGAGATGCTGTGCAGTATGGTGTACGGGTGCGACCAAATGTTTAGCAAGTTGTTGATAATGTCTTTATTTGAATTTTCAAGGTGTTAGTAAGGTATCAAGTAGTTGTCTAGATTTAAGGGTACGATTGTGATTAAAAGGTTTGTCATGCTCATTACCGTTTTAACAACTGATCTGATTACTGTTTTAATAACTGATCTACGGAACGGCAAGGAAATCAGGGCTCTCATTTGTCAGATTAAGCTGCGTTAACAGGGCTGATCTGGCTCTTCCCGGAAGATTGCCGAATTAAGTAGAGGGCGGGGGAAGGAGTACGTGCCGAGTGTGGCACTATTATGTCTCGGTTTTCTAAGGTGGCACTACTTCTTGCGGTTTGCCAGTGGCTAGCACGCCGTGCCGTGATCCTCTGGTGGAGGAAGTGTTTGTCTGCGGGCGCAGAGCACTAGTGCTAGTCGGCTGCCACAAGTCTAGTTGAGAACGGGAGTATTTGTGCAAGGTTTCCTGCAAACATGGTTCAACTGTTGCGCAATCGAAATCTCGTGCCATGTCACGTCTTCTGGAACACGATATATCTTTCTAGTGAAAGGGTGGGGGGAGGGGGGTAGTGGCACATTTGCCGCGAATGGCACAGAGACCGGTTTTCCGGGAAGAAGCAGTGAGTGAAGCGGTACGGACAGCGTAGGTCTGCGAGGGAACGGGCTGGCTGTTTTTTCTACCGTCCATGTTAGTTGCAAGTTCGTCTGGCTGATCATCTTCGGGACACGAGGGATGTGTACCCGAAACAGGAATGACACATTATTCCTTTGGCCGACCAGATTAGGAGGCGGGCGTTGGGTCATCGCCATCCACGCATCTCCTGATGGCTTCAAGCTTTTCCACTGTTTTTCATCACACGGCGGCTTTGGATTTTCAGTGAGCTACTGTTAGGTCGTTGCTTTGGTAGCGAGACCCCACGGCATTCGTAAAGATTGACTTCCTCCCCGCTGTGTGCGTGATAATAGTGACTGGTTTAGTTCCGGCGCACGTTTTTGTCTTGCTGCTTCTATATCGGACTCAGTTCAGCCTCCTATTGTTGCACCTGTCCCTGTGTCTGGGCTGACGATTTGACGAATACGTCACTTGCATGAAAAAATATTAGCTTCAATTTGATAATTAGGATAGAGTTGTGATTCGACTGTGTATTTTTAATTATTGGGGCTTTGGACTTCTTGGGGTTATTAAATGTTTTTATGTTCAATGTGTTATTACTGATGATGTTCAATTTTTTTTTCTGCCTAGTACGTTATGCATTAAGCTTATGCGTCTTATGGAGGGAAATCTGTTGCATGTGTTTGGTGGGTTATAGTTCCACGCCAAGTTTGTGTTTAACATAGTGAGGTTCATCCGCCAGCCATCGGCGTCTTTCTTCCACCTATGTTTTCTGTCCCTAGTTGAGTATATATGCTTCCACCTCATGGCGTGATTTGAAGCTGAATCTCAGTTGGCTGCTGAACTTTTTTACCATCAGGTGCTGGGGGAAGGGGGCGGGGTTGCTTCGGCCAATTACCTTATTACCTTTCAGCGAATTATCACAACATTTTGGGAGGTGCCGGGGCTAGGAGTGTATTTAACACTAAATTCTTCTAGAATCTTCATATAGAAATGATGCTCTAAGCCCCCCCCCCCCCCCCCCTTTTCTAACTCCGACTTTTCGCTGTTGCACATGAATTAAGAAGAAACGCGAGCTGACTGTAATTGACCCTGCAAGTGGAGTAGAAAAGAGTTTGGCACTTGCAATAATTTAATTTGATAGAGATTAATTTGGTAAAGGAAAGTTTCATTAACGTAGTGAGAAATGAAAGGGTTGCTTTACAGATCAACAGAATGAAAATTCTGTCCAAAATAACAAGTTGATTTAATATGACTAAACCCAAAATAATAAACAAAACACATGAAACATTTACAATACGTCAAATTGGATACTCAAACAAATGCTGTGAAGGTGAAGTTGTCCATAAACTAGATTGTGACATTTATGATCAAGTGGTATGTGGAGCCAATTCCTTGCAACTCAAATCTTAAGAGAAACACGCAGCCAACCCAACATTAATTGCAGCTACAGTAATGAGAACTCAGACAATGAACACCCAAGATGGAACCACATTAGAAAAAACGGGAACAGGTGCGCTCTGCTGAGCTCTGATTGTCACATAGCAAAATTCCCTGATCTGCCGGTGCTGCGGACATACATTACCAAGCTGTCTTCTTAACTGCAAGGCTACGATCTGGCGTACCGGAAGCGATGGCTGGTTGCTTTGACGTCATCCTGGTCTGGTTGTTCCAGACTAAAGACTTCCTAGCAACACAAATGCGTCTCTGAGGGAGATGAAGAAGGCTCGCTACACAATCACTGACGGTACAGTGATTGATTTTAACAGGCGAAGTCACACAGTAACTCCGATACAGTCAAATTTAGCCACAACTGCTCAAGACAGAAAACATAGGCCGCTTGTACGCAGGTCGCTCAATTGTCAACTGTACTCGAAAAGTTACGTTGAAGTAGAAACTTCATCAACTTCATCCAACAGTTACAATTAAATGAAAGTATATTAGACAGCCAACGGAAGGCAGGCTGTCCAGAGCAGCGAGAGCTCAGTCTTGTAACCTACTCCGACCGAAAAGCGAGAGCCAACTCTCTCAAAAGCACCTGTACAAGCGGAACACAGAACATTCCCGCCCCCATGACAGTGGTTGTGGTTAAAACGTGTCAATCAACAACTCTAAAACCGGCAGAAAATTCCACTCTATTGCCGAAGCACTACTATATCACTAATGGAGATACTTGGCGCCAATTTCTGCGCCGATTTTGCTACGTCACGAAGCTATCCCCTGAACAAGCTAATCCAGATATAATTTTGCAGAAAACGCGGGAATTCGCCTGCCAAGACTGCCTGGGAACACAAGTCATTCACACGCCTCGCTGGAAGTCCGTCAGAAAGTGTTTCACTAAGTTTCTGCGAAGTAACGGAATCTCTAGCCCCAGCCGCTCCTTCAGGCCCCTGTGGGCGTGTCGCCCCCGCCCTCATGACAATGTCGGCGTCTGGAAAGCATCCACTCAACTCTCTCACACCCGTCGGCATAACCCTTTCAAGATCAGCAGATCCCGCCTGTCACCGGACCACCCGGGTGACGAGAGACAGTGCGTGGGAAATCCGCATGTGAAGCAATGGCAACTATTAACCACTTGTAATTAGAGAGGAAAATATTGATATCTCCTGAGGTCTCAATACTAGCCATGTAATGACAATACTCGGCCATACTTTCTCAAATCTTATTACTCAGAGTAAGATATAAATATGAGAGGGTGCAAGTCACTGTGTGCATCTAAAGTCACGCCACCTCTCAAGTTTTGTTTATGTTTCCAGAGTGTAATCTGATGACATACATTTTTACCCGTTTTACTTTAAAGCTACTTCTCCATTCATCAGGCTATGCTCGTTCCTTGAGGCGTATACCACTGGTTGCTTAGGAAAGGAGAAGTGTGGTGAGCAGCGTATTAGGCCTGATCAAAGTCATTTCGGAGCTGTTCGTCCGGACCGCATTTTCTAATGCATGGTGGTTTCACATCAAGCAGCTTTAATTATTTTCCATTCATTTTAATGAACTTCTTTTAGGTAAAACTGAATTATTTGTTGTATTTTAGTCAAACTCATTTGAAGAGGTTAATTGCCTGCCCATTTCCCTGTCATGTTATACTTGTTACAAAACACTGTTATTTGGGGCATTCTTGAAATTTTTACTTAAGCATTTATCCTTTTAAATAAGAAATAGAGCCTTTTAAAATATTGTATTATCGATTACCTCTAAGTGCTCTTAAATTGTTTGATGTAATTGGATGGTTTTATCTTAAGCTCCTGTTGAGGTGATTGGTGAAATTACTTTTCCTGGGGTGTGCTCATACATATCTAGATATCAATGATGTTCAGTCATTATTTTGATCGGTCCTTCCACTCCCAGGAAACCTTACGCCACTAGTGGGTACCAAGGGTATGTATTGTCCGCCCCCATTAGCTGAGTGGTCAGCGCGACAGAATGTCAGCCCTAAGGGCCCAGGTTCGATTCTCGGCTGGGTCGAAGATTTTCTCCGTTCAGGGACTGGGTGTTGTGTTGTCCTAATCATCCTCATTTCATCCCCATCGACGCACAAGTCGCCGAAGTGGCGTCAGCTCTAAAGACTTGCACCTGGCGAACGGACTACCTGCTGGAGGCCCTAGTCACACGACAACTCATGGTACGTGTTGTGGGCTGCGGAGTTGGGTAGACTTGAGGTGCCGGTACATGTAGCTTGTTAATATTGTTCTTAGTCTGTCGCTGTTCCTTGCGTGTGAGACACAAGGAGTTACATTATGTGCATGATGCGTATACAGCCAGCTGTACAAGCAGCGTTATACAGCTGCCCCAGCCTCTGAGTTTTATGCAACTCACAATGCCTACAAGTACCACGCACAATATTTTCATATTTTTTCACTCGCTAGCCACAAATTATTAGTCCTACAGAAAAAAAATCAACAGAACCTTTTTGTAGGAATTTTTTAAAATTTTTTACTGGGATGCGTTTTCGCTAGAGGCCGTAGTTTTCGAATTAGTAAAGAAAAAATTACAAAAGTGACCTTCAAGCGCAGTTTTCTCTTAGCCTCCAGCTAACTACATTAAGTTCCTACAAAAATCTCGCGTTCATTCTTTTTCTGTAAGACTAAAAATCTGCACGTGGCGAGCGAGAGAGAAAGAAAATTTTGCGAGGGTTATTTGAAGACATTGTGGGCTGCTTGAAGCCCACCGATAGGGGTAGCTGGATCACTGTAGTGTAATCTGCTGTTTGCTAAGACTTGCATTATCTAACAACTACCTAAATTTAGACTGTTTTAGTAACTCCTGGCATGGGGTGGCAGTACGCAGCGTGTTATGTTTGTTGTATAGGTTTCATATTTTGTACCATTTGTATGTTATTAGCTGGTCCCTTGGATTGCTAGATGTTTTTGTATGTTTCGATTAACTGTGCTGTTATGGAGTTCATGTGCACCATGAGTACTTTATTGTGTTTATGGAATAAGCCGTTTTTTCTTTCTTATACTGAACTGTTTCAGCTTAGTTGCTGTGGTTTTTCTTGTCGCTTGTATGTGCAGATGTGGTGAGGTTAGTGTACCAAGGTGCATGTTAATGGTGGTTTTCAAATGGCCAACGCACACAGTCCTTCAAGATGGAAGCTACTGTTCTTAACTGTTAAGGTATGTATCGTAACCATTTGACATATTAGCCTAAATGGTTAGGTAGTTGCCATGCTCTGGCTCATGTGTATGCTGTTGTGGTTTTAATTATGATGAAAATTCATTTAAATTTTATTTAATCTCAGTTTTTTATCAATAATTTGTTGCTGTTGTTAATATTTATTTGGAAGAATTCCCTTCATGATTCCGGCGGTTGTTGCCGGTTGTTTTGATGTGGTTTAAATTTATTTAAATTTTATGTAATCTCGGTCTGTTTGTGAAACAGGTGGTTGTAGCTGGTTGATCTGATCAAGCAGAATCTGTATAGGTATGATGCTATTTATTCATGTTATCAATAAATTTATATTTTACAGATAACCTACACTGAATCAATTCAATCCTTAGGACCCAACTGCACACATCAAAATCTTACAAGTGTTTTCACAACTATTAAAAACTCACTGCTTTAAGTTTTCAGGAGTATCTGTATGAGTCTAGGAACCCGTGTGGGGCCAGGAGAAATTACTTTTATACTTCTTTGTCCCATTTTGTTTAACAGGTTTATTTAAAATTGGCTTTTATTTTAACAGACATTTTTCTTTCTTTTTTGAGGAGTTCTTTGCCTTAAATTTAGCTGTGGGCATACCTTATCGATTTGTTAGTGTTGTTTTCGTACAGCATTTCTTTTTATAAAGGAATCTAAGATAGAACTCGATTGTGTTTGACAATAAAGCCTTGTTTCCAACTGAAATATATTTGCGCCCTAACAACTCCTAGTTACTTCGACTCCCCGGTCTATTGCCGCTGCAAAAATCTAGCGAATTAAGTAAAATCTGACACTAATCAGAACAAATAATTGCAACAATTAGCCCACCCTAACACAGGATAGTTATTATGTCATGATAGCTATAACAGACAACACATGAGTGATAAACGGCGAAGCACTTGAAATAACAAATCGTTAAACCTGAGTGAAGACATAAAATAATTACAGTTTCCTACATCCATGACTCCCACGAATGGGTACAAAAAAGTCGTAGGCGAGAGGCATAACTTAAATACATTCATCAGTTCGCAACATCACAAAAACACGACTTTATGACATTGCGGAAACTGAGTACACAAGTTGTGTACTCTGTCAACAAGTGTTTATTTTGTGGGAAGTAGAACAGTAACTTCAGCAGTACCAGCATGAAAGCGCAAGTACGATAAAACGTCAACACTCACAGTAAGTAATAAAAAGTATATTAAGTTAAAAAGAGCAGAAAATATTTGTGCAACGTTACAAAACATAGATGTAAAGTTACTTGTAAATATAAATATGCACAGGTGTATGTGTTTCAGACCCTGCAGATGATTTTTTTAGAAATCTAGGCTAAGAGAGTACGACAAAATATAAACCGCATGCGGCCAATAGCAAACAGTTGTGATCGCAGAATCGTTAATATAATAAGCAATTGTTTTTCATAGACAATGTTTGTGTGAGTTATAATGACAAATTAGTTGCACAAGTTAAAAGACGAAAGGAAGCCATAAGATTTTAAAAACTCTCTCACTATTCTGCGTAAGACAGTTTTGTAATAGAAGTAGAAACTCATGGATGAAACACGTCTCAGAGTGTCTTTCAATATTGTCAGATAGTCTTGGGTATCAGTCTTCCATGTACTTTGATTCTGATGTACATCTCGCTGAACCTGTATGAATGTTGCCTATAGCGTCATCCCATGATCACACTGGTAGATTCAGTGGTCTTTTAATTCAACTGCTAACAGGTCATCCACCACAGACATAAGTCGTGGGCCAGCCGTCGTGGCCGAGCGGTTCTAGGCGCTTCAGTCCGGAACCGCGCTGCTGCTACGGTCGCAGGTTCGAATCCTGCCTCGGGCATGGATGTGTGTGATGTCCTTAGGTTAGTTAGGTTTAACTAGTTCTAAGTCTAGGGGACTGATGACCTCAGATGTTAAGTCCCATAGTGCTCAGAGCCATTTGAACCATTTTTTGAACCTAAGTCGCGGTTATGAATTAGTGTCTACATGCCAGTCTGGTGTAAGTAATTAATGCAGTACGTTGGGGCAACGTGGAGGAGTAGCAGAATGGCAGAAAGGAGCTACCGTATTTGGACCTGGCTACTGCTGTCAGTGGATGCAGGTCCGTATCAGCCAGTTTCTGAGTGAACATTTGGAAGGAAAATGCATCCCGCGGACATTTGGAATTGACTACATTGGAGCGTCACTTAAATCTATGCCTCCTCGGTAGTCCAAACAACCTCCAAACAACCCAGAAACTGAACCGTAGTTGACTGGAGTCATGTATTATAGTCCGATGAACTGCATTTTTGCCTCTTTCCAAATTATGCAAGGCGCGAAGTGCAATGACGAACAAAAGAGGCGATTAATCTGCAGATTTTGAATGGTGTACTTTAGGCCAGAATTGGTTCTGTGAGTTTGTGGGGTGTCTCGGTAAATCACCTGATCGTCATCCGTATATTGGACGACTTGTAGGAATGAGTTAAATATAACAATCAACATCCCTTCAATCTGATACCTCTACGGCAATCTAATCATTAATGAATGCCGTGAGCTGGATGTGGCATACACAGAGCGACCGAGTGGAGACACCCTTGTGTGAGGTCAAGGTGGCTGCTGGGAACCTGTGAAGAGTCTTTGACACTAATAAAAGATTATGAAGATCAAACATTTATTCATTGTGTTTACAGTTTGTTGTTCTCCCACATCAGCCTCGTCCGAAGTTTCATTCAGCTGTGTGTTGGATTCTGGATGATATCTATTTATTCAGCTCAGCATCTCAGTACCGAGGCGATGATGTCAGCGAACTCAGGACCTTGGCTCGCACTGGCTGTTGGAATGTCCTCAGCCCCACTCCAAAAGATCTAACCCACTTGCGACATACTGGTGAGCTTCCTGCTTCAGCCTCTGTCTGAGGCTTAAGAGATATAATAAAAATTTCTAATTTACTACCCTTTACTATTCTGCGCCATAAGAATACCTACAGAAATCTGTGTCCCTCCGCCTTATCGAACTGAAGCCATTATGAAGACTAGAAGTGGTGTTACATGATATTAACGGAATGTCTTCTACGCTTGAATAATTTTTTGATCTGGTGACCATTTTTGCGTGTCTATAAAAATCGAATTTCATGTGCTACTCGTTAAAACCTGAGTTAGCGTGCTGGTTTCATTGCCCAGTTTCGTGGAACCTGGAGCTCTCGTGGATGCTGCAGACCTCGGCTAATGGCAACAGCAATTACTAGCGTGGCTCCAGGGGCTGCACCGGGACGGAGTCACGAGGGGCTCTTTAATGATGCATTCGGACGGCCGCAGTGATAAAAGGGGTATTTATCATTGTGGCCGCAGAAGATGGCGGCGGCAGCGCAGCCGTGTAAGGCTGTCCCGCAGCGCAGCGGGTGAATTAATATCGGCCTCTAAATGGTAATTGGAGATGGCAGATAGGCAGCGCTGCCGCCCGCTCCGGTTCACCGGCCGCCGCAAATAGCTTATTGATTCCGCAGAGGCGCTTATTAGCGCGCGCCCTGACAACTTCACAAGCAGTCCGTCCCCAGCGCGCCACCGCCGGCCGCTTCTTGAGGGGCGCACCGCCGCTGCATTATTTAATGCCCCTCACGCGCGTTAGTCGCTCCCAACGGACGGCACCAGACGCTATGATACAATAACCGAACACCCGACGCCCGCTATTATCCCTCCACTTATAATTAGAGTCATCAACGCTATGACTGTGCCATTTATCTCGACTGCCAGCTATAACCATCTTTTATGCACAACTGTTACAGACCACAACATACCATCCCAGTACTTTCCTGAAGCAATCTGAAGTCGTGGAAAAACAAAATCTGAATAGCATGAGGGAATCTGAACCACCGTCTTCCAACTACGACATATAAACCAGTAAATTAACAATATAAATACACTATTGGCCATTAAAATTGCTACACCACGAAGTGACGTGCTACAGACGCGAAATTTAACCGACAGGAAGAAGATGCTGTGCTATGCAAATGATTAGCTTTTCAGAGCATTCACACAAGGCTGGCACCGGTGGCGACACCTAAAACGTGCTGACATGAGGAAAGTTTCGAACCGATTTCTCATACACAAACAGCAGTTGACCGGCGTTGCCTGGTGAAACGTTGTTGTGATGCCTCGCGTAAGGAGGAGAAATGCGTACCATCACGTTTCCGACTTTGATAAAGTTCGGATTGTAGCCTAATGCGATTGCCGCTTATCGTGTAGCGACATTGCTGCTCGCGTTCGTCGAGATCCAATGACTGTTAGCAGAATATGGAATCGGTGGGTTCAGGAGGGTATTACGGAACGCCGTGCAGGATCCCAACGGCCTCGTATCACTAGTAGTCGAGATGACAGGCATCTTATCCGCATGGCTGTAACTGATCGTGCAGCCACATCTCGATCCCTGACTCAACAAATGGGGACGTTTGCAAGACAATAACCATCTGCACAAACAGTTCGACGACGTTTGCAGCAGCATGGACTATCAGCTCGGAGACCATGGCTGCGGTTACCCTTGACGCTGCATCACAGACAGGAGCGTCTACAAGGGTGTACTCAACGACGAACCTGGGTGCACGAATGGCAAAACGTCAGTTTTTCGGATGAATCAAGGTTCTGTTTAAAGCATCATGATGGTCGCATCCGTGTTTGGTGACATCGCGGTGAACGCACATTGGAAGGGTTTATTCGTCATCTGCATACCGGCGTATCGCCCGGCATGATGGTATGGGGTGCCACTGGTTACATGCCTCGGTCACCTCTTGTTCGCACTGACGGCACTTTGAACAGTGGACGTTACATTTCAGATGTGTTTCGACCCGTGGCTCTACCCTTGAATCGATCCCTGCAAAACCCTACATTTCAGCACAATAATGTACGACCGCATGTTGGAGGTACTGTACGGGCCGCTCTGGATACAGCAAATGTTCGACTGCTGCCCTGGCCAGCACATTCGCCAAATCTCTCACCAACTGAAAACGTATGGTCAATGGTGGCCGAGCAACTGGCTCGTCACAATACGCCAGTCACTGCTATTGATGAACTGTGGTATCGTGTTGCTGCTGCGTGGGCAGCTGTACCTGCACACGCCATCCAAGCTCTGTAATCCTCAATGCCCAGGCGTATCAAGGCCGTTATTACGGCCAGAGGTGGTTGTTCTGGGTACTGATTTCTCAGGATCTATGCACCCAAAATGCGTGAAAATGTAATCACATGTCAGTTCTCGTATAATATATTTGTCCAATGAATACCCGTTTATCATCTGCATTTCTTCTTGGTGTAGCAATTTTAATGGCCAGTAGTGTAGAAAAGAATACGAAAAACGATAGCGCCAAAAGGAAAGAAAAGAAAATGTTCAAATTGTCACACGTTGAGTACGTCTCCCAAAAAAAATATTAGGTACTTTCAAACAATTACAGCCACTGCATTTAGAGCGAAAGGCGACAGTAAGGTACTGTGACAGGGAACAAGCAACACTTGTACGAAACACAGGTACAAGAATAATTGTGAAAGCTTTGGCATGTTTTGTATGGCAGGAACTTTCATGTTCGATACAGGAATTGCGGCAGGGTAGTGGCGTCACCAAACCGATCACTGCCAGCTAATTTAAAGGGCTGAAAAGTACATAAATGATTTCTGAATAGTGGAGTATCGTACTAATTATATCTCCAGTAAATGAAACGTAACGCGCTTTAAGCGTCTCTCTATTTTTCCATCATAAAATTACGTTAACAAAACATACAGGACCTTCTTGCGTGACAGCTCGAAGAGGAAGATAAACAACAGTGAGTTTTAAATAGTTTTCCCATCTTTTGAAACATTAGGAAAACGAAATTCGTAAAGCTAGAATATGCACAAGAGGTTAACTTTCTGCAGTACTGTTAAGTCTTTGATGTTGAATCACAATGAATTGCTGCAACTCGAATCGCCAAGACAATAAAGTACGAAAGATAACAAGCACATGGAGAAGGCGGCTGTGCGGCTGATCCCGGCGGAGGTTCGAGTCCTCCCTCGGGCATGGGTGTGTGTGTTTGTCCTTAGGGTAATTTAGGTTAAGTAGTGTGTAAGCTTAGGGACTGATGATCTTAGCAGTTAAGTCCAATAAGATTTCACACATTTTTGAGAAGCCGGCCGCTATGACCGAGCTGTTCTGGCGCTTTATTCCGGAACCGCTGTGCTGCTACTGACACAGGTTCGAATCCTGCCTCGGACATGGATGTGTGTGATGTCCTCAGGTTAGTTAGGTTTAAGTAGTTCTAAGTCGAGGGGCTGATGACCTCAGATATTAAGTCCCATAGTGCTTAGAGCCATTTGAACCACTTTGAGCACATGGAGAGACTGCAACAACTCTGAAACGTCGCATCCTGAATGTTTTTGAGAGGATAGGATTTTACATGATCACTGAAGCGGACTGGACAGATTATTAAGTAAGTAAAATCAAATGGCTCTGAGCACTATGGGACTTAACATCTGAGGTCATCAGTCCCCTAGAACTTAGAACTACTTAAATCTAACTAACCTAGGCACATCACGCGCATCCATGCCCGAGGCAGGATTCGAGCCCGCGACCGTAGCAGTCACCCGGTTCGGGACTGAAGCGCCTAGAACCGCACGGCCACCGCGGCCGGCTATTAAGTAAGTAAAGTGAATCTCGACTTTAGAGGACTGGTGCCAAACTCCTACAGTCATCCGGAGAGAGCCGGGCGGAATGTGGTGCCGTGGACATAGTTACGCTCGAGAGTGCCAACGTCATCAACAATAACGCATTTATGTGAATTTAGACAAAAAGCGGTGGGTCAGGGGCTGTGATTTTTGAATTATTTGTCTAAACCAGCAAGGTAAAACAGTGGTCACTACTTCCACCACATCAAGTGGATTTAGTGTTCACGTACTCTCACTGAGCCGTGAACACTTTCCAGTTTATCAAAGGGAATCATTGAACATGATTACTACTGTTATTGGTGCCATGCGTGCAATGGTCGTGCCGATGGCGCGAGACCTGCACAGTCTCTTAGCAACCGTTATATCATACAACGTACGTTTTCACGGCGGGTATTGTCTTCACATAAAACTTCCAGACTGATAGGCCGTGTTCAAAGTATAAAACTCTCTCCTGACGTTTCGTCTGCGACTGCGGGAGACATCCTCGGAGGTAAAGCGGCGAACTGCGAAGCGAGCTCGAGGAATCGCTGATTATATCGGCAGTACAGAGGGCGCCACTGTCAATCACGTGGCGTCGGCTATGAGATTGTCTCTGGTAATGCCAACATTCTCGATTGAAAGTAATCGAACATCACGCTTGTGGTGCGACGCTGACATCGAAATTGTATCCAGTTTAACACCTTCGTCTTTCCTGTTAAAATTATTACGATGTTTATCAATTTCGATAGCCTCTCTATACAAGCGTCCATAATAATGCGAGGTTTTTGATATGACGCTCGTCTCGCCGAATTTTATTTCATGATCACTTTCCTGGTAAACATGCTCCGCTACGACCGATTTATCCGTGTGACCCAGGCGGCAATTCCTCTTATGTTCAACAAGACGGGTGTTCACACTTCTCTTTGTGGTACCGATGTAAACCTGTCCACAACTACAAGGAATTTTATATACCCCCGGTGCAGCCAAAGGGTGTCGTGCATCTTTTGCCGACCTTAAAAATTCTTTTATTTTCCTGGTGGGTCTGAAAATAGTTTCCACCCCATACTTGCCTAGAACTTTCCCAATGCGGTCTGTGACCTTAGTAATGAACGGAAGAAAAACTTTGCCCTTGGACGACTGTTGTTCGTCGTTACTCCTGATTCTCTGCCTAGAGCGAAGTGCTCGATCTATATCCTTGCTAGAATAACCATTCTTCACGAAAGTTGACCGTAGATGTTCAATCTCATCTTTTAAATAAACAGGTTCACAAAGTTTGTACGCCCTGTCTACCAAAGTTTTCATTACACCTCTTTTTTGTCTAGGGTGGTGGTTTGAATATTTGTGTAGGTAACGATCAGTATGTGTGGGCTTTCTATACACCTTATGGCCCAACGTTCCGTCCCGTCGTTTAATCACAGACACATCCAGGAAGTCCAATTGCCCATTCCTTTTCGTCTCCATAGTGAATTGGATTTTCGGATTAATGCTGTTTAAATGTGTTAGGAAGGCATCCAACTCCTCTGCTCCGTGTGTCCATACTACGAACGTGTCATCGACATAGCGATACCATCTGGCTGGTCTCTTACTGGCAGTCAGCAACGCCCGTTGTTCAAAAGTCTCCATAAATAAGTTAGCCACAGCAGGACTGAGAGGAGTGCCCGTAGCCACCCCGTCACTCTGTTCATAAAAGTTATTATTGTATTGAAAGTAGGTTGTGGTGAGGCAGTGTCGGAATAATGCTACAATATCGGTAGGAAAAATATCCGCTATGCATAAGATAGCTTCGTTTACCGGAATCATGGCAAATAACGACACAACGTCAAAACTGACGAGGATATCATCCGGGCCCACGCTCGTTTCCTTTAACTTGTCAATGAAATGAGCTGAATTTTTAATATGACTGTCCGTCCTACCAACATAAGGCTGCAGCATTGAGGCAAAGTGTCTAGCTAACTCGAGTGCTGGTCCGCCTATAGCGCTGACAATTGGCCTCAACGGAATCCCAGGTTTATGAACTTTGGGTAGGCCATAAAGTCTAGGTGGGTACGCTTCTGTTTTACAAAGCAGATTCTTATCGTCGGAGCCAAATGAAGACGCCTTCACCAGTCGATTTGTCATCCTTAAAATCTTCATAGTCGGATCTTTCTGGAGTTTTTTGTAATTGGAGGGAACCAAAATATCATTGATTTGGAGGAATGCGCAAGAAGAAAGCACAACAACTGTGTACCCTCACCTTCCTGTTACGCTGCAGGGACACTTCGACGGTACCGAAATTTCTGAAGGTGAAGAGAATGTTTCGCTCGGCCCAGGCATATCGTATCTACAACCGCATGGAGTCTGCAATGCTACGTGAGAGGATTCATCAGACGCGGCGAGCACTGGCGGAAACCGGCAATAAGCTTTTACATCTCCACTTGTTTCTTAGTAACAGTATGCAGTGTGGTGATTGGAATAAGATTGAAGGTCTAACATTCAAAACTATGGAAGTTAGTGCAGAAATATCAGCAAATAGGCAGAAGAAGAAGTTCATTAACTTACAGAACAACATTTCGGGAGGATCAGTTGAGAACAATTCTCGAACTGTTTTTTACCTGTCTGATAAAGATTTGTCAAAAGTTGAAATTTCTGTACTAGCGAAAGGAGACAATTTTGCTGTGACGCCCCGAACGTACCCACGGAGGATATTGTAGCAAATATTGAGGCCGCTATGCGTCAGCTTCCACAGCAGTCCGCTGACGTAACTAGGATGCAAACGGCGAGGATTTTACGTACATGTAAGCAACCTATAAGTAATTTGTCGCAGCCTCAAAGGAAGGCGCTGAGGGATATAAATAGAGATAAAAACATTATTGTTCTTAATGGAGATAAGGGTAATGCCACCGTCATACTGAACAGTGAGGACTATCATGGAAAAATCAATGATATTTTGGTTCCCTCCAATTACAAAAAACTCCAGAAAGATCCAACTATGAAGATATTAAGGATGACAAATCGACTGGTGAAAGCGTCTTCATTTGGCTCCGACGATAAGAATCTGCTTTGTAAAACAGAAGCGTACCCACCTAGACTTTATGGCTTACCCAAAGTTCGTAAAGCTGGGATTCCGTTGAGGCCAATTGTCAGCGCTATAGGCGGACCAACACTCGAGTTAGCTAGACACCTTGCCTCAATGCTGCAGCCTTATGTTGGTAGGACGGACAGTCATATTAAAAATTCAGCTCATTTCATTGACAAGTTAAAGGAAACGAGCGTGGGCCCGGATGATATCCTCGTCAGTTTTGACGTTGTGTCGTTATTTACCATGATTCCGGTAAACGAAGCTACCTTATGCATAGCGGATATTTTTCCTACCGATATTGTAGCATTATTCCGACACTGCCTCACCACAACCTACTTTCAATACAATAATAACTTTTATGAACAGAGTGACGGGGTGGCTACGGGCA
Organism: Schistocerca piceifrons; assembly: GCF_021461385.2. Classification (NCBI taxonomy): domain Eukaryota; kingdom Metazoa; phylum Arthropoda; class Insecta; order Orthoptera; family Acrididae; genus Schistocerca; species Schistocerca piceifrons. Next base: position 959,510,192 of record NC_060138.1, read on the forward strand.
CTCCTCTCAGTCCTGCTGTGGCTAACTTATTTATGGAGACTTTTGAACAACGGGCGTTGCTGACTGCCAGTAAGAGACCAGCCAGATGGTATCGCTATGTCGATGACACGTTCGTAGTATGGACACACGGAGCAGAGGAGTTGGATGCCTTCCTAACACATTTAAACAGCATTAATCCGAAAATCCAATTCACTATGGAGACGAAAAGGAATGGGCAATTGGACTTCCTGGATGTGTCTGTGATTAAACGACGGGACGGAACGTTGGGCCATAAGGTGTATAGAAAGCCCACACATACTGATCGTTACCTACACAAATATTCAAACCACCACCCAGACAAAAAAGAGGTGTAATGAAAACTTTGGTAGACAGGGCGTACAAACTTTGTGAACCTGTTTATTTAAAAGATGAGATTGAACATCTACGGTCAACTTTCGTGAAGAATGGTTATTCTAGTAAGGATATAGATCGAGCACTTCGCTCTAGGCAGAGAATCAGGAGTAACGACGAACAACAATCGTCCAAGGGCAAAGTTTTTCTTCCGTTCATTACTAAGGTCACAGACCGCATTGGGAAAGTTCTAGGCAAGTATGGGGTGGAAACTATTTTCAGACCCACCAGGAAAATAAAAGAATTTTTAAGGTCGGCAAAAGATGCACGACACCCTTTGGCTGCACCGGGGGTATATAAAATTCCTTGTAGTTGTGGACAGGTTTACATCGGTACCACAAAGAGAAGTGTGAACACCCGTCTTGTTGAACATAAGAGGAATTGCCGCCTGGGTCACACGGATAAATCGGCCGTAGCGGAACATGTTTACCAGGAAGGTGATCATGAAATAAAATTCGGCGAGACGAGCGTCATATCAAAAACCTCGCATTATTATGGACGCTTGTATAGAGAGGCTATCGAAATTGATAAACATCGTAATAATTTTAACAAGAAAGACGAAGGTGTTAAACTGGATACAATTTCGATGTCAGCGTCGCACCACAAGCGTGATGTTCGATTACTTTCAATCGAGAATGTTGGCATTACCAGAGACAATCTCATAGCCGACGCCACGTGATCGACAGTGGCGCCCTCTGTACTGCCGATATAATAAGCGCTTCCTCGAGCTCGCTTCGCAGTTCGCCGCTTTACCTCCGAGGATGTCTCCCGCAGTCGGAGACGAAACGTCAGGAGAGAGTCTTATACTTCGACCATGGCCTATCAGCCCGGAAGTTTTATGTGAGAAGCAACCGTTATAGTTCTGCATTATTCTGTTACACTATGGATGAGTTCACGTAATGAAAGAGAGACAATGTAAGATTATCAGACTCATTTATTAAACAGTTGAGAATCGAACAATAATACAACCAAATAGGGGTGGGGGGGAAGAAAAATTCGAGTTCAGCAGTCTGCCCCAACGTACGTTCATAAAAACCCACGATAGCAGGAGGAAAGGAATTTTAGTAACGATTGCCGTATTATCAAATAGAATCCCATTTAGTAAAGGAAGGGGTTGCAGGCGTGTAACGACCACCACCACGAAACAGCCAAAGACCAAGAAAGATGCTACTGTGCGTGAATCGGTAGGTAGCCTCCCGTACTGAAGGAATAAAACCCGCAAGACGCGAAACTATTCACAATGACCTATCAGGTTCCCTCTGGGCCGCAAGGCGCGAATCTACACTGCACGTCGGCGCTCATGCTCATCGAACTTCATCTCCTAGAAGCGGCACCTCCGGTCTCAGGCACGGTCACACTAGAACTGCGCTACTGCCCCTTTGTCCACTATCCACCCGTGGAGGGCGGTTGGCGCCTACCCGCGAAAAACGGGCGCGCACCTGAACTGGCCAATCATAGGGTCGGAATTTCACAGGGAGGCGACCTCGCGACGTTTAAATAGAGCAGAAATAGCAATTACAAGATTGGTAAGGCAGGTTGGGGAGCTGAGAACAGGAGAAACTTTGGCCACTACTGAACTTCAAACGACACCACGTGCTACCCAGGCGATCGGAAAAAGGATGGGAAACGGGAAGCCATCATGGCCATTGGAAGACTGCTGCCCTCTCCCATAAATAAAGACAATTTCTAGAGCCAAGTACCTCTCACAGATCAGTGTGAGACAAGCTGTAAAAATCGTCAAATAAATCAGGCAACCCATAGAAATTATTAATATTACCTGAATTATTATTTTATCGAGTACCAGAATGCTGGGATTAGAAATATGAAATACGTTCACTGAATGGTGAAAGAAGTGGACGTCTTTCAAGACTGCCTCGGTGAATCTCGATGATGAAGTCTTCCCGGGTTATCGCTGAGTCAAGGCGCCGTTCTGTGCCAACGTTTCAACAGGTTTCCTACTTGTCATCTTCAGGCAAAGTGTCGGGTTCATGTCCTTCCCGGGCCTCTATAGCTGTTGGACAGCAGTTCCCCTCGCTTATGTGCGTCAGTAGTGCCAATGCCGCGCCTGCGGAAGGGACGTCGCGGCCAGTGGTGGGTAGGAGTCGCGGCCAGTGGGTGTGGTGGCTCCCTGCGTACTGGCTGGTCCGTGCGTCGCGTCCTTTTGAGGCCTGTGCATTCCAACCTCTGCCTTCGCCGGTTTCGCATCGGAGCGTTGTTGTATTTTCGGTATCGCTGCATTCCGTGCGGTGCTGGAAACCGCTATCCCGGTCGTCAAGGCTACGGTGGTTTCGCATCTCCACAGCCTCTTTAAAGATCTGAGAATCAGTACTATGAACACATCAGCCTCTTTTGTTCGAAATCAGTCATTTGGTTTTCGTTGAGGTTGTGTTCCACCACTGCAGATTTCTCAGTTTCGCCTAGGCGAACGCTCCTTACGTGTTCTGAGCAGCGCTGCGATATACGTCGCTGAGTATGGCCGGTGCAATGTTTGCCACAGCTCTAGACTCCAGATGTCTATATTCATAGTTCATTCTTCACTGAGCCCAGTATATTCTTGAATTTGGCCGACTCTCTTTTTATAATATCCTGGCAATCTTTGTCGTGGGTGGCCCAGTATAGAGAAGGAACGCCGGGCGCTTAGTGTCATCTTCATGTACGTCTTCTCTCTTCATCTAGCTCAGTTGGAAGCGCGTCTTATCTGCGTCTCAGAATAGCCGTGCTCGTGACAGATTTTCCGCCGGCCGCTGTGGCCGAGCGGTTCTAGGCGCTTCAGTCCGGAACCAGGTGGTTGCTTAAGTCGCAGGTTCGAATCCTGCCTCCGGCATGGATATGTGTGATTTCCTTAGGTTAGTTAGGTTTAAGTAGTTCATGCGAGACACAGCTGGCAGTCTTTGTGCATGATGTACAACAGGCTCTAGATACAGGCTCCCAGGTTGATGCCATATTTCCCGACTTTCGAAAGGCGCTCGACTCAGTTCCACGCTGTCGCTTGCTATCAAAAGTGCGCGCATACGGTCTATCCGATGACATATGCGGTTGGATAGAAAGTTTTCTAACAGACGGGGAGCAGTATGTCGTCCTGAACGGGTTCCCGCGTTCGATTCCCGGCGGAGTCTAGGATTTTCTCTGCCTCGTGATGACTGGGTGTTGTGTGATGTCCTTAGGTTAGGTAGGTTTAAGTAGTTCTAAGTTCTAGGGGACTGATGACCATCGATGTTAAGTCCCATAGTGCTCGAAGCCATTTTTTTTTAACTGACGCAACGGCTGAGACCATGCGCTGGGCGATCAGCAGTCAGCTCATGAGTCAAACATTTGTTAAGAAAGGTGCGGTATTTATATTGGCTCTTGCCGTGCGCTCTGTGGCGGTGGAGATGACTATGACATAATGTGCCTTGGTTTTTTCTGTCTGCTCTCATAGTGACTTCACTCTTCCGCAACTTCACATTTCAGAGGCTCTTTTCTGCTGGATAGAAACCTAAGTTGCGTTCTACCCATGATGTCATGATGCTTTGTTAGCAGACTTATGTGCTCGGTCGTTCTCGTGTACTACGACCGCTTCCGTGTTTGATGCAATTTGCTCGGCGCTTCCCCCTAGCTAGCTTGGGTGAAGTTTTAGTGTCGGCCGGGGATATTATCTTGGGGCAGAGCATCTCCCCCTTCGGCCAGAATTTTTCAGTTCGGAGTACCCATAATAATCTTATCGTACAAATTTTGCACCAGTAGTTGAACATCATAAAACTTTTGTTATTCTTCCATTACCCTACAGCCAAATTACACGATTTTCAATGTTTGATATATCGAAGCTGTAACGTAGGTCTTAATAAAAGTCATTGCTTACACACTAACATTATAATTCGTATATTTGTAGATTCATCTCTTAGTTTACATTCCCTTATTATGATTGAGCATTATTTACAAATCGCTCAATGGGTATCTGATGCACCCGTACATCTGAGCTGTTCACTATCTTTTGTTAAAACAGAAGTAGATCACACGAATCGCAATCAGAACCACAACGGCGCGTGTAGATATCGCCTTTATAATGTTGGTAGTGTGTTGTTATCTAGCTCGGTATTCGTGTATGTGATGGAACATTTGTTCGGCTGTAATTCTCCCTTTTTGCATTGCTTCTAGTTCGTCTAGTGAGCGTAGAATGTCTAGATTCAGGGTATTATTTAGGAATGGTAGGCAGCACCTCTAGCGGCTTCTCAGGTCAGTAAAACGTAGGTTCTTCCCACTTAAGTGTAGCCATACCAGGATCGTAACTGATAGACGAAATGTCGCGCCTGAAAACTCACAAATCGTACCGTTTATCTTTATTCCGCTACCCCGTAATTCCATGTCGCACGCTTGCTGCCGACCATCACGCGCCTTGTGGCCAACGTGCGACACTCATAACATTCGGACTGACGACATTGTTTCCTGATGTAACCCGGGAACATGCATCCAAAACACTTCACTTCAGAAGAAAAAAACTTCGTGAGCACTCTGTCTAGATGTAGAAATATTCGATCTGCACCAATTGTTTATCAATCTTAATGGTAGTAGATAATTCACTTGGGTTCTCCATTCTGACCCTCTTGACATATGAGCAGAAATACCTCTTACAAACACATCTAGAGCTCTACTCTATGCCTCATGCAGAATCACTCTATTAGGCTCTGCATACTGCGTTAGCTCATACGTTCGCGAGTTCAGTTTCCTAATCCCGTCAGAGAAGTATTCCGCGAATTCGCTGTACTTCTGTGATAGTCCACTAGGTTTTTGCCTAAGAACCTCGCGCTGTTCTGCTTCCGATAGCGCTGTATTAAACCGTTTGCCCGTTCATCAAATGTTTGGACCTTACTGAGAGTCTTGAGGTACATAATTTACGTCACCCACTAGCCTTAATGGGGCCATATTGAAGGACGTTTCTTCCGACCATTTTACAAATTTGGCGGCAGCCTTCACATCACTAATAAAAACGGATACTCATCGCTGCCTTCCCCCAAGATGGTGCTACAAGGTTATCTGCTGTGGGATTGATAGAATGGTTCGTTTACACTCAACACTGTTTTATTTTCTCCTGTATCAAGGAGCCCTTGCCCCCACCATTTCTTTGAGTTGCTGCTCGTGTTTCTGGCCTTTGTGTAAATTCCATCAACTGTTGTACGAGAAAAGAATTTAACTGCGTACATTACTCTTATCTGTACACTGTGTAACATAGCCAAATGAGATTCTGCTCTCTGGTGTGCTCCGTGATAAATCCTTCTAGAAGTACTACAGGTAGCTGACAAAGCTTGAACACATGGCAAGTAGTGCCCTGATAACTTACAGTGTGGACACCTCACTGGTTGCAATTAAACTTCTTTAGTGCTCCCACGGAACTGCGACTAGTCTGTAGGCACCTGCGGTCTAATAAATGAAACTTTTAACGAACTGTGAAGGTCCTATGACTCAACGTGTCCATAAGAAAAAAAGCAACGAGAAAGAAAATAAACATCAGTCACTTACCACACCGCATTGTTACGAACTTCAACGTGTAGCTGTTGACCTTACTTTGGAGCTGCATACATGGTCGGCTGCTGTTGCCCGAGATGTGTGGATGTAGCACCAAGCACTCACATCTCTGCCACTGGTACCCACTTGCTAACTCCAGATACAAGGGTCAAGTCCCAGACTCCTAGAGATATCACGAGAGAGCCGCGTCGGGTGCGGTGATGAAGACCTAGTTACGCTCAAGAGCGCCAAGGAAACATCATCGACAGTAACACATTCATTAGGGAGTAATATAGGACTGTCTTCCAAAGCACCGCATCTCAACCAGACCGGTGGTGTAACGCCTTCGACCGTATAATCCGTCGGCCTCCAGCTCAATGTATTGATCTCCAGAATGCTCTTGTGGACATCGAAGATTTCCACCCAGGAATTACGCCCCTGGTCTACCTGAAGTATTCGCTCCCTCACCCCCATTTAGGAAACAGGAGCCGGCAGCATTGATATCTGTCACAGGAACGGGATGAGCAACAGTAGTGCCCACCCAATCGAAGGTGGATAACAGCCAGTATCCAGGTCACGCATATCAAGCGTCCAGCAGACCCACAGAGTGGTTTCATAGACGATCGGGAAATGCTAGGCATACCAGGGGCGACCTCCATAGTCCTCTCTCATTGGATAGTTGCAACTCATACAACGGCTGAGACTACGCACTGGGCTGTCGGCAATAAGCACTCGTCAATCAAGCATTTGTTAAGAAGGGAAGGGTATTTAGGGTATTTACGTTGGCGCTTCCCGTGCGCTCCGTGGCGATGCAGATGATTGTGTTAACCTGTGTCCTGATTTTTCCTCGCTGTCGGCTGTCGTAGTGACTTTAGGCTTTCACAACGCATTTCAGAGGCGCTTCTCTGCTTGCTCGACACCTGAATACTTCAAGTTACGTTCTACCATTCCTTACGAAACTGCGTTGACACTAGTATGACGGTATCTCTCAGCTTCCATGACGTCATTATGCTGCGACAGCTTCGGTGTAGGTAGAAATTGAACGAATTTTTAGTGTCCGCCGGAGGTACTACACAACATAATCTCCAACCGTATTTCAGAAAGTCACTGTGTTATACCTGGATGCAGTTTCTACCATATGTCCGTGCGATGCGAGGAAGCTAAATAGTTTCTAACTTTGTAAAAACGGTAGTACTCGTATATTTGCATATCAAGTCCACTTAGTACCCTATTACAAGAAGTATTATCTTTTTCTTTTGTTAAACTGATAATATTAAATTTTACGAACCCACAATGTGAATAAAGACCTTGATTCTTACGCGTGTCGTTCTGCAGTTTCATCTCCTTTTCGTCCTTTATTTCCAATAACGCAGCGCAGCTCTTACTGAAACTTCGTGGCAGATTAAAACGGTATGTCAGACTGGGACTCCAATGCGAACCCTTCGTCTTTTTGCGGTCAAGCTCTGTATATCTACATATGCATTTATGTACAAATACACATACACCGCGAATCACTATACGATGTTTGGTGGAGGATACCTTGTACCATTTCTAGCCATTCCCTTTCTAGTTCCGCTCGAAACTGGAAAACTGGCTGTCTGTATCATTCTATAAAACACTTGATTTCTCTTATATTGTTGTTTTGGTCCTTACACGAGATGTATGTTGGTGGCAGTAGAATCATTCTGCAACCAGTCGCAATGCTAGTTCTCTAAACGTTATGGATGGTGTTTTAGGAAGTGGATTGCATCTAAGGCTAACAAATCTAGCAGCTAGCCTCCGAATTGCTTCCTTGATGAGGATTCGAAACAATCGATCCGTACTCAAGAACGGGTCGTACAAGTGTTCTGTAGGCGGTCTTCTTTATAGACATGCGACAAGGTGCACTTTCCTGGGATTCTCCCAATAAACCTAAGCCGACAATTCGCCTTCGCTACAACCAATCTTAAGGTGCTCGTTTCATCTCATGTCGCTGTACAGCGTTACGTCCAGACATTTTGTCGACGTGACTATCAGTCAACACACTACTTACAGCTTACTCGAAAGCAATAAAGTTATTTTTCCTTCTTATCTGCATTAATCCGCACTTATCTGCATTTCGAGAAAACTGCCAATCGGTCCAAGTCATCTTTTGTACTTTTACTGTCACTTAAATAGACACTGTCCCGTACACTACAGGTTCATCAGCAAACAGTCTCTAGCTGCTCCTAACGCTGTCCGTCATATCGCTTATGTATATAAAAAGCAAGAGCGATCCTATCACACTTTCCCTGGGGCACTCCTGGCGGACCCTTTGTCTCCGACAAACACTCGCCACCTACGACAACGTACTGGGTTCTGTTACTTAAAATCAAGACACTCAGTTATCTGAGAACCAACTCCATACGCTCGGACCCTAGTTAACAGTCTGAAGTGTGTGGCACTGTGCCAAATGCTTTCCAGAAAACTAAGACTGCGGATCTCGTGCGAGAGAAAGCAAATCTGATCCGAGTTGATTTGTTGATAGAAGTTTTTTTTTTCTCAAGTAAATTTATTATTACATGTTTGTTCGCATGCGAATTTAGAATTTTCTGAAGAATTCTACGACAAATCGACATTGCTTCTATTTCCTTCATTGGGGACGATAATCACGTAGAACTTTTTCAATGAAATTTCCGCTATTTGACTGCATATTACTATTCGCGCGAAATAAAAGTACAGTAACATGCAGTCAAACGACTGAAATTTCATTAAAAATGGTACTGGTCTATAATTTTACGTGTCAGTTATTTTCCTCTTCTTACATAAGGGAGTCACCAGCAGTTTTTTCCAGTCGTTTTGCGCTTTCCGTGGGGCGAAAGGATCATAAATGCAAGCTGAGTATGGGGCCAATACCGAAGTGCGTCCTCTGTAAAAGAGAAATGGGAATCCATCTGTACCTGTCGACTGTTTTTTTTTCACTTTCTCGGTTGCTTTCAACCCCAGGGATGCTTGTTTCTATGTCCTCCGCACTGGAGTTGTGGTCCAGCGATGGTAAACCTGTACGTTCCTCCATCGTGAATGACGTATTAAACGCGGAAGTTACAAATGCAGCGTTCCTTTTGCTGTATTTTATTTCTGCACCCTGTGCATAACAGTAGGAGTTAGTCTTCTACCGTAACAAAAATGGTTCAAATGGCACTGAGCACTATGGGACTTAACATCTGAGGTCATCAGTCCCCTAGACGTATAACTACTTAAACCTAATTAACCTAAGGACATCACACACATCCATGCCCCAGGCAGGATTCGAACCTGCGACCGCAGCAGCAGCGCGGTTCCGGACTGAAGGGCCTAGAACCACTCGGCCACAGCGGCCGGCCACAACACTTCTTCCCATAGTTTCAGAGTCTACTAGTTCGTGTGATGAATTTTGTTTTAATAGCGCCAATGATGAATACTTTGAAATTTAAGTGATTTCGTGGGACATTGTTTGATTCCACGAGATAACTGAATACGTGGACGTGTGCTGAATGGGTAGCGATTCAGTTCAATCAGCGTCTCATTTTTCTAACCGAAAGTGCGTGTGTATCACTGTGATTTTTTCCACTGATTCTTCAATCTGTTTTATTACGTAAATTCCATTGTTGAGTACTTGCTTTGTTCATTATCATCACGTATTAGTGTTTATGTTTAAGAACCGTCATCTCCCACAGCCTGTTACCTTTTCTGTAAATTCAGTGCAATTGTAGCCAATTTATCCTGAAATTCCTATTCGTTCTATACTTGCTTTGTTCGTTGCCACTAAGTGCTGGTACCCCGGTTTAAGAACCTTTTGTGCTGTAGTTTCCATAATCTTCCTCTTACACTGTGCATTTAAATTAAATGTGTTTCTTAGCTCATGTTTTGATCTTAATTAATATATTTCAACGATAACCTTACACATTCATGTCATGTGTTAAAATCTAAGGGGCACGAATGATATACGTTGTAATTTTTAAACGGTATCGCACGTCTGGCGCGCGATCCTTGCTTCACAAAATGGATCACTTCCAGCAAATTTAAGGGGCTGAAGAATACATAAGGGATTTTTAATGAGTGGAGTATGTTACTAAATATACCTCTAGTAAATAAAACATAATGGCACAACCTGGAGAATGTAAATCTGTAAAAGTGCGTCGTTTCTGATTTTCTCAGTAGACAGAATATTAGTAGTAATCTGCCAGGAAGTCTTCCAATCAGCACACACATCACTTCAGAGTGAAAATTCTGGATGTTAGGCATAAATGACAGATCACGAAAATTTGAATTTAATTTCAACCCAAGAAGGAAGGAAGATTAGGGTTTAACACCCCGTCGACGACGATATTATTAGAGACGGAATACAGGCTCGGATTGGGGATGGGCAGGGAAGGAAATCGGCCGTGCTCTTTCAAAAGGTCCATTCCGGCATTTGCCTAGAGCGATTAAGGGCAGTTTCGGAAAACCTAAATCTAGATGACTGGACGCGGAATTGAACTGTTGTCCACCCGAATTTCGTCGGAAAATATGTTTCAGTTTTATTCAAACAGGAAAGTAAAGATAATTTTCAGTTCCCAAAGAATATGGTAAGATGTCGTCGATGCCCTTTTGTTTTATTTATTCATCCAATTATTTTCACTGGAACGAACACTGGATTTACACATAATTTGTGAAATGTTGTTTAATAGTCCCAAAAAAATAATGATTTTTATTTTTCACTTCAGGTTGAGTCGTGTCTGAGAATTAGCTTGTAGATCATCATCACAAAGGTTGTGCTTTGGAATAATCTTCATATATAATAACGAAGTAAAGGACACTAGATAAGAACTGAAGCTTATTGTTAAACATTCCCTTATTGGTGGCAAATTAAGAATTTGGTATGTATTTATCTGTAATTTGTAACTGTAAGGACTACGGTGTAAAATGACTAGTCTCAGTTTCTGGCAAAGGCAGAGAAAAATTACATCTCCTCCTCTTTACTCGTCACTAATACGTCCCCTCTCACGACTTTGTGTGGACTCCTACGAATTTTGCAGCCATCCCGACAATTGCGCGAAAGGTGTATTCTACGTCCGGGGCAAATGTGAGGGAAAATAACATTTAACAGCTCTCTCTCTACTCGTTCTCGCTGCATTTCGCTCTCCCCTCGCACCACAATTTCCCTGTCGCCCATCAGCGTTACTTTGGCGCACGTGCGTATGGATCCGGGAAACAATCGAGTGAGCGTGTTCCCGAGGTTGCAGTTATGTGGCGCGAGGGCATTAAGCGAGCGACAGCGCATGCGCGTTGTACAGACAGCGCTCGCCGCTTTACACGTCCTCGCATTTCAGTAAAGCCCCCGCGGCAGTATGGGGTGAGGGGCGGCAGCAGGGAACTTGCTTTAATACGCCAGCTCTCGACCTGACTCCAGTATACGCGTGCGACGGCGCACAGTGTGGTCACTATCCCCATGGGTCAAAACTAGAGTCACAAAGCAAATGTGCCCTGACGTTGTTAGTACTGTGTTTGTACTCTAAAATTTCTACGTATTTCATAATTACATAGCATGTTGTGTTTGCTCTAACCAAACCTCAACTGTGTAATATTAAATTATGAAATTAATGGCCGTATATATAAAATGGTTTAAATAGCTCTATGGGACTCAACATCTGAGGTCATCAGTCCCCTAGAACTTAGAACTACTTAAACCTAACTAACCTAAGGACATCACACACATCCATGCCCGAGGCAGGATTCGAACCTGCGACCGTAGCAGTCACGCGGTTCCGGACTGAAGTGCCTAGAACCGCACGGCCAGTCATGTAAATAGCTGCAGCTAATAATATCTATGAACATATCCTGTACAATATGTAATGTTTCCAGTACGCATTCACTATCCTATGTTTCTTAAATTAGATGTACGAAATTTTAGTTTAAGTTAATTACAAAATAAAAACGTACACCCCTTTCATGTCGTGAACCGTTCAAAATATCGAAAGGACACCAGCTAATGACGTTTCTCACTCTAACATGAGACATAAGACGACCTCTAAACGATCAAAATTGAAATGCCATTTCTGAAGGAGAAACCTGCACCGTATTCTTTCCTTATACGTAGAAGGTAGATGGTGCTACGCATTACCTACCTTCTGCGGTTGTGCAAAAGTGCTAGTAATTTTCATAATCAAGTTCGAAGTACACTTTATATCTCTTTGAAGTTTATGGCTCGTTGTCTTCATAGTGTTTACTTTCTAATAGTCTACAGTGTAGATACAAATCTACAGACAAACGACCTCATCAGAAAGGAAATCACTAATTTAAATCATGAGAATTTAGGAATAGAGCAATTTACGATATTAAATAAAGCTAGAAAAGCACCAGCTTTTGTATGTGTAAAAAAGATAAGGCTTTCTATCCCTATGTATCACCTACTTTGGTTTACGACGTTTCATTTGGCCCGCCACAGTTTCCTCCGCCGCGCCAAACTCTTCAATACTTGCACCGAAAGTTCTCAGTTATTTGCTAGATGTATTTCAGTTTCTGTTTTCCCCAACAACTTTTACCCTCAACAGCGCCGCTAGTTCTATGGAATTTATTCCCCGATGTCTCAACGTATGTCCTCATTCCTTAGCTTACCAGTCCACCTAATTTTAAATGTTCTTCGGTATCGCCACATCTGAAACGCTTCGATTCTCTTTTGTTGCAGTTTCCCCGCCGCCCATGATTCACTGCCATACAATATCGTGCTCTATAAATATGTTCTCCGAAACTTCTTCCTCAAATTAAATCCTGTGTTTGGTACTAGTAGACTTCTTTTGATCAGAAATGTCCTCTTCGTGGTATTACTCTGCTTTTGATGTCCTCCTTGCTTCGCCGTCATGGGTTGGTTTGCTTCCAAAGTAGCAGAATTCTTTAGCTTTGCCTACTTTGTGATCACCAATTTTGATGTCAAACCTCTCCCTATCCTCATTTTCCTGTTTTCCATAAATTTCGTCTTTCTTCGGTTTACGCTCAATCAACGAAAAATGAAATGATCGTGTGGCATTGTTAGCTGGGAGAAGTTCATTGCATTCAATAAATCCTGTAACTCCTCTTCACTTACACTGAGGACAGCAAAATCATCAGCGAATCTCATCATTGATATCCTTTCTCTTTGAATTTTACTCCCGCTCGTGAACCTCTCTTTTATTTCCGTCTTTCCGTCTTCTATGTATAGATTCAGCAGTTCGCACGAATGACTGCATCCCTGTCTTACACCCACTGCAACACCAGCACTTCACTCTTGGTCTTCTGGTATGACGCCAGTCTTGTACACTGTACGCACTAACCTGCCATTTCAAAAAAAAAAAATGGCTCTGAGCACTATGGGACTTCACATCTTTCTGAATTTTCTGTATGCTGAGACAGCCCCTTTGAGAAACATTTTTTTTCTAATTTTTCATATTTTTCCTGCATCCCTTTCGCGTCGGCATCCGTGCACTTCCTAATTATTTCATTCCTAAGTGATGTCTGTTTCTGTATTCCTGTCATCCCCTGAGAATTTTTGTAATTCCGTTTTTAGTCGATCAAGTGAGGTGTTTCTTCTTTTACCCAAGATGTCTTTGCAGTTACCTTCCTAGCATCCTAGTTTGTCTGTACAACATTTGTGATTGCTCTTTTTAGAGATGTCCACTTCTCTTCATATGAGCTGCCCACTTTCGTATTCCTTATCTCAGTATTCACATCTTTAGCGAATTTTAACCGCATCTAATCGTTCCTCGGAACTTCGTCACCACTTCCTTCCACCAAGATTCTTCCGGGTGATTCTCTTCAACTTAAGTCTACTTCATCATTACTAACTTGTGATCTGAGTCTATCTTCTCCTGAATATGACTCACAGTCCAACATCCAATTCCGGAATCTCTGTCTGATCATGACGTAATACACCTGGAATTTTCCATGTCTCCAGCCCTTTCCCAAGCATACTTACTTCTCTTGTAATTCTTGAACAGGGTATTAACTATTTGTACATGAAATTTATTGCAGAACTCAAGTAGTTCTTATCATCTCTCATTCGCATTACTAAACCCAAATTTCCTGTAACTTAATCCTCAACTCCTTCCCCACAACTGCATTCCAGTTCCGCATGATTATTAGATTTTCGTCTCCCTTACATACTGAGTTACCTGTTCAATGTCTTCAAATACTTTCTCTGTTTCTTCAGCTCCAGCTTGCGTCGTCGGCATGTAATCTTGAACTACTGGTGTCCACAATGATTTGCTATAGATTCTGACGAGAACAACCCCAGCACTGAATTTTTCACAGTAACTCACTCGATTTTCTGCAGCTGTTGATGTCACCCTACGCTCCCCTGATAAGAAACTTTTATCATTTTTCCATTTCTCTTCCCTTACATCCATTGTATCAACAGTGAGCGTTTGCATTTCCGTTTTCCTAGCGTCCCTAAAACTCTCGGCATCCACGTTCCAGCTCGTCGAATGATACCTTTTCATTGGTTATTCCAACTTTTTCTCATGGTCACCTTTACTTGTCATCTTCCTCAGGGAGATGCGGTTATGCTGACATAATCCGGAATTTTTTGCCAACGAGCAGATCATCATGATATTTCTTTTAATTACAGGCCATGTTTCCTCTGGGTACGCATGGTGTGTTTTTAACGCAAGGTTTCCACTACCTTATTCATCTTCATGCTGTTTATCATTGCTTTTTCCGCCTTTTAGGGGCAGTTCCCCTACACAAGGCTCTGAGCTTCTGTCCGTTACTCCGCCCTCTTTGAAAAGATCGTTGACAGAACGAGGGTGATTTCTTATGCAGGGAATCTTCGGCCGCCATTGCGATGTTCTTTGTCAAAAATGTTAAGTAGTAGATATATTCGAGGTCGGTAACGAAGCTGTTATGATTACTAGTCAAAGATGGTTCCCCTACACCATTGTTTTGTGCCCATGTGCACTTACTATGTAAGAAATATTGAACATAGATTAAATATAAATGTCTGAAATTACTTGGAGATATGGAATAAGGTAGGGAAGTTGCATGAGTGCGTTTATTGCACTAAAAACATAATTCTAACTGCAGCGTTAATGAAATGGAGGTGCTCTGGCTATTTGCGTCGTGGAACTATGGAAAATGGACTAAAGAAGTTCATCACAGGACATAAAGGGATGAGAAAAGGCCGAGACAATGAACTCACAGATTGTGGGTAGATAACAAATAAAATGGTTCAAATGGCTCTGAGCACTATGGGACTTAACTTCTGCGGTCATCAGTCCCATAGAACTTAGAACTACTTAAACCTAACTAACCTAAGGACATCACACACATCCGTAGCGGTCGCACGATTCCAGACTGTAGCGCCTAGAACCGCTCCGCCACCCTGGCCGGCAGGTAGATAACATAAGACAACGTCTAGACGTTATCTTTATCTGGCAGTGGATGTCAAATGGGCTGTGGGCTTGACTATTCTTTTTAAATGTGATGTTATCTGTAAGGTGTTCCCAAACAAAAATTAAATGTTTGTGTATGCACAGAAACATTTTATTGACGCCTCAGATTCAAAACTGACCGCCTCCAAAAAGTATAATTAATCATCCCTTAAAAAAATACGTTGGTCGGTTTAGAACGTTGCAGATGGTGTATATTCGATTCAAGACTGTCACATGACTCTTCACCACGAACATAAGTTTAGACCCAGAAGTGGTATGTCTATACCAGTTGGTTCTACGGAATCTGCGGGCTAAGATGGAACGACCTGGAGATGTGACAAATTAGCAGGAAGATGCTCTCGTATCTGGACGTACACATGACCATCGCATGATATGCAGTGTACCTATGTACCACTCGTTGCCATCCACGGCACCCTTACAGCACAGTGTTACTTCGATGATATTATACGCCTCGTTTCTTGCTCTTCATGGCAATCCACCCTGGGCTTACATTTCAGCAAGATAATGCCCGCACACGGGGAAATTTCTACTGCTTCTCCTCGTGCTCGCGAAACCCAGCAACACCGCCGAATCTCACCCGACCTGAGAACGGTTGGTGCATTATGGGTAGGGTCCAGTATTTTGACGATCTAACGAACCAATTGGACAAAACTTCGCTCGATATTCCCCATGTGGATATCTTGTTGTTTGTTCATCAGTCAACTGACTGGTTTGATGCGGCCCGCCACGAATTCCTTTCCTGTGCTAACCCCTTCATCTCAGAGTAGCACTAGCACCCTACGTCCTCAATTATTTGCTTGACGTATTCCAATCTCTGTCTTCCTCTACAGTTTTTGCCCTCTACAGCTCCCTCTAGTACCATGGAAGTCATTCCCTCATGTCTTAGCAGATGTCCTATCATCCTGCTCCTCTTCCTTATCAGTGTTTTCCACATATTCCTTTCCTCTCCGATTCTGCGTAGAACCTCCTCATTCCTTACCTTATCAGTCCACCTAATTTTCAACATTCGTCTATAGCACCACATCTCAAATGCTTCGGTTCTCTTCTGTTCCGGTTTTCCCACAGTCCACGTTTCACTACCATACAATGCTGTACTCCAGACGTACATCCTCAGAAATTTCTTCCTCAAATTAAGGCCGGAATTTGATATTAGTAGACTTCTCTTGGCCAGAAATGCCTTTTTTTGCCATAGCGAGTCTGGTTTCGATGTCCTCCTTGCTCCGTCAGTCATTGGTTATTTTACTGCCTAGGTAGCAGAATTCCTTAACTTCATTGACTTCGTGACCATCAATCCTGATGTTGAGTTTCTCGCCGTTCTCATTTCTACTACTTCTCATTACCTTCGTCTTTCTCCGATTTACTCCGTTCAGCAGATCATTTAATTCTTCTTCACTTTCACTCAGGATAGCAATGTCATCAGCGAATCGTATCATTGATATCCTTTCACCTTGTATTTTTATTCCACTCCTGAACCTTTCTTTTATTTCCATCATTGCTTCCTCGATGTACAGATTGAAGAGTAGGGGCGAAAGGCTACAGCCTTGTCTTACACCCTTCTTAATACGAGCACTTCGTCCTTGATCGTCCACTCTTATTATTCCCTCTTGGTTGTTGTACATATTGTATATGGCCCGTCTCTCCCTATAGCTTACCCCTACTTTTTTCAGAATCTCGAAGAGCTTGCACCATTTTATATTGTCGAACGCTTCTTCCAGGTCGACAAATTATATGAAAGTGTCTTGATTTTTCTTTAGCCTTGCTTCCATTATTAGTCGTAACGTCAGAATTGCCTCTCTCGTCCCTTTACTTTTCCTAAAGCCAAACTGATCGTCACCTAGCGCATTCTCAATTTTCTTTTCCATTCTTCTGTATATTATTCTTGTAAGCAGCTTCGATGCATGAGCTGTTAAGCTGATTGTGCGATAATTCTCGCACTTGTCAGCTCTTGCCGTCTTCGGAATTGTGTGGATGATGCTTTTCCGAAAGTCAGATGGTATATCGCCAGACTCATATATTCTACACACCAACGTGAATAGTCGTTTTGTTGCCACTTCCCCCAATGATTTTAGAAATTCTGATGGGATGTTATCCATCCCTTCTGCCTTATTTTACCGTAAGTCCTCCAAAGCTCTTTTAAATTCCGATTCTAATACTGGATCCCCTATCTCTTCCAAATCGACTCCTGTTTCTTCTTCTATCACATGAGACAATTCTTCACCCTCATAGAGGCTTTCAATGTATTCTTTCCATCTATCTGCTCTCTCCTCTGCGCCGGCCGCGGTGGTCTCGGGGTTCTAGGCGCGCAGTCCGGAACCGTGCGACTGCTACGGTCGCAGGTTCGAATCCTGCCTCGGGCATGGTTGTGTGTGATGTCCTTAGGTTAGTTAGGTTTAAGTAGTTCTAAGTTCTAGGGGACTGATGACCACAGCTGTTACGTCCCATAGTGCTCAGAGCCATTTAACAGTAGAATTCCCGTTGCACTCTTAATGTTACCACCGTTGCTTTTAATGTCACCAAAGGTTGTTTTGACTTTCCTGTATGCTGAGTCTGTCCTTCCGACAATCATATCTTTTTCGATGTCTTCACATTTTTCCTGCAGCCATTTTGTTTTAGCTTCCCTGCACTTCCTATTTATTTCATTCCTCAGCGACTTGTATTTCCGTATTCCTGATTTTCCCGGAACATGTTTGTACTTCCTAATTTCATCAATCAACTGAAGTATTTCTTCTGTTACCCATGGTTTCTTCGCAGCTACCTTCTTTGTACCTATGTTTTCCTTCCCAACATCTGTGATGGCCCTTTTTAGAGATGTCCATTCCTCTTCAACTGTACTGCCTACTGCGCTATTCCTTATTGCTGTATCTATAGCGTTAGAGAACTTCAAACGTATCTCGTCATTCCTTAGTACTTCCGTATCCCACTTCTTTGCGTATTGATTCTTCCTGAACTTCAGCCTACTCTTCATCACTACTATATTGTGATCTGAGTCTATATCTGCTCCTGGGTACGCCTTACAATCCAGTATCTGATTTTGGAATCTCTGTCTGACCATGATGTAATCTAATTGAAATCTTCCCGTATCTCCCGGCCTTTTCCAAGCATACCTCCTCCTCTTGTGATTCTTGAACAGGGTATTCGCTATTACTAGCTGAAACTTGTTACAGAACTCAATTAGTCTTCCTCCTCTTTCATTCCTTGTCCCAAGCCCATATTCTCCCGTAACCTTTTCTTCTACTCCTTCCCCTACAACTGCATTCCAGTCGCCCATGACTACTAGATTTTCGTCCCCCTTTACATACTGCATTACCCTTTCTCTATCTGTTCATCTTCAGCTTGCGACGTCGGCATGTATACCTGAACTGTCGTTGTCGGTGTTGGTCTGCTGTCGATTCTGATTAGAACAACCCGGTCATTGAACTGTTCACAGTAACACACCCTCTGCCCTACCTTCCTATTCATAACGAATCCTACACCTGTTATACCATTTTCTGCTGCTGTTGATATTACCTGTTACTCATCTGACCAGAAATCCTTGTCTTCCTTCCACTTCACTTCACTGACCCCTACTATATCTAGATCGAGCTTTTGCATTTCCCTTTTCAGATTTTCTAGTTTCCCTACCACGTTCAAGCTTCTGACATTCCACGCCCCGACTCGTAGAACGTTATCCTTTCGTTGATTATTCAATCTTTTTCTCATGATAACCTCCCCCTTGGCAGTCCCCTCCCGGAGATCCGAATGGGGGACTATTCCGGAATCTTTTGCCAATGGAGAGATCATCATGACACTTCTTCACTTATAGGCCACATGTCCTGTGGATACACGTTACGTGTCTTTAATGCAGTGGTTTCCATTGCCTTCTGCATCCTCATGTCGTTGATCATTGCTGATTCTTCCGCCTATAGAGGCATTTCCCACCCCTAGGACAAGAGAGTGCCCCGAACCTCTATCCGCTCCTCCGTCGTCTTTGACAAGGCCGTTGGCAGAATGAGGCTGACTTCTTATGCCGGAAGTCTTCGGCCGCCAATGCTGATTATTTATCAGAATTTAGGCAGTGGCGGGGATCGAACCCGGGACCGAAGACGTTTTGATTATGAATCAAAGACGCTACCCCTAGAGGACATAAAAAGATTCTAAGCGACGGGAACCGAAAACGAGTGTCATGCGTTACCAATGACAATCGGTTTCAACCATGATACGAACCGTTGCTGTGAGGGAATGGAGACCCATCTCGACCAGCTTCCTAGCGAACGTTGTAAAAAGAGCTACACTCACCCTTGCAGCTGGTTACTTCACAAAAAGCTCTTTCTCGCAACTATACACAGTAATGCACGTTTTCATTCGGCTTAACACAGAAGACTGACAAGAAGCGTCTTGTAGCGTCGAACGGCTGACGATATTACCTCCTTTCCAATGATGTAACGTGTCAAATTCCCCCACGGCTCATGAGTCGTTTAAGCTGGCAGATTAGAACTGTGGGCTGGACCAATCGGGATCTTTTCCTTTCGTAGGCAAGTGCTCTAACGACTGACCTACCCAAGCAGTTCCGAGGACCACTCCTCACAGCTGTCCTTCCGCCGGTACGAGTTCGAGTCTCGGTCTGGCACACAGTTTTCATCTGCCAGGAAATTTCATATCAGCGTACACTCTGCTGCAGAGTGAAAATGTCAGTCTAGCCACATCCCCCAGCCTGTGGCTAAGCCATATCTCCACAGTACCCTTTCTTCCAGGAGTGCTAGCACTGCAGATTTAACAGAAGAGCTTCTGTGAATTTGCATGGTCGGCTTCTTCGGAAGCTCAGTCGGGAGGCACTTGCCTGCAAAAGGCAACAGTCCCGTGTTTGAGCCTCGGTGCAGCACAATTTCAATCTGCCAGCAAACTTCAGTTCTGCAATGTTTGGGGGAGTTCTCCGTACTTTGAGACGGGCCCTCTCAAAACTACTAACGTGAACCTGGATATTTATTTCTACATCCTCAGCAACCAAGTATTTTCTTTTCTTCTGCATTTTCATGAGTATGCTGCCCACACACCTCTCAGAACAGGACAAACGCGGTGTTTACAGAGCTCCACCGTTACTTTCCTTGTCTGACCAATACTCAGTCGCCCAGTCACACTTTTGCTGGTCTACTAAATCGTACAACATTAAACTCATATGAGCTGGTGCGCTGCTGGCGCTAGACTCCATCGATTGTGATTCCGATCGTTGTGAGTCGATTTTCGATGCCTGCTTGTCTTCTTCGCATCTTTGGCTGATGGCTATTTAACTGCGGCGGGCGTGCTCTGCAGGGTCTTGCGTTCGGGTATCAGCTGTGTGAGCGACAGTGAGGTGTGACCCTGGCGAGTGACCTTTCGACGAAGGAGCGTGGGCAGCTGCTGCGGCGTGTTTCGCCGTTTGAATGCAGATCCGCTGCCGATGGTGACTGGGATTTCCTGGAGATTTGAAAGACAGATTTTCTTCGGATCTGTTACATGTTACTCAACATGAACGAACTGGAGACGTCGAATTGTTCCTTGGTGGGCTCTGTTCACGTTAATTGAATATCCGAGTGCACTGAAAACTATTTTGGTTGTTTCAGTTATTTGTCACTGTACTTGGTCTGGGCGCCTGATATGTTGATGGTATTTAAGGGAGTGTTAGCTAAGCACAACAAATACACATGAAGTCGTGGTTAATGCGTAGCTAGAGGTCATGCCAAATATTACGTAAGTCTGTGCCCGACGTTCAAGAGCGGGCCGAAATAATTTTCCTAGTTCCTGTTCCTATGTTATTATTTTATTTCTTTGTTCTAGAGAATTGGCCAACAAACTTTTAAGAGCCGTTACTGGGCAAGTGGTCACCTAGCTTAGTCAGCTTGGGTTCATTGGTGCCGTGTATAATTGGAGGTTTACGTATAACCAGTTGGGCAGATATGTTTGTCTATCTGATGCGCCATTGTCTGCCGCTGATGTGATTATGTTTCAGATAATTGGCAGTGGTCGACGTGAGCAAACTCCGATCGGGGTATCATGGCGGAAGAGGAAAATTTAAGGACCTAGATGGGTGTTTGTGGTTAGGTTGTTAGTGTCCTGCAATTCGATCTTTCCGGTGGAGCGTTGTGGTTTTCTGAAAGCTTAATTGTAACCCAAAGTTGAGTATAGTTTCATTTTTACCTTCTCGTCCGTGAATCTCCTCTGCTGCTAGCACCTTTCGGTCTGCTCGCATCCATCACTAATGTTCAACTTAAATATTGTAACGGCTCCATGTTAAGAACATTTTAATATCCTGTTATTATATTCTGGCCATAAAATGTATGTGAACCTCGTCCCTGTGAGTAATACTGAAGAGATGCTTGGTCGAGTGCATTAATCTGATAATACTTTTAATTTGTTACAATTGATTAAAATAACTCCATGGAAAAAGTTTTAGAATTTGATATGGAAGTCAGTTCCTATGTAAGTCATTAAGCATTCAGTTATGTCAGTTAAATTTTATTAATGGGGTTTTATGAACAATGTTTTAATTAGTGAAAATTGGTTGAGTAAATTTTGAAGGATCTGGGTCTGTCACATTTAAATGCATTAATGTTCCAATCTGAGCACTGCTGCTGGTTCTGTAGGCCAGGTGCCTTTTATTATAAGCGTGTTACTCTTGGTTTCATTAACAGCAAGTGTTTGTAGTAAACAGGTGTTTGGCAACTACAAACTGGTTATGTGTTTAATTTCGATGTGTCGAAAGGAATGACGCATCACCATAAAAATACCATGATCTACACTCCTGGAAATGGAAAATAGAACACATTGACACCGGTGTGTCAGACCCTCCATACTTGCTCCGGACACTGCAAGAGGGCTGTACAAGCAATGATCACACGCACGGCACAGCGGACACACCAGCAACCGCGGTGTTGGCAGTCGAATGGCGCTAGCTGCGCAGCATTTGTGCACCGCCGCCGTCAGTGTCAGCCAGTTTGCCGTGGCATACGGAGTTCCATCGCAGTCTCTAACACTGGTAGCATGCCGCGACAGCGTGGACGTGAACCGTATGTGCAGTTGACGGACTTTGAGCGAGGGCGTATAGTGGGCATGCGGGAGGCCGGGTGGACGTACCGCCGAATTGCTCAACACGTGGGGCGTGAGGTCTCCACAGAACATCGATGTTGTCGCCAGTGGTCGGCGGAAGGTGCACGTGCCCGTCGACCTGGGACCGGACCGCAGCGACGCACGGATGCACGCCAAGACAGTAGGATCCTACGCAGTGCCGTAGGGGACCGCACCGCCACTTCCCAGCAAATTAGGGACACTGTTGCTCCTGGGGTATCGGCGAGGACCATTCGCAACCGTCTCCATGAAGCTGGGCTACGGTCCCGCACACCGTTAGGCCGTCTTCCGCTCACGCCCCAACATCGTGCAGCCCGCCTCCAGTGGTGTCGCGACAGGCGTGAATGGAGGGACGAATGGAGACGTGTCGTCTTCAGCGATGAGAGCCGCTTCTGCCTTGGTGCCAATGATGGTCGTATGCGTGTTTGGCGCCGTGCAGGTGAGCGCCACAATCAGGACTGCATACGACCGAGGCACACAGGGCCAACACCCGGCATCATGGTGTGGGGAGCGATCTCCTACACTGGCCGTACACCACTGGTGATCGTCGAGGGGACACTGAATAGTGCACGGTACATCCAAACCGTCATCGAACCCATCGTTCTACCATTCCTAGACCGGCAAGGGAACTTGCTGTTCCAACAGGACAATGCACGTCCGCATGTATCCCGTGCCACCCAACGTGCTCTAGAAGGTGTACGTCAACTACTCTGGCCAGCAAGATCTCCGGATCTGTCCCCCATTGAGCATGTTTGGGACTGGATGAAGCGTCGTCTCACGCGGTCTGCACGTCCAGCACGAACGCTGGTCCAACTGAGGCGCCAGGTGGAAATGGCATGGCAAGCCGTTCCACAGGACTACATCCAGCATCTCTACGATCGTCTCCATGGGAGAATAGCAGCCTGCATTGCTGCGAAAGGTGGATATACACTGTACTAGTGCCGACATTGTGCATGCTCTGTTGCCTGTGTCTATGTGCCTGTGGTTCTGTCAGTGTGATCATGTGATGTATCTGACCCCAGGAATGTGTCAATAAAGTTTCCCCTTCCTGGGACAATGAATTCACGGTGTTCTTATTTCAATTTCCAGGAGTGTATTTGTAATTCTGGGCGAAATATAGGAATGAACATTCCAGCAATTTGGTATCTGTACAGTAACTAATAATCATTGAATGGCTTCAAGTGCGTACGGCATGCCTGTTATATCTTGTGATCCCTCTTCTTCGCCCAGTAGAACTCGTTAGCTGGGCTATTACCGGTTTTAAACGGTGTTTTGCGTCTCCTATTGGTGCCTAATTTTTTGTGAGATGCGGTTATCTTAAACTTTTTCCATTATCATTAGAAAGGCATTCGCGTAGCTTATTATAATATTTTTATAGAACGTGTCAATAAATTGCTCTAGTGAATATTTTCCAATAGAACGACGTCGGAGTTTAGCGCTTAACGATAACCTTCGGTAAACAAGCTGAAATCAAGCAGGAGACCAAAGGTCGGCTTGAAATACGAGAGCACGCTCTAGCGGGCAGTTCTTCAGCAGACGGCTTAGCCCGCCGGAATCGTTCCTGCCCAACCAGCTTAACGACCTTCAAAGCTGATTAACGACTGCCCACGTGGCCATTATTAATACGGGCGGTTGGCGGCGGGGGGTGTAAGCACCGCTGCGTCTCGCTATGTTTTAAATATGATTCGCGAGTAAATCCTCCGCCATTGCTTCCTGCGTTCCGGGTGCAACGCTCTGAACACGAGGGCTTAAGCCGCCTTTTTGCTCACCACCCCACCCAGCTTCCTCTCCAGGAGATCCTCTCAAAATAACGTCAGTGAGCAAAGGGCGCAAGAGCTTAAAGTTTTATTTCTGTATACAACAATAATAGGACTGTGCTCTTGCGTTTCTGTAAAGTATGACATCCAATTTTCACTGGCTAATTGTGAGAATTATTTGTCTCTTTCTGCTGTGTGGTTTAGTGTATTCGGAGATGAATGTCGGATTATAAATCGAAAGGGAATGGGTTCAATCCAGTTTGGTACATGTGTCTTTATTGTGTGGTAACATGAATTTCTCCTCAAATACACTCCTGGAAATTGAAATAAGAACACCGTGAATTCATTGTCCCAGGAAGGGGAAACTTTATTGACACATTCCTGGGGTCAGATACATCACATGATCACACTGACAGAACCACAGGCACATAGACACAGGCAACAGAGCATGCACAATGTCGGCACTAGCACAGTGTATATCCACCTCTCGCAGCAATGCAGGCTGCTATTCTCCCATGGAGACGATCGTAGAGATGCTGGATGTAGTCCTGTGGAACGGCTTGCCATGCCATTTCCACCTGGCGCCTCAGTTGGACCAGCGTTCGTGCTGGACGTGCAGACCGCGTGAGACGACGCTTCATCCAGTCCCAAACATGCTCAATGGGGGACAGATCCGGAGATCTTGCTGGCCAGGGTAGTTGACTTACACCTTCTAGAGCACGTTGGGTGGCACGGGATACATGCGGACGTGCATTGTCCTGTTGGAACGGCAAGTTCCCTTGCCGGTCTAGGAATGGTAGAACGATGGGTTCGATGACGGTTTAGATGTACCGTGCACTATTCAGTGTCCCCTCGACGATCACCAGTGGTGTACGGCCAGTGTAGGAGATCGCTCCCCATACCATGATGTCGGGTGTTGGCCCTGTGTGCCTCGGTCGTATGCAGTCCTGATTGTGGCGCTCACCTGCACGGCGCCAAACACACATACGACCATCATTGGCACCAAGGCAGAAGCGACTCTCATCGCTGAAGACGACACGTCTCCATTCGTCCCTCCATTCACGCCTGTCGCGAGACCACTGGAGGCGGGCTGCACGATGTTGGGGCGTGAGCGGAAGACGGCCTAACGGTGTGCGGGACCGTAGCCCAGCTTCATGGAGACGGTTGCGAATGGTCCTCGCCGATACTCCAGGAGCAACAGTGTCCCTAATTTGCTGGGAAGTGGCGGTGCGGTCCCCTACGGCACTGCGTAGGATCCTACGGTCTTGGCGTGCATCCGTGCGTCGCTGCGGTCCGGTCCCAGGTCGACGGGCACGTGCACCTTCCGCCGACCACTGGCGACAACATCGATGTACTGTGGAGACCTCACGACCCACGTGTTGAGCAATTCGGCGGTACGTCCACCCGGCCTCCCGCATGCCCACTATACGCCCTCGCTCAAAGTCCGTCAACTGCACATACGGTTCACGTCCACGCTGTCGCGGCATGCTACCAGTGTTAAAGACTGCGATGGAGCTCCGTATGCCACGGCAAACTGGCTGACACTGACGGCGGCGGTGCACAAATGCTGCGCAGCTAGCGCCATTCGACGGGCAACACCGCGGTTCCTGGTGTGTCCGCTGTGCCGTGCGTGTGATCATTGCTTGTACAGCCCTCTCGCAGTGTCCGGAGCAAGTATGGTGGGTCTGACACACCGGTGTCAATGTGTTCTTTTTTCCATTTCCAGGAGTGTAGTTCTCTGTATACGAGACACATCTAGTTACGCCATGAGTCGGATGACTGCAGAAAATCTTTCATGTTCTTCTTTATTATTTCGGAAGGAGAATTTCAGGTGTTCGTCCATAGCCGATAAAGCATTCTTTTAGAAACAACAGTCCTACACTATAGTTTTTTAATATATTTGTCTGGTTTTACACGCTGAAATCGTCCATGAAATAGATGCAGTTGTCCAGAAGAAAATAGATTTTAAGTGAGATTTAATTCTTTTTATTACCTCTCAGACATTTTAGGGTATTGGTGTTGGTGCATACTGAACTCCTTCTCTGGCACTGGCAGTTTTAATAGTGGATAATAAAGGTTTTATTTTAGAGTTGTAGGTATGGATGTTACTATTATTTTAAAATTCTGATGATTATTTGTGACCACTTTCATTAGCGAATATGTGCACTGTGAAAATACGCAACTTCTTGAAGAGATAACTACATGACAACGGCGGATGAACAACGCATATTGTTCTTACTGTTCGCTTTTGTATAATCAATACTTTCTTTCTATGTGATGAGTTACACCACAAAATTATTCCATAAGGCGTTAGTGTGTGGATATACCCTAAATATGTCAGGAAGTTGATTCATTTGTTTCCAAGACAAGTATACGAAGTGCAAAAGTAAGATGAACTTAATACTTATGAGCTCAGTAATATGCTTCTTCCAGTTCAAGTTTTCATCAACATATACACCCAAAAACTTGGAGCATTGTACCCAATTTTCTGACTCCTGTTCATATGCTTCATCAATTGTTGATTTGACTCTACTTGTTGAACAGAAATGAATGTAGTGTCTTTCCTCTAAATATAAGGATAATCCATTTTCAGAGAACCACTAAGTAATACTTTGCAAAACATCATTAACATCATTAACACTAGAGTCGACCGCAAAAAGTACCAACTCTGACTGCTGGATGTTAAGTAGAACGTCATTCACTTTTATAAGCAACAAGAATGAACCCAAAATTTAAGCCTGCACGAGTCGCTTGCTGGCTTTCTCTCATTCATTCAAATTTTCTCATTCCAACACTGAATTATTGAGCACAGTCTTTTGCATTCTGCTTGTTAAGTGTAATTCAACTCAACTGTGGGCAAAGCCATCAGTGCCATGAAATTAAAGTTTTTCTAATAGTATTATTTGATCTACACAAACAAACTCCTTGGTAAGCTCAGAAAAATACCAGGTGGCGGTATTTTATTTTTGTTACATAACAATAACATACGAATAGTTCAGCTGAAAACTCGTTCTCAAGCGCTCATTATTGTAATGACCCATTGTCAACTTGATGTCGGTGACTATACCAGGTTCCAGCACAACAGTTTTGCTGAGTTACACTGTCAGTATGGGGCTATCACAACAGAGCAGTGCATCGAACGCGGACGAGTTATTGGCTGTCACCTGTGTAGCAGATCCGTCATCGGCATCTGAAAACTTGTAAAGCAAAAGTCGACGGTGAGACCTTAATTTTTCATGGCGAATTGAATGTTCAAATAGCGTACGGATTTGCTGCCGGATGACGTCGTCGACCACCACCGATATTTCGACAGGAGCACACCCTGCCGTTCTGAAGTCACAAATGCAGTTAAGGCATTGGCAGTTTTAATAGTGGATAATAAAGGTTTTATTTTAGAGTTGTAGGTATGGATTTACCCCTAGGATTGTTTACCCCTAGGGGGAGGAAATTCGAAGATTAAGGCCCTGTTGGCGTCCGTAAAAGATGATCTTGGTTTGCATAAGGCTGGTGTCTATCGTATTCATTGCAGTTGTGGCATGTCATATATTGGTCAGACAATCAGAGCTGTGGAAGACGGCGTGTATTGAACATAAGCGTCACACACGCTTACAACAGCCGAGCAAATCCGCTGTTGCAGAACATTGCCTTGACATCGGTCCTCCTGTGGAGTACAACAACACAAAGATTCTGGCTTGCACGTCCAGCTATTGGGATAGCTCCTAAAAATCATCTGCGGCCTGCAAGCAAATCAAAGCGAAATGTATTGCTGTCAGCAGGTGTCCTTTTTCAACATGACAGTGCAAGGCCCCACACTGCCCGTTCAACAGTTGCAACAATCACAGAGCTGCATTTTGAGTGTCTTCCTCAACCACCATACTCACCAAACCTTGGCTCAAGTGATTTCCATATGTTTGGACCAGTCAAAGACGCAAAATGGGAGGAAAGAAGTTCCGTTCTGATGAAGAGGTACGCCACGCGGTGCATGAGTGGTTGCGCGGACTACCAAAAGAATTTTTTTCTATACGAATTTATGCACTTTGTAAGCGCTGGAGGACTTGAATTGAGCGTGGAGATGATTATGTTGAAAAGTGATACAGCTTTGTACCACTTCTGCACAATAAATAATATTTAAAAAATATTTAACGTTTTAATTTTATTCACCCTCGCATTAGTGGTAAAAAAACCGAAAACAGCATCAACTGTAAATTATTCGGGAGAAACCGTCTTTATTGACCTAATGTGGAATGATCACGAAAAACTAGTTGTATCACGAGTCTCATCAGGTTGAATTCGTTGGACGAATCCTACGGAAATTACACACATCCAAGAACAAAGTGGTTCACATAATAGTCTTTCAGCTGATTGTTCAGTATTTCTCGTCAGTCTGTGGTGCGTAACGGCTATGATTAATAGAACAGACCCAAAAAAGTGCAGCGCTTTTCGTCATGGGTTAGCGCAGTAATCGCGTGCGCTTCCTGGTATTTTTATGAAAAGCAGTGGCGAAATCACAAAAGATGCATTAGCGTCACGAAGTGAATTGCTGTTAAAATTCCGCGAACATACGTTCCAAGAAGAGCATGGCAATATACTGCTCTTCCAAGGAACAGCTTGCAAAATGACAGCGTCGGAAGAGAGAGGAAAGTTAGAGTTTATACGGAGACTGCCAACAGTCGTACAGTCGTTCTCTCGCGGACTGTTCACGCCTGGTAGAAAAAAAAGGGGGAGGAGGAAGGTTTCTCGTAAAACTTTTTCCGCTGCTGCTGCTGATGCAACTGAGAATGGGAGAAGGACTCTTTTGGTTCCTTAGTTCGATATTAACAAACGTGGCTTTCCCAGTTTTTTAAAGAACGATACTGCAATGTGCAAAACAGCTTCCAACGCCTCATTACAACTGAGTTAATATGTTAAATATTTGACTTTAAGTATGTAAACGAAAATAATGTTTAGAGAAGGTTTGGAATTGTTCTTAAAGTTGTTTTGGAAGCCTGTAAGTGCTCTCATTAGCAAAGGCTGAACTGCACAATGATATTATATTGCCTGTACCGGGTAGTTATTATTAAACTTTCCTTAATTAACACGTTATAACACGGAAACGTTTTTACCATAGGAGTACCAAACTTAGTGGAATTACTGTCAATGGCATGGGGAAGAGAAATAATGCAGAATATCAGTCCAATTGAAACACTTCGAAGGTGCTGCTACGTTACATCATACTATTAGACACCGATACCATTACTGCTACAATAGGGGTTCAATATGACGCCCAGCGGTGTCCAGAAGAGTCTGAAAGCGCAGGATTGCATTCTGCACAGCAGAACCAAGAAATTCTTGATATGCTGCGCTTCAGATCAGCCCATGCATGAACGTTCGCCTGGTAAACTCTGTTCTTCAGGTAAACCAACAAAGATAAATCACAGGCAATGACATCATATGATCGTGCCGGCCAAGCATTTGGAAACGCTCTGCTGATGGGTATGGTATGCCGTGCTGGCGAAGCATATCGTAATAACGCTGGCCAGTCAACTGAATGTCTTTGTTCCTAGAGCGCCAACCTGTTCAGAAAGAATGGGCCACTGATGAACGTAGCCGTGAAGCCACACAATACGGTGGTGACACGTTCTCCATACAGAGGAACTTCATGCACAGTGACTGGAGGTAAAGATCTCCACACTCGACAATTCTGTATGTTAACCTCACCCATCAGAGAAAAATGAGCTTCACCTGTCCATAGGATGGTTCGGGACCAGCCCTCGTCAACTTCAATCCTTGGCAGAAAGTGGAGAGCGAACTCAACACATCGTTGTGCATTCTGTGGTGCAAGCTGCTGTACGATCTGCTGATAATTCGATCGTTCCCAAATGTATTTCCGAGAAGCAGGTGAATTTCACGAGCGATGAGCGGTGGTGCTCCATCTTGCATGAAAACTATTGATTCCTGTGCGTCGCACTCCTGTAGGGCGGGTATGACATGCTGGCAAAGCATATCGCAGTAACGCTGCCCAGTCACACTGCACGTCTTTGGTCCTTGAGCGCCAATCTGTTCAAAAAAGAATGGGCCAATGATGAACGTAGCCGTGAAGCCACACCATATAGTGACAAGTTCACCATACAGAGGAACTTCATGCACAGGGACTATAGGTGAAAATCCACACACTCGGCAATTCTGTGTCTTCACCTCACCCGTTAGAGAGAAATGAGCTTCGTCTTTTCATAGCGTGGTCCAGAGTCAGTCCTTGTCAACTTTAATCCTTGCGAGAAAGTGGAGAGCGAGGTCAACACGTCGTTGTGGTCCTGTGTTGCAAGCTGCTATACGATATGGATCTTGTGCGGATACCATTTGAGTATGGACCACGGGATGTTCAAGTGCCGTGACACAGCACGCGCACTGCCTCACGATCGGGAATTGCGCGCAGCGTTGTCAGCCATAGCTATAACGATTTCATCAACCACCTGTGGTGCAACCGGTCGTCGGCCTCTTCGCGGAGCGACACCCAATTCTCCAGTTGATTCGAACTTCTTCATCATGTTCCGCGCAGTAGCTGGAGAAAGAGGACGCTTCCGTAATCCTCTCAGCCAGTGATATTCTCGAACTGCAGCTGCAACATTACTGTTGTTTTGATAACAGAGCTTCACCAATAATGCCCCGCTCCTTACGTCCAAACTCATGTTGACACCTCACCAAGGGCACTGCGACTGGTCAGGTGTGTGAGGCTATGAATCACGATGACTGATTACGGCGTCTGGTGGCCGTAGTTGGAACTAGACTGTGGCGCTACGACACAAGGAAATCATACTCTGGAAATTAATGCTTCCAAGTTTGGTATTCGTACGGTAATTAGTTTCCGTGTTCTGACGCTTTAAATTGGGAAAATTTAATCATAACCACCTGGTACATCCAGTGGTGTGTGTGCGTAACGCTTTCTGCAAAATGTGTTGCGAGTAGAGTTAGTAGTAAAGAAGTAATACATTAAACGTCTTACCTGGTGCTGACGCTTTACTTCTTGGACAAGAAAAATATGTTTTCCTTCCAGTATTTTGTAGGGGGTGACAAGAGAAAAAGTTTTGTGTAAGCTTGAAATCATGTGTAAATATGGTTGCAAGTCACTAAATGCTCTCATTCTCAAATACTGCAAACATATATTCTGGATACGTATGAAGAGTGAGTTACATTGAATTAAGACATAAACACAGCTTATAACGAATTCGGAAGACCCGCGTAAAAGAGGTAGGACCCAAGGGTACGATCTTATGGGTGCTACATATCACTGTGTGTATGGTGATACCACTTATATCGGGGGTAATATCAAGCATGCTTGTCTCTTTTCGAGAAATACAAAAAATGAGATCCATTAAGTCTCTACACAAGTAGTGAAGACCATTATAAATAATATTTACAAGCCACCAAATGTGCCGTGGCCACTGGATGTTCTGCCAGTTTCTGCCCACCCATCGATTCAGGCTGGATATTTTAATAATCACCACGGTTACTGGAACTATGCACGTAACAATGGTTGTAGTATTACACTCAACGACTGGGCTGAAAATTAAAATCTATACCTGGTTTATGATCCCAAGGATTTGGGAACTTTCAGATCCGCCACTTAGCGAAGAGAATACAACCTGGATCTCTCTTTTGTGTCCCGGCACTGCAGAGGGCACCCAGCGCTTATATCCAGAGAAGTCATACCCAATTCCCACACAGCCAGCACAGGCCAGTAGCCCTCGATATGTGGTCTCTCTACGAATAGTGGGATCTGTACCGCGACCCCCAAGGAATTTCCACAGAGCTGATTGGCAGAGTTTTGCTGGCCACTTGGATAAGTGTATCTGTTTCATTCCACCAGAACGTAAAAACTGCCCTCCATTCGCCAAGGATGTTCTTACTGCTGCTAAGAAATTTATCCCTCGTGGAAAAAGAAAGGAATATACACCAGGTTGGAACGAACATTGTGAACAACTTTATGAACATTATAGCGAAACAGGAGACAGCGATATTGCAGATGACTTCCTCCAAAGTCTTGACGGTGCTAGAAAAGTACGATGGTGTGAGATGGTAGAAAACATAAACTTCAGACATTCAAGTAGAAAAGCATGGAGTCTCCTGCGTAAGTTTGGCGGAGCCTCCAATAAACCCGGGCGAATCCTGGTATTTCAGGTTTCCAAATCGCTAACCACATAGTTGAAACATCTAGATCACCCCATAACAAACGGCATACTTCCAAAATAAAACGAGAACTCACCTCTCTAAAAGCTCTGTGCACAGACGAATCCAATTTCTCTTCACCATTTACACTGACTAAATTGGATAACGCCTTGAAACAAAGTACACGTGATAAATCACGTGGTTTGAATAATATACACCCGAAATTTCTGATAAGTATGGGTGATGGTAGAAAAAAAAAGGTTGATCCGCTTCTTCTCCATCATTAAGATGGTAGATCACTGCCCAACGAGCTAGAGAGAACAAAAATAGTGGCAATTTTGAAATCAGGCAAACCAGCTGACCACCCTCAAAGTTTCTGGCCAGTTTCCCTTTTGAGATGTACGTATAAACTCTTGGAGAGGCTCATCTATAATAGAATTAGCTACTTCATTCTGGAACATACCCCAGCTGAGCAAGCGGGTTTCAGGCCACAGAGAAATAGCTGCGACCAGGTACTGGCCCCAACAACTTTCGTAGATGCTGGTTTCCAAGAAAACCTGAAAACATCTGTCGCGTTCTTAGAGCTAACAGCGGCGTATGACACAGACTGAAGAGAAGGGATGATACACACATTACTCAAAACAATCCGATGCCGAAAAACTGTAACTCTCATCATCAACACCATGATAAACGATATATACACTCCTGGAAATTGAAATAAGAACACCGTGAATTCATTGTCCCAGGAAGGGGAAACTTTATTGACACATTCCTGGAGTCAGATACATCACATGATCACACTGACAGAACCACAGGCACATAGACACAGGCAACAGAGCATGCACAATGTCGGCACTAGTACAGTGTATATCCACCTTTCGCAGCAATGCAGGCTGCTATTCTCCCATGGAGACGATCGTAGAGTTGCTGGATGCAGTCCTGTGGAACGGCTTGCCATGCCATTTCCACCTGGCGCCTCAGTTGGACCAGCGTTCGTGCTGGACGTGCAGACCGCGTGAGACGACGCTTCATCCAGTCCCAAACATGCTCAATGGGGGACAGATCCGGAGATCTTGCTGGCCAGGGTAGTTGACTTACACCTTCTAGAGCACGTTGGGTGGCACGGGATACATGCGGACGTGCATTGTCCTGTTAGAACAGCAAGTTCCCTTGCCGGTCTAGGAATGGTAGAACGATGGGTTCGATGACGGTTTAGATGTACCGTGCACTATTCAGTGTCCCCTCGACGATCACCAGTGGTGTACGGCCAGTGTAGGAGATCGCTCCCCACACCATGATGCCGGGTGTTGGCCCTGTGTGCCTCGGTCGTATGCAGTCCTGATTGTGGCGCTCACCTGCACGGCGCCAAACACGCTTACGACCATCATTGGCACCAAGGCAGAAGCGACTCTCATCGCTGAAGACGACACGTCTCCATTCGTCCCTCCATTCACGCCTGTCGCGACACCACTGGAGGCGGGCTGCACGATGTTGGGGCGTGAGCGGAAGACGGCCTAACGGTGTGCGGGACCGTAGCCCAGCTTCATGGAGACGGTTGCGAATGGTCCTCGCCGATACCCCAGGAGCAACAGTGTCCCTAATTTGCTGGGAAGTGGCGGTGCGGTCCCCTACGGCACTGCGTAGTATCCTACTGTCTTGGCGTGCATCCGTGCGTCGCTGCGGTCCGGTCCCAGGTCGACGGGCACGTGCACCTTCCGCCGACCACTGGCGACAACATCGATGTACTGTGGAGACCTCACGACCCACGTGTTGAGCAATTCGGCGGTACGTCCACCCGGCCTCCCGCATGCCCGCTATACGCCCTCGCTCAAAGTCCGTCAACTGCACATACGGTTCACGTCCACGCTGTCGCGGCATGCTACCAGTGTTAAAGACTGCGATGGAGCTCCGTATGCCACGGCAAACTGGCTGACACTGACGGCGGCGGTGCACAAATGCTGCGCAGCTAGCGCCATTCGACGGCCAACACCGCGGTTCCTGGTGTGTCCGCTGTGCCGTGCGTGTGATCATTGCTTGTACAGCCCTCTCGCAGTGTCCGGAGCAAGTATGGTGGGTCTGACACACCGGTGTCAATGTGTTCTTTTTTCCATTTCCAGGAATGTATTTCCGTTTTTACTTGGGAGAAAATGTGGGCAAGGAGAGGAAATTAAGTAATGGTCTACCATAGGGCTCCGACTTAGCCCCCCCGCCCCCCCCTATTATTCACCCTATATATCTCCGGTCTCCCTAATACCAGGTCAACAAAATTCTGCTACGCATACAATAACGCTGTTGCTTGTAGAACCATGGATGTTGGACGAGCGGAGACAGTTCTCACATAAGACCTAGCTGTTTGAGCGCCTATTTTAGAGAGTGGCCGGTTAAACCCAGTACAAGTAAAACTGAAATATGTACGGTCCATATGACAAACAAACAAGCTAACGCGAAACTCAGGGTGGAAACGCAAACACTCTTTGCCATAACAAGTACCCTAAGTGTCTTGGTGTCACCCTTGACCGCACGCTTTCATATAGAGAGCGTCTTCAAAATACTACTGCCAATATAAAAACTCGTAACAATATTATTCAATAGTGGGGTGGAAGGACATGGGAAGCTTCAGCGCACGTCATCTATCGCGCTGGTATTCTCAGTAGCCGAGTATTGTGCCCCAGTGTGGCTGAACAATTACCACACCATCTTCATCGACGTCCAGTTGAACCACACTATGCTGTTAATAACTGGGGCTATTCGAACAACACCGATTTATTGGCTTCCTCTGCTCAGCAACATCTGTGCACCCGCCAATCCGCAGAAGAAATGGCTTGCTTAGGAAATCAGGAAGACATACCAAGTCTACGACGAAATAGACTCCGTTAAAGACACCCACCATTACGGCTTGCAGAACAGCTAGATGCCAACAATACCGGGGTGAGATACCTGTGGGACCAGAGCTGACAACTTCTTGAAAATCCTGAAGAGCGTCAGTGGTTCCGAAAGTACTGATACTAGAATGAGATTTTCACTCTGCAGCGGAGTGTGCGCTAATATGAAACTTCCCGGCAGATTAAAACTGTGTGCCGGACCGAGACTCGAACTCGGGACCTTTGCCCTTCGCGGGCAAGTGCTCTACCATCTGAGCTACCCAAGCATGACTCAGGATTCTGGAAACATCCCCCAGGCTGTGGCTAAGCCATGTCTCCGCAATATCCTTTCTTTCAGGAGTGCTAGTTCTGCAAGGTTCGCAGGAGAACTTTTGTAAAGTTTGGAAGGTAGGAGACGAGATACTGGCAGAAGTAAAGCTGTGAGGACGGGGCGTGCGTTGTACTTGGGTAGCTCAGATGGTAGAACACTTGCCCTCGAAAGACAAAGGTCCCGAGTTCGAGTCTCGGTCCGGCACACAGTTTTAATCTGCCAGTAAGTTTCAGTATTGATACTGCTGGCACAGAACTCGACAGGAAACTACGAGTCAAATTGAACAGAGGTCTGACTGGACTCTCACTGGACTCTCTTTACGAATGAGGTGCCACGGTCTCCAGTTTGTGACTGTAGGGCTCCGAACCAGACAATCAAGTGCATTAGAGATGAATGTCCCTTACGTTCCTACCAGGGGAGTTGGAGCGATCTCATGAAATCTGATGATACGGCTCCCATATGTGTTAGGAACCTAGATATTAACATTCATTTAGTTTTACGTGTAGTTCTGTAATTTCATATTCCTGTTATATATAGTATTACTAATGTTATACACCAGTAATTTTAAACTGCATGTGATCTGTACGAATAAATAAATAAAAATGTCCCAGGCAGCGGATGTGTGTTCACACTGGCATGCAAAATTTAGGGACGAAAGTAGCTTTCGCATTAACTTTGGCAAATAAAATAGCTCGATGAAACTTGCAGAGTACATAGAAAGAACTGCTACAGTATTGTACGGAACGTAGCTGAAATCAAACGCCATGAGACGAACAGAAATGATATGTTTATTCGAAGACAAAAGGTCGCTCTGAAGTCAGCGCAGTTTATGATGTACTCCTGGATGTTACAAAAGGCGGGACGTTGTGCTTAATATGGTGTGTGTGACCACCACAACAGCAGTTCATGCCCAGCAACGTGCTCCCATGCTGACAACAAGGTTCGTAGGGCGTTGTTGTAGCAGGGCGTTCCATTCCTCCACTACGGCGGTTGACAAATGCTGGATAGCCTTGATGCATGTCTCCCCAACGCATCCCACAAGCACTCGATAGGATGTGAGTCGGGGGAACGTGCAGGCCAGTCCAGTCGCAGGATATCTTCTTGTTCCAAGAGCTCCTACCTGTGTATTTCGATACGGTCGCGCATTGTTATCCATGAAAATGACGTCAGGGCGTAATACACCCCTAAAAAGACGCATAGAGTCGCAATAACGTTGATCGGTGAGTGCCTCGTGTTCACAAAATTGGAAGACAGTACGTCCATGCGACATTATGCCTTACTACGTCATAACAGGTGGACCACCAAAACGATTTTGTTCGGCAGTCCTCCTGCGTCCATTATGTGGTCCCACCTATCACCGTATGAGGATACGTCCAGCATGTGGTGTTCATTTCACGTTGACTGTGAATATAAATTTCTCATAGTTTGAGGATTCTGAGTTCTACAGCGTGAGCAGGAAGAGAGATCTGGTTACATAGGGCCGGGATGACGATTGTGATAACGTCGCTTCTATCCGTCATCTATCACTTTCCTTAAATCAC
The DNA here is from genome assembly GCF_021461385.2 of Schistocerca piceifrons. Taxonomy (NCBI): domain Eukaryota; kingdom Metazoa; phylum Arthropoda; class Insecta; order Orthoptera; family Acrididae; genus Schistocerca; species Schistocerca piceifrons. Next base: position 959,547,170 of record NC_060138.1, read on the forward strand.
CGCTGACTGACACAGAACCACAACACAGGTTCAAGAAAATCATAGTGAATGACATTTTTTCTTCACGTAAAATATATTCAGAACGAGAGCAAATGCTTCTCCTCCCCTTCAATCTCCAACACATGTTTCCTGATGTGATACGCCTTGTACATTAAAATGGCTAAGTCAGTCAGATAAAAAGTGCACTCAACTCCTAAGCCATTCGCTTATGTAACATTACAAACATTTTCGATAGGTATATCACGGAGGAAACAAGAACAATATGTGTCGGTGCACTGAGGAATCATGGCCTTCGGTGCTTTGCTGCTTGAGCCAGACATTCGGTCCGTCCTGAAAGACGTTACATATTCTCTCCGTGAACAATAAAAAAGAAAAGTGCGATATCTATAGTCAGATGACCAACAAATTTTAATGTATAAAGCAACTTGTACAACGGCTTGAAGTTCTCGATTATAGGTCACCAACAATTTCGTGACTCTACAATGAGATACGATATTGGCAGCTGAAGTATCTTCCGCCATTCACTGTAAGGTGGATTGCGTTGTAGAATGAATTTTGGGGAACTGTAGAGCATCTACAGAGAACAGACGTCATAGACTTTCCGCAGAAGCTGTTTTTCTGGACAATAGGAACGTTTTTAGATTCTTACCCAGTTTTAGCGAAGAAAGGGCTTGTATAATGTCAGAGACGTGTTCATTGACAAGTGATCAATTTTTAAAAAAATGGATTCTAGCGAATGCACTAAGTTGGAAGGGATTCATTTGAAGAATTGCGTCATTCATTTAGCACCTTTTTTTCTTTTTCTTTCTTCGAATCTTTGTGCTGCACCATTCACTATATAGAACGCAACCACGAAAATCGATATAGAAAACTGCAGTTAAATCGATCGGCATACTTACATGCGGTCACAGAGTACGGAGAAGATTAATATCATTAGGTTTCAAAAAAATAGCAATTACTATATAGTGTAGGATGACGATACGCAGGGCAGTGGTAAGAAACATGGACTAAAAAAAAAATTATTCACTGCTTGGTTTTTACTGACGATTTTGTCACTCATACCTTCTTCATTAAAACTGATTTTTTATTTCCGTCTAACAGACGAGTGTTGAAATTATTTAAGAATAAATTATCGTTCAATTATGAAAATAATTCGAAGTGTACCGACGTCACGAAAATTTATTTTCCTATACAAACAAATATCAAATACCTTATAAAGAAAATGAATGAAAAATGAACAGTATCGAATTCAAATATTTAGGTTCACAGCTTTCAAAGATAACAGGGAATTGGTTCCATTGTTTTTATGAGAGGGGTGATAATCGGATACACGTAAATCCAAACCTCCTTAAAACGGAACAACCGGTACACAAAACAGTGTTTAATTAACAAATAGTTTGCTGTAAGCACGCTGTAATCACAATACTCCATTCTCTCCGGACCGAAACCTATTTAAAAGCCCGAAAGGGAGTACAACGCAATCGGTAACGAGGGAAAACTGATACTCATAAACGAAGCGAACAGCGTAACTCGGCACGTTTTAAGGTATTGAATATACGATACACCGTAAACACGGCAGTTGACGCGCCGCTGAAATAATGATTAATTTCCCGTGTCAATATTGGCGGGCGGTAATTGGATGTGGTGACCCGACGAGGGCGTGTGTGGAGTGGGCGTGGTCCGGATGCGCGCCTCAGCACACGTGCCGGAGAGGCCGTCCCTGCCCGCAGAGAAGCTCGCCGGAGAGCAGAGAGCACGAACTGGCCGGAATGCCGACACTCTGCAAATGCAAGGAGCGGTGGGGCACATGCGGTTGGGGGTGGGGGGGTGGGGGGGGCTCGCTGTTGGGGAGGTACACGGCACGTTAAATCCCTCAGGATGGTGCACGACACTGAGTAATTGTTAATCGCACAAAAAATTATCATCCGCATTTATTCTTTGTTTAACTTGGCAGAGTGAGACAAGACCCTCTCTTGCAACTAGACATTCATTCTACATATTTTGCTCTTGTTATACATTAATCTAATATAAAACACAACATATATTTATATGTGTTCATGAGAAGTACACCAGTAACGACAGATCACAGGCAGGTTGGTTCAAACTGTGGGCAATAAAGGACACGAGAGGAGGAGCAGTAGAGGAAGAGGAGTAGGAACGTTAATATACACGAGTAACATACGAGGGTTGTTTTTTAAGTAAGGGCCGTTCGCACATATAGTCGCGTAGTTCGCACGGACGCCGCAACAAGCCACCGCGCCACTTGCCGGCATCCTTCCCGTTCACACTGATGCAAGTTGCAGCACTGTAGCTGACGTGTACGCATCGCTGTGCTACTTTATAATGTTTACGATTATAGAATCGCCCGCCGCGTGTGAGATACGGTCAGTGGTACGTTTTTTGACCGCGAGAAGCCTATCAGCTGCAGAAATTCATCGTCAGTTAACAGAAGTTTATGGCTTGAATGCAATGACTGAAGGTAAAGTGCGTCAATGGGTTAGAGAGTTTAAAAATGGCCGTCAAAACGTCCATGACGAAGAACGCTCACGCCGGCCCTCTCTGATCACTGATGATTTGGTGGCTGCAGTCGAAACAAAGATTCGTGAGGACAGAAGATTCACAATTTCCACTCTTTCTTTGGAATTTCCACAAGTTTCAAGATCGGTTTTGTACAAAATTGGGCCTGAAAACCTAAACTTTAAGAAACTGTGTTCTCGGTGGGTACCCAGAATCCTCACAGAGGACCACAAAGGGAAGAGATTTGCCACTTCATTGGACTTTTTGATTCGTTACGAGGAAGAAGGGGATGACATGTTGAGTCAAATTGTCACTGGAAATGAAACATGGGTATCTCATATCACTCCCGAAAGCAAGCGACAATCGATGGATTGGCGACACACAACCTCACCCGTCACGGTCAAAGCCAAACAGACACTGTCGAAGCGCAAGATTATGGCAACTGTGTTCTGGGACCGGCGCGGTGTTTTGCTAGTGGACTTCATGCCACGAGGAACGACAATCAACTCAGATGCCTACTGTGCAACTCTAAAGAAGCTCCGCAGAGCAATTCAAAACAAAAGGCGCGGCATACTGACAAAAGGAGTTTTGCTCCCGCACGATAACGCTGGGCCTCACACCTCTCAAAAGACTCGGGATTTGATTGATTCTTTTCGCTGGGAAGTTTTGGACCATACTCCACACAGCACCGACCTTGCTCCTAGCGATTCTCACCTTTTCCGGTACCTGAAACACCATCTTGGCGGGCAGCGCTTCAATGACGACGATGAAGTGAAAGCGGCCGTGAAGTCTTGGCTGTCGGAGCAGGCGGCCGAATTCTTTGAAGAGGGAATTAAAAACTTAGTTGTACGGTATGACAAGTGCTTAAATAAACAAGGCAACTATGTAGAAAAATAGGTAAAAGTGTGTAGAATCAGAAAATAAAAGTTTTTTTTACAAAAGTATTTGTATCCTTTTTTAAAAATAAAAACGGCCCTTACTTAAAAAAAGACCCTCGTAGATAGCGCAGGAGCCGTGCGTGACTTATGTTCCTGCCATAATGCATTTTACACCCTGTTTTTAACGTACTTCCACCTCACTACGTGAATTTAAATTATTGAAGTCACTGAGTTTCTGCTTTGCCTGAGCGTGAGCGGCGCCAGCAGCGCGTATCAGTATATCACCTCTCGTAATATCTTTGTTCGACTGTTATTACTTCCCGGTCGTTCTCTGACGTAATCGAATTCGGGTCGCGAGTTCGGGCTGCCAGTCACTTGGAACCCGTCTGGAGCGCAGTCCGGACCTGCCTGTCGGGGAGTCGCAATGCGGCACTAGTGCAGTCGGTTTGGAGCAGCAGTGAGGTCTGCGTCGACATGGCTCGCCACGCATCACTTGAGCCGGGCCACGGTCTTGGTGGATCGTCGGTCGGTCGTCCTACCGGACGACGCGTTTTGGCTTGCCGATCGTTAGTGAGTCGGCTGTGTGTGTGTGTGTGTGTGTGTGTGTGTGTGTGTGTGTGAATAAGAGTGTGTGCATCGACTCCCGATTTGTCTTCATGCGTGCTTAGTTACTGTTGGGCTTCGTTCAGGTCTTCATGCAAGCGTTTGTCAGGTTGTATGTGTAATTGGCGTTACTTCCACTGACAACTATTTTAGATCTTGAAACTTCCTGGCAGATTAAAACTGTGTGCCCGACCGAGACTCGAACTCGGGACCTTTGCCTTTCGCGGGCAGGTGCTCTACCATCTGAGCTACCGAAGCACGACTCACTCCCGGTACTCACAGCTTTACTTCTGCCAGTATCTCGTCTCCTACCTTCCAAACTTTACAGAAGCTCTCCTGCGAACCTTTAGATCTTGTCGGCATTCTGAGGGTAGTCGGTCGGTTGGTGCGCACCAGGAAGAATATCTCCTAGCGGTGCAGTGGTCTGGGTCCACTGGCGGTCCGTGCGCAGTGTCAGAGCGTGTCTGGAGCTCTCCGATCGCTACGAGCTTCGTGGCTCACCGACCCAGGACGTAGAAGTTGAGTGGTGTGTTAAGTACCCAAACCACGTCCGATCATGTTGTGTCGTTCGTTTCGGTGGTTCGTTGTTGGGGAGCTTTCCTGTGAGCAACACCGAGTGTTTGTAGTGATGAAATTGAGCCGCTATGCGGTGGGATTAACTATATTTGTTCACAACAATTAAAGTGCACCAGCGAAATTTTCTGCCTTGTGGCCGTTAGTGTTCCGGTTACCTGCCCTGGCTACTAACGTAATTTCAGGCAGCGTCCTTTCCTCACCTGTTGTCGCTGTCCAACATGGTGTGTAGTTTTAATACGTATTTCATTGTGGATAATCATGACCGTAACAGTTTAGTCTTTCAGTTTTTATGTACCGATTGGTGGCTAGCAAGTCGTTTGGTCGGTTGGTCCGTGACTGTCTCTTGGTTGGGTTACCGACGGATCAAGTGTAGTTTGGCTCACCACCTGTCTCAGTCTCACCTAAGTGAATGTTAATGTTTTGAGGGCACGAGCAACCCCCTCCCCCCTGGAGGCGTGTAAGTGCCGTTGTCTATACTATCCTTCATGTGTGTTTAATGATCTGTTGGTAATCTATTATAGCCAATGCTTTAAAAGAAATTTTTTTTATTGGGTTTTAAGTAAATCAATTTATGTAAATCAACTGTGTGCCTTCAGCCGCTTAAGACCTTATTCTTAAACTTAGTTATTGTCGTTGAGTTGCTTTTTCAGTTAGTTTGCGTTACCCCATTGAAAACTTAAAGGTTAAGGTATTTTGAATTTTTGGAAAAACTACTGTGGTACTTCAGCCGCTTAAAGCCTTATTCTCAAAATTTCCCCTTAAGCGAAAACATTGCGGCCTTCTTCCTTAAAAGATTATGGTAATATATTTTAAAAATTTCAGCCGTTTGTATTGCATCTTGTATATGTTTGTTCTATCCACTTTTGCCTTGACGCTTTTGGCATATATATATATATATATATATATATATATATATATATATATACAGGGTGTTTCAAAAATGACCGGTATATTTGAAACGGCAATAAAAACTAAACGAGCAGCGATAGAAATACACCGTTTGTTGCAATATGCTTGGGACAACAGTACATTTTCAGGCAGACAAACTTTCGAAATTACAGTAGTTACAATTTTCAACAACAGATGGCGCTGCGGTCTGGGAAACTCTATAGTACGATATTTTCCACATATCCACCATGCGTAGCAATAATATGGCGTAGTCTCTGAATGAAATTACCCGAAACCTTTGACAACGTCTCTGGCGGAATGGCTTCACATGCAGATGAGATGTACTGCTTCAGCTGTTCGATTGTTTCTGGATTCTGGCGGTACACCTGGTCTTTCAAGTGTCCCCACAGAAAGAAGTCACAGGGGTTCATGTTTGGCGAATAGGGAGGCCAATCCACACCGCCTCCTGTATGTTTCGGATAGCCCAAAGCAATCACACGATCATCGAAATATTCATTCAGGAAATTAAAGACGTCGGCCGTGCGATGTGGCCGGGCACCATCTTGCATAAACCACGAGGTGTTCGCAGTGTCGTCTAAGGCAGTTTGTACCGCCACAAATTCACGAAGAATGTCCAGATAGCGTGATGCAGTAATCGTTTCGGATCTGAAAAATGGGCCAATGATTCCTTTGGAAGAAATGGCGGCCCAGACCAGTACTTTTTGAGGATGCAGGGACGATGGGACTGCAACATGGGGCTTTTCGGTTCCCCATATGCGCCAGTTCTGTTTATTGACGAAGCCGTCCAGGTAAAAATAAGCTTCGTCAGTAAACCAAATGCTGCCCACATGCATATCGCCGTCATCAATCCTGTGCACTATATCGTTAGCGAATGTCTCTCGTGCAGCAATGGTAGCGGCGCTGAGGGGTTGCCGCGTTTGAATTTTTTATGGATAGAGGTGTAAACTCTGGCGCATGAGACGATACGTGGATGTTGGCGTCATTTGGACCGCAGCTGCAACACGGCGAATGGAAAACCGAGGCCGCTGTTGGATCACCTGCTGCACTAGCTGCGCGTTGCCCTCTGTGGTTGCCATAGGCAGTCGCCCTACCTTTCCAGCACGTTCATCCGTCACGTTCCCAGTCCGTTGAAATTTTTCAAACAGATCCTTTATTGTATCGTTTTTCGGTTCTTTGGTTACATTAAACCTCCGTTGAAAACTTCGTCTTGTTGCAACAACACTGTGTTCTAGGCGGTGGAATTCCAACACCAGAAAAATCCTCTGTTCTAAGGAATAAACCATGTTGTCTACAGCACACTTGCACGTTGTGAACAGCACACGCTTACAGCAGAAAGACGACGTACAGAATGGCGCACCCACAGACTGCGTTGTCTTCTATATCTTTCACATCACTTGCAGCGCCATCTGTTGTTGAAAATTGTAACTACTGTAATTTCGAAAGTTTGTCCGCCTGAAAATGTACTGTTGTCCCAAGCATATTGCAATAAACGGTGTATTTCTATCGCTGCTCGTTTAGTATTTATTGCCGTTTCAAATATACCGGTCATTTGTGAAACACCCTGTATGCATTGGATGTTGAAACTCGTAGTTGTAAAGGTTCAGCCATGTGCCGTTTTGGTTTAAAGGTGTTATTTAATTACAGTTTTGAAGTGAAACTGACAGACACCTTATTTGGCCCTTTCCACACTCCTAATCACCTGTTCTGCCCAGTGGGTTTAGCGGGCGTCTCAGGGCAAAAGAAGGCGACGTGACTGGCTAAGAAAGGAAGAGAGGAGAAAGTGTAACTATGAGGAGATGGGCGCATTTATTTTACTGTTTGACAGAAGGAAACTGGCCATATACGTAATTTTTTTGGGAGGGGTGATGTTATGGGGTTTGAAGGATTCCCTTGCGGTACCAAACCTCAATAAAAGTTTTTCATTTTAGCCATGAGTCCGTAGAAAGTGGTGTAGGTGACGTATAGTGTAACTGGTCATGTCTGCCCACCCGAGACAGCAGTAGTTGAGTTAATAATCGTGTCCTGGATTATCTTAACGAACCGGCGCGTAGGATTTCCTCCCACCTGTTTTCTGTGAATCTCTCGTGGTTGTCCCTCCAAGCAGGTCTTGTAGCGCGCCAGATTCTCTAGTGGAAGCAACTAGGTGATCTGTGATTAGAAGTGGGCGTGCTGGTAGCTAATTTACTTGAAGTCCCGGGATGCAGTTACGATGCATTTATTACCGAACACCGTAAAACAGTTACAGTTAATGGTCTAAAACGATTCATCTCAAAAAATGTATGACATTCGAGGTCACGGTAGAACTGACTATCACAAGAGGAGAAACTCTGAGCACGTCCTGTCGCCGACGGGGAAGGTTGGCGCTCAGGTTAAATCTCTTACATACTTCGTAAAACTTCGTAGCTGTTCTTACATCTTCGTTACCTTCACAACACTCATTGGTCTAATGATTTAAATAGTTTACTGCGTAGTTGTATTGTAGTATTAAGGCTCAGAGACGTATGCTCCTGCTTGTATCTGATATGCCGAAAGTGGACTTTGATAACTAATATCTGATAAAGAAAATGTTGCATTTCGCACCGGATTGCCTGTGATTCTCCTATGCGTCTGTCGTCAAACAAGATCTTTTCTCAGGGTTGTACACCTCTCCCCACTCCAGTGACTCACTACTGCGCCATAAGGTTCATTCATCATCAGTGCCAGCTCCTCATTCGTTGTTATCGTACTGTGCAGCACTGCTTGAGGCAGCGAGTTAATGTGATAACTGCAGTGTCCCAGTAAAACGTAAAATTTAGAAAAAGAAATGTTGAAGAACTAAGCTGAAAAATTCTAATTAAATATAGGGGAGCAAATAAGAGTGTGGACTGATAACTACAAAACAGTTTTTTTGCAAACACAGCAACTTATATCGTCTGTTGCTATCAATGCAATTAGTAGATGTCCCTCATTTCGCTCTATTTTATTATAATTAATTTTATCAGAAAATACCCCCCCCCCCAATGAACCATGGACCTCGCCGTTGGTGGGGAGGCTTGAGTGCCTCAGCGATACAGATGGCCGTGCCGTAGGTGCAACCACAACGGAGGGGTATCTGTCGAGAGGCCAGACAAACGTGTGGTTCCTGAAGAGGGGCAGCAGCCTTTTCAGTAGTTGCAAGGGCAACAGTCTGGATGATTGACTGATCTGGCATCTTACACTAACCAAAAGGGCCTTGCTGTTGTGGTACTGCGAACGGCTGAAAGCAAGGGGAAACTACAGCCGTCATTTTTCCCGAGGGCATGCAGCTTTACAGTATGATTAAATGATGATGGCGTCCTCTTGGGTAAAATATTCCGGAGGTAAAATAGTCCCCCATTCGGATCTCCGGGCGGGGACTACTCAGGAGGACGTCGTTATCAGGAGAAAGAAAACTGATGTTCTACGGATCGGAGCGTGGAATGTCAGATCCCTTAATCAGGCAGGTAGGTTAGAAACTTTAAAAAGAGAATGGATAGGTTAAAGTTAGATATAGTTGGAATTAGTGAAGTTCGGTGGCAGGAGGAACAAGACTTTTGGTCAGGTGAATACAGGGTTATAAATACAAAATCACTTAGGGGTAATGCAGCAGTAGGTTTAATAATGAATAGGAAAATAGGAATGCGGGTAAGCTACTACAAACAGCAAAGTGAACTCATTATTGTGGCCAAGATAGACACGAAGCCCACGCCTACTACAGTAGTACAAGTTTATATGCCAACTAGCTTTGCAGATGATGAAGAAATTGATGAAATGTATGATGAGATAAAAGAAATTATTCAGGTAGCGAAGGGGGACGAAAATTTAATAGTCATGGGTGACTGGGATTCGACAGTAGGAAGAGAAGGAAACGTAGTAGGTGAATATGGATTGGGGCGCACCTGGTAGAATTTTGCACAGAGCATAACTTAATCCTAGCTAACACTTGGTTCAAGAATCATGAAAGAAGATTGTATACATGGAAAACCCTGGAGATATTAAAACGTTTCAGATAGATTATATAATGGTAAGACAGAGTTTTAGGAACCAGGTTTTAAATTGTAAGACATTTCCAGGGGCAGATGTGGTCTCTGACCACAATCTATTGGTTATGAACTGTAGATTAAAACTGAAGAAACAGCAAAAAGGTGGGAATTTAAGGACATGGGACCTGAATAAACTGACTAAGCCAGAGGTTGTACAGAGTTTCAGGGATAGCATACGGGAACAATGAACAGGAGTTGGGGAAAGAAATACAGTAGAAGAAGAAAGGGTAGCTCTGAGGGATGAATTAGTGAAGGCAACATAGGATCAAGTAGGTAAAAGGACGAGGGCTAGTAGAGACCCTTTGGTAATAGAAGAAATATTGAATTGATGAAAGGAGAAAATATAAAAATCCAGTAAATGAAGCAGGAAAAAAAGAATACAAACGTAATAAAAATGAGATCGACAGGTAGTGCAAAATGTCTAAGCAGGGATGGCTAGAGGACAAATATAAGGATGTAGAGGCTTATCTCACTAGGGGCAAGATAGATAGTACCTACAGGAAAATTAAAGATGCCTTTGGAGAAAAGAGAGCCACTTCTATGAATATCAAGAGCTCAGATGGAAACCCAGCTCTAAGCAAACAAGGGAAGGCAGAAAGGTGGAAGGAGTATATAGAGGGTCTCTACATGGGCGATGTACTTGAGGACAATATTATGGAAATGGAAGAGGATGTAGATGAAGATGAAATGGGAGATACGATATTGCGTGAAGAGTTTGACAGAGCACTGAAAGACCAGAGTCGAAACAAGGCCCCAGGACTAGACAGCATTCCATTAGAACTACTGACGACCTTGGGAGAGCCAGTCCTGACAAAACTCTACCATCTCGTGAGACAGGCGAAATACCGTCAGACTTAGAGAAGAATATAATAATTCCAATCCCAAAGAAGGCAGGTGTTGACAGATGCGAAAATTGCCGAACTATCAGTTTAATAAGTCACAGCTGCAAAATACTAACGCGAATTCTTTACAGACGAATGGAAAAATTGGTAGATACCGAACTCGGGGAAGATCAGTTTGGATTCCGCAGAAATGTTGGAACACGTGAGGCAATACTGACCTTACGGCTTATCTTAGAAGAAAGATTAAGGAACGGGAAACCTACGTTTCTAGCATTTGTAGACTTAGAGACAGCTTTTGACAATGTTGACTAGAATACTCTCGTTCAAATTCAAAAGGTGGCAGGGGTAAAATACAGGGAGCGAAAGGCTATTTACAATTTGTACACAAATCAGATGGCAGTTATAAGAGTCGAGGGGCCCGAAAGGGAAGCAGTGGTTGGGATGGGAGTGAGACAGGGTTGTAGCCTCTCCACGATGTTATTCAATCTGTATATTGAGTAAGCAGTAAATGAAACAAAAGAAAAATTCGGAGTAGGTATTAAAATCCATGGAGAAGAAATAAAAACTTTGAGGTTCGCCGATGACATTGTAATTCCGTCAGAGACAGCAAAGGACTTGGAAGAGCAGTTGAACGGAATGAACAGTGTCTTGGAAGGAGGATATAAGATGAACATCAACAAAAGCAAAACGAGGATAGTGGAAAGTAGTCGAATTAAGTCGGGTGATGCTGAGGGAATTAGATTAGAGAATGATACACTTAAAGTAGTAAAGGAGTTTTGCTATTTGCGGAGCAAAATAACTGATGATGGTCGAAGTAGAGAGGATATAAAATGTAGACTGGCAATGGCAAGGAAAATCGTTTCTGAAGAAGAGAAATTTGTTAACATGAAGTATAGATTTAAGTGTCAGGAAGTCGTTTCTGAAAGTATTTGTATGGAGTGTAGCCATGTATGGAAGTGAAACATGGACGATAAATAGTTTGGACAAGAAGAGAATAGAAGCTTTCGAAATGTCGTGCTACAGAAGAACGCTGATGATTAGATGGGTAGATCACAAAACTAATGAGGAGGTATTGAATAGGATTGGGGAGAAGAGAAGTTTGTGGCACAACCTGACTAGAAGAAGGGATCGGTTGATAGGACATGGCATCAAGGGATCACAAATTTGGCATTGGAGGGCAGCGTGGAGGGTAAAAATCGTAGAGGGAGACCAGGAGATGAATACACTAAGCAGATTCAGAAGGATGTAGGTTGCAATAAGTACTGTTGAGATAAAGAGGCTTGGACAGAATAGAGTAGCATGGAGAGCTACATTAAACCAGTCTCAGGACTGAAGACAACAACAACAACAATGATGATGTAAATGTCTCTCCGTACAGCCGGCCGCTGTGGCCGAGCGGTTCTAGGCGCTCAGACTGGAACCGCCCTGTTGCTACGGTCGCAGGTTCGAATCCTGCCTCGGGCATGGATGTGTGTGATGTCCTTAGGTTAGTTACGTTTAAGTAGTTCTAAGTCTAGGGACTGATGACGTCAGATGGTATTGAATAGAATCGGGAAGAAGAGAGGTAGCCAGCATACCTAAGAACATGCTTCGTTCTGCTGTGTAGAGTGCTATCCTGCAGACTCTTCTGATCACTGGAAATGGAAATGAGCGTTTGGCGTCATTGGCCGGGAGACCCCTTGTGGGGCAGGTCCGGCCGTCTTGGTGCAGGTCTTATTACATTCGACGCCACATTGGGCGACCTGCGCACCGGATGGGGATGAAATGATGATGAAGACAACACAAGCGGATAAAATCTCCGACCCAGCCGGGAATCGAACCCGGGTCCGTAGGACGGCAATCCGTCACGCTGACCACTCAGCTATCGGGGCGGGTTTCTGAACCCTGATGGGCGCCGTATTGAGCCCCTTCTGTGACATTAACAGCACATTAAAAGTGTTTCAGTTTAATAGATACTGCATAATTCCTCTCCCCCATGTCCTTGACATTAATGCTACCAAGTTTGGTACTCGTAAGATAATTAGTTTGCGTGTTATGAGGTGTTAAATAGAGAAAGTTTAATTATAACCACCCGGTAATTTCCACTGTCCTCGCTGAGACATCACCTCCATCCACGGTGTGCTTAAGCAAGACAGCTCCTTTGTACCATTCTGACACATTTCGACGTCGACCAGTCATTCTGGTCTGATTCTGCGTAACAGATTGGCACATAGAAGCCACCTGCATAAATTACGTCTACGATGGAGAGTGACACGTTCACCCTGTACAGCGCTCCAAACCAGACTGCTGCGTTAAAAGGGTGTATGGCTTTGTGTACGTATTGGAAGGAACGCTCAAACAATTTAAAATATATTGCCGCGTTGAAATGCTGGTAAATTCGTCTGTGAGTCCAATTTGCTGCGTTAGCTGTTTACTTTAGTCGTTCAGAGATTGGTACAACCGATTTCCTACTGTGCAGATAGATCCTCAGGTGTATTTAAGATCTAATGCCCCTCGTTTTTTAAATGGCTTAACGTGAGTTACATTTAGATAAAATACGACATTAGACCTTAAATACACCTGAGGATCTACCTGCATGGCACGAAACCGGTTGTACCAGTCTATGATCGACTACAGTAAAACATCTAACGCGGGAAATTCGACTCTCAATTAGTTTTAACGGCATTGCAATGCCTCAATCTATTTTGTTTGAGCGTTTCTTTCAGTATCTATAATTATTTTAGTTGCGGATGGCCTACTTATAGCAATGTATACAACGTTTTGTGTAGTTGGCACATGCGTATAAGACAGATTTACTGCTGGGCGATTGCCCCACGAAGTTTATTACTGATGTAATATTTTGACGCACAAGAGGAGAGACGGTTTCGTTCCGGCGCGGCAGCTGGAGAGGCGGCGACAGCAGGGCGTTGTCGCGGCCGGCTGGTGACGGAGAGCGCCGCTCGCAGCGACACGGCCTGCCGCTAAGGCCGGGCACGGCTGCTTGTTAATGCTCCAATATATTGCGCGGGCACGCCTTTGAGAGTCGCGGCAGTTTAATTTTCGCGCAGAACGGCTCGGGAATTCTCATATCCCGCGGCGGGCTGCGCGGTGAGAGAAGCCCATATTGCAGCCCAGACAGCCCGGCGCGTCGCTCCGTCGCGCCTCTTGTGAGTACACATGTCGCCCACCACGGGCAGACGCCGCGAGCCATCCGGCACCGCGGACCACGGCGTCCACCTTCATAAATGATGTTGGCAACAGTTACTTCCTAACATCATTGTGTAGTGTTCATGGGATCTTGGGACATCAGGGACTTGTAGCTCATCTACGTCTACATCTCTACTCTGCAAGATTGCTTACAGTGAGTGATGGAGTATATCTTCGGGTATATCTTTTCACAAAGCAGTTCCTCCAACCAGTGAAGGTATATTCGGAATAATTTTCGCTGCTGCGCTGTTGTCTAACAATAAACTCTCGCGTATACATAGTTGTAACGAGGCACTTGACCAACAGCCTCGGAACTGCAATTGGCTTTTGTGGAATCATACGTAATGGCTTGAGGAAAGTATATATCCAGGTACATAAATGCATATTTCAAAATTCCTTACTTCTGGAGGTAATATTTCTACTACCATTGAGATGGCGCCATGTTATCTGATTTAATAGGAGTAGAGTACATTTCTCTTCGTTGAAATATGAACATACGCTACTGATCATTAAAATTGCTACACCACGAAGATGACGTGCTACAGACGCGAAATTTAACCGACAGGAAGAAGATGCTGTGCTATGCAAATGATTAGCTTCTCAGAGCATTCACACAAGGTTGGCGCCGGTGGCGACACCTACAACGTGCTAACATGAGGAAAGTTTCCAACCCATTTCTCATACACAAACAGCAGTTGACTGGCGATGCCTGCTGAAACATTGTTGTGATGCCTCGTGTAAGGAGGAGAAATGCGTACGATCACGTTTCCGACTTTTATAAAGGTCGGATTGTAGCCTATCGCGATTGCGGTTTATCGTATCACGACATTGCTGCTCGCGTTGGTCGAGATCCAATGACTGTTACCAGAATATGGAATCGGTGGGTTCAGGAGGGTAATACGGAACGCCGTGCTCGATCCTGACGGCCTCGTATCACCAGCAGTCGAGATGACAGGCATCTTATCCTCAAGGCTGTAAAGGATCGTGCAGCCACGTCTCGATGCCTCAGTCAACATATTGGGACGTTTGCAAGACAACAACCATCTGCCTGAACAGTTCGACGACTTTTGCAGCACCATGAACTATCAGCTCGGAGACCAAGGCTGCGGTTACCCTTGACGCTGCACCACAGACAGGAGCGCCTGCGATGATGTACTCGACGACGAACCTGGGTGCACGAATGGCAAAATGTCATTTTGTTTCGGATCAATCCAGGTTCTGTTTACAGCAACATGATGGTGGCATCCGTGCTTGCGACATCGCGGTGAACGCACAGTGGAAGCGTGTATTCGTCATCGCCATACTGGCGTATCACCCGGCGTCATGGTATGGGGTGCCATTGGTTACACGTCTCGGCCACCTCTTGTTCGCATTGACGGCACTTTGAACGGTGGACGTTACATTTCAGATGTGTTACGACCCGTGGCTCTACCCTTCTTTCGATTCCTACACTTCAGCAGGATAATGCACGACCGCATGTTGCAGGTCCTGTACGGGCCTTTCTGGATTCAGAAAATGTTCGACTGCTGCCCTGGCCAGCACATTCTCCAGATCTCTCACCAATTGAGAACGTCTGGTAAATAGTGGCCTATCAACTGGCTCGTCACAATACGCCAGTCACTACTCTTGATGAACTGTGGTATCGTGTTGAAGCTGCATGGGCAGCTGTATCTGTACACGCCATCCAAGCTCTGTTTGACTCAATGCCCAGGCGTATCAAAGCCGTTATTACGGCCTCCAGAGGCGGTTGTTCTGGGTACTGATTTCTCAGGATCTACACATCCAAATTGCTTGAAAATGTAATCACATGTCAGTTCTAGTATAATATATTTGTCCAATGAATACCCGTTTATCATCTGCATTTCTCCTTGGTGTAGCAATTGTAATGGCCAGTAGTGTATGTCTCGTCTTTATTGCCCTCTGCTGAAATAATTATCTAGCGTTGATGGAATGACTTTCGATTCATTATTTTAGAAACCTTTGCAATCACAAATTAGTGCTGTATTATAAACCTTTTACGCTTATAGGCACACATCACGTCTCATTTTGGAACAAACCAGTATTTATTTATAGTCGTCTCTCTCTCTCTCTCTCTCTCTCTCTCTCTCTCTCTCTCTCTCTCTCTCACTCACTCACTCTCTCGAATTTTCGAATACGGTGGAGGACGTAATTTATCTTAGAATTTGTGCACTTGTGTGTAACATGGAAACAAATCAGACGAATGTAAGATACTCCTTCCAATTATTAGTACATTTCACTTACAGCATGTGTATTATCTGGAACCAGATGATCATCCACTCAGAGTACAGTTTTCGCAGTGTTACCTAAAACAGTGTCAAAGAAATCCTACATTTCCGTCCTAAGCGCTGTCTACAGATAATGCAGCATTCGTGTATGACCGGGTTTTCAATATCCACAACTCGCGTGTTTTCAGTGAGGTCAATCCGTATGCCACGTTTACTCGCGCTCATCAAATGCGATTCTGCGTGAATGTGTGCGCAGATATTGTTGGTGACTGTTTAATTGCGCCATACGTCCTACGTAGCACATTAAATGACAAGCATTATTACAAAACTTCCGGGCAGATTAAAACTGTGTGCTGGACCGACACTCGAACTCGGGACCTTTGCCTTTCGCGGGCAAATGCTCTACCGACTGAGCTACCCAAGCACGACTCACGCCCCGTCCTCACAGCCTTAATTCCGCCAGTACCTCGTCTCCTAACTTCCAAACTTCACAGAAGCTCTCCTGCGAACCTTGCAGAACTGCCAGGAAGTTTAATATCAGCGCACACTCCGCTGTAGAGTGAAAATTTCATTCTAGAAACTTCCCCCAGGCTGTGGCTGAGCCATGTCGCCGCAGTATCCTTTCTTCCAGGAGTGCTAGTTCTGCAAGGTTCACAGGAGAGCTTCTGTGAAGTTTGGAAGGTAGGAGACGAGGTACTGGCGGAATTAAGGCTGTGAGGACGGGGCGTGAGTCGTGCTTGGGTAGCTCAGTCGGTAGAGCACTTGCCCGCGAAAGGCAAAGGTCCCAAGCTCGGGTCTCAGTCCGGCACACAGTCTTAATCTGCCAGGAAGTTTCATATCAGCGCACACTCCGCTGTAGAGCGAAAATTTCATTCTAGAAACATCCCCCAGGCTGTGGCAAAGCCATGTCTCCGTAATATCCTTTCTTCCAGGAGTGCTAGTTCTGCAAGGTTCGCAGGAGAGCTTCTGTGAAGTTAGGAAGGTAGGAGACGGGGTACTGGCGGATTTAAGGCTGAGGACGGGGCGTGGGTCGTGATTGGGTAGCTCAGTCGGTAGAGCACTCGCCGGAGAAAGGCAAAGGTCCCGAGTTCGGGTCTCGGTCCGGCACACAGTTTTAATCTGCCAGGAAGTTTCATATCAGCGCACACTCCGCTGTAGAGTGAAAATCTCATTCTAGGCGTTATTACAATTTCCCCCATGACGATTAAAACCCGCGTCCGGCCATCCTGATTTAGGTTTCCCATGATTTCCGTAAATCGCTTCAGGCAAATGCCGGCATGGTTCCCTAATCCTATGAGACCTATGACCTCTCTGTTTGGCCCCCTCCTCCAAATGTACTAACCAACTCTTTCCTCCCCTTAGCATTGCCAGATTACTGATGTGCCACTCGCTACAAAACAGCGCATGTGACTCTAGCATGACTTGGCGCAAGCACATTCCTCAGTTATCGTGTGCGTCGTCGATTCCAGAATCGACAAATTCTAGAAAAGTTCTTTGACATTGATGGTCCTGTACCATGGCCTATTCGATTCCCTGTTTCGCCTCTCTGTACTTTCGTGTGTGGCAAGAGATCTGCTTTCTTGTTTACAGAACCCCTGTTGCATCGAAGAGAAGTGCGAGTAAATGTAGAATGTGGATTAAATTCACAATAACATGAAAGCTGTGGACGTTGAAGATCACGTCACCAGGTACGTTGGTTCAAAATGGTTCAAATGGCTCTGAGCACTATGGGACTTAACTTCTAAAGTCATAAGTCACCTAAAACTTAGAACTACTTAAAGCCAACTAACCTAAGGACATCACACACATCCAAGCCCGAGGCAGGATTCGAACCTGCGACCGTAGCAGTCGCGCGGTTCCTGACTGTAGCTCCTAGAACCACTCGGCCACCCGACCGGCCACCAGGAACGTTGCTTTATCTGTAAACAGCACAGCGGACGGAAATGTAGGACGCATTTGACGCTGTTCCAGTACGACTGCGGAAACTGTGCACTGAGTGGTTAGTCATCTGGCTCGATGTTACGCACACGCTGTAAGTGAATTGTATTAATAACTGCTCATGAAGGATGTTTCTTACATTTATTTGATTCGTCCCCATGTTATGCAAAATTGCACGAATGTTAAAGGAAATTACGCTCCCTAAATATATTTTATATATAATTACGCCCTCTAAATATATATTCTAGAAAAATGTTTGTTTTGGTGTCCCGTGATGTCTCTCAAAGTTTGTCAATTTAAATAATTTTTACTCTGTATACAGAACATGTTTCAGCAGCGCAGCAAATGACTCAGCTTTAAGCTTCCTGCTTTCCTAGAGTAAAAAATGGATGCGAACACGATGCACTGCATGTTGGGACGAAAGTATATATATATATTTTTAAGATCAGAAAGACAGGAGCATGATCTTGAGTGGAACTCAGCAATTTCTAGACGATCGCTACTTCTGCAGATGATTAAGGGACACATTTCGAAATAAGGCGACAATTTCAGACCCTCAGATTACCAGTCACAATTCTCAGTCTTAATTCAGTGGAAATTCTCCGAACAATGGACAGTCAGTTATTCAACTTTGAAACATTGTAATAAATATGACCAATAACGCAATGGTAACCAACGTATCATCAGTCTATCACGTGAGACTTACAATTTGAAACAATCAAATACCATTCTTCGATAGCAACCTTGCAATCGTTTGATAAAAACATAGGAATCCAAAAATATTGTGTTTTATTTTTTATGACTCAAGTAAAACGTTTTCCGAAAAAGAACTTCAGGAACTTGGCTTCGTTTACTTGCAGCGTGTTCTTTAAGCAGCGCACCAGGTGACTCGTCTTCCAGCTTTCTGCTCTCCTTAAATCATACCTACATGTGGACATGGTTCTTTGCGTAGCCATAAGGGAAAAAAATACTGAACTCCGCCCGAACAGACCATGAAGGCACAACGTCACCGACCAGCCGCCGTGTCATCCTCAGCCCACAGGCGTCACTGGATGCGGAAATGTGGGGGCATGTGGTCAGCACACCGATCTCCCGGTCGTATGTCAGTTTACGAGACCATAAGGAATCCTCGACAAAGAACCGTGGCAATGAGACTCAAAAATGCATCACAGTGCGTACTAAGCTCCATAAGAGGAACGCTGTAACAAGAGCTAAACACCTAGATCATGCGTGTATTTTCATACGTTTTCTTTTATTTGTGCCATTTCAGCCAGCCTTTGTCACATAGTGAATCACTCACGGGCATACACCCATGAGTCGCACTGACTGTAATCATATTACTTATATCACGATGTGCTCCCTTCATTGCCGTGAGATGTCATTGCAAAAGACAATTCAATATGGAACACATACATTGATGTCTCCAAATAACGTCACTAACTGAACGTTGCTCTCTGAATTTTATCCATTGCTCCCAAACAAAATACGGTACGCTAGTCAAGTCTCTGCCATAGATATTTAACGCTGCCAGCGCGTGGCCGGGCGGATCGCTTGTACATGTACAATCATAGTTGTAAACCGCAAGGCAGACTGCTCCGTAATTTGTTTCCGATCTCGTCCTTAATACTGAGGACTGGTTCTCTATGAAGCGTAACTACAAGCAATCAAGGAAATATATCGTTAATTGAAAAGTTATCCTGTAGCTAAACAAACAGGAATAGCAAATCTCTTTGTTTCTCCAAACAGGGAGACGTTGATTTAACAAATATTAAACATAGGTGCACAGAAAATGTACCAAACCGAGGTAGCAGTAAAGCGAGCAGACAGACGAAAGGAGCTAATATTACTTTATTCTTACGAAGAATTTAACGCTATCTCGAAGAATAGAAGTAATCGAATAATGAACTACGATCCTCTCTAAACTAAAGCCATTGTTGGGAAACAACAACAATAACGAACTAAAACCAATTCATGGCCTACGATTCTTTTTCTTTCAAATTCGCTTTCCTTCGCAAGAAAACTTGTGAGTAGCTTGTAAAATCTTCCGAAAATTTTTCATAGTGCAATGGTATACTCAGAAATAAAATGTGTTTCTGTCGTTTTGAGCAGTTTTACTCAAAGCGTTTAAAGTGATGGTTTGGAAAGAGTTAGTGCGTCTACGGCCCCTCAAGTCAGTCGTCATTTGGCAACGCGTTTCAGGGCCCTCCAGAGAGGACAGGTGGTGTAGTCTACTGCTTGTACTACAGTAACTCCGATGGCTGGCGTCCAAACTAAAATCGGCAGTGTGTTATGTCCCTGCAGAGAATCATTGAACCTGGACAGAAACTTCATTGTCGTTCTTCAATTCTGAATAGCACCAGCTTTTAGAACATCTTTTACCAAGCGCCTCATTAACAGATATGGTCACTTCTACAGCGTCCCTGGCACCGAGTACTCGGCAAGTTCTAACGTTCCCCCTCATTAGTACAAGAGTGTTCCATGGTTTCGGTAGCTCTTCTTATCGTCTCAATGTTGTAATGACAAAAATAAAATCATATCCGTGTGTTGTGAAAGTACTGGGATTGTATCCTGGATGATTTGTTTGGGCGATGAGCGCGTTTTTATTGCCTGTAGCATTCCAGATTCGTTAAGGACGATACAGAAAATCTAATTCTGCGGTGATAAATGGAGGAACGTTTGATCTCCGCTGTATGCCCGTCCCCACTCCGGGGGTAGGACTATGAAAACGTTTGCAATCGGAAATTGGCGGCCGTGCCAACCACCTTTGACTGTATTAATCTTGTAGCCAGCTATTGCCACTATTTTAGAATCTTAAGGGCGAACATATGGGAAAAGATACTTGAGAAAAGTAAATAACACTTTAGCAAATTACAATGAGGGAAAAAAATCCCAACACCCTAAATTAATTAATGTACAGTAATGAAATTTCGGAAATACATTTGTCTAGGTAACACATTTAAGTGATTAACATTGGAAGATCACCGGTTGATGTAAGCGCGCGAGAAGCCATTCCAAACATAAAATGTTTGTACATTAATTACCGGTGTAACCGCCGGGTTGTTGGACGCAAACATGCAAACAAGCTTGCGTTGTATCGGAGAGGTGCCACGTGTCAGTTTGTGGGTTGATTCATTCGGGGGAGGGAACTAAATAGCGAGGTCATCGGTCAGTTTGTGGGACAGAGTTTCATGCCTGTTGCACTTGGTCAGTCAATACAGGGACAGTTTGTGCTGTTTGCGAGTGATGCTGGAGCATTTTGGGTTACAACAGTGGTATGTGTGTGAGCGTTCTCCAGTTGAAAAGCACACCTTGGAATTCTGCTCATGAATGGCAGCACACGAGAGTGACGTACAGTTTCGCAGTCAGGGTTCTTGGGAGAACGATGAGAGTGCTCCTGTTGTCATACGAAATCTTACCACAGGCCGCAACTCCAGGTGTGGGTCCAGTGTGTCTAGCACGCAAACAGGTTCGTTATAGGCCCTCAACTGGCCGCCTTCTAACCAAAACACGGCCATTACTGCACCGAGAGAGAATCAGCTCTCATCAGAAAACACGTCAGACCTTCAACTTGCCTTCCAATGAGCTCTCGCTTGACTCCACTGAGCAACGCGGAGTGGCCGCACGGTTAGAGGCGCCATGCACGGACTGCGCGGCCCCTCCCGCCGGAGGTTCGAGTCCTCCCTTGAGCATGGATGTGTATGTTGTTCTTAGCATAAGCTAGTTTAAGTTAGTTTGAATAGTGTGTAAGTCTAGGGATCGATGACCTCAGCAATTTGGTCGCTTAGGAATTCACACACATTTGAACATTTTTTGACACCACTGCAGTTGCAAGTGGCGGTGGTTTGGTGTCAGTGTAATTCACGGTGAAGGACGCCTTGCTCGGAGCTGTCCTTGACGTAAACTATTTGTAGCAGTTTGAGAGTCACTGTGGTGCCATCTGCTGCTCAAATTCTTCATACTCCGAACACGATGGTCTTCCCCGTCGGTAGTGCCACGTGGCCGTCCGGAAACAGGTCTTCTTGCTACTGTACATTCCCGTGTTCATCGCTGCCTGTAATCATACACAGTGGCTGCATTCCTGTCAAGTCTTTCTGCAGTATCACAGAAGGAACATCCAACTCCTCGTAGCCCTAATACACGATCTCTTTCGAACTCAATGAGGTGTTGATAATGGCATCTTTGTCACCTTAAAGGCATTTTTGATTAACATCAACTTACCACGTCCAATCTCAAAGGTAACTAGTGCTCACAACCGTTACAACCTGTATTTAAAGAAAACCTAATTTTCCTTCTGGTAATGGCGCTACTATCGCCACTCTTATTCGACTGGCGCTAAATCTGAAAGGACATAATCATACAGAAGTAGAAATAAACTTACTAACTTCGTTTATGTTGAAAGGGTCCTGTAGCCACCTTTCATTAGTCCGGTAGCCCATTTTCAGTAGCATTTCTCTTTCTTTTCCTTGTTTGTCTTTTCTCATAACTCTCATAGTGGTGTGATTGAATGAATGTGGTTGTGTGTCACGTTGCTAGACGGTGGCGTAGTCTACTGCAGAAAGTCTGCGATAGTCATACAAATTCAACAGCAGTTGTACAGAATAGCCAACTCTCGTAGTGGTCAAGTAGACAAAGAGGTTTGCGCTACTTGTGAGAAATCCACCTGCGTTATGTTGGTGGCGGAAATGGCATCTTTGGGTTTTCCGGGCCACGCGGAGCGTGGAAGAGGCTGGAGAAGAAAAAGGGACGCAGTCTGCCGCCGGTACGGGTAGCGTCCACATCTGTGCTCCAGTCGAAGAAGGGTGAGTTAGACTGCCCGCGTGGCGCGTTGTTACTTGGCGAGAGGTCAGCTGTTAGCTTTTGGTCTCGCTTTTCAACTCTGAAAGATTGTTTTGCCTTGTCGCAGCAAGGAATGCAAAACTGGCAGATTTTTCTTTTAGTAAATTTCTGTAGCAGACTTGGATCCGCCGGAAGAGCGCCACACAAAGTTGTCGATAAGAAGTGAGCACTAGCTTCTGTGTGAATGCTGTTTTCCTTCACCTGTGCCTGTATAAGCTTCTATTTTTCTAAATATTAATAGCTTTGTCTTCTAGTAAATTTTCATTGCTTTATGTATCTTTCGTGAGGAACCAACCACGCGGTTGCACATTAGAGCTTGTCGGTCTACCGTCATCACTAACTGTCCTATCTGATGTTTGTGTTAAAGAATGTTAACTGTTCATGATTGCGTGGTGTGATATTGTTGCAACTTGGCCTCGATAACTAGAAACATCGTCTCCACAAACCACTTGGGCGAGTGGGTGTACTGCGAAACGTGTACACTTTCACGAGTTGTTGCGATCAGTTATCAGGCAACAGCAGTTGCAAGAATGATTCACACCAATGATTTTAGGTGTAGATTATAACGGTGAATGTATCGATGCTTTTCTTTAATGTTTTAGGAATTAATGTTATGAGGAATTGTGTACATGCCTCACATCCATATCTTAGGAATAAATGATTTTACCCACAATTTTCTCTTGTGTGCCGAGGTTACGTTTTTGCTCCTCAGTCACTCACCTCACAGCTTTCCCGTTAGCACATCCAACGCGTTTCCTTACGCACAGGTCCAGTGATTAGTTTCCCCTTTTATTTTAAAACAAATGCTTTAGATTAAGTCTTATTTTCAGGTGTGTTGCTGGGAGCTGACATTATACACAGTGAACAGTGCACGGGCAATACTATTAATTACATCGCATCCGCTATAAGCGACATCACAACGTATGCATTTTTATGAGTTTTTGGTCTGTGATCAAATTAATTTATTTTTCGACTCGGCCAAACCTTTGATTAGTTGTATTGTTAGAGTCGGTGGAGACCCTAATCTTAACGTAATAACCCGTAGAAACAGGTTAGTTACAATGTCTCACAAATCCATCTTGGTATTGCGACTTTGTTTAACGTCAGTGTGTTATAACACTTCTTCAACAAACTTATGAGGTTTTCCGTTCTCGTGGCCGAAAACGCTAACAGGGAATGTATTTCTTTCCATTTGTGCCACTTTCAAACGTCATGATTAGCCTTGAAAGATCTTTATGCCTGTAGGGATGATAGTAGCACGTTTCCGGTGGTTGTACTGAGCTCTGTATATCGAATTTTCGAGTGGAAAGCGACGTACCCCACCTGGTAGCCGAGTGCAGCCAGCATCCGGTGTACAGACTTTATGACAGCCGTCCTGCAACTGCCCGGCTAAATGTCTCCTGATTTATGGGAACTTACTTTTCCGAATTAATTGTTAATCCGCCGGACTGCGGCAATTTAATTCTAGCTGTGAACAGGATTTATGTTTAAATTTGAAATACGATCAATATTTCACGACACCTCCCAAAACATTTAGTTTATTAAGCGTTAATGAAAAGTGCACCATTTATCTTGACTACACGGAAAGCTAAAATTATTAATCCGATCCATAATTAACCATAAAATGTATGGCTCGTAAAACTTTTAGAGCCGCGTTAGTCCAATTCCGACGAATACATAAAATTATTAAACGACTCGTGCTATCTGGGTCATCGCAGGCGGACCCCATAAAAATCGGGGAGCGGCGCAGCGTGGCGCGAGGCGGCAGGGCGTAATGCTGGCTGAGTTATCACCTGCCGTCGGCCGTCGCGTAATCCCTCCAAACAGCCAAGTTCCAGCACGTGGCCCACACCCGACGGGCCGCCGCGAGGTCGCTAGGTGTCCGCAGGGTTGCCTACACCGGAGGCGTCGGCTGTCGTCTTCGTCGACATCTACTGTACTGTCGTCACTGCGGTGAAGGGCACCTTCACCGCTCCGACACCACTGAATAATGAAGTGACAAAAGTAACAGGATAACCGTATGCACTTATGCAGATCGCTTTAGTACCGCGTACATAAGGTATGAAAGGGCAACCTTGATGATTCACGTGAAAACGTTTCCGACGTGATTATAGCCACACGACAGAAAACTAACAGACCCTGAACGCAGAATGGTAGTTGGAGCTAGACGAGTCGTTGGAGGATTCAAGATTCCGATATCCACAGTAACAGGAGGGTGCCAAGAATACCACATTTCATTCGTTAACTCTCACCACGGACAATGCAGTGTCTATCGGTATTCACTTATCGACCGATAGCAGTAGCGTTGAGCTAACACATGAGCAAAATTTCGTGAAATTATGTGAGAAATCAACGTGCGACGTGCGATGAATACCCGCTAGGAAAGCGTTGCATAATATGGCGTAAACGGGCTAAGGCAGCAGACTACCAATGCAAGTGCCTTTGCTAGTAGCATGATATCGCCTGCAGCGCCTTTCTTAGGCTCGTGACCATATTGATTGGACCATAGACGACTTGAAAACCATACGGATTTCAGCTGGTACGTGCTAGCTGATGCCAGCATTTGAGTGTGCTGCACACCCCAAGAAGCCATCGACCCAACTTGAAACGGTTAGTTCGCCTAATCGGAGACCATTTGCAGCCATTCGAGGACTTCATGCCCCTATACAACGATGGAATTTTTATGCGCCTTGTCACATGGTCACAATTGTTCGCGACTTGTTTGAAAACATTCTGGACAAAACGTGCCACCAACATCACTCGATACGAATACCATTGAACATTTATGGGACATAATCGAGAGGTCATTTCGTACACAAAATGTGCAGTGGCAACACTTTCGCAGTTATGGTGGGCCATAGAGGCAACATGGCTCAATATCTGTGTGGATGACTTCCTACGACTTGTGGAGGCCATGCCATGTCCAGTTGCTGCACTACCCCGACCGAAGGGAAGTCCCACGCGATATTAGGAGGGCCAGCCGCGGTGGCCGTGCGGTTCTAGGCACTACAGTGTGGAACCGCGTGAACGCTACGGTCGCAGGTTCGAATCCTGCCTCGGGCATGGATGTGTGTGATGTCCTTAGGTTAGTTAGGTTAAAGTAGTTCTAAGTTCTAGGGGACTGATAACCTCAGAAGTTATTTCCCATAGTGCTCAGAGCCATTTGAAGCCGATATTAGGAGGTATCCCATCAATTTTCTGAGCTCAAATTTCCGTATGAGAACAAAAATGGTTCAAATGGCTCTGAGCACTATGGGACTTAACTTCTGAGGTCATCAGTCCCCTAGAACTTAGAACTACTTAAACCTAACTAACCTAAGGACATCACACACATCCATGCCCGAGGCAGGATTCGAACCTGCGACCGTAGCGGTCGCGCAGCTCCAGGCTGTAGCGGCTAGAACCGCTCGGCCACTCCGTATGAGGACATTTCTGCAGTTTATATGCAAGGTATAGCGACTCCGATGCGGACATGTAGGCACCAGTATGTAGGAAGAAGATTAGTTGGGCATTCCTGTCTTTCCAACGTGCATCTGGTAAATGCGGAAACGGCAATTTCGGCGTTACCGAACGCGTCCGTGCAGGACTGAAGTGCTGTTTTTCTTTTCTTAGCTGCCACGACAAATACGGGTGGACATCCATCGGAGAATAAAGTCTGTGAATGGGGTAGCATGTCTGTCGAAAACCACGACAAGGAGTACTGCTGATTCATGATAACGAACATCTCCATGTCGTAAATTTCGTGATGCAGAAGTTACGCCAACCAAAGTCTGCGACATTCAAGAACCCACTCTATAGTCCTGATCTGTCTGCATGGGATTATCAAGCCTTCGTGAGATTAGCCGTGCGGTCTAAGGCGCTGCAGGCATGGACTGTGCGGCTGGTCCCGGAGGAGGTTCGAGCCCTCCCTCGGGCATGGGTGTGTGTGTTTGTCCTTAGGATAATTTAGGTTAAGTAATGTGTTAGCTTAGGGACTGATGACCTTAGTAGTTAAGTCCCATAAGATTTCACACACATTTGAACATTTTTTATCACTCCTTCGGTCCCTCACAGAAGGCCTCGAAGGGTCAACAATTCATGTCCGACGAGTATGTGCGGCAGGCGGTTACGAACTTCTTCATGCAGCATTACATGGTGTTTTACTAAACGGGTATCTTCAACGTAGTGCGTCGGTGCGATGATGGCCTCAATACTCATGGAAATTTCACCTGATTGGCATACTGGTTGTGGAATGTACGGCGTTCGAGCGGAAACTTTTTGAATGTCCCTGATATTTCAAGTTGCCAGTGAACAGAACGGGAACGAGGGAACAGGAATTATCCTCTGCCTCATATTGTAATGTCGCTTTGAGAATAAAGGTGTGTTTGCGAAGAGACACGCTCTCCTTCTAACTACAGAATATAAATATCTATGGAGCGAGCAGAACCAGAATCAGTCAGCACCATCTCCTGCACCTCAGACTGTATTTTGAGTGCTATTTCTTCGCTGATATAGACAGATCAGCTTAGGACGTACCGCGAAAATTTGTACTCGTACACGCTTTACGGACATATTAGCAATTTGATACCAGTGATTGAAATTGACTTAAAGATGTTGAGGAGCAATGGTACTGAGCTTTTTCGCCATAATATTTCACTTTATTTACGTATTTTCGATAGCGGGATAAGAAGTGAAAGCCACCAATGGTAATGTCGAATCTCTGTTGAAATTGATAGCGTTACAATGAGTTTCAGGGAAAAAACAACGCATTTATTAACTATTAAAGTATTACAGTAAATACCGTAACCGATTTGCGCCGCCTGTTTGTCCATTATTATTTCTAAATTTTCTTTATTAGCCCTTGTACTTTGCATAGACAAGTAAAATATCTATAACATTTTTTCGCCATCTCTTTATTAAAGTAAAACCACTCACTATGCACAAAGAACTAAAAAATACAGGATCAATGCCCGAATTTTGGAGTAACAAAAGATGAGACAGCCAACAATTTTTTTTCTTTACTGATTCATATTGTCGACACTGTACAGAAATACTTAGATGCAAACGAGGGATTGAGAGCATGCATGAACTGGAGGAAGTTAATGAAACTGTTATTTATAAGTTCTATCTGCATATGAACATATCACCAATACGTATACACTGACTGGCAGTTTACTCAAAAACATTTGCAAATTTCTCTAACAGTTGCCACGTAAACACATGGCCACATAATTTCAGAAATTATTTCTACAGTGCAAGACTTTATGATACCTTCACTTGATATTTTTCAGTACATTAAGCGTCTCATATCAATATGATATCCACAATTACACATTTGTTGCACATACTTATGAACAGTAATTGGTCCTACTTTTACATACTTCTCTTTACATTGGTACCAACGACAATACTGCACCATAGCTGTTACTAAAACTCACACGTGCAGAAACGTACATAAAAGAATGTAAATAAGTGTAACATTCAAGTTTCACAATTACCGTAAATTGTAGACAAGCAGCGTGGTCCAAAAATCACTTGACTAGCTTGGTTTGATGTTGAGAACATTCGGAGCAGAGTATGCTCACTGCTTAGATATACATACTCTATGCTTCTAACAGTGGTTTATCATAGGGCATTGAGGGTTCCTAGCGATAGGGGAAAAACAGAAAGAAAAACACACACCCAAGTCATTCCAATTTTCAAGAGAGGTCGACGGACAGACTCACATTATTATAGACCTACGTATATCGCTGACGTCAATCCGTTGTAGAGGTATGGGAAATGTTTTTTACTCACACTTAATGATATTTTTAGACGGCGATAACGTCCTCTATAAAAGTCAACGTGGGTCTCGGAAACAGACATCTTGCGAATCTCAGCTGGCTCTGTTCGTCCATCATATCCAGACCCACAGTCGTTTGACGTTGTATTTCTTGACTTTTAACACTTTCGATAGCTTTCCTTACTGTCATTTAGTGAGCAAAATGCGAGCTTACAGAGTGTCGGACCAAATTTGTTATTCGCTAAGGGCTTTCCTTTTCAATATGTAGTTCCTGGCGGAACAAAATGGACAAATGTCAAAGTAATTTCAACACTCCTGCAGGCAGTGTTACAAGAGCGCTACAATTTGTATTAATGATGTACTGGATAACGCTGGATACTCCGTGACGCTATCCTCAGTTAATTTTGTTGCGTATAGAAAGGCTGCAACGCAAGAAGACTGTAGCGAAATACAGGAAAAGCTGTAGAGGTATATTTAACGTATTATGCATACACAGGGGAAGCTGTCCAGTACTGTTCGATAGCACTATTGACCGCAATTAAACAGAAACAGTAACCATCGTAAAATACCTAGGCGTAACCGTACGGAGCGACGTAAAATAGAGTGTCTTAACATTCCTGAAAATAAAAATATTTATGTTTCAAGAAAGAAAGGAAAGACATTAGCTGCTAGTGGACTTTGATTTATACCAATAGAACAAGTTGAAAATTTGTGCCAGACCGGGAATCGAATCCAGGTCTCGTGTTTACTATGCAGATGCGCTTACTACGACTCCATCTCACCACAAATGCACGGACTACGTTTACATGCCTTCTGTCAGACCCAAATTCTCAACTAACACACACACACACACACACACACACACACACACACACACACACACACACACACACTATTAATGTAGTGCCTGTGCTCATTAGCCTCATTAAGAGGCTCATTCTTTTGGGCATCCCCGAAAGAACACACCAACCCAAACACACATTATAGTCGACGTGGTCGTCTCGTGAAAATCAGCAATTGTATTGATCATGTTGATTAATCGGGTTTCTGCCGGTTATTCTCCAGAATACAGATTAATCGACTAGAAACCCAATTAGTGAACGTCTATCGGTTCGAAAGCGGTAACGGTGCAGTTTAAATAAATAAATAGCATTGTATAAAGTGGCTAGTTGCTTAATATTCTGTGTAAAAGTCAACCTATATAACGTTTAGCTTACCGCGCGTGAACAACATCAATCATGGTTTGTTAGACCGTTTCCATTACATCGTGAGGGACGAAGCATGGTTTCATCTTTCTGGACGTGTGAATTCACCAAAGACGAGGTACAGGGCAACGGAGAACTCTAACGTGTGCATCAGCAACCACTCCGTGATGAAAAAATTCGGCGTTTGGTGCGTTGTAATAGGAACGCGCGTCATTGAATCTACATTTTTTGACACTACCCTCAACACGTTTTGTGCTCAACTCACTAAGTACAAAAGACTATACTGCATCTTCCAGAAAGATAGGGCAACATACCACACGTCTGAAGTATCTTTGAAACGATTCTTGATGTTTTCCCTGAGGAACGACTTGTCGGCAAACATTTATGGCCACCACGTCCGCTGGCTCTAACAACAAGTGATTTTTTCCAGCGGGGACACCTGAAGAGCAAGGTGTATGAAGCAAATCCACTGTCGCATCCCGGCACAGCCTCACTATACCGGAATGAAGTAAGTGCGAACTGTGTAGCGCAATCGGGACGTTAACGACAATGGGTTAGTTACAAATTGCTGTCAACCTTTATATCGGAGATGAGAGGGAGAGAATCTCCTTGGTTTGAAGCAAATAAGTTTTCTGAAAATAGGTTACAGAATTGCAATACGCAGAAAGGTTGGTTAGTTTCTATCAAGTTTATTCTCACATATACTTATGTGAGGTGTTGGACCATAAAACCCTTAGTAAGATTCAGTCTATTTATTCGGACTTGCTGCTTCAAATATAATTGCCGGTACTTATAAGAAACAACTACAAAGCAATCACTTGTTCTTGGTTAGCACTGAAATCTCTCTAAGTAACTGAGACAAAGACAGACAGCGTCTGTTCAACACTATTCCAATGAAACTCTAAAAATCTTACTTGACCTGCAGTTCCTGAGTGTCCGCCAGAGTCTATCACCGTCTTCTCGTAGTTGAAGTCTTTCTCAGCTGTATCGGCTGCTATGGGCCTTCTCGGCCCTACTTGCGGCTCGCTGCGGAATCTCCAAACTGCCAGCACTGGCTCTGAATCTGCATCTGAATCTCTCCTTCTGGCTATTCCGCTGCCTGGCCTTTTATTTCGTTTCTCATGTACTTGGGTGCACACGAGTTAATTTGTTTCACACGACCCTTTCATTTCTAAGTGAGAGGATTGCACAAGAATGCCTATGGTTCCACACGACACTTTCGTTTCTAGCTACACGCAACTTAATTTGGTTCCACACGAGTCTTTTCCGCACGTGACTGACACTTCCTTTTGCTGTATCATCACCCTGGTGTTTGCATCTTCCATTGCGCAAGGTTGATTCATGCTGCTTCCTCTGGCAGGAAGTCAAACACTAAGTTATTTGGTCAACAAGCCATACTTGGGAGCCTCCGCTGCTTATCTTGTCCCTACGTCCTGGTGGACTATTTCTTAATGTCGGCTGGCTGTTTGCCTATGAAGCCTGGACTCTTATTATAGTCACAAAAGCAAGAATAAAAATTAAAATGTTCTACGGTCAGAACACCACTCACAATACAGGAAGTGAAGGACAATATTAACCGTGAAGTTACCACCACCGATATCCAGACTTTGCGCCGGGTATATATGAATATGCGTAGACGTGCTGTATATTGATATTGTAGAGGGCCACTTTCAAAATCCTCTATAAATGTATTTCTCACTGTATTTTCCATTGTAATTTCACTGCATTTCCTATGTACAGTACTTAAAAAGTCTACTTTTATTTGTGAAACCTTTTATTTTTAATTCTTCTGCAGAAGCCCCATAACCTAGAATGTGCTGTTCTATCCAAATCAAAAATTACAGGGACTGTTTTAGAGTATACTCTTTTGCTCTGGTATATTCAACAGACATTGTATACTTTTAGGCAGTAATCAATGCATCCCAAAGTTCTTCTTCAACATGTATTTTTTAATTATTATGTGTATTGTTTCCCACTGCTTTCGAATGTAGGGCGAATTCTGATCGCTCCACCAATTCATTTAGATTATCCCAGAGAACAAAATCGATATGTGCTATTGATTCAGTGGAGACTGTCTCCCGTTCATAAACATCAATGGCAGTATCGTTCTCTATCTGACACATATGTATGTCGTCATTTCACACTATTAATCCACCTATTTTGTTTACTGCATATTTAAAACGATTTGAGTATATTTATTATTTCGGTTTGAATTAAATTACAATTACTTGGGAATTACCAATTAGACTTGCTGTCCGTTCGAAGCTGATGCATGATGCGGTATCATGCATTCTGTCTACTGGTTTACTAAATAATGATGTTGTAAGTGTACCCCATACTTTCCGCATACCTTTCTCTCCATTATCATCATCATATTCTGTTTTCATAAATCCTTTAGACCCATCTCCTTCGTCTAGGTATGTCCTATTCTCCTGTCGGAATACGAGTAGTTCTCCCGGTCTCTCTAGCGGTTGTGAAACAGGTCTAAATGCTCTTCCCAATAAAGAGTCAGGAATGTCAGCTTGTCATTTTTGCTGCAAGGTCAATTTCCTTTAGATATTTTAACACATCACTCTTAAGACTACCCCTGTCCAACTGAATTGAGAGATATGTTGACAGCTGCAGTGCTCAGTCACAATTGAACCGATTATAAGGAAACGTCTCAATTCATATCATTCCTCAGAGCGCTATTTGTTAGGTGTTAATGTGTCTTAAATAGTATTCTTTCTAACACCAGGTAGGTGCCAGTTACTGGAGGGGGAGAAACTGCGTATTATAAGATTGTGGCCAGGAGGCATTACGAACTGTGTGTCACGCACAGGCAATAGGCACTAGGCATAGGTGTCATGAATGGGTGTGTGTGTGTGTGTGTGTGTGTGTGTGTGTGTGTGTGTGTGTGTGTGTGTTCCAAACGTTCAAATGTGTGTGAAATCTTATGGAACTTAACTGCTAAGGTCCTCAGTCCCTAAGCTTACACACTACTTAACCTAAATTATTCTAAGGACAAACATAGACACCCATGCCCGAGGGAAGACTCGAACCTCCGCCGGGATATGTGTGTGTTTGTGTGTGTGTGTGTGTGTGTGTGTGTGTGTGTGTGTGTGTGTGTGCGTGTATGCGTGTCTATGTGTGTGGTACTACCTCTTACCGTATTGCATTAAAACTACATTCTCCGAATGCATACACATTCCCAACTAAAATACAGCACTTATACAGGGGTACAGGTTATTTGCTTTAACATGAGAAAGCTAAATACTTCGAAAACGACGCACCGTACGAGAAAATGTTCTAGATGAAAAGTTAACATTAGTAACGGGGACATCTGCCCGTACTACAGTTGGCCACTTCCTAGCCACCTCTCCTGCGTGGGTTGGATCAACTTTGTATTTTCAAATGGTAACCTCAGTTTTTGTTACACATTTGGATTCCACGCCAAAAAATACGTACGGGTTACTCAAACCATATCTTTCCATTCGTGGTAGATGGGATTGTAATTTACAAATATCAGGTGTACCTGTTTCTCCATTTAACAGCCGACACATTTGATTCTACATTCATTCACAATATGAGTTTGTTTTCTACCAGTTGATATTTAAGTTCGAAAGTTACTTCAGTATAGCAAATTTAATAGTACAGTACAATATGGTTAGCCTTTCAATTTCTGGTTAGAAACTAGTTAAGGGTGATCCAGGAACAAAGATGTGAAAGCAATAGTGTGGTGTCACCGCCAGACACCACACTTGCTAGGTGGTAGCCTTTAAATCGGCTGCGGTCCGTTAGTATACGTTGGACCTGCGTGTCGCCACTATCAGTGATTGCAGACCGAGCGCCACCACACGGCATATCTAGTCTAGAAAGACTCCCTAGCACTCGCCCCAGTTGTACAGCCGACTTTGCCGGCGATGGTTCACTGTCTACATACGCTCTCATTTGCAGAGGACAGTTTAGCATAGCCTTCAGCTACGTCATTTGCTACGACCTAGCAAGGCACCATATTCAGTTACTATAAGTACTATCTTCAAGAATGTATTCGGAACAGATAATATTGTGAATCATGTACAGTCAAGAGCGACGTTCATCATTAATGGATTAAAGTTAAGTATCAAACTAATTACGTCCGCTTTCTGAATTCTCATTCCTTGTGATGTTCCGTACCTCACGTCACGTCAGTATAGTTCTTCCCTACTCACGCCAGCCTGCGTGAGCTAAAACGCGTGCATTTCGGCCTCCACTCGTAACACAGTGTTGGCTCTTCTGGTAACACAAAAAATAGTTTCCTGTTCCCGCCGGGTGCTTCATATCGGGGAGTCCCTTTGCCTCTCATCATTGCGTTGCTTGATTTCAGGGAGTCCCCTTGCTTCTTAGAATTGGGGTGCTTGATTTCGAGGCGTATCGATGGCAGGTGCACCTGTCTCTATCACTTCAGGGACACTTATTACAATGGTTGTGGTTTGTATTGCGACGGTAACCTCGTAGGTCAGCGCGGTAGTTATGGCAGTTGGATGTAAACATACAACGAAATCAGTCACCCTGATGGTGAGGTTCGAGGGCGGCCATTTGCCATCAGGCAGTCCGATGGTTTGGGAAATCACCACAATCAATACCCATACCGAACAGAAAACTACCTTACCATAAATGTAGCTCATATGGCAGAAATGTCAGTGTTAAGCTATATTATTTATACTATAGAACGACATTTGCAACACTGAAATAGCGTTAGAATGTGAATGTCAGTCGTTAGGAAGGTTTACATTTACATTGTAAATGAAATGTAGAATCAGTTGCGTCGGTTCTTAATTGCAAAAACATATTCGATATTTGTTGATTACAGCAGATCTACTACGAATGGAAAACAATGGTCCGAATGAACCGTACGTATTTTTTGGCGTAGAATTCAAATGGTTCAAATGGCTCTGAGCACTATGGGACTCAACATCTGTGGTCATCAGACCCCTAGAACTTAGAACTACTTAAACCTAACTAACCTAAGGACATCACACACATCCATGCCCGAGGCAGGATTCGAACCTGCGACCGTAACGGTCACGCGGTTCCAGACTGAAGCGCCGAGAACCGCACGACCACAGCGGCCGGCCGTAGAATTCGAATATGCAATAAAAATGGAGGGGTTCCCATTAGAAAATGCGAAGTGGGCCCCGGGATGGTTAGGAAATAGCTCATTCAAGTACATCCAGATGTCCCCTTAACTAATATTAACTATTTATCTAGAACATTTTTTCGAACTGATAAATATTAGACGTCAGTGATAACAGCAGTGACATCACTGATGACGTCACCGATAAGGATCGTGACGTCACTAGGCCAATGACCTTGTTGGGCTAGAGACACCTATCTAAACAATGTGAAATAAAGTCGCCATGGCTTTGCTACTGACAGCTATTTAAGTAAGAAGCGTCAGTTACTTCTTCATTCACAGTTTTTGTAGATTGAACCATAAATATTTTAAGACTCTGACAGGCTTTCGAATGAAGATTTCAGCTTTATTTTCGTTGATCTTGCTGGGAACAATGACGATGCATTCAAGCTGGAGCCGTAGGGCCATTGGGAAGAACTTTCCTGCATATAACACGCTAAGGACTAGCCATATTGTCCATGCCTCTTAAATTTATACGTATCTTTTATCACATTTCATAAGGCTTATATTAACTGCCTTGGAATGACTACTTCTATATGCTTTTTAGGTGATTTCATTGGTATCACACTAATTATTATCATAATTACGATGAACAACAAAGGTAGTTGATGAGCTCGAAGCAGAAGAGTCCCGTTCCGCTGTAGAGTTATTTTTTAAGCTACCTCTCCATCCTGCAACAAATCATCGAAAGAGCGTCTCTTCCAACCATTGAGAGTACTCTTCCTCCTAGTATAACTCACGTTAGGATAGTCTTCCCTGTGACCGTTTCGCATTCCCCTCTTCTGGGCCTTCTTCAACGTGTTCTCTTCTGTTTCTCCTCAAATTTAATCCTCCTTTTGCATTATAGCTGCCATTGTAAAGTGATGTGCCACCATTCAATTACCGCGACGTAGGTCACAAACTTAGCACCATTCAACAGCAGCACTGGTCGAGGCAGGACGAGTTTAATAAACACCAGCCATCACAACGCCAGCTTCACCTGAACCTACTACAGTTACGCCAGTTTACCGTGCATCATCAGCACCATCTAATCCTCCCTATAGCGATCCACATAAGACATCACACCAAAGCACATCCCAAGCTTCTGAACAGTCAGTTTCCTGCAAAACCTTATCTAAAACCTATTCCCATAACAGACAGAGTCCAGTCACATTATCCAACCAGAAGAGGAAAATCAGAAACCGGACGACAACAAAGCCATGAAATCTACACCCTAATCACCTCAAAACTCCGACGCCAACTCATATCTTCGACCTATTTTTAACTTGCCCAAAATCACTAAATCTTTTGAAATATTATCTCTCTATGTTCTGTATTACCAAAATCACATCAAGTAATGATTCCGAAATAATTGATTCCTTAGTTTGCGACTTCCACGTGTTAATGTTGCTCAAAATCTCTTTCATAACCCTTTCTTCGCGCGCATCGGTGTTCTCTCTTTATCCTCCACGACTTACCTCAGTCTTTTACATTCACTGATCTAGGTAAGGGGGTAGGGCCTGAGTCACTGCCGAGAAGGATAAATGGGAAATTCGATCGTGGATCCCAGATCAGTGAAAAAAGATCGTAATATATAGATCTCCCATTCCTTGTTGGTGTATTTTCAGAGTCCTCTCAGCTATTGATTATCCATATCCAAGGTACCCTCATCTCTTACTGCAGACACTATGTGAAACCTTTTCCATTCCATGATTAAGCGAACGTTGTGGAAGAACCTGTACATATGGTGACCTAAAATAATAATGAAAAAGCCACTCACATGTTCAAACTGAAAATCCAGTGTACTATAGCATATTCTCAACTGCCCTCAGTGATCCTACGTGGAATAGTCGAGTATTTTTTTCTGTGGTATACATCTACTGTCGTAAGGATTTCCTTACCTCTCTTTAACTATTATATATTTAACTCAATCACGACATAAGGTCGTGTAGGACGCAGGCAACCATTTTGAAAATGAAAGCTGTGTTCTACATAACGTAACTTGTTACTTGTACTGCAATACCTCCTTCGTGCATTACATTCGTCTTCTTCTCGTGGTTCAGTACCTTTCCACTCAACACCAGCTCCCTGCCACATTTCAGTCCTATATATATGAGTACTGTATTTTTATGATTTAAAAATTTGGACTATGTTGTCTGTTACGACGAAGTATGATGCTACCATCACTATTATATTGCTATGTGGCGTGGATGTTCACCTCTAAGTTTGACATAAAGATTTTTCACTAATCTGCTAATGATAGTTATGTGCTTATCTTGTAACCTTTGTAGCTCCGTGCAGTAAGATACTCCTTGGTATGCCTTTGTCTGAAGTACCTAGTGTGTACAACTGAAAGTGTCTCTTGTATTTCACTTCTCTGATTCTATTTTGTAGCTACTGTGGGGCGGCGGATGAGTTTGTAATAATAATTAATCTATTGCTGTATAAACGCTTGCGTGTTGAATCAGTTTCTAGCTTTTAGAATGTTGTTATTGCTGTCTTTTGCCGTTCTCAACACTGGCTCTCTATTTACTCCGTGACCCCCAGAAAGTGATTTAATAAAACTTGGAGCCAGTAAATAGATATCCTAGTGCCCACTTTACCTGAGAATGTTCTTATAGCTGCAGCTTATAGCTCAGAGGAATTAGGAGATTGTCCGGGATTTCTAATCAAAAACGGTTTTCCAAAATAGTTGAGTATATTCTGAAATTCACTAATAAAAACCACAAGTATCCCTACAACCTAACTAACAGAACAGTTCAGAGTCTAATGCGCTGATGCAACTATAAATGTCCGAATCAAATGTTAAAAAGAATGCTCGCCATAATTTGATGAAAATATTTCATCAAACGCCACGCAAAATATTTGGTAGAATGTCTGTCCCGCGACGGCACGTGAAAATTACGACAATACGCAAACTGAAGCTAGATAATGAAAATCATTCCAGAATTAACACTTCACATGAAATGTTTTCATGGTTCCGCGTATCTCTAGCAACTTAATACGGCACCCGAGGCTGTTTGTAGCAGATACACTGATGCGACGCGACTACCGACACAGATGGCGTGTCATTCAGCGTCTGGAGAGAACTGGGGCCTTGCTTCCTCGCGCAGTGTTCTTATATATAAAGCCGCGGTGCGGACGGCTGAGGGAACGCCTGATTAAATCCGCTCTCCCGACTAGCCGCTGGGCTAGTAACGCACCACTTCAAGTTACATAATAATTTATAGCTTCTTTGGCTGATGGCCGAAGAAGCTCTTAATTTAAACGTGCATTCAGCACACAGGTAAGTATTGATAATAAAATTTTGACGTGGCTAAGTTAAATACTTTAGGCGAGAGAATTAATTTAATTGCCCTGCACGCACTAGATGAGCTCTGAACTGGCCCTGTTGAGATCCGCTATCGCTATAATTTTATAGGTATTAAAAAGAAACTTTACACATCTTCATAATCATAGCGGACCTCCAACCTATTTAAATCTAAACATCCTAGCCTTATTTACTAGCCTACTTAATCTATCTTGCTTCCTTCAGTTTTGAGATGAAAACCACAAAATCATAAATTTCCACTAAAATCTTAATATGTGAAATCCAAA
The DNA here is from genome assembly GCF_021461385.2 of Schistocerca piceifrons. Classification (NCBI taxonomy): domain Eukaryota; kingdom Metazoa; phylum Arthropoda; class Insecta; order Orthoptera; family Acrididae; genus Schistocerca; species Schistocerca piceifrons. The sequence continues at coordinate 959,585,438 of NC_060138.1, forward strand.
GTACTGTTTTTATTAAATCATTATGAAAAATGAATCTAAATATAAATTTTGAAGTCTCTAGCTCTTTTCTGTTGCGCCAATGATTTTTCCAGAAAAACGTCCAAATCTCGGAAATGGCTGAAGTTATCGAACTGATATTTAACACACATTAATTTAGTATTATTTCTGACATGCTAGAAAAGTTTTAGTTCATTTGCTTGATTTTTAAGGTATTGCGCAACATTTATGACGTCAGAGCTAGTTACAGCAGACTGGCTGGCACATAATGGAAACTGATGTGAATTTACAACAGCGTGAGTAGGCTGCTTCCCTACATCACCCTCTACTTAAATTTTTTGTTTATGAATGTTAATGAATGAAAAAAAAATTTAATTACAAAAAGGGAAGCAAGAGTACAGTTTAACTCCCTATGAAAATCAAAATTGAAATATAAACCTGTAGAAACATTAAAGAAAACTGATTACCTACATTAATTATTTAAATTGTAGGCATATTCACTGCCTTTTAACCAATGTCATTACTCAAATTTTTAAGCAAAGTCAATGAATTATTTTGGCATACATATTGCCTTAGACAAACAAACACATACAAATTGAAAAATTATGAAAATCTTAACTACATTAAATACAATTTTACATACACAAATTCTGAGAAAATAACATGATACATAAACAGATGATTATCTCTTAGCAGTCTTTTCTAAACCTGAAAGAAAAGTTCACAAATAATTTTTACACACGTGGTTGTAGCCGCTTTGGCTGGCGTCCTACATTTCCATTTACAAGGATAGAGGAGGGGAAGTCGCTATGGTGTGCGTCCTTCAAGTTCTCTCTAAATTACATAGGGGAAAGGGGAGGGGTCACTGTGACTTGTGTCCAAGTCACTCCACGCTTTCACGCAGCTACCAGGCTGCCATTATCTGGTTTGTCCTGTAGAACAAACAAAAAGAGTGCCTCAGACTCTGTTCACTTAATATCTAAGGGTGGGTCACAATGAAATAGGGATATATACATTTTATCCTTCAGTATGTTACTGGAACAAAGTTAACAGAACTTTTTCAGTATTACTCTCGCGGTTACTTAACTGTCATAAAATCGTTAAACAAATGGCTCAAAACGCCTTAAGTCACTTTAGAGAAAATTTATGCTCCTAAGGCATATAATCATAAATCATATTTAATCTGAATTTATTAGTTCTGGGCCGGAACACTGAACCAATGCTCGGTACATTCCTGACAAATCTGCATCTTATTTACTTAACTGACTCATCTTTGATTACTTTATTCTTAGAGATAGTATGAGTATGATTAGTGGTTGTTTTCGCAGCTTCCATGTACATGTAACTTTTGGTAATAGTACAGTTTTGAGTGTTCAAAACACACTACGTTTAGTTGACTACTAAATCCACTTATTGGTCCTCTGCTGTTGTCAGTTCCACATCTGCAATTACGTACTTACTTACTTTGAAGTGTATTTATGCGGAGCTAAAATAATGTTTTACGTCTGCCATTATGTACTTACTAACTTTGAAGTGTATTTATGTGGAGCTAAAATAATGTTTTACGTCTGTCAGTATGTTATTTATTTATTTTGCTAGTGTATGTACTTATTTAACACTCACTCTATTAATATTTAAAGCATAGGATAGCACATTTATTTCATATCTTTAGTGTATTGCAGCTGATCAGTTTGCTCACGTGGCAATCCATTTCCACTCAATCGGACGCTGAAACCTCAGGTAGTCTCTCTCAGACCTACCACTAAAGTGCATCAAGTAATTATGGACGAGCGTAATGCTAAATTCCCTAAACCTATAGGACACCATGAGCTGCTCTGTCTCACCTAACATAAGGGTACCTATGGTCGCATTCACGCCTCCAACTCATAACCTCAATACGTGTAGGTGTATCCTGTCACACACTACACTAAAATAATGGCCAGCTCCAACCTTATAAATATTTCAGGGACGTGTCCTTCACGTCTCAGCCAAAAACACTGCTCAATTCTATTACACTGCCATTCCTTGCTACACCAGGTGAGTTCATCCTTACAACTTATCTGCATATTTTTCATAACACTAAGCAATCTCTTTCTTACTATTTATTAGTTAGCTCTAATGCATACACTAGGTTTCACTACCACTTCAGATCCTGCTTGTACATGAATTCATACATCTTTTTAAATTATTGTTGGTGGACCATTTCCAATAAAACAACACTTTGTACTTATTATATTACCAGGGTACTATACATACTTGTTACTCAAATACATTTTATATCTTAATTACGTCATACTTCTCTATTGTTTGTCACTATTAGGTTTGTCACATTAGGTTTTTTTTTTTTTTCACTAATCGGTAGATAGAATGGTTACATAATTCAAGGCTTGATAGTCATAACGGAAAATTTTAGTATTTGGAAAGAAAAGGTCGAAATTTTTGAAGACAGGAAAGAGGAAGAATGAGTGAGACCTGAAAGGGAAAGAAGATCTCACACAGCTGGGACTGCACAGCTGCCACACTGTGTAGAGGTTAAAGAACAACCTCCTCCCTACAGCATTCATTAGCTTAATGCTGTGTTGATAATTATACCGGAAAATTTAGTATTTGGAAAGAAAATGTCGAAATTTTTGAGGATAGGAAAGATGAAGAATGAGTGAGACCTGAAATGGGAAAGAAGATCTCACACAGCTGGGACTGCACAGCTGCCACACTGTGTAGAGGTTAAAGAACAACCTCCTCCCTACAGCATTCATTGGCTACCTATGAATTTCTTTAGGTCAATCACGTTCCTGAGACCTAAGAGCTTCTTACTTTTAGGGTACTCTAGCCTATATGCATTGGCATGTGGTTTTCCTATTATCCTGAAAGGTCCTTGGTATACGAACATAAATTTTTTTGTTTCTGCATTTACTTTCTTTGATTTTTCTTTGGTTTTGACTAGGACTAATTGACCTATTTCAAAGCTAGTAGGTACAGCTTTTGTGTCATGACGCTTCTTCCTTTCCAACGCTCTTTTTCTCATATTAGCCCTAGCCTTTAGTTTCTTCTCGTCTGTGGATATTTGCGTTAGAATAGGGAATTCTACCATATCTGCAATCACATTGTGCGGTTCTTGGCCAAACATCAATTCACAAGGTGCAAAACCAGTTGCATCATGTCTTAGGTTGTTAATTACATTCTCAAAATACTTAATGTGCTCTGCCCAACTTGAGTGTTTCCGAGCACAATAAGTTCTGCAAAGCCTATTCAATTCCCTCATAATACGTTCACTCATATTTCCTTGGGGGAAATACGCAGATATTTTCAGATGTTTCACGCCTGCCTTATCTAGACATTCCTTAAATCTATCAAAAGTAAATTGAGGTCCATTGTCAGACAGCAAATTCTTCGGAACGCCAACGTTCACGAAGAAATCTTTTTCCAACTTTTCAACCAATGTTTTTGCATTTGCTCTTTTAATTGGGTATAGCTTAACATATTTACTGAATCCATCCACCACAACAAAAACATGGGTGCAACCACCTCTCGAAACAGGAAGAGGGCCAAACAAATCACAAGCCAGTAATTCTAGGGTTTCAGTTGGCTCTACTGAATGCATATCCCCTTGTATTCTGGTGTTGGCAGCACGGACCTTTTGGCACACTACACACGATGCTAGACGCTTGGCCACACGGCGGTACATATTGTCAAATACAACCTTCTCTTGTAATTTTGCAATGCACTTCTTTGCACCGTAGTGCCCATACCTCAGGTGTACATAGTCGATTAGTAAGTCTACATGTTGTGAGGGAAAGCACAGCTTCCACTCAGAAACACCTACCTTTTTCCTCCTAAACAGAATACCTTTATGCAAACAATAGTATTGCGAAACCTTAGGATAGCTCGCATTTCCTAAATAGCTCTTCACTAATTTCAGTTGGTCATCTGCATTCTGCTCACGTCTCAAGTTCTTAATCACCCTCTTTAATGCACTTTCTTCCTTTACTTCGTGCAATGCAAACATTCGAATTTCATTTGGGTCTGTTGCTGTAATTCCTGCGTCATCACAGAGCTCCGCACTCCTAGATAACCCATCAGCTACTAGATTGTCTTTCCCTTGAATATATTTAACCTCAAGGTCAAACTGCTGGAGATACAATGACCATCTTATCAAACGAGCATTCCTCAATTTACAGGTCTTTAAAAAGGTCAATGCCTTATGGTCACTGTAAACTATTATCTTGTGACCTAATAGATACTGCTCAAATTTCTGTACCCCAAATACAATTGCTAATGCTTCCAGTTCTGAGATGCCGTAATTTCTCTCTGCTGCCTGTAAAGATCGACTGGCGAAAGCTATAGTCTTGTGCACTTCTTGTTCGTTCTCTGTTTCTACTTGGAATATCTCCACAGCTATACCATAGCCACTAGCATCAACAGACATACAGAAAGGTTTTTCAAAGTCAGGATGATGCAAAATTGGACTATTAATTAACGATTGTTTAAGCACCTCAAACGCCTGTTGACATTCTGCTGTCCAAACCCAAGGGGTATTCTTTTTCAGCAGGAGGTGAAGACAGGGAGCATTAAAAGCCTGATCACTAACAAAACGCCTATAGAAGCCGAAAAGACCGAACATTGATCTCAACTGCTTCTAGTTTCTGGGAGCCTCAAATTTTTCAATTACTGCTAGCTTGCCTGGGTCAGGCAGAATACCTTTTCCACTTATCCTATATCCCAAGAAACCTATTTCCTCTTTAACGCACTCTGTCTTTTCAATCTTTAGTTTCATGCCACCTTTCTCAATAGCCTCTAACACTTCCTCTAATAAAGCTATGTGTTCTTCCCAGGTAGGAGTTGCTATTAGCAGATCATCTACGTAAACTGTTATTTTATTGCTTAAAGCAGGTCCTAAAACATGGCACATCACACGTACGAAGGCACAAACAGAGATATTAAGTCCGAAAGGTACCACACGGTATTGGTAACAAACTCCTTCGTACAAGAAAGCTGTGTACTTCCTTGAACTTTCCGCCAGTGGCAAATTCCAATACCCACACGTGATGTCCATAGACGTTAAGAATTTTACTCCCCGGAATTTTTGCAGTAACTCGTCCATGTTCTGCGGTCTATCACTTTCCCTAACCACTATTTCATTCAACCAACGAGCGTCCAAGACCAATCTGACACTCCCGTCTCTTTTTGGTACAACAACAAGAGGATTATTGTATTCACTGACCGCTTTCTCAATCACACCCCACTCCAGCATTCTCTGTATCTCCTTTCGAACCGCCTCCTTCCTTGCTACATGTATTTGGTATGGCTTCCTGAAAAACACTTGGCCGGGTTTCACTTGTAATTCACATTCATAACCCTTGACTATGCCAGGTCGATCCGAAAATACTTTGTGATGCCTTTTTAGAACCTGTTTCAGTTCTTCCTTTTGATTGGCTGAAATCCTATCGATTTCCTGCAATTTAGTTTCTATTTTGTCTAAAATAATTGCTTCTTCTTCTTCTTCTGTATTCAGCTTATTGTTATTAAGATTAACACCTTCGTCCCAATACCTCCTATTTTTCAGAACTCGTATAGGCAGCTCCCAAGTTTCATGATCAGTTACTACATGTTTATCACTAAAAGGTACTATAATTACTCCGGTTATTGGCAAGACCATTTTTAACTGGCTTCTTTCAAAGTCAACAACACTCTGATATTTTGACAAGAAATCTATGCCAATTAAAACCTCAATACTGAGATTGTTTACAATTAAACATGGATGATCAATTAAATTACCATTAATGTTAAAGGGTAGTAAAGCTTCTTGCTTTACCGTTTTTGACACCTTGCCAGTAGCACCAATTATTCTTAGTCCTGATACCCTCATTACAGTAAGTTTGTCTTTACCAGGTAATGCATCAAAGAAGGACTGAGATATTGCACTCACCTCACTTCCACTGTCTAAGAGACAACGTACATTGATACCCAACATATTCACTATTATTATAGGGTGGCTTATTCTAGGTTGTACAGGTGGTTCCTCAGATTCATCTAATAGTTCCTTTTGGATTTGTCTCCAACTAAAGTGATCAACATCTGTCTTCATTACATTTAGGTCACAGTGTGTAGGGGTTTCCTGAATTACATTTTCAGCTGCCTTTTCCAGTCGGTCTATTAATTTTAAATCGAAACACCGCACGACTTCATTACATTTAGTTTGCTGAACATGACCCAAATTACTGTAGGCTGAGCGATTCTGCGCCTCCAGACCGGGCATAACATTAGTTACAGCTAAACCACTTTCACCATTATCGTCGGTTTCCTTCTCAAGTGACAACTGGTCACAGCTACTGGGTTCATCGACCCCAAACTGCCTACCCTCTACATTCCCACTTATCTCCTGTTCTAAATCTATTAGTACATTATCAACATCCTGCACAGGCACTTTAGATAAGAGCACATCATCCTCATCGTAAATATAAGCATGAATTTCTTCTGCTTCTTCACCTGACAATTCAGTATTTTGTAGCTCATCCCTACTGTTACACTGCTGCGCCTTCTCTTTCTCTTCCCACTTAGAAAGCGTCTCTAACACGGTATCTATCAAATACTGTGAGTGATCTAATATTTCTGTTGTATCCTTAGGTGCTACCGACTCTTCATCCACATGTTCAGTTTGAGTATTCTGATCTGTCTTACCAATTCCCTTAACTACTGGCATAGGAAAAGTAACCGCCTGGTGAGTGCCAGTGTCCTCATAGACGGGAACTAGTTTTCCTGCCTAGGTCTACTACTGTTTCCTTTATTTTCATTATAGTTAGCTGGCATAGCCTTACTTTCCGTACTATTGTTTACATGCATATTTCTGTTTGGAACAAAATTATTATCCCTTGGACGCCATTGTTGGTTCTGATAATTATTTCCCCAATTCCTATCTCTCTTAGGATGACGAACACCTACTGTTCTGATGTTTACATTGCCATTTTGCTCGTTCCTAAAATTACTATTATTATTATTGGCATTACGGTTATTACGTGCTTGCTCCTCATTGGCAGCAACACGTTCTACACGTTCCAAATATTCAATGAAACGATCCAGATTGTCTCTAGGGGCTGATATAATTCTAGTTTGCCAGTACCATGGCAGTTTGGCTTCCAGACCTAGTATAATCATTTCTGGTTTTAGCTTTTCCGCCAAATGTGACAAACGTGAAATCCATGACCTAGCAAACTCTTTAATAGATTCCTTGCCTGCATTGAAGCGTTTTCCACTCCAAAATTCTCTCAAAACTTCATTTTGCTTATTGCTAGACCAATATTCATTAATAAAAGCTGTTTTAAATTCCGCTAATGTTTTACATTTCAACATAACATCAGCTGACCAACGCATGGCGTCACCTGCTAAATGGCTTCTAATAAATGATATTTTCTCTCGCTCAGACCAAGTTGGTGGAATCACATCTTCAAAATCGTTCCAGAAATCTAGCGGGTGGATATTTTTATCTGGATCGAACCGCAAGAACTGCCGACACCCGATAAAAGCGGCGTTTGCAGCTACAACTTGTTGTACATTACCATTACCAGAAGTTACTGAAGCTACTTTACTCTCAATGTTAGCAATGTTAGTACTTATATTTTCTACTTTCATTTCAACATTATCTACTCTTTGCACAATATGAGTAGTGTCAGTTTTGATTGCTTCTACTTCTGCTTGACATATGTTTACTTTTATATTAACATCTTTAAATCTATCTGAGCACAGTTCAGACTCCGCCTCGATCTTTTCTGTTAACTTGTGCTCCAGCTTCGCATCTTCCATTTGGAAGTCTTTGCGAACCTCAGCGACTTCGGATTTTATTGTCTTATACATTTCAGAAAATTGTTGAGCAACCTTTTTCTTAATATCCTCATGATTGCAATCAATTTTATAATTCAAACTGTCTCGATCTTCTTTCAACTTATTGCAACCAGCCTTGAAAGTATCGTCCATTACCTCCAATCGTTTATTAAAATTTGTTTGGCTGGCCACAATCTCAGACTTTAATTCAGCATTACTGTTTTTGACCTGTTCACTTATTTCAGCCTTTAATTCAGCATTCATTCTAGCATTACTGGCTGATATTTCAGCATTATTGGATTCTAATTTATTGTCCATTGCCTCAAACCGTTTATTAAAATTTGTTTGACTGGCCACCATTTCAGACTTTAATTCAGCATTGCTGGCAGCTATTGCTTGTAATATAACATTTAAATCAACAGCCCCAGCATCTTTGGGTTGCTCACGAGCTGGCTTTTTATCACACTCAGGTGACGAAAAACTAGCTCCAACACCAGAATCATCAAAACTAACTGAAACTTCTGATTGATTAGTCATATCTAACTTCTCCTTCTTACACTCTACCATCTCTGAAGACTGTTTCATTTTTAATTCATCAGAGAAACTATCATCCAATAAATTTACCATTTCTACTTTCCGCTTTAGTACAGGGGTCTCTATTATTGAATCATTACCCCTTCGCACACTACTGTCAGGAGACAATACTTCATGTTTCACCTTAACATTACTACTTTCATGCATATTTACACTTGAACCGTTGTCTGTATTTACAGTTCCCTCAACAGACATAGGTTCTGATTTAAGTTTAACCTCAGCTTCTTTTGACGGTTCCATCGCCGACAGTCTTTTAGTGCAGGTTAGTAAAATTTTTAACAGCTTTTCACTTAACTTAGTTCCTTCTGCACGACGTATGGCGTTGCCGGCGCGGCGTACCAGGATTCCTGATGCGACGTGGCACGTTGAACTGCAGACGGCGCTCCGACGGCTGTTGTGTGTTTGCGTGGCCCGCAATTGCAGGCTCTGCGCCGGCTGCTCCAGGGGACGGCTGCGGTACGGCGAGACTGGCTTCTCGCGATGCCGGCAGCACCGCTAGACTCAGTGCCAGCTCCGTCAATCCAGATGCGTTGTTAATCCAGTTGCGTCGTCCACATGCACACGTAACACATTCACTGTTTTATACTCAGTTGCGTGTCGCATTTCACTCGCGAATCCGAATAGTTAAAAATCACTTTCACTTAGTTGATTTCCCGGCCGATGCACCATATGTGGGGCGGCGGATAAGTTTGTAATAATAATTAATCTATTGCTGTATAAACGCTTGCGTGTTGAATCAGTTTCTAGCTTTTAGAATGTTGTTATTGCTGTCTTTTGCCGTTCTCAACACTGGCTCTCTATTTACTCCGTGACCCCCAGAAAGTGATTTAATAAAACTTGGAGCCAGTAAATAGATATCCTAGTGCCCACTTTACCTGAGAATGTTCTTATAGCTGCAGCTTATAGCTCAGAGGAATTAGGAGATTGTCCGGGATTTCTAATCAAAAACGGTTTTCCAAAATAGTTGAGTATATTCTGAAATTCACTAATAAAAACCACAAGTATCCCTACAACCTAACTAACAGAACAGTTCAGAGTCTAATGCGCTGATGCAACTATAAATGTCCGAATCAAATGTTAAAAAGAATGCTCGCCATAATTTGATGAAAATATTTCATCAAACGCCACGCAAAATATTTGGTAGAATGTCTGTCCCGCGACGGCACGTGAAAATTACGACAATACGCAAACTGAAGCTAGATAATGAAAATCATTCCAGAATTAACACTTCACATGAAATGTTTTCATGGTTCCGCGTATCTCTAGCAACTTAATACGGCACCCGAGGCTGTTTGTAGCAGATACACTGATGCGACGCGACTACCGACACAGATGGCGTGTCATTCAGCGTCTGGAGAGAACTGGGGCCTTGCTTCCTCGCGCAGTGTTCTTATATATAAAGCCGCGGTGCGGACGGCTGAGGGAACGCCTGATTAAATCCGCTCTCCCGACTAGCCGCTGGGCTAGTAACGCACCACTTCAAGTTACATAATAATTTATAGCTTCTTTGGCTGATGGCCGAAGAAGCTCTTAATTTAAACGTGCATTCAGCACACAGGTAAGTATTGATAATAAAATTTTGACGTGGCTAAGTTAAATACTTTAGGCGAGAGAATTAATTTAATTGCCCTGCACGCACTAGATGAGCTCTGAACTGGCCCTGTTGAGATCCGCTATCGCTATAATTTTATAGGTATTAAAAAGAAACTTTACACATCTTCATAATCATAGCGGACCTCCAACCTATTTAAATCTAAACATCCTAGCCTTATTTACTAGCCTACTTAATCTATCTTGCTTCCTTCAGTTTTGAGATGAAAACCACAAAATCATAAATTTCCACTAAAATCTTAATATGTGAAATCCAAAGTACTGTTTTTATTAAATCATTATGAAAAATGAATCTAAATATAAATTTTGAAGTCTCTAGCTCTTTTCTGTTGCGCCAATGATTTTTCCAGAAAAACGTCCAAATCTCGGAAATGGCTGAAGTTATCGAACTGATATTTAACACACATTAATTTAGTATTATTTCTGACATGCTAGAAAAGTTTTAGTTCATTTGCTTGATTTTTAAGGTATTGCGCAACATTTATGACGTCAGAGCTAGTTACAGCAGACTGGCTGGCACATAATGGAAACTGATGTGAATTTACAACAGCGTGAGTAGGCTGCTTCCCTACGCTACGATTAATCTTTATTATTTTTTAACAAATATCTGAAAATGGCCAAGTCCCAAACGCGTCATATTACGAGCGATGAAGTCATTCTATTCCTGAAGTATGACTTTTTGATTAGTTACCAATCCAGTCTTTATGGAGTAATGCTGTGCCCTATTACAGTTTTGTTTTTATGACAATATTTGTGTTGTTTCTCATTTGCTCCTAGCAATTTCCCTATATATGTGAAAGTCGAGGGAACATTCTGCGTTGTGACGACCTGCTAAAGGCCTAAGATGAAAGATAACTGGCAGTTTTTGTGAGGAAAAAATCAGTCTCATTAAGCAATATACATAAATTCTCGGTGCAAACATTGCAGCTCGAATATTTCGCCAATTAGTGATTAAAGCAGTTGTTAACAAAATATATTTTATTTGTTGCAGAGAGATAAGGTAACATTTACCACAGTAGACGTTTACATGGCTAAAACACCCCCGATTCGCATTCCCAAACGGTACACATTTTCGTTCCGACGATTTTGACGCAATTTATGATATGGAATGTATACAATTTCTAAATGTTCCTTATGTACTAACGCACTTTCCAACGAAGTGAACATAGCTGAATACAAAATTTTTCAACAAAATATCCCTATCCCTTTCTTTTCATACTATTTTTCTGCTAGTACTTCAGCCATATTTTTTCAGCATTAATGGACGAGCATATGTTTCCAGCGCACATAAGCCTTCGGTGTTTTAGAGGGGTTATTTTTTAATGAAATCTAATTACTAATGCTACCTTCACGCTATGCAACAATAGAAAAATTCACTTCCTCCAGTGCTGTTTGTAACTCAGCTAGATATTATCACGTTGTTACCGAAAGTGACGTCTCTTTGCAGCCATATAAAGGGCAGGATTGTCATCCCAAATATATCATCACAATTCTATCAGTTGTATAAACTGTAACTTTTCTTTTAAAAGTCGTTGAGGTGGTCTCGACAAGCCTCTCTCTGTAATTACACACGGTATTTTCTTAAATTGTTGCCTTTTACGGGGATTTCTGCGGTACCCTTCGTAACTGATCCGAAGAGGCAGACACGCTCTAAGACCGTCGTATTGATAGTAGCCTGTTTAGGTTTTTATGTTGGTAACGCCACGTAGCGCTCTGTATGAAAATCAGTGACTGTGCTGTGGGCAATCTGTGGCTGGTTGGCATTGTTGGAATATTCGCTACTGTAGTGTTGGGCAGTCGGATGTGAACAGCGCGTAGCGTTGTGCCGTTGGAGGTGAGCCGCCAGCAGTGGTGGAAGTGGAGAGAGGGATGCCAGAGTTTTGAGGTTTTGAGAGTTTGCTATAAGCGGACGAACTGGACGTGTGTCCACCAGAAAAAGGAAATTTGTAGAGAAGGAGGTCATATATACATATATATATATATATATATATATATATATATATATATATATATATATATATATATATAAACTTTTGAACATTATTAAGGTAAATATATTGTTTGTTCTCTATCAAAATCTTTCATTTGATAACTATGCCTATCAGTAGTTAGTGCCTTCAGTATTTAGAATCTTTTATTTAGCTGGCCGTATTGGCGCTCACTGTATTGCAGTAGTTCGAGTAACGAAGATTTTTGTGAGGCAAGCGATTCATGAAACGTATAGGTTATTGTTAGTTAGGGCCATTCTTTTGTGGGGGCTATTGAAAGTCAGATTGCGTTGCGCTAAAAATATTGTGTGTCAGTTTAATGTTGAACAGATTAAGTAAAGAGAGAAATGTCTGAGTACGTTCAGTTTCGCTCAGCTGTTTGAAAATCAAATAACGTAAAAGTTTACCAGCACAGTCATTCTTAATTTTTCAAAGGGGACGTTTCAGTAATCCAAATGTAACGTAATGCTGTTTTACTCACCAACAACTAAATCAACAGGTTATTACTTTGTATAGGTAATTGACTAAAGCTGTAAATATTTGAAGAAAATCATTTTTATAGCGATCATCTATACACATTCGACTTTATTCTTCCGTTTTCACTTTTTACAACCATCATCACTGGAAGAAAGGCAGTTAGATGAACCAAAAATACATACTCGTCATTACTCATCGATCAACCTGATTTACTGCCATTCTTCCAGTGATGATGGCTGTAAAAACCGAAAACGGTAAAGAATAATATGTAACGTGTACAGCTGATCGCTATAAAAAATGCTTTGCCTCAAATAATTTGGGAGCGTTTCTTATTTTGATGGACCATCTACTCGATACAAAGTTCAAAATTCGTTGAACGTGGTAATTCTTCTCTTTGGAAGTGGAAAGAAGTTCATCGCTATCGTGCGCTGAGTATTTTGTTTTGTAGAGCGGAACAACACTTTAAATTTCTGACACCATTGATACATAAAATGGTTCAAATGGCTCTGAGCACTATGGGACTCAACTGCTGTGGTCGTAAGTCCCCTAGAACTTAGAACTACTTAAACCTAACTAACCTAAGGACACCACACACATCCATGCCCGAGGCAGGATTCGAACCTGTGACCGTAGCGGTCGTGCGATTCCAGACTGTAGCGCCTTTAACCGCTCGGCCACTGCGACCGGCCCATTGATACATCATCCAAGTTTCTCGCATCGTCAGGATACTACATAGTGTTATACACGCTCCAGGAGAAGAATTGGGAACATTTTCTGTGCTCTAAATTCTACACTAATATTACTAGTATGCTTATCTTTGCTTCTGAATAATGCTTAACCACTAATGGGTTTCACTGATATTATGTTAAGATAATATTAAAAGACTCCCAATCTTTCTCGATTATCCAAAACGTTTAAATATTGGTAGTTTCTTCTGTGGCGGGACGATCTTCTGCCATGTAACAGGGGCTTCCATAGCCGCGAGCTCTTTATTGAAGAAATACCGTGCTTAAGATTCTCTACCTTTCCCTGAGTGACAAGTCATCTGAAGTGCCAGATATATTTACTAACTTCAGCCCGAGCACAAGGAAAAACGTGCAACAGAAGTCTAACTACCGGACTGCAGCTTGAATTTTACTGAATACTTCCGCTTCGACGCGTCGCATGAGTGGCGCCTCAAGTCAGCTTTGCAAGTTCTACTCAGCTGCTGTTTCCAGTTCTCTGCTACAAATCCTAACCGAGAACGTCTACCTGAATTCACGCAGTTGCGTACGTTTGCAATTACACCAACGTTCATTCAATCCAGCGGTCATTCACATTTAGGGCATGAGGTTACAGGTACATGGTGTACTGAATGTCGAATGTAATTAAAATGAAAGTAAAACACACTGTTTCGGTTCCCAGCGTCATCAGTGGAGAAATATGAGAAAACAAGCAGAGAAAGCACACTCTAGGGATGTCGACAGCAAATTGGCCAGGTGCGAGCTGAACTCGCATTCTGAGTGTTCCGCGCAAACGTTATTACGTATACAGACAGTTCATCCATCCCGCGAATCGAAAATCTCGACTATTTTTGCCTTTTATCGACATTAAGACTGACAAGATATCGGTCCCGGGAATTTCAAGACTTTCGAGAATGTTTTAATTTTAAAGTTGAGTAACAAATGAAAAAGATACATTACTCGTATGATAAAATTACAAATTAATAATTTACGGATTTTTTTCCTTTGCTTCTACTGTGAAATGTTGCTTCCTGCTAAATTTCATGATTCTAGGTCAACGGGAAGTACCCTATAGTTTTTGATAAGTGAGGTTTCGAGTGTTAAAAGACGTGGCATTAATGATCGTACCTTGGGTTTGCACTGACATAGAAGCGGCGATTGTTTGCACCACTAAGGGAACATAGTGACACAAATTACATCTTGATGACTCTTCTCATTCCTGAGAAAAAGGAGTCTTAACATACGGACAGGCACCGTCGGACTAATAATGACAAAAAATACCTTTTATGTGTGATATAACAGCAGATTAACACCTTCCAGAGCTTTTCCTGACCTTTTACTGTGAAGTATTGCTACTTCTGAAATTTCGTGCTTCTACAACAGGATGCCCCCCCTCCCCCCGCCCCCCTATTTTTTGATGAATGAGTTCCCATCAAAATATGTGCACTGCCTTAGAAGCATGAATTTTTTTACGGCACCAATATATACCTTAGTATGTCACATAAATTTCAAGTTGATTTCGACTAAACATTTTTGAGAAATAGACGGACGGACAGCTAGAAAGTAGGATTAAAAACGACAATTTTTTCGTTTGAAATAATTACAAATCAACAATTTTCGGATTTTTTTTCCTTTTGTTGTACTATGAAACCTTGCTTCTTGCCAAATTTCATTTTTCTATGACAAAGAGAAGTGCCCTATAGGTGTAGATTAGTGAGTTTGCAAGTACAAAAATGTCTAACATAAATGACTATATCTTTTGATTTCACTGACTTAGAAGCTTACATTTATTACACCGCCAAGGGACCACAGCCCTTAATATTTGATAGAGATTTCAACTTGATATGTCTTAAACGTTCCTGAGGGAAGGGAGTCTTACAGGAAGACAGTCAGTCAGTTAGCTGGATGACAAACGACAAAATTTTTTTTTTTCCGTGTGTTATAATTACAAATTAAGGATTTTCGGTTTTTTGCCTTTAGTTGTACTGTGAAACCTTGGTTCTTGCCAAATTTCATGATTCTAGTGCGACGGGAAGTACCGTACAGATTTTGATGAGTGACTTCTCGAGTGTAAAGATATGTGACATACATGCCCTATCTTTTGATTACATTGACTTAGACTTTTCAGTTTTTTACAACGCGAAGCGACGGTACACCTTAGTACGTAGCATAAATTTCAACATTGTACGTATACCAGTTCCTGAGAAAACCTGGTTTCAACTGCCGAACAGGCAGACAAATTGACGACGAAGTGATCGTATAAGGATTTCGTTTTTACCGACGTATGGAACTCAAAAAAAAAAAAAAAAAAAAAAAAACTAAATTTTATTAAGGATGGGTTAACTGCCTCCTTTCAATACATTGCGAAGTACAGATGTTCGTCGCTTCATACTAAACGACTGTGAGCACATTGTCAGAAGCGGGTTGGGGTTGCGCTAACGTACATTCGGGTGAATTACTTGAGTGATTAACCTCTAAATCTGACGGCAATGTAATTCTCATTCCTCAGAGTTTGAACAGATTTGTTTGATTCAGTTACACTGCCGTTGACCTGCTGCTAGCACTGTGACAGCAAATGAGGGCGGTAGTGTGCTGGCAACAGTTAACAACAGTAAATCGCTACACAGTTTTTCGAGGTAATGTTGGCACAACTAATGTACAGATATCAATTAATCTGCAGCATTTTGCAAGGAATTCACTACTAATTGACATCTGTTAAAGATATAACGAATAAAACTTCCTGAAAATTTAAAACTGCGTGCTGGAGTGGGACTTAAACCTAGATCCTTCCCTGCGAATGCTATTAGCCACTGAGTTATCCATGCACAACCCACCCGCTTCCCACAGGCTCCCTCACATATTCCATCCTGGCAGTAAGTTTCTCCTACTTTTTAAGCTTCACAGTTATCGCGTCAAATATCTGCCAGTTTTTAAACCACTAACTCCATCTCCTTCGCAAGGGGATGAAGACTAAAACAATAACTACCGTGAATGATTTTTGAAGCAGGCTATAACATTGTAGTCATTTAATTCCTGGTGACGGTGACGGAGATAAACCTTGAGACGTTGTGTGATAGTTTACACTGAATCTTCCACAGCAAAAAGTATATTTTATACGAAGAAGTTGCATAACTGATTGTAAACTGTATCAACATAAATTATGGATACGGGATTGTGATACTGATTATCTTTTATGTGGAAAATAAACCAAAATCCATGAACAATCCTAAGTTCGTTAGCAAAGTTCACGATGGACAAGTCAATCTTTTACATAAATTATATGATGTATCTTAACATACATTTAGGTGATGAAAGTCACGGGACGCCTCCTAATAAAGTGTCGGACCTCTTTTTTCTCGGCGAAGTGCAGCAATTCGACGATGCATGCACTCAACAAGTCGTTCGAAGTCCCCTGCAGAAATACTGAGCCATGCAGTCTCTATATAATTGCGAAAGTGTTGCCGGTGCAGGATTCTGTGCACGAACTGATCTCTCGACTACGTCTCATAAATGTTCGATGGGAGGGTCCGATCTGGGTGGCCAAATCATTCGCTCGAACTTCGAGAATGTTCTTCAAACCACTCGCGAACAATTGTGGTCCGGTGACATGGCCCATTTTCATGGAACATGAAGTCCATGAATGGATGCAAAGCGTCTCCAAGTACCCGAAGATAACAATTTCCAGTCAACGATCGGCTCAGTTGGAAAAGAGGATCCAGTCCATTCCATGTAAACACAATTCACAACAGTATGGAGACAGCACCAGTTTGTAAAGTGTCTTGTCGACAATTTGGATCCATGGCCTCGTGGAGTCTGCGCAGCACTCGGACCCTGCCATTAGCTCTTACCAGTTGAAATCGGGACTCATATGATCAGGCCAGTCATCTAGAGTCCAATCGATACGGTCAGGAGCGCAGGAGAGGCACCGCAGGCGATGTCTTGCTGTTAATAAAGGCACTCGTATCGGTCGTCTGCTTCCATAGCCCATTAGCGCCAAATTTCACCGCTCTCTCCTAATGGATACGTTTGTTGTACGTTTCACATTGATTTCTACGGTTATTTCAAGCAGTGTTGCTTCTGTGATAGCACTCTGGGTAAACGGCTCTGCTCTCGCTCATTAAATGAAGCCCGTCGCCCATTGCGTTATCCGTGGTGAGAGGCAGTGCTGAAATTTGGTATTCTCAGAACAGTCTTGACGTTGTGGATCTCAGAATAATTAATTCCGTAACGATTTCTGAAACTGAATGTACCATGCATCTAGCTCCAACTATCATTCCGCATTCAGTGTCTGTTAATTTCCGACGTGCGGCCATTATCAAGTCGGAAACCTTTCACAGGAGTCACGTGAGTACAAATGACAGGTCCGCCAATGCACTGTCCTTTTATACCTTGTGTAAGCACCTGTATTGTGCATATTAATATCCCATGGCTTTTGTCACCTCATTGTATCTCTGTCAAAGTAGTGCAGAAAAGATAGCATAACTTATTAATTTCTAGGACGAAGACATCTTGCAGGATCCAAGAGTAGACGTTCCGTGGTTGTTAGCAGAGTTCGCAGTCAATTCAAGCAACAACATGTACGTAATTGACAGAAGCACAGTGATGATAGTGGCAGTGAGATTCCACTGTCTCGTTGCTTTATTTGTAATGTCTTCTACTAACATTCATTTCAAATTAGCTGTAGCAATGAAATACTTCTTCAGGCAAAATGCCACATTATCAGAATACGACTTCCAAGCGGAGAATAAGTAAGCATACCGAGAGTTTAATCGGTTGATTTGAAATTGCGTTGTCCGCGAATTTGCGAACTCTGAGGAAAGCGCGATTCACTAGTGACGGAGGGTGAGGGTGCTGCTAATCAGATAAGAAATCTTAAGTGTTTTTCTCAGTCGGTCATTAAGTAAGCTCGACTAGGGTGCTAACGGCCCTGTAAGTGAGCTGTAGCTTTTTGCTAATTGGATTTCGTGGATTACCGCACTCCTACTTTTGGAAGTGGTATTCGAATCGCCTCTGAATAGCCTCTTGAAGATAATTGAATGGCATCTCATTTCGAGATAAAATCAATGCGACCAGTACATTAATAAAAGCTCTGTAGGCTCCATTACGAAGTAAAGGCATGGCTTGTTATAAGCTAGAATCCTCTGTTTGAGGTGCAAGTTAGGACTAATGAGTTCTTTGATTGTTTTGTTTATCATCTATGTTTCTGATTTAAAATATGTATAGACGTCACTTTTTCATGTCACAAAATCCTAATTTTAGAAATCGGATAATATTGTAACTAAACTTTCTCGCTTAATAAGTCATTTGTCACATGGGACAAATCATTACGCAAATTTTATAGAAGAATCATCGTGAACAGCACAAGAGCCGCAAAGTACTAAACAGACATTTGTCAAGACTTTGTGATCCAAAGGTGCCAATTCTTTTCGCTAGTACGATCAGTTATACCGTGGCCATCAGGGTAGAATTACAACTCATTCAAAAAGTCATCCGTTGCTCTTTGTTCCAATGCATTTGCCAGCTTCACATTTGTCTTTCTTCCAAGTGGTCTCTCTATATTAAGTTTAATCACTGGAGTGTGTTTGCAATTACTGCTGTCCACATTTCTGTGAACATATATATGCCTGCCTTATCCATACAGTAGAGTACACCCGTCACTTCCCACAAGAAATTCTGGGGGTGTAGTTCTTTTGTTATCTTTTAGTCTCCTTTAGAGGTCTGCAACTCGGATGACTGTAGTTTTTTCCATTCACTATCATCCTTGTAGAAGCTAAAAATCTTCAACAATTATGTGAAATTTTGTTGCCTACTTCTGTATAAGGGTTCTAGGTTTTTGAAACTTCATCCTTAGAAGTTTTGAAATGAAGAGGATATTGTGCACGAAATTTCCAAGGAACCAAAAATTATGTTTTACTGCTAATCAGATAAGAAATCTTAAGTGTCTTTCTCAGTCGGTCATTAAGTAAGGTAGAGGTTGGTGCTAACGGCCCTCATACGAACTACTATAACCTTGATTACTTGTGGCTCATTCTTTCCAACATCAAATCAACTCTAATTCCCGGAACATCGGAAATAAAACTGTATTGTAGTGCTACAGACACTTTTTTCTTTATACATGCATTAAAAGTCCGTAAAAATTGATTTTTTCTTCTTTACGTTTCGATAATGTTCTAGAACAAGTTTCAACTTCTAATTCCTTCCTAAATATCATTTAAACTGCTCAGAATTGTTTACATCACCGTTTGTCTTTGTTTTATCATAAATCTCTTTGTTATAACCGTTTTGATCACAGAAAATTGCTACGTACTCCCCTTGCGTTAACAAAAAGTGCCCCATTTTTTGCTTGTAACAGTGTATTCTTACACGCGAGGGTTTTCGTTAGAAATGTGTAAGTCCTTTACATCTCTCGACTGTTCTCTACAAACCACTCACCTTGATTTACTGTTAAGATGTCCCTTCGCTGCACTGGTAACACTTGGTTAGCTCTTGGTTGTCACCGCTTATAAGAGTAAAAGTGGCGTTGTAATTGGGGTGATAGGAGGCAATCCTTAATTAATTTGTTGTAAAGAACACACAGTTATACTTTTATTCATTCTTGTAGTTTATGACCACAGTACAGTAAACACTAAACTCGGTATCTTACAGAACATTTTGGTTACTCTTAAAATTTTGGAACCACTTTCGTATCAAATATTCAATTAGTTCTGGCTCACGTTTGCGTATTTACTTATCACTGGCCAGTGGCTGAATCTCTTCAGTGCAATGACTGACACTTTTTAGCAAACAGCTGACGACAGACACCACTGATCCGACCTCCTACTGTAGCGCGCCCTCCCAGACTGACGCTGCCAGCCCTGAGCTCGGAGTTTCTGTCGACACAAGAGAGCTTCTGGTCGAGCTTTCATCCAATCACAGCGAAGTAATTTCTTGCTACTATACGGCGTGTATCGGGTACAAGTGCAGATACTTCAGTTGGTAACTGAGAACGGTGTACTGAACAATATTACATCAGTATTTAAGTAACTAGTAGGTTAAAAATTACAGCCATTACAAGAAGGATGTTTTTGGGTTGGTTTGTACCTCCAAGTAACATAGCAAGAGCAAGCCATTACTGCTTATTTTCCTCTGAGCAGCAGGTCAGGTGTTGAAGTGTAGATGCCTGGACGCAAAACTGTTAGTTTATATTGATAGGTGTAATCCTCTTAGTGCTGCAGTATGGGCGTGTAGAAAACATCAGATCGTGAAGCCCATGACATGTTTGTGGGAAGACTGTTCGATGCGGAGAAGAAACAACCAACACTATGATATGTTATGTGTGCCAGTGAACATTTATTGAGCTTTGACAAGAAACGACTGGGCGAGTGGGGACTGTACATCATTCGTTACAAGTACAGCACCAAATATCATTTATTTCAAAATCGCGATTCACTTAAAACACAAAAACATATAAGATTCAAGATAAAAATTATCTCTTTTGGCTTAAGGTAATAGCAACTACCTTGATTAAGATACAATAAGATTATAGGAGCAGACAGTTAAATTTAAACTGAACCAGTTAAATTTAAATTCAAGGGCACCAAAGCCTGAATAATGAATCAGTTAATATCGGGAAGACGCGAAACATATGAAGTAAGAGTTAATAATAAATACACTGAAAAAGGCATGAAATTCCGAGGACAATAAATGTCGCAAAGTCGAGCAACAACTCCGGAAGTGGACGTCCCCAAACAATAGCGGCTCTGACGTCACTGCGAAGCAGGGCGCCTCACAATAGCCCCTCTGAACAAGTCAGTATATTTCTCAAGTTCAGAAGCTGATGAAGCCAACTTCAAAACTTCTTTACAGGAGAGGGAATGGGATCTCCTTTCATGTCTTCCACGACTACACAGTTGAATAAATTTTTTTTTCTCTTCACTCGGTACTAAGCGTCCCTTGAAATACTGGTGTAATGAGAATTCAGTAGTTCGTTAACGACTGTCTTTTTTAGTTAGATTTCTACACGTACATTCAGTAATTTAACTACTGCATTTCCACGTTCACTTTGGCATGTATCTAGTATACTAAATTCCCACGGCACCACTAAAGGCACGGTCGGTTCTGTTTCATCCTTCAGGTCATTTGGGGCGTCTTTAAAAGTTCAAGTAATTTAGTTACCCAGTCCATTACATCAGTCTTGTTTTTTCCAATAGCAAATTCTCGGTTTCATTTTTTGGGAACGAGGCGAACCCAACATCATGTAGATGCTACTCCACCTCGTTTAGACATGTAATCGTGTCACTCAGCCAGAGCAATTCATACATCCCACAGTTCTACCCACTGCTTGGATGGATTCACAAACACCAGACGGTTCTTCATGAAGGAACTTGACATCCAACTTGTGCCTTAACGCTGCGTTTATACACAGCACTGGAAATGGCAGAATTTTGTGGTGCTGAAGAGCTTTTCATATGTTCGGCTCTTGACCCATCACCAATGTCTCTTGCTTTGGTTGCAGAGAAGATATATCTATGTCAGAGAATTTTTCATATAATTGTGTAAGAATGTTTTCATTCTTTATTAAAACGTTTGGAAACTTCGTTGCGAGGAGCACTTTCTTTCTCAGTTCACTTCTGTCCTCAGAGTCTACAATAGTACTAGATGTGACTGTCAGGTAATGTATTTCGCGATAATTTTCTGTCCAAAGATAGCACATCATAAAACATTCGTGTTGGTCAATTGCTTACTTTACTTGAGACGTGACCTCACTTCTCACTTTTTTGTAATACCTTGTGTAGGTCGATTTCTCGGAGAAGACAAAATCTCTTATGCTCTCAATGTACTTGGTACCAATATAGATTAGTCGTTGTGAAAGGCTAGTAGACCCTTCCCACTAACAAAGTTAAACGGTTGTAGAGCTAACCCACCCATTTGTACACACTTGTCGCTGGCTGCCTCTTTATCGCTGTTCGAAACTGTTGAGGACGTCGAATGTGTGATACTTTCGCACGTATGCCTTTTCATGCTCATCGTGCTTCCCTTTCAACGCTTTGCATCCCTCTTTTAGGCACTGAACGTAACCCACACGACCACAATTATCCATTTCAGCCACTATCTGCATTTTAAAAATACCTGTAATAAACATCTGTTCTGTCGACTACAGCTCCTATTTTTCTCTCGTACCTCTTTGACACGATGAATAATTTTTTTCGGAAATTACAAAAAGTAAATCGGAAGATACTAAAATTATTATTCCCACAATGTCCAAAGCTGCAATCTGGTGGACAGTTCTTTCAACAGATTATAAATCTAATTCAAATCCTGATGAAGTCGAAGGAATACATTGCCTAATTCCGTTTGAAAAAAGTAATTTCCATTTTACTTCATATCATTTTACGCCGAGAATTAGTAGACAGTATACCGCTTGATATTTTATTTTTCTATCTAAGCTTATTTCGGCGTTATTGCCTTCATCAGTACATAAGCAAATAATCGCATTTATTTGTATTTTACGAAATTTGTAATTTATAAAGTGTTTTTTTTTTTTTTTTCATTGGAAACTGGAAACTCTACTCACGTCTCGACGCTGTGTAGGGACATATGTCAACTTTGAATAAACTGTTACTGTTGTCCGTAGTTGTTGGATGTATCATTTTTCAGTAACGTTTTAAATTTGTTAGATGATTTGATTTGTAGGTATATTATATTACATTTTTTTATTGTTTTGACAGTCGTAGAAATTCAAGTTTGACAGATACTTGTCTGCTCAAAATTTGTTTGTTGTTGCATGTCGTGCATCTATGAGATTGTTATTGATGTGTTTGTAACCTCTGGTCTTTAGGTTACCGGTGATCCCTATAAATCTCACAATAACCAACAACTATTACAAACACACTTTTGAAACCTACAGAAAACCAACCGCTACAGACGGACTATTCATCCTTTCATTCCATGATTAACAGAGTCCTAAATTTGCCTCTGCAACAGGAGGCCATATATAAAGGAATAAGTGCACTATAGTACGTAGCACACAAGAACAGTTAAACCCTGATATTATTCTACAGTTATAGAACCCCCCCCCCCCCCCCCCAAAAAAAAAAGAAAAGTCCCATAAGTCATAAAATAATACTAAGAAGACAAGCTACATTAAAACATAAAACCGTCTACATACCAACAACTTAAATGGAAAAACTATCCGATAAAATAAAAGCCCTACTAAAAAATACTAACCTGAAATTAGGCTCCATAACAACAAATAATAATAGCACGAAACTACGCTCAGGAAAAGCCACACTCCCGAAACACTTAAACTCAACTTCCGAAATTAACTGCAATAACAGCACAAAATTTTATAAAGGGCAGTCGGGAAGAAATTACATCGTCAGATTCAGAGAACACGCGGGAGAAACAAGTAATAACCAATCCATTTTCTTTCCACATCCAGAAACGAAAAACACGAAGTTGACAACATTGAAAAGGCACTAAAAGTCCTTCACAAAATGCCAAAGGCCGAATGATGAATATTTTGGAGGAATTTTAAATATACATACACGCTAAGGATTATCGCCAAGAATGAACAAATCGGTTTCAAGCACATGAAGATTTTTAAAACATTATTGAAATTTTATATAGGGATAAGGATTACGATAACAACACAGACTGCGAACACATCAGTTACAGTTCCATAGATACACTACTCGCAGCGACATAAATATCTTTGAGTAAATAACTAGCTGTCAAACTTGAATTTCTGCTATTGTCGTATAAAAAAGGTACTATAAGATACGTGCCTCATGAAATTATCGAACAACTTTAAAATGTTGTTGAAAAAATATTACATCCAACAACTACGGAGAGCAGAAATAGTTTCCTCAAAAGTGACATGTGCCCGTGTACAACGTCATGGCGTCAACACAACAT
The DNA here is from genome assembly GCF_021461385.2 of Schistocerca piceifrons. Classification (NCBI taxonomy): domain Eukaryota; kingdom Metazoa; phylum Arthropoda; class Insecta; order Orthoptera; family Acrididae; genus Schistocerca; species Schistocerca piceifrons. Next base: position 959,609,538 of record NC_060138.1, read on the forward strand.
CCAATGGGAAAAAAAAGAAAAAAAACGAAAGTTTGCAGATGTACTGATGAAGGCAATGAAGTCGAAATAAACTTATATAAAAAAAATATCAAGCCGCATACTGTCTACTAATTCTCCAGATGATGCCCTACTGGGCGATAATATAAACCGCAGGATCCACAATAATGAAACATTTTATTTTATTTTCATTGGTGACCTCCGTCCGTGACTGAGTTTTTCAGCGTTATATGGAAGTAAGTTAAATTAGACTATGATCGAATGAAATACATCAGTTTTTATAGTTTGTAATGTGCACGTCCAACTTCCTGGGTATCTTACATTAAGCGTGTTTTCTAAAGCCTTGAATGAAATGTAAATAAACTTAGCACTTAACTCGTAAAAGCTGAAAACAGATTGTAAACTGTGTCGTGTTATGGTAATAAAAACACAACAGAAACGAAACGTTGCACTACACACCACCATATTATTAGTTCATTAAAGCAGAAGGCACTCTAGGAAATTTAGACTTTAACAGCTAGAGGCTCTCTGATAAACTTTCGTTCAGTGGAACTAATGTCTCTTCCGAAAACTGCGCATTTAGCGAAGTGCGTCACTAATTAGTTCTACTTACGTAATGACGTGATATTTGAAATCACGCGTTCAAAATATCTGTTAGACAGTATTTATTTCCACTATTAAGTACAGATCGTACCATTCCTAGGAGATTTTAACCCTGCTGACCACACCAGTAGACTCCTACGTCTGGACCACACCATAGGCCTCAGAGGCTTACACGATATATAATAGAAAAAAACACTTAAATGATTTCAATTTAATGGTAGGGGTTAGGACAGAATACATTGAATAACCTTGAATAACATAAAATAAATATATTTCCTCAAAATACAACAAAACTAAAAAATTCCATCATATTAGAAAATCACGTACAATTAACAATGTTACATGAATTTTATCCATAGTGGATGCAGTTGAACTCCGTGACTGTTCCTTTATAGGGTGTAGAAAAATTTCCGATACCAGTCACAATAAAAGGTTATTTATTTGTCACACGACCGGTTTCGGGCTTGCGCCCATACTCAGGAGTTTGTACATTCATGTACATGTTTATATTGCTGGAGATCAATAAAGATAATAATGATGCTCCATCTTTATTGATCTCCAGCAATATAAACATGTATATCGATGTGTAAACACCTGAGGATGGGCGCAATCCCGAAACCGGTCTTGTGACAAATAAATAACCCTTTATTGTGACTGGTAGCGGAAATTTTTCTTCATCCTATTAATAGTGTTTTTTAGAACTAAAACCAGTATCACAAAATTCAGCAGAAGTTTCTTATTTTTTACCAGTACAATTTGGCCAAATTTTTTTGTGGTGCTCACCACACACTGGCAACTTACATAAATTACACTACATTTTTGAGTTCTTTTGTGTTTTGTAGTCACAGAATTTACAGTAAGTTCTTTTTGGGAATAGCTCCTTGCTCAATTTCTTCACGAGCTGCCTCTGCAGATGGAGTCATGTTCAGCCGTCTATAAATACTGTCCCGTAGGTCGTGGGGAATTGGTGTGTCAGGCCTAACCTTCATCCAAGGTGCTGCAAGCTGTTCAGAAAGCGTCAACATAAAATCAAATCACGAGAATGGTTTTGTTTGATAGTTGTTTCTCTCTTTCACGTGGTTTTTGTAAAAATTATGGAGGTACACAGATAGGGATTTATTCAAGCAATGTTTATCATGTTGTAAAAAACGCATACATTCCATCGACGTGTTTTCCGGCCAATGTTATAGTATTTACACTTGATCAAACGCGTCGACACCCGCTTTGATTTCGATGTAGTTGAGAATCATTTTGGAGTCGGGATGTATAACATCATCTCCATGCATGGTTCCGATGACAGTAAACATTTTATTTTTCTTGGGTTTATATGAAACAGCTGTCACGTCTTCTTGGAATATGAAAAGCGACGTTCCTACTTTTCAGTCCTTGTACTTCATATCGATGAATTCAGGGGGGAGCTCTCGTTTATTTTTCTTTATGGTCCCGATATATGTCAGTTGGTTTTCAGCAAACCAATGGCAAGAGGAATACCAGTAAACCAGTTATCCCCTGTGATATCACGATTAGTGCCGTGAACTGGTTTGGTAAGTAGTTTGCTAAAATGAACCGCAGCACGAACAGTGGGTACTTTGGAACCCTTACCCAAGTATGGAATAGCATTTATTAGATATCAAGTTGCTTGATCGCAACGCGTTACGGTCTTAACCCCGTATTTATTGGGCGTGCTAGGTATGTACATTTTGAATGGGCACTTACCTCTAAAACCCACTAACTGTTCATCAATACTAAGGTACGAACTTGGTTGATAATTGGTCTTACTTTTTTAATCAGAATATTCCAGATTTCAGAGACTAACGCGAATTTCTGTATCTTTCGTCTTTCTTCTCGCGCCTGGGAATCTTCAGATGCTAAGTTGCTACTAACAAAAACAAAGCGGTTGCGAGACAGTCTAGCTTAGAATCTATCTCCACTTATCGTGCGATCATATTGCCGTTTTATGGGGACGTAATTGTTTTTCGTGGCTCCATACAAAACAAGAAGACCAATAAAAGTTTCCACCTCTTCTACAACAACCGGTTTGGAAGGAGGCTTGCATTTCTTCTCTGCTGAAAAATGCATTTTTTTCTTGTCCATCTTTTCATCAGTGTATTGCACTACAAGATCCATTAGGGAATGTGTGCAAAATGCTCTGAAGCATTCAACAGGCGTCTTAGCATCAGCAGCGGGGCCACGGGTCTTGACTCTTAAATGTACTATTTTTTTCCTTTTTTTAGTGTCTTCGTCGCGGTCGTTATCATGGATCTTGTTTTCAAAACTGTGAGACCATTCTTCCCTTTACCCTCTGATCTGTCGATGTAAATTTGCAAGCTCTCAACTTCCGCTTCCACTACCATCCTCTCAACTTCCTCCGCTACACGTGGTTTACCATTTACCTGAAGGTTTCATTCTGTCTTCCTCTTTCTACGTGGTTGTAAAGGTTTTGAAGGCGATGAAGTGTCCTTCTTGGAAGTTTCGGGTACGACATCTCGTCGCACAGTCTCTCTAACTGCTTCTTCATCATCTGATGGGATGAATTCAGGATCGTCATCTGAAGAGTCTTCTGATTCCGAATTGAAACGTTCTTTTACTTCTACTTCACTATCACAATCTCGGTCCCCTAGTAGTGATTCAACTTCAGAGTCACAGTCGCCATCTGACAAAGGTTTTGTTAATTCTGCTAACATGTCATCATCAGTGTAGAATCGCTTTTCCCCCTTAGAATCCATTCTGGCAATAGTAGGTACATCTGCATGAGAATACAGTATAATTAATCAACCGATAGAATGGAAAAACTAAAGATTTTATCCCTTGAAGGAATACGTGTATTATTATAGACGACGGAAAAAAACAAGTCAAAAGAGGGATTCTGTAAGATAAATACGGACTACTGACAAGCACATCAAGGGCTGTGACGTCTAGATACTGAAATAAGGTCAACCACACCATAGGCCTCCCAGACCTAGGGACAATTTATATGTAAACCACAACAGAGGTCTCGGAGGCCTAGTTGTTTATATGAACGGGCCGACAGGGACGGAAGTGTTGCCCACTGTACACTAGCACAGAGAGGACTAACTAGAGGAGGCTTACATGAGTCACGCCCCCTTCAGCTGTGTTGGAGCAGGATTAGACAGGTCTGCACGAGCATCTGGGCCTCAGAGACCTATGGTGTGGTCGGCGGGGTTAAAGAGACGAAGCGAACATTAGAAGTAAGTGCGAGATCAAATGAAATTTAGTATTACCAGCTTCTTCGGTCGGCAAGTGGAAGCAATTAGCTGCATGGAATACAAAGTTCTGACTCAGCATAGTGTCTTTTGTTCCTTACTCGCAAATCATATCTGTTACGAGCAGGAAGATTCCGCATTCCCAATAACATTCGCAGAGGCACTGAACGCTCTAGTAATACTCTACAAGCTATAACACATAATAGTTCAGAAAGTAAAAGAGATATGAAAATAAAGCTTCAGCACTCTTCTTTGACATGGCTGTAAGAGTAAACTTCAGGCAAATCGGATAACGTTATCGTGGGCATGTCGTTAATGTGATACAAATTCCTAATAAAATGAAATGATACCTTGAAGTTATCCCAGCAGGAACTGCTTCTTCTGGGTCTGTCCAGTAGAACTTACGTCCCATCTGTTATCAGTCACATAACGTCCCTTTTGTCGTCTTAGCTTTGTAATAAATGGCTGGAATGTCAGCTAGACTCACGAGTGCAGTGGAAACACGCAGCAGGAGAGCCACTGCCCCTCGTGGCTGTGAGTGCGATCACGGCACTAACAAGCTACTAGCTAGCCTGAAGGCTGAGGTGACCGGCTCTAAAAAGGTTTTATTTATTTTTTAATCGGTCACCTAACCAAGTTGTAGAGCAAGTTAAAGAATCTTGAAATGTAAGTCAAGAATAAGAGAGAGTAACTGTTATTTATTTTTTCTACTGCTCAGCATAAATAACAGTGATAATAATAGAGAGCAAAGTTATATACAACTCAAATTAAATTACAAAATGACACCGACACGGTGCGGAGGTACCGAAAAGTGTGGAAGATTGTGTGGAGTAAGCGCATCAGCATCTACTTACCCGGGCAACTCGCGAAATGAAAGGTGAGGTTACAACAAGAAGTCACAAGTTACAAAAAAACCAAGCAACATAAGTTGCGTGGCAAAGTAATCAAGTAACAAGCTGTATGGAATATGGATTGTGCTACCACACCTGCCACACTTACGTTCCCCTAAACAGACAGCTAGCCTGCGCCGGTCAGCACCAGACTATGAATGGAGGTGACGCCCTCTGTGCGACGTTTAAGCAGAAACCAAGCTTCTAAGTTCACAATCCTCAGCAATCTGCTTCCAAAGAAATCAACATGGAAATGAATAGTCCATGTTGCTGCCAATGTGACAGGCGGGAACTGTTGTAAAATAGACGAAAAAGCGCGGAAGGGTACACGTAACTTCCCTCCTTTTGTGTACAAGACGCACTTTTTTAAACATTACGTTCTTGATCAGTGAACCTTATGTGCCAAGAACACTGTCCAGAGTGACAATGCCATTGGCTGCAACAAATTTTTGGAGTGAACACGACTGACGCTCTCATGCTGGATGGATGTTCCCATGATACACGGCTCTTAGCGTATGCGTGAAAGGGCAAAGGTTTCAAGACCAGTTATTCTCTGTGGGTTGGTGGGCGGCTGTAGTGTTCATTGTGGTGCAGGTGAGTGCCTGGCATTCAATAGCCGCGGAGCAGGTCACTTTCCGACTTCCGAGAAATTGCTCTGTCACCAGAGCAGGCTCTCTTGCTCTAATGAGGTACACAGACTGCCTTCTACCGACAGTAAAGACACTTCTGGCGTCACTGCACCCTATTGTGGCGAGAGCAAGGCTGCCTTTCCAAACACACCGCTCCAGTATCCTCACTGAAGTAACAGCGAAATAACAGCAGAAATTGAATTAACATTGCACAATGATATGTCACATCGTGACAGTAAAATTACATCATTCCTTCATCCCTCTGAGAATAAAGAATTAAAAAACTCCCAAGAACGCAGAACCAATTCGTCACGTGTGTTGGGAATCTTCAAACTCTACTAACACAATTGTCCACTGAAACCAGAAAATCACTCCTAACAATCTTCTATGAAAAAAAAATAACGAAACATAATATTGCATGATTGCTTATTAATTAAAAGCATAACATGAGAATGAATATGGCACCTCGAATTCATAGACAGATTATATGTATTAACAAAAGAATACTAAAATAAAGAATGGTACAATCTCTGTTTCATATGAATGTTGACAAAATTAATTCTAGTCGTCGATTACAGTACAGCTTGCTACTGTGGTCATCGTCTCGACAATTGTGAAACCAATATATTTTTTTATCTTATATAGAAGAAAGTTTTGTGTACAAGAAAAAGGATATTCAAAAGAATTTTAATTAGCAATTACTTTTCTTCATCAAAAAGCAATGCTTTCCCACTTAGGGATATTCTGGCCCTAACAACAATTGTTTCTGAAGCTAGCAAAAGTTTGATTTGTTAATTTGGTTGAGAAAAGAAATAAACTAAATGAAGTACTCTACTTTAATCTAGCGATTATGAATTAATGAGTGGTAAGTAAAGATTTTTAAATTGTGGAGAGTTGTACGTTTTTATGTAGAATAGTGTGTATGAAATAACTTTTACATTTCTTGTGCTTACCTAAATCGAAATCTAATTAAGTAAATTCGTGGGTTCATTTACAAAAAAAATGCATTGTCTTTGCATACGCTGACTGTGTGCTTTCACAATGAAAATTTTCAAGCTGTGTTGCAGTCTTCACAGTCTTCAAGCTAATCGATTGTCCCTCCATTGGCTACGTGTTCCCTGACCTTGGTGCCTGTCGACGCCATCAATTTGCCGAACTGCCTGCCGAGAAGACGTGTGTGGCAGAGTTCCCGGCCATTCCAGCGCATGTCTTCCCCTGAGCCGGGCAGACCTCTGTAAAAGACGACGGATCCCCGCTGTACCTGACGGTTGACCCACTTCTTGTGCCTCCCCACAATTTTCCTGCTTCTGTAAACAGTCACAACTTAAATGAGCAAAGTTTGGGCACTTCACAAAACTTCAGCACAGCATATTGTATCCCCGTCGCCACTTTTTTAAGAACGAGAATTCGTAGCTGTGACGAATTTAATGAAAGAGTTTAGCTCTGGTTATTCCACCACATATTCATGCAAATTAATTCACAGTTGCTGCACCAAAAGTTAATTTTAAATCCTGACTGAAAAGTCCCCAATAATCAAAAACCGTTAAAATCTCGTTGCTCCTAAAAGATTTGGATCTGACAAATTATTATTGGCGTTCAGGTGTATTTAGGTCCATATGGCGACCAAAGTGATGTGTATACTACGCATCAAGCTGCGGGAGGGAGGTTCTAGCCGCACAGGCCGGTGAACATACAGAAGGAAAGATGTAGAGGACAACAGCTAACAAAAAACCTGGTTGGGATCACTAATTGTTCTACTGGCAAGAAATGGCGTCCAACAAATCCTAGAATCAACTTGGCAAATAATGCGTGGCATTCTTTGCAGCTGTCTAAAAAATTTGCAGTAACATCTGCAGTGCGTCCTATGACCACGCAGAACACGGAATCTACTCATCCTCCTCAAGGCAAACACAGACGGTCACCTCTTGCTATGCACTATCATTTGCTACACCCTACAAAACTCTATGACTAAGGGGCTGAAACTAATGGCTTCGCCCAAAGAAATTTCATTATCTCGTCACTAAACTTACGTAACAAACCATATGGACTCAACACTGAGAAAGAAATCAAGGAGTTGAAGTACCATAAGAAAAACCATTTTAGAGGAAAAACACTTTTTACCTTATCCTCTTCGTATACCTGAAACAAAACTGCAATAATGTTGTCACGATCCATTACTCATTTTCACTGTTGGTGAATGCACTTCAGTCTCAAACATCTGATAAACAGGCATTATCCTTGTCCAATAAGGAATTATCGTGCCATGCAATTTTGCGGTCAGATGACATGGGCGTGCACACAAACTTGAAAAAAAAATAATCTTGAGATGTGCGTCCTACACCGACGCTCTACACATCTGTTTGCTCTTGACATGGCACTAAAGGCCACTGTGTACACGGACCAGATATAGTATCCATAAGTCAAGTCATAAAATAAGTTACACTAAAAACTTAGAGCTAGTCACCAACAAGAACTTATGGCTAAGGAGCATCTCTAATTAACTTACATGACAAACACAACTTACACAATATAAACTAAGCCTGTTCAATAATTCCTGTTCAGGATTTAGTCAAGTTTTGACTACCTTCTGGAGCCTGCTTTTTTTTATTTCAATTATTTCCAGCCGTCCATCTTCCCATTCTCTCGGTGGCCCTAGCATGACGTCTCCAGAACATGGTATCTCCTGATTTTGTGGCTGGCTACTTTTGCTATTTTCCCCGTCATTTCCCTTCGTATGCTTCTTGTCCCATGAGTTTCGGTACTGTTTTCATTCCAATGCAGAGCTCATTCTCTTGTCTTTTCATATTTAAGCATAAATGTCTCTACGTCCCTTCTATCAGAGAAGGGATCTTTGGTGCTCTTTTGATTTTGTCTTAATAAAGTGTTGAATCAAAAAACATGGCTCTGAGCACTATGGGACTTAACATTTGAGGTCATCAGTCCCGTAGAACTTAGAACTACTTAAACCTAACTAACCTAAGGACATCACACACATGCATGCCCGAAGCAGGATTCGAACCTGCGACCGTAGCGGTCGCGCGGCCCCAGACTGAATGGCCTAGAACCGCTCGGCCACAGCGTCCGGCAAGTGCTGAACCAGCTCACCATTATGTGCAGATGGTCGAGATGCAGAATTTATTTTAAAGTCTCTTTTGGATACTTTATTTAAGATTAGAAGCATGTTCTGCAAGTGAAGAAGCTTTTATGATACTCCTACTTAATTGTACAATATTTTGTTCTTCAGTCGACTAGTACAATGTCATAATCTCATCAAATTCGAATTCTGCAAAGGTATTACAGTGTCCAGTGACTGACAAAAATTTTGTGATATTCTCTCCACTCTTACGACAGCTCATAAAATCTCTCTTTAGGCTGGCCAGGAGTTCCGCAGACTATCCTTAAACCGCCCTGTCCAAGTCATAATATGCAGGTCTCCACCTGCAGTGTAAGCGAGAACTTTCCTTAGTAAAAAGTTTTATCATCATTTCCTTATCCCCAGATGGATATGGACCTGCATTACAAGACACGTCTCCCTCACAAAAATCATATTTTGCGTCGTTGATGATACCACACTAGACACAGAATTATCACAAACATGCCTCTCGACAGCTTACATCCTACTCTCTGCCAGAAACAGTAACGGCTCTGCAACTTGCAGACAGGTCATGAAAAAGCAGGGCAAAGCAAATGTATCTTCCCTCTTTTTGCGTACAAAACGCTCATTTTTAAAGACGAAGGTGGTACTGAGCCGAACAGTATCTTCATGATTGGTCAACCTTATGTACCAAGAACACTATCCAGACGTATGCAATACTAGTGCCTGAACCAAGTTTTTAGAGTGAATGCGACTGACCTCCCACACTGGCCAAAAGGGATCGTGGCATCTGGCTCTTTGATGTGCACACAGAAAGGTAAAATTGTCGTGCATGTTTAGTCTCTGGAGACTTTGGGTCGGCCACGGAACTCTGGCCATAGGGGTTGCGCGCGGCAGCCCAGCATTCAATAGCCGTTCGGCAGGTTGCTTGTCAACTTACGCAAAACTATCCGTATCCCCAGAGGAGGCCGTCTTGTCCTAATGGGATACACAGACTGCCTTCCGCCGAAAAAGAAGACCACAGGCACGATTACGGCGTTCCACCACACCAATGTGGCGAGTGTAAGATTGTCTTTGCAAACACATCGGCCCAGTACACTCAATAAAACAACCACGAAATGGTTTATATTGCGAAGCGACATATGATGGTCATATCATGACAGTAACGTCAGAGTGTACAGGCTGAATCACTTAAAATTTGCACGGCAAATATTGCGAAAGTGGAAAGTTCTATTGCACAGAATGGATCGGTAGTCAGGGCCTCGTATTGATAGGCAATCAACCCATTATAACAATACTTAAAAAGTGTATTTTTTGTACAAACATACACTTTTTTAAAAGGAACAGTGCCTATTGACAACAACAAACTAATAGTAGGGTAAATTGGAATGTCAGTGGTGTTTGTTGCAAGATTGCAGTGCGACACGTTTGCGAAATATTGTATTTTGAAAAGCTTCCACATTGACACTTGTACAATACCTGCCGCATTACATACTAAAGAAAAACACAAGTGAATATACTAGTTATTTGGGTCCCTAGTTATGTGGGTTGTAACCCGTAGCGACACAACTGACCATCATATGTTGCGTTTAAAATGACCACCGGCAGCGACAGTATACACTTCCTGTCTGGTACGGAACGATTGCAGCACACATGCTAGCATTTCAGCCAATATTTCCGAGCTTGCTGCAGTAATACGTCGTTACATATCACCGGGTGTAGTTGATATGTCCTAGTAGACAGCGTCTTTCAGCTTGTCCCACAGAGAAACGACCACAGGGGTCAAATCTGGGGAGCCGGCCGCTGTGGCCGAGCGGTTCTAGGCGCTTCAGTCCGGAACCGCGCTGCTGCTACGGTCGCGGGTTCGAATCCTTCTTTGGGCATGTATGTGTGTGATGTCCTTAGGTTCGTAAGGTTTAAGTAGTTCTAAGTCTAGGGTACTGATGACCTCAGATGTTAAGTCGCACAGTGCTTAGAGCCATTTGAACCAGTTTTTGAAATCTGGGGAACGAACCAGCCAAGGTACAGCCTTGTGTCCAATCCGACGATTTGGTAACACTTTGTGAAACATGGTGTCGTACTTCATAAACTATAGGCCGGACAGCCGCCACCTTGCTGCCTCAGGTCCCTCCTAGTCTGCAAACGAACATGGAAGATGGTGCGTTAGGAGGCTACGATACTTGAGCTTGTTCAGCGTTCCGTCTATGAAGCACGGGACTATGAGCTGACGTTCGCTATCACACACGACACGTTTACACTCCATGGACGCTGACGTTCCATGTGACGAAGCCAACTGGTATTGTCAACAGACCGATATTGCATGTTTCTCCTATTTACTTCGACATGACTGATAAATGTGGCCTCATCACTAAACAAGATACACGATTCATCTTGGGTATCTGTCTTAAAGCCCATGTCCCATGTAGAGAGGTTAACACGTTTCCTATAATTGTTTTCATGCGGCCCTTAATTTAGAGAATGTGATTTGGATGAAACCTATGTGGATGCAGAACATAGGACACTTGGCTGACTCATGCCACTTCCTCGTGCAATTGCGACCCGCGCGGCGCTCACACTACACGAGAGACGGTAATTTCGGTCTTCCCGTCAGCTTCCACGAGGCGAGCTCGCTATCCACTGTTCTCCGTCTAGTGGTGCCATGCGTACATGCCACCAGAGGATGCGCAAGCGACGTGACCTCACTGAAAGCACCTCTGATTGGATGGCTAATCCTTTTAATCAGGAGCATCCTGGAGCAGGGCCCAGATCAAGTGCATCTATAGACTGCAGCGAAGAACAGTATACCAGCTTAGAGCAACGCTACAAATTGTTATTAATATTCAGTTTCTTATTTAAAGGTCGCGGAAATTAAAACTACTTGTTATAATCAAGAACATTACTATACATTGTGTATAACTCTTGCAACATAGATGAACCTACAGTGAATTGTAACACAGTTATTAAGTGCACACAGTGTAAGTAAACTTATTAATGTGTTACCTATTGTATATGTTTGTTAGTATTTAATTGACACCTCATATACCGATGCAACACCATCAATCTCAAAATTTTGCGCTATCTTATCGATGTGTAGCGATGAAACACATCTTTGTCTCTCTCAAAATCGATCTCTGCAGTGTAGGACGTCTTTGGTACCTGACTTTCAGCATGCGGCATACTTCACTTTGTCTGTAAGCCGGAATTGTGAAGTCTTTTCGTTGACCATTATGGGATGAAGAGACGATATGAGCACTTTAGATTAGCTGCACTGCGAACAGTCGAACTGGTAACGAAAACGTTCATTATTATTATGCATATTGCCTACATCTCGTTTAATAGGAAGGTTAAAAAGCATTTCCTTTCGATGTAAACTCACGGCCGCAAAAGCCTTACTCTACGAAGTGCGTCTGTAAAGTTCGGTGAGTGGTCTCAGAAAATAAAGCGAACAACAGCTACAAACAAAATACCGGGTGATCAAAAAGTCAGTATAAATATAAAACTTAATAAACCACGGAATAATGTAGACATAGAGGTAAAAATTGACTCACATGCTTGGAATGACATGGGTTTTTATTAGAACAAAAAGCAAAACAAAAAAAAACAAAGTATTGCAAGACGCGTGAAAGACCTCTTGCGTGCGTCGTTTGGTGATGATCGTGTGCTCAGCCGCCATTTGCGTCATGCTTGGCCTCCCAGGTCCCCAGAGCTCAGTCCGTGCGATTATTGGCTTTGAGGTTACCTGAAGTCGCAAGTGTATCGTAATCGACCGACATCTCTAGGGATGCTGAAAGACATCTGACGCCAATGCCTCACCATAACTCCGGACATGCTTTACATTGCTGTTCACAACACTATTCCTCGACTACAGCTATTGTTCAAGAATGATGGTGCACATATTGAGCATTTCCTGTAAAGAACATCATCTTTGCTTTGTCTTACTTTTTTATGCTAATTATTACTATTCTGATCAGATGAAGCGCCATTTGTCGGACATTTTTTGAACTTTTGTATTTTTCTGGTTCTAATAAAACCCCATCTCATTCCAAGCATGTGTGCCAATTTGTACCTCTCTATCTACAATATTCCGTGATTTATTCAGTTTTCAAATTTATACTGACTTTTTTGATCACTCGGTACTTTACTAACCTTCACAAAAATCACCATTAGCTACAACGCACTTCTTGTAAAGCTGTTGGAACCTGTCAGCAAATGATTTTTGTTCGGGATCGCCCGAAGCACGTCGGCCTGTGTGGCCGGGCGGTTGTAGGCGCTTCAGTCTGGAACCGGGCGACCGCGACGGTCGCAGGCTCGAATCCTGCCTCGGGCATGGATGTGTGTGATGTCCTTAGGTTAGTTAGGTTTAAGTAGTTCTAAGGTCTAGGGAACTGATGACCTCAGGTGTTAAGTCCCATAGTCCTCAAGGCAATTTGAGCTATTTGCTGGGTATCTGCATCATTACTGGATATGAGACCTGATATTTCAAGAATGAGATTTTCATTCGGCAGCAGAGAGAAAATCTCATTCTGGAAACATCCCCCAGGCTGTGGCTAAGCCATGTCTTCGCAATATCCTTTCTTCCAGGAGTGCTAGTCCTGAAAGGTTGGCAGAAGAGCTTCTGTGAAGTTTCAGGTACTGATAGAAGTGAAGCTGTGAGGACGGGTCGTGAGTCGTGCTTGGGTAGCTCAATTGGTAGAGCACTTGCCCGCGAAAGGCAACGGTCCCGAGTTCGCGTCTCGGTCCGGCACACAGTTTTAATCTGCTAGGACGTTTCAGACCTGATATAGTCAGTAATATTCAGGGACCAAGTGACAGCCAATGGCGTGGTTTTCATTGTCTTCCCCGCCTCCCAGAAAATGTCAGCTGGCAAAATCCAAGACTAAGTCGATGTTGAACGCTCTTTTCGACAGCAAGGGCTTCATCCATCATGAATTTCAGCCTGAGTGTGGTGGGGAAGATAATGAACATCATGCCGTTGACCGTCGCTTGGTCTCCGGATCGTATTGGCCGTGCCAGCTCTCATCTCATTTAATGATGGGGATATCCAACAGGGCGTAATCGCTGCCCTTCGAGCAATTCGCTAGAAATAAACGCTTCCTGACAGTTTCCAATAGTTGAACAACCGATGTCAGAGGGAAGGACAGTAAAGGTATTCCGTTTATAGCTCTTGTTTTCTTTATCATCTGAGACCATTTACCGATCTTTTCAGACAAGCCTTGTGTAGATTCACGATAACAACGTAAAGCTATGATGTGGAACTGGCGTATGGACCCATTATCCTCCATAATCATCGTTATTCTTTGTGCTGATAATCGGGTGGATCCATAACTCACTAACTGGCCAAATTATAGTTACGAGTTCGTGATCTTGAACTTTGCACTTGAGTTTTTATGTCGGCCAGCTGACAATTCGTTGAGTTTTGAGGCCTCTGTGAACTTCGTTGTTTCTGTTCTTTTGTTTAAAATGACATCGGTCTTCTGTAACTATGATTAATGTATAACTTTGTGCGGTTTGTGACTCAGTATCAAGTAGGTACGCATTGCGTGCCTTCAGTATCAGTCACGTCTAACGTCTTTAATTGTAACCATCCTTGTTCAGCTATTCTTTCGAACTCCGTAAAACAGATTTATTCGAGGTTGTTGATGATTTTTTTTTACATATCTCCCACACTTTTGTTCCACAGATCAGAATCTCCCCTTCCGTTAATTTACTCAGCTGCGAACATTACAGGTAATAGTACGTGAATGAATATAATGTAATCTCGTTACTGTATGAGTCCACTAAATGTGCAGGGTGATTATAGTTAGTTAAACTTTCAAACCGTTGTAGAAATAACACCATTGGCCAGAATGACGTCCAATTGCAATGGAATATTATCGGAGAAGGGGGAAAACGTACGACAGAAGAAAAATAAATACTTACAAAATACAGCAACAGATGGCACTGCAAGCATCATAATTTAGTAGTGGTCGACTACAAATAAAAAATGAATCACACATCAATGCCTAAGGTGTACGTTTGACGTTAAACGAACTGTACTACTCAGTGTGCATGGGTCTACAGATGTGATACTGTTTGTTACGTGGGCCCATCGACCACGGCAAGGTCGTATCACATCGGATGGAAAAAATCGGTTTTTAATCGTCCTGAGGCCAAAAACCGCATTAAAAGCATCAATCACATCGGTTTGTAACTGTCCTGAGGCCAAAAACAGCATAAAAAGCATGAATCAAAATCAAATCGGATTATTAATTTCCGTGTGACTGGCGCAAAACATGTTCAATATTCTGTCCACTGTTTTCTGTAACAAGTTAAAATCGAGAAACAGCATATCAACTAATCGAAGTGTTTCCGGGGTCAAGTTCAGAATGTGCTGTGCGATGGATGCCTTCAATGCAGCTAAGTTTCCAGTCGGAACATTGAACACAACATCTTTCAGATAGCCCCACAGCCAGAAGTCACGCGGATTAAGAGCAGGTGATCGGGACGGCCAGGCTGTGAGGACATGGCGCCTGATAATTATATCATTTCCGAAATCGCGGTTCAACAGCTGCTCAACTGGATTTGCAATATGCGAATATTCTGTGTACTGACATATCCTGTCAGATGGAAGTGGGCTTCGTCTGTCCACAAAATCTTCCACGGCCAATCATTGTCCACTCCCATGCGAGCAAGAAATACTAAAACAAAGGTCTCTCTTGCTGGCAGGGCAACAGGAAGGAACTAGTTCGCATAGGTAATTTTGAATGGATAGCAAATAAGGATGTTTCGTTGGATTTTACGCACCGTGCTCACGGGTATGTCCAATGTTCGGGCCATTCTCCGTGCACTGCACGTTTGCACACCATCACTCCTCTCCTCCTGCCTTGCTGTGGCCACTGCTTCCACTGACGTCGAATCAATTCGCTTCCTCCCTCTACCAGGCTGCACTCCAAAAGAACCCGTCTTTTCGAATTTCCTAATCATTTTCTCCAGACACACGGCAGTCATCGGACCAACGCCTTTTTCCAAACCGTTCAGTGTCCGGAACTTCTGCAGAGCGACGTGTGCGCAGTCATCATTTGTGTAATACAGCTTTACAAGCAGAGCGCGATCCTGCATTGAGACAGTCATGGCGAACGTCGCAGACGCGAAAGGAGGAAAAGCCGTGTACCCGCCGTGTTTATACCAACTTCAGTGGGTCGTGCGCGTGACAGGTGTTTTCATACAGCGCCATCTACTGATCAATTTTCACACTATTTTTTTCTTCTGTCATACGTTTTCCCCCTTCTCTGATAATATTCCGTTGTTATTTCTAAAGCGTTTTGAAAGTTTAACTTTAATTATAATCATCCTGTATAACAGATGCACATAGAGTATCAATATCGCACATCTACAAAAGAAGCATGTAGCTGGTCTCACTTTCAGGCCATTAATGGAAATACGCTGTCTGAAGTTTGTCCCTAACATGAGATCCTAATGCGGTGACTACTATGGTATCAATTAATAACTATATTTTAAAACAACTGGTTGTAAAAAATGAAATGATGGGAGCACTACTGACTTTAAATTAAACTCAAAACAAAATAAACACGTGATTTATTCCATTTCTTTCTCAAGAAAACCAATAGATCGACAATACGAATCTAACATAACTATAGTGTGCAGGGAAGGGTAATAGATTCAAGCTGTACATTCTTTTGTTGATGTGAATGAACCCATCGATTCTGAATTTACTATGCAGAGGTTGATTATCCGAAAAAAATGAAAGATTCGTCCCGTCCGTGTATCCTTATAAAAATGATAAACTCCAACCTAACGAGCCGGTGCTGCACAATATGCTAACTAATCTTTTGTAGTCTCGATGGACGTTAAATGCGATCAGCAGGGTATCGCCAGCAGCCCTGAATCTATGGATTGCGCTAAGTCGTCTGCACAATGTCCCATCGCAGAAAACCAGGAAGATTACCCCCTCAGCGGTCCATCTCTAAGACGACCGGTCCCAGGGCGTTCGCGATCATGCGTTCCTGCATCCAAACCCCCTATACCCCGCCCCCCGTTTGCGCTGGCAAGGCAGCAGACACCAATCATGTAAAACGTTGTTTACTTGTGAACTTCTGTCTAACGGCGTGAAACTGCAATGTTAAATCGTTTCCCACTGTGGAATATATCTAGCTGAGGACCAGTCATGGCAAACTCTCCTCCCAAAGTTTATTACGATAATTCCCTTCAGACAGGCGAAACAGGGCGTTGTTCGTACAACTCATAATTTCCAACACGTGAAGCGAAAGTGACAGGAATTCCACTAGGGTCCCATTCTCACAGCAGCAGGTCTGGTCTCTTCAAGAATAGTGAGTTTCCTCCAGATGTTATCAGGTGGTGGACCAGCCTTCATGACTCGACTTGCTACTGTCTCTAATGACCTCGATGTCGACGGAACATTAAACTTAATCTTCCTTCCTTTTTCCTTTAAACCCGCTAGCCGGTATCCGGATAGTATCGTACGCCACAACACCGAAAATCCCGTCCTTATTTGAGTTACTCTATAGTCTCGCAACCCTCACTCGAGTGTCCATACACCCGCGTAAGCCAGTGTCGTAATCTTCTGAGTAGTGAGTGGACTGCCCCGTTATTCCCAGTGTTGTGTCTCGGCCGTTCCCCAAATCCTGGAGAAAGGAACCGTAAGATTTCCTTGGCCGGCGCAACGTAAGTTGAGACAAGCAGGCCTTGCATTTTTATCACATATAGTATTCAGAATCAAGTACGGTAATCAGAGTATGCGGTTGTGGTGGTTACAGTGCTATAGTGGTGTTGTGGTTAGCGTGTCTGCCTACGAAGCAGGAGACTTCAGTTGAAGTCCTAGCGTTAGTGCAAATTTTAATTCCTTGCTTCAACTTCTACCCTTATCGAAGACGTAAATAAAGTGATGAGAATAGTGTGTCCCAAATTTCTCCATCCAAGACAAGGAGCAGATAGTGTTAGCTTATTAATGGAAGGAAGCAAGCCAGATGACTTGTAACCTTTCATGATGGGGACCTAACTTAACCAGGTTACCTTGCATTATGAACGTGAGTGCACTCAACGACTGTGATGTGACTTTCAAATGATAGAGTACAGCAATCAGTCGTCCTTTTCTTGCAGGTTTTATACGGCAAATCTAGATTTCGGCTAGTACCTAGCCATTATCAATGCATTATTTCATAGTATCAATGCCTGTTCTAGTAAGTCAGTGCCCTCTTGTTCGGGCCTCTGCCGCAGTTCTTTCAAGGCATTGCAATAAATTCATTATTTGAGATTTGGTAGCAGCCTCCAATATTCAGAATGCATTCGTCGTCAGAGAACTGATTGAAAATATCGGTTACAGTAAGCTATATCGCATATAAGAGGTGTATCAAAGAGATGTAGTAAGAACGCTATGTAATGATGACATGTTTACTTGACTCATCAGCAGAAAGCATTTGACTGTGTGCACTGCGGTATGGATGATGACTCTGTGAGAAAGCTACAGCCAAGGGATAAAGTCAACAGGGACATATACCAAGACAAAGTACACCAACCAAAGATCCTAGAGGAAGAGCTGGGAAATTTATTGGACAGTGCTTTTTACTTAGGAATCCTTATAACCAATTTATTAGACATCAACACTCTTTAGTAACATATTACAAAGTCCAAGCATAAATGCTTTTTTTCTTTAGAACAATGAGTCCAAGCATAAATGCCTTTTTTCTTTAGAACAATGAAGCTTTTAAAGAACCCAACGCATAAATGTAAATTTTCTTGAGAATAACACAAACTTTAAGGAACACCAAGCATAAATGTCACTCCCCTTTACAACAATACAACCCAAAGCATGAATATCTCTTTTCTTTAGCACAGTTAAGTTCAAAAAATACCGAACATGAATGTTTCCTTTCTTTATAACCAACTAACTTTAAGGAATACATTTTTACCCTAGCCTCAGTTTAATCTTTAATCATGGTTCTAGATTTTCCTGTGATAAGAAGGAAGTGTAAAGAAATGGAATACATTACAGTTGCTCATGCCGACGTCGGATCGTGGGGCAATCCCGTAGGCGGCACAGTAGACTCAGTGGCAGATCTAGTGTACCAGTTCCCGGTCCCAACGAGACAAGGAAAGTAGTCATGTAACCTGGGGTAAATGGCGGCAATCTTGGGGTTCAGTTCCCGAGCAGGGAACCCAAGGAAGATCCAGGCCTGATGCAGCCCGGGGCAGCACTAGCACCGGCAAGCACGCCGCGACAACAGTCGTATCGCTCTGTCCACCCAACAATGTCTGATAGTAATATCTAAAAATTGTGGGAATAATATTTTGGTGTAAACATATCTTCCATTGACTATCGCCCTTGGTTTTTAAGCACGAAGTGCCCTACTTAAACTGGTACGCAGGCACTTCCTGCCCCGACTGAAGGCATTGTTTGATTTGGGGCAATTCCGGGTCGGAATCTTGTTGTTGATCAAGGTCCCAAATAACCAGGCACCTCAGCCAAGATTGTACCAATAGTGGCTCAATGATATAAAAACTTTGTGGTTTGCCGATGACATTTTAATTTTGTTAGAGACAGCAAAGGACTTGGAAGAGCAGTTGAAAGGAATGGACAGAGCCTTGAAAGGATCATATACGACGAACATCGACAAAAAAATTATAACGGAAGGTAGTCGAGTTAAATCAGATGATTCTGAAGGAATTAGATTAAAAAATGAGACACTTGAAGTATTACACGAGTTTTGCTATCTGGGCTATAAAATAACTGATGATGGCCGAAAGAGAGGATATAAAATATAGACTCGCAATGGCAAGAAAACCGTTTCTGAAGAAGAGAAACTTGTTCACATTAAATTTAGATTTAAGTGGTCTGTTCTGAACATAATTTTGTGGAGTGTAGCCCTGTCTGGAATTGAGTCATTAAAGATAAACAGTTTAGGTAGAAAGAGATTAGAAGCTTTTGAAATGTGATATTCCAGATGAATGCTGAAGAGGTCATATAATTTATGAGAAAGTACTGAATAGAATTGGGGAGACAACAGCTTAGTACTGGGGGGAAGCGTGGTGTTACAAACCGTAGAGGGAGACCAAAAGATGAATACAGTAATCAGCTTAAGAAAGATGTAAGTTACCATGGTTACTTGTAGATGGAGAGACTTGCATAGGATAGAGTAGCATGAAGAGCTGCATCAAACGAGCCTTCGGACTGAAGATCGCAGCAAAACCAACAACAAGGCTGAAATCTCTTATCATGGTTCGCAGTCCTTACGCGAGAAGTACGTTGCTGGCAGCAGAATCGTTCTGCAGTCTGTCGCAAATTCTGACTTTCTACAGTTCCTCATTATAGTTACCCAAAAAGAACATCTTCTTCCGTCCAGGGATTCTCATTTGAGTCCTCGGGTCTTTCCGTTAATCCTCGCATCATGATCGAATACCTGTAACAAATCTTGCAGTACGGCTATTAATTTCATGGGTAAATTCCTTTAAACCGACCTGGCGGAGATCCCAAACATTGAGCAATATTCAAAATGGGTCACACAAGTGTTCCGTATGTGGTCTCCTTAGTAGATGAGCTACTCTTCCCAGAATTGTTCAGGTAAAGTGAAGTTAACCATTTCACTTCTCTACAGCAGACTTAGAGCAAAATAATGTGACAAAGGAATGTTAAATTATCGGGACCATGCTGGTTGGCGGACTGAATTTAATGTAAAGTTCATATTCTGGAAGAGCTGGATATATGTTGGGTCTACAACTTTGATTTTGTCATTTGCAATAGATGCCACTGGCGATGACTGGTGCTGCAGGTAGTAAGTTGTGAGTGTCACACAATAAACGCAATTAAAATGTTATTCGATTTATGTTTACAACATAAAGTTATTTTCGATTGAGTGTGTCAACTTACGAGCCCACTTCTCCTCATTTCCGGCAAGTTTTAATTTTCTGCTGTAGTATGAATAAGTCTGCGGCTGAGGCTCATAAAATGCTTGGTAAGCTTAATGGATGGGGACCTGTTAGTGAACCCGACGGGAACAGTCACAGGAGATCGTTATCGAAAGCAACTGATGCGTTTGAGCCGAGCAATGAGAGACAAAAGGCCGCAACAGAGCGATAGACATGGAAAAGTGATTTGCAGCATGACAGTACACGACCTCATGTGGAAAAAGCCATCGAAACATACTTGAGAACGTTGAAACGGGAAGCTCTACCCTACCCGCCTTATTCTCCAGACATTGCTCGCTCTTTTTCGGTCAGTGACATGCGGCCTCGCTGACTAGCGCTTCTGGTCATGTGAACAAGGGCAAAATTGGATCGATTCATGGACCTCTAGAAAAAGTGCCCTGTTCTTCCGCAGCGGGACTTGTATTCCGCCTCAAAGATGCGAGAAAGTAGTGGCCAGTTTTTCACAATATAGCCTCGCACTTCGAACAAAAACAGATGAAGAAAAGTTATAGACCTAATACATCCGTCCAGTAGACCAAATTTGGCTTTTGCTTAATTTCGTTAAAACGCTGTACTATAATACCGGAATTATTCCTTCTAAAAGATTGTTGCTGGATAAGCGAAGGGTGCTATTTTATTTATTTGATATAAATTGAACACGAAGTAGAGGACTTAAATGACAATCAGTTTAGGTTCAAGAAAAATAGAGCCACCGAAAGGTAAGAATGGAAGTAATACTTAAGAATAATCAAGATACAATCATCAACATGATCGACGTAGAAAAGGCGTTCCATAATGTAAAATGGCGCAATTTATAAATCTCGTTTTTCTGAGAATGTAAAAATTCTTGCAACATTTCACGTTATAGATGGTGTTGAGCTGCAGAGAAATACTGCAAGTACGACGAAAAGGGAACAATAAGAACGGAAGACGAAGAACGAAGTACACGCATTAAAAATGGTGTTAAACAGGGTTTGAGGCTTTCCCCACCACTGTTCAGTATGTCCATGGAAGAAACAATGAAATCCAGGCCGAAGGACTATCAATGATTAGTGAGAGCGAGAAAGAACTGTAGGCACCGCTGTATGGAATGAACAATCTAATGAATACCCACTATGGGCTGGGAGTAAGCTAAGTAAAGACAAAAGCGATGAGGAGTATTACAATAATGATTTTAGTGATTAATATAACTTCAAAATTGGGGACCACGCAACATATGAAGTGAACGAACTCTGTTCCTTGGAAGCACAAATGCGCATGATGGACGGAACAAGAGTGATAAAAGAAGCCGCATAACAGATAAAATGTTCTAGCATCAAATATATTTTGAGTCAGAGACCGTAAGTATGGCGTCGAGCAGTGAATGGAAGTGAATCATGAACTGTGAGAAACCGGTAAAGAAGGGACTCGAAGCGTTCGAAATGTGATGTTATAGAAAGACGTTGAAAATTAATTCTACTGACAAGAAATTAGAAGCGTCTCTGCAGAATCGATGAGAAAAACACTGTGTCGGTAACACTTTCTGGAGCCGGCCGGGGTGGCCTAGCGGTTCTAGGCGCTACAGTCTGGAACTGCGCGACCGCTACGGTCGCAGGTTCGGATCCTGCCTCGGGCATGTATGTGTGTGATGTCCTTAGTTAGGTTTAAGTAGTTCTAGGTTCTAGGGGACTGATGACCGCAGAAGTTAAGTCCCATAGTGCTCTGAGCCATTAGAACTATTTTTGAACACTGTCTAGAGGAGGGACAGTATGCTAGGTCATCAGTGAAGAAATTTCACAGCGAACTATGGAGGGTAAAAACTATAGAGGAAGATAGATTGGGATATACGCAGCAAATAATTGAAAACTTCGGGTGTGCTACGGCGAGGTGATGAGGTTGACGCAGGAAAAGAAGGCGTGACTGGGGCGTCTCAGACTGGTTAGAATATTGATGACCAAAATAAAAATTATAAATATTGAAACTATTTATGTCACCTACTGTGTAGCTTCGTATTCCATATAGAAATAATGTCGAACTGTTCTTGACTGGTGATATATTGCTTTAAGGGAAAGTCGCTTCAGTTTTTCTTGGCGCCGTGTAAACAGCAGGCCTATTTTCGTGCTTGTTTGTCTTTAGGCGTGATCTACCACGCCTAACGAATGCGCAGGCGGCTATTTGAAGCGGGGTCGGTCGGTAATGGCAAGGAATGCATGAATAAGTAATGCGTCAATAATCGCGACCTATTTTTCTGGAATCATTGTCTCATAATGAGAAACGAAGTCAAATACAAGCGGCGCGGTGAGAATTAACGGAAAGGCTGAACAGCTGTCACACACAACAGCTGAAAGACAAACAAATACCTCTGAGCAAAGGGAGACCAAATGGCCGTATTTATGAGCTTCTAAAATGGGTCATTTCTGTGCAGTTCAAGAAGGATTTAGGAATAATGAAAATACAAGTACCAGGAGAGCCTGACAGAGCTTGTTAATTGAAGACCTCGCCATACAACTGACTGAACATCTAATTGACACACGAAGAAAAGAAACGGCGAGTTTAACTATTTCGACAAACTTATTGTCACGTCCAAAGTAATAAATTCCCAATATATATCACATGATGCACTTTTCCGAAACAGTCATATACAGCGACTAACAGTCCATCGGCCGACATCGGTCTCCTTGCAGCCTTGTGTAAAAGGAGCAAGATCGAAATTACAATGATTACGGTTTGACGTCCTATTCTACGGCAAAATATCCGGAGTCAGCACACAAACTTCTCTTTGCAAATGTATGGAGAGAAATCGGCCATGGTCTTTTAGAAGGAACGGGCCGTCAATTTCCGTAGGAGAATGACATCCACAGCAACTTACAGTTGAAAGTAGGACAACGGTGTCGTTTACAAAGAAATTTCTTAATGCAAAGTAAACACACAAACACACTTCCAAATTTTTAACCGTGCTGGTTCCATGGGAGAACGATATACACACAACTAACAGGTGTCTTTTAAGTAGTCACCGGTGTCTTTTAAGTAGTTCACAAGCAAATAACACTTATGTGTATTCAACCGGTGAAGTAAGGCATTTACCATTATAGGGAGGGCAGAGTCACTTTTAACCAATTTTGTACACACCAATATCAAGATCCCCCACAACTGTTGTGCCCTGATCACAGTATCCAGAAGCGACGATTTGCAACCGGTATAGGTGGACAGGATAACACCCATGTCCCAGCCTCATGCCGCTGAGATGGGTCACATGATGTCCATTGAGCTTCACTTAAGTGAACCATGGCCAGGAAGAGACCGCCAGGTGGCCGCCCCTATAGTGCCTTTCACATTTCCAGTCGTGATCAGTTGGTGTAGAAAGACTAAGTGTGCCTTACGGACATTCGTTTATATTATGGTTTAAGAAAGTATGCTAAGGTTAACTCTGTGTGTCTCTCTTTGTGATCAATGTAAGAATTCTATTCGTACAAACTGTTAGATTAGCCTAGAGCCCACACAACGGCCAAATCAGCTTTCAGAGGTCGCCCGGACCAAGAGGAGGACATACAGGGGAAAAAATGCACCACAAAGGAATTATCCGAATGGGACGAATATCGGTTGATGAGATGTAAAAAAATTCACAGTTTCAGTAAAATTGGATGATTTAATTTATTCAGGAGAAAGGGCTCCATAAATTGAGCAAGCCAACAAAGTGCTTGTCCACCTCTGGCCTTTATGCAAGCAGTTATTCGACTTGGCCTTGATTGACAGAGTTGTAAGATATCCACTTGAACCCCGTGGTCTAGGGGTAGCGTCTTTGATTCATAATCAAAACGTCTTCGGTTCCGGGTTCTATCCCCGCCACTGCCTAAATTTTGATAAATAATCAGCACTGGCGGCCGAAGACTTCCGGCATAAGAAGTCAGCCTCATTCTGCCAACGGCCTTGTCAAAGAGGGCGGAGGAGCGGATAGAGGTTCAGGGCACTCTCTTGTCCTAGGGGTGGGAAATTGCCCCTAAAGGCGGAAGAATCAGCAATGATCAACGACATGAGGATGCAGAAGGCAATGGAAACCACTGCATTAAAGACACGTAACGTGTATCCACAGGACATGTGGCCTGTAATTGAAGAAGTGTCATGATGATCTCTCCATTGGCAAAAGATTCCGGAATAGTCCCCCATTCGGATCTCCGGGAGAGGACTGCTAAGGGGGAGGTTACCATGAGAAAAAGATTGAATAATCAACGAAAGGATAACGTTCTACGAGTCGGGGCGTGGAATGTCAGAAGCTTGAACGTGGTAGGGAAACTAGAAAATCTGAAAAGGGAAATGCAAAGGCTCAATCTAGATATAGTAGGGGTCAGTGAAGTGAAGTGGAAGGAAGACAAGGATTTCTGGTCAGATGAGTATCGGGTAATATCAACAGCAGCAGAAAATGGTATAACAGGTGTAGGATTCGTTATGAATAGGAAGGTAGGGCAGAGGATGTGTTACTGTGAACAATTCAGTGACCGGGTTGTTCTCATCAGAATCGACAGCAGACCAACACCGACAACGATAGTTCAGGTATACATGCCGACGTCGCAAGCTGAAGATGAACAGATAGAGAAAGTGTATGAGGATATTGAAAGGGTAATGCAGTATGTAAAGGGGGACGAAAAACTAATAGTCATGGGCGACTGGAATGCAGTTGTAGGGGAAGGAGTAGAAGAAAAGGTTACAGGAAAATATGGGCTTGGGACAAGGAATGAAAGAGGAGAAAGACTAATTGAGTTCTGTAACAAGTTTCAGCTAGTAATAGCGAATACCCTGTTCAAGAACCACAAGAGGAGGAGGTATACTTGGAAAAGGCCGGGAGATACGGGAAGATTTCAATTAGATTACATCATGGTCAGACAGAGATTCCGAAATCAGATACTGGATTGTAAGGCGTACCCAAGAGCAGATATAGACTCAGATCACAATATAGTTGTGATGAAGAGTAGGCTGAAGTTCAAGACATTAGTCAGGAAGAATCAATACGCAAAGAAGTGGGATACGGAAGTACTAAGGAATGACGAGATACGTTTGAAGTTCTCTAACGCTATATATACAGCAATAAGGAACAGCGCAGTAGGCAGTACAGTTGAAGAGGAATGGACATCTCTAAAAAGGGCCATCACCGAAGTTGGGAAGGAAAACATAGGTACAAAGAAGGTAGCTGCGAAGAAACCATGGGTAACAGAAGAAATACTTCAGTTGATTGATGAAAGGAGGAAGTACAAACATGTTCCGAGAAAATCAGGAATACAGAAATACAAGTCGCTGAGGAATGAAATAAATAGGAAGTGCGGGGAAGCTAAGACGAAATGGCTGCAGGAAAAATGTGAAGACATCGAAAAAGATATGATTGTCGGAAGGACAGACTCAGCATACAGGAAAGTCAAAACAACCTTTGGTGACATTAAAAGCAACGGTGGTAATATTAAGAGTGCAACGGGAATTCCACTGTTAAATGCAGAGGAGAGAGCAGATAGGTGGAAAGAATACATTGAAAGCCTCTATGAGGGTGAAGATTTGTCTGATGTGATAGAAGAAGTCACAGGAGTCGATTTAGAAGAGATAGGGGATCTAGTATTAGAATCGGAATTTAAAAGAGCTTTGGAGGACTTACGGTCAAATAAGGCACAAGGGATAGATAACATTCCATCAGAATTTCTAAAATCATTGGGGGAAGTGGCAACAAAACGACTATTCACGTTGGTGTGTAGAATATGTGAGTCTGGCGATATACCATCTGACTTTCGGATAAGCATCATCCACACAATTCCGAAGACGGCAAGAGCTGACAAGTGCGAGAATTATCGCACAATGAGCTTAATAGCTCATGCATCGATGCTGCTTATAAGAATAATATACAGAAGAATGGAAAAGAAAATTGAGAATGCTTTAGGTGACGATCAGTTTGGCTTTAGGAAAAGTAAAGGGACGAGAGAGGCAATTCTGACGTTACGGCTAATAATGGAAGCAAGGCTAAAGAAAAATCAAGACACTTTCATAGGATTTATCGACCTGGAAAAAGAGTTCGACAATATAAAATGGTGCAAGCTGTTCGAGATTCTGAAAAAAGTAGGGGTAAGCTATAGGGAGAGACGGGTCATATACAATATGTACAACAACCAATAGGGAATAATAAGAGTGGACGATCAAGAACGAAGTGCTTGTATTAAGAAGGGTGTAAGACAAGGCTGTAGCCTTTCGCCCCTACTCTTCAATCTGTACATCGAGGAAGCAATGATGGAAATAAAAGAAAGATTCAGGAGTGGAATAAAAAGACAAGGTGAAAGGATATCAATGATAAGATTCGCTGATGACATTGCTATCCTGAGTGAAAGTGAAGAAGAATTAAATGATCTGCTGAACGGAATGAACAGCCTAATGAGTACACAGTATGGTCTGAGAGTAAATCGGAGAAAGACGAAGGTAATGAGAAGTAGTAGAAATGAGAACAGCGAGAAACTTAACATCAGGATTGATGGTCACGAAGTCAATGAAGTTAAGGAATTCTGCTGCCTAGGCAGTAAAATAACCAATGACGGACGGAGCAAGGAGGACATCAAAAGCGGACTCGCTATGGCAAAAAAGGCATTTCTGGCCAAGAGAAGTCTACTAATATCAAATACCGACCTTAATTTGAGGAAGAAATTTCTGAGGATGTACGTCTGGAGTACAGCATCGTGTGGTAGTGAAACAAGGACTGTGGGAAAACCGGAACAGAAGAGAATCGAAGCATTTGAGATGTGGTGCTATAGACGAATGTTGAAAATTAGGTGGACTGATAAGGTAAGGAATGAGGAGGTTCTACGCAGAATCGGAGAGGAAAGGAATATGTGGAAAACACTGATAAGGAGAAGGGACAGGATGATAGGACATCTGCTAAGACATGAGGGAATGACTTCCATGGTACTAGAGGGAGCTGTAGAGGGCAAAAACTGTAGAGGAAGACAGAGATTGGAATACGTCAAGCAAATAATTGAGGACGTAGGGAGCTAGTGCTACTCTGAGATGAAGGGGTTAGCACAGGAAAGGAATTCGTGGCGGGCCGCATCAAACCAGTCAGTAGACTGATGACCAAACAACAAGATGTCCACATGGGGAATATCGAGCGAAATTTTGTCCAATTGGTTCGTTAGATCGCCAAAATACTGGACCCTACCCATAATGCACCAACCGTTCTCAGGTCGGGTGAGATTCGGCGGTGTTGCTGGGTTTCGCGAGCACGAGGAGAAGCAGTAGAAATTTCCCCGTGTGCGGGCATTATCTTGCTGAAATGTAAGCCCAGGGTGGATTGCCATGAAGAGCAAGAAACGAGGCGTATAATATCATCGAAGTAACACTGTGCAGTAAGGGTGCCGCGGATGACAACCAGAGGAGCTTTGCTATGAAAAGAGATGGCACTCCAGACCATCAATTCTTGTGCCTTTGGCCGGTGGCAGTTTGCTTAGTATCCTATCGCTGTCCAGGACGTCACCATACACGTCTTCGGTCTGGAGTCTCTTTCATTGGTGTATAATTATCTTTAGTGATGAATTTTGCTTCGAAATGAGCCCTGAGACCAGCGAAGATCTGTCTGGATATCCCCCACACCGTGGTGAATACCAGTCTGACTGTCGTCTACCATATGGTCCGACAACCATGAGTGATGGTATGAGATAACCTTTTCATTTCGCAGCAGGACCCCTTTGGCTGCCATCTGTGGCATTCTAGCAGCACATCGGTAAGTCTACGATATTCTACACACCCGTTTGTTAACCTTCATGGCAAGCCATTCTGGGCTTGTGTTTCAGTTAGACAATGATAAATCACACACGGTAGGAGTTTCTACTGCTAGAAACAGTGCACCAGGTTTAAATTGCCAGTGATAGGAGTCCAAAGGCATTAGTTCGACGCCTCAGTAGAACTGACTGTCCCCCACAACACATTGTGGAAAATCCTTCGTTTCACTCTAAGGAAACGTACTTGTCACATTCAGGTTCCGCACCATCTTGAGGACCATAATTTCGCCTGTCGTCGGGCTATGTGTTATGACCTCCTGAAAAAATGGACAACATTTTGTTCTGCGATGAAGCCACATTCCACGTTTGTGGGAAGTGCTCGGACACAAAATCCGAATACGGGCATATGAAGAACTACACGAGGTATTTGGAGTGGGAACGTGATATACCGAAGGTCAATGTTTGGTTCGATATGACAAAAGCAAAACTGTAGGGCCCCCGTTTTCTTTGTAGAAAGGTCGATAACAGTTTACAGCTCCTCGACATGTCCTTGAATTGCAACTTCAGGTTGATGGCATACGGGGTACAGTTGTTTTTCCGCAAGCTGGTGCGCCAACGTAATAAGCGCCTACTATAAAGGGACACCGATCGCCGCAAGTCAGTTATAATCTCAATACCTAGGCGTCGCACTACGCCGCAGATCCTCTGGGGAGCGACGCATTCACCGGGCAGTCCACGGCCTGTAGGCAACGCACGAGATTTGCGAACGTTAAGGGAGCTGCCCGAAGCAGGACTCCACCCACTCCAGGGCTGCCTGAACTTCGTTGCCGTTGCGCAAGAAGAGGACTAGGTCGTCCGCCTAGGCCATGCAACAAGAAGCGTGTCCGCCAAGGGTGATCCTGCTGAGGAGTTGGTTGGGGCCGCAAAGTAACAATTCCATGGCGAGAGCGTACCAGGTCGCTAAAAGAGGACATCCTTGCCACAATGATCGTTGTACCTGGATGGAGCATAAGACGACCACTGTACAGGAACCTAGATGTCCCGTCCCAAAGTATATACATTATGATCTCCACAAATCTGTCAGGGAATCCCATATTCCCCATCACTGCTGTCAGATAGGAGTGACCAACCGTGTTGATGGCCTGACTGAAATCAAGGGAGGCCATGATCCCCGTGATGCGCCGCGTCCGCCCTAGCGCAGTCATGTCACGGTATCGACATAATGCACTCCAGATGTTGTGATCGCCTCCTAAAGAGGCCTGATCGTGAGACACCACGTATCGGGCGACCCTCCTGAGACTTGCTGCCGAACGCTGGTTGAACATCTTGATATCACAGTTCAAGAGTGATAGTAGGCGATAGTCACTGACAAAGGTTCCACCCTTTGTTTTGTGGACGGGAACGATAAATCTTTCGAGGAAGATATAAGGAAGCTGTATTTCAGGGCACATCAAGTTGCGGCATATTTCCGTCCCGACAGACGTCAGTAATTGGCGGTAGGTCTTACAAAAATCTAACGGTAGGCCGCCGGCCGGTATAGCTGGAGAGACCTCCTCCTCAGTCATATCCTCAAATAATACCATCTGAGTGTACGGACAGGGTTTTCCAACTCTCGTTCGAGGTCCCACCGGACGTCGTCACGTCGGCAGTATACTCAATCACCTGGCTAAAGAATGGAAAAGCTTTGAGACCTGTCTTGTACTGAACTACGCCTGTCAATTTAAAACTGAATTAGTGAAGCATGTGCCGTCTTATTTGGTTATAGGAGGATGTAGGGCCATCATTATGTATGAGGATCAGACCTGTCACTACGCTGGCTGCGGCGAGGAAGGGCATGTCCGCCAAAACTGTCTCCAGCGCAAGACTGTACAGACACCATCCACAACGCCAAACCATGCGACCAGCCGCAGGTGATGACTACCGACATGGAAATTAATCAGACGCTTTTGATGTTACTGTCTAGTACCGCTGACCACAACGTGGAGATGGATCTGACTCTTGGCTTTGTACCGACTCCTACCTTACTTCCTTCTGGCAAGGACAACCGCTCTCACTCCGACACGGAGTAGGACATACGCAAACAAAAGGCCCCACGGAAGCACCGGAAGCGGCACCGTGCGCCTTCGGACGATTATCTTCAAAGAATGGAGCCACATTGACGACAACATGTTCGATGACGCAATGTCCTCTGACACGCAGAACTCGGATGATAATGTTCCAACACCTCACCTTCCGGCACCTCACCTTCACGTCCTAGTGACGCTGCTGCGCTGAACCCTCCCGCAAGCGTCCTGAGTGACGTCCTTTCTGCTGTGACAACTCCACCTGCGTGCAAAGCGCATGACCAGTCGCGGGACACCACACCTGTACTGACGAGCTGCTGGGCTGATGGCGAGGATTACACTGTGGTACTGCCTGGAGCAGCGGAAGGGCATGTCCCAATGGAGCTGTCGGGACGGCTGCGACACAGTGACTGAAAATGCAATGGATGCTGCTGCTGGTCCGCTCCTGACGGCCAACGGCAGAGCGCCACCTTCCGACGAACGTGGTGACCCTACAATACCGACTGGTCACTCTCAAAATCAATAGCATTCGTGAGCGTAGTAAAGTTAAGATGTTACAAGGTACTCTGGATATGGTGGATATGGACATTATCCTCCTCCAGGAGGTCTAATTCGAGGATTTCGTCGGTCCTTTCGAATACACTGCTCACGTCGCGAACGAGCCTGCCACTTCTGTCAGAATCGTTAACTCTATGCACCCTCTGGATCAGGACGACGCCGTGAACGGTCCACTTTCTTCGTAGATGTGGTCGCTCCCCTCTTTATGGTAAGCTGGGATGCCCTGATCTTCGGTGGGTATTTTAACTCCACCCAGACGCCGAAGGACCAACTGCACACTACGTTTCCAAGTCCGGTGCTCTCCACCATCTTAACCAATCTTCCCCCCTTTGATATGTGAAAATACATGTAATGAGGATAGGGCGACTTTCACACACTATATCACCACTCCTCCAGCCGTATGGACTGTATCTCTCGCGCAGCATTGTTCGGGGCACGCGTGCCGCTGAAATATGGTCCATTGCTCTTTCCGACCATGCATCCTATACATATGCACCAATACCTTGTGTCGCTAGATGGTATGGCTTGGAAAATGCCCCTGGGAAATGAATGACACACCGACATTCGCCTGAGTGCCGGCAGCTCCTGAAGGCAACATGGACGTCATTTGGCGAGGAACTTACCCGACCACACTTTCATGGTGGCTGCTGTGCGCTACGGTGGCGTTGATTGCTCACGGCAGCCTGGGGGCGGCACACACTAGATTTTTACTACCGCATTCTGCGAGATTGTTCCGCAAAGCCGCATTCACCTGCCTGTCAGCAAGCAATGAACCGCACAAAAGCGTGGATCACAGTACCTCGAAGGGACGATTGTTTGTGTATGCATCCTGGGTAGAATGGATCACGAAGGATCGTCGATGTATCACATCATCGCGAAACGCAGGCGTAGGCAATGGGCGCTGGTTCATCGCGTAGCTTTATCTGGAGGTAGCTGTGTCACAAAACAATGTGCGATTGGAAATGCAGTGCACGTTCACTACTGTTCGCGGACCTCCATCATCCTACAGATTGACGAAATCTCTCGCCTTACGTACGGCACACTACCGCGGTCAATCATTAAGTCACCGATGTGTCCTGTACACAGCTCATTGGTGCACATTTTCACATATTCAACGTTCCCAGTGACGGAAAAGTGAATGCCAATGACATTCTGTAGATCCAAGTGAAAATCATCCCGTACAAAGTTTTCAATTTCGTAAGGTCTTGGTTGTGCGTGTTCTGCTTGGAATGCGATTTTGATCATTGTCTGGTGGTAAGAGAGTGCCATTGGCTCTCTCGTAAGAGGGATTCCATACACAAAAACGTGGCGAGAAGGGAACAAACGCGCGTTCGAGTTCCACAACAGGTGGGGCGCAGTGGACGTCCGCGCCTCACGTCTGCACGAGTCGGACTGTGTCCTCGACCCTCTTGCAAAGCGGTAACGCTAACCACATGACCTCACTAACTTCTTACAGGCAGCACATTCGCACAGGTACATCAGGTACATAACAGACGCGTAAAACTTCTCTTGCATGTGGTTTTCTTGGAATTTCCAGAGCAGTGCACCTTATTACTGGCACATTATGTTATTTTAATGGCCTAGTAAAGGTGTACAAAGTTTGAAACTAAATCCGTGACCTCAACGTCGTAGCCTCCCTTGTTAGTACATCTAGAAGGACAGTGACTGGGGCTGTTGATCTTTTTAAATACTGCCTTTATCGTGGGAATATGGTTTCATAATGTAAACATTCGAACAATTTCTGCGAAATTTTATGCAGCCCATTCTTCACCTTTCCAGGAATTACTGCTTTCAACATTTTTTTTCTTTTTTTGTGTGAATATAACTCTCATTCGCTTTTCCTCTTCTATCCAGCATGCCTGTACTCTTCAAATATAACTGCATAGCGCATACAGTCCAATCTACCAGCGCAGTGAGATGTTTTCTAATGATCCGTTTTGTCCACTGCAAAACACAGACGCTGTTTGCGCTAGTTATGTGTACTTTCAGTGGCAGCTGTGTGTGTTTACGTATAGTGTTTCCCTACCTTACGGCAGTTATTCTGCAGTGACAGCCAGATCGCGTGTATATGTTTGCGGTCATAATTAGCGCTTCGGAGTGCGAGTGTATAGTTTACCGAGACACCGATCGGTACCAGAGGCTGAAGACTAATTAGCGTCACAAAACTGTTTTGCAGCGTAATTAGCAGTTGGGCGAACGGGTTGCGGAGGATTATTTACACAGACGACTCTTTCATCTGAGGGGAACAATGTCAACCACTGCTGCAGAAAAAATTTATGGCTTTGAATAGCATATAACCTTTCCGTAGTGTTGATGCATTGCGTGTTAGTCTTTGAGATTCCCATGTCCCGTTGCGTATCTATGGCCGTACTTTTTTATAGAAGTACATTGCCTGCCGACATCTACCGAAAAAAAACAAATCTGGCAACGTGGAGAATTCAGTACAAAAACTTCTACATACGTTTCTCAACAAGGCACAGGATTTAGTTTGAAATTAGTTCATAAGAATTTTCTTAGCCTTTACAGGCCAAATTTTGAAATTAGGTACATTGTGACAAATAATGACGCATGCGTTGCTTGGAAGTCTTGATTGCTACTTCTCACTTTGTACCATCCAAACCCAGTATTGACTTCGAAGGGCAATTATTCGGTTTGCAAGTTTTGACTCTGTCGGAACCTGCTCAGAAGCATTTTTGCCCCACTTACATACCTGCAAACGTGTGATTTTAGATTCAAGGAGAGCAGGGCATCGCAAATAATTCACTGGTCACAGCTGAGTGAAGCTGAGACATCTCCCATGGCTAATGTAATAGGCCAAAGGAGCAGGTCAGTTCTGGGCAGCCAGGTGAAGTTACATTAGTGGCTACCTGCTTAAGTGGTAAAACTGTCTTCGAGGTGTCCAGACGGTTACCGCATGCCACGACCAAACAGAGAGACCAGAGGTGTAACAGCACTGACGCAACACAAAGACAGAGCTGCTGCAGCATGGATGACCTGACTGCTTCATGTCCGAGCGATTGTTTCGTTATCGCTTACGTAATGGAAACCGATGCTTTAGAAAAACAGGAACAGGCCAAGCTCGTGTGAGTACTCCTCATTTCTAGCCAGAGCAAAGATGTCTGCCAGCCATTAGTTCCAAGAATGGACTTACAACGGTCTACAAGTCTACATACTCCACTTAATGACACTGCATCTCTGGTTTAAGGACGCAAAAGACCCACGGTCGCTTAACAATGAAATTCAGAACATTATGAGGAAGGAGGACTGTTGTAACCTCCGTTCAAAAGACGCTGTGCAAATGGCGACAGGCAAAGGTTATAGAGATTCGTGCGTCTGTGAAAAGATCTATGGGCGAAGCATGTCCGTAAGAACAGATACCATCTTCATATAGATAATGCCTTACCGGCCAATCATCTTCTTCAGTGCAGATGCACTCACATTGCTCAAACTCTTACGGGATTCGGTAGACTGACTGCCGCGAGTAATGAGTGTAGTGGGCAGGGGCACTAAAAACGTAGTATGTGGACAGTAAGTTGGAAAAGTGGGTCTTGTGGGGCGCGTGCCAGATATCAGTCCCTGCAGTCGTACTATCCTCTGTGACATCGATGGCTCACAGTTCCGCTTGGGACGCGACAGCGACCGGACATGCCGGTACTTCCGCGTAGTCGTAGCGCCGCAAGCCGTGGTTATAGAAATTCTTGGATTGCGACCTGTGATATTCTCGTTGCCTCTTCACTAGCGTCGTACACACGTTTCTTAATTAACTCACAGCGGTCTCGGCCGCTCATATAGTGCAGTTATGGCTCCCAGTGTACCCCGTAAGAATACCCTGTGTTTTGAATTTGAGAAATCTTCCAAGAATGTGCAACCGAGTTATCTAGAAATCCATTTCTGGATAGTAGATATTATTGGTATCACGTCCGACCTGGTCCACAGAGCATATTATGACGTGGCCGAATACTGTTTCTTTGTGAAGTTTTTAGAGCAGATACAACTGGAGAAAATTTTGGTGAATACTGGTGGGAAAGCAGAGTTCCGACATGGTGATCAGTCGGTGAGTACAGTTTAAATTATTAACGCTGACATCGAATATAAACAAGTGCGAGTGTTCAGTTTGCCATCTGAGGTTAAGAATTGTTTTCTTAGAGATGTCCTCGCCAAATACGGTGACATTCGACAGATTAGAAACGAAAAATGGTCGAGCCGTCACAAACTCCATTGTTATAGTGGGGTTCGTTCAGTTGACATGGCCGTTAAAGTCAGTATCCCATCCTATATAATGGTTTGTGGTGATGATGATGTCGCGTAGACCGTTCGCCTGGTGCAAGTCTTTCGGTTTGACACCACTTCGGCGACTTGCGCGTCGATGGGGATGAAATGATGATGATTAGGACAACACAACACCCAGTCCCTGAGCGGAGAAAATGTCTGACTCAGTCGGGAATCGAACCCGGGCCCTTAGGATTGACATTCTGTCGCGCTGACCATTCAGCTAGTGGGGGCGGACATGGTTTGTGGTTATTAGGCTCATGTCATTTACGATGGATAAGTAGGCACTTGTTTTATCTGTAACACGAGTGGCCATTTACGAGATGATTGCCCACGGCGTGTTGTCGTACTTCGAAACAATCTGCAACAACGACAGAGATTAACATTGGCTGATGTCCTAACTCAAAATCAGACGCCTTCTGTGATTGACTCCCAACCAAGTGCATCTGTGTCAGAGGACAACGATATCGGTAACGGCACCTTTCCACCCTTACCTCAGAAACCCGTGGCCAGTCACTCCTTCGCCGTCGGTGTTGCATTATCTGTCAGCAACAAACGACGCCGCACTAGCGACGTAGTGATTCTGGTGACCAGTTCGTAAAAAATCAAACTGATAACGCGGAGTCATGGGCCTCCACAAAGGGCACGCATATGTCGGATGCCTCAGTTACGACCCGCCAAATTCACATTGAAACTCCCGACGCAGAAACTGTCAATACGAGTGCAGTCGAGTGTTTACAGCAATCCGTTCCGATGCCGCTTCTCGACTCGCAAGAGGTGGTCAACGCACAAGAGGTGGAAGTCAGTCAACTGCACTCTGTAAACACAGAGGATGATGCACGCGGTGTAGAGCATAACATAAACACCTGCCACCTCGGAACTGCTTCGCGCGAGGACCGTAAAGCTGTATACAAACAGCTAGTGCGGCCCCAGACAAACACAGTGAGCCTACTAAAGCCGCGTCTTCGGACTTGCCGTCACCCGTTACGAAGCAAGGACTTTCACATACTGCTTACAGCCATGACTCGCAGACTCCGCCCTCGTCTATGACACTTCGGACGACTGTGCGACGGCAGAATAAAGTTAAACCAAATGACTCCGTGGCTGTAAGTAAGTCAAAGAGTAAAGTCAGCACAAAAACTGCTACGAAACCTGCAGATATGGGTTCGAAGTCCGACGGTGAGATGGACTGGGCTTCCTACGCTTCCCAACACCCACACGTCTCTGATGATCATGAGTCAAGCTTATAAGTTTTTGGCCCTGAACATTAATAGAGTTAGGACAGATTTAAAATTCGCAATGCTACGGCAGTTTATCTTTGAGTCCGAAGCTGATATAGTTCTGTCACAGGAAGTGTCTATCTAAAGTTTTCATGTATCAGGATTTGCAACAATCGTAAACACCGCGGTGGACAGGGGTGCAGGTACGGCCGTTCTATCACGAGACGGAATCCCAGTGAGCAACATAGAAATGTTGGACTCCGGTAGAGGCATAGCTTGCCAAATTTTTGACGTCACCCTCGTCAATATCTATGCTCCATCTGGAACGACTCTAAAATCAGAAAGAGCTAACTTCTTTAAACAAGACATCATCTACTTGTTACGCCGCAACCCCACCCAATTGATAATTAGTGGTGATCCACAGGAAAGATGACTCGCCCAACTTTAATTACTGTGGGGAACTACATGATCTGGTGCGTCACCTGCTGTTGAAGGATGTGTGGGAACTAAAATTTCATACCCTGGTAAAGTACACGTACCTGACCTCCACCGCATGTAGCCGTCGAGACCGTTTGTACATCTCTGAGAACATTTGCCAACATGTTCTGCACGCCGATGTCAGTCCAGCTAGTTTCTCCGACCACTGCGCCCTCTGTGTCACGATAAATCTGGCCAAATAGCATACTAAATGGCATAGGATTCCGTGGAGCCTAAATGTTTCTATTCTCGCCGATGCCACGCTACAAGATATCATCTCCACGACATGGGCGGATTGTCTCAGGCAATGCTGCAGATATCCGTGCAAGATAGCCTGGTGGAATGTTTTGGTCAAACGGAAAATGCGATTATCCTTAAGAAACTACAGTTGGCAACGGGTGCAAAATGTTAAACGCACTATTGATTTTTACCAGACAGTTCTGCGAGAGTTGTATGCGACTACGTCACCAACCAACACGCAGCTGACGACCATCAAACAAATAAAGGCGAAGCTTACAGGCATAAAGCAAACACAGCTTGAAGGACTGAAGATCAGATCTAAAGCAAAATTGCTTCAATACGACGAACTTGCATCGCTGTATTACCTCATAAAACATCTTGCCAATCGCAAGCAAGCTTTTATACTGGAGCTGCACACAGATCATGGACTCCGTTTGACCCGACGGAGTGATATTCTTATTGCAGTTTACCGGTACTTCACGGATCTGTACTCGCAATGCGATCCACATGGTGATGACGGCGGCGAGATCGTGCGTGCTATACCCCCCGTAGTCATGCCTGCGGAGAACTCGTCGGTCGTACACGATTTTGCTTCATAAGAAGTCTTTGAACTGATTTCTGGCTCAGCATCGGATAAATCCCCTGGCCCTTATGGTCTGCCACGGTAATTTTGTGTGCGTTTCTGACCCATTATCGGACACGCTTTTACAGATGTTCTCAATGAAGTGATGCGAGGGAGTGACGTGCCGGCCGAAATGAAGGAAGGCCGAATTGTATTGATACCTAAAGGAAAAAAACAGAAAAACCTTAGATAACTTCCGACCGAGTACTTTACTCAATTTTGATTACAAAACCATTGCCAGAGCACTCAACAACAGATTGTCTCCATTAATGAAGCAAGTGATTCACAACCATCGGTCATGCTTCCCTGGTCGAACTATTATGACGCCCCTTTCGGAATATAGAGATGTAATGGCCATAGTGTCAGTCAGTAACGTGAATCTCGCATTGCTGTTTATCGACTTTTGCAAGGCATTTGATCGCGTCAGCCACTAGTACCTCCTACAGCTACTGCAGCGGTGTGGTTTTGATCAACGAGTTATTAATGTCGTGCAACATTTCGTCCCGGGCATTACAACCATAGCCAGCGTAAATAGACAGCTCACTCAGCCCATCGAGGTCCAAAGAGGAGTGCCGCAGGGGAGCCCTCGCTCCATGATGTTATTTGTTTTATCGCTCGAGCCGCTCTTACGCTTCATTCATGACAAACTTTCAATCCTGTCGATCGCCGGGACGTCCTTCGTGGTTCGTGCTTACGTCGACAACGTCGGAGTGCTACTGCGCAACGACGGAGAGGCATCAACCCTCAAGATCGCACATTCGAGGATTCAACGCCGTTATTGTACCTTGGGCGAAGCGTGTCGAAGCCCACACCACTCTGGGGATCATTATCTACAAAAGCCTGCTAAAAATGAATGCTGAAATTTGGAAACAGGTCACCAATAAAATACAACGTGTCACCTATGAAAACAATTGGCGGTCCGTTGACATTCTTCAACGCATACGACTCCTCAACAGTTATATATTCAATAAAGCGTACTATACGGCCCAAATATGCAGGCCAAACACGTGATGAAACTCTCTAATAGATTTATCTGGCAAGGGCATCTGTTTAAAGTGAAATACACCACGCTGACTTCTTCCAAACAGGCCGGCGGACTCAACATGCCTGGCATCAACCGAAAGTGTACTGCGTTATATATTAAACGAATCACCCACTTGTTGGACAACGAACCTCTCAGCGTAACCAGTTGGCTCTTCCGAACTTACAAACCTACCAATATGCACCCACCCACTGATGTAGGTAAAATGCATTACAAACTACGACATGTCAAGCAGTTTTTTCTTGAAGAAAACTATATAGATGGAAACTATCTCACGCAGGATTTACCGACGACGCACCTATTATTAAAAAGATGTACATCTCCAATAGTGCGGAATCCCATTGAACTTAAATACCCGAGTTTTCATTGGAAGGCAGTTTGGAACAACGTAAGTTTAACCATCCACACTGCTGAGGTGGCCTCCACACGGTATAAAGTGGTAAACAATGTTATACCCACTAATGAAAAGTTGCATAGAATCGGTTTATGTGACAGTGACAAATGCGTCAGCTGTGGTCTTGTCGACACCTTACGCCATCGCTTCACTTGTGACGGTCATCTCATTAACAGGAAATGGGTGCAGCAGAGGCTGGGCCTGATTACCCGCAGCAGCCCAGCCAGCCACTGCACCGACATCCTGCTCTGGCTGGACACGAAACATTTTCCCGCTACCAAGAACAACACCGTGATGTGGCTGTTAGAGCAGTGTGTGACATACATCATCCACAATAGTGAAGATAATCTCATTAGTTTCGAAGCTTATATGAGAACGGCACTTTGGAAGGTGAAACGTTACCCAAACATCAGGACGATGTTTGGTAATATCTTAGACATAATTTTTGAAAAACAAGGTGTAGGGTAAGGACACAAACCACATGCACGACAATGTAGTGGACAAAATACACAACGAATATGGGGTTACACCTGTTACTACCACTGCTCCCGACTTCTCAACAGTGTTATTGACTTCGATTGACGTTTTCCTAAATTTATGTTGCCTGTGCATGTCTTTGTTATTCGTTTGTATGCTCCAAATGACTTTCTGTGAAAAGTTTGGGCAGCTGTGAATCAACTGAACTGCAATTCTACTTAAGACAGTAAATTATATATACACTACTGGCCATTAAAATTGCTACACCACGAAGATGACGTGCTACAGACGCGAAATTTAACCGACAGGAAGAAGATGCTGTGATATGCAAATGATTAGCTAGCATTCATACAAGGTTGGCGCCGGTGGCGACGCTTACAACGTGCTGACATGAGGAAAGTTTCCAACCGATTTCTCATACACAAACAGCAGTTGACCGGCGTTGCCTTGTGAAACGTTGTTGTGATGCCTCGTGTAAGGAGGAGAAATGCGTACCATCACGTTTCCGACTTTGATAAACGTCGGATTGTAGCCTATCGCGATTGTGGTTTATCGTATCGTGACATTGCTGCTCGCGTTCGTCGAGATCCAATGACTGTTAGCAGAATATGGAATCGGTGGGTTCAGGAGGGTAATACGGAACGCCATGCTGAATCCCAACGGCCTCGTATCACTAGCAGTCGAGATGACAGGCATCTTATCCGCATGGGTGTAATGGATCGTGCAGCCACGTCTCGATGCTTGAGTCAACAGATGGGGACATTTGCAAGACAACAACCATCTGCACGAACAGTTGGACGACGTTTGCAGCAGCATGGACTATCAGCTCGGAGACCGTGGCTGCGGTTACCCTTGACGCTGCATCACAGACAGGAGCGCCTGCGATGGTGTACTCATCGACGAACCTGGGTGCACGAATGGCAAAACGTCATTTTTTCGGATGAATCCACTTTCTGTTTACAGCATCATGATGGTCGCATCCGTGTTTGGCGACATCGCGGTGAACGCACATTGGAAGCGTGTGTTCGTCATCGCCATACTGGCGTATCACCCGCCGTGATGGTATGGGGTTCCATTGGTTACACGTCTCGGTCACCTCTTGTTCGCATTGACGGCACTTTGAACAGTGGACGTTACATTTCAGATATGTTACGACCCGTGGCTCTACCCTTCATTCGATCCCTGCGAATCCCTACATTTCACCAGGATAATGTACGACCGCATGTTGCAGGTACTGTACGGGCCTTTCTGGATACAGAAAATGTTCGACTGCTGCCCTGGCCAGCACATTCACCAACTGAAAACGTCTGGTCAATGGTGGCCGAGCAACTGGCTCGTCACAATACGCCAGTCACTACTCTTGATGAACTGTGGTATCGTGTTGAAGCTGCATGGGCAGCTGTACCTGTACACGCCATCCAAGCTCTCTTTGAACTCCATGCCCAGGCGTATCAAGGCCGTTATTACGGCCAGAGATGGTTGTTCTGGGTACTGATTTCTCAGGATCTATGCACCCAAATTGCGTGAAAATGTAATCACATGTCAGTTCTAGTATAATATATTTGTCCAATGAATACCCGTTTATCATCTACATTTCTTATTGGGGTAACAATTTGATGTTTGCGTTTTATTTCTATGTCTCTGTCTGGACTGAAGATGCTATTGTCAGTTTAAAATTTTTGTTATATTTTGTAAGCTTAAAAACGCCACTAATTATATGGAAATGTATTCGTCAGTCTATTGTAGGATACAGTTCCTTTTGAAACAGTTCCAGTACTTCATTATTTTGTTTTTGTGCATATGTGCTATTAATAAAGGAAAAAAGATGAAAAAAAATGGCTCAGCCGGATAGCGCGTCTCCCCTGTAAGCAGGAGATCCCCGGTTAGAGTCCCGGTTGGAGCAGACATTTTCAACTGCCCCCGTTGATATTTATCAACACCTATAAGCAGCCAATCGTCCGGATTTCATTGTAATTTCATAATGTTTGGCTACAGCATTAGCAGGTCCTGCTCGAAACAGTCACGTCATTTAAATATCTGGGCGACCATTACAAAGCGATTTGAAATGGAACGAACAAGAGATATATTTGCTACGGAAGGCGAATGGTCGACGTCGGTTTATTGGGAGAATTTTGGGAATGTGCCGTTCGTTTGCAAAGGAGACCGCATACGGGACGCTGATGCGATGTATTGTCGAGTACTGCTCGAGTGTTTGGGGTCCTCACCAGATCGGTCAGAGACGGGCTTCAAGACTTGTTATCGGTACGTTCGAAGAACATGCAAGTATTACGGAGATGCTTTGGGAACTCAGATGGGAATTCCCAGAGGGAAGGCGACATTTTGTTCGAGGAACACTACTGAGAACATTCAGAGAACAGGAATTTGAAGCTGGCTGCAGAATGACTCCAGTGCAGCCAACGTAAATTTCGCGTAAGGTGCGTGAAGATAAGATGCCGGTAATTAGGGCTCATACGGTGGCATATAGATAGTCGTTTTTATCTCGCTCTATTTGCCGATTGAAATATAAGGGAAATGAAAAGCATTGGTAGAGGATACACCTCCGCCTTGCGCATTACGGTTGCTTGTGGATTATGTATGTAGATGTAGATGCGGACCTGCTGCTAGCTGCCGCTGTGCTGGCAGTGCTGAGAACAATGCTGTGGACTTATCGCCTTCCAGTTGCCGAGCCGCTTGATGGCACGGGATGTTACAGCCCCTCAGCTGGTTTCCTCTCACAAGGGGAAGGCCTCAGACACGGCCAACCGATTCGGCTCAGATTTGGCAGGTCGCTTGTGTACAACTTAAAACGAAGGAATCTAAGATATTTTGGGTCGTCACCCCCGCGTTTTTGAGAAAATCACCCCTAAAGGTTACGATGAGCAATCGACTCAAAATTGGAGGGATCGATACATAATTGTAAATAGATCATTTTTCATCACAAGTAATGGGTCCGCAAACGCATACTTTTCCAGAAATCCAGGTAAGAAACTTTTACAACTGCCGTTCTGTAACCACATAGTAAACGCTTCTCATCGACCACATCGATATCGCTGGCACGGTAGCTCAGCGTGTTCGGTCAGAGGGTTAGCTGCCTTCTGTAGTAAAAAAAAAACTGAGTTAATCGATCAACAACGAACTTAAACGGATGTCTTACGACGTCTGCCACGAGCAGATGCAATGAACGAAAGCGAACAAAATAAAATTAAAAAAAAAAAAAAAAAAAAAAAAAAAAAAAAAAAAAAAAAAGATAGCGCAACGGCCAAGGTAAGTGTCTGGGAATCGGAGAACCCGCGCTCGAATCTCGAAGAAACCTAGCGGATGTTCTTCTTTTCGTTTGTATTTTTCTATATCTCAATTGATAGGGATAGAAGGGTTAATAAGGTAAACAAATCAATAAGGAATGATAATAATAAGGTAGGCAAATAAATTTCTCAAACCTCATGAGACAGTCAACAACTAAAATATTACTCCAGGTCACTTTACAATGGCTCTTCCAGTCACTGTTGCGTGTCCTCACTTTTCTTCGATCAACTAGATGGGTGGTACTTGTCATGTAAACATTCGAAACAAATATGCTCACGGCACGAAGAACATGTAATGAATGCAATCTTTCGACAGCTACACTGCTTCCGAAGTGTCGGCGAAAAGCGTCTACAATGTGGGTACAGAAGCGGCAATTGTAGATGTTTCTTTCCTCCATTTCTGTAAAAGTTTGCGTTTGCGGACACCATACCTGATGATGAAAAATGCTCTATTTACAATTATCTATCGATCCCTTCAATTTTGAGTAGATTGCTCGTCATAACCTTTAGGGGCGATTTTCTCAAAATTGCGGGGGTGTTGACCCAAAATATCTTAGATTCCTTCGTTTTAGGTTGTACACAAGCGACCTGCCAAATCTGAGCCGAATCGGTTGGCCGTGTCTGGGCCTTCCCCTTGTCAGTCGCTTTCGCTCGTGTGTGCAAAATCCTTGCTGCCTGTCTCTGCTCGTATGGGCGGATACTGACGCTGCTGTCTCAGCCACGCCGGGTCCACGACGTGATACTGCGTGTTTCTGCCTGCCCATTCCCGTGCGTCTGGGCAGCCTGTAGTCTGCACTGTCGACCGCCGACTGCTGCTCTCGTCAGTGGCCTCGCCAAGCCGCTGCCGTCACCACTCCATCGACCGTGCGATGCTGCTCGCCGTCAGGCCACCTGCTGACGCCCGCCCCTCTTCGCAGGCCACCTATCGGTGGTAACATTAAGAGTGCAACAGCAAATCCCCTCTATGAGGGGGAAGAGTTGTCTGATATGACAGAAGAAAAAACAGGACTCGATTCAAAAGCGATAGATAAGTAAAATCAGATTTTAAGGGAGCTTTGGAAGACTTAACGTCAAATAAGGCAATTGTAAGTACTAAGGAATGGAATGTTATATATCCAAAAACATTCCATCAGAATTTCTAAAATCATTGGGGAAAGTGGCAACAAAACGACTATTCGCTTTCGTGTGTAGAAATGGTTCAAATGGCTCTGAGCACTATGGGACTTAACTACTGTGGTCATCAGTCCCCTAGAACTTAGAACGACTTAAACCTAACTAACCTAAGGACATCACACACATCCATGCCCGAGGCAGGATTCGAACCTGCGACTGTAGCAGCCGCGCGGTTCCTGACTGCGCGCCTAGCGTGTGTAGAATGTATGAGTCTGGCTACATACAATCTGACTTTCGGGAAAAGATCATCCACACAATTCCGTAAACTGAAAGAG
The DNA here is from genome assembly GCF_021461385.2 of Schistocerca piceifrons. Lineage (NCBI taxonomy): Eukaryota > Metazoa > Arthropoda > Insecta > Orthoptera > Acrididae > Schistocerca > Schistocerca piceifrons. The sequence goes on from NC_060138.1 coordinate 959,653,721, forward strand.
CTGCAAGTGTGAGAATTATCGCACAATCAGCTTAAAAGCTCATGCATCAAGATGCTGACAAGAATTATATACAGAAGAATGGCAACACCAGAGAGGCAATACTGATGCTGCGGTTGATAATAGAAGCTAGACTAAAGACATATCAAGATACGTTCGTAGGATTTGTAGGCATGGTAAAAGCGTTCGACAATCTAAGATAGTGCAAGATGTTCGAAATTCTGAGGAAAATAGGCAGAGGCGGGTAATATACAATATGCGCAAAAGCCAAGAGGGAATAATAAGACTGGACGACCGAGAACGAAGTGCGGATTAAAAAGGGTGTATGGCTGGTATGTAGTCTTTCGTCCCTCCTGTTCAATGTGTACGTAAAAGACTGAATGATGGAAGTAAAAGAAAGGTTCCGGAGTGGAGTTAAAATTCGAGGTAAAAGGACATCATTGATACGATTCTCTGATGACATTGCTACCCTGAGTAAAAATGAAGAAGAATTACGTGATCTGCTGAATGGAATGAACATTCGAATGAGTACAGAATATGGGCTGAGTGTAAATCGAAGAAACACGAAAGTAATGGGAAGTAGCAGAAATGAGAACAAAGACACACATAACATCAGGGTTGATGCTCAGAAAGTAGATGAAGTTATAACCAATGACTAACGGAGCAAAGAGGACATCAGAAGCAGATTATCGCTGGCAGAAATGGCATTCCTGCCCAAGAGAAGTCTGACGGTATCAAACACAGGCCTTAATTTGAGGAAGAAATTTCCGAGAATGTATGATTGAAACACCGCATTGTATGGTAGTGAAACATGGACTGTGGGAAAACCAGTAAAGAGATAATCGAAGCATTTGTGATGTGGTGTTATGGACGAATGTTGAAAATTAGATGGACTTATAGGATGAGGAATGGGGAGGTTCTGCGCAGCGTCAGAGAGGAATGTATGGAAAACACTGACAAGGAGAAGGGACAGGATGATAGGACATCTGTTAAGACAACAGTGAATGACTTCCCTGGTATTAGAGGGAGCTGTGGGGAACAAACACTGTAGAGGAAGAAGAGATTGGAATACATACAGCAAATAAAAGAGGACGTAGGTTGCAAGTGCTACTCTGAGATGACGATATTGGCACGGGAGAGGATTTCGTGGCGTGCCGCATCAAAATTAGTCTCAAATAGCTAGAGAGTTTGACGATCTAACCCACCAATTGGATAGAACTTCGCCCGACATCCCTTAGGAGGACATCCAGCAATTCTATCAATCAGTGCCAAGCCGAGTAACTGCTTGCATAAAGACTTGAGGTGGACCAGTGCTCTATTTGCGAAGCTCTTTTTCTTGAACAAATCATCCAAGTTTTCTGAAACTGTAAGCATTTGTTTGTCTGTACATGTAAATCACATTTTCCGAATGTTCCGATTTCCGTTCCATTCGGTTAACATTCGGTTAATTTCTTCATGGTGCGTTCACTGTCTCTTCCGATGGCTTAATACGTCAACTTTCGGATTACTAGGGCGGATGCGATAATCAGTGTCAACGAAGAGTCTGCCAATATAACGCTGTTTTATGGTTACAGTTCTTCAAGATAACAGAGTAGACATTGACATTCTGGGGGATGTTGTGATGCTATTGTATATTTGATAAACTGTTTGTGTACACATGCTGTTACAGTCGTTTCAATGTTAAGTTGATATATTTTTTATTTAATTTTGAATTTAATTATTTCATTAATAATTATAAATTTTATTTACAACTATTTTATTTGTCTTTATTTATTATTTTATAATTACTTTATGTATAATTAATAATTTTAATTTATTTCATTTTTAATTTAATTTTTAATTTAAAAATCCGTATGAATCAGTCCCACTTCACCACTTTGAAGCCTGTAGATTTCTTGCATCCAGATGCTCAGAAAGTATCTCTGAACTATCTCCCAAAGACGGAAAGATTGTCTTCAGTAAAGATATTCATTCTGTAAATAATCTATGCTGCTTGCCAAAATTACATCGCACTCTTCCCTAGAAATTTATTTAAAATCACGCCGGCCGCGGTTGCCGAGGGGTTCTAGGCGCTTCAGTCCGGAACCGCGCGACTGCTACGGTCGCAGGTTCGAATCCTGCCTCGGGCATGGATGTGTGTGATATCCTTAGGTTAGTTAGGTTTAAGTAGTTCTGAGTTCTAGGGGACTGATGACCTCAGATGTTAAGTCCCATAGTGCTCAGAGCCATTTGAACCATTTTTTAAAATCACGAAGTAGTCTGAATTAGGTCCCGTTCTCAAAGTAATAAAACTACATGAAGGCTTAGTGGTATGATATCGACAATATTATGACTATTCCAGCTGCAGATAAAACTCTCACGCCCAGCAAATAAGACTTTAGGCTGTACGACTTTTGTTGGCTGGAAGGTCACAAGCGAGACACCAGCAATGAAAATTTTAAATGTTTTTTTTTTTCGCTCACAGTGACCTCTTGACGGCTTACGTCCGAAACACGTGGACGCTATGTACAAAAGTTACTGTTCATTTTAGATAAATGCGCGGTTAAAGTACACTTGATTTGTATTACTGACGACACTCGTAATTTTAAGCGCCGTATTTATTCCACCTGTTGGAAGGAACTGACTTAGCACAAAATATGGTTTAAGAATAGACAAAGCAAGGACTCAAGTGTTGAAATCAGTAGAAAGAAGAATAGTGACTTGCATGACTTCAAAACTGGGAGCGACAGAGAAGTTGAAGACGTAAAAGAATTCCCGCATCAGGAACCGTGTTTGCTTAGGATGGTTGAAATAAGGAATGCAGAAAACAGATTGGCAGCTGCGAAAATCTTTCCTTAATATAAGACCTCCACCAGTACCAGATAATGGTATGGTAATGATGAAATTTCTGCAATTGTATGTCTAGAGTATAGCATTTTATGAAGTGAATCACCGGATCCGAAACAGAAGACAATGGATACATTTGAATTGTTGTGCTGATGAACGTTAAAAATTAAGTGTGCAAATGAAGTACGAAATGTAGAACTACAGAAAAAGTACATGAGGAAAGAAGTTTCTGGAAGACTCTTACCAGAAGGAGGAACAAGTTAGTGCGACATTTGCCGTAACATCTACGAATAGTTGACTTGGTTCTGGAAGGAACAATAGGGAATTAAACAGGAGGAATCCAAAAATCTGCAAAACCTATTACAGATATGTTTGGTACATCAACTATGTCAAAGGTAAAACTGTCATCAACCCGAAGATTGATTTCAGCACTGCAGTGCTGTTGGAGGTGGTATACCGTTGCCTCCCCCGACCTACGAACTGACTGACCCTTCTAGTTACAGAGGACTGTACAGTATAACGAAGCCCCCGAACGACGGTACATCTCGGCATTTTTCACATTAACAAGCATTGCGAGAGGGGAAAGAGGCGGCAAGTGACACATTAACCTGAAGCGTTTGGATACGTAGAGAAATCAGAGCCCACACAGAGGCTTGCTAATAGTTGTTCTCTCAAACATTCGTGACTGGAACAGGAAAAGTGGAAAGTGACGATGAATAAAAAGCACTCTCCATCACACACTGTGAAGTGGTTTGCGGAGTATAGCTGTAGTTCTGTCTGGTACTTTACCACTGAGCCTCAGATATTCACAGAGATGAACTAAAATACAAGCACAAGATAAGAAAAGGTTAACACCTCAATCATACCAGCTGAACACTGAGCACTTTTAGGAAAAAAAGAATTTGGTCAATGCGAGTTGAACTTGCGCTCTGAGGGTTCCGTGCAAACTTCATTATGTATACAGACCGTTGACCCATTCTGGGTTTTGAGAATCTCGTCCATTTTTGCGTGTTGTCGACATTGATACTGGCAAGATATCGCTCCCAGGGATTTCAAGATTTTCGAAAACGTTTTAATTTCAGGAATATAAATGTGACATAAACTCAGGAAGGAAGCAGTCAGTCGTCATTATAATAATTAGTAGTTCTCCACTCAGTATGACTGGATCGCAATGGTAAAATTCAAACATGAGGCAAAGAACGACTTTATTGTTCATATCAATGTTTCGGAATCGTCGGATATCTAGAAGCCATTCCTGCAGATAGATATTGAAACACGTATGTAATATAACAGCGATGGCGAGGCATTGTAGCATCTGTGACCAGAGAGTTTGCGCTTGACCGCGCGAGTGTTGCGAGCGGTTCTCAGTCTGTCAGTTAGTCGTTGCGAGTCTGTAGCTCTGTCTAGTTGAGAGCAGTACTCTGTCAGTAGTCGTCGCGTGCTGTGCGCTAATAGTCGTCATGCAGAGCGGTCGGTCAGTAGTAGCAGCCCAGTGCGGTTGTGTGATGTAGGCGGTCGGCAACACTGGTCAAGATGGTGAATAAGGTATACCATTAATTAATATAATCATTAGATAATGTAAAAATTTATTTATTGTAATTATTCTCCAACAAGTCCCCCAATAATAATTTTTATTTCAAAAGCATTTTTTCAAAAATTTAATTTTTTATTGAAGTAAAGATTTCGTTGCACTTCCCATTTCATTCCACTTCTTTTGAAGAAAAATTTCACTAAAATCACAAAAAAAGAGAATATTATTATTTGCAATGCAGTTCCTCCAAGCGGTGCGCAACAACAAGAGCAGAAATGTGACATCCATTTATTCTGAGGTAAGACTTTAATTCTGATTGTTTTACACAGGGCCAAAGACCGATATTTCGGTTTAATTAAATTTTCTTATCACTGAATGGACTTTAATTTTTTATGAGGAATTTATATTTGAGTCAGATTGCGAATTTCACATTTTTTGTTGCCATTGTCAGTACATTTCATTGTGGGCAGGTTACGCTTAGCGCAATGTCCATTAGTATTCTTAAATAATATTGTCATTCATTTAAATTTTTGTAGGGAGGTTACACTTGGCGACCCTGCCAGGATCGAATTTCGTTGAGAGTCTTTTGAGCAACAGTCAGATATCTGCTCTTATTTGCTTAGATATAATTAGGATTTGGCGCTACGCTTTTAATAATATTGTGACTTTCTCTCTACAGGTCAACGGCAATTTGTTGCTTTGTTGTATTTGTGTGTTGTTTTTGCATTTGTGCTTATTTGTTTTTGAATAATTGTGACTACTGTAAAAATGCCGCGAAAGACTGTGAATAGTGTATCGCGAGGTATTACGAACGAAACTACCGATTTAAACATCTTTACCGATAGGACATGTGACACGCAGTGTAATGATGACAATCCTGCGTTCACCAACAATCAGTGCATTACAACCACTAATGATGACTTTTACCTTGATAATGAACAAACGAACTCAATTGTCTCGTCTGTTAATTTGACGACAATTGGTGACGCAGAACGCTCTATAGTAATGAGCGCTGCCGAACTTAACACACCCGATTTAGAAAATCCAAGTAATGTACAGACAAATTTTTCCAATGAAAATGGTCAGTGTAGTGAAAGTATGACGGATTTATTTAATTCCGAAATAATGTCTGACAGTGTATGTCTAACTGGCAAACCTTTTTCTAAAATACAGAATAACCAAATGGTTACAGTAAGCGAGAGAGTTCCAGATCCACCACTAAACAGCACAGAGAGTATAAACGCTAACTTTGGCTTTGAACAAATTATGGCAAGATTGCTCAAACAACAATTTTGTGAACAGGATAAAAAATTTAATAAAATTAATGAAAAACTTGACAATAATGACAAAAAACAAGACAAACTTAGTGAACAAATTAGAGACGTTGCCGCGCAGTGCCATGACACTAAGGAACAGTTGCGCGCGGAAATTGAGGCGTGTTCACAAAAAAATAGCGAAGAAATTAAATCTGTTGCGCAAGAATTAAGAGAAATGCAAACAGTCGCAACAGAAACACTCAGAGACGAAATTAGCGGAGTCGCTAAACAATGCTCTGAAAAAGCTGCACAGTTACGGGACGAGTTTAGAGCAATGACGGTAGAACTTTCGCGCACTATGGACGCAAAGATAGACGCGAAATTCGAACAGCAGAACACTCAGATCAATGAGCGCTTTAATCAGCACATTCAGGACAGTGATACGCGTTTCCGCAGATTTATTCAGGATCAAAACAAAGTAAAACGACAAGTCATGGAAACAATCACTGCACAAAGACAAGAGGACAAACGTAAAATATTCGCGAAAGCGAAGACGTATGTAGACAATAATATTACTACAGTGTCCGACAAAATTAATACCATAGAACAATTGAACGCGGAATTAAGGGATGAAATTTCTGATCTTAAATCAAAAACAGATACACACACAGTAAATATTCAAACAGTGACAGATAGATTCGAACAATTAGATCTAACACAGGATTGCGATGTCATCAAAGCTGATGTTAAAAAAATGAGCGAAACTACGCGCAAGTTGCAAAAACAGATTAATGCGTCCGATTCTAAAACCGATGATCAGGTTAAAATACTGACTGAAAAATATGATGAATTGGCCAGTCGTATTGATGTTATCGAAAATACTAATGACAATAAATCAGACGATACTGCACCGGTTTCATTTATCCAAACACCTGAATTTCAAAATTTACAGCAGACAATTAATGAGATCGATTCATCTAACAACACGTTACGTAGGAAGTTATCAAATTTACAACAAGAAGTAACAGAGATGAAAAACATTTCAGTTAATAACATGCCACAACAGACGCCACTTTATGAACATGTGTCAGACTCACGCAGCGCGTATAATTTGGGTAATCTACAGAGAGTACGGGACTTAGATTCCGATCAACCACAGTTCAATAGATTCTCTTACGATCCTGAACCTGTTCCATCACACAGAGATGATAATTTCGACTACAAACATTTTCTGTCAGTGAGAAAGTTTAAAGTTTTTAAAAACGATAGAACGCAGATTCATCCACTGGATTGGATTCAACAATTTAGCTTTGCTCTTCCACCGAATTGGCCTGTAACACACAAACTTGAATTTATTTGCAGTTTTTTGGAAGGCGAACCGGCAACCCGTATGAGACCGATCGCGAGGCAATGCTACTCAGTAGAGGAATTTCAGAATGCTTTTCTGTCAGCGTACTGGTCGAAGACGACACAGCGCGGAATTAAAGACCAACTAATTAGTTTGCCGAATTACGAGAACTCAAATTTTCCCAGTGTGACGCAATTTTTTGAGCACATGGTACAACAAAACCAATACCTGAGTGAACCGTACAGTGAATCCGCACTTATACAATTATGCATTTCCAAATTATCACGGTCATTACGAGTGTCACTTCTAACGGGTCAGCAAAAAGAAAACATTTCAGCATTCAGAGATCTTTTACAGCTCTTGGAAGTACAGCAATCTGATTATTCTTTTGTAAACAAAAACTTTTTGAGTAACAACCAAGGTCAACAACAGTACTGCAATTATGATCAGGGACGTAATTCCAATCGGAAAGATAACAGACGTTTTAGGAACGACAACTACCAAAACTTTAATAACAGGCAAAATTCTAATTATCAATACCGTCAAAATTTTCAGCAACAGGAACAACACTTTAGTAACAATAGAGATGTTTCACAACAACAACATCAACACCAGCCGGTTAACATACCTAACCAACAATGGAATACACAAGGTCAACCAGGCTTTAATGTTTCGCCGCGTGGACGTATAGCCCCTGGTCCAACAAATAGTAACGCACGGCAGCAAGGAAACAACTATGTACAAAGAAGACAGTATTTCAATTCCTATCGTAATGCACCGTATAGGAATGACTATTACGACAGACGTAAAAATAATGAGGACAATTTTCAGCGAACATCTAACAACAGTCGGTCATACCAACAGCAAAATCATACGCAAGAACATATTCTCATGAATGAACCCGACAGTAGGTACCATCCAGAGCGTAACACGCCTGGAAGAAGTAATAGGACAGTTCAAATAGTCGAAATGCCACAGAATCCTCCTAATAATAATAACACGTCAGATAGAATCTGACTAAATACTGCACAGGACGCATCTTCTAATAACACAAGCACTACCTTAGACACGCAAAATGTTGTTCACGAAAATGTAATTACTTTTGACGACATCAGAGACACTCTTTTACAGGAAAGACCAGTTATTCAGAAAACCATTTCACATCCTGTTATCGAAATTAAAATTGGTTCATCGAAATTTTCAGCAGTAATCGATTCCGGATCACCTATATCAGTAATTAATGAGGAGACTTTCAACGAGTGCAACAAAGAGAATACTTATCCGACGTTACCTTTAGGCAAAACAAAAGTGAAAGGAGCAGTATCGAGTAAAGGTGTAGACGTTAAATTACAGACGCATTTATCATTTTGTATTGGAGGTCATACTTTTCACTCTAATTTTTGGATTGTGCCTTTATTGACAACAGACGTTATTTTAGGTACGAATTTTCTGGTACAACACGACGCAGTTATTGATTTTCAGAATTCTTATTTAATGTTAAAGGATGAAAATGTACAACTTGCTTTAGAATTTCAGCACTCATTATCTGCGGAAGAACAAACAATCAACCGCACAGAGGTCATTTCCGCAACACGTGACATAGACTGTAATCCCACATTGTTAACGGATACGTACGTACACAACTATAATACTCCAGACGAAATGGACTACGACGTAATACGAATGATTTCCGATAAAGTTAGACAAAGCAGTGCAACTACAGACGACGAACGAACGCAATTACACAAAATTCTTTTACAGCAAGCTCCAGTTTTTGACAACATTCCTGGTACTATGTCCGGCTTTATGTATGAATTTCAAGTCAAACCGCACGACACATTTAAAGCTAAGCATTATCCTATTCCGTATATTCATAGAGAACAAGTTAAAAAAGAATTGCAGGATATGCTTGATCAGGGAATTATTGAACCGGCAGTTAGTCCGTACATAAACCCGCTGCATATTGTTAAGAAAAAAGATGGCTCACTTCGCCTTGTACTTGATTCACGTCACATTAATGACATTATTATTAATGAAACAGATCGGCCACAGACATTAGAGGAACTTTTACAGAAATTTCACGGTACAGCTATTTATTCTACACTAGATTTGAAATCGGGATTTTGGCAAATTCAACTTCATCCAAATTGCAGAAAATATACAGCTTTTCTCTGTTTCGGCGACTGTTATCAATTTTGCAAATTACCGTTCGGCTTAACTATTTCTTCTGCAGCTTTTATTCGCGGTTTGAACACAATACTTCCGACAGAACTTAGAGACAGAATCACGACGTATGTAGACGACATTCTTATCGCAGAAGCTAACTGGTCTGAACACAATCTGATTCTTGAACAACTGTTACAAACTTTTCATGCACAAGGACTTACAGTTAACCTCAGTAAATCGCATTTTGGCAAAACTTCCATAAAATTTCTTGGACACGTAATTTCAGCAGAAGGCATTGCACCTGATCCAGAAAAACTTCAAGCTCTACGTGATATTACTGTTCCTACGACAAAGAAGCAATTACGCAGTTTTTTGGGCTTAATTAACTTTTTTCGTAAATTTATTCATCACTCTGCTTTAGACACACCCAGATTATGCCAATTAACAGGTAAAAACAGTATTTGGTCTTGGGATAAGCAAGCACATTATGAATTCATGAACCTGAAACATGCTTTGTTGAATGCACCACTATTATCGCACCCAGATCTTACTAGAAATTTTTCCATTGCCACCGACAGTTCCAACACCGCCTTAGGCGTACACATTTTCCAGGAAATTGAAGAAGATGGTTCAATTGTAATCAAAAACATCGCATTTGCAAGCCGCATTCTGTCACGTGCTGAACGAAATTACTCCGTTACAGAACTTGAAACATCATGTGTTGTATGGGCTTTTACGAGATTTCGGCACTTTCTTTATGGCAGACATACCACCGTCTACACAGACCACAGAGCAATACAATTTTTGCTTTCAGCTAAATTTACTCACGACAGATTGAGCAGATGGAAACTATATTTGCAGGAATTTAATTTTACAATAGTTCACATTCCCGGCACACAAAATGTTATAGCAGACGCACTATCGCGTTCTCTCGGCAACAATCAGCAAGACGTAGCAACCAACTTCTGCAAAGCAAATTTCAGTGTCATGTACATTCAACAAGTAGCATTTGAAAATTTTATTTCGTCGTCATTACAGGACATAGCAAAGGAGCAAAATAAAGACAATGTGTGGAAAGAAATTAAACACCTTTGGCAAGATAGAAAAAATGTTACGATTAGGAACCACTACACTGTACGCAATGACATTCTGTTTCGCCGCTCTCATCCTGACAGCAACAATTGGTTATTATGCATTCCTGACGAACTGGTCAGCAAATTAATTTGGTACACTCATTTAAGCTACGCACATTACGGAGCACGAAAATGTTTTCTTATACTGAGACAGAACTGTTATTTTACTAACATGGAAAAACGTATACGACGAGTTTTAGCGTCTTGTAAAATTTGCCAGAAAGCTAAATCAGACACCACTTCACATATTCCTCCATTATATCCCATTATACCTGTTAAATTAAGACACATGGCCGCTGTAGATATTTTTGGTCCGATTCCCAGAACTAACAGAGGTTTTTGCTACATATTTGTCGCTGTTGAGCTTACTTCAAAATTTGTTACTTTCACTCCATTACGCAAAGCTACTGCTAAAACTGTTTCGAAAGCATTTGTAAAACATTTTCTATCTCATGTAGGGCATGTAATGAAAGTAATTTCTGACAATGGATCTCAATTTCGTAGTAGCGTATGGACACGCATGTTACGAGCCAGAAACATTTCTCCGATCTATATATCCAAGTACCACGCTTCTTCGAACCCTTGTGAAAGATTAATGAAAGAAATTGGTAAACTGTGCCGAATATACTGCCACAAAAGACATATTGATTGGGACACACACATACTCTCATTCCAAGATGTAATTAATTCCATTCCAAATGAATCCACTATGCTATCTCCGTCTGTTATACTGAAAAACGCTGAACCACCTAACAAAATTAAAGAATTAATAACATTTCCTACATCTCGTCGATTACGACACCACGAAATAATTGACATTGCGCTGAACAACATCAAACGTGCCGCAGAGCGCCGGAGAAGACAGCAAAAACAGGTTTGTACACGCCGCGACTTTCACGTTGGACAGAAGATATTAGTACGTACACACTATTTATCCAGCAAATTAAAAGGTAAGTGCAGTAAATTTGAACTTCTATACGCAGGTCCATATCGGATTCGCAGCATCCCTCACCCCAATGTTGTACACGTCGAAACTTTGAGAACCAGAAAATCGAAAGGCAATCACCATATCTCAAACATTAAACCGTTTATTGAGTGAAACCACTGTATGATTCAACACACTATGATGCCATTTACTAATGCAATTATTTCACGTGACTAATTACTGATGACTATCGTATTCTTTCTTGGCAAGTGCCCGGCAAGGTAAGGTTAGCAGGTCGCTTTTCTTGTCGTTACACATCAGACCGTGCACATTTTCCACTTTTTTTGTGTGTATGATTGTACTCCAGTTTTGTTTGTATGCACTATGAAATAGTTAAGATATAACACACACCAGTTGACTTTGACATTTTTTTTGCCTTATGACATCTCAACATCGTGACTGTTTCACATTTTTTTTTTTTGCTGCTGCATTGTATTATTCTGTGTATATTTTTGCATTTGAACACTGTCAATGTTTTTGACATATTACGTTTTCTGTCATGTTATGCTGTAGGGTTAATTATGTTACCATAAACCAGTCATTATCTAGTGGGTATATGATTTAAATGCAGGACATTAATCTTTGTTCATCAATTTCAGAAAGGAATGATGATTCTAAGAAATAAATTTAACATAAATGGGAATTTCACCTACGGAATAAACGAAAGGAGATGCGATAACTTTATGAGGAAGAGTAAATGGATCAGGATTAACAAACATTAACACGAATATACTATACTCACCACAGAATAGCAGTCTTAACTAATTTTTTCTTTCAGAATACAAGGTGATTGATGCAGGCTGTCAGACTGAACTACACATCTTAGTTTTAGTGATGAAATATGCTAGAGATAAGGAATAATTGTATAATGAGTAATGAAGTGATTTTTTGCAGATGATAATGAATACTGATGAATAATGATGAAGGATATGATGTTATGAATAATGAAGTTTTTCTTTACAGATGATGATAATAGTGAAGTTATGATGATATGGATAATGAAGTTTTCTTTACAGATGAGGATAATGTTGAAGTTATGTATTTATGTTATGTAGTTATTTAAGTATTTGTTGCAGTTTGCTTTGACAGCAGGTGTAATATTGCATAGTAGGATGACGGAAAGTTTTGGAAAGGACAGCGATGAAACACATTTTTATACACATTTCGCTACCTGTTAATTCGAAGTTCACTACTTTTCAGCATAGTGTGCGTTTCTTCTTTCAGGTCAATAATCCATTTTGTAATTTTTCCAGGAGAAGTTTTTCATGATACTTACTAAACCTGTTACTTATTATACCTGTTCTAGTACTTGCATTTTTATATTTTTACCCATTTGTGTCTATCGTTTATAAATGTGATCACATGTACTGCCTTGTTACATAATCTTGCTACAGCTGACTCATGACGAATGACGTTACCTATCCTCATTTGCTGCAATAGGTCAAAAGCAAATAGTGTTATGTTTCAGCAATTAATTATCGATCCCAACGCAATGCATTGCTACCAAAAAAATGTATTACCAGTCCCACATAATGTCACTAGTTTATGATAATTCTGAATAATACTGATCAACTCTGAATAGCATGTCACTTGAGTAATGACCTCTTAATGAGACTATATTCAAAATAATGCTTTGTCACTAGCTAATAACTGCCACTGTTTATTGTAATGATACTACTTATAATGCCTGTGATTACTAATGATTTGACTGTAATTAACTGATTTTAATAATGACTTTGTAATGATCTGAATACGACTGAAGGAGGAACACTGTTTATTGTAATGATACTACTTATAATGCCTGTGATTACTAATGATTTGACTGTAATTAACTGATTTTAATAATGACTTTGTAATGATCTGAATACTACTGAAGGAGGAACACTGTTTATTGTAATGATACTACTTATAATGCCTGTGATTATTAATGATTTGACTGTAATTAACTGATTTTTAATAATGACTTCGTAATAATCTGAATAATACTGAATGATGATTCTATTCAATACTTGCTGGCCACTGAGTGCCAATAATTAATGTCACTTGAAGAATTGTTATTAATTATGCCATTAATTAGCCCTTTTTTTCCCATGTTGAGTTTTCATGTTTTGGTTAATGGCCAATGAGTGCCAATAATTTGTATCACTCAAAGTATTATGTTAATGCTAGGCCAATAATTGACTCTCCTTTTCAACTAAGACTTCTGATGAACATTATTCTGTCGTACTAAATATACTTTGTAACTGGCCAAGGACCACCACTGTTTATTGTAATACGATCACCCATGATGCCAGCTAGTGATTCTTAATAGATTGGAATGACACATAATTAATTAACTATGGTACTGTTTAATAATGCTTTGTAATTAATTAAGGCTAATAATTCTTACTATATTGAAATGACAAATGATTAATTAATTAACTGTAATTAGACAAATGATTAATTAACGACAAATGATTAATTGTAATTAGACAAATGATTAATTAACGACAAATGATTAATTAACTGTAATTATACAAATGATTAATTAACTGTAATTAGACAAATGATTAATTAATGACAAATGATTAATTAACTGTAATTAGGAAAAGGCTAATGATTATTGGAATGACAAATGATTAATTAACTGTAATTAGGAGAAGGTTAATGATTCTTAATTATACTCTGTAACTGAAAAGAATGCGATTATTTCATAATGCTTTGTAACCAGGAAAAGAAGGCTACTGATTCTATGTACAACAATTAATGAACATTTTTCTGTAATACTACATACTTGGTACAGAAATGTTCAATAACTGGGCTATGAATGCCACAAACTACTAATTAAGTCTGTAATTGTCAATATTATGTGACTTGATGTCCTTCACCTCATAAGCTGACTACCCTGAATTACTGCAATGTCCATTTGTCCTGTTTATCCCAGTGATCATGGAGCACTATATTTGGTTTTGCACTAATTCTACGTTGGTGTGCCTTGTAAGAGTGTGGTGTTGACACGACATGCTGTCCACCACCATGAGCGATGAAGACATTATTATGGTCCCACTGTTTGGTGTACCTAATGTACTGCCAAAATGAAAACATGGAACATTACTACGACAGTTCAGTGTCTTGGCTACACTGATAAATTCTGATGGGAAAAGAACTTCAAGTTGTGTCACTTGGTGTTGTACTTCTGTGGAAAGATATGGACTTTCAAAACAGCTGTGTGCAATCTAAAGTGCTACAACCATGATGCAATCCTTCCCCTTCCTATCCTAATTCTTGTCACATAGTAAAAATCATTTTTGCTAACATTATTTATGTTCGTAGGTTACACATTTTTTTTTTTTTCGATTCACTGAACTCCAGTGTGAGTACACTTATGTCACTTGTCAACATAATATTTTTTTACCAGTCTGTTTATTTGTTCTGAATATGCTAAAGAATTTTTTCAGTGCCTGTGCACTTTGTTATCTGTCAAATAATTTGTATATACATTTTTCTGATTTGCTACTATGTTTAGTATTCACATTTTGTCTTTGTCTGATATATTTTGTACTTAGTGCGTGTGCACAACATTTAAATATTCTGTAAGTTGTAGGATTTTGTTAATTAAAGAAAAATTTTGCCGCGCTTGGCAAGTCCAAATGACTCACCATCGCTGCCAAATTTTTGCCCCCCCAGTGGAGGGTTATGAAACACGTATGTAATATAACAGCGATGGCGAGGCATTGTAGCATCTGTGACCAGAGAGTTTGCGCTTGACCGCGCGAGTGTTGCGAGCGGTTCTCAGTCTGTCAGTTAGTCGTTGCGAGTCTGTAGCTCTGTCTAGTTGAGAGCAGTACTCTGTCAGTAGTCGTCGCGTGCTGTGCGCTAATAGTCGTCATGCAGAGCGGTCGGTCAGTAGTAGCAGCCCAGTGCGGTTGTGTGATGTAGGCGGTCGGCAACACTGGTCAAGATGGTGAATAAGGTATACCATTAATTAATATAATCATTAGATAATGTAAAAATTTATTTATTGTAATTATTCTCCAACAAGTCCCCCAATAATAATTTTTATTTCAAAAGCATTTTTTCAAAAATTTAATTTTTTATTGAAGTAAAGATTTCGTTGCACTTCCCATTTCATTCCACTTCTTTTGAAGAAAAATTTCACTAAAATCACAAAAAAAGAGAATATTATTATTTGCAATGCAGTTCCTCCAAGCGGTGCGCAACAACAAGAGCAGAAATGTGACATCCATTTATTCTGAGGTAAGACTTTAATTCTGATTGTTTTACACAGGGCCAAAGACCGATATTTCGGTTTAATTAAATTTTCTTATCACTGAATGGACTTCAATTTTTCATGAGGAATTTATATTTGAGTCAGATTGCGAATTTCACATTTTTTGTTGCCATTGTCAGTACATTTCATTGTGGGCAGGTTACGCTTAGCGCAATGTCCATTAGTATTCTTAAATAATATTGTCATTCATTTAAATTTTTGTAGGGAGGTTACAATATGGCGTTTCAAATTCTTTCTGAAACAAACATTCTCACACTAGTCAAGTTTGACGTCGGATAACAAATAACGAAAGAAAAATTTTTTGTGTGATATAATTACAAATTAACAATTTTCACAATTTTTCCTTCACTTGCACTGTGAAATCTTGCCAAATTACATCACTGTAGATCAACGGGAAGTAACTACAGCTTTTGATGAGTGAGTTTGGTAATATCAAAATATATGACGTAATGGCCGTACTTTTCATTAGAAGCTAACGTTTATTCTACCACCAAGGAATCATAGACCTCAGTATGTGACACAAATTTCAAGTTGATACAGCTACTCGTTCCTGAGAAAAAGAGGTCTTGACAGACGGATAGACAGACAGACCGACACCAAACGACAAAAACTTTTTTTCGTCTGTTACAGTTACATATTTAGAGGTTTCGGATTTCTACCTTCGTATTTATTGTGAATCGTTGCTTCTTCCCAAATTTCATGAATCTAGTCCAACGAGAAGTACCCTATAGGTTTTGATGAGTGAGTTTGCGAGTACCAAAATATCTGCCCTGAAAGGCTGGAATTTTTGGCTGCATTGTCTTAGGAGTTTTATTTATTAAACCGCCAAGGACCTATAAACCTTAGGGTGGTGAGTACAAACCAGAAGTAAGTGGAACTTAAATAGTAAGTTACTAAGACAGAAGAAAATCAGCGACTTCCAGTTTATAGAACTGAACTGAAGGAGTAAATTACTCCAGGATTAAATTTTTCATATACTTCAGAAGTAAATTTATTTACTTCATTACTGGTGGAGAGCACCACTGAAGATTTCGCTACTACGTTAGTAACTCTGTGTTCTAATTGTCAAATTCTATGCATTACCAGAACTACGAACACTATATGGAGATGGTGGAAGAGGTGAATATCCCAAGAAAGAGGGTTGTAATGGAGAGAAGAGACCCATTTGTGATGTATAGCGTCAGTGATTTTAAAGAGCGGTTTGAGTTTTGTGAGGAATCTCTTGAGTTACTGATTGGAATACTGAAGCCGATAGTGCAGCATAATTCCGACAGAAAACGTGATTTGTCTCCTACGCTGCAACTTCTGTGTGTACCGCGAATCTTTCGCACAGGTACTTATCAAATCGTAGCAAGGGATCTCATTAATATCCATCGTACTACTGTTGGAAGAGCTTTAAACAGTGTGATAAACAGTGTAATTACCTTAAAGCCACTATATGTGTGCATGCTAAAGAGCAAATAAAATATATCAAAGAACAAAATGGAATTCTATCGAACTGGTGGATTCCCAAATGTCATAGGGGCTATTGACTGTGTACATTATACCCATACCTTGTCCTTCTGGAGCACAAGCAAAACTATACAGAAATCGTAAGAATTTCTTTTCTATCAATACACAAATCATCTGTGATGCCAATACGAAGATTATCAACTTAGTAAGCTGTTGGCCGGGTTCCACGAATGATTCACGCATTTGGGACAGTAGTAGAGTAGCTGCAGAATTTGAAAATAGACAATATGATGGATTGCTTGTTGGAGATAGTGGATATGCACTCTCCAAACATATTATGACACCTGTGTTATGCCATACAAGAACATATTAACCATTTTAAAAAATATCAAGGAAATAAAAGATGTTTTATATATGAATATTTTCTAATTCATTCACAAAAACCCAAATTACTCGAGCACATTGGTTGAGGAACTGGAACTTGAAGTTTCCTCCATTATGTTCTTGAACTTATTCACAATTTCCATTTTAAGGTTATACTCTTCTTCCATGATTTCTCTTTGTCTTTCCATTACCAACATTTTTGCATCATATTCCTCTCGTTTTAAACGAATTTTTAAGGAATGAATCTCGTCTGCTTTTTCCAACAACTCTCGGTTCTCGGATGACATCAAGAACAATTTGTCTCATATTGCCGATCTTCGTCTCACCTATTCCACCGCCAGTTTGAAATTTTTCTTGATTACATTTAGCTCTTAGTTTCTTTGTTTACGCTTTCGTGTCCTTCCGAATTACTTTATGCTGCTCTTGTGATATTTGTGTAAGAGCTTCTGCATTTCATTCAGTGTGAATTTTTTCCCAAGCATTCTTTTTCCTTTTTGGCATGTTGAATCGTGCTTTTTAGCTTCAATAGTGGTTATGTAATTTTTCATTATTTCAGGAAATCGCTCTTTTTCATTTTCTGATATGTCTTTTGAACGTTTCTTAATTACCCCCAAGTTTCTGGTAGCTCGTATCTCAAACTGGCACTTAAATAGATATACGTCACCAACCAACAATAGACGTTGGTAGCTGTAGATGGCAGGGTTAACAATAGATTCATCGATTAACAGCACGTTTCTTTTTCATGATACACAGATCTTATCATTAATTAGTATAATAGCATTTACATTTTCTAATTTTAATAATTCAATTTAATAAGCCTTTCTAGCTTCTAAAATTATAGCGATGAACATAAATTACGCAAAAGGTGACGCAATAATGTCTGCCGACAATCAGTATCTTCTGAGAGGGAACGTAATGCACGTGCCATCAGTGTGCAGAAATGGCTTACTTCTTTAGTAAAAAGGCGTTACTATTTTACTTAAAACTAAAGAAGTAAACAGAAATTGAGTTCTGCAACAGTTACTAGAAGAGTATATTACTACAGAAGTAATCTACTAAAGTAGTCCAGACTAAAGAAGTAAGAGTTACTACAAGAGTAATTTATTCTAGTTTGGTGCTCGCCACCCTTAGTATGTGACATGAATTTCAAGTTGATACGCCCACCCGTTCCAGATAGAGTTTTTAACAGTCGGATACACAGACAGAAAGACAGACGGGCAACAAAGCGATTCTATAAGGGTTCCGTTTTTACCGACAGGAGCTTAAAATTTGTGTCTAGAGGAAATGAGAGTGAACTCTGCAGGTCAACTGATGCTCATCTATAAATCAGTACGGAGCTGTCTAGGACATCAATAGAAAGCACAGCTCATGTCATGTTGCAAGTCTCACGAATGACCCAGTCAGTAATTACTACCGTAAAAGGGTCGGTGCATAGTAGGGAACATTGTAGATCCTGCAGGCTGCAGGATTCCCTCGAAACGAGGAGAAAATAAATAACGAAGCAGCTGAAATGCAACATCAAACGTTCTTGGTTCTGCAACGGCGAACACCTGAACGAAAGCTCGGGGGAAACCCATGTCATTATCGGCATACACTCACCCGGCCACAAACGCACGTACACGCACACACATTCGCTCACTAACACAGTCTCGTGGCGATGAATATTTGCGCAAGCTAGAATTCATGACCGACAACATTACCATCCGTTTCAATCAAGAGATAATTAATAATTGAAAAGCGTGCGTAGTGAGCAGAGCCGATATCCTCTTTCGGCATGTATTATACATCGGTGTTGGAAGGTATTGATTTCCCACAAAGGCGGCACCTAAATCAAGCCCCAGGCCGGACACGGCGCTCGTACGTGGCCAGTCGGCTGTCAATCACGGCCGCGCGTCCCAACTTACTCCCGACTTGGCGACAAATTATTCATGGCCCGCGTCAGCAGGCGGGGGGCCGTCCGAAGAACAATACAGCAGCCCGCGTTGCAGGAGGAGTGGCAGAGAGGGACGAGACACATTGCACTGCACAAGTGGCGCCCAGAGGACGAAGGATAACTCTCCCGTGCTTGCATAGCTGCGACCACGACTACGCTTCGCTGATCACTGTGAACTACACTGCAAAATAAAGGTTGGTTTGAACACGTCCTATAGGAGCTACTAGCCCATTTCCTTCCTTTGACCTTTAAACGATCTCATCCACTCATTTGTAAGGGGGACTTGCAGTTTAAAATGAACTGCGAACCACAACCTACCGATGAAACGGAAATAACTAAAGACGGAGCACACGCTCATAGTTTCGAAGTACGAACGTTTCCATTTCGATTGAACCACCCCAGCATTAGAGTCTGCGGTTTATGGAAACTACGAGAACCTAAATCTACATGTACGAACGAGAATTTGAACCACCATCCTCCTGATTGCTAGTGCATTGGCATAACCACTACATAGCATCTATCGTTGTCTACCCGTATTATATCATTAGACACGTTTCAAATGTCTGAATTCTTCCGCTTCAGATATTTTCTACCAATTTACATGTGTATATTGACGACTTGATTAATCTTACGCAAATAATTGACAATAGTCTCATAATATACTGATCAAAGGGTTTCTGTAACCACTGACACAAACTGGTTGTCTAAGCATTTCAGCTATGACGTATTTAGGAGGAATGTTTGATGAAGGAGATTTAGTGACAAAGCTATTTCGTAGGACTGACGACACTTTACTGGGTTAAATGCAGAGGGCTCTACTGCTGTGTTTCTAGTAGTATGAATAAAACATCATTCAGAAATTAATTGCTCACTCAAGGAGGGTATATGATACAGATTAAAGAAGTACTTGTTGTTTGAGTATCGTATTAGGAAAAGTGATGTGTTTTCGTTTGATGTTACTAGTGAATAAAATTATCTCATAATGCAAATAATGAAAGATGTGCTGTTGTGACTGGGGACGATATTCTCTATTATACGTGGGATAAGCTGATGCAGCAGTAGATGGTATCACTAAACCACCTAAATGTAACATCTGTGTATTGCGCTCGCTTATATAAACGGACTTCCGGTTTTTCCATTTCGCACGAGCGGTGCTAACTGTGTCAGAGAATTTCACTTCGTGATTCTAGCTCCTGACATGTTACATATGAACTAAAATTACTGTTTGTATCGTTTCTCTATTATCTGTCACGGATCGTATCATAACTTACGGCGCTGCAGTCATGGACTGTGCGACTGGTCCCGGCTGAGGTTCGAGTCGTCCCTCGGGCATGGGTGTGTATGTGTTTGTCCTTAGGATAATTTAGGTTAAGTAGTGTCCAAGCTTAGGGACTGATGACCTTAGCAATTAAGTCCCATAAGATCTCACACACATTTGAACATAACTTGTGTTTGTGTGTGTGTCGTGCTATAATGTGTATTTTTGAGAATTTTTGTGCTATTACGAGTAATGAGCCAAATGTAGGTCGTGCATTACTGTTGGTCGAAAACTATATTTGTATGTTCTACATATTTTGGTAGTAGTATCTTCTTTGAGACAATCGCTTTCACTACTGAATTAAGGATAAAGTTGCAGGAATTTTTGGCTGACTGTGAATGTAGCAAACTTGATATTTTGTACTAAATCGCCAGTTGTGAGCTACAGTTGTGTAATTTTAATAGTAATATCTATTTTCGAATAATCCTTTCAACTGCACTGTGTACTATAAACGTAGGAGGTTAGTACAATATTTCCGCCTTTTTACGCTTGTTTACCAATTTGTTTTAAGGAACTCGAAAGTTTTGTGTATTGTCTGAGTTTCGTTCAGCTGCACTGTGTACAATATACATAGGAGGTTATCACAATATTTCCACCTTTTTAGGCTTGTTTACCAGTGTTTTCTACGGAACTCTTCGAAAGTTTTGTATATTGTCTGAGTTTCACATACATTCCCGTTACTCTTGAGTTAGTTACGAAAATATCTTAGTGAACATAACCACAACAAAAGAAACATTCGAAACAGGAAGTTCCGAGTAGCTTCAGGGAATCAGTAAACATTATCTCAGAAGCTTTTCCTTGTTATAAGACAAACTATTTTCTGGGATGTTGTTCCTTCAGTTTGTAAAAGCAACTTGTGATCCATGTAACATAACAGTCTCTGAAATTAGGTAATTTAAATTTGTTTGTTAACTATTCTACAACATTCCAGCAGTCACGACACAGGCCCAGCAGCAACGGTGTTCTCAGGCTGGAAACCACTTTGACTGCTGTGGATCAGTTGGAGGCTACAGTTAAATGGTACGTCTGGAGAATTACTGTGAGTCACGTACTATGCATACTAAATGTACGTCGGATACTCCTACCTCACGTGGATTCTTCCTCCTCTCCAGGAAACAGACTTATATTATATGTTGACCTGACAGTCATTGACGTGTTTTCAAGACCCATCATCTGATGTAATCCCGTCCTATTTCATATAGAATCGGCAGCTCAGTTAAAACTTCATCATAATTTTCCTTATATTTGTATATTTCGAACAATAACTTCCAGGGTAGTAAATGTGACTCACACAACACCGACCAGTGTCAGTGACTCCGGGTCTTAGAACGTATTCTCGGCCAAAACATAGTGGGGCTTCTAGAACATAATAGTCTACTATACGCTGTGGTCGAGTGGTTCTAGGCGCTTCAGTCCGGAACCAAGCGGCTGATACGGTCGCAGGTTCGAATCCTGCCTCGGGCATGTATGTGTGTGATGTCCTTAGGTTAGTTAGGTTTAAGTAGTTCTAAGTCTAAGGGACTGATGAGCTCAGATGTTAAGTCCCATAGTGCTTAGAGCCATCTGAACCTAAGTCGGGGTTCCGAGTAGTTTATTTTTCTCCGCGGTCGTTCTACGTTGGTAGCAATTGTCCTCTTCCACCTAATCGTTGGAAAAATCTTGGAAACGAGATGTGAGCCGAATGTCGTCTATATTTGGTCCTGTAAAAACCTCCCTACTTTCCTGCTACCTCAATTTGCTTACCCAAATACGAGAAACATGTCACCGGGTACAACTCCATTTGGTTAGTACTTATCGACGTTAGCACTTCAACTTGTAAACACTGACTTCAGTTTACTACAGTGCAGACACCGTACACCGGGACTGCTCATGTTCAGTACACAGAACGCCATCTGCATTGGATTAGTTGAGTTATTATCCCAACCTCTACACCTAAGTGCTCCTCGGGATTGCCGACCATATAACCTTAGCAAAAACAGTACTGGTACATGTATTGCACTGGCACAGGTATCAGAACGATTTTCGCTTATAGCTTTCGACTCGATCGTTTCCTCACCAGGGTCCCTTATCTTAAATTGATTCAATTGCCCTTCTCTATCATCCCTGATAGTATGCAGCATCATCACGGAATTGCTCTGTGTAATGAAATCCTATCTGAACAGCGCAGTAGCTCATAAGATTTCAAAGTGATACGAAGTTTGAAACTTTATTTAAATGCTCGTACATGAAAAATTGCACGCTTCACAATCCGCAGAAGGGTAGTATTCTACTACAGCAGCATCAATAGGTACAATTGGGATGAATCAAGTCATACACATAACTAATGTAACAATTTGTGGAAGTGTGAAACGAAAGTATCACGTTTGCTCAGGCGTAGGCCATGCAGTTTTGAGACATCGATACAGTGATGAGATACTGGGAAAATGCAGTCAGTGTATACACGGGAATGCTTGTAAAACTCTCGTACGACTCATCCTGGAACGTAACTCTAGCTTATGGAGCCCATACCATGTAGGACTAACGTGGGATACTAAACTTACACATAGAAGGGCATAACCAATTGTAGCAGGTTTGTTTGACTCACTGGAGAGTGGCACGGGAATGCTGATAAACCTCAAGTGGTATTGCAAAGTCATATGTGCTCGTCCTACAAAAATAATGTTTACTCACCTTGCTGTGATTTCTTCTTCCGCAGTCCGGTCCGCATGCCTTCCCCATTAAAAACGAATGATGCTCCTCTAATGGGAAAGCTTTCATAGAAACAGTAGTATTATCCGATTCCAATGGGTGCAACAAATGATTTCAGTATCAGGTTAACTGAGCGATTGATTGAAAGGTAGTTTGTGAGTGAAAACATTGATATATTGTCACTTGTTTGCTACAAAGAACACTTCCAAGCACGTGCTAATTTTCAGTTCTAGTTTCAACATTCACACACAATCACTGTCAATCATTACAGCCAGCTTATGGTAAATAACAGAATCTGTTACCATAAGGGTTACCAAACGGATTATCTGTCACAGAATACTCGCTCATATGTTGCACAATTTGATCACTACGAATGTTCTGTTTGCGGTCACGGCTTGTATAACGTGCCATGCGGATTCTGGTTATTTAAAAGTCGCAGTTATTAAAAATCGGAATCTCATGCGCTCGTTTTTCTCATATTCTCGCATCCACTTTGCAGCACTTCACGGTCAGTTTTAATCATATTTCTGTGAAATTATCACATCTCTTCAGTGCTGTTTATATCTGAACATGATGGTGGCTGATCTCCGAACTGACTCTTTAAGCTTCACGAAGCAATTCTTTTGCCCACGAAATAAGCGCAAATGTGCTATCCTCTGATTGGCTTATGTATATCATGTCCAACCCGATATTAGTATTAAACCGCAAATTCCAGTGTCTTTTAATTTGACCAGTCACAACTTTGTAATTGAATTTATGAACACTTTACTAAATGAACTAATTTAGAAATTCCACAAATATCAAAATAGCTCCCTCTTTAAATAACAGAATTATTGTAAAAGTTTCTTGTTTTTACAGTCCCATAAACTGGCTAGTTGTACATTTAAAAAAATCCCCTGAGACTATAATTCATTTTCTCTGTACAATCACAGTTCTCCCGCCAACGTCTATGCAGTTAATAGACATAACAGTAGTCATTTAATATCGTACGTTCCATTCACTTCATCATTCACACTAATAAACAAATTAGTAGTAGTTAATAACTACAGTATTGTTTCCAAAATATAATTTCTTGATAATTTTATAGTACATAAGAAGATGACACCTTTCAGCCGCAGTCGTAACTACTTGCAGCTAGCTGTTGGGTCAGACCGCATCAGTTATGCGATAACTAGCACTCTTTTTCTGAAGCTGTTTGCCCGCTACCATCCCTCATTTAACATAGGAGTGATTTGAAGCGTTACGCCTCAATACACGCTTGAAGATAGAAGCCGATTATCCCTAGTCATAAAATTTCAAAACCCAGTATTATGTGAGTGATCTACGGTGTCCAGTCACATTAATGCGACCACCTGTCAAAAACCTGAATAACCAACTTTTGCAGCGGGAGACGTGCAGAAAGAGGATCAGCGAGATTATGGAAGATACCGTCAGGGACGTGAGACCATGCCGACTCCAGCACCGTGGACAATTGTAATAGGTTTCTCGGTTGGTGCTCCTTGACACGAACAGCCCGATCAGGGAAGTCTGGTAGCCTGGAAGTACGGAAATCTCTTCTGGTGCTCTTAGAACCAGGCACGTACACTGTCAGCTATGTGAAACGTTGCATTGTCCTGCTGGTAGATGCCATCATGCCGAGGAAAAACAGCCTGTATTGGTGGACATGACATCCAAGAATAGATGGCTACTTGTGTTTACACACTGAGCCTTCTAGAATGTCGAGGTTACCAAGGGAATGCCACAAAAACTTTCACCAAATCATGACGATCACTAATGGTTGCAGGTTGTTTGCTTTCAGACGTTTCACGTCGTACGCACAAACGGCCTTCCGTCCAATGAAGCATAAAACGAGATTCATCTGAAAAGTCCACTTGTCGCTGCTCAGTGAACGCCCAGTTGTGGTACTGGCGTGCGAATTCCAGCCTTCGTCGGCGATGAACAGAAGTCAGAATGGGTGCATGAACCAGGCATCTGCTACGAAGGCCCAATCGCAGAAACGTTCGTTAAGCGGTCGTTGAGGAGATACTTTTGATAGGCTTGGATCATGGAGTTCCGCTAACAGTTTACAAACTTAGTCGTTTCGGAAATGCGCCCACCACTGGCCCGACAGTCAATTATCATTTCGTTTCGGACGCATTACGATAACGACTGCACTGTCTTCCGCGTCCTGCCGACAAGCTTTTTATACCCTCCACTGCTAGTGTTGTCATCTGTCGTCTGTAAGCGGTTATTACTCACTGATGTCGAACATAGATGGTGGTCACATTAATGTAACTCAACCCTGGTAATTACTTCATACCCCTATATACGTATATCGCTCCTGTAGGGACCACGAAGACAAGATTAGAATAACTGCAGCGCCCACAGAGCCATATAATATCCAAGCAGTCATTCCTCTCGCTCTCCATATGCTAATGCAACGGAATGATACATAACACACTCATGTTCAGAAAGAACAGAACGTCTTGAACGACTAGAGATGGGACGTTCACATTCACAGGACACGTACATTAGTATGTGCTGCAAAATGATTAGCATTTGAACCTTGTCGGCCCGCGGGTTTGAGGTCAACGTCGATATCGCGGTGCAACACCATTTACTGTAAAATATCCCTGCTGCTCTCGTTGTCGCTATATAAAGGTGATGGATCAGAGAGACTTGAGCAAACGTACGGGATGCCTCGCGGACGGTTGCGAGAACCGTACCGTCAAATCAGTGAATTTGAAAAAGGGTGCATTATTGGCATTAGAGAATGTGATGCATCCATCCGGGAAACTGCTGCTCGTGTGGAACGAAGTGTTTCGGCAGTGTAAGGTTGTATGCAGAATGGTTCACGGCAGGCTGTAGAACACAACGAGATGAGCAGGTCACACCACCGAATGGCATTGCAGGACAGATCTGCGTCCTCCTCGGCTCCGGTGCAACAGTGGAACAGTGGAACTATCATGGGTGACTGTCCTTCGCCGTTTATTACCGCATGGGTTACGTGCGAGTCGTCCACTTCTTCGCCTACCTTTGACGAATGTGCAGAAACTTACTAGACGGCAATGGTGTGTGTAATGATGTCACTGGGGCGAATCCAGTTTCTGTTTGTTTCAAAATGATGGCCGCATTTTGATTCACCGCACACAGGGGAGCGACATCACAGTGATTACACAAGACGTACAGCGTGAATTTACAGCCTTATAGTGTTCGGTCGTGCTACTGGGTACAACCACATGTCACAGTTGATGAGTGTGCGGGGCTCTGTGCTGCGACCACTACGACATACGTTAATGAGATCTGCGACCCATAGCCGTACCCTTTCTGCACAACACCCCTGATGTCATTTTTCAGCAAGACAATGCGTGAACACGTGCCTTCTTAGTGTCACAGGATGTCAGCCTTTTCCCCTCGCCTGCCACATCACCAGACTTGTAGCCAACTGAAAATGTGTAGGATATGGTGAAACGACGGGTGCAGCGCTGTGACCCAGTGTCAACCACCACAGATGAACTTTTGAACGAGGCGAACGCAGCGTGGATGGATATACCACAGAAGGCCATTCGCGTCGATGTCACCACTCGTGGAACAAGTTATCAGGGCCCATGGCGAACCCTGTGCCTACTGGGCAACAGGACACATGCTTAGCTGAGGTGACTGAAATGCTAATAATTTCTGCAGAACATATTAATGTACATGTCTTGTGCATTTGAACGACTTTAGTTGATCAGGAAGTATTTTTCTGAACATGAATGTATATGATCCAATTTGGAATAACCACTCTGATGCACTTCACGGTACTGTGGAGAGAATGGATATAAACATAGAAAAGACACATACCTTCGGTCCAGGATAGTGACAACTTGAATATAAACATGTACTAAAGCTCATAAATTACTTGAAGAAATCTAATTTTCAGTAATTATGTCAACGACAACTGTAAGACGTTAAGAGGAAAAGCTTAACACTGCTTTCTTTTAATAGATACATCACCTCACTTCCGGATGTCAGACCTGATCTCACTGCTATGTTAAAATGCTTTTACTTATTCATTCTTTAATTCATGTCGTGTAGTAACTCAAGTTGATGACTTCGCATTGTATTCTAATATTCGATTGTTTGGGTCGTATCTCAGCGTGCACTCTACGTAAATACCAAACATTAGTCAATGTCCTAATGCAGTTTCTAACCTCCCACACGTCGTAAATTCGGCTGATTCTTGTTATGACACAATCTGCAATACTTATCTGACTTTATCGTCTTTCCATCGGAATAAGTGCTTTCAATGACGTAGGTAATAAATTCATACTGCGAGAGGATTGTAGGATCTTTGTTTTACACAGATATTTGTTTCTTTAACTGAAGTGTATCAGACACGTTTTGCAATGTGTTTTACATAATATATTTCTTTTTCACACTGGCGCTTTGACACAGTTTTAGCGTTACACGATAAACACATTTTCTCTGCCGCCAGATATAACGAGATATCAGAAACACAACTCGCAAGTCATTCGTATTTGAGAACATTAATATTTTCCACATTTCATACGTAAGTGTTACGTTAAAGTGTTACGTTGCATTTGTCTCCATTAATTATTATTCTTCTTACTGCAACCAGATAATTTTAATACAATTGACAACTGCGTAAATTATCACTGTGATTCAGGTAGCACCAATTCTAACATACTCCGTGGTAGCATGTAAAATTATGCGAACGAAAATTATTTTGTTGTAGAGATAACGGCTCTCCACAGTATCTCCCAATGTATATAAAAAACAATAAATGTAGCGTTATTTTGCTTTAATTTTGTGAAATATGCTATTTTGAAATATGTGAGCAATTTGGAATCGAGAAATTAATTTCTGAGCAACACAAAATCCTAAATACGAAATAGTGAACATATAACACTAAATAAGAAGATAGTTACTAATAAATTATGATTAATAGGACCTCCAAATTTGCAGAAAACGTGAACTCTGGGGGAAAAAGTACATATGAAAATTAATGACCGATGTATTATGAATCATTGTTTATATACTTGTAATAATTATTATTATAATATTCTATCAAACTGAACCGTTACTTTAGTACAAGTTTGATTTTACAGGGATAATTTATGTGTGAGTAAATGAAAGTAGCGGAATAATACAGAGAGGTCCAGAAAAATGTAGACATTCTTTGATCGTTAATATATTTGGAATAAAGCGACATAGCGTGCCAGTTTGGCGAGGTAGCCTAGTCCATTGTTTTCTCAGCAGATCTTGGCACGTCTTTTCAGCAGATGACAGTGCAGCAATGAATGAAGTAAGATTGTAGTTTGAGCAACGCAAGGCCGTATTGAAGTAGTGCTGGTAGTACGAAAGCATGATGGAGGTACAACGGTAATGATGTAATGTGTACGGAACTCAGCCACCAACATATATAACAATTTATCGAAATTCGGGATGAATCTGAAGACGGCGGTACTGTTCAGTATATGCATAAGGAAAGGGCTGGGCGACCAAAATCATCAACAAGTCCACCTTCCAGCGCTGCTGTGTTGCAACATTTCACCATAGCACCTCAAAAATCTGTGACGCACGGTGCACGTGAAAGCAGGTTAAGCCGATCAAGCTTACGACGAATTCTGAAGGCTGCAAAGTGTACATTCCAAGATCGCTGCACGCTACGAACAAGGGCGACCCAGATCGAAGAATGGAGTACTGCGAGTGGTTTGAAGGCATGTTTTGCGAAGACGAACGCTTTGCAGGGATAGTTATTGGTCTGACTAGCCGCAGTTCAACCTGAATGAAACTGTAAACCACCACAACTGCGTGAACGATGCTCCCGAAAATTCTCACGTTCACGTGGACAAACATGTTAATCTCCCAGTTGTTAATGTGTGGTGTGGCCTGTGAACACGCGGTTTCACTGACCCATTCTTCTTTGAAGGTATCGTAACTGGTGAGGTGTATCTTCGTATGCTGCAAACATGGATTTTGCCTGCCGTGCGAGAGGTGTTTTGAAATGAAAGATTTTACCTACAACAAGATGGCGCCCCACCTCACTACCTCAGAGATAACAGAGCGTACTTGGATGAAAATGTACCTGGACGACGGATAGGTCGAAGAGGAGGAGTACCCACCACGATGTTCGGACCTTATACCTTCTGACGATTACCTATTGGGATCTTGGAAAATGAAGTTTATCAACAAAAGCCAGCTACGCTGAACGAGGTACGAGAAACCATTGAGGCGTCCTGTGCGGTTATCACATCGGCAACACTGGCAGGCGTGCTTCGGTCAGTAGTTCAGCGGCATCGACCTTGTTGGACTTCTAATGAGGTCACTTTGAACACACAAAATAACCTTCCCCCCCCCCCCCCCTTGCAAGAATTCGAACGCTATGTCATTTTATTCCATTAATATTGACTACCGAAGAGTGCCTACATTTTTCCGAAGCCCTCTCTATATGTTAGTACTGGGAAATTGCATACATTCTACCTCAGTGCAAATCACAGTGTCATTTCAAGCACAGAAAACGTTTATTGAATTACATTTTTTGTGTCAAAACAATTCCAGCATAGCGTCCAGTATGAACTAGATACGCTTTCTTGTAGCTTCACGGCTAGCATGTCAGGGTAGTTTTCGGGACTAGTAAATATTTCATTCTTCAGAATCTTTCCTAATTATCCATATCCTTTGTATTAATCACACCTTAAAACTAAAGTCACATTTTGGCAGTATTATAATTGCAAAATTCAATTCAGTTCGTGTTTGTGAGTGCTATACTTGCATCGCAGCTTGTGTAACGGACGACTAAAAATTCACTCGTGCTCAGATCCATATGGGCCTTGTGTGCCAATAATTTTCCGCATCGTTCCTTCCACGTTTCGAACAGTTAACGCTATAAATGCCGCAAGTACCAATGATGGTGCTTTCTCTGAGGGTATGTAGTAAGTTGGTAGCTGTACGAGTCCACGAAATACGGAACAGGGGCATAAAATATGCTTTGCGTATAAATACAGATCAGTTTAGGATGTCTCATTTGCAGGACATAATTCTCTATCAATAAATTCATATAAAAGAAAAAATTTAGTTTTTTAGAGAAATAATCTTATGGGATTTAGACAACGTCTAGTGCAAAGTCATATTGGATTTTAAACTACAA
Organism: Schistocerca piceifrons; assembly: GCF_021461385.2. Lineage (NCBI taxonomy): Eukaryota > Metazoa > Arthropoda > Insecta > Orthoptera > Acrididae > Schistocerca > Schistocerca piceifrons. Next base: position 959,684,140 of record NC_060138.1, read on the forward strand.
GCATTTCCGCAAATTCAGGATTAGATTTCGAGGATAAAACTTTCACAGTGAATACTAGGAGGAATATAGTAAATGCATGTAACAGATATAGTTCCACGAAATTGGCTAAACATCCACAAATACACTAATATTTACATCAGTAGGGATATGGCGGCTAAGGAGGGGAAGAAATCCAGTGTGCACTCCGTGTGCATTCCGGGTGGAGTCATTCCTGATGTGGAAAGGGTCCTTCCGGATGCCATGAAGAGCACAGGGGGCAGCCAGCTGCAGGTGGTGGCACATGTCGGCACTAATGACGTGTGTCGCTTTGGATCTGAGGAAATTCTCTCTGGATTCCAGCGGCTATCTGATTTGGTGAAGGCTGCCGGTCTTGCTTAAGAGATGAAGGCAGAGCTCACTATCTGCAGCATCGTTGCCAGAACCGACTGCGGACCTTTGGTGCAGAGCCGGGTGGAGGATTTGAATCAGAGGCTCAGATGGTTTTGCGACCGTATTGGCTGCAGATTCCTTGACTTGCGCCATAGGGTGGTGGGGTTTCGGGTTCCGCTGAATAGGTCAGGAGTTCACTACACTCAGCTGCCGGCTACACGGGTAGCGGAGGCTGTGTGGCGTGGACTAGGCGGTTTTTTATGTTAGAAGGCCTCGGGAAAGTACGGGGTGGGCTGCAATCTCAAAGGGTGCATGGCGAATACAGGACGTGCTTGGATCAAGGAACAGTCGAAATTGTAGTTGTAAATTGTTGTAGTTGTGCTGGGAAAGTCCCTGAGCTTCAAGCGTTAATATAAAGCACAGAAGCTGAAATCGTTACAGGTACAGAAAGCTGGCTAAAGCCTGAAATAAGTTCTGCAGAAATTTTTACGAAGTCTCAGACGGTGTTAAGGAAAGATAGATTAGGCAGAATTGGTGGTGGAGCGTTTGTGTCTGTCAGTAGTGGTTTATCTTGTAGTGAAGTCGAAGTAGATACTCCGTGCGAATTGGTATGGGTGGAGGTTATACTTAACAGCCGAACTAAGTTAATAATTGGCTCCTTCTACCGACCCCCAGACTCCGATGATACAGTTTCTGAACAGTTCAGAGAAAATTTGAGTCTCGTAACAAATAAATACCCCACTCATACGGTTATAGTTGGTGGGGACTTCAACCTTCCCTCGATATGTTGGCAAAAATACTTGTTCAAAACCGGTGGTAGGCAGAAAACATCTTCCAGGATTCTCCTAAATGCCTTCTCCGAAAATTATTTCGAGCAGTTAGTCCACGAACCCACGCGAATTGTAAATGGTTGCGAAAACATACTTGACCTCTTAGCCACAAACAATCCAGAGCTGATAGAGAGCATCATGACTGATACAGGGATTCGTCATCACAAGGTCGTTGTAGCAAGGCTCAATACCGTTTCTTCCAAATTCACCAGAAACAAACGCAAAATAATTTTATTTAAAAAAGCGGATAAAGTGTCACTAGAAGCCATCCTAAGAGACAATCTCCATTCCTTCCGAACTGGCTATGCAAATGTAGACGAGATGTGGCTCAAATTCAAAGATATAGTAGCAACAAAAAATGGTTCAAATGGCTCTGAGCACTATGGGACTTAACATCTGTGGTCATCAGTCCCCTAGAACATAGAACTACTTAAACCTAACTAACCTAAAGACATCACACACATCCATGCCCAAGGCAGGATTCGAACCTGCGACCGTAGCAGTCGGGCGGTTCCGGACTGAGCGCCTAAAATCACTAGACCACCGCGGCCGGCATAGTAGCAACAGCAATTGAAAGATTCATACCTCATAAATTGGTAAGAGATGGGACTGATCCCCCGTGGTACACAAAACAGGTCCGAACGCTGTTGCAGAGGCAACGGAAAAAGCATGCGAAGTTCAGAAGAACGCGAAATCCCGCTAAAATTTACAGACGCGCGAAATTTGACACGGACTTCAATGCGAGATGCCTTTAATAGGTTCCACGACACATTGTCTCGAAATTTGGTAGAAAATCCGAAGAAATTATGGTCGTATGTAAAGTACACAAGCGGCAAGACGCAGTCAATACCTTCGCTGCGCAGTGCCGATGGTACTGTTACCGACGACTGTGCCGCTGAAATGAAATGTCGTGTGACGAGGGCCTCCCGTCGGGTAGACCGTTCGCCTGGTGCAAGTCTTTCGATTTGACGCCACTTCGGCGACTTGCGCGTCGATGGGGATGAAATGATGATGAGTAGGACAACACAATACCCAGTCCCTGAGCGGAGAAAATCTCCGACCCAGCCGGGAATCGAACCCGGGCCCATTGAATTGACAGTCTGTCGCGCTGACCACTCAGCTACCGGGGGCGGACACTGTGCGGCTAAAGCGGAGTTATTGAACGCAGTTTTCCGAAATTCCTTCACCAGGGAAGACGAATGGAATATTCCAGAATTTGAAACACGAACAGCTGCTAGCATGAGTTTCTTAGAAGTAGATACCTTAGGGGTTGCGAAACAAATCGCTTGATACCGGCAAGTCTTCAGGTCCAGATTGTATACCGATTAGGTTCCTTTCAGATTGCGCTGATACAATAGCTCCCTACGTAGCAATCATATACAACCGCTCGCTCATCTATAGATCTGTACCTACAGATTGAAAAATTGCGCAGGTCGCACCAGTGTTTAAGAAGGGTATTAGGAGTAATCCATCCAACTACAGACGTATATCACTGACGTCGGTTTGCAGTAGGGTTTTGGAGCATATACTGTATTCAAACATTATGAATCACCTAGAAGGGAACGATCTATTGATACGTAATCAGCATGGTTTCAGAAAACATCGCTCTTGTGCAACGCAGCTAGCTCTTTATTCGCACGAAGTAATGGCCGCTATCGACAGGGGATCTCAAGTTGATTCCGTATTTCTAGATTTCAGGAAAGCTTTTTACACCGTGACTTCTAATCAAGCTACGGGCCTATGGGGTATCGTCTCAGTTGTGCGACTGGATTCGTGATTTCCTGTCAGGAAGGTCGCAGTTCGTAGTAAAAGACGGCAAATCATCGAGTAAAACTGAAGTTATATCAGGTGTTCCCCAGGGAAGCGTCCTGGGACCTCTGCTGTTCCTAATCTATATAAATGACCTGGATGACAATCTGAGCAGTTCTCTTGGTTGTTCGCAGATGATGCTGTAATTTACCATCTAGTAAGGTCATCCGAAGACCAGTATCAGTTGCAAAGCGATTTAGAAAAGATTGCTGTATGGTGTGGCAGGTGGCAGTTGACGCTAAATAACGAAAAGTCTGAGGCGATTCACATGAGTTCCAGAAGAAATCCGTAGGAATTCGATTACTAGATAAATAGTACAATTCTCAAGGCTGTCAATTCAACTAACAAGGGAACCTCCCCATCGCACCTCCCCCAGATTTAGTTATAAGTTGGCACAGTGGATAGGCCTTGAATAACTGAACACAGATAAATCGAGAAAACAGGAAGAAGTTGTATGGAACTATGAAAAAAATTAGCAAAATATACAAACTGAGTAGTCCATGTGCACGATAGGCAACATCTAGGATAGTTTGAGCTCAGAAATGCCGTGGTCCCATGGTTAGCGTGAGCAGCTGCGGAACGAGAGATCCTTGGTTCAAGTATTCGCTCTAGTGAAAATTTTACATTCTTTATTTTCACAAAGTTGTGATCTGTCCATTCGTTCCTTGACGTCTCTGTTCACTGTAATAAGTTTAGTGTCTGTGTTTTGCGGCCGCACCGCAAAACCGTGCGATTAGTAGACGAATGGACGTGCCTCTCCAATGGGAACCGAAAACATTTAATCGCAAGGTCATAGGTCAACCGATTCCTCCACAGGAAAACACATCTGATATATTCTATACGACACTGGTGAGGGCATGTGCGTCACATGATAGGAATATGTTGTCGACCCACCTAACTTGTACACTTGGCGAATGGGTAAAAAGATACTTCTACATTGCCCGATTTGGGTTTTCTTGTGGATGTGAGAATTACTCCCAAAAAATTGATGAAAACATAAGAGTCTGTCACATAAACTGCAACAAATGAATCCAACAGTTTCACAGTTGCACACTTTTCCCTGTTCTCTGTCAAAACATATGTTTCTGACGTTTTCAAATTTTTCCGTGTGAAGACCGTCAAATCCTGCATATGTCCAAGCAAATCTGAACATGTCCTGGAATTTTGGAGAGCGAAGTTGATTATGTGTGAGTGCTTGAACTTTGATAATTGTCTGAAAATAAAAAATAAAATTTTACATAGGTAGGAATGATCATCAAAATAAAATAAGAGAAATCAGAGCTCGAACAGAAAGCTTTAGGTGTTCGTTTTTCCCGCGCGCTGTTCGGGAGTGGAATTGTAGAGAGATAGTATGATTGTGGTTCGTTGAACCCTCTGCCATGCACTTAAATGTGAATTGCAGAGTAGTCATGTAGATGTAGATGTAGATGTAGAGTAGTGATCTCTGTACCACCAGAATGGACAACTCTGATTCTCGAACATAGAACACAGGCGTGTGTTCAGTCGTTTGCATCGTTCGCCATATCCTAGTTTGACAAATAGTTTATGCATTTCTTACGTCATTAAGAGTTATTTAAATATCTCTTGCTAATAAACCATATACATCGTATAAACAGTAGTGTCTGAAGCGTGAGGAGATTAGATCAGCGCAACACGGCAACACTTCAGTGGAAAATGCCCAAGTAACCAGAATAATTGTTTCCTTCACATAAGCTACTAATTTTACTTCTTCCTTTGTGGCAATGTTGCTGCAAACGGCAAGAAAATGCTTAGTGCCCCAAAAATGTTTATCGTGCGCGATAATACAGGAATTTGAAAGCATTTGGAACACTTTCTCGATATCCTTTATCTGTCACCTATATATATCTCTTTTTTTCACAACAGACAATGTGTTGTGACCATATGCATATATTCTTCCTAAAACTCGATATTTAATGTCCTGTTGAGAGGAATACGCATTTCCGTTAAGTATCTAGTTGATACTGTGCGGCCACGCAAATGAAACATCGTACGGTATTATTGGCCAAGAGAACCATTCTGGGATTGTTCGACCGCACTGACTCTGACGCCACTTGGGTGACATGTGCATTCCCGAGCGACAGAAACCTCCGACCCAGCCGAGAAACCGAGTCAGAAACCCGTGAGCTAGAGGCAGTCACCTTTTTTCCCATGAGTTGTTTGGTGGAGATGTTTCTGCAACTTTTTGCTTGCCACTAGATCACAAACTGCAGATGGGCATCATAAATAAATGTTGCTAGGTTAAAAATCGCATCACACTTCGAGTAAGTTTTGTTGAAACATAGGTCAATTTAGACTGAGATGCAGGTGCCATGGGCCTTGTCGCTGAGGTATCAGAGCGAATGTGTGACGCTGGAGCGTAATAGCGTAATTTCATCTCTCAGCTGCAAGGGCAATCAACAGAAGAAGTGTCGACACTAGGGCATAGAGCCTTTGCCAATTTCATTCCGTGTACTCAGGTGGACAGTAATAATTCCTCATAGACAGGCGCAAATTTTAGATTTGAGAGAGGAACTACAGTTGGGTTCAAAGAAGCACGTTGGATTAATCGGTTAATCGCTCGACACTTGAATAGCAGCAATGCCACTGTTCGATAATGTTGGCAGGAATGGGTGATGCTTGGCCGAACACAGCGTCAAGAAGGAAGCGGTCGACGTAAAGAGGCGACAGAACGACAGGACCGAGCAGTCGTCAGAGGGGCACAGAGAGCACCGGATTCATCATTATCATCGATTCGATGTTTAACTGGTGCTTCAGTGACCACAAGGACCATTAACAAACGGCTCACAGAAAGGGGGTTTGAGATCAGGACGCAACTTGCGCCTACTACCATTGATCTCCGGATCTTCGTACACCAGTAAGCCCATTTGCAGTGATGTCCACCACATCTGGCCTTGAATCCCATTTAATGAATTAGAATTCTCTTCACTGATGAGTCCTGCTTCGAACTGAGTTCTGATGACCAGTGAAGACGTGTCTGGAGACTCCCCAGACGACGGTGAGACACCAACCTCAACTTCACCCGCTATACGGCTCGGTGCCATTTCATTTCATAGCAGGACCTCTTTGGTTGTCATCCGCGGGACCATTACAACATAGCGGTACTTCGGCGATATTCTGGGATCCTATTCATTGCCCATCATGGCAAGTTAAACTGGGTTTAGCTTTCAGCCCGATAATGCCCACCCGCATACGCTTGTCTTAGTGCCTGACAAAGTCTACCTTGACCAGCTAGGTCACCAGATCTCTCCCCAACAGAGAATGTTTGAATCTTTATGGGAAGGCCCCTCCAAGCATCTCGTGATTTTGATGATCCAATGCGCCAATCCGACAGAATTTGGCACGACGTCCCTCAGGAGCACATCCTACAACTCTGCTAATCAGTGTCAAGCCAAATAACTGCTTGAATACGAGCCAAATGTGATTCAACATGTTATTAACTTGCTCAATTTGTGAAGCTTTTTTCACAGAATAAGTCATCCAGTTCATCTGAAACTTTAACAATTTCCTTATCTCTACAAGTACATTACGTGTCTATTATTATTCTTTCCTGTCTCAGACGTTATGTCTGGTTATAAATAGAAAGTGACACGGACCTTGATCAAGCGTGACTTCCTTTTAACTGTGTGGTATATGTTACATTGCATTTAGGAATTCTCGGGTAATTGAACATGTATCAATAATTACAGATTTCTGTAGTTGTATATATACGTTTGGATGTAGCTGTATTGCATTGATGTACTGGTGGATATTGTGTGGTATGACTCCTGTAGTATAATTGGTATAATGTCAACTTTATCCTGATGCCACATGTCCTTGACTTCCTCAGCCAGTTGGATGTATTTTTCAATTTTTTCTCCTGTTTTCTTCTGTATATTTGTTGTATTGGGTATGGATATTTCAATTAGTTGTGTTAATTTTTTCTTTTTTATTGGAGTATGATGTCAGGTTTGTTATGTGGTGTTGTTTTATCTGTTATAATGGTTCTGTTCCAGTATAATTTGTATTCATCATTCTCCAGTACATTTTGTGGTGCATACTTGTATGTGGGAACATGTTGTTTTATTAGTTTATATTGTATGGCAAGTTTTTGATGTATTATTTTTGCTACATTGTCATGTCTTCTGGGGTATTCTGTATTTGCTAGTATTGTACATCCGCTTGTGAAATGGTCTACTGTTTCTATTTGTTGTTTGCAATGCCTGCATTTATCTGTTGTGGTATTGGGATCTTTAATAATATGCTTGCTGTAATATCTGGTGTTTATTGTTCGATCCTGTATAGCAATCATGAATCCTTCGGTCTCACTGTATATATTGCCTTTCCTTAGCCATGTGTTGGATGCATCTTGATCGATGTGTGGCTGTGTTAAATGATACAGGTTCTTGCCATGTAGTGTTTTCTTTTCCCAATTTACTTTCTTTGTATCTGTTGATGTTATGTGATCTGAAGGGTTGTACAAGTGGTTACGAAATTACAATGGTGTAGCCTATGTATTTATATGAGTGATTGCTTTGTGTATTTTGCTAGTTTCTGCTCGTTCCATAAAGTAGGTTTTTTATGTCTATAAATCCCCTTCCTCCTTCCTTTCTGCTTAATGTGAATCTTTCTGTTGCTGAATGTGTGTGATGTATTCTATATTTGTGGCATTGTGATTGTGAAAGTGCATTGAGTGCTTCTAGGCCTGTGTTACTCCATTTCACTACTCCAAATGAGTAGGTCGATATTGGTATAGCATAAGTATTTGTAGCTTTTGTCTTGTTTCTTGCTGTCAATTCTGTTTTCAGTATTTTTGTTAGTCTTTGTCAATATTTTTCTTTTAGCTCTTCTTTAATATTTGTATTATCTATTCCTATTTTTTGTCTGTATCCTACATATTTATAGGCATCTGTTTTTTTCCATCGCTTCTATGCAGTCGCTGTGGTAATCCAATATGTAATCTTCTTGTTTAGTGAGTTTTCCCTTGACTATGCTATTTTTCTTACATTTGTCTGTTCCAAAAGCCATATTTATATCATTGCTGAATACTTCTGTTACCTTTAGTAATTGGTTGAGTTGTTGATTTGTTGCTGCCAGTAGTTTTAGATCATCCATGTATAGCAAATTTGTGATTTTGTATTGGTATGTTCCAATAATATTGTATCCATAATTTGTATTGTTTAGCATGTTGGATAGTGGGTTCAGAGCAAGGAAGAACCAGAAAGGACTTAATGAGTCTTCTTGGTATATTCCATGCTTAATCTGTATTGGCTGTGATGTGATATTATTTGAATTTGTTTGGATATTAAGTGTGGTTATCCAATTTTTCATTACTATGTTTAGGAACTGTATTAATTTAGGATCTACTTTGTATATTTCCAATATTAGTAGTAACCATGAGTGGGGTACACTATCAAAAGCTTTTTGGTAATCTATGTATGCGTAGTGTAGCGACCTTTGTTTACTTTTAGCTTGATATGTCACCTCTGCATCTATTATCAGTTGCTCTTTACATCCTCGTGCTCCTTTGCAACAGACTTTTTGTTCTTCATTTACAATTTTGTTCTGTGTTGTATGTGTCATTAATTTCTGTGTAATGACTGAAGTTAATATTTTGTATATTGTTGGTAGGCATGCTATGGGGCGATATTTAGCTGGGTTTGCTGTGTCTGCTTGATCTTTAGGTTTCAGATAAGTAATTCCATGTGTAAGTGTATCAGGGAATGTGTATGGGTCTGCAATGTAACTGTTAAATAATTCAGTTAGATGTGAATGTGTTGAGGTGAACTACTTTAACCAGAAATTTGCTATTTTATCTTTTCCAGGGGCTTTCCCATTGTGCGTGGAATTAATTGCTCGGGTGACTTCATGTTGCAAAATTATCACTTCAGGCATTTGTGGTATCATCTTGTATGTTATTATTATTATTATTTTGTGTTAGAGTGAACGAATTCTCTACTACAGGGCATAAAAGAACCTAGAGTAAAGTATCAGTACCAAAAAATAATTTAAGAAATCATAAGGAAGAAACTAGTAACTGGTAGTATCATACGGTATTTAAAGTTCTTTATTACTTATGTATCAATATTCAGTGCTTTATAATTTTTGACAACGAATCGTGGATGCTGAAAAAATCGAAAAAGCGCAAATAGTGTGACAGTTTATAGATTCTATGTCGCTTTTCAGTTGAAGGACAAGAAGAGAAACTAAGTTACAACAAGGTATGAAATGTGGAGCGTATACAGGGTGCCCATAAAGTAAGTATCCATTTTCATGCCGCGCGGGATTAGCCGAGCGGTCTACGCGCTGCAGTCATGGACTGTGCGGCAGGTCCCGGCGGAGGTTCGAGTCCTCCCGCGGGCATGGATGTGCGTGTTTGTCTTTAGGATAATTTAGGTTAAGTAGTGTGTAAGCTTAGGGACTGATGACCTTAGCAGTTACGTCCCGTAAGATTTCACACACATTTGAACATTTTTTCCATTTTCATTTTCCAGATGTGCCACAACAAAACACAGATTCGTATTTAGAGAGGGTAGCTAATACTGTTCAACATGTCCACCTTCATTGGCAACACACTGTTCCCATCGCCTTGTGGTTGCGTGGAACACGCGCTGTAGCATTTCAGGGGTTATCAGCAAGTATGCCTCTCGTATTCGCCGTTTCAGTTCATTCAAATGTGTCACCCTGGAAGAATAAACTCGGCTCTTGATGAAACTCCACACAAAAAAGTCCAAGCGAGTGAGGTCGGGGGAGCGAGCAGCCCACATGCGACGTGCAGCTATTTCTATCCACCTGTTAGGAAAGGTCTCGTTCAGGTAGCCCTGGACAGTGTTTGCATAGTGGGGTGGTGCCCCATCTTGTTGATACATGGCAGAGGCAAGGATACCATCCTGTTGCAGCTGTAGCTCCAAGAACAACTGCAGCATGTCCAGGTAGGTTGATATGGTATTTTTCTTTTCAGCAAACATAAAGAGCCCATAACTCCTATCTTTCATGAGACCAAGCCACACATTGACTTTGGGAGAGTCCTTTTGCCACTCAGTGCACTGATGGGGTTGCTACTCCACACAGATCTGGCAATAGTGTTTAATGACGACGCCGTAGACACGAAATGTCGCCTCGCCGCTGAACATAACATGACTCATCAGGTCCTCCTCGGTTACAGCCTCCAACAGATCATGACACATGGCTGCTCGTGCCACATGGTCTTCATCGTCTAGCCGGTGAAGCACCTGGATATGACATGACTTCTTTTTAAGGGTGTAGTGAAGCACTTTCCACACTGTGAATCACGACTCAGCTGGCGGGTAGATGCCGTTGTACTTCTTTCGATAGCTTCCTTCACACGCTGAGCAGTGGTCACCCAGCGGGTCTCTCATCAGCTACAGATCCTGCACACCGGAATTTGATGACGAGCCTCCGAATGACAAGTCTTTTAGGGGCATCCTTCCGATACTTTCTCTCAAACATCCTCTGGACCTCAGCACAGGTTTCACCACGTAAACGATATTCCAAAATTGTGATTCTTTCGGCAACTGTTAACAATGTGATGTCTTTTCACGGTACCTGTAACAGAAATAATCCACATGTACGTTTTCCGCGAAATGGATACTTACTTTATGGGTACCCTGTATTTATAGCTCGCTCAGCTGCAGACAAGTGAGTGGACTTGAGTAATACATTTAGGAAATTGCAGTCGACGCCGTGCTAATTTTGCGTAAATCTCTGGAAGCGTAGCGTTTCCCGTGAATGCCCGTCACTACCTGCGAGCACTCGGGTGCCGGCTGTGCTGTGCTGTGCTCGCGCCGCACCTTTAGACCAGCCGCAGGTGGCGGTCTGGCAACGACCCCGCCATGTGCGTTACGAATTTGCCGTCGCTAAGTTTGGCTGCATAATTCACACAATTTATAGAGCAGTTAATCCGGGTTAGAACAGCGCTAGTTAAATCAGGGCAGTTTGTTTCCTACGTGCGAGTGTGCAGCGCGAAACAGCGACGGCCGCACTGCGGATTACGGGCCTACAAGCGTGAAAGCAAACCAGTATTTCATAAGGAAATGTTCATACCGAACATGAAAATTATGTTAAGGGATAGTATGTAAAGGATGGATATTTTTCTGAATAATTAAAGCTCTTAAATTTTCATGTGCGTGTTTATCGAAGCAACTAACATAAATTAAACAAAGTTCTCTGTTTCAGTAACTGCTAACTAATACAGTTACCATGACAAATGTCGGAAGCACTTAGGTGCCTCAATCATGTCCTACGTAAGGTTTCACAGTGTCTGCCACCACTTACAATTTGTTACCATACTGGATACTATGCTGGAATTGTTATGACACAAAAAATATTTGCTACCGTGAACACTCCAACCATCACCTGCCTACCCGATGACAGGTAATGGTTGAAGTTATCATTGTAGCAAATATCTACTAATCCCACTATTGCTGACACCTGTTTTGATCACAACCGAGGTACATTCTTCCTACACGTCGGTCAGGGGCCTGAAGATGGCGTAGTAAAACGCTGAAACTGGTTTCCAAATAAAATAAGGTTGAAAATTGATGGCTGAAAGTTATTTGGTTTGTCAACCTTTACGTATGCACGGCCTCTTTTCTTATCATTTACAGCGGATTCAGCACCTTTGAGAAAAAGATGAAGAACGGTGACTGGAATTTTGTCGCTGCGTACTTGCAAATCGCCGAGGAAAGCCAAAACACTCTTTACTGATGACACAATTTCCTCTCGTGACGATATGAATAACAATAGTAACTCACATCACTTGTCTGTGTCTTTGTGGAGACACTTTATTAGTAACGCTTCTCTGTAACTGTGTGGTATTTTATGGTATTTTGGCAGTAAGGATGTGTGCCTCCATGATCGCAGGGTCGTTGCACATTCTAGCCGTCAGGTCACACGACATCTAACCTAACATTCGTCAGAAGATGAATCCGCAGAAGTGGTCGCGTTTCTTGTCCAACAAGATCCCTGGTCTTTACCTTTTAGATATTTTCCTGTGAGGATGGTAGAAAGACGTAGTATATAAAGAAAAAGTAAACACAAGAGACAAATTAATCTTTCGGATAATAAGTAGTGCAGCCCTCATTATAAAACCCCAAGACGACATTAAAAGAGATGGAAAGTGCAGTGAAGTCGCAGGGAGAATTTATGAAAGTTAACTTTTTATATAATCAGCTCTCTTCACACAATACCTGTTAGGAATTGTTTGGGCTACATTCTATACCTGTATATATGTAACTAATAAAAATTGTACAACTATCATATGGAAAGTTGTATTCGAATCTCAGTGTTTATGACGTCATTAATGATATAATACTATTCGTACACTCAGCGGCATATCTGGATACTGCCTGAAAGATGTGTTGAGAATTGAGTTCGTAGAAAAGAAGTAATGAATTTAAACGTCAGGCACAATGCAGAAACTTTTCACTCATCTCAGTGTTTATGATGTCGAATCTCCTGAACTATGTGAAGTACCATGGTGTACTTTTGTAGGTGCATTTAGTGGCGTATGAGAATACTGCTTGCAAAATGTATTGCGAATGTACCTCGTCGCACAGAAGTAATACATTTAAACGTCATGCGTGGTACGGCAGTCTTTCACGCATCTCACCGTTTATGATGTCATATCTCCTGGACTGTGATATTAGGTGATTCTTACCCCCACTGCAATTGTTTCCCAACAGTAAGGGATACGTGTAGTAAGTTTGATTGAAACCGTTTCAGTGGTTTAGGAGGAGATGTGGAACACTCATACACGCACACACACACACACACACACACACACACACACACAGACACACACACACACACACACACACACACACACACACATACCGCCAGGAGGAGATGTGGAACACCCACCCACCTAACCTCCCTTCCTCGCCCCCGCCCCCACCCCTCCCACACACACACACGCACGCACAAACGCGCGCATATAGGCACATATGCGTCCATTTTTAATATATGTATTAGTAATAAAAATGTCCTCAGTCACGGGTTAGAAACCTGCCGCCACTTAAATTTTGATTAATAGTCGACATTGGCGGCCAGAAACTTCCGTCACAAAAAGTAACCCTCATTCTGCCAACGGCCTTGTCAAAGAGGGCGGAGGAGTGGACAGAGGTTCAGGGCACTCTCTTGCCATTGGGGTGGGAAACTTCCCCCACAAGCGGAATAATCAGCAATGATCAGCGACACGAGGATGCAGAAGGCAATGGAAACCACAGGTTTAAAGACACACAACGTGTATCCACAGGATATGTGACTTGTAACGAAAAATGTGTCATGATGATATCTCCATTGGCAAAAGATTCCGGAATAGTCCCGCATTCGATACTCCTGGAGGGGAATGCCAAAGGGGAGGTGCCAATGAGAGAAAGATCGAATGAGCAACGACAGGACAAAGTTCTGCGAGTCGGGGCGTGAAATGTCAGAAGCTTGAACGTGATGGGGAAAATATAAGATCAAGAAAGGGAAACGTAAAGGCTCAATCTAGATGTGGTAGAGGTCAGTGAACTGAAATGGAAACAAGACAAGAATTTCTGGTCGGATGAGTATAGGGTAATATCAACTGCAGCAGAAAATGATATAACTGGAGTAGAATTCGAAGTGAGTAGGAAGGTGCAGCAAAAAGTGTGTTACTGCGAACAGTTCAGTAATAGGATTGTTCTCACTAGACTCGACATCAAACCAACGCTGACAATGATAGTTCAGGTATACATGCCGACGTCGCAAGATGAAGATGACACAGAGATGTATATGAGGATATTGAAAGGGTAATACATTACGTAAAGAGAAATGAAAATCTCGTAGCCATGGGTGACTGGAATGCAGCTGTAGGGGAAGGAGTAGAAGAAAAGGCTACAGGAGAATATGGACTTCGGGCAAGGAATAGGTGAAGAGAGAGAATAATTCAGTTCTGTAATAAATTTCAGCTAGTAAAGCGATAATGAAATCCAAGTTTTCTCACCTACCGCCTAACTGTCAAAGTACTTGCAGTGGATCCTGAAGCATTTTGGAATTCCTCTGTGATAGTCTGGATAGATGTCTGCCTACTACACATTACGACCCTCTTCAGCCGTCGGCGGCCTCTCTCACTCAATAGACGAGGTCGGCCTGTACGATTTTGCGCTGTACGTGTCTCTTCACGTTTCCACTTCACTATCACATCGGAAACAGTGAACCAAGGAATGTTTATAAGCGTGGAAATCTCGCGTACAGACGTACGACACAAGTGACACCCGATCACCTGACCACATTCGAAGTCCGTGAGTTCCGCGGAGCGCTCCATTCTGCTCTCTCACGATGTCTAATGACTACTGAGGTTGCTGATATGGAGTAGCTGGCGGTAGGTGGCAGCACAACGCACCTTATATGAAAAACGCGTGATTTTGAGGGTGTCCGGGAACATTTGATCACGTAGTGTGTACTTGGTACAGATCGAGTGATACGGAAAGATTTCAGTTAGATTACATCACGGTCAGACAGGCATTTCTAAATCATATACTGGATTGTAAGGTGTATCCAGGAGCAGATACAGACTCAGATCACAATTTAGTAGTGATGAAGAGTAGGCTGAATTTTAAGAGATTAGCCAGGAAGAATCAACACGGAAAGAGGTGGGATACTGAAGTACTAAGGAATGACGAGATACGTTTGAAGTTCTCTAAGGATATAGATACAGCAATAACGAATAGCTTAGAGAGCAGTACAGTTGAAGAGGGAATGGACATCTCTAAAAAGGGCAAGAGGAGAGAGCGGATAGGTGGAGAGAGAACACTGGAGGCCTCTATGAGGGGGAAGATTTAGCTGATGTGATAGAAGAATAAACAGGAGCCGATTTGAAAGAGATAGGGCATCCAGAATTGGAATCAGAATTTAAGAGATCTTTGGATGACTTAAGATCAGAGAAGGCAGAAGCGATAGACAGCATTCTATAAGAATTTCTAAAACAATGTGGGGGGAAGTGGCAACAAAACGAATATTGACGTTGGTGTGTAGAATTTATGAGTCTGGCGACATACCATCTGACATTCGGAAAAGTGTTATCCATGAAAAATATCCCCCAAGTACCTTGGACCTTGTTGTTGGTTGGGAGGCTTGCGTGCCTCGGCGATGCAGATAGCCGTATCGTTGGTGCAACGGCTACGGAGGGGTATCTGTTGAGAGGCCAGACAAACGTGTGGTTCCTGAAGGGGGCAGCAGCCTTTTCAGTAGTCGCAGGGGAAACAGACTGGATGATTGACTGATTTGGCCTTGTAACATCAACCAAAACGGTCTTGCTGTGCTGGTACTGCGAACGGTTGAAAGCAAAGGGAGACTCCAGCCGTAATTTTTCGCGAGGGCATGCAGCTCTACTGTATGGTTAAATGATAATGGCACCCTCTTCGGTAAAATATTCTGGAGGTAAAATAGTCCCCCATTCGGATCTCCGGGCGGTGACTACTCAGGAGGACGTCTTTATTGCGAGAAAGAAAACTGACGTTCTATGGATCGGAGCGTCGAATGTCAGATCCTTTAAGGATATAAGTTACTTTTCCGGCTCAATATTGTGTAAAAATCAACACCATTTCTTTCAGGCACTGTTTATAATATATATGTTTTATAGATTTTTTGTTGATATCAGGTAACGCAGCAAATTTTCTAAGCAACTTAAAACTATTTTGAATATTTTTGAACCCGTCTAGGGTTATTAAAAAATTACAAAGAAATTGATGCAATTTTTTTCCAAAATGGTTTCTTAAATTAGGTACCATATAATCCGATGTTATACATTTGAAGGAGACCAAATTTTTACCAAATATGCATGACATGACGGTTGAGGCACTACACCTATTTAATTCCACCTATTATGTATATTACACGGACAAAAAAAATTCACACCTTACAATTTAATTTTTAAAATTATTTTCCTAATAAAAATGTTGTTTTTTCTATAATTTAGTTGATCCTGCAACAACGCTTAAGTCTACTACATAAGTAAGGACTATTGCAAGTTACAGAAGAAAATCAGATCAATGCTTTATAAACTTTGGGAAATATTTGTACCTGAACTCTGAAAAATACAACTTGCAGGAAATTGCAAATGAAGATATGAGTTCAATTAAACTGTGCCTCAGAACATTCCTGAAGCTTAGTCTTCATCCTGCAGCATTTCTTTATCTTTAAGCTTCCTCTTGGCATTCCTTTTAGCACTTCTTGCTTCTTTGGTAACTTGAAGAGCGAATCTTTCTTCTTCATGCACCCATTGTCTTTCACACGCAAGCAATTGATCTTCCATATTAGAGCAACATTTTATGCCTAGGTTTCTCAGGACTTCCAACCTTCCTATCACTCCATCAATGAAATATTTCAGTGCATCTAGTACACCAACTTTTAATGTATGTAGTCCTACAAAAACATTCTTGGGTAATCTTTCCCATATGCAGAGGTTGAAACTTTCATTTGTATTCTGAGTGTCCCCAGGAAGACATTTACTAAGCAAAACAGGGTCACTCAGGTCCCTAAAAATTGTTTTTATTTCATTCAAAACAGGCTCATGAAGAGAATGCTTATGATGGTATATTTGACGACTTTCTTTTGCTTTTTGGTAACCACACCAAGAATCTGCTCCTTTAGGGCAAAGTCCGTGAACAGGGTGGTCATCTGTGGACAACTTACGAAAGTAGGTGGCCCATACAATTTTTCTCATTGCTGTAACATCATTCAGAGGTGCAGTTCGTCTAATGGCCAGTCTATAATAACTCTGAAGAAGGTCTATTTCCGTTTCTGTCAGTCTGCCTCGGCCAGACCGAGATTTTCCATCAGATAGCAACTTTCCTTTCATTTCTCTTCGTAGCTGCCTCAGTCTAGCACTTATCCTCTTTTGCACATGTTCACAACACTCCAGTTTTGTTACCAAGGTATCACCTTAAACATTGAACTCAATAATTGTATTCAAAGCTATAGGGTTCCCATCGCCTAGGTACTTCGTATATGTAATGTTATAAATGGGTAGCGACCTCAGAAATACTTTTAGAGCTCCATCACACTCCACACCTCCACTATACCCATCATAATTCTTAGAACACTAATGTCCAGTATGTCCCTCAGTGTTACCATGGTAGGTGTGGCAGTACTTAGATAAGCACTCAACATCAACAACGTTTCCATTCTCCAGAGAAGTAGCACTTACAACACCATTCAAGGAACGATGTCCTCGACGTTGCCATGTCCCATCAAATGCAATAGCAATGTCCTTCGTTCCACTAATATTTAGTTTCTTCTACTGCACGTTTCCTAGATGCTTTAGACATTACCGTCAAGGCACCTAAAAGTATTTTTATATACTTGCTGAACCTACTGTTGGGAGTAGGGAGGTCCATCAAACCACAAGACGTTTGAGCAATCTTTTTTCCTTTTCCTATTGCACGCATTGCATGAAGTAACTTCAAATTCACATCATATGATTATGCACAATGTTCGAAGCCATTTTCGAGGTAGATTTATTGCAGAATCTACACAGAACAACTAATTTTTACGCTAAAACCTTCCTGCTACTTTGTTGTTCAGTTATTTCCAGACAGCCTACACCATCACATTGTTTACATTTCACCACTTCCTTTATCAAAGAAGATAAGATGCCCACATCAACAACAAAAAATCCACTACAAACAGCGTCAACTGTTAACACAAAGATTTGAATCATCAGGAGGCGTGCCATGTGGTAATTTCTTCCCTGAAGAACTAATACACAGTTTACTTTCAACAGTGTTGGTTGCTTTGTTTGTGAACTGGTTACGCGTGGCGTAGTTCTTATTTATTGCACACTAAAGGATATGTACTTTCACAAATACATGTAGCACTTGGGCAACAAACATTCAGTAACACGTGAACAAACTACTTCAGCGAAACAAAAGTAAATACTAGCAAAGATAATCATTTACAGACACTAGAAACCTACACTGTTACCAACATATACAATGTATCACACGTATAATCGCTGGAAACAGAAAGTTCACAGTTCTTTTCGAAATAATACTAGTTTCTGTAACAGAAATAAAGGGGACGTGGCGGCATACATGCCCACAACTTTAGAATATGTTATACAGGGCCAAACTTTCAGGAAACATTCCTCACACACAAATAAATAAAAGATGTTATATGGACATGTGTCCGGAAACGCTTAATTTCCATGTTAGAGCTCATTTTAGTTTCGTCAGTATGTACTGTACTTCCTCGATTCACCGCCAGTTGGCCCAATTGAAGGAAGGTAATGTTGACTTCGGTGCTTGTGTTGACATGCGACTCATTGCTCTACAGTACTAGCATCAAGCACATCAGTACATAGCATCAACAGGTTAGTGTTCATCACGAACGTGGTTTTGCAGTCAGTGCAATGTTTACAAATGCGGAGTTGGCAGATGCCCATTTGATGTATGGATTAGCACGGGGCAATAGCCGTGGCGCGGTACGTTCGTATCGAGACAGATTTCCAGAACGAAGGTGTCCCGACAGGAAGACGTTCGAAGCAATTGATCGGCGTCTTAGGGAGCACGGAACATTCCAGCCTATGACTCGCGACTGGGGAAGACCTCGAACGACGAGGACACCTGCAATGGACGAGGCAATTTTTCGTGCAGTTGACGATAACCCTAATGTCAGCGTCAGAGAAGTTGCTGCTGTACAAGGTATCGTTGACCACGTCACTGTATGGAGAGTGCTACGGGAGAACCAGTTGTTTCCGTACCATGTACAGCGTGTGCAGGCACTATCAGCAGCTGATTGGCCTCCACGGGTACACTTCTGCGAATGGTTCATCCAACAATGTGTCAATCCTCATTTCAGTGCAAATGTTCTCTTTACGGATGAGGCTTCATTCCAACGTGATCAAATTGTAAATTTTCACAATCAACATGTGTGGGCTGACGAGAATCCGCACCCAATTGTGCAATCACATCATCAAATATTTTCTGTGAACGTTTGAGCAGGCATTGTTGGTGATGTCTTGATTGGGCCCCATGTTCTTCCACCTACGCTCAATGGAGCACGTCATCATGATTTCATACGGGATACTCTACCTGTGCTGCTAGAACATGGCCGGCCGCAGTGGCCGAGCGGTTCTAGGCGCTACAGTCTGGAACCGCGCGACCGCTACGGTCGCAGGTTCGAATCCTGCCTCGCGCATGGATGTGTGTGTTGTCCTTAGGTTAGTTAGGTTTAAGTAGTTCTAAGTTCTAGGGGACTGATGACCAAAGAAGTTAAGTCCCATAGCGCTCAGAGCCATTTGAACCATTTTTGCTAGAACATGTGCCTTTACAAGTACGACACAACATGTGGTTCATGCACGATGGAGCTCCTGCACATTTCAGTCGAAGTGTTCGTACTCTTCTCAACAACAGATTCGGTGACCGATGGATTGGTAGAGGCGGACCAATTCCGTGGCCTCCACGCTCTCCTGACCTCAACCCTCTTGACTTTCATTTATGGGGCATTTGAAATCTCTTGTCTACGCAACCCCGGTACCAAATGTAGAGACTCTTCGTGCTCGTATTGTGGACGGCTGTGATACAATACGCCATTCTCCAAGGCTGCATCAGCGCATCAGGGATTCCATGCGACGGAGGGTGGATGCATGTATCCTCGCAAACGGAGGACATTTTGAACATTTCCTGTAACAAAGTGTTTGAAGTCACGCTGGTACGTTCTGTTGCTGTGTGTTTCCATTCCATGATTAATGTGATTTGAAGAGAAGTAATAAAATGAGCTCCAACTAGAAAGGTAAGCGTTTCCGGACGCATGTCCACATAACATACACTCCTGGAAATGGAAAGAAGAACAGATTGACACCGGTGTGTCAAACCCACCATACTTGCTCCGGACACTGCGAGAGGGCTGTACAAGCAATGATCACACGCACGACACAGCGGACACACCAGGAACCGCGGTGTTGGCCGTCGAATGGCGCTAGCTGCGCAGCATTTGTGCACCGCCGCCGTCAGTGTCAGCCAGTTTGTCGTGGCATACGGAGCTCCATCGCAGTGTTTAACACTGGTAGCATGCCGCGACAGCGTGGACGTGAACCGTATGTGCAGTTGACGGACTTTGAGCGAGGGCGTATAGTGGGCATGCGGGAGGCTGGGTGGACGTACCGCCGAATTGCTCAACACGTGGGGCGTGAGGTCTCCACAGTACATCGATGTTGTCGCCAGTGGTCGGCGGAAGGTGCACGTGCCCGTCGACCTGGGACCGGACCGCAGCGACGCACGGATGCACGCCAAGACCGTAGGATCCTACGCAGTGCCGTAGGGGACCGCACCGCCACTTCCCAGCAAATTAGGGACACTGTTGCTCCTGGGGTATCGGCGAGGACCATTCGCAACCGTCTCCATGAAGCTGGGCTACGGTCCCGCACACCGTTAGGCCGTCTTCCGCTCACGCCCCAACATCGTGCAGCCCGCCTCCAGTGGTGTCGCGACAGGCGTGAATGGAGGGACGAATAGAGACGTGTCGTCTTCAGCGATGAGAGTCGCTTCTGCCTTGCTGCCAATGATGGTCGTATGCGTGTTTGGCGCCGTGCAGGTGAGCGCCACAATCAGGACTGCATACGACCGAGGCACACAGGGCCAACACCCGGCATCATGGTGTGCGGAGCGATCTCCTACACTGGCCGTACACCACTGGTGATCGTCGAGGGGACACTGAATAGTGCACGGTACATCCAAACCGTCATCGAACCCATCGTTCTACCATTCCTAGACCGGCAAGGGAACTTGCTGTTCCAACAGGACAATGCACGTCCGCATGTATCCCGTGCCACCCAACGTGCTCTAGAAGGTGTAAGTCAACTACCCTGGCCAGCAAGATCTCCGGATCTGTCCCCCATTGAGCATGTTTGGGACTGGATGAAGCGTCGTCTCACGCGGTCTGCACGTCCAGCACGAACGCTAGTCCAACTGAGGCGCCAGGTGGAAATGGCATGGCAAGCCGTTCCACAGGACTACATCCAGCATCTCTACGATCGTCTCCATGGGAGAATAGCAGCCTGCATCGCTGCGAAAGGTGGATATACACTGTACTAGTGCCGACATTGTGCATGCTCTGTTGCCTGTGTCTATGTGCCTGTGGTTCTGTCAGTGTGATCATGTGATGTATCTGACCCCAGGAATGTGTCAATAAAGTTTCCCCTTCCTGGGACAATGAATTCACGGTGTTCTTATTTCAATTTCCAGGAGTGTATTTTCTTTCTTTGTGTGTGAGGAATGTTTCCTGAAAGTTTGGCCATACCTTTTTGTAACACCCTGTATATAGGTCATTTTTCATTTTAAACCCTATAATGTATATATCAATGTAATCACAGAAGACTATAGATTTTAATAGTCACAAAAAATGTCGATTTTGCCACCATTTATAAGTATCCTGAATCCTTAATCGGGCAGGTAGCTTAGAAAATTTAAAAAGGGAAATGGATAGGTTAAAGTTATATGTAGAGGGAATTAATGAAGTTCGATGACAGGAGGAACAGGACTTTTGGTCAGGTAAATATATCGTTATAAATACAAAATCAAACAGGGGTAAAAGAGGAGTAGTTTTCGTAATGAATTAAAAAACGGGAACGCGAGTAAGCTACAATGAACACCATAGTGATCGCATTGTTGTAGCCAAAATACACACAAAGCCCACACCCATCATGGTAGTGCAAGCTTATATGCCAATAAGCGCCGCAGATGAGAAGGAGATTGAGGAAATGTAAGATGAGATAAAAGAAATCATTCAGATAGTGAAGCGAGACGAAAATTTAACTGTCTTAGGGGACTGGAATTCGACAGAAGAAAAAGAAGAGAAGGAGAAGTAGTAGGTAAATACGGACATGGGGAAAGGAATGAAAGAGGAAGCCGACTGGTAGAATTTTGCACAGAGCATAATTTAATCATAGCTAACACTTAGTTTAAGAATCATAAAAGAAGGTCGTATACTTGGAAGAGACCTAGAGACATTGGAAGGTTTCAGACTGATTATATAATGATAAGAAAGAGATTTCGGAACCAAGTTTTAAATTGTAAGACATTTCCAGGGGCAGATGTGGACTCTGACCACAATTTATTGATTATGAACTGCAGGTTAAAACTGAAGAAACTGCAAAAATGCTGCAATTTAAGGAGAAGTGACCTGGGCAACCTGAAAGAAGCAGTGGTTTGGTGAGATTCAGAGGAAACATTACGAAACGATTGACAAGAACAGGCGAAAGGAATACAGTAGAAGAAGAATGGGTAGCTTTGAGAGCAGAAATAGTGGAGGCAGCAGAGGATCAAGGAGGTAAAAAGACGAGGGCTAGTAGAAATCCTTAGATAACATATGATATACTGAATTTAGTCGATTTAAATGGAAAATATAAAAATGCAATAAATGAAGCGAAAGGAAACACAAACTTCTAAGAAATGAGACCGACAGAAAGTGCAAAATGGCTAAGCAGGAATGACTAGAGGACAAATGTAAGGATATAGAAGTATATATCACTAGGCGTCAGATGGATGCTGCCTACAGGAAAATTAAAGAGACCTTTGGAGAAAAGAGAGCCACTTGTATGAATATCAAGAGCTCAGATGGAAAACCAGTCCTAAGCCAAGTAGGGAAAACAGGAAGGTGGAAGAAGAGTATAGAGGGTCTATACAAGGGAGATGTACTTGAGGGCAATATTACGGAAATGTGAAGAGATGTAGATGAAGATGAGAAGGGAGTTATGATATAGCGAGAAGAATTTCTTAAAGCACTGAAAGACCTAAGTCGAAACAAGGCCCAGGGAGTAGACAAAATTTCGTTAGAGCTACTTATAGCCTTGGGAGAGCCAGCCGTGACAAAACTCCTCCATCTGGCGAGCAAGATATATGGGACAGGCGAAATACCCTCAGACTTCAAGAAGAATATGATAATACATGTTGACAGACGTGATAATTACCGAACTATTACTTTAATAAGTCACGGTTGCAAAATACTAACACGAATCCTTTGCAGAAGAATGGAAAAACTGGTAGAAGCTGACCTCGAGGAAATCAGTTTGGATTCAGGAAAAATGTAGGAACACGCGAGGCAATACCGCCCCTAAACCTTCTTATAGAAGATAGGTTAAGGAAAGGCAAACCTACAGTTATAGAATCTCTAGACTTATAGAAAGCTTTTGAAAATGATGACTGGAATGCTCTATTTCAAATTCTAAAGGTGGCAGGGGTAAAATTCAGGGAGCGAAAGGCTATTTACGGTTTGTACAGAAACCACATGACAGTTATAGGAGTCGAGGGGCGTGGAAGGGAAGCATTGGTTGATCACCAGTTTAGTTCTGAAGGGACGTGTGGGGGTAACAACCGTAGAGGGAGCCCAAGAGATGAATACAGTAAGCAGATTCAGAAGGATGTAGGTTGCAGTAGCTACTTGGAGGTGAAGAGGCTAGCACAGAGTAGAGTAGCGTGGATAGCTGCGTCAAACCATCTTTGGAATGAAGACCACAACAACAGCAACATCGTCCACACTATTCCGAAGACTGCAAGAGCTGACAAGCGCGAGAATTATGGCACAATCAACTTAATAGATCATGTGACCAAGTTGCTTACATTAATAATTTACAGGAGAATGGAAAAGAGGATAAGTTAGATGACGATCAACTTGGTTGCAGGAAAGGTAAAGGCGCAAGGGAGAAAATTCAAGCGTTGTGTTTAATAATGGCAGCAAGACTAAAGAAAAATCTAGACACGTTCATAGGATTTGTAGGCGTGGAAGAAACGTTCGACAATGTAAAATGGTTCAAGATGTTCGAAATTCTGAGAAAAATGGGGGTAAGCTATAGGGAGAGACACACAATATACGATATTTATAGGAGCCAAGAGGGAAAAATAAGAGTCGACGATCAAGAAGAGCCGCAGGCACATTTTATCGGTAGGTGGTGTTGTGCAGCCATATTGATGTTGATCTTGAACCCGCAGGCCAACAGGGTTCATATGCTAGTGATTTCTGCAGAATTTCGTGATGTACTTGTCCTGTGAGTACGAACGTCCTATCTCTAGTCGTTCAAGGTGTTCTGTTTCTTCTAGACATGAGCGTACAAAATGAGAAAGGCGATCAGTCCTATTTTAATAACAATACCGACAAAAACGAGTAATAAACACATGGCACAATAATTTGTACAGCATTGGTGAGACAATGATGCACCTAGTCGTGCTTGGCGTGGCCTGTTAGATAGCACGCGTGTACGTGCAGTGTGCGGGACTTGCTCCATCTGGTCTGTGCGGTAGTACCTCGCTGTCGTCATCGGACATCAGTTGTATTGCAGAATGGCGCCATCCCTACCCTATGAGTATTTTACGGTGTATGGTATCAATGAAGTACATTGCTTCATTAGTTTTAAAAAATTAAAAAGAAGCAACAACACACCTGTGAAATCATAAGACTTAACAGTTCATTTATAGTTTACTATAAAAATTGAAAGGAGCTGATCTGCTGCCTGTATTTCCGTAATATGCCTCTCTTTGCTTTTAGCCCTTAATAAAGGACAAATTAAGAAGCAAAATAGAGTTCTTCAACTTCAGTCTTCACCCTATATCTCTTACTGTCCGTAATGTCCAAATAGTACTTCCATCCTCGATTACAATATGATTTTTGAGCAGAGTGTCAAAAAAATTGAAGCAATAGGAGATTAGTGGTGGTCTTTTTTTTTTTTTTTTTTTTTTTTGTAGTATTCAACCACATATCACTTTTCGGGGAAAGCAACGAACAGTGGACGTATTAAGTTTCCTTTTATTTGCCTATTTAATTTAATATTTTGATTCTATGTATCATGAAAACGAGGGAGTCAAAAATTTTCAGTGTTTGTTCTATTTCTGCGATTATTACATTAACTAATAGGAATAAAAAACAGAAAATTGGTTATTTCAGGAACTGGTTATGTTGAGCGGTTTGCACAGTCAGGTTAAACAGGCTTTGAAAGATACCAATATAACTGAAAACAGCGGACGCAGGCGCTGGCGCTCTGGCCGAAGCGGAGAGCCGCCTGCCGCCTGCCGCCTCCCGGGCCTGTAATTGCCCTCACGGCGACGTCTTCAGCTGGCGGGGCCCTGCTGTGCCGTTCTGTGTGAGGTCACGCGACGGCCGCGTGCCGCACGCTACTCGGGCAGCCAGTCAGCCGCAGCGCAGCCCAGCCCAGCCCAGCCAGGCACTGGCCAGCTGTTGCTGCCGACCGACGATCGGTTAATTAAACACGGGGCGCCCCCTGCCGGGGCCCTCCCTGCGGGCGGTCAGGCTGCCGGCGGAGGGCCGTCCTTAGCGCCTCCAGAGGAACACCTTCCGCCGGCCACTTAGCGCGGTTAGCGAAAGTTCCCTGTGATGTTGCTGCCAATACTTACTAGGGTCCTAAGCTGATCCTCAGAGTTGTATTCGCTGCTGTTGCAGTGCTAGCAGGAGCAGTATAAATGTCAAACAACATCTTTTCGAAAATTCACTCTGCTACATATGAAGGGCAGTAGCTAAAGGATCCGTGTCTCCGAGTTAACTGACATCGAGAGTCACTACACTGTCGAAATTGGATCTGAATTGGCATTGTCTTCTTCTTCTTCTTCTTCTTCTTCTTCTTCCTTGACTTTTCCCCCGTACCTCTACGGGGCCGACATAATTATACGGGTTGTGGCAATGTTAGTAATAGAGGGTGGCCGGGTGCCCTTTCTGACGCCACCATCTACCACGGGACGGAATTCGTGTACTCCCTATACATCCACACCTACATGATTACTATGCAACTGACAATTAATTGCCTAGCAGAGCGTTCATCGAAGCACCTTCAAGCTATTTCTCTATCGTTCCACTCTCTAACGGCACGAGGAAAAACAATCACTTATATCTTATCACTTATATCTGTACTTCACTGTGTATCAACCGTCATCGGGAATCGAACGAAAGAAACGCTGTGTAGTACAGTGACACAGCGTTTTGCTCGCTCGATTCCCGATGGTGCTTGATACACAGTGAAGTACAGCGTATGTTATATACAACTGAGAATAGTCGGAGTAAAGTTTTATGTTATCAACAGTAACCTTGTAGTTGTATGAACATAGGATTCGACAGCCGTTGTCATCTTCAGAAAATAATAAGTTTCAATGGATGAAATAGATTTGAATTGCGGCAGAAAAACGAAGTTATGTGTCTTTCGTTTGTAGCTGCTGTCAAGCAATCACCTGGAGAGATTCGTGTATCTAACCTGTGTGAGGCACTTCAGTTATAGACCCTACTTATTTTGTAAAACTAATAACAAGCTGGAGAAGTTTTTGGTCGAATGATAAAGCTCGGATAGATTTGTTAGTGTGGGGAGAAAACAGTATTGTTCGTACGGAAACTACAGAGCTTGCTTAATTTGTGATGAGTCTCGTTTTTGCAACTCCCAACTCACGTCCAATTTTCCAGAAATATAAGGACAGTGCAACAATCAATTGAGAGGTGAAGTTGGGTCTGGCAGCGGCGAATACGAGTGATAGTCATAAAGTTGTAGTACCATCAAGGAAAAAAAAAACTGCAACCATTGAACTAGGTGACGGCGTTAACTCTTCTCCAAATACTCATCTATCAATGTGACATATTTTCTCGGTGCGAGGCAAATTCTCACAGCCTAAAGAAATAGAATATGCCTGTGTTCTGTGCAGAATGACATGGAACGGTGGCCTGGACAGCTTCTTCCCGCGACGCTTCGTTTTGACAGGACCGCGTATCATCTTCAGGAGATTCTGGTTTTATGCACCTGTGACGGTTTGCATCTTACGATTATAACCTGTTAGCACCACACCAGGGCAGCTACAGAAAAACACTCCATAACGACTTGGCCACCGACGTCTCGTACTTCGCCTCCCTGCCGGCGGTGAATCCAGATGCCGGCCGGGGTGGCCGAGCGGTTGTAGGGGCTACAGTCTGGAACCGCGTGACCGCTACGGTCGCAGGTCCGAATCCTGCCTCGGGCATGGGTGTGTGTGATGTCCTTGGGTTAGTTAGGATTAAGTAGTTCTAAGTTCTAGGGGACTGATGACCTCAGAAGTTAAGTCCCATAGTGCTCAGAGCCATTTGAACCATTTTTTTTTTTTTTTTAATCCTGATGTTCCCACAGCTTCCTTTGCTTATTTGTCTCCGGTTCATAGTGATAGCCTGAGTACTCATTCACGTGAGTTAAGGGGGGACGATGATGAAAAACCCACACTATTTCAGAACTGCACCAAATCCACAGTTTTGGAGATATGGCAATGAAATTTTGTACCACGCTTTACATTTACATATAAAATTCTTTGATTATGTATATTCAACCTTTTTAAATGAAATTTGAAGTTTTGTTTTCGAAAAATAATTTATGTTCCTTTTCTCAGAAAGTACTCAAGAGATTTATTCAAAAATTCCTGTGTTTCATCTCTTTATATGTTGTGAGCTTCTCTCATGAGGTTTTTGGAATAGGTCAAATAGGAGAATTTTCATAATTTTTTAATTATAATCCCACGAGTAGAATTTTAAATTTGTGCAAAATTCCAAGAACTTTGCCCCGTATCTCACCTTGCAATCAGAAATTCAAAATTGCTCTTTAGACAACGTTTATTAGGTTTACAGAAATATGTGTACAAACTTTCATAGTTCTAGCATTCATAGAATGTGAGGAAAAGGTGCATAAACTTTAAAAAACAAATTTTTCAGGAAAGGCAATTTAAAGTTCAACCTAACTTTTTTCCTTACGTCACTTCTTCAGAAGGAACCACATTTGTACTCTGGGTCGTCTTTCATTTCAAGGCTTCTCTTCTGGTTTCTTGTTTGTGCGTCTTCTTTCCTTTTCCAGGTCTTCAACTGACTTTCAGCTGCAGAGACGCGCTGTAAATCTATTTTTCTCAGGCTGTCTTGAGTAAAATTTCCTATCTTGAAGCCCATTCTTTCTAATACCTTCATCCTCTCGACGTTCCCATCATTGAATACAATAACGGCATCATAAGTTGCAATTCTGACAGCTATAGCAGATGCAAATGCGTTTTTAGGGCATTGTTTCCAATGAATGAATTTAGACACTCGATTGGATTTTGGGTTTTTCAATTAACACACTTTTTGAGAAGTGCAGGATCGGCCAGAAACCTGTAAGTGGGCTTGACAAGATCCAGGATACAATTTGGAAGCCTCTCCTTGTGAATGTAGGTGTTGTTATCCCTCTGAGCTTGACGTGGCAGGGAGGCCGCATCACACTTTTAATTAATTTTTAGGCACTTCGGATGCGATTTCAACATTGAAACTTTGGGAACTTATTGTCCATGAGTTTTACTAAAAAATAAAAAATAAATCCTAAATTGACATTTTTAGTCAATTTCATCAACGTCCCCCCTTATGTGGCCGAAGAGGTCATCTGGATTCGCCTGATACATCTGCAACACATTTGTTGCGGCTTCAGTTCGGTGTGCTCTTTTGAATGGGTGTAAATTATTGTCGGCATCTTGAATAAATGAGCTGTTCAGGTAATTGTACCGTAATTCTCGCAATTGTCGGAACTTGCAGTCTTCGGAACTGCGTGGACGGTAATTTTCGGAAAGCCAGATGGTATACTGCCTGTCTCATACATTCGACACACCAATGTGAATAGTCGTTTTGTTTCCACGTCCCTCAATGATTTTAGAAATTTGATGGAATGTTATCTATCTCTTCAGATTTATTAGATCTGAAGTCTTCCAAAGCTATTTTAAATTCTGATTCTAACACGGGACTCTTATCTCCTCTAAAGAGAGTCCTGTTTCTTCGTCTATCACATCAAACAAATCCTCCCCCTCACAGAGGCCTTCAATGTACTTTTTCCACCCATCCTCTCTCTCCTCAGCATTTAACAGTGTATTTACTATTGCATCCTTAATGTTACTACCCTTGCTTTTAATTTCATCCAAGATTCTTTTGGCTTTTCTATATGCTGACTAAGTACTTCTGACAATCATTTCTTTTTAGATTTCTTCACATTTTTCATGCAGTCTGTAAGGTTGTTACTTTAATTTGCTATGAGAAAGGGGTACTGCTAATAGCCAATAAAAGCGGGTTAAAAGCTGTGAGCTGTCTGGGGAAGTTAACCTTGCGTTACAGAGCAACTGTTTCACCAGGTATCTAGTCTAGGTTTATCAAATTCCCAAACAGACTAACATTAATTATAATCTTTTAATAGTCATACAACAACCGGTAATATATATATATATATATATATATATATATATATATATATATATATATATATATATATATACAAGAGAATTTAAATAAAAAGAAAGAAATCAGTTTATATTTGGAAGTTTATTTTAAGATTGATCATTGAAATTTCAGCATATTAAACGTGAGTTATAACTGAGCTGGTGCCTTATTTAGGATTGTGAAAGTGTGAGATTGCAATCTTACGGAACACATCAAATATGGAGCCAAGATTGGGAGACTGCATACAACACTGCAGTCATAAAACAACACACAAAGAACGTTGAAACGTATGCAAGAGAAAGTTAACCACTACCAACAGATTCCAATTTTCACCCAAAGAAATTACGTTCGTAGTACAATCCTGTCCGTCATGTAATTACCACACACTGGTATACTAAATTCATACTAACTCTCTGTGAAATCTTCCCAAAAAGAATAGCTGAGGGCTACTTTGATGATTACACCACATGCTTCACGTGGTCAACTTGGTTTACACAAAGTGTATAACTCCACAACAATTTTGATAATTAAAATAAATTAGATCGAAAAGCAATTTACAAAAGAAAAACCTCGAACTGGTTACTAACGTCTTACTGTTAACCTGACGGGTCAAACAGTTATATAAGCACGTGGTACTGGTCTCGCAAAGTACACCCCACGTGGGTTGAACATAAAGAAAAGTTGCTATATTGAAAAATATTGTCAAGACGAGACGTTATAATCACACAAGCATTCGCATCTAAGATTGATCTTAGTTAGAGTTACTGATCAACACGTGGTTCCACTTTACTCACAAAGTAGTGACAAAGCAACTACCGGAAAATAATCTGAACTTCACACGAGAATTACACTGCGCTGCAATTTAAGATAACATTAGATATTTTAGAGCTAAACCTGAAATAAAGGTGATTAAATTTTCAGTTAGACTGAACTTAAGAAATCCATTGTCCTACGGATTTAGCAGACACACGCTTAGCTAGAGATCTTACCACTTCAGACGCTCGCCACGGACGGACTGATTTGTCCCTTCCTGAGGGGTGGCTCACAAATACAAACGGAAGTGGCCAGAGGGGCAACTTCCTATACCAACATGACAACGGACGGACAGGACCATACTAAGAATAGAAACCTCTCTGCTTTAAGAAAGGCTTGTCTGCTACCCTCAAGCATGCAACTAGAAATACGTTTGCTCATTCATACTCTCACACAGAAGGGAAGGGGGATGACAGTATCTTATCATATACAGTATATAAAAGAAAACGGATGTAGGTTCCGTATGAGACTGTGTGACATGAATTACATATAAACTGTGTTTTAAAGTGTAGTAGTGTGACAGATCGTTCTTGTTTATGTGTAAAAGTAACACTTTCCACTACTCAGTCTCCTCCAAGATAGTCAGAAAGGCCACAGTAAATTTAGAAGAGGAATTTATGCCGTAAATGACAACAGATTTAAGAAATTAAACATGAAAGGAATCCAACAGAGACCTTTCAAGTCATTTTGTCGTAGTTTCCCTGCACTGCCTATTTATTTCATTCCTCAGCGACTTGTATTCTTGAATTTCCGTAAACATTTGTGTGCTCCCTTGTTTCATCGATCAGCTGAAGTATTCCTTCTGTTTCTCATGGTTTCTTCGCAGTTAGTTTCTTTGCACCTTTGTTTTTCTTTCCAGATTCTGTGATTGCCCTTTTTAATGATGTCCATCCCTCTTCGACTGAGCTACCTGGTGCGTGACCGATCCTACATCATGGGCCATGGGTGTACGTAACAGTACGATCATGTTTCTGTATCTTGTGAGGAAGCCAACCATGGCTAAAAGTTTTGTTTGCTTCTTTTACTAAGTTTAAGGATACAGGTTTTTTATTTGTCAGGTGCTTCTCAGGTCATGTGAATCAACACAACTACTCATATTGTTGTAATTTATCATAATGCTGCTGCTCGTAAGTATGCATGTCCTTTCTTTTCTAGATCAATCTGGTGATGATCATAATGATCAAAACAGTTAATTAAGCTACAAGGTGTATAACTTTGATTCTGCTGTTTTTTCCCCAACATTTTAGACCTTAATGAAACAAATTGGTTGCACATGTACCATTCAATGTATTTGCCATCGCTGGCCACCACTTTCTCCCATCTTTCTAGCAGTGTACGAATCCCATGTCGAAAAAATTGTTCATCTTTTGAAGCGATCCACAAATCGATACAATTTGTGACTTCTTCATGAGATCGGAAATGTTGGTCAGCCAGGCCATGCGCCATTGATCTAAACAGGTGATAGTCAGAGGGAGCAATGTCTGGAGAATACGTCGGTTGGGGTAGGACATCCCGTTTTAACGTTTCCAAGTACTAAATTTTGACTTGAATCTATATCTTCTTCTGGGTACGCTTTACAATAACTCTAACTGAAATCTTCGCCTAGCACCCGGCCTTTTCCTAGTATACTTTCTCCTCTTGTGGTTCTCGAACAGAATATTCGCTATTAATAGTTGAACTTTATTGCAGAACTCACTTAATCTTCTCATTCCTAGTACCAAGCCCATATTCTACCGTAACCCTTTCTTCTAATCCTTTCACTACAACTGAATTCCAATCCACCATGACTATTTGATTTTCATCTCTCTTTACACGCTGAAATACGCGTTCTATATCCTCATCTTCTTTCTCTATCTCTTCAGCTTACGAAGTCAGCATGTATGCCTGAACTATCGTATTCGCTGTTGGTTTGCAGTCGAATCTGATGAGAAGAACCGTATTAATAACTATTCACACAGCACAGTCTCTGCCCCACCTTCCAGTCATAACGAACCCTACTCCTGTTACCACTTTCTGCTGCTGTTGATATTACCCTACACTCATCTGAACAGAAATCATTTTCTTCTTTCCATTTCTTTTCACTGACCTTCACTGTATCTAGACTGAGCCTTTGCATTTCCGTTTTCAGATTTTCTAGCTTTCCCGTAATGTTCAAACTTCTGGAATTCTAAGCTGCGACTCGCAGAGCTTTATCCTTTCGTTGGTTATTCAGGCTTTTTCTTATGGTCACCTCCCCCCCCCCCCCCCTGGCAGTGTCCACCCTGAGAACCGAATGGAGGAATCTTTGCTGATGGAGAGATTATCACGACACTCAGTTTCCCACCGCAATGGAAATGGAGTGCCCTGAACTTCTGACAGCTCCTTCACCGTCTTTGACAAGGTTGTTGGCAGAATTTGAGTGACTTCTTATGCCGGAACTCTCTGCCGCCGATACTGAATTTTTTATTCAAAATTTAAATGGTGGTGGGGTTCCATCGCGGGACCGACGTATTGATTGCTAATCAAAAATGTTACCCTCAGACCACAGGTGCTGCCCATTACAGTTGCAATAGTGACAACTTGGAATCAGGAAGTTTCACTTGGCAAACGCGATAATCTAGCAAGAACACTCAAGACTCACAGTCACAGACGTACGGACGGAGTTGCACGACATGAAAATAGCGTTGGCAAATACATCGCATGATTGCTGAATTCTAGTGAACCATTCCGAAATTTGCTGACCCTGCAACTTTATTGGAGACTAGTCAGAAGACTGCTTCCACCCTGAAGATGTCGAGTGCCGTAGCCCCTGGAACAGGGGGCCCGCTGGAGAATGCATACCACAGGCCGTAAAGGCGCGCCTGCTGCCCACGAACGTCTCCCAACACCACGTGGCCCTGCCGAACTGATCCTTTAACGTGCTCGGCGGCGCGGAGTGGAAGCGCGGTTAGAGGCGACATGACGGGAATTGCGCGGCCACTTCCGCCGGAGGTTCGAGTTCTCCCTCGGGCATGGGTGTGTGTGTGTTGTCCTTGGCGTAAGTTAGTTTAAATAGTGTGTAAGTCTTGCGACCAATGACCTCAGCAGTTTGGTACTTTAGGAACTCACACACATTTGAACATTTGAACGTGCTCTCTTCCCTGCTTCGTCGAAAACACTCCCCACGTGCCCGACGGATCGGCACAGCGACGACCTCAGGACTCCTTGAACAGCCAATAAGCCTTCGCGCCGCGTATCAGCCACACGGCATACTGACCTGCTTGCTTCGTAGAGTCACTACCTCACTACTCGCCGGTTCTACTTCGAGAGACGTCCGCCAAGACTCAGTTCACCACGCGCCGGCCCACCCTTTGGTCAAAGATATGCCCACTCGCAAGTCGAACGCGCCCTATCGCCTCGCGGCTCAGCTCAGTCGTGGTCTTGAAGCGACTGATTTTTCACATTTTCAGCTATCATCTCGACTGCTATACCCCGGCTTCGAGCGTAAGAGCTTCTTCTTACCTTGCGATTTCAGTTTTCTCACAGCCAGACGCTCTACCAGTTCGTTCTTCGTCATTCAGACTTGTTTTATCACGCTGGAAGCGGCTGCGCTTCTTAGCCAATCTTTCACAGGATGAGGCGCTGTTTCCGTTTTACCTTCCCTCCCCCTGTGAAAGTTTAAGTTAAATTAATATGACTGAATAGTGCGTAGTTACTTGTATGGAAACTTCTGGGCGAGAGAAGTCGCTTCCCCAGTATTTTTAAACAGTTATCTCCCATTCTTCCAGGTATAAAAGTAATTACTCCACCTGGAATAAAATCTCTGCGGCTCAGCAGAATTCCAGTGGTCGTCGACTCTGTAAATTCTTCAAATAATCAGAGGCACAATCGCACTCTACGGGGAAGCCGTCTTGGTGATGTGACGTATTCACTCTGCAGCATGGGAATCAAAGAGTCCTAGTCGTGTATCAATTTCGATAAAGCCTAGAATTTAGTCTATTAAATAGAGCATAAATACCCGTGGTGCAGGCTCTACTGATTTCCCAGGACACTAAGTTCTCTACGAGTTACGACACACCAGATAATATTCCAAGCCACTGACATGGGAGAAATTATAATAGTCAGCGAATTGAACGTACTTTTTCCATTCATGAAATTATAATTTTCCATAAACGATTTTCCTAGCTACGTTTCAGTACATATCATCCTCTTGTATGAGGTGATATGTTACCATAATTAGTCAAACTACGTTCGTTATTCAGAATGGCAGCTTACAGCTGTTCCGGCGTAAAAGTCAAGCGACAGCACGACGGTCGGGAAGGGTAGAGCAGAGGGGGCTGTCAAAAAGACGTCAGCCAATAAACAGCACGCTGACCGACCCCTCTCTAGGACGACACCGAGACAGCAGCGTCTCTTGGCGAAGAGAAGATAAGCACCGCGCCGCCTGGCCGCGCCCCATACCAGACCAGCCATTTTACGGGCTCTACAGCAGCGACTTAGGAACTGTATCAATGCTCTTGTATTACGAGTGGTATAAACAGAGGAGGCTTCTTATTTGTCTGCTGCCAGTTGCTTGCGACCTACCATCGTAAGTTCTCAAAGTTAAGTATTGTCATTTATTTTCTGTAATAAACTTCATTAATATGATTTGCTTGAATTGTTGTCTACCGATAGGAGAAAGCAGGTTTCATAAGCATCCCATATTTGACGAGTAGGCAGGACGCAACAACAACAATGCAGCTTATTACAATGCAGTTGTGATCCTATTAACAGCAATTCTAAATCGTAAGTAAGTAAGTAAGCCCATTGTACACGTAATGTTCCACATTCTATCTGCAGAGTTTTTAGATCACGAGTCAGAGGTAATCTATCTCTCGCAGTCATAAGGAGTCTTTGAGCCATTTAAATTACATGCTTTATCAGGCGTAATCATCTTTGTTAGATAATTAGCAATTGCCAAACAACTCTGAACGAGTCGGCTACCTTCAATGGACATTTCGTGGAAGGTTAACGAAGTTGAAATAACAGGAAATAGAAATGGTATGGAGCCTTGCAGGCAACTTTTCTTCTTTGCACTGTTTGTGAGTGGAGCAGGAAAGGGAACGCCAAATTTACAGCAATGATGGCTGGCAGAGTATTATGTGGATGCACGAGGGCTATCTCGAAAGTATGGCGCTATCGGTCGCGAAATGAAACGGCAATGAAAATTAAAAAATGTTTTATTTGCAACAGTTTGCTACACCTCTCAGCTACTTCTCTATATGGGCGCCGCTCCAACTTAGACATTTGTCGTAGCATTGTGTGCTCGTCATATAGGGAAGCCACCTGTGATTTCTGCCACTTCTCTATGATGATCTGTAGTTCGTTGCCTGTGCACGTATGTTGTCTTCATAGCCGGCGGTTCTTGTGAGCAGAGATTAATATTAGAGGGACACAAGTCTGGGCTGTATTGTGGGTGATCAAACCCTTCCCATCGAAAACGTTGCAGGGGCATCCTCATTGCCCCTATAGTGTGCGGCCGAGAACTCTCATCAAAAAGGAAATGCATGACATGTACGTTAAGAGGGATAGCATGATATCAGGCGAAACCTCTCAGCTGGCATCCTTACCTTGGCGGGAGACGCTATTGTTCCAGTCTTCCGTACGTGCTCACTGTGTGCTCAGAACAAAGAAGAGCGACATGGCACGATCGACAGGCATACTACAGACATTGCCCAACACAACCCTGCAAAGCTTCATCGGATTTTCACTGTTGGTTCCATTTCGCTAACTATCGGACCTTACTTTCTGAACAGCTGTCGTAGATGTAACTGTACTCCAATGTGTCAACGGGCTGCGACATTTTGTTGTGCCTCTTCTGAGGGCGTGCTGCGGTACTGCAGCGTGACGATTTCAGTGTGTAGCACGACTATAGTCACGCATCTGCAAATAAACAGACAATTAATTACACAAATCTATATTTTTTTATTGGAGGTTGTAAGACGTGTATATTTCTATTGTTTATTGTCAAATCACAATTTATGAAAGATGTTTATATTTTATTAATAGGATTAAGTAGGAATAACTAATATTTGTGATGTTGGAAATAAATGTGGTAGCACGGAATGTCTGCACCAAAGTATTGTTGACAAGAGATACCACAAATTGATATAATTTTAAGAAGGGCGGGAGAGACCGCGTATGAATACATTTTAAGAAAAGAGCGGGAAAGACCGCGCATTGATACATTTTGTAATGGTAGCAGGGATTGTCTGCACCAGAAAGCATTGTTGGCAGGAGAGACCGCACTTTAGCGTTCGTAGGAAGTTAGTTGCAAGCGAGAAGTGAAGCGAGTCGGTAGCAGGTCTGAAGCGAGAGGTTGAGAGGAGCGGTGTGCCTGCCAGCCACTAGCTATGATTTACAAGAGATTATAAACGGATGTACAGAGACATCAGCTAACTATTATAATAAGAGGAACTAATATTATTGAATTAATTTTTTGAGAAACTCGAGACTTCTGAAGGTATGTTTGCGCATCGCTAGTTGTAAGATTATTGTAAAAAGTAAGTCCCATTTGAACGTTTGTAAAATCATTTCATTCAGAATATAATCAACTTTTGCCAGCAATATTGTTGTCAAGAAAAAGTGTAACTATGAATTACGTAACTTCAGTCAAATTAATTAAAGAATAAGGTCAGCTTTGCTACTAAAGAATAACGTCAGCTTTGGTAATAAATACAGCCACTTATTATGACAGCCCACCAGCAGTTAATATAGTAAGCCAGAGTAAGTATATTCATGTCGCAGTTAGATGTAGCAGTCAGATGGCGATCGAGTAACAGTAAAAAAAGGTAAGAAACAGTTTTGGGTTATTGCAGATAACGACTGAGGGCCACGACGACGACACATTCTTTGTTTCGTTTAAATAATCAGAAAATCACTTTTAATAAGCAGCAATTAAATTTGTATGCGAAGATTGAGAAAGAGAATAAATTTCAAAGGGAAGATTTCATTTGTTATTATTAAGCAAGAGATAGAAATCCTAAGGGAAGATTACATAGTTTATTGTACAAGGGCAGGTTATCATTAACAAAGGAGGTAGAGAGGTGACGGGAAGATTTCAATTTTTTTATTGGAGGTGATACTGAAATGGCATGGCTAGCCGTCGTAATTTCCGGTACAGCGGCTAGATTTGGTGTCTTAAATGTCACCGCTTATTACCAAGAAAGATTCAGACTTACAGCATATATTCCGTGAATAAACAAACAAATGTCGCGATATAAAGTGAGGCTAGCGATCAATAATTATTATTTCCTGTGGTACATGTGTTTAGTAGGCTGATAAGGGTCGCCAATAAACGCTTATCGGCTTTGTAGTGTTTACATAACACAGGGATCTCACATACGTCTCACACAGTCTAGAACAAGAGCACTGCAGCAGAAGATGTTATACGACTGTCGCGAGCAGAAGAGGAGAAGGAACATTACCACTTTTATGACAACAAACAGCGCATATCTGTCTTAACAGCGAGCCAGCAGCAGCTCTGTTTTCGTGACGCGATATTGTAGAGCTGATTCTAACTTTGCCCCTCGCTTCCTTGCCAAGTGCACGCTAACAAGACAGCAAGACAGTGGGGACAAAGCCGGGATGCGGCGGGGAATTCCCCTGAGGTGGCGGAGGGCACCCCTGTAGCCGGCAGCAGCCTTTGACCATGCGATGCGACGCGACGCGGCTGCAGCGAGTGGCTGGCTGCTACTGCTGCTGCTCGCTCCCCCGGCCCGCAGGCGACCGCCGCATCTGTCTTGCTGCTGTCTGCGCCCCTCGCTGTTTGCCGGAATTTAATTAGAGTCTTTTGACGACCGCCGCATTGACAAGTCTGCGGCGTGGCGGCAGCAGCGCGAGGGACCCGTTCCGCCGCAGGCCCACCTCGCCCTCAGCACAGTAGCACAGGGCCCCGGTAGGAGCATCAGCAGCAGCGACAAGGGACACCGCAGGGTCTGCGGCCGCGGCCAAGCCAGCGTCGAGGTGGCTCTCTACGCGGGTCGTTCAATAAATAATTCATATATCAAGACAAATAAATACGACACACCATGAAGGAATTATGCGAACGGACAGAAATCGGTGGATGTGGATCTACCTGCACAGACGAACAAATGATTTCAGAAAAATTGAATGATTTATTCAAAAGAAAGTGTTTCACGAATTGAGCAAGTCAATAACGCTTCGGTCAACATCTGGCTCTTATGAAAGTAGTTATTCATCTTGGCATTGATTGATAGAGTTGTTAATGTCTTTCTGAGGGATACAGTCCCAAATTCTCTCCAGTTGGCGCGTCAGATCGTCAAAATCCCCAGCTGGTCGGAGGGCCCTGCCCCTAATGCTCGAAACGTTCTCCATTGGGAAGAGAACTGGCGACCTTGCTTGCCAAAGCAGGGCTTGGCAGTCACAACGATAAGTAGTAGAAACTCTCGCTGTATGCGGGCGAGCATTATCTTGCTGGCTTGCATTGAATGGCAACAAGACGGGGTGTAGAATATCGTTGATGTACCACTGTGGTGAAGGGTACCTCAGATGGCAACCAAAGAGGTCCTGCTATGAACAAATATGGCACCCCAGACTACTACTTCTCGTTGCCAGGCCATATGGCAGGCGATAATCGGACTGGTATCCCACACCTCTCCAGGACGTCTCCAGACACGTCTTCGCTAATCGTTGGGGATCATTTCAAATCAGGACTCATCACCGAAGACAATTCTACTCCAACAATGAGATTCTAAGCTCAAGACCTATCCGGAGACGCCCCAGGTAGCCACTGGACGTGCGCCCGCATTAACAGAGTGATTTAGCTGTGCCGCCGGCCGCTGTGGTCGAGCGGTTCTAGGCGCTTCAGTCCGGAACCACGTGGCTGCTACGGTCGCAGGTTCGAATCCTGCCTCGGGCATGGATGTGTGTGATGTCCTTCGGTTAGTTAGGTTTAAGTAGTTCTCAGTCTAGGGGACTGCTGACCTCAGATGTTAAGTCTCATAGTGCTTAGAGCCATTTGAGCCATTTAGCTGCGCCTACTGATCGGTTCTGCGCAACCCAAAAGCCTTCAAATATCTCGCGCGGCTATTTAACGGCGTCAGAGCTTGCATAATATAATATATAGGGTAACTCCGCAGTATTTTACAAACTCTCGGGTATGATGGAGAAGGATAATTGTATCTACTTGAGGTAAGGGACCCTTGTTTGGAAACGAAAGAGTCAAAAGTTATAAGCGAAAATCGTTCTGATGCCTCTGATAGTGGTATAAATGTACCGGTACTGTTGTTGCCAAGACTGTAGGGTAGGCAGCTTTGAGAGGTCGTACTATGAACCAAAATAAGAACAAAAGTCCAGCATGCATGGGCAAGGATACCTGAGCAGCTACGGGTACTTTGCTACTGTGAAACACATCTCCGCTATTGAACAAGTTTTCGTAGCTGAAGGTATGTATTTTAGAGCCCATGCTTACGGGACATTTTTTTCTTATTATGTTCCTCTTCCAAAAATGCGGAAAGCAAAAATTTTAAGAGATATAAAGGCACTGGCGCCTGTAATGTCGACGCTCTGTAGGTGTCGTTGTTTGACGTTTTCGGTTCAAAATGGCTCTGAGCACTATGGGACTTAACATCTGAGGTCATCAGTCCTCTAGAACTTAGAACTACTTAAACCTAACTAACCTAAGGACATCACACACACATCCATGCCAGAGTCAGGATTCGAACCTGCGACTGTAGCGGTCGCGCAGTTCCAGACTGAAGCGCCTAGAACCGCTCGCCCACTCCGGCCGGCGACGTTTTCGGACACGGATTCCAGTCCTCATTTTGTTCCTCAAGATACCTTCTACATCCCCTAGATATCTGCGGCATAACTTTGACAAAAACTGTATATATAAGGGGAAGTCAAAAGAAAGCCGACAACCCGTCAAAACGGGCCCATGGAATGGTTGCATTCAATCACCACAACTGTTAGAACTTTTATCCCACTGGGAGACGAGACAATCAATTCCTATTTCGTAGAACAGTCGCTGACGGAACCACAACCACATCTACTCTTGCACATCCTCGTCTTCAGGCCGCCAAAATTTTCAAAATCAAATGGTGAAAAATTCAAGCTCTCACGGGATGTCGCAGTGTTTGCCAACCAAATATATGTCCGATTAGCAGTGTGGGGACGGACATTACTGTGGAACAGGATGACTTCAACCGTCTGCATTACTGCAAAGTGTCTACATTGTACCGATTGTGGTCCTACGCTCGAGGAACTAGACGAGCAGAAGGCCACTGCAGTCGAACATGAAGGTCATGGCGATCTTGTCGGAACGTGTGAAATGCTTTGGATTTCTTTGGCAGTGAAGATTTGGTATGTTTCTATTGACGGCTATGCTGTTTGCCCTTGGGCTGTCGGAATGCAGTCGGACCGAATCATCCCGTTGACGATAACACCCGCTTCCACAATGCCAGTCGGAAGAAGGCTGTGATTCAGAGATTTCACTGGGAAACACTGCAACACCCTCCTTACAGCCTGGATATTTCACAGCGCGAGTTTCACATCTTTGGCGATCTGAGTGGACGTCTGTTACTGTCGGGCGAGCAAGTGTGGGAGTGGGTGTGGTTGTCTGACCGTCAGCGCCTGACCGTGTTCTACGGAACAGGAAGTAGTCGTCTCGTCTCCCAGTGGGACAAATGTTTTAAAGCGTGGATGATTACTTTTGAATGTTTTCTAATGACTGCCCTCATATACGCTCTAAGATAAAAAAAAATCTGGTAAGAGGAATGCAAAGAATAGTTGTACCTACGGTTCTAGAGACCTGGCTGTCTTGCTGGCAAAGATGTACTGCATGGTCAGAAACAGTCTTTTAGCTTGTAAGGGAGTTGCAGGGTAGTGCTGAGAAATAATTGTTAACAAAAAAATTGATACTTTTCGCCTCTGGTGAGTTAATTAGGATTGAAATCATCCAATCAGGCCGTCGTGCAAACAAATTCAGTCGGCCCACCGGATGCAATATTAGTGTCAGTTGTTCTCGTATCATAGATGATAGCACACGAGACAGCTCAGGCTTTGGCTCGGATTGGATGATTACCACTGCCCTATGTCCTATTTCTGTATCGCTCTCTTGCTCGGCTTTAGGAAACCAAACGATGAATACGTTTGGCAACAAGGTCTCTGAGGACCGCTCCGATTGAGTAACTTGTAAACGGCACAGCGTACATAATTTTGTTCTTAACAGTTTCTTCTGGACACATCCTACCCTGTAACACCCTTACAACTATTTCTAACCACCCTGTATACATCATCTTAGGTGTTTAAAATTTTATGTACTTCTGCACGTGTGCACTATTTTGAACAATTCCAATAGATGGCAGACCCGAAGTGAACTATTAAAATACGCATGACACTTGTTACAACGAACGTGCATCAATTGAATTCTTGGTTGGAGAAAAGGAAACCGTACTGAACATCCAAATGTTTGTGTGCAGTCGGTAGTACTGTTAATTAAAGAGAGTTAAAACGTTAGGAAGCGCAGAAACTGAAATCTACAATCGGCAACATTCAAGATATCCTGTCACAGTCATGACTCTCGACATGGTGAATAGATTGGGTGCCATTATTTGTGCAAACCGGAGTATAACAAATCTACAATTGGTTTTGCAATAATCGATAAGCATTGCAAATCCGTCTGCAATGACTGGTATACTCAAAGGCGTGTTCGATATGGGTTCCACAAATGCTCACCATAGACAGCAGATTTAAAGAGAAGCCATTTCATCCGAACTATTGGAGAAGTCTGCAACCAAAGGAGAGGCTTTTCTGTCACAGATCCTTACAGGTTGCTGTAACAGTTCGTAGAGAACACGACCAGTAGCTGCAGTAATGTGGCTGTTAGACTGTCTTGGTCGGGGATTACACACGTTGTGTGCACTAGTGTGCTTAGGACACTTTCTCATTACGGAGGGGTATGACAGCTGCAGGTAGGCAAGTACAGATCTGTATGCGTCGGTTTGCGGTGGACGCTGTGTCCCTTCTGGTCGTCGCTTGACGAGCACGTCCGGAAATAGAAATTGACAGTTTTCTTCTATCTCAAAAACTTACCTTAAATACACCATCAATGACGTTGTAGTGGAGCCGCCGTGTAGATCAGACGTTCGCCGTGTCGTGTGCGTTGCCAGTGGAGAGCCGCAGCCCACTCCGTTGTGCAGGAGCCAAACGCGTTGCTGACGACCTCTTGCGCGCTTGGTTGAGAGCAAAGCCACGGTTCGCCGCCTGCGACGTATGCCGGCACTTCGCCCTGCCGGCCTGAGAGGAAGTGCAGCGCCTCCTCCAGGTGTATTCTAGATCCATCCAACACAGTACGAACTTCGAGCTGTCGCTACAAAGGGGGAGATCCAGTGTACTCACAGCCCGCCCTGAGAAAGCAGCAGTCGCGCGCTCCATTGCTGCCTAGAAGACTGCGCCATCGAACCATGGACTTCTTTCTGGACAGCCGGCCTCGCGCAGTTCACCTGAACTCCCCGTGCGCCGCCCACTCAAATTCTCTCTGGTATTAGTAAAATGTCACTAACATCTGATAGGAAAATCGCCATTGACGTATTTCTTTTATATTGGGGGTGCGGATAAAATTAAGCTACACACCTCGAAATACGACGTCGATTTTGATTCGATGACGACATACACCACCTGGGGGATTGTAGGTGTACTGATAATCGTTTCAATGTCGCCCACCAACAGATAGCATAGAAGCGTAGCTGCCAGAGCGCCTTCTGCGTCTGCCCTTTAATGGGCAATGCTGACAGCCCGAAGGTTCATTGTGGTGCAAAAGTGTGAAGCAAGCATGCAACCATGCCACTGAGACGCACTCGTGCTTCCTAAAGTCAACTGAGTAACTTCGAGATGGATCAAATTCTGGCCTTCCGAGTGGCGAAATGGTTCTTTAGGAGAACTGCCACACAAGATGGACGCGCTGCATCAGTTGTGCAATCATGATGGTAGCGGCGATCACGTGAAATTCTCACACCCGTAGACGATGTTCTGCACCTACATGCAGCAAAGACGACCATCAGGACCATCGTATTGTAAGGGCAGCTACGAAAGCGCAGGCAACAGAGTTTGTAAGCCTACACGTGTCAATATGGACTGTTATTAGCAGCGGGATTACGGGCATGCACACCTCTAGCCCGTCTTCCACTCATACCACAGTATCGACGTGCACGTCTCGACTGGGGCCGTCAGAGGATGACTCGGAACACGGGATGGCGCGACATCAGCGATGAAAGAAGATACTGCCTGCACGAGGCAGACCTCGTGAGCGCAGTCTCGTAGAGTGCACTCATTCAAGACGCACTGGCTGCACACCAGCCTTTATAGTCTGGGGTACGACAAGCCGTTCACCGCTAGTGTTTCTGGAGGCAGCGCTAACCAACTCTCGGTAGGTGTAGAATGTTGTTAGATCCGTTCTTTTGCCGTTCTTGCAACAGGAAGGTGACGTGTTTTTCCAATAGGATAGTACTCGCTCACAGACTGCCCGGGAAACTCAAAGAGCTCTGAAAGACGTACAGCAACTTCCCTGGCCAGCACGATTTCCTTATTTGACTCCAATCGAGCACGTATGAGTCATAATGTGACGAGAAGTGACTCGTGCAACACGTCAACCAATAACTCTTACAGAACTATGTGAACAGGTCGAGCAGGTGTGGCATAACGTATCCCATACAGTATTCACCATCTGTACTCTCAAACCGTTTGTGCTATTGATCGGTAAATCTAATCGTTTCATGAACTCCATATTCACTGTTGCAACAATAAATTTTGAATGAATCAGAAACCTCTAGGAAGCTGTATTAATTCTTTATTCCTGATTTATATCTGTCTGTACCCACACTCCCGCTTATGAGCGAGAAAGAGTTTATTCAACTCCGACTCAGGCAAACGTGCCGCAGCTAGAGCGTAATAATCAAATCTCCGAATATTTGCAACAGATATTTAATTGAAACAGTTTTGTCTTTGCCCTGTATCTACATCTGACTGCGTACTGGATAAAATTCTCCCATACACGAAACCGGAAATTCAAGATCACAGAGTGAGCCGTGGCACCTTTAATTTGGGCGGGAATGGGACTCCGCTGGCGGCAGTAACCACTCGGGTTGCCGATACCGATCTAATTATATGTCGGGAGCTAGCGTCTTCGGCCGAGGCGTGTGTTGTTCGTGTGGCTGGTGCTTGTACTGACAGTTAGCTGGAAGGCACGTGGCTGGCAAGTTGTTGGCTTTTGGGCACTCCTGCTGGCCGGTAAGGGCCTCGATAAGCAGCGAGTGGTTAAATGGGTCGGAGGCAAGCCTTGCCGGTTCGCTTAAGGACTGGTAGCGGCGAGTTGTGGAAAGAGCAGCGGACGTCGCATGCAACCTCGTCGGGAAGTTCCCGGCTTACTGTACAAGCTTAAATTTTACGCCGCCTCGAAGACAGCCTGCACGGGTTGGACCC
This sequence comes from Schistocerca piceifrons, assembly GCF_021461385.2. Classification (NCBI taxonomy): domain Eukaryota; kingdom Metazoa; phylum Arthropoda; class Insecta; order Orthoptera; family Acrididae; genus Schistocerca; species Schistocerca piceifrons. The sequence goes on from NC_060138.1 coordinate 959,728,608, forward strand.
AATAACAACCCGGCTTGGAATCCAGGAAGTCACGGCTCCTTCACACATGAGTGAAGTTAATTGTTGCTTTTTCATTTCTTGGGTACTTCTTGTCGTAAGGCCACATCTGTGTTAATGTGGAGTTGAACCTCTTATATTAACGCGACTCCGAGTGATTGTGTCTATGATCATCCGTCAGTGTAACTGGTGGTAATTTGTTGTTCCAGGCCGTATTCTGTGTAAATCTACTAGTATTCTCTGTTGTAAGTTGATTTGATGAAAGTAAATTTGTAACATAGTCTGTGTTAGAGGCAAGGTACCCATGTAGATGCGTATGCTTTAGTCACCGCAATAGCACGCGCTGATATTTCACCTTGTAATTTACAAGTAATTTTAAGGAGTTTTAAGCTTGTAAGTGTTATAGCTACCGCTGTAAGTTAATATTCTCTACCTTTTAGGTATTCTTTTCTGTAGCCTTGTTTATACAGATTACGTGTTGGCAGCGTAGTTTTGGCAGCGGACGACTCGTTCCTGTTCCTTCGGACAAGAGCAGAGACGGGTTTCTTGCTGCTGCGGTGGCACTTCCGTCCACGCACGATGTCTGGTTTGGCTCGCAATCTGGTTACTCTGCCAGCCGCATCGTGTTGGCTCAAATTAAGTCGATCGTTTGATACGTGCCACGGCGGAGTGTCGCCAATGGTTCAGCAACTATTAATCTATCCTGTTTGGTGAATGAGGTCTCAAGCGTGTTCCTCTTCACAATATCTGGTCTTAATATTCGTTTAAACCTTGCATCCTTATTGCTACTTCCGGAGCGTGTTAAGTTTTAAGGCCTTTTACTTATGAATATCAGCTGTTGAGCCTTTCCTTTTATCTACGGTCATTAGCTAGCTCCACTCACTGCCAAATTTTCTGCTTGTTCCCTGTTGTCTGCGATAGCCGCTTGCTATGTTTCCCAGCTTATATTGTATTCTGGACAATTGCATATTTATTTAAGGGTCATTGTCAATGTTTTTGCTGGTGTTTTCCAGTTGGGAGTCAAATGGTTCAAATGGCTCTGAGCACTATGGGACTTAACATCTGAGGTCATCAGTCCCCTAGAACTTAGAACTACTTAAACCTAACTAACCTAAGCGCATCACACACATCCATGCCCGAGCCAGGATTCGAACCAGCGACAGTTGCAGTCACGCGGTTCCGGACTGACGCGCCTAGAACCGCACGGCCACCACGGCCGGCGGTTGGGAGTCACATTTGAATTTCATCTCCTCCCAGCTTATCTTGCATTTTCATCTAGTGTATATTTATTCAAGCATCATTGTCAATGTTTTTGATGGCGTGTACCATCTGGGCGTCACATTTAAATCGTATGGCTTCCCATTTCGATTGTATTTTGGGGGGTTGGGGGGATTGTTTATTTTGTTGCTTAAGGGACTTCATTAAGGCTTCTACATTGTTAAACTCTTTCCAAAAGTTACAATAAGTGGCATGACTTATTATCCTTTCTGTATTTTAGATGGGGGTTATCCATTAGTTTAACATGTTATCCGTCCTTGGGAATTGTTATTACATTTAGTGGCAGTCATTTGTAACTCACTTTACTGATAAAACTCTGTTTGTTGTGCCCGCTCACAGCCACGCTTAGTTGATGTGACTTCTTACTTGTGTTTTGGAGCTGTTGCCCTGTTCTTAATGGTATAACTTGTTAAAGTTTGTTATTAATGACTTGAGGCTGTTCAAGTTCTTTAAATTATTGTGAGAACTGCTTTCTTTTAACAATGCTTTTTAAATTTAATTATAGTATTGTTGTTGAACAATAACGCGTATTCCATTAGACAACAAATGAATAAATATGTGGGTTCGCGTTGCATATGTTTTTCCTTAAAATTATCCCAACCGTTTCTGTCAGGTATCACGGAGTTTTTCTGTATCCAAAGAATAAATGTGTTTTTCAGTTCTCGTAAATGTTTTTCAGATTAATTTAAAAATGCATTGCAAATCATTCTTCAAGCCAATAACCATATTTCATTACTATCATACAACTAACTGCAGTCTACGAATAAGAACAGAGACGTGCTGAAACGTGCTTTAGATATATTCTGCAACTTTTCAAAATACATCTAATTTTCTTCAATGGATTGGAAATAACAGCAAACCAGTTGCAAAATACAGGTTTACTAAACCTTTCCCACGGCTTAGGCAGTTTTAAAACTGCCTTCTTCAGAAAGTTTTGTTCGTAGGACCACTTTATCTATATTCAATGTGGGAGTCGTTTACAGATGCGTGTCATCCATTTGATCACCATCAAAAATACATGAGATATCAAAAGTAGTTGCTCTCATGTTGGATACAGATAATATGATTCTTCGTACAAAATCTTCTGAAAAAGATAGTTCTAAACTTTCTAAACTATGGTTAAGGTTTAATAAACCTGTATTTTTCAATCGGTTTGTGTTATTTCCAATTCATTGAAACTCTTGCATGCACAGCTGCTGAAGCGCAGCCATGTTCAAAATCGTACACTTAATGTGCCTTCCATTCCCTAGCTGTCTGTCAGTATTCAGCTCAGTTCAATATTAACATCAAATAATGATCTGACCTGGCGCAACATAAAGTGTTACGTCAGTCAGCAATTTACACAAACCAGAGGCTGACGATTTACAGCAATTTGTGTTGTTAGAGAGTAGCAACGGTGTCCCGAAGATCCGTTATTGCCCAGCTGTCACTAGACACGAAACTGTTAGTTATTCTGATGCTCCTTTTCCATGTGCTTCAGACTGTTGCGTGGTAGCATATAATTTCTACTAAAACAATTTTATAACAGGTTAACACACGGTTCCTTCCGCACTTGTGACTAAGACTAGCAGGTGGACACAATGCGAACAATAATATACAAGGGGTGTTCCGTAAGTAATGTAATTTTTTTCCTGAAAGCAGGTTAGTTTTATTCATGATTCCGAGACACCATATTATTCCCCACTTTTATGAGTACATAACCCTATTTTTCAACATAATCTCAGGTCAATGCGACCGCCTTACGTCGCCTTACTGAGAGGGGCTGTGTGCCCGCATGGTACCATTCTGCTGGTAGACGTCGGAGGCAACGCCTTGGTGTATCAGTAACATCCACGTCACTCACTTACTGCTTCCCGCGGATTGCATCCTTCATTGGGTCAAACAGACGGAAGATGCGAGATCCGGGTTGTAGGATGGATGAGGAAAAACAGTACAGTAAAGTTTTGTGAGGTCCTTTCGAGTGCGCAGACTTATTTATTTATTTTACTTGTGTGAGGCCTTCCGTTGTCATGTAGTAGCAGAAGTTCGTTTGCATTTTTGTGGCGACGAACACGCTGAAATGGTTTCTTCCGTTTCCTGAGGGTATCACAGTACACGTCAGAGTTGATAGTTGATCCGAGAGGGACATCAAATAGAATAACCCCTTCATAGTCCGAGCCAGGTTAGCCGAGAGAGCTAATGCGCTGCATCGTGGCTCCCCGCCATCAAGGAAGTAAATGCGCGGCCGCGGTGTGTGAATGGCATAAACAACACGTAGCAAGTCACCTCGGCGGACAATAATACACTCCTGGAAATGGAAAAAAGAACACATTGACACCGGTGTGTCAGACCCACCATACTTGCTCCGGACACTGCGAGAGGGCTGTACAAGCAATGATCACACGCACGGCACAGCGGACACAACAGGAACCGCAGTGTTGGCCGTCGAATGGCGCTAGCTGCGCAGCATTTGTGCACCGCCGCCGTCAGTGTCAGCCAGTTTGCCGTGGCATACGGAGCTCCATCGCAGTCTTTAACACTGGTAGCATGCCGCGACAGCGTGGACGTGAACCGTATGTGCAGTTGACGGACTTTGAGCGAGGGCGTATAGTGGGCATGCGGGAGGCCGGGTGGACGTACCCCCGAATTGCTCAACACGTGGGGCGTGAGGTCTCCACAGTACATCGATGTTGTCGCCAGTGGTCGGCGGAAGGTGCACGTGCCCGTCGACCTGGGACCGGACCGCAGCGACGCACGGATGCACGCCAAGACCGTAGGATCCTACGCAGTGCCGTAGGGGACCGCACCGCCACTTCCCAGCAAATTAGGGACACTGTTGCTCCTGGGGTATCGGCGAGGACCATTCGCAACCGTCTCCATGAAGCTGGGCTACGGTCCCGCACACCGTTAGGCCGTCTTCCGCTCACGCCCCAACATCGTGCAGCCCGCCTCCAGTGGTGTCGCGACAGGCGTGAATGGAGGGACGAATGGAGACGTGTCGTCTTCAGCGATGAGAGTCGCTTCTGCCTTGGTGCCAATGATGGTCGTATGCGTGTTTGGCGCCGTGCAGGTGAGCGCCACAATCAGGACTGCATACGAACGAGGCACACAGGGCCAACACCCGGCATCATGGTGTGGGGAGCGATCTCCTACACTGGCCGTACACCACTGGTGATCGTCGAGGGGACACTGAATAGTGCACGGTACATCCAAACCGTCATCGAACCCATCGTTCTACCATTCCTAGACCGGCAAGGGAACTTGCTGTTCCAACAGGACAATGCACGTCCGCATGTATCCCGTGCCACCCAACGTGCTCTAGAAGGTGTAAGTCAACTACCCTGGCCAGCAAGATCTCCTGATCTGTCCCCCATTGAGCATGTTTGGGACTGGATGAAGCGTCGTCTCACGCGGTCTGCACGTCCAGCACGAACGCTGGTCCAACTGAGGCGCCAGGTGGAAATGGCATGGCAAGCCGTTCCACAGGACTACATCCAGCATCTCTACGATCGTCTCCATGGGAGAATAGCAGCCTGCATTGCTGCGAAAGGTGGATATACACTGTACTAGTGCCGACGTTGTGCATGCTCTGTTGCCTGTGTCTATGTGCCTGTGGTTCTGTCAGTGTGATCATGTGATGTATCTGACCCCAGGAATGTGTCAATAAAGTTTCCCCTTCCTAGGACAATGAATTCACGGTGTTCTTATTTCAATTTCCAGGAGTGTATTTTGGGTAAACATTCCCCCTCTCTTGCTCTGTCCGTTTCGAATCTAGTAACAGATAACGACCAACCAATAGCGGTATCAGTCATTTCAACCAATAACCCATCTCCAGCATAAGTGTGGAATAGTGCCTTTCTAACCAATGGCGATGGACCGCCAGTGGTATCCACAGGAGATGAGCTACTAAAGCCCCTTCTTCTGCACCAGAGCGGGAATACTACGGCCCACCAGTGGTAGCCATTTGAATTTTAACCAATACTATCACTTCTCCAGCACGAACGCCAGAAAACTCCACCTTTATAAGAGGACGCGACACTCGTCTCTGACAGTGTTCTAGCAGTAGTGGACACCAAAAGATCCTGAAGAAGATCCCTGCAGAGGAGTCGAAACGTCGAACAATTTAGAAGAAACATGACGCGGCCTAATAACCCAGAAGATTTTAACTTCTATGTTCCATTGCCTGTAACGATGTTCGACAAGAAATTGTCACGATCAGCCTCGCAAAATGCAACTAATTCTGCAGAGATGGTCTTTGGTTGCTGTTTATAGTCTTTTGAGAGGCAGCAAGGAACCCAGCGCCCACACTCCTTTGAGTACCCCAGCTGGTGGAAGAGTGTATCAGCACTACCAGCGCAGATGTCTAGTCGTACAGCCAGCTATTTGGCTGTGATCCGTCGATCACCGGAATGAGAGTGTCCGCACTTTCTAACATTCCAGGAGTCACAGCGTGTACGGCCGGCCAGCGCTCAGAAGATCGGACGGGTTTGTGCGACCTTGCGATGATGACAGAAGCCTGGCCCAACGACTCACTGTGCTTTTGTTCACTACCAGGTCTCCATATTCAAGCGCCTGTGAATATCTGCCAAGATATGGATACCCGTTATAGACACCACTTTGAAGGTGCCATTCGGAAGTTCATGAAACTATAGGGCTGAAGAGGGGTGGGGGGGGGGGGGGGAGGGAGGTTTACAATATTCTACGACGTTCCACAACGAATTCCGCAGTTTCTCTACCTAAATTGGCTAATAACAAAAGAAGTGTGTTCCATTAATCATTGAAAGACACTCGTAGTTATGTCTTATCATGCACCGTACCACTTTTGAAATACTCCATATGTATCTGGCAGTAAAAGCAATGACTAGTGGAAGACGTATACAGAAATACAGTCGAGGAGACAAAGGCGCTCAGAGAGAAGCTCCTAGCTCTTAGCCGTGTAAGACACGGAGTGCTTGAATGCGTTCCTCCAAAATGAAGTATCTTATGCGTACGTCTGATGTAGTGTTGTTGACCGCTACGATCTCTGTTATGAGAGAAATCCCTTTTACTCGGAACAAATTACTGTAAAACAAAAATTTTATTTTTAGGTCGGAAGTAATATGTTTCTGCCAGTATTAGGGAAACACATTGAATAAAAAGGATTATTCGCGGCAAAAATTGGAGTGGCAGCAGTGGGATACCGCTAATTAGCAAACTAAATTAAATATATCGGCGAAATTAATAATGCAACTGAAAGTTTTAACCTAACACCTCGTGATTCGCGTTACAGCTTGCATGCGGAATAACAACACTCACCTGTCGCTATTAAACCGTAACTCGGCCTCACTGCGTAAATGTAATTGCTGTACCGAAAAGGAAACAATAAAATACTCTGTTCGCAACAGCTTTATCACGCCAAGACATCAGTCGTTATCATGGTGTTAGAGCAATAATTTAGTGTAAATTATTAACTATTCTTGTAATGAACATTTATTGTTTTAATCTTTCGGCTGTACTTCCATTTCTTTTACCGACTGCCGCTATTTGACGCGCATCACCACTAAATGAATAACGTAAACGATTCCTGTGTTTCAAGCAAAAAGCAATACATACTTTTCGAGAAATGCGACTTCGTTGACTGCTCAAGGCCATTCTCATAAAGGCACACATTCTCCACATATACTGCAGGGCCAGTACCAAACTGGTTTCTCGTCTACTGTTCTCGATATTTCCGAATCCAAATGTCCTGTATTGAAAAGTAAAATAATTGTAGAGACATACAGTTTTCCCTCTTCCAAATTAAATTATAGGATGCAGACACAGCAATTATTGGTCTCTCTGAGGAGATTATTGTTACCTAACCCACTACTTTAGAATACAATAAATGGCTCTGAGCACTATGGGACTTAACTTCTGCGGTCATCAGTCCACTAGAACTTAGAACTACTTAAACCTAACTAACCTAAGGACATCACACACATCCATGCCCAAGGCAGGATTCGAACCTGCGACCGCAGCGGTCGCGTGGCTCCAGACTGTAGCGCCTACAACCGCTCGGCCACTTCGGCCGGCTAGAATACACAGAAATAAGGTCAAACTGTCTGCGCATTCTGGTGATGAGTTTGAACGGCACCTTAGATAGTAGAGACGAGCATTTTCTCATTGGCATTCAAAGGTTCCCCACCCCCCCCCCCCCCCCCACCCGGTCACAAGAAAAGGAAAAAATGTAGTATAGTCGGGAGATATTCTTTCAAAATAAGATTTAAAATTCGGTATTACGTCGGTTTTAACAGCATCTGACTAGGAACTTTTTTATGCCTACGTCGTCCAAACTATTGAAAAATCTCCATATCCACAGATGTAGCTCCCAACCCTCTTACAAACTATCGTATGGCCGCCCTTGCTGGCATTTCTGGCGTTCTGGTGGGATGTACTCTCGATGAAAAAAAGGGCAAGGGTGTGCTCTAATGTCGACTGTCGAACTCGAGTCAAAACACTAGCATAGGGCAACGTAATTCCAAGGATACTTCACAGCATCCATATGAAAATTCTGGTAGATGTGATAAATTGAATTTTACTCCCACACATATTTTTAATCATCAAAAGCTTCTGTCCTCTCTCTTCGCCACATTATAAAGTAGCAGAACCGCGCTCTTTTATGAGGGTACAGTTATTCTGTTTACTAGGGTACTTTAGTCAACTTTTCGTCAACACCTCGCCGGTCCCCCCTTGCCTCTAACAGATGGAACCCAATGAAAAGGATACCATACTGTGTGGCATGGAAACATCTGATTCGATCCTACGTATACTCCAAGAAGGAGAAGAAGGAAAAAAAGAAACGATGCATCACGAAGCAGTTATCCGAATCGGACGGAAATCGATAGACGTGACGTACATGTACAGACAAACAAATGATTACGACATCAGAGCCGGCCGCTGTGGCCGGGCGGTTCTGGGTGCTTCAGTCAGGATCCGCGCGACTGCTACGGTCGCAGGTTCGAATCCTGCCTCGGGTATGGATTTGTGTGATGTCCTTAGGTTAGTTAGATATAAGTATTTCTAAGTTCTAGGGGACTTGTTACCTCAGATGTTAAGTCCCATAGTACTCAGAGCCATTTGAACCATTTGAACGACGTCAGAAAACTGGATGATCTATTGAAAAAATACTAACAAATTGAGCAATTCAATAAGGTGTTGGTTCACCTCTGGCCCTTATCCAACCAGTCATTCAGCTTGGCATTGATTGATAAAGATCTTGGATGTCCTCCTGCATTTCTGTCGAATTGGCGCGTTAGGTAGTCAAAGTCCCAAGCTGGGTGAGGGGCCTGTCCATAATGCTCCACACTTCTCAGTTGGGAAGAGATTTGGCAACCTTTCTGGCCAAGGTAGGATTTGGCATGCACGAAGCCGAGCAGTAGAAACAATCGACGTGTACAGACAGGCATTATATTGCTGAAGTGTGGAGCCAGGTTGGCTAGTCATGAAATGCAACTAAACAGGGTGTAGAATATTGTCGAGGTACTACTGTGCTGTAACCAAATGCGTCTCACGTGAAATGAAATGGCACCACAGACCATTTCTCCCAGTTATTGGGTCAACGGTGAGTGACAGTGGCCAACCGGATTGGCCGAGCGGTTCTAGGCGCTACAGTCTGGAACCGCGCGACCGCTGCGGTGGCAGGTTCGAATCCTACCTCGGGCATGGATGTGTGTGATGTCCTTAGGTTAGTTAGGTTTAAGTAGTTCTAAGTTCTAGGGAACTTATGACCTCAACAGTTGAGTCCCATAGTGCTCAGAGCCATTTTTGAACTGGTAATGATGGTCTAGGATGCCACTTTACTTCATAGCAGCAACAATCTGGTTGCCTTCTGCTGCACCGTTACAGGGCAGTGGTTCTTCGACGATATTCTACGCCTCGTTTTGTTGCCCTTCATGACAAGTAATCCGGGCCTCCATTTCAGGTAAGTAATGCCCTTCCACATACGGCGAGAATTTCTATGCTCGTCTTCGTGCTTGCCATACCCTGCTTAGGCTAGCAAGGTCGCCATATCTCTCCCCAATCGCTAGGTCCTCCATCCAGCTCGGGATTTTGCCGATCTAACACGCCTGTTGACAGAATCTGGCACGATATTCCTCACGAGGATATATAACAACTCTATCAATCAATGCCAAGCCGAGTGACTGCTTACCTAAGGGCCAGAGGTGGACCAACGCTTTATTGACTTACTGAATTTGTGAAGCTCTTTCTCTTGAATAAATCATCTGATTTTTCTGAAACTGTAATCGTTTGTTTGTCCGTACAAGTAAGCAACATCTATCGATCTCCGTCGCATTCGGATAATTCTTTCGTAGTGGGTAGCTTTTTTTTGTTTTTAGTGTAAGCGTCAAGCAAGCAGTGATTTTGAACATCAGTTAAACAGGAAGGGCCGTATCACAAGGTTTACAATCATGAGACCGAAAGTTAGGCACAAAGAGAGAGGAAAGAGTGCGCTATTATCCATTGTCAGGTTTCCCATGGGATCAAACATCAGTTACAAATGATAATTACAAAACAGTGTCACTGTAGCCACTACAGTGTTGGCACAAGCAAAACAGAGATGTACTTCGAATAAGGAGCAACAATGGCGATTTACCCAGCCTGTAGACCGTAGCGTCTCGCCGCGTTATGCAGACAGTGGGCGGCGGTTGTCTTTCTATCGTTTGAATCACGTAGATCGTGAACAGTAAAAATCAAACCGGAATTTAAGAGGCTGTCACTACGACTACTAGTGGGGCGACTTTCTCCAAGATGGCGCCTGCCGCTTGGTACTCTGTGGCGGACACAGGCTACGTGGACTCTACCTACGCGTGGACTGCCCCGGGACAGCAACAACAGTGAGGTTCAGTTCGTCTTGCAAGTGAGTTCTAAGGGAAACTTTTAGGCTGTCATTACCTGGCAGGTCCTAACCACCAGCTGTGTCTCGGGAAGGTATTCTCGCGCTCCTGGCACCCTCTTTCAAACCAAGGTCCGTCTCTCTAATTTTATACTGCCAATAATTACAGTTTGAAAGGCGTTGCATTAAAATTAATATTGCCCAAAATCAGTCCTGTACATAGGGAATTATGAAATGTAATTTCCGCCTGACTCTAGTATCATACTTTCTTATTTTAATTTATAACTTAATTCCTTAACGGAATAAATGTAGCTTTACAAACTACTGTTCCTGTCGCAAATGTGAAATGTATTTTCCATTAGTAAAACTGTATTAAGGAAATGTGCGTTCGATTAGAGGTGACATTCACATTCTCATCACATCTGCATGCCATTCCTCTCGTTGCCAATATTACATCAGGGAGTCGGAGCTACGCACCGGTACTCTGAACTTGGAGGTGATCCTTTCTTAGATCCCTATAATCCGCTCTAAATAGGACAAAATAAATGAGCGCTGCGAGTGTGCCACGTAGTAGCAGATGCACCTGTTCAATGTATTAACAACTCTTCTATCTACAATCCTTGAGCAAATCTGAGACTCACAGCTAACTGAGTAGCGTTGCGGCCATCCGCAATTGTCACATGCAGTCCACGACTCACATCTATATAGAGCACTCAACCAACATTAATTTTCCACAACCACAGTTAGCGTACCAGCATTTACGTTTCCATCATTTCCTGTCCTTTTAATTACCGTAATAACGATCCCACCGCGGAAATGATGTACACGCCATTCTCCCGCAATGGACCGGGCTAGCAGCAGCAGGCACGAAACTCACACAGTTATTCCCCTCTTTCAACACGGAGACGTGGCAAATGAGAACCAGGCAGTAGGTAACAACTATATGATCAATAGTTTCGTTTTCTTCTATCTATTTTCCTTTATTTATTTTCTATACTAATCGTTTCGAGAAATAACCGCAGTATCAAGACTTTTAGGCGTGATCTTTGCGATGTGTGAGCAGCAGAAGTATTCTGTTACCTCTACCGTAATATAGACGTGCACAGTACGTAATAAACATTTTTAATACCTACCTTTTCTGCATTAGACTAGTAGAATGGTCTTCTAATATTTTTTTATTTGATTTTTACGCCGGGAGAAGGACTGAATGGGGGCCATTTTTATTGATTATTATTGTTTCGTGCTTCACATTAGCATCCTGCAGTACCGTTTTTACGTAATCTTCACGATGAATAAGCTTTGCAACGTGTGTATGTGTGCCACTAGTGATCAGAGTAATCCTTTTTACTTCTCTCTGTATAGTCTTGGGCACTTTCCGTTGAATCTTGTGTGCTGATGTGGCCAAGGATAAAATGCTTTATCTGATAAACACGTTGGGTCATAACAACGACCTCCCACCTTTTTTTACCGTTCTCGCGATTGTGCAAGCTCCTGGCCCCTCGTTGGCGGTTTTGTGATTTGTCCGCCGCCCTCGAACTGTAAAGATGCGCCGTACAAAAGCGGCTAGCGAGAGATCTAGAGCGTTTCGAGGACACTGTTCCTGATGAGTGCATGGTGAGTAGATCATGCTCTCTGGAGCATACCTAGCATACATTTCAAGTCCGGGATCCGTTAAGCACTACACTTTTCCGTGTAGGTAATCCTCACATTTGCTTATAGTACCAACAGAGAGAAGTAATGCTCTTTGGTGTCATGTGAAGTCAATATTTACATCGATTCTTTGTTCCCTTTTTGCGAACTCAGTCTCAAATTATCATCATAATAATTAATAATTGCTTTTCTCGCTTAGTGGAACGAATACCTGGCTACAAATTTAAATTTCCATCTGACGAATTTTAGCGTTGTCAGTCTATTCTTGACAGTTTGACTTTGAAGTTTGCATCCATCCACAGTAGGAGCATACAATCGTATGCTACTCAATTTCTTAATACATAATATTAAACTGTTGAATCCACATGGGCATTCAGCAAACATTTCAACATCAGTAACGGAATCACTACAGGAAAAACAAGTGTAATAAAACAGATCTTCACAAGAATTCCCTATTTAGGTGAGCATCACAAAAAATTGCTAACTTATTTAGAAATATCAGTGTACAATATATTTCTTCACAAGCAAAAATCTTTGTCAGCAGTTGTCTCGCACATTAAGCGTAAACACGACAATAAGTGAACATACTGGGCTATATAATTTATAGTGCATCAGTTCCCCTGCATTCTACGTAGACAAAACAGGGAGAACTTATCATACACGTTAGCAAGAACACACTAACGGTTTTAGACTAACCACTTTGACAGATCGTGAATAGCTAACCGCATGTAAGTCAATAGACTCAGACTAAACCCGCGACAGCCTGAATGTACTGCAACAGAGAAAATAATGGTAGAAAACTGCTAAAACAATTAGAAATAATGTTACTCAAAGATTTTCCGAAAGCAAGTTACCGTAAATGAACAAACGTAATTTTACAGCCAGGGTGTTTTCGGCAATTTTAAAAGTTAATTTTTTTCAAACGTGTAACCACTTCATAACAGAAGGTCGTATCTCACATCTGCACACATAATTGTTTTAAAAAGACATCTATGTAAAAATACGTAATAATGTCAAATCTTGAATCATCTGAGAAATAATATCTTTGTACATCTAGAAATGTTACATCTTTACACTTGGATATTCTTTGCCTTGCTGAATTGTGTATTTAAATGTTCTGAAGGACAAAAAGTGTGTACGTGTACATAAATATATTTATTCATACAGTGCTTAAAAACCATGTATCCACTACTGGACACAGTAATTTTTTCGTTTAGTAATAGTTTCATAAAGATTGTAGTTACACCGTGCCACAGTGTAATATTAACAGGACTGATAGTAACCGAAAATCGAAAAACGATGCATCCTCATCAAATATCTGAAGATGAGATCCCAGGCCTTGAAATGCGTCTTGTACTGAAATAAAAATCACGATTTGTGAATGAAGGCTTTTTTTTTTAATCTTAATAATATAGCATAGTCACAGAAGCAACACTGACATCAAAGGATGAAATCAAATGAAACTATTTATATGTTTGTATATCATCTGGCTTCCAGTTGTACAGTAAGAGTGATGAAAGAACTGTGAAGATTCAGCAGGCTTCACCGTGAAGAATGCAACTAATTATGTGGTTCCTATGTTCACTACCTTGAGAAAATCATCAATGAGCTACCAAATGATGGGACCTCCCTACCAACAACTCAGGACCACAAGAATCGACTTCTCCTGGATAAAATTAGAGAGATAGTACTTCAGAAAATCAGACAAGAGCAGCCGACCAGTTGCAAAGGATAAAGTAATCTTTACCTAGGTTTCAATAGATATAAATCTATCTTCTTCAGAAGACGGCCTGGGGACAATGAACATCGTAATATATATTAAGGTATGAAACATGAGTCAAGTTTTTTTTTTTTTTTCCTTTATTGTAATTTTCAGCACCTCATACAAGGCGGGCTGGCAGCAGCTTAATACGCCGCTCTTCAGCCGTATGGGGTACAATAATATGAGATAGGTGACACAGAAAATACAAAAAATGGCGGGCAAAGAAAGTAGTTACAAAAAAACATAAAAACAAGAAGCCGTTCACGTTGGACGAAAAAACACGAACACTTGTTGACACGGCGCACAAAACACGGAGAGCTGCGACGGCACATGTGAACAGTGGAGTTGTAACTGCACGAAACACAAAACGAAGCACACACACTAGACACTGACGGCGATGATCTCCAGCGCGCGAATGTTCACCATGCGTGTGCGAGTCCGGGGACCTGCCAAGAGAGGAGGAGGAGGAAGGGGAGTGGGAGAGGGAGAGGGAGAGGAGAGAGCGGAGATGCCACGGGCAGGGGAGAAAGGGGGGAGGGAGGAAGGGGGAGGGGAAGCCCGGGGGGGAAGAGTGGTGGAGGGAGGGGACGGGGGAAAAGGAAAGAGAAGGGGAGGGAAGGGAAGAGAAGGGAGGGAGGGAGGGTGCCTAAAGGAAAGGACACCGGAAGTGGGTGGTGGGGCAGGGTCAAAGTTGATAGGAGGGGTAGATGGAGGGGAGGAGGACATCATCAGGGAGGGGGAGCTGGCGGAAGCCACCTTGGGAGAGAGTAAGGAGGGTGGAGAGATGGAGACCGGGCCATGAGTCAAGTTTTTTTTTTTTTTTTTTTACTTTATTGTTATTTTAAAACCTGTACAACTCAGGTAGGCTGGCAGCAGCACACTACGCCGCTCTTCAGCCATAGCGTTTTACAAGAGTATAAAACATGGTGAATGACAATGAACAAAGTGACGGGCAAAAGAGAGAGGGCACAGAGACATAAAAAACACGGAGTCGTTCACATGTGACGATAACAACACTGAAAACACGTTGGCACGGCGCACAAAACACTGATGAGTCCGACGGCACAAGTGAACGTAGGAGTGGGACGGCGGACACCAAAAACACTATACGACGTCACACACACGAGACACAAAAGGCGACGATCTCCGGCGCGCGAATGTTCACTATACGTGTGCGAGTCCGGGGACCTGCAAAGAGAGGAGGAGGAGGAAGGGGAGTGGGAGAGCGAGAGGGGAGAGCAGAGATGCCACGGGCAGGGGAGATAGGGGGGAGGGAGGAATGGGGAGAGGAAGCCCGGGGGAAGAGGGGGAAGGGAGGGGACAGGGAGATGGAAAAAGAAGGGAAGAGAAGAGAAGGGAGGGAGGGTGCCGAAAGGAAAGGACACGGGAAGTGGGGGGCGGGGCAGGGTCAAAGTTGATAGGAGGGGTAGATGGAGGGGACGAGGACATCATCAGGGAGAGGGAGCTGGCGGAAGCCACCTTGGGAGAGAGTAAGGAGGGTGGAGAGATGGAGACTGGGCCATGAGTCAAGAATGAAGTTTAACATATATTAGGAAAATATTGTATTACAAGATGTGAGATAGATTCTTGGTACTTACAGTATTATAACAACATGAAGTGATATGTCCTTATCGTTTAGGCAAACATCTGCATAGTTACATTAATTATATAAAATATAGCCCTGAAAACAGGGTTTGTCAGACAAATAAAATAGGTACATAGAAGTTGCAGAGCGCCTAAGCGACTGAGTAAAATCGGCCAGCGTAGTAGCACAGCGGCCAGGGCAGGTGGCGCTCATGTCGCGAACTATGTGCCGATAGGCGTACTGAAGTAACATTTGAAACATCAATATTAAATGCGTTCTTAAATAGAGTGATAATAAATAAAATGGCAAGCATTTAACTCCCGTTATGACATTGTGGGAGGTATAGGAACAATAACGTAGATACATATATCAAAAAGACAGGTGGCGCTTCCGCCGTGAGTTACATGCAGTGCTCTATATAGCCAAAATATAAAAGTTATATTACCATATTAGTGAAGCCCATAGAACGTATATAAGTCAAAACATCCAGAACAATCAGTAATGGCTTTTAAGAAAATTACGAGACCTGGTCTACAATCCAGTTACTACGTAATATAGAATAAGAGAAAATTACATGAGGGCCGCTGTAGTGGCAGCTATACATCGTGAGAAGAACACATTATATAAACGGTAGTAAACTGAAATATTTGAAAGTGCATTATAGCTTCCTGAGGAAATAGACTACTGAGGTTACTAGCATTAATGTTATATATTAAACAGTACGGGTTTAAAGCCTTCGAAAAATTGTTTACGGGCAAGGTTTAACTGATCATTCAGTATATTGCCGTCTTTGAGCTCTAGATGTTTAAAAATAAATAGCTCTTCCCACAGATCTAGTCTCCGTCCTTTGACCTGTCTATGATGATAGAGATAGTACTATTTCCAACAGCCCCCATGCTGAGACGTAATGATGTTGTTAGTTAGTTTTAAGGAATATAAGGATGGTTGCCAACCTACATCAGATGAATGATAAGCTCGAGAGAGTGGAAAAGTCAATAGTAGTAGACATAACGTCTTGATAATATCAAATAAATTGTGCAATAAACGACATTCACTAACACACAAGTTTTCCCTGTGTACCATACAGAGTGAGGTGTGGTCTGTGTCAAAATACAGTACAATAGAGATCGAGAATCTCAAGAGCAGGAAAAGCCGTTGAGTCCTTCACATCTGTAGTGCGAGAATATTTGAAGAACAGAGAGTGGAGAGAAATTTATCGACTTGAAAGGAGTGCTGCTGAATTGAGAGAGGCGTTTATGATAGAGCCTGATATACTGAGCAACAAAATGAAAGGATCACTTTCTCGACATCGCGTAATTATCTAACATTCCGACACATAAGTTTGAAAGTTTGTTCAAAGGTGCCTACAAATTTCCTCTGTAATGATGCAGAAATGTGGCGCCCTGTGACGTCACCCTCGGGCTCAGCGACGCACCTTTGTTGACCACTTCAAAAATATATCTCTCAGAAACTTTCACACCGATTCAGCCTCGCAGCAGCTCTAACCCTTGAGCAGTAGGCAAACCTTTCTAAACCCGTTAGGTGCGTTTTGCCTAACTTTAGAAGCTAGAGCAGCCTCTAGACTAAGTTGATGACGAAGTTTCCGACACGTACATTTTTAAAGTGCTCAACAATGGTGTGTGGTTGCCACCAACGATGTTGCCGAACTGGGGTGGGTGTGGGGAGGGAGGGGATGTCTTAAAGGGACCGTTTGCCGTTTCATTCACGTACATGACAGTGTACCAGCCCCTTCCTTCCCCATGATCATGCCACAAGAGCAAGCGAAACAGAGTGCTGATAGTGCATGAAACGCCTTTGCTGCTCCGGATAAAATTATAGTTTCGTCGATTGCTTTTGAACGGTCTCTAGTAGTTCCATCCTGCATACCAGAGCCAAAATTTCGATCTCACTACACTCCAAAGGGTTCAGATCATGTTCAGCGGAGTTGAAACACCCAGACGGTGGCAATAGTGTCGAAAGTTGTGAAGAACGCTGTCCTACTGCTCATCGCACAGCAAACTGTCGTTTTCGACAGCGAAATATATGGGAATCAACGCCCCAAGGGTAACGGTGGTTTTATTGACGCCCTTTATGCCACCCCCTGACTCCTTTCCGAAACAATTCTAAGCAGCGATGTGTCTCAAAAGCTTCCCTCGGCCACCAATAAGGAAACTACGTGATTTCAACACTGTGTTTCGCGGTTTGATCTGCATCACAGAGGCGACAAAAGATGGGGTGAAATGTAAGAGGGGATGTAACAACCTTCCTATCGTATGAAACGTCAAAGGCGGCATTGAGTAGAAATTTAGTGAAATTTTGTGCCAATGTGACGTCATTAAACCACCTTGCACGTCACATGAACTTCTGAGCTGTGGTTTTTTTCGCATTTCTCGAAACCTCACCCTTTGAAGCGTCGTTGATCCCGAGGGTGACTTCACAAGGCGCCACGATTGAAGTTTGTAGATACCTTTAAGCTAATTTTCAACCTTGTGCATCAGAATGGGAGACAATGGTGGAGTTTCGAGAAAGTGGCCCCTTAATTTGGTTGTGGAGTGTATAGATATTTCAGATGTCTGACATTTTGCAAATACCTGTGTAGCAATAGCCTTAGTCCCTGCAATCAGACAAAGAGTCAAGGTATTGATGGAAGACGAGTGGAGTAGGAACACTAATTAGGAGTAATTCATGACTCAATACAGAGAAGGTTCCTGAGACGATCAGATGCAATGAAAGGAAACCTGAATTAGTCGTATGAATGGAGTATCGTGTGCAGCGTGGAAGATATGTATCTATGAGGGATTGAGTGAGTAAGCTAACCAGCGGAACATGACAGGAGTAACGCATACGATACTTGAAACAAACTAGATGCTATAACTCTTGGGAAAACGTTTATTAATTCAGTAAAGCCAAACAGCTTCCAGATAAATATCCAAGGCATATGAGGAGTCTGAGAAAAGTTGTGAGTCTGACAACAACGCGAACGATCTGGCAAAGCTGTGTTGTTCTGCTTGTGTAGATCGGTGCGTTCATCCCTTCCGGATGCTTAGGCACCGTTTCACCTCCGTGCAGCCATCACGCCATTTTCCAGGCATCACCTGATTTTTGAGAGCGCCATCGGTAAAGTTGTGTTTCTGTTGCGTTTTACGAAAATGGAACAGCAGAATTCAGAACAACGTTATGTCACCAAGTTTTGCGTTAAACCTGGGGAATCGGTGAGTGTGACGTTTCAAAAGCTGAAACAGGTCTACAGGGAACATTCTTGCTAAGAGCACAAGTTTTTCGCTGGCACAAATCGTTTTTAGAAGGCCGAGAACACTCTGAAGATGAACTTCGCTAAGGGAGACCCTCGACTACAAGAACCGACGAAACCGTCGAACGTGTGCATGCTCTTGTGAAATTTTTCCTTCAGGCCAAACTGTCAACCAAGTGTTTTAGAAAAATGTCATTGAGATGCTCAGGAAAAGGGTGAATCGAGTGAGACCAGACGCTTCAGTCAAGTGGTTGCTGCATCACGACAACGCCTCATTTCACATGGTCGCTTCAACCAAGAAATTTTTGATCTCAAACGGCACTCCTATTGTTCCACAGACCAATCCCCCCACCCCCCACCCCTATTCACCAGATCTGAGTCCTTGAATCTTTTGCTTTTCCAGAAATTGAAAAATATCTTAAAAGGACGTCATTTTAGGACTCTGGAGAACGTTCAAAAAGTGACCGACATATTAAAGCCCCTATCAGCTGAAGTCTTTAAGCGCTGCTAGCAAGACTGAGAACAACGACTGCCCTGGTGTACAGCTGCCGAAGGGAACTACTTTTGAGCTGATAATACAGTTGTTTGAAAAAATAAAAGCTTTGCTACATAAAAATCGGTCCCATTAGTTTTGCCACACAAAAAGGTGAGTCGTTGGCCACTGAGTGACACCAGTGTGTCTTCCACTCCAAACTTGTGAAACAGTTATTGCCATGTAAACTGAAACAGTGCTGTAAGTTCATTCTTTGGTTATCCATGTGTTAACAGAATCATGATGAACCAGGTGTGTAATATGATGATCATAATTACATTTCCCCTCAATGAGAAGATGGTGAACTAACTGAAGAGTGACCTGTGCTGTCGACCACTCAAGAGCACACTTGCGCTCAGGGCGGTGAGTAGGTTGTGGTGATAGGCCAGTAGGCTCAATGGAAACACTGTTGACAGTAAATACTGCCTTTATTTAATTCTAATACATGACATGCTAGGGCTTAGCGAAGTAAACACCTCTCACACTGTTGTCCCTAAACGGCGCTGATGTATGGGCAGTGACTTCCAAGATGGATGCTGAGTAGGTGCCCTGCAATGCTGACAGAAGCCGTTGGAGGCCATAGCCATGCTGCCAGCAGCTTCCTACTTGCTTGGGTGGCGGGCAGCCCTGGCAGTACGTTGGCTCCTTGCAAGTCCCCTCTGGTGGCTGTTTGTAGGATTCACCTCATTGCCCTCTGGCTGGCGTCATGCAGCAGCTGTCACAGGGGCACTGTCCCGCTAGAAACTCAGTGTTTGTGGCGACAGGCGTGGGTGGTCGGTTGATGGCGCTGAGGTGCCTAGCAGCAGGCTTAGCCTGGACTCGAACCCATGGCTGCTGCTGGCACTGCCCAGTCGTCTTGCTGTCTGGCGTGGCCAGTCTCACTGTGGTGGTGCTGCTGCACTCCAGTGGTGAGTTAAGTACAAGAATGCTCTGCCTCAAAATTCAGACATATTTATATCGCTCTTAGGTGCATTTGTTTCGCTAAAGCCTGTCTTCCAGTCACATCACCCATAACAAAAGAACTGCCATGGTGTGGTGACATCAATCCACTCATTATAGCAATTACCACAGTGTGGTGTAGTTTTCCACTGAGTACTGCTAGCCTTGTCTCACAATCCTCTTACGTGTATGTTGCTCTGACCCATATATCAGCACAAATGTGGCTACTACCCTGTGACTGCTAATGCAAAGCTTCACGGCAGCTTTCTCACTACTTCTTATTACATTTTGCTAAAATCTGCGTAGCAGCGATACATAACTTTTGTAATTATGGCTAACATAATCAATTAATAATCTCGCACATAAGAGTTTTTATATTGTATCTATTATTCTATGTATCTATTAATCTACGACAAATGTATATATACGCACTTAGATAAGCTATTGAGCAAGTTTTCTGAGGCAATCTTTGTAATTTTACACGAAACTCGAAACCATATTCCGATCTTTATTTTACTGAACTACTGTGGCGCCACAAGTGTCATAATCTTATTAATGGAATGATGATTTTGTATAATCTCTATGAGGCTACAGATACTATAACTTCGGAGGTTTAAGATGCTGATACTGTGTTAATTAATCTTTCATGAGGCCACAAGTGCTATAATTTGTTAATTCTCTTATACCAGGATATTGTCCCTCAAGCTGACGAACATAATGTGTTTTGAATCAGCTCTTTTCCAATCACACTGGTCATCATTTTTTAATTCTTTCTAGTGGTATTATCTTCTTCAATATACACTGAGATGAAGAAACTCATAGGAAAGCAACATGCCCATATACAGATTGTAGTGGTATCACGTACATATGGTAAAGGTATAAATGGGCAGTGCATTGTCCGAGCTGTAATTTGTACTCAGGTGATTCATATGAAAAGGTTTCCCACGTTATAATGGTTTCACAATGGGAATTAACAGGCTATGAAAGAAGAATGGTAGTTGGGGCATTCTACTTCGGAAACCAGTAGGGAATCCACTATTATGAGATCTACAGTGTCAAGAGTGTACCGAGAATTTCAAATTTCAGGCATTACCTCTCCCCATGTGCAACACAGTGGCCAATGGCCTTCACTTAACGACCATGAGCAGCAGAATTGGTGTAGAGTTGTCGGTGATAACAGACAAGCAACACTGTGTGTGTGGGACGTACAACGAATGTACCCATTAGGACAGTATGACGAAATCTGGCGTCAGTGGGATATGGCAGCAGACGTCTGATGTGAGTACCTTTGGTAACAGCATCTCACCTGCAGCTCCACTCCTGGGCTCCTGACCGTATCGGTTGGACCCAAGATGACTGGAAAACTTTGGCCTCGTCACATGAGTCCTAATACCAATTGGTACGTTCTGATGGTAGGGTTCCAGTGTGGCGCAGACCTCACAAAGCCATTGACCTAAGTTGTCAGCAATGCACTGCAAAAGCTGGTGGTGGTCCTATAATGATGTTAGTTGTGTTTACATATAATGGGCTGGGTCCTCCGGTCCAACTGAACCGATCATTGACTGGAAAATTGTCATGTTCGGCTACTTAGAGACCATTTGCAGCCATTCTTGGACTTCTTGTCCCCAAAGAACGATGGAATTTTTGTGAATGACAGTGCGCCATCTCAGGACGTTCTGGATAGTTTGAGCGAATGACTTGGCCATCCATATCACCCGACATGAATCCCATCGAACATTTATGGGACATAATCTAGTGGTCAGTTCATGCACAAAATCCTGTACCGGCAACACTTTCGCAATAATTGATAGCTACAGAGGCAGCATGGCTCAATATTTCTGCAAGGGACTTTCAACGACTTGTTGAGTCCATATGTCGAGTTGCGAACTGTGCTGGGCAAAAGCAGGTCTGTCACAATATTCGGAGGTATCCTATGACTTTTTGCACCTCTGTTTAAGATGCATGTATAGAAACAATGTTTAAGTAAAGTGCTCATGTATATGTAATAGTTAAGGCACTATATGTAAAGCTATTCGGTACCTGGTGCTAGGTTATACTTTATCTTGAGACAGTGTCTCATGTTGCACCTGAGGTAATTGGGCGACGTATATGCAACGTCACTCTCTCTCCCCCAACCCTTATTTACGTTTCGTCATTTGAGGTCTAAAGACAGGACCAGTCTTCAGATACTTGATAACAGCAAGTCAGACTTAATCTTATTAAAATTTCGTAAATTTTGTGATTCAAGGTGTGAGCAGAGAGCAGCGACCACTGGCGGACCGACATGTGTGTACTCCCGTTTTTCTACATTTTTAAACATTTTACCACTTTTCATATTCATAATTTAACCATTTTTTGCAAAATTTTCCATATTTTTCACGAATTAACACAATTAATTATTTAATGACGAAGACGATGTTGAAGAGACCTTAAAGGTAAACAAATAAAACAAATATACTATTGCTGCGCCATCCCTGCAATACCTCTGTGTGTGTGTGTGTGTGTGTGTGTGTGTGTGTGTTATTGTGTGTGTTTGTGGAGTGATTTCCAAAGTTCACTGTTGCTACATCAATTGATGTATTGTTATAAAATTTAACGTACATACAGGAAAACTCAAAACGTTTTCCGTTGTTGCAGCCACACTTCAGGTTTATGACTTTAGAGTGCAGCAGTGAGCTGTTAGGTGAGATGGTGATACGTGCTGAGAAATGATACGTGTTTTGACATTCTCATCAGTCTGCCATAGTAGTGCAACAACACTTCGGAATTAAGTTCAACAGATATCCATAGACCGCCAACTACATTCAGCGATTTTGTGTGCAGTTTAAAGATTCAGGAAGCCTCTGTAGGGAGAAACCTATAGGTCAGCCTGCAGTGAGCGAAGAAACAGTTGACCACCTATGGGTGAGTTTCACATATGACACAACTGGAGACCAACAGAGTGAACTTCAACTACAAATAGGATGGCACTCCATCGCACTTCCATCATGACATTCATCAACTCTCAAAGAGAAAATTAAGATACTGATGCATCGGTTCTGGTGGGTTTGATGATCAGCTGTTTATGTCATGGTCTCCACACTCTCCCAATCTAACTCCATACAATATTTTTTTGTGTGGATATGTGAAAGAATCAATGTTTATACCTCCTCTATCAACAAATCTACACAACTATGAGCTTCCATCAACAATACTTTTGAACAGATTGATAGGGACATGCTGTACCGCCTGTGGGAAGAAATTTCTTATAGACTTAACATGTGCAGAATCAGGAGAACGTCAGGATATTTATGAAACATATGCCAAAAACACTTTCTAGTTTTTCTATGTGTGTGCAAAGTACTGTGACAGTATGACAAATAATTAGCTACAGCAAATCCATGAAATAGCTTCAATCATTTCAAATACATATACTCTATTGTAAATTACCACAATGCATTATTTAACAACAGACATGCTGTAGGAACGACCATAAATGATAAACCTATAACAAAGCACAATTTATTAACAAATTACATAGTATTTAACAACAAATACATTCTTGCAAACACTTTAGAATTAGAGAAATTCATTGTGCTACATATAAACAAATAAACTCTTGCTACACCATCCCTATATTATTAGTGTGTGTGAAATGATTGTGTATGTGTTAAAATGAACTTTATCCCTATTGGTAGAAAAAATGCAACAGAAAAGTTTGGTAAACATAAATTTATGATGCCATAATAACAATTCTGAGGTTTACCAATGTCCAAGCCACTCATAAATATGGTACGTATAACAAATACTTCACTGGTATAAATGTAGTCCCCATGGGGCTCAGAACTAATTTATTAGTATGTACCTGGCTATGACAGGACCCTACCCTTTACAGTTCTGCTTCCCTTTCTGTACTGCAAGCCTGTACTTCAACTATCCATTTCCCCCTGTACCTGCCCATTGGATAGTCTTTCGGGTGCTATTCCCACTTGAACCTTGTGCATGATTTAAGATTTAGTTTCCCTATTCACTTATGGCACTCTCTACATCTTTCCATTAATAAATACACTGCAACCACTTTTCCAAAATTTTCAGAAGCGTCGGTCATTCAGAGAAGATCACCCAGTGTGATATCTGTTCCCCCTTAATGCCTTTCCACTTTAGCACCCCTCTTTTCCAGTAGTACATTCAAAATCTATCACAGTAGCCATCCTGTGAGGGTCCATCAAGTACCTGCTCTGTGGAAGTCCCCTGATTGCACAGGGATCACATTGTTGGTGCCTGAGATGTATTCCAAGAAGTATGTGCCCGTTGTGACTGAGACACAGGGATTCCAAGCAATGGATTACTGGTCAGGTACTCATTGCTGAGGCTGGGTGGAACTCGTGGGTAGAGTCCCATTTTGAGATGAGTGGTCCCAAGGCAGATGACTTACATATGAAGTGGATGAAATATTTCTCCTTCTGATGGTCATACAGCCCCAGCAATCTCTTAAGAAGGAAAGAATTCATTCTACACAGAGAGATACGACTGTAAATGTTTGCTTCCCTGGGTATGCCTTGGAAGGAATGTAGGGTTAAGCAACGAGAAGAGAAATACTCCCCTCTGCCCCTCTGTACCTGGTTTGTAGAAGGACAGATGGGACTTTTGGCCACAAAATATTTACTCTTTGCAGAGGCTGTAGGGGATAAGTCTGGGGAAGTTGCAGCAAAATGCAAGAATCCATCAGTTTTGATTAAGACAGCATCGCTTGCCCAATCTCAGACATTGTTTGCTTGTGACAGACTGAGTAACATTCTGGTGATCACCCATCCATGTAGTAGTCTAAACATGGTTCAAGGCATCATTTTCCATCATGACCTCCATTTGCTTTCTGATGATGAGCTACATGCCAACTTGGACTGAGAAGTACACTTCATCCATGGTCTCCATAGGGGGCTAAGGGGCAATAGGGTTGCTACTCTGGCGTTCATCTAGGGATTTGAGGGCGATTTGTTGCCTGAAAAGGTCAAGGTCATGTTATACCAATGTGATGTGAAACAGTATATTCCCACCGCCCCCCCCCCAACCTGCCCCTGATGTATGAAATTCAAGCACATTTGTTTGCACTGTGATGGTAGCCTTGTCTACAGAGATTCTGGATGACTGTTGCACATGAACATTCCTTGTGCCATTCCCTCATCAGTGTCAATTGTGGAGAGCATCGTTCTACATGTTCACCAGACTGCACCAGGTTCCAGAGAGAGAAAAAATACAGGCATATAAGATTCTGGACAAACTAATTTACTAAGTACCAGTATCTACATCCTGCATGCATGCCATTTTGTATGGTTCAGCTTTTAGGATTTCGCCCACTCGGCGGATGGTACTCTCGCCTGCTATGCCCTCTGCAGTGAGCTTCAGGGCCACTTGACTATGCCTGTCACCCTGATGGTTGGGGGCTCCCCTCCAGCTGCTTCTCCAGCACTCACTTTGGGAGTAATGGCTCCCCACACTTTAGGGACGTTTATACCCATCTCTTAGCCACAAAGGCATCACTCTCGTTTGGTTTCTCACACCAGGAAGGGGTACCTTGGGATACTCTCCTCCGAGGCTTATACTGGTCTGGCAGCTGTGTACCAGCCAGTTCCTGAAGAATCTACAGGTTGCTGGTTATAGGGCTTCATGATCTTTATAAGTCTCTGAAACTACTTAAGGGAAGTCTTCCCAATCAACAAAACGCCTGAGGAAATTACCCACACCACCAGTTCCTACACATTCTGCTTTAATGGCTGAGGCAGTGATCATGGTGGCCCCTAGAGCTCAATATCACACCACACAACGTGTTTCAGCATCTATTCGTCTTGATACCATACCTCTTAGCGTGGAGGCACTGACGTGGTGCCGGCCCCTGTGGCCGAGCGGTTCTAGGCGCTTCACTACGGAACCGCGCTGCTGCTATAGTCACAGGTTCGAATCCTGCCTTGGGCACGGTTGTGTGTGATGTCCTTAGGTTAGAAGGTTTGAGTAGTTCTAAGTCTAGGGGACTGATGACCTCCGATGTTAAGTCCCATAGTGCTTAGAGCTATTTGAACCATTTGAACCACTGACGTGGCTGTCCAGAGTGCAACAGCAGCCATTCTGTTGACAGCTGACTTAGCGATACCCTATTCTTTGGGATCTTCCTATGGGAAGATAGTACCATGGTGGACCTCAGAAATTGCTGAGGCCATTAGAGATTGCAGGCATCCTTCGATGAAGCACCTCATTGCCTTCAAACAGTACCTAATGAAACAATGGAAAGAAGAAAGCTGTGAATGGTACATTTCAGCCATTGGACCACACACAACTCCTTCACAGGTTTGGGTGAAGATCATAAACCTCTACAGATACGAGTCCTCTGCAGATGTACCTGGTATTTCCTTGAACGATGCGGTTTTTATTGACCCAGGGGCTATCGCCGAACATTTTGCCCTGCCGTTTGCTCGAGCCTCTGTGTTGCCTTTAGCGTCCTTAAACATTGGGTGAGCAATTGCAGCCCTATAACACATCATTCAGTGCGTAGTAATTCATCAGTGGCGTAGCCTTTTACCCTAACACAGCCCCCAGGCCAGGCCAGATATCTACAACCAAGTATTCAAACATCTATTAGTAGATTGTCTTTACCATCTTCAACCATATCTGGAGCATCATCATCCCAGTACTGAAGCTGGGTAAATGTCCCTTAGCCATGGACAACTATTGCCCAATTAATTTCATCAATGTTCTTTGTAAATTACTTGATCGCACCGTGATCCATTGGCTGTGTTGGTTCCTTGAGTCTCAGGACCTTCTGGCTCCATTCCAGGGCGGGTTTTGCGAAGAGCATTACACTGCTGACAATTTAGTTTGTCTGGTCGGCCTTCTGGACAGCTTTTTGAGCGACGTCAAAAGCTTACTGGGCTTCTTCGCCCTACAAAAGGCTTATGACACGACATGCGAGACCACATCGTCGCTATCTTACATGAGTGGAGCCTCCAGGGCCCACTTCCTATTTTTGTAGAGAACTTCTTGTCATACCACCCTTCCCTGGGTCTAATTGATGCTTCCCATAGTATTCCATATATCCAAGAGCACAGTGTTCTGCATGGCTTTCTATTAAGTGTCCCTCTCTTTCTTGTGACTATCAACGATCTATCAGCAGCTGTGGGGTCTTCAGTGTCACTCTTCTTCTATGCTGACCATTTTTGTTTTTACTGTTGCTCTTCTACTGTGGGTGTTGCTGGATACCGACTGCAGGGTGTCGTGATATAGTAATTTCTGTGAGCAGACATGTAATTTGGTAGCGACTCATTATATTCCCATGGGACATTCGCTGTCATAACTATATTACCGTTTTAACTTAGCTAAATAAGCCATGATGAATTTGGAATGTCAGTGTGTAGTCATATGTCATTTCTGGGACTTATTTCAGTAAATTTCATATTGTTACACTGGGGTTTTTCTTTGGACTATAGGTGTTACTTTCGTTCACCTATATTTATATACCTCTATATTAATTTAGGCCGTGATACGTTTGATCATTATGGTTCCAACAACATAAATTTTTCTTCATCTGTAATTTTGTTATCTAAGAATCTTAGTATGTATGTACTTTTTGACCATTACCGTAACGCCTGATTTGTTTGGCTGAGGCATACAATATGTCACTATCATGTGAGCTCGTAGATCTTAGTTGTTTCTGAAACTCTTTGTATGCCACTTTATAGCAGTCTACTTCTTGGTTAGCCAGCTGCATTTCTAGACCAAAACTGACACATTCCCCAGTTCACTTGTGGGAATTCGATACTTCTTGACTGCAGCTTGTGAATATAATTAAGACCCGGATAATTTATCAGTGTGTCAGTGTTGTCCTTCTCCATACAGCTTAGGGGGAGTACTATGATGTTCTTACTAGATACGCTTGTTGATATTCATGGAGTTTGATGTTGACCTGATGTTAGTTATAAAATTTGTGAGTTCATGGACTATCACCGTGGGATATAATGGACTTGAGACTCTACACATATTTGGACTGGCACTAACACTTTCGTCCATCGCCTTGGGCTACTCCGTTACTGGCCATGCTTTAGTAGTATCGTTCACCCCACGGGTACTTTATAATGTGGTTCCTGTTAGCAAACGAATTTTCGAGCACAGGATGTGCTCCTTGACTAGCAAATATGTAACTCACTTTGTGGGCTTTTATCTTTCTCCATACCCACACTATCTATCGCTACACGACTTGCTATGTCTTATTTAGATGGTTTCGTCATATACAGATAAGTCGTTAGAATATTTCCCTACACTCCCAGGGAAATAGTATGACATTGTCGGCTGAGAACTTGGAGGACTCCACTTGGTTAAGTAGGGTTTGAGATCCTTGTTGGTCTGTTTCACTGGAGTAATGCCGACCTGTTAAGTGATATAATGGAAACCAAATCATATCTTTTTATTTCAATTTGCTGTATAACCTGGGCCCACAAGGTATTTGTGAATATTTTTAGCATGCTCTTTGCATGTTGCTTTTCTCTTACTATGTCGACCGCCTTTGGGTTTTGCGTCAAGTTGTTTTGTGTTTCTTATTTTTTTGTTTTTGTTTGATACTATGAAAACTAATTATATCACCAGTTGCGATAGTAGCTAGGCCGTAAATATGCATGCCATTGTACTTCATAGATTACTGTGTAACATTTTACTTTAATGAAGGTAGGTCCTCATATATACTAGGAATTTCTTCTTCTATAAGAATTATATAGGATTATATATACTGTCACGTCGAAGAAGGTGTAATTACATGAATGATGAAAACTAATTTCACTAAACGAAGGTTTATTCAGCACTTGCACATACAAGAGCGATGAGCGAACTACTTCCGACCAGAACACACACGGTATATATACAGTTATAGAACATTCCAGTACAATGATTCTTGACATTTGTGGATACTTCTAGAATGTACTCGAACCGAATATAGAACTTTAAATTTTACAGTTCAGCCGAGTTTTGAACTCACAGCCCTCCATAAAACAATCTAGTATCATAACTACTACACCACGGTAGCTGTGGCACTCACCTTCTGCTGTGACATTGCTCCCTCCTTAAGAGAACAGCGTATCGGTGTTATGTCGTCCTAATCCGGGAACGAGTCATCGGTCCTGCGTACTCCAACTCGTGATGACTGATGTTCGCCTTGGCGATGATCTTCTTAGAACTTCCTTTGACGCTTCGTTCTGCGTTACCTTTCCGCTTCTTGCCTGTCGCTGAAGCTTCAAATTTACCCTGGGTTGCAGGATCCTTATAGGGCTTCAGTCGAAGGACGTGGACCGTATCTCTGATTTTAGGTCGCCTTCTATCAGGGTCGAAATCTTCAATTTCATAAGTAACATCTGACAACTGTCTTACAACCTTACAAGGCCCAAAGTAGCGCCTGAGGAGCTTCTAGAGAGTCCAACCTTCTCAACAGGAGTGAAGATCCCAACGAGGTCACCAGGCCGGTAGACAACAAGGCGGTGGCTCGCGTCGTACCTTCGGCGATCGTTTTCCTGAGCCTGCAGCGTGCGGAGTCGAGCTAAATACCGAGTTTCCTCAGCTCTGGTTAACACTTGGCCGATGTAGTCGTCGTCCACGTCATCAGGATGTAACGGAAACGCAGTGTCCATCGGGGTAGTCGCTTCACGCCCATGCACCAGGAAAAATGGCGTGAATCCTGTGGTGTCTTGTTTGGCGGTGCTGTAGGCAAACGTCGCGAAAGGTAAAGTTGCTATGATCAACACTGACGAACATTGATAGCATGTCGGCCAAGGTCTTATTGAGGCGTTCAGTAAGCCCGTTAGTTTGCGGGTGGTAGGCAGTCGTCGTGTGGTGAGTAATGCTGCACCGACGGTTTATTTCTGTCAGAAGATTCGATTGAAAACTTTCCCTCGATCCGCAATTAACGACCTTGGGGCACTATGTTTTAGTACAATGTCTTCCACGATGAATTTGGCTACGGCTTTTGTAATGTCATAGCGTGTCAGATAATCAGTGCAAACAATAATCCATCTATTGCCACTAGCAGACGTTGGAAATCGACCGAAGAGGTCAATCCCAACACCCTGGAAAGGCGTTTCGGCTGGTGGAATTGGTATGAGGCGGCCAGGTGGTTTCTGAGGAACTGCCTTTCTCCTCTGGCTCTCTCGACACTGCGACACATGGTGATGGACACTCCTAAATAAACCTGGCCAGAAAAATCTTTTGCGGATCCTATCGTAAGTCTTAATAAATCCTAAATGTCCGGCCTCAGATGTGTCATGGAATTTCTGTTGAACATTTAATGGCATGTGTTTAGGAATCACTGGTAACCACTTCTTTCCAAACGGATCACAGTTTTTCTTACAAAGTGATCCATTAACTACCTTCAATTATCATTTCACATCCTCTGACCGATTTAAGGCAAGCATAATGTGAGATATCTTGGTGTGCTTCTTCTGCTCAGCAGAGAGATCCTGGAGTGCAATGAGACAGTCACTATCTTCATCAAAGTTTTGATAGTCTTGCACAGGGTTTATTGAGAGACAGTCGGCATCTTGGTGTTTTCTTCCACTTTTGTACACTATGGTAATATCATACCCTTGAAGACGTAGTGCCTACCTGGCGAGTCGTCCTATTGGATCCTTAAGACCTCTCAACCTTCAAAGTGAATTATGGTCTGTAACAACTGTGAATGGCCTTCCATACAGATACTGTCGAAATTTACACATGGGCCATATCACAGCAAGACATTCTCTTTCGGTAGTTGAGTAGTTTCTCTCGGCTTTTGTAAGTGTACTAGAAGCAATAACCTTGTCTTTTCCATCCGAAATCTGCACCAGAACAGCACCGATCCCATACCCACCGGCATCTGTGTGTAATTCTGTAGGTGCTCTCTCATCATACAGATCAAGTACAGGGTCAGTCGTCATAGCTTTTCGCAGCACATCGAAAGAATCTTCTTCAGCACCACCCCAGATAAATTTAGCATCAGCTTTTAACAACACTTGGAGTGGCCTGGCTTTGATACAGAAGTCTTCGATGAAACGAAGGTAATAAGAACATAATCTGAGGAAGCTTCTCACATCTCTAATACTTTTAGGAATAGGAAATTCCGTTATAGATCTCACCTTTTCTGGGTCTGGCCGCGCATCTTCGTTTGACACAAGATGTCCAAGTGTTTTGATTTCTTTTGCTCCAAAGAGACACTTTCTTGGATTAAGTTTCAGTCGCCTTGTTGGAGACGCTTCAGAACGGCCCTCAGTCTTTTTACGTGTTCATCAAATGTCTCTGAGAACACTATAATGTCATCTAAATAACAAAGACATATCGTCCACTTCAGGTGACGTAGAAGATAGTCCATCGTCCATTCAAAAGTTGCTGGTGCATTACACAAACCAAACGGTATTACCTTAAACTCATACACGCCCTCAGGGGTGATGAATGCAGCTTCCTCACGATCAGCCTCATCTACTTCAATTTGCCAGTATCTCGAGTACATGTCCATGGTTGAGAAAAACGTATCCCCCCTCAGACAATCTAGTGTATCGTCAATTCGTAGAAGAGGGTAAACGTTCTTTTTAGTTATCTTATTAACCTTTCTGTATTTAACACAAAAGTGCCAACTGCTATCCTTCTGATGACGACCATGGGCTCTACGAAGGCTGAATGATGTCTTTCTCCATCATTTTCTCTACTGCGTCGCGAATTGTTCGACATTCGGTTGCTGATACACGGTATGCTCTCTGGCTTATTAGTTGATGGTCTCCAGTGCTAACCCGGTGCTTCACCGTCGATTTGTCTAATTTGTTCTTTATTTGTGGATTACAGCAGTCAGAGAACTCTTGAAGAATGGCAAGTAGCTGCTTCTGCTGTTCCTTAGTGAGATCTGGTGATAGTCGAGCTAGAACATCTTGTCTCGTAATGGTAGCGCCAATTTCCCCCACAGACTTGGCATGGTAGGTTTATATGACTCTCAGCTGTTCAGTAATTAACGGCTCATGGTTTGCTACGCACATGCGTCTTGGAAGGATTTGTGGTTCTCGGCGACAGTGAACTATCCACAGTTCACCGAATCCGTTCTTAAATAAGACGACAGAGGCTGGGGTGACCAAGTTATTCTTCAGTGGTTTGCTTCTCTTAGATACCATTACAAGATCCATCGGTTGATGCATGGCATGACAAATGACAGTTACCTTTCTACGCTGACTGCAGGAATGATCACTTCATCCAGCACACATAGTCTCCACACACTCGGATGCACACCTTCGTGTCCACAGTATCTCATCTCGTCTAGCATAATCTACAATTGCCTGAGAAGCATAAAAAAGTCCCATCCGAGAATGACGTCATGTCTACGCTCTTGTAAGACGATGAACTCTAAGGGCTGTGTATGGCCACTTATACCCACACTAATGACACATCTCCCTGTAGGTTTTACATATTTCCCACTAGCCACCTTCAGCAGAGATGTTTTGCTGTTGACGAATACGGTTTTCTGCAACTGGTGACGGTACTTCTCCGAAATGACTGAATATGATGCTCCAGAGTCCACAAGAACTTGGGCTGGTCGGCCATCCATGAGGATATCACCGTAGATTCCTATCACTTTTGTAGTGATCGGCTGGGGAGGATTTTTCCCTTCGGCGGCCTCACCACCAAGGAAGGTCACACCCTTTAGTTTTCTAGGTTGCGGCGGCTAGGTGATAGGCTGGAACTTCTAAACGATGGAGACCCTGATCGGCGTGTTGGGGAGAGTCCTCTCCAGCGGCTAGCTTGCGGCGATGGTGACCTACACCGTCCTGCACCCACACCTTCTTGTTCATCTTCGGCGTCCCGGAGTTGGCGTCGGCTAAGACTGGTCTGCTGACTTCTGACGCGGGCGTCATCAAATATCCGCCGCCTTTCTCGACAATAGCGCACGACATGTCCCGATTGGCCGCAGTGGAAACATACTGTTTGGTTATCCCGGTCCTCCAGACGTCAGTCTTCCTTGGTGACCAAGCAGGTTCCTCATGCAGCAATGTAGGAACGTAACTTCGCCTGGTTCTTGACTTTTTCACTGTTTTAAAGGTAAATTAAGGACGAGAGATTGGGTTCAATGTCTGTTCCACTTCCTCCCTTACGACCTCTTGAAGAGTCTCGGTTTTTTGCTCGCCGTGCAATCCAAGTGCCTTCTGAACTTCCTCTCTCACTATCTGACGACGAACACTTGTGAAATCATTTTCTTCCTCCATCACAGACATCGATACGACGTATGGAAGACGTTCAAACTTCTCGCGTACAAATCTTTTTTGATGAATTGTCTCGATATACTGGCACCATTCTGTGAAGTCGTCTGCTGTCGAAACCTCCTTCAGGAGTAGGGCTTGATACATGTCCTCAACAACACCCTTCATGAGATGTGCAACCTTATCTTCCTCCTTCATTCTAGTATCCACAATTCTACACAGCTTCAAGACGTCTTGAATGTAGGATGCTGTAGTTTCTCCTGGAAGCTGTGCCCTGAACATTAATTTATCTTCAGCCTTGCACTTCTGTCGTAGAGTGCCGCCGAAATACTTGCGCAGTTCCGCCTGGAATACTTCCCAGCTTGTGAACTTCTCCTCGTTGTTCTCATACCATTGGTTGGCAATGCCTTCCTAGTAGAAAAATACGTTAGCCAAACACGCGGTGTCATCCCATTTGTTAAATTTGGCTATACGCTCATATACCTTGAGCCACTTCTTTTGATCTTGGCCATCGTCATCAGAGAACCCGGAAGGATGTCTCATGCGGTGGCACACAGTTGCTGTCATCGTAACGTCCTCTTCTTCTTTTGTCTCCGATAGATTGCGATCTGTTGAATACGGCTCGAACTTGGGTTTCTCGCCACGTAAACGGCGGCTCTGTCGTGGTCTGATGGGAGCCACTGTGTCGTCGATAATGGGCGCTATCACAAGGTCCAATACCCGGCGCCTCCACCAGAATAATGTCACGTAGAGAAAGGTGTAATTTGATGAATGACGAACGCTAACTTCACTTAACGAAAGTTTATTCAGCACTTGGACATACAAGAGCTCGGAGCGAACTGCCTCCAGCCAGAACACATAAGGTATATATTCAGTTACAGAACAGTTATGCGTGAAAAGGATAAACATGTCTATGAGAAAAAAACTGAAAAGAGGAGGAGAAAAGAGAAGTCAAATAAATTAGGGATACTTTCCGCGCTATGCTCCTCTTTGGCGCGCCATCAGAACAAGTGCATTCTATCATTGACCATTAAAGGGGAACGTGGGATCGTCCAGTCTTGGCTGGCTCGGTTCATTGAGATTCCAGCTTTGAGGCGGGTTGCTGAAAATACTCTGTAAATAGTTCGCGAAAGTGGCCCTATAGTGTCGATGTCGGCGAAGGGTGTGGTGATGTACTTAGAGGCGTGTCCAAAAGTCCGCCGAAACGACGATGTCGTCCCGGAAGAGGTAGTTGACAGCCATGCCACTGATCCATGTGATGGCGTGCCACTTAGTCCATGGAAAGTAGGTTGCGTCGGGATATATCATCATGGTAGGAGAAACGTGATGTGGTGGTACTCGGAGGTAGAAAGCCACAATCTTCTGTACCAGGGTCCAGACAGTTGCTGCTGGCCCACACTCAAAACGATGTAAATCTGTATCTTCAACATTGCACTTGAGGCACAGGGGTGAGTCCACCAGCGCTATGCGATGCAGTTTCTGTCTTTTAGTATACTTCCTGTTGACGAGAAGGTACCACATCGGGGTGGTGTCAGTGGTGTGATATGGTTGGTGGATCGTTTTCCAAACTGTAGGCCGTGAAACCTGGGGGTGACGTGTTTCGACGGGGTTTCGGGGTGGGGACTTTCGGAGAAGGCGGTAGATGTCGCGGGTGGTCGTGTTCCTGGCGCTGGGGAGCTCAGTGCATATGTAACTGAATTCCAAAAAGAAACGGCCGATATGTGACATCGGAGGTGGGGTGCGTGCCAGAGACGTCGGTGGGCGTCTCGCAACAGGTGCGAGCTCGGTGGTCAAAATTCCAGTAAAACTAGCGTTTTGGCTTTTCCATAACCGGAGCATAGTATTGGTGTAAAGTGCCGTAGTCCTGGCTCTCACATTAACCAGATCGAGGCCACCGTCCCGCTTCGGTAAGGTGAGAGCTTCATGCTGGACTTTGAAGATGTGTCCAGAACAAATAAAATAGCCGAAAGCCGCCTGTAATCTGGCCGCCATTGTCGCAGTGATGGGCAGAATCTGCGCTATATAGGGCATCCGGGCTGCCAGATGGGTATTAACGAAGGTGACTCTTTGACACATATTCAGCTGGCGTAGTATGTGATTTTGAATGTTGGCCCGGATGCGTTGCAGTAGCGCCCGAAAATTGATCGCCGAGGTGCGGCGAATGTCTCGCGTGTACACCAATCCGAGACAACGAAGGGTGTCCACCAGTTGGAAGGGACTACGCTGTCTGCGGCCGATCTTCATGGCGCATGATTTTGCCACGTTCATAGCGCTCCCTGCCCCTGCACTGTAACGGGTAATCCACTGCATCGCAGCTTGTACGTCGGCCGCTGAACGTACGAGGAGGGCCAAGTCATCCGCGTAGGCTCGGCAGCGGAACGTATGATCCCGTAGTGGAGTACCTGTCAAACGTCGCCGTGGTCCGCAAATAAGTGGTTCCATCGCAATGGCATAAAGCACCGTCAACAAGCCCTGCAGTACTGAGCGTTCAATCCGTATAGGTTCTGTAAGTCTGCCGTTGACGAGAAGTCTAGACTTTGCGGCAGTCGCGAGTGTGTTGCCACAGCGATCACATCTCGATATTCACTGGGGGCTGTCTGTGTATTACTATCGCCGCCTAAGGATGTTTGTTCGTGGGAACCAATGTCTCGTAAGACATGTTTGAGTCGCACTGCTAGAAGGCGTGTGAAAATCTTGAAGCCGGAACTGAGTAACGTGATCGGCTGATAACTGTCGAGTCGCGTTCCTCCTGTGGGTTTCGGGACTGTTACGAGTAAGCCTTCCATGAACATTGGTGGCGGGTTCGCCACGCCTGACAAAAGTTCCCAGTACATGTCCCTCCATCGTGGCAACATCAAATCTTGGAAGGTTCTGTAAAATTCGAAAGGTAAACCATCCGGGCCGGGAGATAGATTCAGAGACCCTTTGGCCACAGCGCCTTGGACGTCGTCGTTGGTTACTTCAGAAGTCAGGAGGGTTGCAGCTGCTGCGTTTAGAGTACCAAGTGTCTCCTGGGCAACCTCAGCAATGGCCTCTGCACCGACAGGTACTTCTTGATAGAAAAGTCTATAGTGCGTTGTGAAGGCATCCGCAATGGTAGCTTGCGAAGTCAGCGGTCGTCCATCAGGTAGGTCTAAAGTTGTCATTACAGCCTGTCGGCGTCGACGAACATTTTGAACAATAGGATGCATAGAAGGTTCTTCACCGTTAATCCTATCTTGGCTGCGTGCTCGTACAATGGCTCCCTCTAGACGGCATCTGGTCAAGGTTAAAATCATTGCCTTGATGCGTTGCGCTTATTTTAGACGATCCGGGGATGGAAGATGATCCATGAGTTCACGTAGAGCGCTATTGTAGAAATCAGTTGTGTGGTGATTCCACCTGGCTTTGGCTCTGTGTCAAGGTGCGTCGGACGGCCGGTTTGGCGCACAGTAACCACCACTGCAGTGTGGTCTCGTAACGCATAATGCGTTGAACACAGGTGTGCCACGTGTCGGTGACCTGTTGTCGACATTCAGGGTCCCCAGTAGCGTGACATTGAGTTTCCAAGGTCCTGCAGTGCGCCATATAGATTGTCGACGTAGGTTCATGGTACAGATGTAGATGTCATGATCCGAAAAGGCAGACAGCCAACGTTCCGCGCCGAGGAGAACTGATTTTAGAGCGTCAGCAATGTATATTCTATCAAGTCGGCTGGCGGAGTGGCTCGTGATGTGTTTATACCCCGGGCGGTCGCCGTGTACCACTCGCCAAGTGTCTAGGAGACGAAGGCGGCGGACGAGGAAGCGAAGTTCCGGACATGTGGTGAAATGTGGGTATTGGTCTGTGCGCTCGAGAACATAGTTGAAATCTCCACCTACGATGAGATGAACGTATCGGCCGAGGAATAAAGGCGTGATATCTTCTGCGTAGAACTGGGAGCGATCCCTCCGTTTATCAGTGCCAGATGGGGCGTAGAGATTTATGATTCTGATTCCTTCTTCTGTTATGGCTACTCCTCACGCCGTTGGGAGATATGCGACATCGGAAACTGCAATCCCTTCTCGGAGGAGGATGTCTGCGCCTGTGTGTTCCATAGCTGCAGGGGCGGCATATGTCTCATATCCATAACACCCGGTCCAAGTTGCTGTCCTCAGTTCTTGTAACAGGGCGATGTCGATGTCCGCTGCTCTTAGCATGTCATGGAGCAGTTGAAGTTTAACGTGGGAGCCGACATTATTAGTATTCATAGTAGCAGTTCGGTACGCCTCACGGGGGATCCGTGCTGTCGATACGTTCGTAGCTGGTGAAGATTGTCGTGGTGGATTCTGGAAGTCCATAGAAGACGCGGGAGTTGTCGTAGAAACATCCCCCATTTTAGTGTTGGTCTAACGGAGAACAGATCCATTTCCGCATCAGGTGCAGGTGGGAAATCCGTGTCATCCGCCCATGAAAAATATCCGACAGTTTGGACATCGGCGAGAGGTGGCAGCGCTGCCCGAGTCGGCTCAATTGCGTCGGTGACGACAGGTGTGCTATGTTCCATGGCTTCTGGGCGCGGGGCTTGCTCACGATTTCTGTTGTACGGCTCACCGTCTTGTGGATGACGCATCTCCGTAGCAGAGGAGAAAGAGTTGTCGTGTACTCCGTCAGAGTGATGTGCCATCTCTTCGTCCTGCGGAGGGGGCTCAGTGGTCGATTCTGATGTCTTGCGGCGTTTTTTACGTTGTTTGGCCGACTTTTGCTTCCGGCAATGAGTTTCGGTGTCTGAGGAAGGAAGAGATTCACGTCGTTCCGGTACAAAAGCCGCGGGTACTATGATGCGGTCTTCATTCTGCAGAACTCTCGTTGGTATCCTTGTGATCTTGTAGCGGGGGCGTGTTCGGCTGTTGGTCATGTTCACGGGTGGCATCGCCGGTGTCAAGGTGCTGGGACGCCGCCGGGTGTATCGGTGCAGAGAGACGCTCATGAACGGCGTCTTGTGAGGGCTGGACGTGCAGTGTCGCCGCATAGGTGACTGGAAGGGTGGTTGTGATTCTGTCGGTGTTCGTAACGTCGTGCCTTAGTTGTGTGATGCGGCGTTGCAGGCATTCATTACGGACGTGGCCTTCTTTGCCACAACCGGAACGTGTTCGAGGTTGTCCGTCGTAAACGACCACCGCACGGCAGCCGCCGATAGAAATGTACGATGGGACGTGCCGCTTGAGATGGATTCGGATTTGTCTCATACCATTAAGCACCGGATACGCCGTAAACTGTTCCCATGTCTCGGCTACGTGGCTCTGGACTGTACCGAACGGGCTTAGCGCCGCGATGACTTCATCTTCATTCACCTCTAAAGGCAGATCGAATACACGGATCGTCCGAAGGCCAAGTCATGCATTGTCGACATCGATAGGCCCGACGTTTCCGTCGGAGTGCCGAAATTTTAGTCGGTGTCGTGTCCTTTGAATAATCTCGTTGCAGGCAGCGTCGGAAATCATATTAACATAAACGACGGTGATAATGATCGATAGGTGTATGCCGATGAGTTCGTCACGGGAGATCTTCACGTCTTCGCGTAGGAAGCGTTCGACGGCCAGTGCTTTGGGTCGTGGATATTCATTTGAGAAGGTGAACTTAAGAGTGTTCTTCCTGTAAGAGTTGGCCATCAGAGCTTGTTCGACTGAGAAGCGCGGTCACGAGGAAGTAAACAAACACTCCGCGCGCGCAGCGGCATGGACGGCGGAGCGCGGTGCGCACTGCTGCCCTGCCTGCCGAACGCAGACTGTTGACCTCAAGACCCTGCAGGCAGTGGCCACGTATCATAACCACTACACCACGGTGAGTATGCCATTAAACTACTTATGCGACAGTATAAAGCTTTGTTTCAACGGAGCTCCTGATTTGTATACTGTCTAGTTCTGATATTGTTAATATTTTTGCATTTTCTATTGTAATTCTGTGTTGTTAAATGGTTTTACGACTAACAAATATGAACAAATATTTTAGTCTATTCTGTTGGACGTACACAGAGAGTTGGTTTAACGCGACTACTATCATTTTGTAGCTTTAAGCGCTTTTATGATTGATTACGTGTCACTTTCTGTTAGCTTGCTTTGTACGCCCTGATATACGATACATGTATACTGTTTTATTAAGTTGGGGCGTGAAGATGGCATAGTAAAAAGCTGAAACAGGTAGCCTTCAAAATAAAATAAAATACCAACTTAAGTTACACGGCTGTTGCAGAATTTCATTAACACTGACAGTAAGAAATCAGCTCCCCCAGCTATCCTGCTTTTAATAAAAGAGAAACTGCATGGGTGACATTATTCTTGGCCATCCAGCACTCCCACATGGAATACGAAAGAGTAAGAAGACAATCTACCAGAACATAATATTTTAAACAAATAAACAATGCTTTATTAGTGTGTGACTTCGCTATAGTACTTGTAACTAAGGAAAAATCCACAGTATACATACGTCCGCTACATCCAAATGAGACCGCACAATGGCTGTAGTGCAGATGAAATAAACTAGTTTTACATACCAAGTGATCGACTCTGCCAAGTTTCCCACTGTGTGATAAATGTCACGGTAGTCAGGCGGGGGTCGCGTGCGTCTTTCGTCACGCCTCGCAGACGGCACAAAGTCTCTCAATAACATAGCTGTGTGCGGTGAACACCATGGAAGAAGAGCAGTCTCACATACAACGTGTTCTCCACCCCCTATCTGAGAAGACAATTGGATCTTTATGACACATATATGAACGACTGAGATAGTGATGTATCGCCATGTGGACAAAATATGTTCTGTACAAACCTGATAAACGCAGAACCACTGTCACCTCTTTTTGATTCCGAAAAATTAATCCAACAGCCACAGTGGTGTCCCCTCTGTCGTAATCACTCATATCTGAGAAGACAAAAGCCCCTGTGTGTCGCATATTACTTAATTGTCTAATTGCGAGAAATGCTGACACGCCTCTCTATTCAACTAACAGGATTAATTTGTGTACAACATACGCTTATAGCCTTCCAGTAACCTCTGGAAAACGTCCTACACGAAGTTGATAAATAAGATAAGAAACTCGTTGTGTCACTCAAAGTAACAGTCGATTTTACCACCACTCCATGTTTCTGCTCACGAACCTCCACTTCCAACATCTGGAACACTAACTTTGCAGAAGACTTTTCCAAAACCAATAACATAATGCTAGACTTGTTACCGGTAGGTTCGATCAACATGTGACTATTATGTGAACTCAAATTGGTCAACGTCCTTTTCGCGAAAAAACACTACTGAGAATAGACGTTCGTAGGCAATATACATTTCGCGTAATATAAGAAAGACTGCAACTCCAGATACATCTGGATAGTAATTTTTTTTTCCTTACTCCCTTTCTGCGACTGGCACGAGATACCGTACGGTGGCTCGTGAAGCTTGTGTGCTCTCTAAAAATTTAGGAAGAGACGTCGTGCTCATGTGATGGACTTAAAGCATGCAGCCACCTAGAGATTGACCAGCTTTAAGTAACACAAGAATCTGCGATCGATGCGAAAGTGTATGTCTGCTCCACGGTGCCTTCCAGACCCGTGTAGGGTAGGTGGGGATAAAAGTGCACATTGAATAACAGTACACATCAAGTTTTCAAGTCTCTAAAGCAGAGGTACACAATTTTCCCACCAGGCAGCCCATATGTCATTATCTCCTGTGTTCTATTCTGGCAGTCGGACGCTTGCAGCAGAAGAAAAATCAGCAAGTCACTTTTGTCCAATTTCAATAAAAAATTTGCATAGTTTTTTAGTGTTAAGTGAACAGAAACCTATTTAAAAAGTGTATAAACTCGGTACCGGAGATGGCGGCTGTAAGCTTCCAATATCACTCTTGATTTCTACAAATTTAGTTGCGTGTGTTACGTGTAGATTGGAATGGGGTAAAACTAAGCAGGTCTAATAGAGTAGAAGTTTGTAGGATGTACTTTTACCCCGTCAAGGAACT
Organism: Schistocerca piceifrons; assembly: GCF_021461385.2. Lineage (NCBI taxonomy): Eukaryota > Metazoa > Arthropoda > Insecta > Orthoptera > Acrididae > Schistocerca > Schistocerca piceifrons. Next base: position 959,769,610 of record NC_060138.1, read on the forward strand.
ATTTGCCAACTTACATACTGTAACCTGTGCTTTGACTTGCGTAGTCCCTTCTACCGCATTCAAACATTTGAAAATGGGAGCTCGATACAAAAAGCACCCAAAGCTACTAGATTTTAGAGGCTGCCATAACAAAATGTCTTTAAACCAGCAAAAGGTCATGAATGCCTCGGCTGAGTCACAAAAATGCGTTCTTTGCAGGAAGAACAAGCAATAGTACAGTACTGCATTTCCCTCAGTAAACTTTTTTTCCTTTGCTCTCACATCATTACGACATTTAGTTTTAATTCGCCGAAGAATAAGGAGTACATTATTTTTTCCATGTATTTATTTGTAACCTTTTTATTTTCTTCAATTGACGTAAAAGTACATATTGCAAACTCATGCCCCTAGCCTACATGCTCTTAAGTACGGGCGTGGGGTAAGAGTACACAAAATTTTGATTATGAAAACTTTTACTGCTCCTCTAATAATAACTGGGTGACAATAAAACTTGTTCACAATATTACCTAGATGTCATACTAGGTACTGCATGCATAACTGCTATAATATTGGTGCACACTTTTTTAAAATATTAGTAAACACAAAGGTGTCGACATTTACCCCCACCTACCCTATACGAAAAGACTTGCCTGGTTTCCAATCTCTACAGCAAAATGACTCACACCGAAGACTGAGGACATACTTCTCGCAATAATTGCAATGCACATCTATTGATCTAACCTGTTAAGTGTCCCAGGCTTTTGAGAAATTCAGACATTTTTTATGTAACATACTTCGAAAATACAGAACATGTAATGTAATTGTGCGATAATAATTATGAATCAGACTGAACGTGATGGGTATCTTACAAATGCAAATTGACATTAGCACGGTGTTCGTTCCAGCCAGTCAATCAATATTGATGATTTCCACACCATAGCAAAAAAATGTAATTGCTTGATTAAACAATACACCGGGACAACGCTCACCAAGTTGCACTTCTGCCTATACTGGTAAGAAGTAATAACTTTCCCCACAAATTATACAGCATAGGAAATGCTAGAGAAATGCAATTTATTTAAAAAATAAATGCATTTATAGTGTTCTCCACACATGTATCTAACTCAGCTGTCCAGAACAAACAGCCAGCAGTGTCAAAGAGAGCCCAAGTGAGACGCAGGTGTCTTGGGTGCATGTGCAGGAGAAGGAGGAGGTGACCTTGAATGTACCTCGCCCAGTTGCCCCAGCTGTAAAATGATACCCCATCTCAAGGTCAAGTGTAACCTGACACCAGAAGTCCTTATCCTGTATACAGGCATACCTAAGGTGGAGCGACGCGATCTTTAATACGCCACATACAAGTCTGTGGGTAGTGACCTTGGATATAACTCTCACATTAGTGTAACATGACACCAGACATTATGTCATCAAACTGGTTTACATTGTTCTCGGCTTATGCCCGCACTGCTCTCATACTAACTATGACAGTGACATCTTGTGGCTGATTTGTCAGCTGTTAGCCTGAGTAAATGGTTATGTTATCTGTATAACCTTTGTTATCCATGAAACTGACATAGCACAATATATGGGTAGCAGGAAGAGAAAGAAGGAACACTGTGTCATTGTTGTGTGAGTGAGTTTCACAGTTTTATCTTAAAACAGAAATAATTAATAGTTACAATAATAACACTTTCGTGACAGATGATTACACAGTATACTACGATGAGATTTGCGACCAGACAAAGCGCAACTTCCCATAATTCTTCTTAGGAACAGCAGCAGTAAGAAGCATCTGGATAAAATGGTAAACGATACTAATTAAATGTGACAAATTTCTCTCGACTTTTTTTACTTGATATAAAGTAATCCACGCAGTACAGGTCGATGTGTCGTCTTCTGTCGTTTTTATCAACACAAATCATAAAAGAACCTCATGATGACAATATGAAAAATACAGGGTGTATCAAAAGGTATGTTACAACTTGTGGTGGTTGACAGATGGGTACAATGAGAGCATATTTTGCTAGTAAACCTATGTTCGAAAACGCTTCGTTTGTGTCCCAACGTCTCTGAAATATGGAGAAGGCAACAGGCAGCTGGGATAATACTAGGTAGGAGAGGATTAAGTGGAACAGTGCGAAGTGCAATCGCTCTGAGACTGTTGACGCACTGGGGCCTCCGAAACAGGACTGTAGGTAGACAAAGCGAAGCAGACAAACAGCTGATAGCACACAGTGCATACTGTGAGTTTGGAGAGTTCACCAATGGTACTGCTTCATTAGTTACATGACAGACACAACACTCAAGAGTCTTACATAGACAATGATATACAAGGACATTTCGAAAAGTGAAGATACAATGGCTCGCAATCCTTAAATAGAACATTTATTTAGAAAACGTCAGTTACATCTTATTAACTGGATTATCTGTTATTTTTCGACATAATAACCCCTTTATCCAAACATTTGTTAAGTCGGTGCACAAGCCTTTGTATCCCACAGTCATAGAAGGTTGTCGCCTGTTGTCGGAACCACATTTCAACTTCATCTTTGATCTCTTCATCGCCGTGGAATGATTTTCACCCAGATGTGACTTCAGGTAACAGAACACATGGAAGTCGGTGGGCGCAAGGTCCGGGCTGTATGGCGGATGGTCCAATACATCCCATTTGAATTGTTTGCGTAATGCTTTGGTTACGAGCGCTGTGTGAGGCCGAGCTTTGTCATGAAACAAGCGGACTCCACGTGTCAGCATTCCACTGCGTTTGTTTTGAATTGCCCTTCGAAGACGTTTCGAAGTCTGGCAATATGCAGCAGCATTAATTGTCGTTCCAGGAGGCATAAATTCCAACAGAAGAATGCCTTGTCTGTCCCAAAAAACAGAAGCCATGATTTTCTTCATTGAAATCGAAGTTTTGCATTTCTTGGCTTTTGGTGAATTCGAATGGCGCCATTGCATTGATTGCTCCTTGGATTCGGATGTATGGTGATAAACCCACGTCTCGTCACCTGTCACAATGTGATCAAGGAACTCATCACCTGCTTCAGCATAGCGTGTGAGGAAGTCGAATGCAAAGCCCATCCTTTTCTTCTTGTGTTCTTCCGTTAACAGTTTTGGAACCCTGCGCGCACACAATTTCCTGTACCCTAACTTGACAGTCACAACGTCATAAAGAGTTGTCATTGAGACGTCCGGTATGATCTGATGCAATTCTTTCATGTGAGACGTCTATTCGCACGAATTGCTTCCTCCGTTCTCAGAAGAAGGGCATCAGAGGTCACAGATGGCTGACCTGTTCTTTGTTCGTCATGAACATCGGTCCTACCTTCAGAGAAATGACGACACCATTTCGTTACATTTTGTCGATTGATAATGTTCCCATAAACAGAAACAATTTCTTTGTGAATATCCGCTAGTCGCTGACCTTTTTCATAAAGAAAACGTATGACGGAGCGCACTTCGCATTTGTCGGGATTCTGAATCAGCGCAGCCATTTTAAACACGACCTACTCCAACCAGTAGCAACTTTCAACTGCCGAACGACCGTGAGGAGAACGCTAACGGTTCAAGGTAACACCAGTGCTGCCAACTTGCTCGCCAAAACTCCTCTGTTCCTCTGGCGTACAGTGCATCTTTACTTTCCGAAATACCCTCGTATCAGCTTCCCGAAAAAGGGATTTATGCAGCCCTTCCTCATTAAAACACTCTGGCTAGATGTCCACACGTAAATAAATTTTATGGTTATATATACTTTTCCATAGGGAACAACATCTTCAAATGATTACTATTGGTCACAAGCCAAGCTGCAGACGATTATTCTCTGTTTTCCAGAGCAAAATAAAATGAAAAGCTCACGTCGTTCTGTGAGTATCTGGTATGTCTCACACCGACCGTTAAGCCCTTCAGAGGTGAAATTGGTCCAAATCAGATTTCGTCGTCAATGGCTGAAAATCTGGCAGGGGTTTAGGAAACGTATTAATTACACTGCGTGGGCCATTCATGTTTCATGAGACGCCGGCCCTTGCAGGGAGCGCTCACAAATACCCACGGACCTGTGTTTGCACAGCGTGATACGGGGAGGGAGGCGTTTGGCTGACGAAGGGCGTAACGGTGCGGGGCGGGACGGAGCGGCTCGGCTTTCCATCTGTCCCGGCGATTACGAATTCATGCGCGCCCGCTGCGCCGCCACTGGTCTTCTTTGTTGCTGACGCGCCCCGCTCAAGATCCGGCCGCAGGCGTGACTGCGTAATGTTGGAGCCCCTGGGCGTGACTGCGTAATGTTGGTGCCCCTGGCGCGGACAATGGCGCCCGGCCGGGTAAACCCCGCCGCTGCGCCGCCTTGTTGCGTTCACAAAGAACCTCGGCCCTCGCGCGTCCCGTATTAAAATACGGGGCACCCAGTGTCGCAGTAATTAAATCGCACCCCCGAAATTTGATAACGCAGCTCGTTACCCTGTTTTCGCGTTCCGCGCACACTTGCCGCATAATGAGTAGGTGGTGAGGTTCGTAGGCGTGCGAGAGGCCCCAGGAAAAAAAGAAAAGGAACTCACCTGCGGTGAGAAATAATCCCCGCTTGTGGGTCAACACGCTCTGAACAAACAATATGGTTTCTGGAGAAACTGGTTTAGTTATTCCCACATATTCTTTCCTTTTGTTTAAGCCAGTGAGCAGCACAACACTGCAACTCTTGGAACTGTCGGCACTGCGTAAAGCCTCATGAAAGAGTACGCAGTGCCTAAAAATTCACACTCTCCAAATCCGAGTGTAAAAGAATTGTGTGAAGCTCTAGTGCTCTTTATGATTTACTCGTATAAAGACGAGTTTTCGGAGTTTTCCTCTGAGGTCGTGCTTCTGTAACTTGTTATTTTGTAACTATATATCTTCCTCAAATACGAGCTGGATGATCAGTGACTCTTACTCTCAACAAACATCATTTCAAAGCGAACTTTTAAATATAATAACGTACAGATAAACGACTGCATATTGTGTATTACTTTATTTAACATACTGATGTGTAGCGCATAGAAACACCAACAGAAAACAGTATTTATAATTTACTAGTTTCGCTCATCAGCGCGAGTATCCTCAAATATGTGGAAGTAACAGTGTATAGCGACGTCCTCGACATTAACGTTAATGATTAGAACTTACAACGTGATAAGGTACATTATGAGATACATAGAAGTAGATATCCTCGGTGTAACAAAGCAGTTTAAATCACTTAATAAACGCAAGGCCTCCGGTCCTGCTTGTATACCAGTCAGATTCCTCTCAGAGTACGCTTATAAAATAGCTCCATATTTAGCAATTATATACAACCACTCGCTCACAGAAAGATACGTACCTAAAGACTGGAAAATTGCTCAAGTCACACCAATACCCAAAAATGGAAGTAGAAGTAATCCGCTGAATTACGGGCCTATATCACTAACGTCGATTTGCAGTACGATTTTAGAACATATACTGTATTCGAACATTATGAAGTACCTCGAAGAAAACGACTTATTGACATGTAGTCAGCACGGATTCAGAAAATATCTATCTTGTGAAACACAACTAGCTCTTTATACTCATGAAGTAATAAGTGCTATCGACAGGGGATGTCAAATAGATTCCATATTTTTAGATTTCCAGAAGGCTTTCGACACCGTTCCTCACAAGCGTCTTCTAATCAAACTGTCGTGCCTACGGAGTATCGCCTCAGTTGTGCGACTGGATTCGTGATTTCATGTCAGAAAGGTCACAGTTCGTAGTAATAGACGGAAAGTCATCGAGTAAACCAGAAGTAATATCCGGCGATCCCCAAGGAAGTGTTATAGGCCCTCTATTGTTCCTGATCTATATTAACGACATAGGAGACAATCTGAGTAGCCGTCTTAGATTGTTTGCAGATGATGCTGTCATTTGCCGTCTTGTAAAGTCATCAGATGACCAAAACTACTTGCAAAATGATTTAGATAAGATATCTGTATGGTGCGAAAAGTGGCAATTGACCCTGAATAAAGAAAAGTGCGAAGTTATTCACATGAGTACTAAAAGAAATCAGCTAAATTTCGATTACGCGATAAGTCACACAAATCTGAGGGCTATAAATTCAACTAAATACTTAGGCTTTACAGTTACAAATAACCTAAATTGGAACGATCACATAGAGAATATTGTGGGTAGAGCAAACCAAAGACTGCGATTCATTGGCAGAACACTTAGAAGGTGCAACAGGTCTACCAAAGAGACTGCTTACATTACGCTTGCCCGCCGTATTTTGGAGTACTGCTGTACGGTGTGGGATCCGCATCAGATGGGACTGACGTATGATATCGAAAAAGTACAAAGAAGGGCAGCTCGTTTTGTATTATCGCGAAATAGGTGAGATAGTGTCACAGACATGATACGTGAAGTGGAGTGGCAATCATTAAAACAAAGGCGTTTTTCGTTGGGACGGGATCTTCTCATGAAATTTCAATCACCAGTTTTCTCCTCCGATTGCAAAATCATTCTGTTGGCACCCACCTATATAGGGAGAAATGATCATCACGATAAAATAAGAAAAATCAGAGCTCGCACGGAAAAATTTAAGTGCTCGTTTTTCCCGCTTGCCGTTCGAGAGTGGAAGGTGGTTCATTGAACCCTCTGCTAGGCACTTTATTGTGAATAGCAGAGTAATCACGTAGATGTAGATGTGGATGTATTGCCCTGACGTTAGTACTTTATTAGTTCAACCACCGGTTGGTGCCATTGTCAACACAACCTAATGTGAGTTGGAGATGCAACGTTTCTTGTGCGACCATTGGTTGAGTATGTGATCCAGTCACAACGGGGAATTCACCACATTTTACTGGAAAAATAAGAGCCATATCGATTTGTACAAAGGTGGAAGTTGTTACAGCGACATGTTCTAAGTGCATTATGGACTAAAAACAGAGCTATCGTAACACTTTATGAACTGTTACTCGTAATTTAAATCTGTTATGAGCATGCTTGGATAGTCAGTTTTTTTTTTTTTTTTGTATTTGTATAATTGATTATATGAGAAAGTGACTCATTAACACTGATGTGATATAAAATGTAAGATTACCTGACTGAAATACCATTTACAAGACATAAACGCCTTATGGTAACGGTTACATAGTGCTGTTCCATTCGCTGATCATTACGGCTCAATACATGACAAATAAATGGCGTTGGCGTACCTCGTAAGCAGAAACATTCGTTATGCATATTCCTGAATATGCATATTCCGACAGATCCGTCGTTCATTGCTTTTATCGACCTAAATAAGATGTTTGACACAGTCAGCAGAGAGGGATTGTATACTTTAGCTGTGAAGATAGAGACGCTCCAAAACTCTTGAAGATAATCAGGGCTTTTCACGACGATAGTGAGGGAACAGTAATATTCAGAGGAAAAACATCAAATGCTTTTCTACAAAGAGGACTTCGTCAACGCTATGTAATGGCCCCTACCTAGTGTGTCATATTCTTCTCGGTATTACTTAAAGTTACTTTCGACGAAACAAATCTGGGCATCCATCAACACACCATAGTAGACGGGAATCTTTACAACATCTCGTTATTCAGATCCAGCGCTATCGTGAGTAGCTTTTTATTCGTTGACGATGTAGCACTCATAGCACATATTCAAGACAACCTTCAAAGGGTTATGGACAAATGTGCTGCTGCATGCAAGATCTTCTCCATGTCTGTGAATATGAAGAGGATTGGGATTATGGCGCAATGATACACAGATATGTCTGCCATGAGATCAGATGTCTCTCTGTTGAATGTAGTCGACGAATTCGGCTACCTCGGTTCGCTAGTGTGAGATCTTTCTCTAGACGACGAAATAAACTTGCATTGGCAAGGCAGCGAACATTTTCGGGAAACTTCACACCAGAGTATAAGACAGTAAGCACCTTACGGTGACTACAGAAGTGCTCGCCTGTCAAGGATACGTGCTGAACACTCTGTTGTATGCTGCTGAGACCTGGACATTGTAAGCCAAACAAGAGCGTAAGATACACTGCTTGGTGAGACATCACATGCCAAGAGACCCCCTGGAACAACAGATTTGCGCTTTAAAGAAGGCATCAAGCGCGACATGAACGCATTTAATGTTTACAGCGACAAATGGAAGGAGATCGCCGAACATTGCAACAGATGGAATTCGTCAAAGTTGACAGCAAGTTCTACGACGTCGCCTGGGTCAACGACTTAGCTGCGAAACGAGCCTATAGACGAACACCTCCGATGAACCACTCTTTTGGTGTGGAATACACCTTCCACACCTGTAGACACCAAGTGGGCTGTTGCATTGGATCCAGAGCCACTAATTAAAGTTTCTGCATGATGATACTTGAATCTTTCGTTAGGAAGTAAAGGCCATTGATTGAGTGACTGGTTTTAATTGCAGCCTTGACACAGGCTATTAAAGATATTTGCATAAAGTGACCTCACTCTTACAACAAACGCCGCTTTTACAGGCATATATTTTCGTGTAATGTGCAAGAACACATGAATAATTCAGTAACAACATGACACTTTAATGTTATTGTTAACTGATTTCAAACAGGAACGTTTTACAACAAATTCAAATCTGAATTAAGGATGCTGTTCTATCTCGATTTCCTCCTTTGTTCTTATTTTCTGTCAATGTTTGATGTTTTAAAATTACTGTAAGCTTGTTATCTTTCTTCTACATTGCTGTAAATGTGTGGCAAAGTTTAATGTATCCTAGAGGCATTATTTGATAGCAAAAGATTACTATTTTTGTGGTAACAAACCTCTAGAGCGAATGGATTTATCTACTTAATAATGGTATGTAAATAAACAATCTACCGGAAAAGAAACCATCACTTGGGGATAAGTTGGAACGTCTCAGGTTACTGTGGTCGAATTGTTGTTTCATAGAAGCTAAAAATCCAAATCAGAAAGTGGTAAAAAATGGTTCAAATGGCTCTAAGCACTATGGGACTTAACGTATGAGGTCATCAGTCCCCGAGACTTACAACTACTTAAACCTAACTAAGGACATCACACACATCCATGCCTGAACCAGGATTCGAATCTGCGACCGTAGCAGCAGCGTGGTTCCGGACTGAAGCACCAAGAACCGCTCGGCCACAGCGGCCGGCTCAGAAAGTGGTAATATACAGTGTCTCTGAAAAAGAACTCCCTAGTTTTAATGTGCCCTAGAATCTGTACAAAGTCGCGGCGGTTGGGACAGGTACCCCTGAAATGTTGGTGAATACGTGGCGAGAAGTGGAATATCGTCTCGACTTGTGCAGGGCAACAAATGGATCCCACGTTAACGTCTACTAACATTAAACAAAACTTGAAGGAATTCTCTTTCATGATATGTAGTCACTGATGTAATTTTTCATTTTTTCCCCCACCGAATTAGGGCAATATACTATGTTACCAAAATATTACCTACGAGTAAAATAGTACAGACCTTATTAGCACTATAAAAGAGTAAGTAATTCGGTAAAATTCTTAACGTTAAGAACATAATGGCGAAGCATATCTTACCAACCACATTTTTGGTGTAGTGGTAATAAATAATACAGGCATCGAACCTCTAACTTCGTAGGTACGAGAGAAATATTCTTCACTGATAGTCTCACTTGCAAACAATTTGAGCACAAGGCTCGAGGTGGCAGGCAGGTGTTCATAATAGCAGACACTTTACTTACATTGTAGGGAATGTCGCACAAAGTAATCTGTGAAACTGAGTTGTTCGTTCTCCTCCTCTGCGACTTCATTGTATGACAAACTGAATGAGCACCTAACTGCGGGTCTGTCAGCACTCCTGAAGTCTTTTGGAACAGGATGAATATATTTGAAACACCCCAGACATTTCTTTATTTTGAAATTTTCCAAACAAACATAATCTTTCCCAGTCCAGTCCGTCTAGAACAGTGGCCGTCCGACTGCGGCGAGCAGGCTGCCTGTGGACCAAATCTAGTATTCCTGTGGCCCGCGGTTCTCAGTCGTATTATAAAATAATATGCGCCTCGCAATTAACAGCCGAATCCAAAAAATGTCATCTAAGGTTAATAGCTGGTTAAGAGTGTAGACCAGCTCAGCAACAATACTTATAGAGGCCGCCAGATAAGTAAAGTCGGCCGCCTACCTCAGGGGCAGAGGGATTAGTAGCGAGACTAGTAGCGAAGGGGTAGAAGACGTGAGTGAGGCAGTGTTTCATTGATTGTTTTCCAGTGCTGATATCTCACGGGCATTCGCAGTTCGTATCGATCAGCTGCTAAGGCATAGATTTTGACACGAAAGTAACATGAATTCGTGAATCCGCATTACAAACGCGGTCATCTTCAAATGCGGTACACATTTGTCGCAAGAAATATGAAATTAAATTAAGGCTTTTATAATACAGTGAGTAGAAGATATAGATACATTCAAAACATTTAGTAAACTTTTCTGATCGTGTCTCATATTGTCTGTTGCATTTAAATATAAGTACAATTATTGTCATTAATTAATTAATTAATCATTCGTAAGGACAGGCACCACAACGACACTTCGTCATGAAATTTTAGCCCTAATTTATCAATCGTGTTACGAATGTTGTCGACTTTCAGCGATCGGCACTTCCAAGTTATGGCGCCCTTGCTGTAGCTAGTCTACTGGCTGCTCATAAGATATTAATTTACGGGTAGTTTCCAAGAATGACTGCCTATCAAACTCGAGGGGTCCAAACGATACATATCGAGCGTGCGATCGTAAGTCGATCATGCAACTCCGTTGGCGGGCGTTATGAGTATGTTTACGTTGGTCACTACTGCAACGACAAAAGGAAAGTGTTAGAAAAACACTTGTCATTGCAAAGGAGACGACTTACATTACTCGTCGTCGGTGTTGTCGTCATGTGAAAGTCCATTACAGTGGTCTGGATGGAAAATTTGGATGGGTCGAATCATGTATTCTTCCTGAAACTCGTTCTTTTTCCGCACTGTCCGCAATGAAATTGTAAACGGTATTTCAGCATCGAAACTGTTCTTACGAAGTTTTACACACTTCTCACCACCACAATCTACATAGTCCCTTCTTTCCTCGTCCGGTAGTACTCCATATTTGCGACAAAAAGTCGAACAATTTTCGACGCTGGAGAAACATGGAATTAGGTTTTTCCATGTGAGAGAACCCGCCGAAGAAACTTCAAGAACACCAAACATCCCACTCACGAACGACATAAATCGCCTGAGATTTCCTAGCGACTCACAAATAATTCGCGGCGGTATGTAATATAGAGCAACTACCGGAACGACGGAAAACAAATAAAAATGACAATCGCAAATAATTAATCTCAACGCCCGCCGCCAGAGACGCTTGATCGATTTCCTATCTCACGTTCGATATGAATCGTTTGGACACAGCAACTTCGATAGGCAATCATTCTTGGAAATTACCAATTAATTAATCATTATTTCACAAAAGCAACACAACGACACTTCGTCAGGAAATTTTAGCACTAATTTAGCAATCCAAAGCAGAGAACATTTGATACTTAGGTGTTACGAATGGCCGGACGCGGTGGTCTTGCGGTACTAGGCGCTGCAGTCCGGAACCGCGGGACTGCTACGGTCGCAGGTTCGAATCCTGCCTCGGGCATGGATGTGTGTGATGACCTTAGGTTAGTTAGGTTTAAGTAGTTCTAAGTTCTAGGGGACTGATGACCTAAGATGTTAAGTCCCATAGTGCTCAGAGCCATTTGAACCATTTGTTACGAATGTTGTCGACTTTCAGCGATCGATACTTGCCAATTTATGGCGCCCTTGCTGTAGCAAGGAACGGATCGTTCCATGGTTATGGACGTAACATTTGTGCAATTTACACTGAAGTATTGACATGAAAATAAAAAGCACATAGTCCTGACAGTGACGCTGCACCCAGCTACTCTAATTTGCCACGAAACAAATGAACAGGAAGTAGGCGTAACAAAACCTTCACTTTTCATGGAATGATTATGATGTAGTTTACCAATTAATAATAGTATCGGAACTCACGCGGCCCTTAATGGTGCCCCACAATGTCAGTATGGCTCTTGAGCAAGAAGGTTCCACTGGTCTAGACGCTCAGTGTTTCTAGAGAATTGTAGCAAGTACCCAGCGAGGAGCGTGTAGTGTCCCGCTATTAGGTTGCGAGAACGAAGATGTCCGAAGCAGCGTTAAAGTGTTCCTCCGGCTGAATTACGTTGTCAAGCTGCGCGCTCACGCTTCCTCGGCACAGATCGCGTTTATTGGTCGTTTCCGGCACGGCGCTCCATCCTTTACCCGTCAGCGGCGCGGCGACTTTCCCCCGCGGCTGTCGCCGCGAGACGCCAGTTGTTTATTGCGGCGCCGTGCCTTGCCATTGCGATCACGCGCGCGCCGCTGACGTTATTGCGCGCAGGTCGGCCGACGCGGCGTTGCGAGGACAATCCGGCCGCAGGACACGCGGCTGGCAGGACGCGGGGAGGCCTCTGCCGCGGCCGCGCCCGCAGGATTGGCTGCTGCTTATTAGCTCCCGCCGGGCTTTGTGCGGCTGACACGTGCTGTCCCGCGGCGCCCAAATAAGACGTCACCGGGATCAGCCCGTTGTCCTCCCGTGCCGTCCCACCCTGAAGGCAGCCCCCGACTTGGTCTGGCGCGTTTCCTCGAAACAGAATTTCGTCCACAGTTAGCCTGAAAGACTGTCCAGATGACGTCAAATATTAACTTTTTCTCTCTGTCGTATCGTAGCGTGATCAGAGTAGTAATGTGCAACTTCATATTTTCGCGGCGCGGTGACTGCTCCATTCAATTTCGGTTGTGCAGCCGCATCCATTCAGCTTCCTCTTCTAAAATTTCACCCATCTTCAGAGCGAGCCGAAAGACTGGCGCACCGACATTTATTCATTTACACTACTGGCCATTAAAATTGCTACATCACGATGATGACGTGCTACAGACGCGAAATTTAACTGACAGGAAGAAGATGTGATATGCAAATGATTAGCTTTTCAGAGCACTCACACAAAGTTGGCCCCGGTGGCGACACCTACAACGTGTTGACATGAGGAAATTTCCCAACCGATTTCTCATACACAAACAGCAGTTGACCGGCTTTACCTGGTGAAACGTCGTTGTAATGCCTCGTGTAAGGAGGAAAAATGCGTACCATCACGATTCCGACTTTGATAAAGATCGGATTGTAGCCTATCGCGATTGCGATTTATCGCATCGCGACATTGCTGCTCGCGTTGGTCGAGATCCAATGACTGTTCGCAGAATAAGGAATCGGTGGGTTCAGGAGGGTAATACGGAACGCCGTGCTGGATCCCAACGGCCTCGTATCACTAGCAGTCGAGATGACAGGCATCTTATCCGCATGGCTGTAACGGATAGTGCAGCCACGTCTCGATCCCTGAATCAACAGATGGGAACGTTTGCAAGACAACAACCATCTGCACGAACAGTTCGACGACGTTTGCAGCAGCATAGACTATCAGCTCGGAGACCATGGCTGCGGTTACCTTCACGCTGCATCACAGACAGGAGCGCCTGTGATGGTGTACTCAACGACGAACTTGGTTGCACGAATGGCAAAACGTCATTTTGTCGGATGAATCCAGGTTCTGTTAACAGCATCATGATGGTCGCATCCGTGTTTGGCGACATCGCGGTGAACGCACATTGGAAGCGTGTATTCGTCATCGCCATACTGGCGTATCACCCGGCGTCATGGTATGGGGTGCCATTGGTTACACTTCTCGGTCACCTCTTGTTCGCATTGACGGCACTTTGAGCAGTGGACGTTACATTTAAGATGTGTTACGACCCGTGGCTCTACCCTTCATTCGATCCCTACGAAACCCTACATTTCAGCAGGATAATGCACGACCGCATGTTGCAGATCCTGTACGGGCATTTCTGGATACAGAAAATGTTCGGCTGCTGCCCTGGCCAGCACATTCTCCAGTTCTCTCACCAATTGAAAACGTCTGGTCAATGGCGACCGAGCAACTTCCTACTGTTGATGAACTGTGTTATCGTGTTGAAGCTGCACGGGCAGCTGTACCTGTACACTCAATCCAAGCTCTGTTTGACTCAATGCCCAGGCGTATCAAGGCCGTTATTACGGCCAGAGGTGGTTGTTCTTGGTACTGGTTTCTCAGGATCTATTCACCCAAATTGCGTGAAAATGTAATCACATGTCAGTTCTAGTATAATATATTTGTCCAATGAATATCCATTTATCATCTGCATTTCTTCTTGGTGTAGCAATTTTAATGGCCAGTAGTGTATTTCACTCCTAGGAGTGGAGCTGGCTGTTCGAGATCCGGGCCAGAAAGAGTCGCGGTGCTATTCCAATATCCCATCAGCGTTACAGCCAAGGGAATATTCCCGAAGCTCTTGGCCGGAATCGAGGGGATTGGAGCCATATTACTTTATTTCTAGGATACCATACTTCATTGAGGACGTTGTCCCAGTGAATCATTAAAACGTTGTTTACGTGTGTGTATGTCTTAGTGGGCAGAGAGAAGTGCATGTGCGGGTGTCGCTTAAACTCGCGGACCGCATCATTGCGCATCAGGCCACAGACACCAGAGACGTTGATCGGCGGCAAAGATAGAGAGTGTGCATGCATTATATCTGTGCCTGCACAGTCGAGCCACGTTGAGATGTCGATATCTCACTCTGAGCTGCAGTATTGCCACATCTTTGTAAGTTCATAATAGAAAGCGCCGAATTCCATAACTTATCCAACCCGATGCCGCTAACTATATTAATTAAATTCGTCACGAAGTGCTGCTCAGAGTGATACATCGATATCCCAGCGTGGATCGACTGCGCAGCCACAAATGTAATTCATGCACACTGTACTAATTTGCCCCCGATCCACGTCTCTGGCCCCTGTGTATCCGTGGCCGCGTGCGCAGTGGTGTGGTCTACGTGTTTAAGAAGATGGAACAAGTGCTGGAACGACACCCACATACACACGTCGCCCTGTTCACCAAGATATAAACACAAATAAAATACTTACACTCCTCACACATAAACAATGTTTTAATGTTTCGCTGGGACAACGTCCTCAATGAAGTATGGCATCCTAGAAATAAAGTAATATGATTTCAATCCCCACGATTCCGGCCAAGGTTTTCGGGAATTTCCCCGTTGTAGTAAGGTGTTTGGGATATTGGAATCCCCCATTTTTTCCCATTATCAAATTGTCTAATAAGTGGCTGAATACAACCGAGACTCTTCCTGGCCCGGATCTCGAACAGCCCGCTCCATTCCTAGGAGTGAAATAAATGAATGCTTGTGCGTCAGTCTTTCGGCTCACTTTGAAGATGGCTGAAATCTTAGAAGAAGAAGCCGAATGGATGCGGCTTCATCCCGAAATTTTATAGAGAGTAGTAATGTTAATTCCCCATTATCGGACGCTGAAACAAGATCCGCTGTCGTCGTCCACGTGGGGGATACAACGAGCGACTGCTCCATTTCTCAAGCGTTTTCCCTTCTCTACTGCGAAAGGCAAAGGTTCTTGTCTGAGATCCATCACACTGAAGAACCCAATTGTCACTAGCCAAATATCAGATATGCTGGGGTTGGGGCAGAGGCGGTTTCATTTGTGAATATGAGAGAATTTCCAATCCCAGAACTTTCCTCAAAACTGAGGGAAATCGTCAAAAACGCTTGGCCCGAATCAAACGAATCGAGCCAATTTAAAAGTGTTTCTGAGATACAGACAAAGATACCCCAATTGCCATTTAAATTAGAACACAAGGAAGGATAGCATTTGTAGCTGACTTAGGAGTACACTGGGTCCAAATTTTAGTACAGAAAACTGCTACCTTTGGAAGCAACAACCACCCCAACCTGCTATGCATCAGTTGAGTTAGCTTACAGTTGAGCTTAGGTTCCAAGCTGTTTCATCATAGTGACTGGCAAGTGGTGGTGTGCCAGTCTCTAGGCAACTCTTGGCCAGATATTTTCGATAGACATCCAGACCAGAGAGTAGAACTCCATCTGTATCGAGGTAGGTCAGGACCACATGGGCAATATGCACTCTTGTTTTATCTTGTTGAAAGATAACGTCAGTCCATCATGATTCTATATGCAGAAACAGAACTTGTTTGAAAAGACAGCGTAATATAACCCCCCTCTCCTCTTTCCTCCCCAAGGGAAGCTTCGGCAATGGTCGCCATTCTGATAGCTCATGGTGATTCACATGTCGTTGCATTGTCCGTGTGGGTGCTCGTCTTGCTGCAAACAAACTTATTTCATGATTCAAGGTAAGTGACACGCTTGTCTTCGGCTTCTTACTGCAATCACTATGTCTATACGTATTTCCGTCGCCCGTTGATCCACAAGCGTCTGCAGCCTTCACTATAACCGTGGTACCGATTCAGGATCAATTAGTTGAGCCACCCACTTGGACCTGTGGTAGCTCCTGCAAGCTACCACTTACAAGCGATTGCTAATAGGAACAGGTCACCATGACGACGACATTTACTGTTGTGCATGGTAGGCCAACAGCAGTCGACGTGCCCATTCCGAATCATCTGGACGACAAGGTAGCTTCTTCATCCCTCCATCCCACGCCACATCATAAACCACGGACTTTGAGTCCTTATGATACCCATCGGTAAGGATGTCCCTGAAAATTTGCACGATATACAAGGGAGATATACGAGAGAGAATTCTCAGAGCATGTACTTCGGTAAGTGCCGAAGTGATAAGAAATACCACTCAATCTATGATAAGAAGATTTCAGCCCTGCATTGATGCCAATGGTAATCACTTAGAAAACCTTCTGTAAATGGATGTTCATGCCACCTTTTTGACCATCGTTGACCTTCAAAGACCTTACTGTTACACATCGTTGGATTCGTCTCGATAGCCGCTATCAGAAAATAAGTACCAAACTATAGCATCCCATTAAAAAAAGAAAAAAGTTTACCTTAATATCTCTGAAGCGACCCCACCTCGCAACGAAAAACCAACGTCATATTATGACCCCCGTTGTCCCATGAAACTTTTGTCTCACAAACATATCAGCTCCTATCATACTTTAAGAGTTATTCTTGGTGGCAATTGTCAGTGACTCACCCTATAGTTTGGAATTTAATATCGATTAAATGTACTACTTACAATCGAGAGAGATGACTTAGTGACTTACTGAGGTATTTTCCAGCTATCTGTTGACCTCTGTTAGCACTATGGACGTTAAAAAGAACAAATTGTATGTATATATTTTTTCGCTCATCGTCTGGAAACGCTAATGCTAAAATTTTGTTTTCTGTCATGAATTGTTAGTAAATGAGGTCACCTGATACCTTGTTTTTGAATACAAATTTTCGTCCATGAGGACTAACAAAAAGAAGAGTAGATTTTATTAGTGAGTGCTCACAGAAAGACTTGTGGTGCGATCAGTGACTGCACGAAGCTTCTGGGAAAAAATGCAAGGGAGCGCGGGTGGGAGTACAAGAGGTATAATTGCCTTGGTTGAGAAAAAAAGACGGTTTTGTTAAGGGATTGTATCTGCTTTCCTGGGTAACAGGTTTTTAACTATAGTGAATAACGGGCCTGGATGAAATCTGGTATGAATGAAGGGTACTTTTCAGAAAAAACGTATGTTATCACGTAGAAAATTTGTCTATCAAACACACATTGCTTTAGTGCTGTTTCTCTCTATTGCATCTGTTTCTTTCGGTTTTAATGCTTTCAGTTCACGTTGCGGTTCAGTCGTTACAGTAATCCTGACCTCCTTTTACAATAAAACTCGTATATTCAGTCGGAAGAAAAATGCTTATGATGCAGATTACGTCTGTGTTTTACTTACGTGTACAGTATTCATTGTTCCTACTTTATTAGCTCATTGCAGATATCAGAAAAAACAACACGCAAACCAATGAACAGTTCTCAAATAATGTGACCTGGCAAAACTGAATCGCCGGCCGGAGTGGCCGAGCGGTTCTAGGCGCTACAGTCTGGAACCGTGCGATCGCTACGGTCGCAGGTTCGAATCCTGCCTCGGGCATGGATGTGTGTGATGTCCTTAGGTTAGATAGGTTTAAGTAGTTCTAAGTTCTAGGGGACTGATGACCTCAGAAGTTAAGTCCCATAGTGCTCACAGCCATTTGAACCATTTTGAACCAAAACTGAATCAAATGTTAATCAGCTGTTACTATTCTCACGTCATACGTCCGAAGACTTTGCATGCTGTACTCCACGCTACTGTATCTTCTGTAAATGTCTTCATCTTCAAATAAGTACTTCATCCTACACATAGTTGGACCTGCTTACGGTATTCAAACGATGGACTCTCTGAAACTTCCTGGCAGATTAAAGCTGTGTGCCGGACTGAGACTCGAACTCGGGACCTTTGCCTTTCGCGGGCAAGTGCTCTACCATCTGAGCTACCCAAGCACGACTCACGCCCCGTCCTCACAGCTTTACTTCTGCCAGTACCTCGTCTCCTACTTTCCAAACTTTACAGAAGCTCTCCTGCGAACCTAGGTACTGGTAGAAGTAAAGCTGTGAGGAATCTTCCAGGAAGTTTCATATGAGCGCACACTCCGCTGCAGAGTAAAAATATCATTCTGGATGGACTCTCTGTTTCATTTTTGCCCCTCCCCTACATTTACCTCCAGACCGCGTCCACAATCGAATGGTACCTTTGGTACGGAAGAGCCCGGGTTCGATTTACAGTATCTTTTGGGTTTGCTCTGAGGTACGCAGGTCTGAGGACGAGGGAGGAGCTGCTTGAATAAAGGAGCAGCGGCACCATCAGGATTAATCTATTGACAATGGTAGCTAAAGGGTTTGGTGGCATACTGATCACGGTTTCCACTAATCGAATATCACTCCTCACCTGCTCTTGTACGTAGCAGCCGGCCAGTCGAAACAGGCCTGAACCCTAATCCTTGTGTGGTTGCGATTCAGTTTTCCCACTATTACTAAACTGTCGGTTCCATGATGACTTAGGACATGGCCTATCACCTGATCCATACTTTTAGCCACATTGCGCCATAAATATCTTTTTTCACCAATTCGTTTCAATACCTCCTCATTTGTTATTCGATCCACACATCTAATCTTCAGCAATCTTTTATAGCACCACCTTCGAAAGCCTCTAGTTTCTTCTTGTCTGAATCGTTTATTGTCGTATTACTTACACACAAGACACCACTCCAGGCAAATACGTTCACAAGAGATTTCCTAACATCTTATTTTGTATTATATGTTAACAAATTCCTCTTTTACAGGAATGTTTTTCTTGCTATTGCTAATCATCAATTTACATCCTCTATACTTCGACTGTCATCTGTTTCTTTTGCTGCCCAAATAGTAAAACTCATCTACAATTTTTACTCTTTCATTTCCTAATTTCATTCCCTCAGCATCGTCTGAACTAATTCGACTACATTCCATTAAATTTGTGTCAGTATTTGCCATATAGGACTTTTTAAATTAATGGTTCGGTATTATTCACTCCTACTTTTGGAACAGGAATTAATACAATCTTCTCCAAGCCTGAGAGTATTTCGGCTGTCTCGTACATCGTGCAAACAGAATGGGATTTGTTTGTCATTATTGACTCTCCTAGGGATCTCAATAGTTCTGAGAGAATTTCGTCCGTTCCAGTAGCCTTGTTTCGGCTTTGGTGTTTCAGTACTTTGTCGAATTCGCGCAATATCGTATCTCCCATCTCATCTTTATCTCCTTCCTCTTCTGTTTCTATAATGGTGTCTTCAAGTCCATTTACCTTGTGTAATTCTTCTATACATTCCTTCACCTTTCAGCTTTCATTTCCTCGCATAGCAGTCTGAAATCTTGGTATTTAGAGCCCTATTTCTCTTTCCTCCAATGGTCTCTTTAATTTTCCTACATGTGCCACCCGTCGCTCCGACTGGAATTTGGATCTAGATTTGGATTTCTCTGTTAACAGCTCATCCATAGCGTCTTTGAGATATCTGCCAATCGTACTTTTTAGACGTATTGGCATTCACCCACTTCGTTTCTTATGGTTTTATATTTTCTACTTTGCATTCAGTATCTCCTGCGTTATCCAAGTATGTCTACTAGGCCTTTGAGTTATCCAGGCATTTCTACAATCCCTTGTCTTTTTATGTATGTCATCCTCTGCTTCCTTTGCTGATTCATCTTCTAATCTAGTTATTCATCTTCTGTTCTATACCTTTCCCCTGTTTCAGTCCAACGTTACCTGATGCTCCATCTGAAACTCTCTACAAACTCTGGTTCCTCTCATTTAGCCAAGTCCCATATCGGTAATTTCTGCCTTTCTGCAGTCCTTCAGTTTTCATTTGCATTTCATAACGAATAAATT
Source organism: Schistocerca piceifrons (assembly GCF_021461385.2). Lineage (NCBI taxonomy): Eukaryota > Metazoa > Arthropoda > Insecta > Orthoptera > Acrididae > Schistocerca > Schistocerca piceifrons. The sequence continues at coordinate 959,789,916 of NC_060138.1, forward strand.
ATGGTCATAGTCCACATCTGCCCCTAAAACTGACTTTAAAATACACAGTCTGATTTCGAAATCTTTGTCTTACCATTTTATCATCACTACAAAATGTTCCATTGTCTCCAGGTCTTGCTTCGAGATCTCTTTTACGTATACAGTTTTCTGTCATCATTCGTAAATCAAGTGTTAACGATGCTTAAATTATTCTCTCTGCAAAATTCTACCAACTGGCTTCCTCTTTCATTCCTTTCTCCCAGTCCATGTTCTGCTATTTTTCCATAACTTCCTCTTGTAAGGTGGCTATAATTTCGCACCTTACAAGCACTCATCTACATACTTTGCCATGATTTACAACCGGAACTAGGTATCATTTGATAGGTTGTACACCGTATATATGAATATTTAAACAAGATTGACACTGTCACGTACACCCTGTAAATAGCTGTTAATGCTTATTGCATGAAAAGTAATGGAGTGTCTTTATTATCAAAACGGCGTAATGAGTGATTGTCTATACTAGTAGAGGTTGGAATGCCAGTAGAAATGAAACGGCAGACGTAACTCAAGCCCTAGGTGAAAATGGCCCCCAGGTGTGTTGGTCCTGCTTGACACAGGAAAAAGTGGCCAAGATGGACGGTCGAGGCATCTGAGCGCTGAAGCTCAATACAGCGGCAACCAACCGGTTTGTAGCAGGGCCGGAAGGATAACCGGTTAATACTTCGAAAACTCTTGGGTGCGGCAGAGAGGAACGAGGAAGCATTACCTTGGAAATCACGCAGGCTGGGTTATGTCTGAAGATGTTTACTCTGAGAAGCGTACCATTGTATGTATTCATAATTAATGGGGATAGATATTTCCTCACAAACTTTCCACGCTGGACGACAAAAGACTAAAATATGGTTGGTCAGTGTTCGGAAGAATCTGTAGAGGGGGAGAATATTCCGTGATTTAGAGAATATGATTCGCCTTCTCCAGTTACGAGGGAGAGGAGCCGAGCTTTGCTGGAAAGCCACTGGTGGAGAGAAAGTAGTCTCCCGTTTTGAGCGCCCATGTCTGACGGTCGCTCAGTATCAGCTTTGTTGCTACAGACGGACTTGCTGTATTTGCTCTCAGGAGATTTTATAGTTAGAACGGTTAGGCACTGTACTGTTGCGAACCTATACGATTGTGGACTTCGCCTCTAAGTAGGGAGTCGTTGTTGAGTATGCAGTGTTCAGTGACTGAGAGCACTTCTTCTGCCTATACTCACGTATAGATGTTATCTGAACTCCGTCCCTGTGGCTGGGAGTTCACTTTTCTCGTCTGTAGAACACAGAGAGGGGAAGACAGTATTAGATTATACGATTCAGAGGGCCGCCTTCTGCCGTGCTAGTATTTGAATGAGGTTTTTCTTTATGTTTTGTGGCTGGAGTTCTTCCATCGTCGCAGACGTGTCCGAGAACCATCACTCCGATGCACCGACGAAGTATATAAGGTGATATTGCTAACTGCTTCGGCTTATTAGGGCTATAAAGCTAAACAGCTGTGATCACGTAAATTTAATTTCCACTGAGGTTGCTCACCACTGTAGATCATCTTTGAAAGTAGTGTTGGTACGTAGTGATGTCAATCATCTCGCGTTTTTTATATTAAATCGTATAGCCATAAAAAGGGGTTATCAATCTATCAGTTAGGAAATTTATTTGTATCTCTTTATGTTCATTGGACATTGATATACAGACATTCGTAATATATAATGAGGTTTTAATCTACATTAAATGTATAAGCAGAAACAGAATTTATAAATTTTGTAGTTACTAGTTCCCCTAATCATTCATTTATGTTTATACGAGGGTCACTCCAAAAGAAATGCACACTTTTTTTTAATCAATTTTTTATTCTGCATGCTTTAAAGTTTTATAATGTCTAGATTCATCCTTTAGGAACAATATTTTCATTTCTCCACATCATTTCCATCCCTCTCAACTGCCTTACGCCATCTTGGAACCAGTGCCCCTATACCCCCACGCTAAAATTCTGGACCAACCTGTTGGAGCAAGTATTTAGCAGCGTGCACAAGTGAGTCATCTTCAAACCTTGTTCCACGAAGAGAGTCTTTCAGTTTCCCAAAGAGATCATAGTCACATGGAGCCAGGTGAGAACTGTAAAGTGGGTGTTGCAGTGTTGTCCATCCGAGTTTTGTGATGGCTTCCATGGTTTCTTGACTGACATGTGGCCGTGCATTGTCGTGCAGCAGCAAACCATCCTGCTTTTGCCGATGTGGTCGAACACGACTCAGTCGAGCTTGAAGTTCCTTCAGTGTCGTCACATATGCATCAGAATTTATGGTGGTTCCACTTGGCATGATGTCCACATGCAAGAGTCATTCGGAATCGAAAAACAACGTAGTCATAACATTTCCAGCAGAAGGTGTGGTTTTGAATATTTTTTTCATGGGTGAAATTGCATGATGCCACTCCATTGATTGCCTCTTCGTCTCTGGTGAACAATTATGGAGCCATGTTTCACCACCTGTCGCAATTTTTCCAAGAAAATCATCTCCACCATTCCAAAAGTTCGCTGCCTACCGTTTTTCTTGTTTCTTTGTGAGCCATTGTCAACATCCTGGGAACCCACCTGGCACAAACCTTTCCTAACGCCGACACTTTCAGTATTCTGCAAACACTTCCTTCCCCTATCCCAACGTAGCGTGACAATTCGTTCACTGTGATGCGTCTGTCAGCAGTCACCAATCCGTTAACTCTCTGCACATTGTCTGGAGTGTGTGCAGTACGAGGCCTGCCGCTGCGAGGACAACCCTCAATATTGCCGTGCCCGCTTTCATCACGTAACCTGCTTGCCCACCGACTAACTGTACTGCGATCTGCGATCAACAGCAGCATCTCCATACACCTTTTTCAACCTCTTGTGGGTGTTTCCCACTGTCTCGTTTTCACAGCACAGGAATTCTATGACAGCACGTTGCTTCTAACGTCAAGTGTAGCAGCTATCTTCAAGACATGCTGTGATGGCGCCACCCACGGGAACAGGTTGAACTAAGTTTGAAAACAAGCGGGAAGGATGTATCTACACACTGTGAAACCTTCATACATGCAGAATGAAAACTGCATTTTTACAAAAATACTGTGCATTTCTTTTGGAGTGACCCTCGTATTTGTAAATAGTAGATTTCAACTATCAGTGGGCCTTTTGAATTTTTTTAATATTCAGATCTAGATTTCAGCTATAAACTAGCCATTCTCAAAGCACTATCATTTTTGATCAAGGAATGCAATGCCTGTTGGTCGGGCTTCATCCACATTAAATGAACTGTGGATGAAGCCCAACCAACAGGCATTACATGCATTGATCAAAAATCATAGTGCATTCAGAATTCTAGCTGAAATCTAGATCTGGCACTAAAAAATTTTCAAAAGGACGACTGATAGCTGAAATCTATTATTTACAAGTCAATAACAGTCGCTGCGTGCAACAGCCTCTGAATGGAGGGTAACCTGATTTACGTTTATGTTGTAATTTATAAGTTAAAGAGCAAGAAGGAGGAGATAATATCACCATTAAGAGATCTTAAGATCTGCTTCAGGGGGTTGTCAGACAGGGTCAAATCTTCATATTCGCGTTCAGTATTTTCCATTGCGCACATTCATTTCACACCCGCCTGGAGTAGCATCTTGGACTCGTACAATCTGAATTCAAGTCATCCATCACAATTTAATTCTCGGCTCCCTTACCATCTGAATTATTTCCTTTATGTCCTCATATGGTCTTTCAGTACTTCCATATCTGCGGAGCTATTTGGCGTACAGGATCCTCCAGATTAGTTCCCTCACAGAGATACAAATGGATGACTACTTTACCTCTAGAGCGGTTCACGCAAGAGGATACTATCATCATAAACTCATACAGTAGAGTGCTTGTCCTCGGAAAAAATCAGGTGTAGCTTTCATCTGTTAACACTACCAGCATACTAAGGCCATCTCGGCTAATGTTAAAATCGCAGGTCAGCCAATCACCCACTCTTGACCTGCAACTAGTAAATCAGAAACTCCCCTCTTCAGGAACAGCAGGTCAGTATGGCCTTCCCACAGATATCACTCTGATGGGGTTGTACGGCTATCTGTATCGTTGTGACACCCAAGCCACACCACCTCGTGAAGTTCTATGGTTCACGGGCAGCATTAATGACTACGTAACACACAAGACAATAGCCGAACTGCAAATAAACCGTTCAGATAGTTTCTGAAGTTGCCCACAACTTGTGGAACTTCACTTATGTACATAAACAATCTAATTCCTAGACACAACCGTATTTAACATACTTGCATCCTAACACAATAAGAGAAAGTGATAATAAAAAATTATGACGAGATAGTCGTAAAGGTTTAACTAACTACTCGAAAATGTAATTTTACGAAATTACTGGTTCGTTTGTTTGCAGCTACACGACGCAGTACAAGTGTACAACGAAATTCCCACGCCACAGCACCGTATCGTGCCACTAGAGCAGCCAAAACGACATGGCGCAGTCCATTAACATAATCCATTAACATAGCGGAGATGGGGTGTGCCATTTTGTTTTCGCTTCAACTCGTAAATCGTCATTTGATTGCTCAGTCTTTAGAGAACTTTCCCGTGAACGGTAAGGTTTCCAGATCCGAGTTCCAGTTCGGTACACAGTTTTAATCCGGCAGCGCACTATCCCCTGCAGAGAATTCATTGCAAAAACAAAATAATAATTAAGATTATTTTTTTCTAAGTCATCTTCAATACTTCAACACCCCTAGTACAATTAACGACATCCTGCTAGCGAAAAACGAAATGAGCAGAAAAATTTATTCATAATTTGAGTGTGGTACAACTAGTGCGCTTAGGCGTTCAACAACTCGCCAGAGGTAACAAAGAGCGTCGTGATAGAATGCTTTTGGACACGCCTTGTGGCAACAGTCCAGCGCCCGGGGACGTCACAGCCAGAAGAACGCGCCAGAAAAAAAGAGGCGGCCGGTCCTCAGGCTGTCCCCTGTCCCCTGGCGGCCAGTGGAGCGAGAACCAAGTTTCTGGAGGAGGCCGCGCGCGGCGCTGCAATCAGCTCCGTTCCGCCTGCGTGGTCGCACTCATCCATCAATTGTTTCCACCTGTCTCCCCCCTTTGCTGCGTCGCTGCCGGCTGCAGCCGACTGCGAACTCTTTGAAACTGTGCACCGCCAACTGCTCGCCCTGGCTCTTAGAGTACTGAAATCCCAACAGAATAGAAACAAATAAAAAGGCAGCGGTAAGGTCGCCATCAGTATGTCTAGAATCGGTAACCTTTTGCTTTGAAGTTGTTGGACAAATCTTACATTCCCTTTGGCATGCAATCTTTATTTTACTGTATTTCTTATCCCATTCTATAAACAAAGCAGAAACTGGTTGCGTGATGTACTATCATACCAAAAAGTACCCGAACGATCTGAATTGCGTTTCGTCTTATCTGTATACAGTGTAAGTAGGCTGTTTATGTTTTCTTATTGGCAACGTTACGTAGCGCTCTGTATGAAAATCACTGGCTGTGCTGTGCCGTGCCCGCTTTCATCACGTAACCTGCTTGCCCACCGACTAACTGTACTGCGATCTGCGATCAACAGCAGCATCTCCATGCCTAGTTTGCATTGTTGTCTGCCATTGTAGTGTTGGGCAGCTGGATGCGAACAGCGTGTAGCGTTGCGCAGTTGGAGGTGAGCAGCCAGCAGTGGTGGATGTGGGGAGAGAAATGGCGGAGTTTTGAAATTTGTAAGATTGGATGTCATGAACTGCTATATATATTATGACTTTTGAACACTAGTAAGGTAAATACATTGTTTGTTCTCCATCAAAATCTTTCATTTGCTAACTATGCATATCAGTAGTTAGTGCCTTCAGTAGTTTGAATCTTTTATTATGTAAGTAGGCTGTTTATGTTTTCTTATTGGCAACGTTACTTAGCGCTCTGTATGAAAATCACTGGCTGTGCTGTGTGCAGTCTGTGGCTTTGACAAAAGAATTCTAAGTTGGTTTCCTGGCGTACATCTACACTTTTTCCAAAGATTGCACCTTGTAATTTAATCCTACGTAACGGAAGTGTGGGGCAATCGTTCGATTTGTTGCATTTGCTAAAGGCTGTTTCACTAATTACTGAAATGGGACTGCCAGAGTCAAGTACTGCCGTAAATTTTACGTCATTTACTGTAATGTGAATCACAGGATATGCAATGTTGTTATGTTTTACGTCGTGTTCCTGGAGTAAGATGTCCCTAATGTCTTCCATTTTTACTTAATTACTAGCTACGGCAGCTGCGTCGTCAGTTTCAGAAGTACGTTTTGTGGCTGCCAGCGGTATGAGTCATTGCCTATTGTCTCTTTGTTGGCGCGCATCGTTATTGGGATTTGGAGACCTAACTTCTACAAATTCACCTTGTCGAGAGGGCCCTGCCCTGTTTGAATTTCGCCAGTTATGATGCAATTCAGGTCTGTCGTTACGATCATATCGTCTGTCGTCATGTCGGTAGATTCTATAGTTTCTTTCTTGTCGGTCATGTGGTGGAAAATTTCTCCCAGAATCGTAACTGCGCACTGGACCGTTGCGTCTAAAGTTATTCTGTCTCCCTTGATAATAATTATTTTGGGTTCCATATTGTCTGTTTCTCTGATTGTCACTGTGATAGTCATTACCGCGGAGAGGTGATCTTTCCCTGTAATTTTAAAATGTGCTGAATGAAATGCCTCATGACTCCACTGCTTTACCACCTACTCTTGTACTGAAGAATGAAGAACCACCGAACAGAATCAGAGACCTTGTACCTTTCCCGAATACACGTAAACTTCGACACAAAGACATAATTGATTTGGCTATTAAAAATATAAAATCTGCAGCAGACAGAAGGAGAAAACTACACGGTAAAGCAAATGCGCAGAAATTATACATTGGTCAGAAAGTTCTCATTAAAACTCATTCATTGTCACATAAGAAGAAACACTTGAGCCACAAATTCTTTCTTGTTTACAATGGACCTTACAGAATCCGACGTATACCACATGATAATTGCGTTGAAGTTGAAACTCTGCATACTAGAAAGAGTAAAGGATTGCACCATATTTCACATGTAAAACCGTTTATTGAAAGATAATCTGCTTTTTAACTTAGTCTTTGCCATAAAATTTTTCACTTCACATTTCTAGTATGCTTTGTCAGACTTAAGAAACTGTTAACATGCAACAATGTTTGAAGTTAAATATCCAGTCAAGAACCAAGAGAACATATTTAAACGGAAATTACGAATGCATTGTTATGGTGAACAGACGACACAGTGTTATTGTGTGTGTACATTCTTGCTTGTTAGTTGCACGATTACGTAATGACTATAAGGCTTACATACTTAGAACATATACTGGTACTGCTAATGAAATTTTAATGCAACATTTTGGTTTACTTGAAAATACATTCTGGATATAAAGTACTTTCAGTGAGATACCAGATGACACAGTGGTTAGTTTATGTGACAGCTACACGATTTTATCACGATGCTACTAATGAGTGACAATTTACAATGTTGCTTTTGCAGTGTTTCTGTTTTATATCTGCACAGTTTTTCTGTATTATTCTGGAAAGTAAAACATGTTTTAGTAGTAACTTTTGTGGTATAGCTACAATGAGATTGCCTTTTCCGTAGCACGACAATACGTTACAGCACAGTACTTTCTTCATCACGGCAATAAGCGTAATAACTAAGATATCTATACGCAAAGCATTTCACTTTAGTTTATCATGAGCTAAGTTCATTGACTTCTGCAGAACTTAACTTTCGGAGGACGATAACTACACTTCCACAAACATTATCTTACAACAAGACGCACAGTTTAGCACTACAGTACACATATTTGTTTGATTAATTTTGTACTTCAAACATTTATTTTTAAAGATATTTGAAGTACAATGATACAAAGGTTTTCAGTGATACATTTCATTCCATTGCTGTAATCTGTAACACCTCAGGGTATAGTTACATTAATCCTCAGGGGGGTACATGCTTACTTTGTGTACCATGTGTCTGGCAAGCACAAGGAGCCCTAGCTATTATGGTATTTGCTTATACAACTTTACACATCGGTACCATATTTCTCTAACACATAAATTACACAGCTATCTGATCATTTAACTGAGAGAGACAAACATTTATTTTACTACATCAGTGACAGATGTTTACGTAATTATACAGTTTGATAACTTCACACTTATGAAATTGTATTTTGTCTGTACTTTGTGAAATGTTCATATTTTTTCGGAACCATTGTGATACTATGAGAGCTTTGAATGATGTATTTGGTATGGGAACATGATTCTTAAAGTACGTTTGAAGTAGATGACACTTTTGAAATGAGCAGAGAATTTTTTTTTAGGTTTTGAAATTATTGCAGAAAGCTACGACGTTTTTGAGATTTGACTGAGGTGTTATGATGTTATTTTTATGACGACAATGTGTATTATGCTGTTGAGGTATGTTTATGATCAATAAGATGATGCTACCGTATATGAGGAATTTGATTATGCTACGTATTTATTATGATGAAATATTGAAGAAGTGTTGACGAATACGTATATGAATAATGAGTAGTGGTTAGGGACTCTTATTTGTGGAAAAGGATGTTGGAAACGAAGAATCGTACTTTAAGAGTTATGAAATGTGTGTAAATGTGTGAATGTATCACAATGCCGACTTTTTGAACACTGTTATATTCATAGGATTTTGTTTCTACACATTTGCAACGCAAATTCTCGACCTGTGAAATTTTTTATATGAGACTGTCACTGTAATGCAAACTGGTGTCGTAAATATTTCAGTAAGAAAGTTAAGTGACCACCTTCACGTAATGAGTCGTGGGCACCCAGCTGCGCGACAGTCGCCTGGAAAAAAGCCATTAGTGTGTGCCTTTCAGAGGCACAGGTGGAGAAAGAAAAGGGGCCATTATCCTCGCTATTGACATTCCTTTGTAGAAAGCATCGCAAATACGACACGCTCAAACTTGAAAACATATGACAACACTGTGGAGCTCTTAATTTATGATATTTACTGAAATGCCTAACGAAATGACGAGAAATCTTTTTATGTCTATACACCTGATTATGACTACTGTCTTTCCACAGGGCTATTACAAATGATTGAAGCGATTTCATAAATTCACTGTAGCTCCATTCATTGACATATGGTCACGACACACTACAGATACGTAGAAAAACTCATAAAGTTTTGTTTGGCTGAAGCCACACTTCAGGTTTCTGCCGCCAGAGTGCTCGAGAGCGCAGTGAGACAAAATGGCGACAGGAGCCGAGAAAGCGTATGTCGTGCTTGAAATGCACTCACATCAGTCAGTCATAACAGTGCAACGACACTTCAGGACGAAGTTCAAAAAAGATCCACCAACTGCTAACTCCATTCGGCAATGGTATATGCAGTTTAAAGCTTCTGGATGCCTCTGTAAGGGGAAATCAACGGGTCGGCCTGCAGTGAGCGAAGAAACGGTTGAACGCGTGCGGGCAAGTTTCACATGTAGCCCGTGGAAGTCGACAAATAAAGCAAGCAGGGAGCTAAACGTACCACAGACGACAGTTTGGAAAATCTTACAGAAAAGGCTAAAGCAGAAGCCTTACCGTTTACAATTGCTACAAGCCCTGACACCTGATGACAAAGTCAAACGCTTTGAATTTTCGGCGCGGTTGCAACAGCTCATGGAAGAGGATGCGTTCAGAGCAAAACTTGTTTTCAGTGATGAAGCAACATTTTTTCTTAATGGTGAAGTGAACAGACACAATGTGCGAATCTGGGCGGTAGAGAATCCTCACACATTCGTGCAGCAGATTCGCAATTCACCAAAAGTCAACGTGTTTTGTGCAAATTCGCAATTTAAAGTTTATGGCCCCATTTTCTTCTGTGAAAAAAACGTTACAGGACACGTGTATCTGGACATGCTGGAAAATTGGCTCATGCCACAACTGGAGACCAACAGCGCCGACTTCATCTTTCAACAGGATGGTGCTCCACCGCACTTCCATCATGATGTTCGGCATTTCTTAAACAGGAGATTGGAAAACCGATGGATCGGTCGTGGTGGAGATCATGATCAGCAATTCATGTCATGGCCTCCACGCTCTCCCGACTTAACCCCATGCGATTTCTTTCTGTGCGGTTATGAGAAAGATTCAGTGTTTAAACCTCCTCTACCCAGAAACGAGCCAGAACTGCGAGCTCGCATCAACGATGTTTTCGAACTCATTGATGGGGACATGCTGCGCTGAGTGTGGGAGGAACTTGATTATCGGCTTGATGTCTGCCGAATCTCTAAAGGGGCACATATCAAACATTTGTGAATGCCTAAAAAAACTTTTTGAGTTTTTGTAGGTGTTTGCAAAGCATTGTGAAAGTATCTCAAATAATAAAGTTATTGTAGAGCTGTCAAATCGCTTCAATCATTTGTAATAACCCTGTAGTTGCGAGATTTTTTACTACCTTATGAAATGCCATATGGCTAATGAATGATATTTCATGCCTTCCTTTGTACATATTTGCTCATTTTCTTTAATATCTAGTTTCTAGCTGCACTGCAGCATTGGTTATTATAAAATTTAATAGATATACTATCACTATTTTCTGTCTACAGACCCAGTAAAGAATACGTTTATGATATACTTTCTTAGAAAAGAGAGCACAAATAAACATTTTCCTTCATAGGAATTGCATAAATAATTTTTTAATGACTTGGTAATTTTCTTGCACAGTAAGTTTTTGTGATGTATCACTCTAGTGTTAAGATGTGACATAGGTATTAAACATGGCCATTTTTACTGTAATATTTTTTGTGCTTGAGCTATGCCATGCTTAGGCACTAGTTATAGCATTTGCTGCTGCTGTTTGCCATGCATAGTGCTACTGAGTGTCACTTTGTATTACTCTGTTAAGCCAGTTTTACTACTGATTTATTTTTCTTGTTTGCTGCTAATTGCCTTATATTAGTTGTAATATTGCTACTTGCTTTGCCAATTTGAATTGTTTGTCATTGCTGTTTGTGTTAAATGTTTTGTGCAGCTGCATTGCCTCATCCCTTAGTTTAGCATCTGAGCTCAGTAGATTTAAGTTAGCTTAAGATGGGGTAGGCTATATAAGAGAACAAGTTGTGATGAATTGGAAGAAATGCATTGAGAAGCTATAAAAAAATGGTTTGGCCAAAAAGTATTTTGAAAGAGGATATGAACAAAAAAGTTGGCCTTTAAGGACAACAGGTTTAGGTAGGATTTTCATGGAAATAAATGATGAGGTAAGATAATGGAAAATAAATAATGAGGTAAGAAATTTGTGAACATATAAATACAGAAAGCATGCTTGGATAGGATTTTTTTGGTGAAAACAAATGTTGAAATACGAGAAAAGATCTATGGAATGAAGTTTTGGGTTGGACTGCAGTACCAAATGTTACACTGAAAACGAACCCTGTCTTTCCTTTTGTATTATTCTGCTATGTGTTTGTGTACTCTTGTATATTTATGTTTTTCCTGTCTTTATGTGTTTAGCTAATGAGATTTATGTTGTAGAATTTTTCAAATACTATGTTATTTTCTTTGTAAAGATGTTTAGACATTATTAATTCTGTTCTGTTTCAATGCTCAAGTGTGAAATTAATGTATCGAAAACTATTCTCATTATTTTATATATTTACTTATGTCATAATTCCTGTAACACTGATGTATATGTTATTTCGATTCTTTTGTAAAGCCTGTACCACAAATGTTATCTGTATTGTTATGTTTTTAATGATGTATTTTGTACCTTTGTTATTGTATTCTTATAAAATTGTAATTGACACCAGTTCATCATATTATTAACTTGTAAGTTCCATTTCACTGTTTCTGTTGGTGATAGTATATGGACAATATGTGAGAAGTAGGAACTGATAGTGTTTGCACGTGTGTTAATAATTCAGCAAGGGACTGGATAACAGCATTGCTGGTTCTAAGGGCATTTCAAACAAATTTTTTGTGAGTGGACAAGTGGTGGTTTATGGACTTGCTATATTCTCCACAAGACTCTTCGATGGTGGTTGTGCACCTGCACAGTCGCAACAGATGGCTGCTGGCCGTCTCTACAAGGACTACAGTGGGTCTGCATCTTTGATGGCCCACCAGTACCATTATTTCTTCAAGGACTACAGTGGCTCTGCACGTTTGATGGCCCACCAATACCATTATCTCTACAAGGACTATAGTGGATCTGCATCTTTGATGGCCCACCAATACCCTAATCTCTACCAGGACTACAGTGTGTCTACTCTGTGATGACCTACCTACCAGTATTCTTCAAAACTTCGACTGACTCTGCGGTGGGTTTGCTCTGTTGTGGTGCATTACCTGTCTGCATGTCAAGAGTCAGCACTGTCTTTCCATTGGAAGGACAACACTACTTTTTCAAGACTGCATGGAAATCCACTACTTCCATGTGCATTTTCTTTTACTGCTCAAACTTTGAGAAAAACACTGCAATTTTACTGTGATGAATGATCAGGAGTGTCTTTATGGACTGTGAGACAATTTTAGCTTTTGACCAACATTGTATCAATAAGTGTGTGCATTTGATATCTTTGTTATTGTAATTATGAAAAAAATTATCAAATCATTATTGGCCACTGCCCAAAACAATTTGTAAAATTTTTTGTGGGGAGGATGGGGGCTACGTAAGTAGGCTGTTTATGTTTTCTTATTGGCAACGTTACGTAGCGCTCTGTATGAAAATCACTGGCTGTGCTGTGTGCAGTCTGTGCCTAGTTTGCATTGTTGTCTGCCATTGTGGTGTTGGGCAGCTGGATGCGAACAGCACGTAGCGTTGCGCAGTTGGAGGTGAGCCGCCAGCATTGGTGGATGTGGAGAGATAAATGGCAGAGTTTTGAAATTTGTAAGACTGGATGTCATGAAGTGCTATATATATATTATGACTGTTGAACACTAGTAAGGTAAATACAGTGTTTGTTCTCTATCAAAATCTTTCATTTGCTAACTATGCCTTCAGTAGTTTGAATCTTTTATTTAGCTGGCAGTAGTGGCGCTCGCTGTATTGCCGTAGCTTGAGTAACGAAGATTTTTGTGAGGTGAGTGATTTGTGAAAGGTATAGGTTAATGTTAGTGAGGGCCATTCTTTTTTAGGGACTGCTGAAAGTCAGATTGCATTGCGCAAAAAAAATATTGTGTGTCAGTTTAAGCACAGTCATGTACAATTTTTCAAAGGGGACGTTTCAACAGAGGACATAACGTGGCTGTCTTTCAGGTCCTCTAATATCTTTGCAGTACAGTCTTTTGGGTATACAAAACTGATACCACAAAAGATCCCTAGAAAACTCTGTTGTTTAAGGTTATCAGTCCAGATGTAAATCAACACCACGATGTTGCAAATACCAGGAAAAGCGCCATTAGACATGACACGTTCCTTGACGCTTGTAAACTCAATTTTATTGTAGCATGTGATATTTCAAAATCGCGACCACACTCTTTAGAACTTGGGATAACTAACTCCGTCACAAAAGTCATTCCAGCAACCTTCAGGGAAAATTAAATATTTTAATGAACAAGATATTTTCAGCAATCTTGACTCCTGAAGTTCCGTGACAATTCGTAGAATTTTTACTCTTTAAAAGATTTTTTTCAAAACTGTGAAATGCCGTTCCTGATAGGAGTGGTTTGTCATAAACTGGATGTTGAACTAACCAGTTAAAAGGAAGGGGATTAACAGCGCCACGTACTCTATGAAAACCTTAAAATTAACATCGTATTACCAGTAATCCCTCTGTACTCGTGATTGAATTTTAAACGACATGACGAACATTTTTGTTCTGGACCAGTACTGAAGTCAAACGCCTACATGGAGCCATTGTGACTGAGCCTGACAGAGACTGGATCACAGCAACGTTCATCATTGGTGGCTAGGCATAAAGAGTCGAGAAATATGTGAGTTTTCACCAGCATCAGTTAGCCAATGTGAACTTGAAAATTTTTGTTCTCTGCCTGGAATCCTGTCAAGACCATTATTTCCCTGTTAACTAACAACAAAAACGTTTAATATAATTTAACTTGAAGTGTCCTGATGTAAAGTTTTGTGATGCGGACTCCTACCCAGCAACCAATCAGATTGTTAACGAAGTATAAATGAAATTTTTTCACCATCAGCGACATGTTTGAATTTGAAACGAGGTTACAACTTCCTTGCCTGATCAGGAACAATATCCAGCGCCTACTGCCGTGTTTTCTACCCACGAATCATTTCTTCATCAGTAGTGAGATGTGTGCATGTTTGGCCAGAAACGACGGCACCTATCGTTATTGTTGACAACACACGAAGAGACTTTAAAAATGAAAATTACTTATCACTCGTTATTCGGTGTGTCTATGCTGGGGTTTGCAATTGAAACCATGGATATTTTTATGCTGAAAAAGGATTCTAACCCAAAGATGTGCCTTTCTTGGAGACCTAGAGGAGTTTGCCATCTTGGGGAATGATCAAAAAACGTTAACAGGATGAATTACTATCGGACCAAACTGTTGAGGTCATCGGTCCGTATACTTAAACACTACTTAAACTAACCTATGCTAAGGACAACACACACACACACACACACACACACACACACACACACACACACACACACACACACATGCCTGAGGGAGGACTCGAACCTCCAGAGGAAGGGGCCGGGCCATCCGTGACATGGAGCCTCTAACCGCGTAACCACTCCGCGCGACACCGAATGATCGAACTATATCGTTTCGTGTGGGTCAGATACCAGAAACAGAAGATACGAATTCCTATCCCGGTCCAGCACCAAATTCTTGATCGCCTTGAGTTAGAATAAAAAATGAGCCCCGTGACCTGAAGTGACCATTGTCTCATTAAATAAAGTTTATAGCGTAAGGGAGCCCACTGGCGACGAGTTTCGGTTCGCCACGACTTCCGCCTCTGATATGATCAAACTTAGATCGTCTCTTCCCCAGTTGTTTGTTAGCGAAGGGATATGATGTTTACAATGCGGATTCTGAACTAGGGTGCAACCTAACGTTCTTCACGTAAAGTGAAGGAGTCTGTTCACGCGCGTATTTAAAATTTGTGCTGGAAATGTGAACCGAACCCATACCTCACAACTAAGAAACTAGGATAAAAAACAATCAGACCACTGAAGCACACATCTACTATGTGTATCGTAACGTAAGATGCGCTTAGCTTACAAATTAGACACAGTGAAAAAATTCAGATCGCTGTTAACTGGTTATCAGCAGCTTTCTGGCACGTAAATTACGCTAGATGCTTTTAGCCATTATAGCCTTGATTAGAAACCATTTTGAAATTGTAAATATTTCTGTAAATGCCTTACACTCAGAAATAACCATTCAAGAGTACTCGATTACCAAATAGATTATTACTGTCTGTATCACTATTAACTTCTTCATTCCGCTGCTGCTACATGTATGCTTAAAGGAAACATTTAATGCCTCCTTGTAATTTTTAAAAGCAGTCGCCAAAATACAGGGAAACAGTTAGTACGCAGCAAATGGTTGCGACGATCTGTGGCAGCCGTTACTACTCCGAAGTACTGGAGAACGGAATGCTTCCTCCCGTTCATCACAGATTTTCAGGAGGCAAAATAATCATTCCATATGAATGTTCTCATGTCCGTACAGCAAATAGAGTAGAACACTTGTTTCAAATTAACGGAGACGTTGATTTGTTGGACTGGTTTCTCAAAGTTTCTGACCGCGGTTCCAAAGAGCAGGTGTGGGCAGATATGGAGAAAATTATTATTTTTAGAAGACCAGCAGCGATAACCAAGCCAACCCTGTCGGAAGCAGTTGATGACGCATTAGAACAGTTGCAGAATGACAGATTCATTCAGAAACTTGCAGCGTCTACGTCCTGCTAAATGTAGTGATCGAGGAGGACGGAACTGGTCACGGGACTGAATTGTTCTGTTGTTACGAAGAAATTATTTGTGCTAAATGAAAGTTTCGTTCTCCTTCAAAGAGTAGAAAACTTCGTATGTAAAAAAAGTATATGTATGTATATGTATGTGTTCGTGTGTGTGAGAGAGAGAGAGAGAAAGAGAGAGACAGAAAGAGAGAGAGAAAGAGAGAGGATGATAGTAGATAATAACTAGGCTGTATATTGTACTCTTCTAAGTCGTTTGTTTTACCACATTTGGTCAACTGAGAGAACAACGAAATTAAATTTTTTTATCACATGGATCGTACCATCAGTGCTGATGAACGCATCAAACAAAAAGTATTTAGTTTTTGTACTTTGAACAGAAGCGTATTGAAGAAAACACAAAATAGATTTCATCTCTTTGAAATGCCAGTCAAAAATCACAGTACTTAAAGAAACAAAGTGATGCAAGGCCGCCGGTGTAGACGTAATACACTGACGAGCAAAAGAAACTAATACACCTGCCTAATATCGTGTAGGGTTCCCGCGAGCACACAGAAGTGCCGTAACACGGCGTGGCATGGACTCGAGTAATGTTTGAAGTAGTGCTGGAGGGAATTTACACCATGAATCCTGCAGGGCTGTCTATAAATCCGTAAGAGTACGAAGGAGTGGAGATCTCTTCTGAACAGCACGTTGCAAAGATTCACAAACATGCTCGATAATGTTCATGTCTGGGGAGTCTGGTGGCCAGCTGAAGTGTTTACATCTACATCTACATCCATACTCCGCAAGCCACCCCACGGTGTGTGTCGGAGGGTAACTTGAGTACCTCTATTGGTTCTCCCTTCTATTCCAGTCTCGTATTGTTCGTGGAAAGAAGGATTGTCGGTATGCCTCTGTGTTGGCTCTAATCTCTCTGATTTTATCCTCATGGTCTCTTCGCGAGATATACGTAGGAGGGAGCAATATACAGCTTGACTCCTCGGTGAACGTATTTTCTCGAAACTTCGACAAAAGCCCGTATCGAACTGCTAAGCGTCTCTCCTGCAGAGTCTTCCACTGGAGTTTATCTATCATCTCCGTAACGCTTTCGCGATTACCAAATGATCCTGTAACGAAGCGCGCTGCTCTCGGTTGGATCTTCTCTATCTCTTCTAGCAGCGCTGTCTGGTACGGATCCCACACTGTTGAGGAGTATTCCAGCAGTGGGCGAACAAGTGTACTGTAACCTACTTCCTTTGTTTTCAGATTGCATTTCCTTAGGATTCTTCCAATGAATCTTAGTCTGGCATCTGCTTTACCGACGATCAACTTTATATGATCATTCCATTTTAAATAACTCCTAATGCGTACTCCCAGAAAATTTATGGAATTAACTGCTTCCAGTTGCTGACCTGCTATATTGGAGCTAAATGATAAGGGATCTTTCTTTCTATGTATTCGCAGCACATTACCCTTGTCTACATTGAGATTCAATTGCCATTCCCTGCACCATGCGTCAATTCGCTGCAGATTCTCCTACATTTCATTACAACCTCTCGATATACCACAGCATCATCCGCAAAAAGCCTTAGTGAACTTCCGATATCATCAACAAGGTCATATAATGTGAACAGCAACGGTCCTACGACACTCCCCTGCGGCACACCTGAAATCACTCTTACTTCGGAAGACTTCTCTCCGTTGAGAATGACATGCTGCGTTCTGTTATCTAGGAACTCTTCAATCCAATCAGAAAATTGGTCTGATAGTCCATATGCTCTTACTTTGTTCATTAAACGACTGTGGGGAACTGTATCGAACGCCTTGCGGAAGTCAAGAAACACGGCATCTACCTGGGAACCCGTGTCTATGGCCCTCTGAGTCTCGTGGACGAATAGCGCTAGCTGGGTTTCACACGATCGTCTTTTTCGAAACCCATGCTGATTCCTACAGAGTAGATCCCTAGTCTCCAGAAAAGTCATTATACTCGAACATAATGCGTGTTCAAAAATTCTACAACTGATAGACGTTAGAGATATAGGTCTATAGTTCTGCACATCTGTTCGACGTCCCTTCTTGAAAACGGGGATGACCTGTGCCCTTTTCCAATCCTTTGGAACGCTACGCTCTTCTAGAGACCTACGGTACACCGCTGCAAGAAGGGGGACAAGTTCCTTCGCGTGTAAAATCGAACTGGTATCCCATCAGGTTCAGCGGCCTTTCCTCTTTTGAGCGATTTTAATTGTTTCTCTGTCCCTCTGTCGTCTATTTCGGTATCTACCATTTTGTCACCTGTGCGACAATCTAGAGAAGGAACTACAGTGCAGTCTTCCTCTGTGAAACAGCTTTGGAAAAAGACATTTAGTATTTCGGGCTTTAGTCTGTCATCCTCTGTTTCAGTATCATTTTGGTCACAGAGTGTCTGGACATTTTGTTTTGATCCACCTACCGCTTTGACTTAAGACCAAAATTTCTTAGGAGTTTCTGCCAAGTCAGTACATAGAACTTTACTTTCAAATTCATTGAACGCCTCTCGCATAGCCCTCCTCACACTACATTTCGCTTCGCGTAATTTTTGTTTGTCTGCAAGGCTTTGGCTATGTTTATGTTTGCTGTGAAGTTCCCTTTGCTCTCGCAGAAGTTTTCTAACTCGGTTGTTGTACCACGGTGGCTCTTTTCCATCTCTTACTATCTTGCTTGGCACATACTCATCTAACACATATTGTACGATGGTTTTGAACTTTGTCCACTGATTCTCAACACTATCTGTACTTGAGACAAAACTTTTGTGTTGAGCCGTCATGTACTCTGTAATCTGCTTTTTGTCACTTTTGCTAAACAGAAAAATCTTCCTACCTTTTTAATATTTGTATTTACGGCTGAAATCATCGATGCTTTATGATCGCTGATTCCCTATTCTGCGCTAACTGTTTCAAATAGTTCGTGTCTGTTTGTCACCAGAAGGTCTAATATGTTATCGCCACGAGTCGGTTCTCTCTTTAACTGCTCAAGGTAGTTTTCAGATAAAGCACTTTAAAAAATTTCACTGGATTCTTTGTCCCTGCCTCCCGTTATGAACGTTTGAGTCTCTCAGTCCATATCCGGCAAATCAAAATCTCCACCCAGAACTATAACATGGTGGGGATATCTACTAGAAATATTTTCCAAATTATCCTTCAGGTGCTCAGCCAAAACAGCTGCTGAGCCAGGGGGCCTATAGAGACACCCAATTACCATGTCTGAGCCTGCTTTAACCGTGACCTTCACCCAAATTATTTCACATTTCGGATCTCCGTCAATTTCCTTCGATACTATTGCACTTCTTATCACTATAAACACGCCTCCCCCTTCACTGTCCAGTCTGTCTCTGCAGTATACATTGCAATCTGAGTTTAGAATTTCATTACTGTTTACATGTGGTTTCAGTCTACTTTCTGTCCCTAGTACTATGTGGGCATTGTGACCGTTTATTAATGAGTGCAGTTCTGGGACCTTTTTATAGACGCTCCTGTAGTTTACTATTAGCAGGTTAATATTGTTATTCCCTGTTGCATTTTGCCTACTCCTACCTTGCCGCGTCTCGGGAGGCGTCTTGTCGGGCCTAGGGAGGGAATTCTCTAACCTAAAAAACCCACATGTGCACTCCACACGTACTCCGCTACCCTTGTAGCCGCTTCCTGCGTGTAGTGCACGTCTGACTTATTCAGGGGGACACTACATTTCTCCACCCGATAGCGGAGGTCGAGAAATTTGCACCCCATATCTCCGCAGAATCTTATGAGCCTCTGGTTTAAGCCTTCCACTCGGCTCCAAACCAGAGGACCGCGATCGGTTCTGGAAACGATACTACAAATAGTTAGCTGCCTAATATTCCTACATTCAGGAGAGTGTTCCTGGAGCCACTCTGTAGCTATTCTGGACGTGTGGGGTGTCGCATTGTCCAGCTGGGATTTCCGAAGTCCGTCGGAATGCACAATGGCATGAATGGATTCAGGTGATCAGACAGGATGCTTATTTCCGTGTCACCTCTCAGAGTCGTATCTAGATGTATCAGGGGTCCCAAATCACCCCAACTGCACACGCCCCACACCAATAGAGAGCCTCAACCAGCTTGAACAGTGCCTTGCTGACATGCAGGGCCCATGGATTCAGGATGTTGTCTCCATATCCGTCCATCCGCTCGATGCAATTTGAAACGAGACTCGTCCGACCAGGCAACATGTTTCTAGTCATCAACTGTCCAATGTCTATGTGATGACGGATCCAGGCGAGGCGTAAAGCTTTGTGTCATACAGTCATGAAGGGTACACCAGTGCGCCTTCGGCTCCGAAAGCCCATATCGAAAATGTTTCGTTGAATGGTTCAAACGCTGACACTTGTTGATGGCCGAGCATTGAAATCTGCAGAAATTTACTGAAGGGTTGTACTTCTGTCACGTTGCACGATTCTTTTCAGTCGTCGTTGGTCTCGTTTCTGCAGGATCATTATCCGGCCGCAGCGATGTTGGAGATTTTATGTTTTACATGATTTCTGATATACACGACACACTCGTGTAATGGTCGTACGGGAAAATCCCCACTTCATCGCTGTCTTGGAGATGCTGTGTCCCATCGCTCGGCTATAACACAACGTTTAGACTCACTTAAATATTGATAACCTGTCATTGCAGCAGCAGTAACCGATCTAACAACTGCGCCAGACACTCATTGTCTTATATAGGCTTTGCCGATCGCAGCGCCGTGTTCTGCATGTTTACATGTATCTGTATTGGAATACGCATACCTATACCAGTTCCTTTGGCGCTTCATTGTTCTTAAAAATTATGCGTCCTTAATAATTCTCGTTGTTCTCTTATACCAATAATTCCTACTACCAATCACAACTCATGAAATGAGAGAATTCGGTACGTCTGCATGCAGATTAGGAACTGACTAACTTACCCACTACGCTATTCTATAAACCCCATAACTATATTTACGATACGGCATGATCTGTAATGTGAAATTTTCTTACATGAAAAGGAAATAATATAACTAGTAAAAGTGTCGCAGTGCGTCTTCGACGAAAATGCAGACAGTCCATCCTGATTTTGAATTCCATGGCCGGCCACTGTGGCCTAACGGTTCTAGAGCTTCAGTCCGGAACCGCGCTGCTGCTACGGTCGCAGGTTCGAATCCTACCTCGAGCATGGATGTGTGTGACGTCTTTAGGTTAGTTAGGTTTAAGTAGTTCTAAGTCTAGGCGATTGATGACCTCAGATGTTAAGTCCCATAGTGCTTAGAGCCATTTGAACCATTTTGAATTCCATGAACGGAGTTTTTAAGAGCATAAGCTAAGCGACTGTGGCACAGTAAGTATTCTGCTAGGTTTTTTTAGATCTGCCTGTTTTGGAGATGCCATGTGAGGATAAAGGTGAATCATTAATAGCTTCTAAAGCAAGTGTCATAAAATTTTGACTCTGATGGCGAAGTTACTCATGTGGCACATGCTCGTACAGAAAATGGCTTGAGAATTTTTGAATAGTATATTCTATCACCATGATTGAAATGTATCAGAAAATACAGTTGAATTATGCTCTTATCGTATCTATCTTACGACGAACGTTTGATGTAATGAAAAAGAAACTGTTTGTTTCAGTCTTAGTTGTGAAATGATTAAAGTACACCACACAGTATTCAAAATGTATGTTTACAAGAAAAATGTATATCTTTTGATGCTGATCCAAAAGATAGATACGAAAAAGCGTGCAGTTCTGCCGTTCAATACGTTTTTCACCTATAGATATACCTCAGTATGTCTATTGCTTCCGTAACGTTTGTCTCAGGTGAAGGTTTCCTAAATGAAAAACAACACACACATCACTGTATATCAACCAGCCCAGTGATAATCGACACTGGAGCACTATACCTTTTTTTCATTACATCCATATTTCCTAACGTAGATTACGCGCAGCGTGACATTAGAGAGCGATCTTAGCTTAAATACCAAACGTGAAATCTGGGTTCAAACAATTAATTTTACTTAGTGAGAGTCACATTTTAAAAGGAAGCCATTTAGAATATTTCATCGAGATGACAAGAAAATACAGTGTTAGGCACAAAAGCTGGCCAGCCGTAAGTCCGGCTACATCCACGATCTGGCATCACTGTAGGATGCAAAAGTGTACGTATGAATTTGTCAGTGTTCTCGACGTTTTACGGATACGTATGTGCTCATGGTCTAGTGGTAAGCTTCGTGCTGCGTAAGCGTTAAGTTGCGCTTTTGATTCCACTCCACTCCTTAGTTTCTTTAAATCATATATCTCATATCTCCGAAGTGAACAGTTTGATGGAAACACAGCATAATTCGTTTCATTTGCTAATCCACCTGTAATAGCAAAATGTTACAGAAACATATCCGACAAACAGGTCGTAGCTGCATCAAGATTAGAACAGTTTACACTCGACCGTTTCCTCGCCCCACAGCAGCTACCGGTTACCCTCCCTCCGCCAGCCGCCAACGTACGAACGCCTCTGATGAACCGAACGCGGCGCTATGGGTCTATTTATTTACTGTTGTTTCGTTTTCTGAAATTCTCTTATATCTCAGTTACGATTTGGAATTTGTCTGCCTGAAACATATGAACATTGTTCAAGTGTGCTAAACATAGTTGCAAGTGGAAAAAGGGCTAACATTTGCGACATATTATGCGCATTGAGCTTAGTAGAGAGGTGAAGGCAATAGAGGCAGCTCCGAAACTTTCTATTGTGTGTGGGGCGAGCGATTTAAGGCAAAACACGTCAGAAAAAGACCTTTCTGTTTGCACACTCAGGAAGACTCAATAATAGACATATGCAACTATGTGCGACCATTTAAGCGTCGTACGACATTTTCATTTAGTAGGCAAGGTTCAGACATTTCGAGCAATAGTACTACAAATAAAACAACAAAATTCAAAGGGATGACTATGAATGCATGTTTCCTTGATCATCATCAGTTAGCTCACTGAGAATTCCAAGGCAGTATTCCTACCAGAGATTAGTTATGATGTTTTTATCAACTTCCGAAAGAGCCATAAAAACATTTACTTTTGCCTAAGATAACTCAAAAAGATATTGTGCAGTAAGGAAACCTCTGTAGGAGAGATTATAGAGCAGCTGGTATTTGTTGCCAACAACTAAGTCCTTTATCGGTCGCAGTGTATGAAAAATGAGCTACAAAACCTCATCAAATGTTGATAGTACATGGTAACACACTAACAGAACTAAAAAGGAATCTGAAAAATAATCCATCACGCACTTAGTCTTGGTCTTATGCCCTCCAATGTTCACCTTTCAAACTCGTTATCGAAAATCGGGTAAAAAAATTTCTCTGTGGACGAAAATGCACTTAAAATCTTGTTCAACGACATCTTTAACTCAGTTCCAGTAGGTAGGCGTCGAATTGGTAAACAACAGATCTTTCATAGCGTGTAGGCTTTCACGGCCGGCGTCTTCAGTAATTAAAACTTCCGGACTAAGAGGCCGTGGTCCAATAGTAGAAATACTTCTCCCTGACGTTTCGTTGCCAGCTGCGGGCAACATCATCTGAGGTGAGTCTACGACTGAGTCGTAGACTCACCTCAGATGATGTTGCCCGCAGCTGGCAACGAAACGTCAGGGAGAAGTATTTCTACTATTGGACCACGGCCTCTTAGCCCGGAAGTTTTAATTACTCAACAGATCTTTGTCAGACTCTTTTCCATAACGTGAGAGAATATTCTGATGATGATTAATTTCTTTCTGTTGTTTGCTGTTGTGTTCAGCGAAATAGTAGACAATGCCATTAGCTAAAGCGCAAAGCCTATGTAAGACAACAAGCCTCTGGCGCAGTTGTTAGATCGGTTACTGGTGCTTAAATGGCAGGTTACCTACATTTAAGTGAGTTTCAACTTGGTGTCATAGTCGGCGCACGAGCGATGGGATACAACATCTCCGAGGTAACGATGAAGTAGAGATTCTCCCGTACGACCATTTCAAGAGTGTACCGTGAATATCAGAAATCGTGTAAAACATCAAATTTGCAACATCGCTGCGGCTGGAAAAAGATCCCGCAAGGACTGGACCAACAACGACTGACGAGAAGCGTTCAACGTGACAGAAGTGCAACCCTTCTGCAAATTGTTGCGCCTTTAATAATGATCCATTACCTAGTGTCAGCGTGTGAACCATTCAACGAAACATCTTCGGTATGGACTTTCAGAGCCGAAGGACAACTTGTGTACCCTTGGTGGCTGGACGACACTAAGTTTTACACCTTTTCTGCGCCCGTCAACACCGATATTGGACTGTTGATGTCTGGAAACATGTTGCCTGAAGGGACGAGTCTCGTTTCAAATTGCATCGAGCGGATGAACGGGTATGGAGACAGCCTCATGAATCCATGGGCCCTACATGTCATCAGGCTACTGTTCAAGCTGGTGGAGGCTCTCTATTGCTGTGGGGCGTGTGCAGTTGGAGTGACATGAGACCCCTGATACGTCTAGATAAGACTCCGAGGGGTGACACGGAAGTAAGCATCCTGTCTGATAACCTGCATCCATTCATGTCCGTTGTGCATGCCGACGGACTTGGGAAATTCCAGCAGGACAATGCGACACCACATACGCCCAGAATTGCTACAGAGTGGCTCCAGGAACACTCTTCTGAGTGTAAACACTTCAACTGGCTACCAGACTCCCCAGATAAGAACATTATTGAGCATGTTTGTGAATCCTTGCAATGTGCTGGTCAGAAGAGATCTCCACCCCTTCGTACTCTTACGGATTTATGGACGGCCCTGCAGGATTCATGGGGCCAATTCCCTCGATCACTTCTTCAGACATCAGTCGAGTTCATGCCACGCCGTGTTACGGCATTTCTACGTGCTCGCGGGAGCCCTACACGATATTAGGCAGGTGTACCAGTTTCTCTGGCTCCTCAGTGTATGTGCTGTATTAACTAAAATGAATGCAGCTTATCACTATTTTCTTATTACGTAAGTCGGTTTTAGTCGAACATGAAGTATCTGTAACAGCGGCATACCAATATCAGCATGAATTGGTAAGATATTACCCATTCTGGACTTTGAAACGGCCGTGTTTACTTGCTGTCCTATGTCATAATGTCTACATCTACATCTACATGACTAGTCTGCAATTCACATTTAAGTGCTTGGCAGAGGGTTCATCGAACCACAATCATACTATCTCTCTACCATTCCACTCCCGAACAGAAACCTTTCTGTTCGAGCTCTGATTTCTCTTATTTTATTTTGATGATCATTCCTACCTATGTAGGTTGGGCTCAACAAAATATTTTCGCATTCGGAAGAGAAAGTTGGTGACTGAAGTTTCGTAAATATATCTCGCCGCGACGAAAAACGTCTTTGCTTTAATGACTTACATCCCAACACGCGTATCATATCTGCCATACTCTCTTCCCTATTACGTGATAATACAAAACGAGCTGCCCTTTTTTGCTTCCTTTCGATGTCCTCCGTCAATCCCACCTGGTAAGGATCCCACACCGCGCAGCAATATTCTAACAGAGGACGAATGAGTGTAATGTAAGCTGTCTCTTTAGTGGACTTGTTGCATCTTCTAAGTGTCCTGCTAATGAAACGCAACCTTTGACTCGCCTTCCCCACAATATTATCTATGTGGTCTTTCCAACTGAAGTTGTTCGTAATTTTAACACCGAGGTACTTAGTTGAATGACAGCCTTGAGAATTGTACTATTTATCGAGTAATCGAATTCCAACGGATTTCTTTTGGAACTCATGTGGATCACCTCACACTTTTCGTTATTTAGCGTCAACTGCCACCTGCTACACCATACAGCAATCTTTTCTAAATCGCTTTGCAACTGACACTGGTCTTCGGATGACCTTACTAGACGGTAAATTACAGCATCATCTGAGAACAACCTAAGAGAACTGCTCAGATTGTCACCCAGGTCATTTATATAGATCAGGAACAGCAGAGGTCCCAGGACGCTTCCCTGGGGAACACCTGATATCACTTCAGTTTTACTCGATGATTTGCCGTCTTTTACTACGAACTGCGACCTTCCTGACAGGAAATCACGAATCCAGTCGCACAATTGAGACGATACCCCACAGGCCCGCAGCTTGATTAGAAGTCGCTTGTGAGGAACGGTGTAAAAAGCTTTCCGGAAATCTATAAATACGGAATCAACTTGAGATCCCCTGTCGATAGCGGCCATTACTGCGTGCGAATAAAGAGCTAGCTGCGTTGCACAAGAACGATGTTTTCTGAAACCATGCTGATTACGTATCAATAGATCGTTCCCTTCGAGGTGATTCATAATGTTTGAATACAGTATATTTTCCAAAACCCTGCTGCAAACCGACGCCAATGATATAGGTCTGTAGTTCGATGGATTACTCCTACTACCCTTCTTAAACACTGGTGCGACCTGCGCATTTTTCCAATCTGTTGGTACAGATCTATCGGTGAGCGAGCGGTTGTATATGATTGCTAAGTAGGGAGCTATTGTATCAGCGTAATGTGAAAGGAACCTAATCGGTATATAATCTGGACCTGAAGAATTGCCCGTATCAAGCGATTTGAGTTGTTTGCAACCCCTAAGGTATCTACTTCTAAGAAACTCATGCTAGCAGCTGTTCGTGTTTCAAATTCTGGAATAATCCATTCGTCTTCCCTGGTGAAGGAATTTCGGAAAACTGCGTTCAATAACTCCGCTTTAGCGGCACAGTCGTCGGTAACAGTACCATCGGCACTGCGCAGCGAAGGTATTGACTGCGTCTTGCCGCTTGTGTACTTTACATACGACCAGAATTTCTTCGGATTTTCTACCAAATTTCGAGACAATGTTTCGTTGGGGAACCAATTAAAGGCATCTCGCACTAGTATGAAAATGTGAAATTTCATAAATAAATAAAATTTCCTCAGTGACCTTCGAATTGACTGCTTGAAGCTCTGTCATGAAACGTCTAAAACCGTATCCTCTAGCAAGATTTTAATTGGTAATCAAAGCAGCCTCTACTTTACAGCCAATGACATTACCTCACAGCTAATGGATGTCTGCTCCAGTTCTAGATAGGACAAATAGACTCACAACGCAAAAGACGAGATTAATTGCAATTTCCACGTTGAATGACGTTCCTGGTCTGAAAACTGTAAATTGATAGCTTTATTACACACCTTGCGTAAAAATCACTGAGATTATTTAATAGAAATGATATGAATTAATGAAATGAGTTTGGTAGGCTCATTCTATGTCATCCAGTAAGTAGCTCGTCGGTCATGGGTTTTCAAAAATTGTCCTGCATTGTTGCCAAGATTCAGTTATACTTCTAGCAAGAAGAACACCAGCCTTGAGATGTCTAGGAAGTAACTGCGGTTTGAATCTCAAAGATGTGGCGGTCAAGCGTCGAAATACCCCAAAAAAATGGTTCAAATGGCTCTGAGCACTATGGGACTCAACTGCTGTGGTCATCAGTCCCCTAGAACTTAGAACTACTTAAATCTAACTAACCCAAGGACATCACACACATCCATGCCCAAGGCAGGATTCGAACCTGTGGCCGTACCGGTCGCGTGGCTCCAGACTGTAGCGTCTAGAACCGCTCGGCCACTCCGGCCGGCTCGAAATACCCAAAGTATATGTTAATGATTCTTACTTTTGTTTCTGTAACCAGGTTTAGGAACTACAGTGTCATTACTAATAATACTCAGGTGCGCCAACAGCAAATTAAACAACACAAATCATTAACTGTCACAACTATTTGTGTTCCTCTATCTTAAGCGTACAGAAACTAAAAAGCTCATCGCCAGACATGTTTCACCAGACATGGAGCCCAACGTCGATACCAGGGTCTGTTAACGCAAAAGGAGAAGCACCAGCAGAAAGTAGAATAAGGAACACAAAACGCTGACGTAAAGTTTAGAATAAGTTATCCTCGAGCGAAACTGTCTTTCAGTCCACAAATACTAAAAGGAATATATGTACTATGTATCCGTTATGATTAAAATGTATCGGATGCTGATTCTTTGTCAGTAAAAGCGAAAACCACCTATTTTCAAGAGCTTTTCAAAGTGCTGTATGCTTAAGACAGAGAACCAGAAATAACAACAGCTGAGCGTTGTACTGAGATTCTATGCATCACGTGCACGGAGTATTAATAATTTAACCCTGAACGTTTTAATATTAACGGCGCGTCTTCGCTACCTCAGTAGTCACGTGAGAATTGTCAAATTCTATTGGTCCCGGCGGAGGTTCGAGTCCTCCCTCGGGCATGGGTGTGTGTGTTTGTCCTTAGGATAATTTAGGTTAAGTAGTGTGTAAGCTTAGGGACTGATGACCTTAGCAATTAAGTCCCATAAGATTTCACACACATTTGAACATTTTTTTCAAATTCTATAGCGGCGGCACAGATGGGCCCATATGCTGCTGAATCATAACGCCAGACTACCACTTCATCAGATTATATGCCATACTTAACTTCTATCTGTGAAAGAATTCGTGAACTGTGCGGGAAAAGCTTTAGCACCGCTAACCCTCACCCTACCCTCCACGCAGTCCCAGTATATTCCAGTTAATCTCTGCCCATTTAATTTCTATCGCATGACTGTCACCCCGTTACCGAGGCCATAAACAAGTGTTATGGTCTACGACACCATTGTTTACGCCCACTCACTTCCCCCACCTGCCACACCAACTGTGGATGTCTCAAATTACGACATCAAACGCTGATTTATACCTAAGTTAACCAGCTTCTTATCAGCTTTTCTGACTGGGTATTCTGCCGTTGCTCTGAAGACAGGTGCTCTTGATAAACAGAATATTCTGTATGGCAGTCATCCAATGAACCGATTCTCCAAGGTCTGAAAATAAGCTATAGAGAAGGACCTATGAATTAATAAACAATAACAAGTGAAATCTGTCATACTGGATCAGTCACCTGACGATTATGAAAAACTGCTTTCTGATCTACACAGCACTGCAGTACAAACTTAAGGGTTTCGTAGGAAACTGCTGCTTACATTCGTTGCGGTCTTATTTAGTTACGATAAAGGAGGAGTAAGAAGTCTGACTTTAAAAATAGTGTTCCAGCGGGATTTGAGCCTATAGCTACAAGTACAGGGGCACTCAGCTACTGAGGAATCAAGAACGCGAAGTATTTTGTCTCATTAGTGTAGTACAGACTGAAGTAGAGAGGAGCAGTTTATTTCCTTTATGTTTAATTCAACATATTGCAAAGTATTTCAAGCCTCTTTTGCTTATCTTCAGGCACTTACACACACAGAAAACGGTTACATAAAGATAAATTATCTTTATGTAATTTATCATAGAAGTATTCTGTTCAATATTAACTGCTAAAGCGCTATTGCATTATTTGGGTGTTGGGGTGTCACTGAGTGGCAAGAAATCAACGTCCAGTGATGCGTTCTGCTGGCGTGGAGCTGTATCTCGTTGTGATTGACACCGTAGCCTATGTGGGAAAAGAATAGTTTTGCTGCACTTATGAAGTGTGGTATCATGTGATACACTTTTTATATGCCAGTTGTTCAATTACGATTTATTCTCCCCAAACTCCATTTGGTTTTTTTAATAATCTGAAGGAGCTGCGTCGTAACATTACATTGTTGCACTGCTGAATCTCACACTTTTTTTGCCCAGTTATTCCACACAATTCCGATTCCTAAACTTAGCAAGCGTGGCAACAATTAGTGAAGCAAGAAGTAGGTTTCTCACAGAATTCTGCACTTCGTTCGAGTAGCCAAAGTGAAACTATATTCGCGTATCCGACTGAGTAAGTGGAACCAGTATCATGTCGTCAGGTCTCACAAAATTATCCAGTGGTATTGTCCATTTGTTGCGAACTAAATATTCCGCTGTATTGAAACAGTTAAATTTTCGAAATGGCTTGCAGTCCAGGCTATGATGGCTAAAGGCATCTTTACTCCCCGCTGTCATGAGAGCAGCGTAACGGTCGTATCAGAAGCCTGCTGATAATTAACCACTTAATAGAGAACTGAATTATTTGACCGAGTCTAATTTGTTAGCTAAGAGCATCATACAATACGACACAATCGTAAGTGTAGGAAATGTCGACTTCATTTTCTGGCGGATTGATTCTAGTCCATTAACTGTGAGGAGTGGGTTCGGTTCCCACTTCCGGAACATATTTTAAATACACACACACAGGAACAGATCTCCTTCACGTCTTTTAATGCCAAGTGAAGAACAGCAGGCTGCACTGTAGTTCAGAATCCGCATTATAAACATTATATCACTTCGCTATCAACTAGAGCAGAGCCGGCTTAGGTTGGACCATAGCAGAGGCGGAAGTCGTGGCAAACAGAAATTCTGCTTCAGTGGTCCGTTCAGGTCAAGGGGCTCTTATTTTATTTGAACTTGAGACGATAAAAGTGTAATGCTTGACTGGGATTCGAATTCGTGTCTTCTGTTTCATGGCGTCTCACCCACACGGAACGATATAGTTCGATCATTTTGTTCTTTTTTCCAAGATAGCAAATTTTTCTAGGTCTCCACAAAAGGCACATCTGTGTCTTTGAATCCTGGTTCAGCACAAAAATATCCATGGTTTCATTTCGAGCACTAGCATAGGCACACCGAACTAATAGCGACAAAAAACTTTCATTTTTAATGTCTCTTCGTATGTTGCCAACAATGACAGGTCAAACATGCACACATCTCACTATTTGTGAACAAAGAGTTCGTGGATAGAAAACATCGGCGGTAGGCGCCGGATTCGTTCCGGATCAGGCAAGGAAATTGTTTTCTCATTTCAAATTCAAACATGTGGCTGATGGTGACAAAACTCCATATCTAATACCCAATTTTACTTAGTTAGCAATGTGATTACGTCCTGGGTAGGAGTCCCAGACACAAAACATTACATCATGGCACTTTGTGTTAAATACGAGCAAGCTTTGTCACTTGAAATTATATTAAACGTTTTTCGTGGTTAGTTAACAGGAGAATAAGGATCTTGACAATTTTCCAGATAGAGCACAAAATTTTTCTAGTTCAGATATGCTAACTGATACTGGTGAAAATTTACATATTTCTCGACTCTTTACGCCTAGTCATCAACGACGAACATTGCTATGATTGTGTTTAGGTCAGACACGAAAGGTTTTGCTTAGCTGCAATGGCTATACGAGTTTGCTTCAGTACATGTCCAGAACAAAAGTGTTCGTTATGTCGTTTAAAGCTCAAACATGTGTACAAGTGCCGGCCACGGTGGCCGAGCGGTTCTAGGCGCTTCAGTCCGGAACAGCGGGACTGCTACGGTAGCAGGTTCGAATCCTGCCTCGGGCACGGATGTGTGTGATGTCCTTAGGTTAGCTGGGTTTCAGTAGTTCTAAGTTCTAGGGGACTGATGACCTCAGATGTTAAGTCCCATAGTGCTCAGAGCCATTTGAACCATTTTTTTTTTGTGCACAAGTAATTGCGCAATCACGAGTACAGAGACATTATTACTGATAGGATGTTACTTTTAAGGTTTCCATAGAGCGCTTGCAGCTGTTAATCATGTTGCTTTTAACTAGTAAGTTTAATATCCAGTTTATGACAAACCACTCGTGTCAGTATAGACGTTTCACAGGTGTGGAAAAACGTTTTAAAGAGAAAAATGCTTCGCATTATCAGAAAATTTTAGGAAGCCTGTACTAAAATCTCTTGTTCATAAGAATATTTAATTTTACCTAAGGTTTGCTGGAATTAATTATGTGACTGAATTAGTTAATTCAGATTCTAATGAGTGTGGTAGTGATTTTGGTATGTCACTTACTGTAATCAAATTGAGTTTACAAGCTCTAATGACAGTCTCGTCTCTAACGATGAATTTTCTTATATTTATTCTTACATTTACTACATGGTGACGTTGAGCTACATCTGGAGTGATTACCTTCAATAGCGGAGTCCTTCACTGATCCTGGTGGTGTCCATTTCGTGTACTCGTAGTAAGACAGCAGTACTGCAAAGAGGTTAAAGGACCTGCAAGACACCTACGGTATGTGGGCTGTATGCAGATCAGGCGAAACGCAATTCAGATCGTTCGTACACTTTGGGTATGAGTGTATGATCTGCAGCATGACACTACCAAGTGAATAATGGGGATAGTTACTGTTGCTCAAGAAAGGTAGTTACACTGAAAATAATTATTTAAATAAAAATTAAATTTTTAATATAACACGTTCCGAAGTCTGACTAAAAAATAAGAAATCATTTCTCCCAGCGCCATGCAGATTCCTAAATTCATATAGGTAATCTTCAAAATTTGTCCTTATGGATTTTTTTTTTCTCGCTATGAATGGACTACCAACTTTTATAACGAAAAACGTGGGGCACCTGCTATACATAACTGTACATAATTGATGCCTGAAGAGTTCACTTATTAACTACACTTTAGGAGAAAAAGAAAGTTTTACACCTGCAGAAAGACAAATGGTAACTATTTCAGAAAAACTGGATGATATATTAAAGTGAAAAATCCGCACAAATTGAGCATTTCAATAACCCATTGGTCGACCTCTGGTCCTTATTCAAGCAGTTATTCGACTTGGCATTGACTGATAGAGGTGTTGGATACCCTCCTGAATGATATAGTGTCAGATTGGCGCGTTAGATAATCAAAATCTGAAGGTGGTTGGAGGACCCTGTCCATGTTACTCCACACGTTCCCAATTGGGGAGTGATCTGAAGAAATTACTGGCTACGGTAGGGTTTGGCAAACTCAAAGACTGGTAAGTGAAATACTCGCCCTGTGCGGGTGGGCATTTTCTTGCTGAAATGTAAGCTCAGACTGCTTGCCATGAAGGGCAACAAAACGTGGCGTAGAATCTCGTCGAAGCACCGCTGTGCCGTAAGGGTGTCGCTGATGTCAATCAAAGGTTTCCTGCTATGAAAAGTGGTCGACAGTCAGGATGGTGCCCCACTGCTGTCTGGGACGTCTCCAGACACGTTGTCGACCTGGGTTCTTATTGACTGGAGTAGAATTGTCTTCGGTGATGAGTTCTGCTTTGAACTAAGCCTCGATGATCAGCGAAGACGTATCTGAAGACGCGCCGGACAGTGGTGGGAGAGCAACATGACTGACGCCCACCATACAGCTCGATAACCATGAGTGAAGGACTGAGGTTCCATTTCATTTCACAGCAGGACATTTTCGGTAGTCATCTGCGCGTTCCTTACAGCACAATGGTACGTAGATGATATTCTATGCCCCGTTTCGTTGTCCTTCACGGCAAGCCAACCTGGGCTTACAATTCAGCAATATAATCCCCTACCGCACACGGCGAGAGTGTCTATTGCTTTCCTTCCTGGTTGCCAAACCACACCTTGGCCAGCAACATCCTCGGATGTCCCTCAAACTGATAACGTTTGGAGCATCATGGACAGGGCCATCCAACTATCACTGGATTTTGACGATCTGAGGTGCCAGTTGGACAGAATTTGGCACGGTATCCCGCAGGAGGACATCCAACAATTATCTCAATCAATTCCAAGTCGAATAAGTGCTTGTATAAGGGCCATTAGTGGGCTAGTGCGCTATTGACTTGATTAATTTGTGAAGATCTTCCTATTGAATGAATCATATGTTTTTTTCTAAAATTGTAATCGTTTGTTTGCCTGTACAAGTGCAGTCGTGCTCAAAAGTATCCGAACAACCTGAATTACATTTTGCCTGATTCGAATGCAACCCACATAGCGCAGCTGTCTAGCAGGTCCTCTAATCGCTCCTCGGTACAGTCGTTTGACTATTGAAAATGGTTCCAACAAGTCACCACTTGAAAACACTGCTCTGTATCGCAATAACTCAAGATGTAAAGTAATACCAAGGCACTACAAATATCAGGGAACATCTTATCACAGATAAGACGGTCCTTAAGACTTGTAAGCTCACATTTATTACAGTAAATGACATACCTGAAATGTTACCACTCTCACTATGACGCCATATAGGTAATTCACGTAGTAAGTCCGTCGTATTCATGATTTCCTCTTCAAACTAACATACCATACTTATTATTTATCACAAAATGATATTAAAAATTTAAGTTATTCACAAACAGCTAGTTGAGAATATGTATGAACTTCAAATGACACGACGAACCGTCTCGTTCTGCGTATGGATTCAAACCCAGGTCTTGCTGACTCAGCAAAGACTTCGTAACTGATGGGAACAGTCATTCCCGACTAGGCATACAGACAGTGATAGACCTCGATTTTAGACAGTATCGGTTAGCAAATGTCAGCTTTAAATTACATAACGTAAACATTTTTAACGGACGCGAATTCCTACCCAGCATTTATTGTCCTTGTTAACGGACTACGAGAGATGTTAAACATTGCTTCTTCACAAGTAACTTACTTGAAATGCCGTGAGGTAAAGCTTTGTGTTGGACAGGGATTCGGACCGTGAACCTAACTGAATTGTCATCGAAGCACAATCGACTGTGACGTATCTCCACCAGCAGCTCCGAATAACATCCTTGAATTTACAATGATCTCGCAAACACTTCTGTGTCTCACTGGGACTCAAAAACGTCAGATATCGTTAGTGTTGACAACGAATGAAAATACATTAAAAATCAAAATTATTATCCACCAGCACAAACGTGTTTTCATGCTAGAGCTTGATAATACATAATGAAAGCTTTAGTGCCGGGCCAGGATTCGAACCCTTTCAAGCGCAATATGTGAAGATGTTGAGGAATCTGCAGTTCTGAACTAACAACAAATTGCAGTCGAGCTGTATTGTCACGAAGGGCTCAAATTCCGCGTTAAGGGGCGGTCTAAATTGCATTCCCAGTTCAGAACCAATTTTTTCGACATACAGAAGCTCAAATAAAAGATGGAATAAGTGTCCTGTGACCCTAAATAGCGTTTTTTCGTCACTAGACATAAATAACTAGTATAAGATAGGTTACTGTTGATAGAGTTTCTATGTGTCGCGACTTCTGACTCTATTGTCTACTTGGTGGAGAAGGAATATCATGTTTAACATGAATGTCAGGTCATAATGGCATTATACCTTCTTCACTTGGCGTAGCCAGAAGAGAACAGAATCTGTCTGTCCTTATCAAAAATCATCAGCAGAAGTAGGAATCTAGCCCAGACCATAACTATATGAACCTAGCATCAATCCAAGAGACCACCAAATTCTCTTCTCTATCACTCATTTTTCTATCATAACAACGTTGAGCCACACTGGATGAGAATTCTGACACACAGGCTCCCTGTAGTGATTTGCAGCATGTTCAGTACATTCATTTACTTTGTTGACCGAATTGCCATGAACTAGCTGCCTCGGCTACCCAGTGCATACATTCGACTCTGTTTTGTAATCACCGAAATAAAATCACGTAATTGCCACCTACACATAACTGCCAGCAGTGTAGGATGCAGAAATTTAAATAGGAAGTGTTCCTTTCGACTTGAGCTACTCTATTGCACTATCTGTTTGTTGAAAACGTCGTGCAGTGCAAAAGAGAAGGTGTAACTGTTTGTCTCTCGGAAGTCTATATCCGGCCATATGCATTATCTCACAGCACTGTGCAATGCGGAAGTTCTGGAAGAATTGTTGTTGACTTTTGGAGGTGTTGTAACTATGTGTCAGCTAGTAACGTAACGATAAGCGTCGCGCACTGTTGATAAGGCGTCGCGAGTTCGGGTGCGTTAACTACTGCATTTTTTTAAAACGCATTACTGCTATCTGCTGAACTTATCGATCTAATGGAACTTTGAATATAATTCCAATTCACTTCTGAACCTAAAATAGTCGCATATGGAAAAAGGGCTAACTTCTGCCACATTTTGTTCTTTTCAGATTTAAGATATGGCCAGGCTACAGATGCATCTCGAAACTTTTGTCTTATATATGGGGAGAGCGCATCATGCCAAAACGCGTTAGAAAAGTATATTCTACATTATCTATCGTGTGGAAGTGGCATTTTATTTTTCGTCAAACTTTATTTGACAGCTTTAACTCAGAACACGTTTCTACGTGCATGTAATCAATAAACTGCATGTGCATTGTCAGACTGTTATAGATAACACCAAAGAATTCGCATATATCGTTGATGATCAATTTCTCTCTCATGTTAACTGATGTTTTAACAACACTAAAAGAAACCTTACGAAAATTGTGCACTGTATTATAAGAAATGAAATAAAACTACGCACGATAACCTTAGGACGAAAGTCTGTTTCTATAAAACTGAGTATCTGTACACAAGCGTGCCTCTATCGGCACGAATCAGTAAAATACTAATTACTTAGATTTCGATTGGATTTGTGTTTGATTGGAATGCTGTGTCATACTCAAGTGGTATGCAAATGTGGCATTTCATAAATAAAGTAATGTATTCCTAGAAACCCAAAATTTACTTGTCACCAGCAGAAAGAGGCGTTACCTGTTGTGCAGCATTGTAAGTTTTTCACCGAAAGTATTTTCCTGCGATTTCCTTATCGATGTGCGATGTGACTGCTTGTAGCTCTTTAACAGGAGGCATAAGAACGTTTCAGTGAGCAAGACTGGAACCGCGAACCATAACAGACGCTTTCTCACAGTTTTGCACGTTTCCACAGAGCTAGGGAAGAGGCATGCGTCTAGGTTTCCTCTTACGAGACCAATTATGGCTGGAACACGCAAACCGCTATTTAAAGGACGAGATGAGATGCGATTTTCACGTGCAGCGACTTTCCTGGGCTGGAAACCGTAAATTTACAATCATTTGTTATACCTCAAGCGATAATAACTCCGTGCATACCAGGAAGTAACTCGTCGATCACAGAGTTGCCAAACGTACCTTGCCTTGTTGTAAAATCTCAGCTATGTTACCAGCAGGAAGAAGACGAACCGATGTGATCCTACAGTGGACTGGGAAGTGACCATAGCTGACGTCTCAAAGACGCGGCTACTACGGCCTGGAATATGTAATCCATCTGATTCACGTTTCTGTAACTGGATTTAGGGACTGGAGCGTAGTTACTAACAATACTCAGAACTGACTGCAAACTAAGCTTAATAAATCAGTAACTCTCATAATTATTTTTATATTTCTTTCGTAAGTGAACTCAAAACTAAGAATCTCATTGACGAACGTTTCGTGCCTCGCCGATAGTCGAGCACAACAAACAAATAAAAATAAAAAAAGAATATGTGTGCGTGTGTGTGTGTATGAGAGAGAGAGAGAGGGAGAGAGAGAGAGAGAGAGAGAGAGAGAGAGAGAGAGAGAGAGAGAAGTGAGTGAGGGAGAGAGATAAAAATAAAAAAGGTGAGAGAGAGAGTAAAAAATTGTTGCAATGAAACTGAATCATGGTATGTAAAGAAATCTTTCATTAAAATGACACATTCCACATCATTACGAAATGTCGTCTTCATGATCTACGGAACAAGTAATAATCTTATCTGATCTAACCGTATTGCTGACTAGTCATGAAGAGGCATGAATTGCAGAAATTTTCACCAGTATCAGTAACCAAATCTAAACTTGAAAATAAAAGACGACAGTTTTTGTAATAAACCGGGACTCCTATAAAGACTTTTTCGTCCCTGTTAAGTAACCACGAAAGATGTGTGATATACCTCCATTCAGAAGTAACAAAGTGTTCATGTAATAATACCCAACTATTTCTACCCACTTAACACCATGACGACAGACAAATTGGCGTCTCAGTGTATTATGATTATAATTCGTTAGCCTTCTTGCGACCTCGTACTAATACCTCGTGGGAGCAGGCATAATATATTGCTATCTGAACACCGAGCAATAACACACAAAGATAGTAGATGGAAAGATGCAAAGAAACAATGGTAACGGCAATCCGCAATGGCGGAACAACCGAAACCAGTGGCGTGGTCGCAACGAACCGACACCACAGTGGCAACAAAACACAGCGCCACAATGGAACGCCAACCCAGGTCCGTCATAGAATATGTCAGGGAGTTACAACCGACCACCACAAAACCAGAGCCATACACAATATCAAAATACACCATCGGGGAGGCAGGGCGGCGGAAAGATGCAAAGAAACAATCAGACTCATGGGTGTGGATCCAGTTCATCATTAGAAGAGTAAGCCGGCCACGGTGGTCTAGCGGTTCTAGGCGCGCAGTCCGGAACCGCGCGACTGCTACGGTCGCAGGTTCGAATCCTGCCTCGGGCATGGATGTGTGACATGTCCTTAGGTTAGTTAGGTTTAAGTAGTTCTAAGTTCTAGGGGACTGATGACCACAGTAGTTAAGTCCCATAGTGCTCAGAGCCATTAGAAGAGTAAAAAAGAGGCAAACATTATGAAAGCAATGGAAACGCGGATTTGTATACATTATTTGTATAGATCTGAAGATGAAAAAGCGCAGATATGCACGATGCCCACATCTCCACTTTATTTTCTGTCCACACCCACGAGTCTGATTGTTTCTTTGTATCCTCCCATCTACTAAAATTAGTTTTGAGAGCAACGTTAGCTACAGCGTTCGATGTATTATGCTACTAGCTGACACATAGTTACAACACCTCCAAAAGTCAACAACAATTCCTCCAGAACTTCCGCATTGCACAGTGCTGTGAGATTTTGCGTATGGCCGGATATAGACTTCCGAGAGACAGACAGTTACATCTTTTTTTTTTTTTTTTTTTTTTTTTTTTTTTTTTTTTTTTTTTTTTTGCACTGCACGACGTTTTCAACAAACAGATAGTGCAATAGAGTAGCTCAAGTCGAAAGAAACACTTCCTATTTAAATTTCTGCATCCTACACTGTTGGCAGTTATGTGTAGGTGGCAATTACGTGATTTTATTTCGGTGATTACAAAATAGAGTCGAATGTATGCACTGGGTAGCCGAGGCAGCTAGTTCATGGCAATTCGGTCAACAAAGTAAATGAATGTACTGAAAATGCTGTAAACCACTACAGGGAGCCTGTGTGTCAGAATTCTCATCCAGTGTGGCGCAACGTTGTTATGATAGAAAAATGAGTGATAGAGAAGAGAATTTGGTGGTCTCTTGGATTGATGCTAGGTTCATATAGTTATGGTCTGGGTTCGATTCCAACTTCTGCTGATGACTTTTGATAAGGACAGACAGATTCTGTTCTCTTCTGGCTACGCCAAGTGAAGAAGGTATAATGGCATTATGACCTGACATTCATGTTAAACATGATATTCCTTCTCCACCAAGTAGACGTTAGGTTGAACCACAATAGACTCAGAAGTCGCGACACATAGAAACTCTATCAACACTAACTTTTCTTATACTAGTTATTTATTTCTAGTAACGAAACAAACGTTATTTACGGTCACAGGACACTTATTCCATCTTTTATTTGAGTTTCTGTATGTCGATAAAATTGGTTCTGAACTGTGAATGCAACTCAGACCACCCCTTAACGCGGAATTTGATCCCTTCGTGACATTACAGCTCGACTGCAATTTGTTTTTACTTCAAAACTGCAGATTTCTCAACATCTTCACATATTGCGCTTGAAAGGGTTCGAATCCTGGCCCGGCACTAAAGGTTTCATTATGTATTATCAAGTTCTAGCATGAGAACACCTATCTGCTGGTGGATAATAATTCTGATTTTTAATGTATTTTCATTCGTTGTCAGCACTAACGATATCTGACGTTTTTGAGTCCCAGTGAGACACAGAAGTGTTTGCGAGATCATTGTAAATTCAAGATGTCATTCCGAGCTGCCGGTGGAGAAAAATTCGGTAGCTGACCTCTCTTTGTGTGTAGTCAACAACGATATGGGTGGGGTTCGATTCCCAGTCACCACTGAACTCTTCGTCATATTATTTCTAGTTCAAACATGCTCACATGTCGCTGCTGGTATAACAAACCCACTTTTAACGTTCGGTTCCTCTAGAATATAACAGCGATAGGTGCCTGATTGGAGTCCTCGGAAAGAAAAAATTAATGTTTCGTCTCGTCATTTCAGTTAAAACTTCTAGCTACTGCCGAGAAAATCCGATATGTCACATTCGATTGTGCTTCGATGACAATTCAGTTAGGTTCACGGTCCGAATCCCTGTCCAACACAAAGCTTTACCTCACGGCATTTCAAGTAAGTTACTTGTGAAGAAGCAATATTTAACATCTCTCGTAGTCCGTTAACAAGGACAATAGATGCTGGGTAGGAATTCGCGTCCGTTAAAAATGTTTACGTTATGTAATTTAAAGCTGACATTTGCTAACTGATACTGTCTAAAATCGAGGTATATCACTGTCTGTATGCCTAGTCAGGAATGACAGTTCCCGTCAATTACGAAGTCTTTGCTGAGTCTGCATGACCTGGGTTTGAATCCATACGCAGAACGAGACGGTTCGCCGTGTCATTTGAAGTTCGTACGTATTCGCAACTAGCTGTTTGTGAATAACTTAAATTTTTAATGTCATTTTGTGTTAAATAATAAGTACGGTATGTTAGTTTGAAGAGGAAATCATGAATACGACGAACTTACTACGTGAATTACCTATATGGTGTCATAGTGAGATTGGTAACATTTCAGGTATGTCATTTATTGTAATAAATGTGATCTTACAAGCCTTAAGGACCGTCTTATCTGTGATAAGATGTTTCCTGATGAGTTATTGCGATACAGTGCAGTGTTTTCAAGTGGTGACTTGTTGGAACCATTTTCAATAGTCAAACGACTGTACCGAGGAGCGATTAGAGGACTTGCTAGACAGCTGCGCTATTTGGTTTGCATTCGAATCAGGCGAAATGCAATTCAGGTCGTTCGGATACTTTTGAGCACGACTGTACATCACGTATACCGATTTTCGTGCCACTGGGATAATTCCTTCATGGTGTGTCGTTGTTTCCTTTTTTTTGTCGTCATGAGTGTATTATCCATTGCGTGTGCCCAACGTTTTCCGTTTGTTATACCATCTCCTCTTCTCCCCCTTTCTCCGCTCAGCTTCGCCTGTCCGCTCATTACCGTCCTGAATGCATTTCTATACTATGCGCACAACACACTGGTGCTGCAGGTAGCTAAGAAGTCATGTATTACCAAACTTTTTCGCCTCTTCACCGCCACTGTCAAACAAACCGACAACAAAGCTAGTTAATATTGCATTGTCATCCATTTCTGTGATACGTTTTCAATTTCGAGTCTCTTGTTCACAGAAAACATAGTTTAAAATCAGTTGCAAAATTTGTACCAGCACAGACAAATAGACCAACAGACATGAAAGCGACCTAACAAAAACCTGTTAAAAAAATAAAACGTACACATAGTTGATCTCACTGATAATCTTGATAGTTGTTTTTTCTATTCTAAGGCACTGGATGAGTATAAAGTGTGTGCTTCAAAAGGACAGGGCCGGCATCCTTTCACATGATTCCTGAAATCGTAGTTTGCACCCCATCGCTAATGGGATCGTTGTCGACGGGACGTTTAGTCCTAATCTTCCTCCCTCCTTTTACCGTATGACACAGGGTCATGGTTCAGATCCCCATCTGAAATTTTTGGTTTCCGCCAATCATTTCAAGTGAATTTCGAGCCGTACCACGACCTGTCGATAAAGATTCTGGTGCACGAACGGGTCAGCAAGAGACCCCGCGAGTGTTGGGGAAGGGAGATTTGACAGTACGGCGCGAGGTGAGGCGGAGTCAACGGAGTGGCGATTGCGGACTGAAGCGATGCGTGTTAGCCCGAGTCTTTCTTGGCTTCAAACGCTCCTCGGTCCGACGCAAGACGTCACGGCCACATATGACGGGGGTCGTGGATAGTCTTACGCTGATTAGTACGTATGGTTGGAACGGAGCAGAGTGGTCCGAAGTGTCTGGTCTACCTCCAGTGGGATCAACTCTTGGAAGTGTGACCCGTTGGGATTCCGTCCGCTGACCTACCTGCCACCACCACCCAGATCAGCTATTTCAACGCTGACTAAGAATATGATGAGGACATAGCTGGTGTGGAATTATTCGAAGTACGGTTCTGTTTATGTGCCGCATATAAGTGGTGGTAGATCCAGGTTAATTACACGGTTAGTTCATGGCCCCGCAGTTCCTTGCAGAATCATAACGGTCGCTAGCTGCACTCCCGCTAGTTGCACTCTCGGTAGCCGATACTTGGCCAGTTTCTATACAGGGGCTCTGCTCAGCCTCACTGTATTGTGATTTTTACCGGGTTAGCAGTATTTGTGCGCACTCTGATGCATTTTTATATCCTAATGCCCATGCCTACCTCGGCGTTAACGTGCGGGTCCCGGTCGTATTAACGCGTATGAACACTGCTAATTATTTTCTGTCAAGACATAAGTGCTGTGGATTATAACTTTACTGTTGTATTTGTGTGAAACCGAGCGGACCTACTTGCTTGGGGCCGCTCTGTTGTATAAGTTGCTTCCTTCACGCGGGAAGATTAAAGCACCAATTAGCCAGTCGAAATGTAGTTCATACGTCCTGTGGCGTGCTTGTACAGTTTTAAAAGTAGTAAGAGCGAGTCTACTTAAATTTCCTGGCAGTTTCTGTTACTTTTATGCTCTCTTCTTCCATGTTAAATTTTGTCATTATTCTAACACGACATCTTTCTGGATCTCACCGCCAGTCGTTAATTATTCATTGCATCTTAACTCTCTCACCTGAAGATTATGTTTCATCAATCTGTCCTAAGTTACACTCACATATGGGACAATGTGGTTGGAGCCTTGAACTGTTAGTTGTTTAGTGTATTTCTAGGGGAGTACTTTCTGTCTTACAGACATGTTCAGCTTCCTTGCTTCACCTAAAGGTGAGTGCGGTGGATCGATTGACCACTCGGCGCCGGTCTTGGTAGTATACTTCCACCTAGGCGGCTAAGGCGGTTTGCTCTAAGTCTGATGTTGCTATATTTATGATAACACTGTTACTCTGTAACTGTTCTTGCTGGTGAAATTTTAACTTTGGTACAGCTCTTGGAGCACCCGATCTTTATCCTTTTGGATTTCTGATTAGTAAAGTTAATTAACATTCCCGTAAAGCCTAAAACTGCTTAATAATCCTTGTTAAATTACATTCAAATGGGGCGTTGGCTTGCCATTAGAACTTCAGAATAGTTGTACAGTTGTTATTTCAAAGTTCTAACGAAGTCTAAGTACTCTTGTTCTGTATTAATCGAGATATTGTTGTTACTACTAAAATTGTTCTAAATATTCTCTAAAGATAGCATTTCAATCTTG
Organism: Schistocerca piceifrons; assembly: GCF_021461385.2. Classification (NCBI taxonomy): domain Eukaryota; kingdom Metazoa; phylum Arthropoda; class Insecta; order Orthoptera; family Acrididae; genus Schistocerca; species Schistocerca piceifrons. The sequence continues at coordinate 959,833,031 of NC_060138.1, forward strand.
TTATGTAGTTTTAAATAAATTATCTTATGTATTTTAAGAATGGTGCTTAATCTTTATTTGTGTCTAACCCTTCCAACCCTTCAGCAATCGATAAATCGTTGAAAGCGTACTATTTTGGTAGTTAGGACGTTATTCATCTGAGCGGAACGTATGGCAGTTCTTAATTAAGCACCATGTGTAGTAAGTAATAATTCGAAGAGGCAATCGATGTTTGTTTGATGGTTCGTCGGATTCGATACTTCTGGGAAATTTTCAGGCGCGGTCGGTGGCAGCCTCACGACCACAGTTGCACCGGGGCTGGGCTGCCTCGAGGAGGAGGTGATCCAGTATGAACTCCCAATTCGTGGGGTATCGGAGGAAGGCAGCGTCGTGGAGCTGAGTGCGCGGCGCGCTGGCGAGTACGGTACAAGTGACAGCGGCCAACATTGCGGAGGTGAGTACCATCATGGCTTGCTGCACTGCTCCCATGTCCCTTATTGAGCAGGAAATTAGCTTTCTTGAAACCAGCGGCTGCTCCTGCGCTCAAGTTTCTCGAATCCAGGCACGGATCTCCCACTGATTTAATCGTACAAAGGATTTAGGCCTTTGTGAGTGACCCCAACAAAAGTCGATAGTTGATGAGCGTGAAGGCAGAATCATGAATTTTAGATGCGGTTGTAAGTGTTAGAATGGGTTGAGGATCCAGAGGAGATGGATTATGGGAGCTCGACCTCCGTAGTGGATGTTGGTGGTCTCATATGGCTAGAACACGAAGAGTTGGTGGTGTATTAACCTATTTGCCAAGTTGCCAAATCCCCTCCTAAGCACACTCCACAAGTAATTTTTGTCTGTCGACAGTTTGCAATTATTGGTGACGTTCCTTCGGTTCTCGGTTCGTTATAGAGAATATTGGAAGTCCTTAAAATTCTGTGGAAGGTTATTCCCAATATTTGTATTCGCTATGTCGGTGGTCATTAACAAGATAGTTAACAATGTGTTATCGTGCTCTGCGTGAAAAGATGTTAGGTGAAAGGTTATCGCTTAGAGCGACAAGTGACTTGCAGGACAGATATTTCTTTTTGGAGGAGCGAGTAGACGAGTCGTTGGCTGATTATACATCGAAGGGCCTAAGGCTCTGGTACAGGTATACGTATTCAAATACAGGTATATGTAAACAAGCAGAATACGGAGATGCGGTCGGCAACACCTATATGACTACAAGTGTCTGGCGCAGTTGTTGGAGCGGTTACTATTGCTGCAATGGCAAGTTATCAAAATTTAAGTGAGCTTGTACCTGGTGTTATGGTCGGCGCACGAGGGATGCGACACAGTGTCTCTGAGGTAGCGATGAAGTGGGAATTTTCCCATATGACCATTTCACGAGTGTACCGTGAATATCAATAATCCAGTAAAATATCAACTCTCCGACATCGCTAAGGTAGGAAAAAGATTCTGCAAGAACGGGACCAACGACGACTGAAGAGAATCGTTCAACGTGACAGAAGTGCAACCACCACGCAGATTGCTGCATATGTCAGTGCTGGACCATCAACAAGTGTCAGCGTGCGAATCAGTTAACGAAACATCATCGAAATGGGCTTTCGAAGCCGAAGACCCACTCGTGTACCCTTGATGACTGCACGACGCAAAGCGTTACGCCTCACCTTAGCCCGTCAACACCGACATTGAACTGTTGATGACTGGAAACATGTTGCCAGCTCGGACGAGTCTTGTTTCAAGTTGTATCGAGCGGATGGATGTGTACGAATCGGTGGACCCTGCATGTCAGCAGGGGAATGTTCAAGCTAGTGGAGCCTCTATAATGGTGTGGGGCGCGTGGAGTGGTATGAGACCCCTGATATGTCTAGGTACGACTCTGACAGATGACACGTTCGTAAGCATCCTGTCTCATCATGTGTATACATTCATGTCCATTTTGTATTCTGGCGGACTTGGGCAATTTCAGCAGGACAATACGACACCCCATAGTTCAGAATTGCTACAGAGTGTCTCCAGGAACATTTTTTTGAGTTTAAACACTTCTGCTGTCCACCAAACTCCCCAGACGTGAACCTTATTGAGAAGATCTGCCATGGCTTGCAACGTGCTGTTCAGAAGAGTTCTCCACCCCGTCGTAGTGTTATGGATCTATGGACAGCCCTACAGGATTCACGGTGTCAATTCCCTCCAGCACTACTTCAGACACTGGTCGAGTCCATGCCACGTCCTGTTGCGAATCTTCTGTGTGCTCGTGGGGGCCTACACAATATTAGGCTTGTGTAGCAGTTTCTTTGGCTCTTCGGTGTATATGTATATATATCTGAGTGTGCATGTGTGTAAAATAGTGAAACGTTATTAGCAGACAGGAAAGTTGTGTTAATGGCTTATTGGACTGTGACAAGAAAACAACTACACAATCTGAATATACAATAACAGTAAAGGAGGGTCAAGGCGGGAGAGACGGGGGAGAGGAGATGGACAGAGAGGTGCAAGGAAATGGAGACAGAAACCGGGAAGGAGGGGATGAACACAGAAAGGGGCAGGAAGAAATGGAGAGAGAGGAGGGATGACAGTACAGATTGAGAAAGGTGGCACGTGGCGATGGACACGGAGAAGGGGAAGGAGGAAAAGACCGACAAAGAGAGAGAGAGAGAGAGAGAGGAAAAAGAGATTGACAGAGACAAGGGAGAAGTATGAGACTGGCACGTATATACAACTCCCGCTCGTGTTAGAAACATGTGGTTTCTGTATTCTTTCTTTTCTATTTAACCAGACTGAGCCACAGCAATGCGTTGCGGGGAACAGCTAGTTATGAATGAAAATCACAAAAAAAGACGGCGAAAAATTTAGATACAAGGAATCAACCCGTTCTCCCAACTACCCAGTCAAAGAAGGTGGAGGACTGGAAAGATCTTGTGGTGCATTACTGCCTTTAAAAAACGGAAGCAACAGCAGTGATCAACGTCATGATGATGGAGGAAGCAATGAAATCACAGTATTCAAAACACACAATGTGTATCCACAGGCAGTCGGCCTGTCACTGAAAATGTGTCATGGACGATCTCTCCATTGGCAAAAGATTAGGATTAGAGCCCATTCGGATCTCCGGGAGCAGACTGCCGAAGAGGTGACAACTACAATAAAAACACTGAACAAGCAACGATAGGGTACCGTACGAATAGTCATAGCATGGAATGTCTAACAGTTGAACGTGGTAGGGAAGCTAGAAAATCTGAAAAAGGAAATGCAAAATCTCCACTATTACAGATACGGTGGGGGTTGGTGATGTGAAATGGATGGAAGAGAAAGATTCTCGTCAAGAGCAGCAGGAAGTGGCATAACGGAAGTAGTGTTTGATACCTTTTGAATAGGGAGATAGGGCAGACAGTGAGTTAGTGTCTACAGATCAGTGATAGGATTGTTCTCATCAAGATCGACTGAGAATCAGGGCTAACAACTATAGTTCAGGTATACATGCTGGTGTCATAAGCAGACGATGAAGAGATGTAGAAAGTATATGAGGATATTCAATGGGTAATTCAGTATGTACACGGAGATGGTGATCTAATAATCATGGGAGACTGGAACGCAGCCTTAGGGGAAGGAGCAGAAGAAAGAATTGTACCATAACATGGGATGGGTAGTTTGAGTGAGAATGAAGAACTAATTGACATCTGAAATAAATTTCAGTTAGTAATAACGTTTACACTTCTTAGATATGTTAAGAGGAGGGGGTAATTTCGTAAAAGACCCAGAGCACGGGAAGATTCCAGCTGGTTTGGTCGGACAGAGTTTCTGAAGTTAGATATTGGATTGTCAAACGAACCCAGGAGCAGTTTATGACATACCTCTTATTTCAGGCTAGCAGTTTGTTTAACGTTATATTGGGACGCTGCAGTCAACAAACGTAACTCGCTTTCTTGAGCAGCAATATAGAGTGTTACAGTAACGAGCAAGAAGCTATCGCCAGGTTTGGAACACAGGCAGTGGAACGGGTCACGCCATGTGGCACCAATTATGCCAGTGTCGTGCAGAGCCATGAAGAAGCCTTGAGAGTGAATCACACTAGGCAATGTATTATTTACGAATAAAATAAAAGAAAAGTGCAGGGAAGCAGAGGCAAAATGGCAGCAGCGAAAATATAAGAAATCGAAAAATAACAGTCGTCAAAACGACTGATTCAGCCTTTAGGAATTTCTATGCATAGCAAGAGTGTTCAATGGAAATTCGACTGTTAAAAATGGAGAAGAAAGTGGATAGGGCGAAAGAGCATATTCAAAGCCTCTACGGCGGTGAAGAATATGTCTGATGAAATGGCAGAATAAATGGAAGTCGATTTGGAAAAAACAGAAGATCCACTTTGGAGTCACAGTTTACATTTGCGATGACTTAAGACGGAAGGCATAGATAACATTCCTTTGTAACATCTAAATTCATTGTGGGAACTGGCAACCACTTGACTACTCAAGTTGTTTTGTAGAATCTTTGAGGCAAGAGACATACCAACAGACTTTAGGAAAAGTATCGTCCATCAAATTCCTAAAATAACTTGGACAGATGAGCGCAACAACTGTTTCACAATCAGCTTAACAGATCACGCATCCAGGTTGGGCAAGAATTATACACAGAAAAACGGAAAAAGAAACAATGGAACTATTATTTGATGATCAGGTGGCCTTCGGGAAACTAAAGGTATTAGTGGGACATTTCTTACGTTACCCTTCATAATCAGAAAGAATCCACAGACATGATCTTTCATATATCCCCACAGCGAGAAGTCGCATGGATTTAGGTCGAGTGATGCGTAAGACCACACATCTGTTGAAATTGCCTAGAGATGATGCGCTCGTTACCGAACGCTTCTCGAAGCAAATCTCTCTCCTGGCAAGTCAGATGTGGTGTTGCCTCATCTTCATGAAAGTAGTGGTGTCGACGCAGTTGCGTTCATGCGAAGCTGGAACAACGTGAGCCGCGCGGAGTGGCCGCGCGGATAGAGGCGCCCTGTCACTGACTGCGTGGCCCCTCCCGACGTAGATTCGAGTCCTCCCTCGGGCATGGGGGTGTGTGTTGTTCTTAGCGTAGGTTAGTTTAAGTTAGTTTCAGTAGTGTGTAAGTCTAGGGACTGATGACCTCTGCAGTTTGATCCCTTGAGAACTCACACACATTTGCAACAACGTGCACATGAGGGCCTTATAACGTGCGGATTGCACTGTACACCTAACAAGCCCGTGAGGTGTCATCTCCTCCAAGAAAAACAGACCGACAATATAGGAGCTTGTGAAGCCGCATCATACAGTCACGTAAGCAGAGTGCAGTGGATGTTCCTGCTCGACATGTAGCGGACCATAACACCGTATGCGACAGTTCTGTGTATTCACGGCACCATTCAGAGTAAAATGTACCTCTTCCTTAAGAAGAATATGCTCCTTGTGAAGTCATCCACTTCCTTGCATTCCGAAAAACCAATGGCAAATTCATAGGGCTTCATTGATGCCCATATTGAATCTTGTAGGGATACCAAAGTATAGTACACCACAAAATATTTTGAACTGTTGACGAGGCGAGAGACAATTCATGTGACACAGCTCGAGCACTGGCTGCAGAATTTGTGGTATATGTTGCATCGTCGCCTACGGTTACAGCAACTTCATCAACAACTGCCATGGGGATGGGCCTCCTCAGTCCCCCTGGCGCATCACCTAATTAACCTGTTTCTTCAGATTTTTTCGTGATATTCTTTACCCCATTTGTTGACATGGAGCCGGCCGTGGTGGCCAAGCGGTTAAAGGCGCTACAGTCTGGAACCGCGCGGCTGCTACGGTCACAGGTTCGAATCCTGCCTCGGGCATGGATTTGTGTGATGTCCTTAGGTTAGTTAGGTTTAAGTAGTTCTAAGTTCTAGGGGACTGATGACCTTAGAAGTTAAGTCCCATAGTGTTCAGAGCCATTTTTTTGTTGAGATGGGGTCCTCTTTGCAGTTGTTTTTGTAAAGCAGTGCTGCTGTTGTCGTTCTGATAAAACAACTTTACCTGTCGGCATGGTCTTTCTTCTCAATAGCCATTAAGTTTCGTACTGTACACTTCAACCTTCGCAACCCTTTATACCAACATTCACTTCACAAAAATATCAGCGCGGTTCACCAATCGACAAACACCATATTTACGTCAAAATAGGAAACATTTAATATTCTGACTGCTGACAGTCAGCTTTGTGTATCTGTTTTTTTAAATAGATGGTTAAGAGGACTTCGGCTGTTCAATGTGAAATGAAAATTAAAATACCTGCTGCCGTCTCTTTTGCATGTAATTCATTTCCACAACCAGTTTCAGTGGTCCATTACACCTACTTCAGGCCCCTAGACCAACGTAATTTGGGAGGATTCCAGTTTAGTGTGCAGTCATAACAGGACCCAATATTAAATATTCGGTGTCCATAGATGTCTGGTTTATATGACACTACCCTTTGGTTCATCAAGCGACAAATATTGGAGCTGTTGGTTGATGAATGAAGCAACAAAATGTTCAAATGTGTGTGAAATCTTATCGGACTTAACTGCTAAGGTCATCAGTCCCTAAGCTTACACACTACTTAACCTAAATTATCCTAAGGACGAACACACACACCCATGCCCAAGGGAGGACTCGAACCTCCGCCGGGACCAGCCGCACAGTCGATGACTGCAGAGCCGTAGACCGATGAATGAAGGGACAGTGTCTTGTAAACCAAATATCTAAGGTCACTGTTTATTTGATACTGGTTTACGTCGATTAAGGGGCCTGAAGATGGCGCAATGGATTACTGAAACTGGTTGCGTAAGTCAGTTAAATGCAAAAGTGACGGCTGCAGCTGTTTCAATTTTCCTCTCATATTTTCACCTGATGGCAGAACGTGCAACTATAATGTTTTTCAGCATACTCCCAGAGCGCACCAGAAAATGAACATACCTACGATGTTTCAGCGTTCTGCGATGTATACAACCCACACTGCAGTATTCGGAACATCTTCAGTTTAATTATAGCCACCTAGTACTAGAGCGAGCTGTCGCAGATAAAACTGCAGAGAAAAACAGAGATTAGAATACGTCCACCAAATAACTGAGGATGTAGACTGTAAGTGTTATTCAAAGATGAAGAGGTTGATACTAGAAAGAAATTCGTGGCAGACTGCATCGAACGAATTAGAAGACTGGTTGCTCAAAAAATGTCTCAAAAGTAAAAACATCTCAGATGAGGTGCTTACACCACAAGAATCGTATTTAAAGGAGCTTCAGATTAATGACTGCTTTCTAAATCCAACGATTTCTTCCTGCAAGGAAATATCTCTCCATATCTCAATTAACATTACTCTCAATTGCTGGAGTACCACAGCATTGCGCCTTGTCTCTCCAATGGGGAGGTGCACACAAATAATGTCACATCACCTCAATGGGTACTGTAGGCTAGAAACAGAATAAAGCGAAGCTTCTAAATTGTTAGAAACTTCACAACAGTGGGGAGTCAAATACCGTTTGCCGTTCAGGACATAGTTCCGCGGCCGCCTGTCGCGCCCCTGACGGCTGCTACCCGCACAACGTCCTACCCAGCCGCCGTACTGCACTTCTGTCAGACGCTCTCTGTTTCGCAGGAGTCTCGTCCTATCCCGCACCACCCCTCCACTGCAGCTGTCCGTCCGCCCCCCCCCCCCTCCTCCATCTCTTCGCTCCAGACAAGCAGAACGGCTTTCGATTTGCTGTTTACCAAACTTTTCGATAACAGAAACGCCCGCAGGGACGATTGTGTCCTCTGTATCTTTCTCTCTCCTCTTCTACTCGCTATCTCTCTCTCTCTCTCTCTCTCTCTCTCTCTCTCTCTCTCTCTCTCTCCTCGCTGTAGACTTCACTTTCAAAGAATACTTCCCCTTTCTCCTTGATTCTTCTCCCTCATCCCTATACTCTAACGTTATACTGTCTGCTTCTCCTTTCCCTTTCATCTGTCGGCAGTCTGTAACTTTTTTCTGCATCACAAAGTGAAACAAGAGAGCCTCGTAGAAACTCTCCATGCGTCTGCTGAAAGCGAAAGCATATTGGAGACGTCGATCGTATAGAATATATAATAAGTTTGTCACAAAGCAGGGTAGGGGAGTATATGCTACCATATTCTATATATTTATGTTATTGTGAGAAAACGTGAATTGCTTTTAACATACACATAAGAAAAGAACATGTGTAACTATACTGCAGGTCATCATTTACGCGTTTAGAGATTGCTTATTTGGACTGAATAACTGAGTGTTGCAGTTGTATCGCCGCAGTTATAATTTCTATTCAATAAGTGAGTCTCGCTTCCCTCCCTATTCTCTGTAAAGATACTAATGGTTCTTGTTCCAAACCGGCTACCGAGGATATTGTTTTTACTCTAACTTGTACACGCAGATCTAGTTCCCGGAAATCTGATAGATACGTTTCGGTAGCTAGTACGTCTCTTATTTATCAGAAATGTTAACCCAGAGATTGAGGAATGTCGCTTCCTGATATCTACTCATGTCAACATCTTTAGTTATACTTCCACCACATTTTCCGATATCTACTATCCACACACCTTGAGTCATTACATTTATAGTTACTTAACATGAGGAATCCAGCATAGAAATTCCTTAACCCCTGAATTATTCTGATTATAATTACTATTTAAATCTCCATTTCAGTGTTATAAGTTACTGTTCTCCTGCGTGTTGATTTACCATAGTGAATTCACAAAATAGATAGATAATAAACTTATCGTTTAATTATTACCGTAAATTTATTTTGAAAACAGCATTTAATTTCATTCGTGTTCTGCTGTTTGTTTACATCTTCTTGTCATTGGAAGTCATTGAAATCAAACAGGTTCAATATTGTCTGTATTCAGTTTCCTTCTCTTCATTAGTTTACAGCGCAATTCTCATATTTCACCTACTGCGATCTTATATTTTCCCCCAATAAAGCAAATATAAAAATTAGTGTGCAGGTTGGAACTTATACATGTTTCCATTCTTAATGTAAAATGACCACGGTGAAGATTCGGAAGTTTACAAAAGGTTGAAGAAAATGATACTGACGAAATGGAGTGGACTAGTCTGTTACAGCAATGCAACAGAATAAGAATAACGTAACCTCATAAAGCGACAAGTGAACGTTGAACATTTAGATTGGGAGAAACTTTGCCTGTATGTTAATGCATGGAATTGTGTTTGCATTTTAAAATCTTTTTGCCCTTCTACGTTTGCGTTCATTTTATGAAATAGATTAATGTTAGGAGACATCAGGCACCACAGGATACATAAATTAGTTTACATAATCTGTAGTTCTTATTCCGTAGACTCTCAATGAGGGGATCCTCGAGGAAATGGAAGATGTCAGATAAACATAAAATTCATATTTACAAGATAATTAGTAATATAATCCGATAGATCCTATCGTGAGAGTTGGTTACCTTAGACATTGGACGTGGTGAGTTGATGTTAGCCAAGAACGCCTTTAAGGCAACAGAGGCGCCATTGTCAACACTTCAGGGAGTTTGACCTACTTCGTGTAATAGGGCTACGAAAAGCTGGCTGTTCCTTCTGCGATGCTGCAGAAACGCTTTTCAGGAATACAGCCGTTGTGCATTACCGCTGGCAACGGTGGTCACGAGAATGTACGGTAGCAAGAAGACCGGGTTCTGGACGGCCACGTGGCACTACCGAGAGGGAAGACCATCGTATTCATCGTATGGCTCTGGCGCATCGTACTGCATCTGCAGCAGCAATTTGAGCAGCAGTTCGCACCATAATGACACAACGAATTGTTACAAATCGATTACTTCAAGGACAGCTCCGGGCCACACGGCCTTTAGCGGTCATTCCAATGGCGCCAAACAACAGCCGTTTGCGGCATCATTGGCGTCAAGCGAGAACTCATTGCAGGGCAAGGTGGATGTCCGTCGTGTTTTCTGCTGAAAGCTGGTTCTGCCTCGGTGCCAGCGATGGCCCTACGTTGGTTAGGAGGCCACTTGAGAGCCTGAAACTAAGCTGTCTGCATTCTAGACAACTGGACCTACACCTGGAGTAATGGTTTGCTGTGCGATTTTGTATGACAGGAGAGGCACTCTCGTGGTTATCCCACGCAGCCTGACTGGAAGTTTGTAAGTCAGTGATGATTCGACCTTTTGTGGTCCCATACATGAACAGCACACAGGGAGTGGTTTCCAACATGATAACGATCGTCTACATACCGCTGTTGTAACCCAATACGCTCTGCGGTGTATCGGCATGTTGCTTTGGTCTGTTCGATCAGCAGTCGAGCCTCTACGGGACATCATCGGACGACAACTCCAGCGTCATCCACAAACAGCATTAGCTCATTAGCCGTCTCTGTATTGACTGACGAAGTGCAACAGGCACGTAACCCCATCCCACAAACTGACATCAAGCATCTGTACAACACAATACAGGCACGTTTGCATGCTTGCATTCAACATTCTGGCAGTTACACGGGTTGTAAATGTACCAGCATTTCACATTTGCAATAAATTTTCTCATACTTACGTTAACCTGTGATCTTGCAATGTGAATCACTTAAATATGTTACCTACACAAATGCATTTCCTAAATTTCATTACTCTAGATTAATTATTTTTTGGTGTTATGATTTCTTCTGTCACTGTAATACAAAGCATATCACTAACAAGAGCATATTTCCTACGCTATTGAAGCCACGTGTTATCAATAATATTTACAGTGTGTACTTACACAAATCCCGTAATTGAGCTAGTGAGGTGCAGATGTCAGACATTATATTGGAATTCACATTATGTGATTAATATTAATGTATGTCAAACGGGTCTGGTAAGACACTCGTCAGTGGTGTAGAAGAGGGTGACCCATAAAAAAGCTTTTGATTCTTCTAAAGCTGGTATTGGTATCAGTAGCTAAACTTGCTATGGTGCCAGGCAAATAATGAAATACGTATGTACCTAGCTAATGGACATCTTCATAAACAGAAGTAAATGATTATAGTCTTTGTATAGTTTGTTTATGTTCCTGGCACTGTTTTTAGGAAGTGAGCTGTTGGTTTGAAGGCGATACATATTAACAACGAAGTTAATTAAGGAATAAATACATGATCAGTAGTTAATATTCCCTGTCCTTCTTCTGTAGCATTTTCTTGAATTCATACGACAAATAATTGGAATTAAATACTTTTTAACTTTGAAAACATTACATTAGTTGCATTAAGTCTCCCAGAATATTATACCATAGGTGGCATTGAATTAACGTGATTAAAACATGGCAACTTTTTCTTTATAGCTATATCTTTCTTCATTAAAAAGGTATCTAGAAACAAATCTTCACATCTGGTATGGAAACTGATAAATGGTCATGAACATACAAAATAAAATGCACTGTTTCTAAACTGGAACACAATGGGACATGTGGTACAGCTAAAATTATTTATTTGTGGATTTAAATGCATCTATCGCGTATACAATCAGATTGTAGGGAAGCAGCCTACTTACTCCACATAGAAGTAATACGCTTTCCATTGTGTGGCAGCCTAGTCCGCTGTAACTAGTTATGACATCACGAACGTTGTGCAATACCTTAAAAATAAAGTAAATAATCTGAAAAGTTAGTAGCATATCAGGAGCGATGCTAAAGTAATTACGTATTAAGTTTCAGTTTAGTAACTTCAACAGGTTTCGAAATTTGGACGTTTCACATAAAAATCACCGGCACAACAGAAAGGAGCTAGAAACTTCAAAAATTTTATTCAGAGTCCTTTTTCATTGTAATTTGATGGCAACAGCATGTTGGATCTCACAAAGTAATATTTTGGTTCAAATTCTTGATTTTCTGTTTTTGTGTCCTAAAAGTTCGGAAGCAAGATAGATTAAGTGAGTGATAAGATAAAGCTGGGATGTTTAGATTTAGGTAGAACGGAGATACGAGTAGTTTCAAAAAGGTAGCTATAAAACTATAGCTGTAGCGCCTCTCCAAAGGGCAAGTCCAGAGCTCATCTATTGCGTGCAGTACAACTAAACTAATTCTCTCGCCAAAAGTATTTAACCTAGTCACATTAGAATTTTATTATGGATACTTACCTGTGTGCTGATTGCGTAATTAAATTGAGAGCTTCATTGGCCTTCAGTGAATGAAGCAATTAATTATTTAGTAACTTGAAGTGGTGTTCTACTAACTCCAGCAGCTAGTCAGTAAGGCAAATGTTGTCGGCTGCGATTTCGGTGGTCCGCACCGCAGCTATATAAATAAGAGCGTGCGAGCTAGAGTCTTCTAGATTCGTATCAGCACGCACTCCGTGTCGGAAGCCGCGTCGCGTTCATGCAGTTGCCAGGAACAGCCTTGGATGCCGTAATACGTAACTCAATGTGCACTTAACAATGAGTTCACATCAGGGTAAAAAGTTAATAACGGAACGACTCCAGTGATTTATTCTCAGCTTGCGTTTTCGTATTTTCACGTGTCGCCGCAAGACAGACCTTCTACCATTATTAGCGTGGAATTTGATGAGTATTAACATCAAATTTTGGCAAGCATTCACTTTGAAAATTTACATCGATAACGATTATTGAACAGTTTCGTTATCTAGGGATAATAGGATCCACGCAATAGAATCTGAAGAGCTCTGATAGTACAATAGCTGATATGGGTAATCATTTGTCTGGAATTTTACGCTTTATCGTTTTCAGAATATAGTGAAAATTGTTATAGTAAACTGCATTTTCTGTGAATCCCAGACATCATCCTAAATCCTCAGAGTAATGAACTTCGATAATCAACAACTTTTATTCTTCATCAGAGTGGGCACAGTGAACTCTAGTTACAGGCATCACATTTTTGCTAATCACTTTCTTGTTGCCAATATTGTAGTTAGAGAGCCTGTGTAGAGAACGGAAACATAGAATAGAAATAATAACAAAATTTTCCACCCACTGCCCAACAAGACCAATATTTTCTCTACATTTATGAAGAAATGTTGATCCTGTTCGGCCGCGGAATTGGTTAAATTATATTGCCCCTAGTGTCATAAATCCGATAATAGTAAAAGAGTTTGTTATCTGAATAATTTAAAACTTCCTAGCAGATTAAAACTTTTTACTTGATCAGGGCTCCAACTCGGGACCTTTGCATTTTGCAGGCAAGTGCTCTACTGTCTGCGCTACCTAAGCGAGACTCACAACCCGCCGTCACGCACAAGCGCGACTCAAGATGTGACGGTAGGTCACATAAATATTGACTTTTTATCGGTTGTAAACCGCAGTTAAAGTATTTTATGAATATAATTAGTGTAAAAGATATTGTTAATGTTCTTGAAACAACTGATATGCAGCGATAATTTAAGAGTAGCATCTTTATTTAATGTCTATGAAAATAAAAAAAGGATAGAAAGAGACGCTATTGTACGGCCGAGGAGGAAGGATGTATTTTATGGGACACACACTGTTTTGTTTCGCTATATGGAAGGCAGCCACTGAGCGGCTACACGTATTTTATGTAAGTTATTCGTATTTCTGCAAAAATAAAATTGTTATTATTGTCACAAAATGAATTTCTTTGTGATTGTTGTCACCTGAAATGCTTGCAGTGGCTAACTATTTTTAATAAGCATTTTTTCAGTAATTTGCGCAGCGAGAAGCTCATCTTCCGATGCAGCCTCTGGTCGGCCATTACGTGCCGAAGTATAAATTTATTTTTCAAAGTGTTAACAGTAACTGTAAATGCGAGAGATTTCGTTATAAGAACCTTTTAAAATTGCAACAGATAATTAATTTACGTTAAAGTTCATGTTTTTTAAATTATACTGATTCCATGAGTTCAGTAAGTTTTATCTGGGCCGCTCCATGGCAACAATTGAAATTCTCTCAAGCCTTGCTTTGCAATCAATAAATAGAAATTAACAAAATTACATTCAATTCAGTTAACGGCAACTATATTTTAGTCATAACGTTCAAAATCTAAAGTTGGTACATGAATAACAGAGGCCCTTCAAGAACCCGTTTTATATTTACTTATGCACGTAAGTAAAAGTGATAAGAAAAGACAATATCCCTGAGAGAAAGAATCATGCTGATAAATTAAAAATAAAAATATATAAAATATATATGTAATTTCTTTTGTATATGACGTAACGAATGCCCACGACGTCACAACGACTAGTCCTCACAGCTTCACTTCCGGCGGCATCTTATCTGCTATCTTCCAAACTTCTCAGAAGCTCCACCGCAAAACTTGTAAGATTAACACCCCTAGAAGAAAGGATATTGCAGCAGCTTTTTCTTTCGTTTTAATTTTTGGTTCAGAATGCTTTTTTGGAATATTTTCCTTTCCTTTTTGCAATATTCGATTATTTTTTATATTAATTACAAATATTTTTATTCACCTGTACTCTAGATGGAATGCTAGAAAAATTAATGATTTCTTTATGCTGTAACAAACAAAATATTTTTTCTTATCCTCTCTTAAGCGATATCTGTACATGTCAACCATCATCCTTGACTTCAGTATATAAAAAACCAAAAGTAACTACTCTTGCATCACTTTGTACTACTCGGATAAAAACACCTTCACCACTTGAGGCGTTAACTTCCTCATTAACAACTTTCTCTACCTGCATTACACTGTTCATTAATGGTTCCATATTCCACTTATAAATGACAAAAGTTCTTTTGAAACCATATATGTCCTTCATTATAACCTGCTGACTGCCATTTGTCAATAAACATGTTCCGATTTTACCTACGGACACAGAATCAACCAATTATTATAGACTGTCTACTAAAGGATGTCATTACACCGCTCTAAAATTCTGTACCAAATCACGTCAACACGACATTCCTACAGTTTCGAATCATAATGGAACAGCACAAATATCTCATGAGAATCTCGTAAAATTGTCTGCTCAGCGGCAGATACAAAATTCTACGATGAAAACGGCTACTATGCCTGACTATATTTCACACTGCTCCAAACGATCTGTCAGCATCAACTAAATAAAAACTCGTTACTTGCAATGTGAACAGTACGAACTGCAATAAATATATTTGCTGATTCCAGGCAGCTGGGTTCTTTTTTTCTGAGGTCGGCCACGATTCGGCTTTGGCACAGCGCCAGTGCTCACGCAAGGCCGAGTTCCGGCATTGGTGATGTCACACAGTACTCATGTTATGCAAAAATTTGTTCTCACTCTATGCCCCCCGTTCAGTGTAGCGTACCTCCATGATCAATAAATACTCAGTAGTTTATTTGTTTATGATTTTTATTTAAATAATAATATTACATTTACAATTAATTGAGAATAAACATATTAATTTCTGTAATAATGTATTACATCTCCAGTAACTTGAACTTTGGCACATCTTCCTGCACATCTCCAGTAACTTGAACTTTGGCACATCTTCCTGCACCTTTAATCCACAGACACACACTCTCCTGTTCACTTATTTTACGATGATTCCTTGTTCTCAGGGAAAACGGCTGATTAGATGTGAAGTAGGAAATACCCAAATCCCTGTTAAACACTTCTCCAACATGATAAGTACGGAAGGCTATAAGATCTCTTGCATTAAATGATTCCAAACCAGTCACATTTTTAACTGTATTACCATTATAACGAACAACAGCAACAGTAATCCAACCATTACCAGCTTGATGTGTATCTAATTGGGTAAGTGCAAAGTTAATAATACAACCACAAAACACTGATGGACCTTGCAAAATAACCTGCGCTCCTTTGTTGGAAACTTTCACCTCCAAATCGTCTAAGGCCTTATAAACAGTTAGACGCGACCGTGTATATCTTCTCCTATAACGAGGCATCTCAATTAATTGTCCGATGCTGCTGCACGCGCTGCTGCACGCCGACTGAAGCCGGCTTTGACTGGTGTTTACTTATATAACCCACGATCACTCGACTGACGCGAATCCCGGCCGCGCGCGGTAGGATCTCTAGACCGCGCGCGGCCGCGATTCGGCTTTGGCACAGCGCCAGTGCTCACGCAAGGCCGAGTTCCGGCATTGGTGATGTCACACAGTACTCAGTCGAGTGATCGTGGGTTATATAAGTAAACACCAGTCAAAGCCGGCTTCAGTCGGCGTGCAGCAGCGCGTGCAGCAGCATCGGACAATTAATTGAGATGCCTCGTTATAGGAGAAGATATACACGGTCGCGTCTAACTGTTTATAAGGCCTTAGACGATTTGGAGGTGAAAGTTTCCAACAAAGGAGCGCAGGTTATTTTGCAAGGTCCATCAGTGTTTTGTGGTTGTATTATTAACTTTGCACTTACCCAATTAGATACACATCAAGCTGGTAATGGTTGGATTACTGTTGCTGTTGTTCGTTATAATGGTAATACAGTTAAAAATGTGACTGGTTTGGAATCATTTAATGCAAGAGATCTTATAGCCTTCCGTACTTTTCATGTTGGAGAAGTGTTTAACAGGGACTTGGGTATTTCCTATTTCACATCTAACCAGCCGTTTTCGTTGAGAACAAGGAATCATCGTAAAATTAGTGAACAGGAGAGTGTGTGTCTGTGGATTAAAGGTGCAGGAAGATGTGCCAAAGTACAAGTTACTGGAGATGTAATACATTATTATAGGAATTAATATGTTTATTCTCAATTAATTGTATATGTAATTTTATTATATAAATAAAAATCATAAACAAATAAACTACTGATTATTTATTGATCGCGGAGGTACGCTCCACTAAACGGGGGCCATAGAGTGAGAACAATTTTTTGCATTACATGAGTACTGTGTGACATCACCAATGCCGGAATTCGGCCTTGCGTCAGCACTGGCGCTGTGACGAGATCGCTGAATATACATTTACATCTGATGGGTCTCCGCCTCTCTATTTATTTATTTATTTTTCAGCACACTGCTAGTCGTTGGCCCTTCTTTTCACTCACTGACGTACTGGAACAATACAATTCCCAACAAATATTACAATACAATAATCCAAGCACCGTCACTCTACAATTCTTCAATATTTACTTAAGACAGGGCGACTCATATGCTACGACGTTCTTTAAAACTTTTTGGAGCGTCACAAGCACTCCGCTCGCAACTGTTATATGCGATTTGTCGCGAGTATTAAATTGCGAACGACACCAACGAAAGACCAGAGTAGGACTTATCAAGTTTATTTTTTGTTCAACAAGTTAAAGCTTTTCAGCTAGACAACACTTTCTGAATCAAGAGAACAGTGCCGAAAATAATCAGTCAATGAAAATATGCGACAAATAATTGCTTACTGTAAAACATCATAACTTACCTGCAGATGAAAATGAAAGTGATACTGCATAATGCACAAGATAAAGCAAACTGTTTAGTCGGAATTTGAAACTTGTAAATTTTGACATATTTAACTGGATTTCCATAACACATTTAAAACCAAAATTATTTTTACACTGTTTAAGATTCCCCTTACATATGGTCACCGGAAACAAAGTAATCTGTCCAACTTAATAACGCCTGTTCTAAAGCAATTGCTCTAAATGGGTTGAATTATTTTGATTAATTGGTGAAGTGTTAGTGTGCATCGTTACCTAGCACAGCCCGACAGAGACACCGCTACAAGGCGCAGAAAGTATAGGCTTATGTGCACAACATCGTCTCGGCGACCAGCAGCCACCGACAAGTACGGTAGACGTACTGCTATACCATCAGGACATCGAGAGGGTACAAGCAGACCACTGTAGCTGTTTATAGTCGTCATACAAGCTGGACAAGATGGTATCAAAATGATGTTACCACAAAGAATGCTCAGACATTACAGGGATGCTATCGATACGACTGCATCAGAAGCGCTCACAAAAATCTGACAATGGCCAAATCAGCAGTCGTAAAATCTTACAAAGGACAGAACCGAGGCTGTTATAAATGGCAAAGCGAGGACAGCATCACAGCAACAACTCTAACTGTGAACTAAAACCATTAACAGCAAACGGCAGGATGCCATACAGGTAATTACTATCAATAATGATACTGGTCCCTACTTTATATTCATTAAAAGTCTGAAAAAATTGTTGGACGTTACACCCGACGGCTAAAGGTCATCAAACGTATATGCTTGCTCCGCACGTCATAAAAAATGTAACTCAAATTACGTCGGCTGGTCGGCACGAGGTTAATATAGACCTAAAGACAGAACCTGATGCTAATTATAATTACAAGAAGGCTCTCTCCATGCAAGAATAAGTGACTTACTCGTACCATCCCTCCTTGCAAAGCAGCAGAGGATATTAAAAAAATGTAGTTACAGAATAGTTAGAAAAAAAATAATTGCTATCATTCAGCCTGAATATCAAGTAGTTAGTAAAATGGCTCGACAAGAAGAACAAAGAAAATTGAAAGACCAATGAAACTCGTAGGCAAGTATGACGCGTAATCTGTAGGGCGCAAAGCGCCCCGAATTTTGTTGAATGTACACGGTGTTCGTCAATGGTTTTGCCGCAGTGGTAACGTCGGTTCCCGTCAGGTTACAGAAGTTAAGCGCTATCTGTCTTCGCTAGCACCCGGATGGGTCACCGTCTGTGTCTGCCGACCGCTGTTGGTAAGCGATGTACGCTCAGCCCTTCTGAGGTCCATTGAGGAGCTGCTTGACTGGGAAGTAGCAGCTCCGGTTACGACACTGACAACAGCCGGGAGACCTGTGTGCTGACCACTTTTCCCGCCATAACTGCATGCAGTGACAACTATCGGCTGAGAATGACACGGCGGTCGATGGGTACCGTTGGACCTTGCGAGGCCTGTTCGGACGATGATTACACGGTGTTCGCTGACCTGTCGATCTTTTATGAGGTCTCTTCTGTAACGCTGGAGCTGCCTACGCTAGGGCCATACCGCGGCCAGAAACCCTGCGCACTCTGTGTTGGTCAGCATGGCTTTAAAGAAATCGTGTGAGGAACAGGCAGCCCCTGTTTGCGTGCACTGCTCACGAGGCCGTGCAGTGTGTCCGGAAATCGTCTGAAAGAGAAGAATTATGCAGTCCATGGTTTTAGAGGGCACATCATACCGGAAAGCATTCACCAAAATAGACACCATGGCATAATTATAGTCACAGAAACCCATTATAAATCTTCGCAATATGTACCATTTGGACTTAGTACAAATAGACTTCGATATATGCTAAAGCTGTAAAATGTCTGAAATAGAGGTGAAGATAACAAAAGACAAATGAATAGCATAAAGAGATGAAATAGTGAAGGCAGCAGAAAATAAAATAGGTAAAAGGACAAGGATGTCAATCGAGATATTGGGTATAACTGAAGAAGGGAGGAAACATAAAAATGGAGCAAATATAGTAGGCAGAAGGGAATACGAATGTCTATAAAAGGACAGGAATGGCTAGACGAGAAATGCAACGCTATAGACGCATGCACTACTTGGGGGAAGATAAGTGCCGCAAGTAGGAAAAGTAAAGAAACCTTTCGAGAAAAGAGAAGCAACGCTACGAATTTCAACATCTTAGAAGGGAAGCCAATATTACGCAAAGAAGGTAAAATCGAACGCCGGGTGGTAAGTGTGGAAAGATTACACAAAGGAAATGAATTTGACGACAATATTATAGAAGAAGAATTAAATGTAGTTGAGAAGGGTCATTTGATACTGTGTTGTTGTTGTTGTTGTTGTTGTGGTCTTCAGTCCTGAGACTGGTTTGATGCAGCTCTCCATGCTACTCTATCCTGTGCAAGCTTCTTCATCTCCCAGTACCTACTGCAACCTACATCCTTCTGAATCTGCTTAGTCTCCTGATAACGACATCCTCTTGAGTAGTCCCCTCCCGGAGATCCGAATGGGGGACTATTTTACCTCCGGAATATTTTACCCAAGAGGACGCCATCATCATTTAATCATACAGTAAAGCTGCATGCCCCCGGGAAAAATTACGGCCGTAGTTTCCCCTTGCTTTCAGCCGTTCGCAGTACCAGCACAGCAAAGCCGTTTTGGTTATTGTTACAAGGCCAGATAAGTCAATCATCCAGACTCTTTATCAGTTCTTTGAATGACTGCTTCCGTTTAGTAATCGTTACAGCATCCTGCTCGCAGTCGCTTGTGGCGACACGCGTTGCCCTAGTTATTCAACCACATGAAACAGAAAAAATGACAGCCTCTTCTCTAGTGACGTATACATAAACAATTCCATTAATAAAAACAATCTTCAAGCAATTCTCTCAATAGAAGCAACACAAATAAACAACCAAATATACAGTTCCAGAATGAGATTTTCATTCTGCAGCGGAGTGTGCGCTGATGTGAAACTTCCTGACAGATTAAAACTGTGTGCCCAACCGAGACTCGAACTCGGGACCTTTGTCTTTCGTGGACAAGTGATCTACCATCTGAGCTACCGAAGCACGACTCACGCCCGGTACCCACAGCTGTACTTCTGCCAGTATCTCGTCTCCTACCTTCCAAGCTTTACAGAAGCTCTCCTGCGAACCTTGCAGAAATAGCACTCCTGAAAGAAAGGATACTGCGGAGACATGGCTTAGCCACAGCCTGGGGGATGTTTCGAGAATGAGATTTTCACTCTGCAGCGGAGTGTGCGCTGAAATGAAACTTCCTGGCAGATTAAAACTTTCTGCCCGACCGAGACTCGAACTCGGGACCTTTGCCTTTCGCGGGCAGGTGCTCTACCATCTGAGCTACCGAAGCACGACTCACGCCCGCTACTCACAGCCTTACTTCTGCCAGTATTTCGTCTCCTACCTTCCAAACTTTACAGAAGCTCTTTCATATCAGCGCGCACTCCGCTGCAGAGTGAAAATTTCATTCTCGAAACATCCCCCAGACTGTGGCTAAGCCATGTCTCCGCAGTATCCTTTCTTTCAGGAGTGCTAGTTCTGCAAGGTTCGCAGGAGAGCTTCTGTAAAGTTTGGAAGGTAGGAGACGGGGTACTGGCAGAAGTAAAGCTGTGAGGACCGGGCGTGAGTCGTGCTTCGGTAGCTCAGATGGTAGAGCACTTGCCCGCGAAAGGCAAAGGTCCCGAGTTCGAGTCTCGGTCGGGCACACAGTTTTAATCTGTCAGGAAGTTTCACATCAGCGCACACTCCGCTGCAGAATGAAAATCTCATTCTGGAACTGTATATTTGGTTGTTTATTTGTGTTGCTTCTATTGAGAGAATTGCTTGAAGATTGTTTTTATTAATGGAATTGTTTATGTATACGTCACTAGAGAAGAGGCTGTCATTTTTTCTGTTTCATGTGGTTGAATAAGTAGGGCAACGCGTGTCGCCACAAGCGACTGCGAGCAGGATGTTGTAACGATTACTAAACGAAAGCAGTCATTCAAAGAACTGATAAAGGGTATCAAGTACGCACCTTGGTTATGTTCTGTAACACACGACAGATAATATCAACACAGGATAAAATTCAAAAATACAGTATAACATCCCGGCAGCACATGATAACCACGGCGCCGTTAACTCGGGCGCTCTTAATAAGTGCCGGAAGCCAACACACACACAAATCTCAAACAATTCTCGCTTCTTAAAACGAAACAATAAAAGCCAAGCGCACATGAATAGTCAAACCACAGTCTTAGAAGTGCCTTAACGACACCAAACGCGTCTATTCCACCAAGTTAATAATATCAAAGTAAATAAATACAGAACATACCATTAAATGCTGTTACACAACCAAATTGACGAGATCGTGTTGTTCAGGTCCCAGAAGACCACATATTCCAAGCAGCAGTAATTCACTATGTATATACTGTACAAAACCGCCCTTCTTAGGCAAACTTTACCTGACACATCGACTGCCAAATGTACCATACATGAACGCAACTCCGGGCAGGACGCCAGTTGAGCAAATAAATTAGTACCAACAAATATCGTAACGAGCCACACACACAGCAAAAAGTTCCAACAACACCGTCCCACATCAGAAAATTTCAGAAACCGTTGCTGAAGCTTCAAGGGGAAAATCTGAAGAGCCAACCGAGATCACACCCTAACCTGGCAGACGACTCCAAATTTCAGCAACTAGTTGTCTCTGGGCCAGTGTATCACAGGACCCCACCGGACCTCCACATCAGACAGGCAGGAAGAACAAGTACGCCGACTCCAATTAATCACCACGGCATGGCCAGCACAGCGGCGAGTCGCCTCCGCTCCAGACCACTCTGCTCATATTGCGAGGCACAACAACCTTAGCACCGAGCGAGGTGGCGCAGTGGCTAGCACACTGGACTCGCATTTGGGAGGACGACGGTTCAATCCCGCGTCTAGCCATCCTGATTTAGGTTTTCCGTGATTTCCCTAAATCGTTCCAGGCAAATGCAGGGATGGTTCCTGTGAAAGGGCACGGCCGACTTCCTTCCCCGTCCTTTCTTAATCCTATGAGACCGATGACATCGCTGTCTGGTATCCTTCCCCAAACAACCAACCAACCAACCAACAACCTTAGCGCTAGTCACTAGAAGGTCAGGCAGAGCGAACTTCACGTTCCATGCAATACCCGGAAAACCAACTACCCTCTCGCTTTCCGCCTGCCACCGCAAACACACGCCAGCGACGTCATAGAAAATCGCCACCGGAGCGCCACCCGCACCAAGACAGGGAACTATAATCGATTACAGTGCGCGCTCTGAACAAGATCACAGGACAGCTGCACACTCCATATCACTTATGACAGTGTTGATTGGTATACACTCTATCAAAGTCTTAATTTACCAGCAGTAAGACAGAGGCAGCAAAAATTTATGTAGGAAATTTACAAATATCTTGTACTGAAACAAACTGCAGTTATGAATCGAAGGACGTATAAGGGAACCCGTAGTTGAAAAGGGAATGAAAGAGGGATGTACCGTTGCCGATGTTATGCAGGATGTGTACTGAGCAGGAAGGTATGAAAATATCCAATGGTTTTTGCCTGTTATGTACCTTGACCACCTAATAAGTGTTTGTCCGGATGCAAATTACAAAATGTTTCAAGAAAACCTTTTTTTTAGCCGTTAGGGGAACACCAATCAGCATGATTGCCTTCGTTGTAGCTTCGTTTTTTTTTACAAAGATATGAACAGCAGTATGACTTTTCAAATGGCACCCTGTATTTTTTATTCGGTAATTCATTTCCTCTCCTAAAGACCTGCTCAAAACTGTATCACAGTCTACCACTCACTGAAACATAATGTTATTAATTACATAACACAACATTGACTTTGAGCCTGGGATCACAAACTCGTCCACTTGCTGGAGTTGTCAGATAACAAATGAAAACCAAGCAAAAACATAACACAAAATTGATTTTGACTCTCCTGTACCATTGCCCAGGAGTAGAACATTCAATGGTGCTCAAAGTGGTGACCCTGGACACAGATACACTGGTGCAATAGTTGAATGCAAGAATTATTTACTGCTTCCAGTGTTTCCTGCTGAAGAGAATTACAAGTAAGCACGATACGTTCCTGCATGTCCTCTGGAGTTGTTGGAATATCGCGATAGACAACGTCTTTAATGCGTCCCCGAAGAAAAAATTCCAGAGGATTTAACCGGGAGACATAGCAGGCCAAGTAACTGTTCCTACTCGACCAATCCTTCTGTCAGGATACCTTCGGTTCAGAATACGACGTGCACGTAAGGCATTATGTGCTGGACATCCATAGTGTTGATACCACATAAACATTCTGGTTCTTTGTGGCACTTCATCCAGAAGAGGAGGAAGAATTCATCTGAGGAAGTTGGCATACGTTGTGCCGTTTAGACTACCACTGATGAATAACGGCCAATAATTGTTTTTGTGGCGGTGTTCGTAGCGACAAACACTTGGCTGTAGTAATGGCTTACGGAGTCACCGCCACACTTTTAATGGCGGGCCGACCGGTCCGCTGGAACAGTGAACAGAAAGATGAAAGCCCAAACACTCATATTAAATAAAAGTCGGTACTTATCTTTTTTAAGGAAGATACAGTAACACAGTAGTGAACTCGGTGTCTACAGAAATCTGTCTAGTTCGAGTCGGAGCGGCTAGGTCAGCGTCGGCTGACGACAAACAACAACTCTGCTGCGATGAACACCCAACTGACTAGCAAGTACACAATTCGGTGGCGAGTATACAACTGAGCGGCGAATCCAGAACTGTCCTAGCGCTCGCGACTCCAGCGCTTAAGAAGCCAGAAGCCAGCGGTGGCGCGCGCAGACTTGCGGCGATTTGCTGTCTCGCTGGCGCTGCTTATGCGGACGGCGTCCGGACTTTGATGCTGCCAACCTTTTGGCAGCGTGCTCGGGTGGCATTACTGGCTAGGACATAACAATTGTAGTACCAAGCATCCCACACCAGACGTTGACTCTCCACTGACGCTGATATTCCACCTGTCTAAGCCATCGTGGGATGTCGCTGGACCAATAATTCATGTTCCTTGTATTTACCTGTCCTTTATTTGAGAAGTAACATTCATCGGTAAATAGGACATTGGTGAAGAAGTTCGGGTTGGCGAGGATTTGCTGCTGTGCCCACTCACAGAACTGTACACGATTCTGGAAATCATTCCCATGCAATTCTTGATGTAGGTGTACATGGTAATGATCTAACTGGTGACGTGTAGGAATACGAAGTACACTGGCTTTAGGAATGCCAATCTCGTGTTCAAACTGTGGTGTGATCACATGTGGATTCATAGCAACGGAAGCGAGAACAGTAACTTCGGCAGCTTCGTCTGTGCGAATGCTACGACGATTGCGTTGTCGTGGGTTGAAACTTCTCGTTTCCTGAAGCGTCACAAGAAGACGAGAAAACATCCGTCGGGAAGGTGGGTTCTTTTCAGGATATCGCTCTCTGTACAGTTCCGCTGCCTACGTAGTATTTCGCCTGGCTTCAACAACAACATTAAAAGAAATGTTATGTCAGTGCAGTTTGTAGGAAGGATAGACTTTACAGTATGCCTACTTTACACAACAGTATTTAAAAGGACTAAACTACTGTACTAAATGTACATAAGAAAACAGTATTGCAATTACTGTTCTGCCAACTCACATTCCCCATAGATGAGTAGCACTTCTACCTTCTCTTCGTTGGTGTACATTCTACTTACACAACTCTTCAACTGACGATGGTTGACGAAATGACGGGTGGGCATTCTACTTGTGTTTACATTTGTCCTCTTTCAACGTCAGCACTGGATGTGTTCCATTACCCCGAGAACGTGCACATAGCGCTGGGAGCGTCTACGTCAATGTTGTGTTATGTAATTAATAACGTTGTGTTTCAGTTAATGGTACGCTGTGATACATTTTTGAATAAGTCTTTAGGAGAGGAAATGAATTACTGAATAAAAAAAATAAAGGGTGCCATTTAAAAAAGTCATACCGCTGTTCATATCTGTGTAAAAAATAAAGCTACAAGGGAGGCAATCATGCTGATTGATGTCTCCCTGACGGCTAAAAAACATTTGCTTGAAACATTTTGTAATTTGCATCTGGACAAACACTTATTTAGGGTGGTCAAGGTATATAACAGGCAAAAATCATTGGATATTTTCATATTTAGGGTGGTCAAGATAAATGGGACATCCTGTATACAGGGTGGCCCATTGATAGTGACCGGGCCAAATATCTCACGAAGTAAGCATCAAATGAAAAAACTGCAAAGAACGAAACTCGTCTAGCTTGAAGGGGGAAATCAGATGGCGCTATGATTGGCCCGCTAGATGGCGCTACCATAGGTCAAACGGATATCAACTACGTTTTTTAAAATAGGAACCCCCATTTTTATTACTTATTCGTGTAGTACGTAAAGAAATATGAATGTTTTAGTTGGACCACTTTTTTCGCTTTGTGGTAGATGGCGCTGTAATAGTCACAAACGTATAAGTACGTGGTATCACGTAACATTCCGCCAGTGCGGACGGTATTTGCTTCGTGATACATTACCCGTGTTAAAATGGACCGTTTATCAATTGCGGAAAATGATCATATCGTGTTGATGTATGGCTATTGTGATCAAAATGCCCAACGGACGTGTGCCATCTATGCTGCTCGGTATCCTGGACGACATTTACCGTTCGCCGGATAGTTACGTTATTTAAGGAAACAGGACGTTTTCAGCCACATGTGAAACGTCAACCACGGCCTGCAACAAATGATGATGCCCAAGTAGGTGTTTTAGCTACTGTCGCCGCTAATCCGCACATCAATAGCAGACAAAATGCGCAAGAATCGGGAATCTCAAAAACGTCGGTGTTGAGAATGCAACATCAACATCGATTGCAACCGTACCATATTTCTATGCACCAGGAATTGTGTGGCGACGACTTTGAATGTCGTGTACAGTTCTGTCACTGAGCACAAGAGAAATTACGGGACGATGACAGATTTTTGCACGCGTTCTATTTGGCGACGAAGCGTCATTCACCAACAGTGGTAACGTAAACCGCCATAATATGCACTATTTGGCAAAGGAAACTCCACGATGGCTGCGACAAATGGAACATCAGCAACTTTTGCGAGTTAATGTATGGTGCGGCATTATGGGGGGAAGGATAATTGGCCCCCATTTTATCGATGGCAATCTAAATGGTGCAATGTATGCTGATTTCCTACGTAATGTTCTAGCAGTGTTACTACTAGATGGTCCACAGCTCGTGGTCGTGCGGTAGCGTTCTCGCTTCCCGCGCCCGGGTTCCCGGGTTCGAGTCCCAGCGGGGTCAGGGATTTTCTCTGCCTCGTGATGACTGGGTGTTGTGTGATGTCTTAGGTTAGTTAGGTTTAAGTAGTTCTAAGTTCTAGGGGACTGATGACCATAGATGTTAAGTCCCATAGTGCTCAGAGCCATTTTAACCATTTGAACTACTAGATGTTTCACTGCATGACAGAATGGCGATGTGCTTCCAACATGATGGATGTCCGGCACATATTTCGCGTGCCGTTGAAGCGGTATTGAATAGCATATTTCATGGCAGGTGGATTGGCCCGCACGTTCACCGGATCTGACGCCCCAGGATTTCTTTCAGTGGGGAAGCTGAAGGATATTTGCTATCTTGGTCCACCGACAGCCGGCCGGAGTGGCCAAGTGGTTCTAGGGGCTACGGTCTGGAACTGCGCGACCGCTACGGTCGCAGGATAGAACCCTACCTCGGGTATGGATGTGGGTGATGTCCTTAGGTTAGTTAGGTTTAAGTAGTTCTAAGTTCTAGGGGACTGATGACCTCAGAAGTTAAGTCACATAGTGCTCAGAGCCATTTGAACCATTTTTGATCCACCGATAACGCCTGACAACATGCGTCAGTGCATTGTCAATGCATGTGCGAACATTACGGAAGGTGAACTACTCGCTATTGAGAGGAATGTCGTTACACGTATTGCCAAATGCATTGTGGTTGACGGACATCATTTTGAGCATTTATTGCATTAATGTGGTATTTACAGGTAATCACCTATAACTTCATGCGTTCGCAGAAATGATAAGTTCACAAAGGTACATTTATCAGATTGGAACAACCGAATTAAAATGTTCAAACGTACCTACGTTCTGTATTTTAATTTTAAAAACCTACCTGTTACCAACTATTCGTCTAAAATTGTGAGGCATATGTTAGTGACTATTGCAGCGCCATCTATCACAAAGCGAAATAAATGGTCAAACTAAAACATTCATATTTTTTTTCGTACTACACGGATATGTAATAAAAATGGGGGTTCCTATTTTTAAAAAACGCAGTTGATATCCGTTTGACCTATGGCAGCGCCACCTAGCGGACCAACCATAGCGCTCTCTGTTTTCCCCCTTGAAGCCAGACAAGTTTCGTTCTTTGTAGTTGTTTCGTTTGACGCTTATTTCGTGAGATATTTGGCGCGGTCACGATCAATAGACCACCCTGTAGATGTCAGAAAGTTGAAAACTGTATATTACTTCAATGTGAGATACGTATCCCATCAATCACCAAAGGGTTAACTCGCTGCCTGTATCAGTTGACAGGAGGCAAAATAGCGACTCACATCTGATCATACATACTACACGCATCCAGTGAGCCACTTTCCAGATTCGGTGTTGTTTAGCTCGTTACCTGTCTATTTGAGTGATGACCTTTTGCGAGGTACGCGGCTTATTTTCACATGTAGTTCCCTTCACAGTGTCCACTCACTGCTGTGCATCAGCACTCACTGACAGCAACAACTTCTGTCCAGTTTGGAACAGATGAGCATTGACAAGATGTGACACGCATCTGTAATTCCTGTCGGTTAGTACCACGATATCCATTGCTGTTTGTTCTTCCATCTTGTTACATGGCCGAGAGTTGTACACCGTTCCTTGTAGACACTTTGAATGATCCGCGTTGATGCAGTGGGATCGTCCAAACACAGTATCTCTTTTCCTCAATTCTACGAAATCTACATATCGATCCATCTTGCAGTCCTGAACCTATAAAAACTTCTGGAACTTACTACATCATCGCTATGATGTACATCAACGTTGGAGGGTCACATAACCGCCAGATACAAGACATACACCATCTACAGTGCTCTTAAGTGATCAGTGTGCTCTTTGAATGTGGCAACTATTACTATGTGGGAAGAGTTTACTGAAACTGAAAAACTTTTAGCTATTTCTTGGAGTGAAGGTGTCGGTTTTCGCATCAAAACTCATCCAGAATATATACATGTATAACTGTATATGTATATTGCCCTCGATAAATCATTTGAAAGTAACAGACTGTCGGGTAAAGGGGTAATTATACAATGCAGAAGGTTTTAACACTCTGCAGTGCGATATGAAACTTCCTGAGAGATTAAAACTTCGTGCAGGATAGGAATTCGAAACTAGGACCTATACATTTTGTGGGCAGGTGGTCTACGAATTAATCTATCCGAGGACGACTCAACGACTCAATAATTGTCCTCAGAGCTTTACTTCCATCAGTATCTCATTACCTACATTATACAAGGTGATTCAGTTGCCTCTACCTATGGCATTTATGCAACCCACATTACCTTCAAAAACCACGTATGAGATTTTCACGATATCTTCCTCGTTATGCACAAATTTTTAATCCTACAGAAAAATTGAAAATACATTTTTGTAGGAAATCTAATGTAGTTAAACTTTATACAGGAATACATTTTCGCTGGAGGTCTGGTTTTATTCAAGAATAACGAGTTCGAAGATCACTCTTTTACGTTTTTCAATTATAATGTGAAAACTATGACCTCTAGTGAAAGCGCATACAAGTGCAGAATTTAGCTACATTAAATATCCTACAAAAATATTCGTTCATTTTTGCTATAGGACTAATAGTTCTCACACAGAGAGCGAGAGAATATGAAAATTTGTGCGTGACATTTGAAGGCGTTGTGAGTTGCACAAAATCCATAGGTAGTATATAGTATAAGAGTCCCCGTGTTTTCGTCCAAGCCATATTTCAGCAGCTTCCAGGAGTGCTAGTCTCGCAAGTGTCGTGGGAGATTCTCTGTGCAATTGTGAAGTTATGAGATGAAGTACTGGCGGAACTGAACTGTCAGAACGGTTTGAGAGTCGTCCATGGGTAACTCAGTTCGTTGGAGCACTTGCCTGCGAAATCCAAAGGTCCAATATTCGAGTCCCATTTGAAGATGTTTTTATTGCATCATCTCCCAACATGTTGTAGTGAGCACATGATTCCACTGAATGTCTCCCAGAATGAGAATAAATTGCATGTGGCCCGTTGGTGTGTAAAATGTATGAGATTGGCGGTATACCATCAGAATTTCAGAAAAAAACATATAAACAATTCCGAAATTGCAAGACATCACAATTGCGAAAATTATCATGCAGTCAGCTTAACCACTCGTGCATCCAAGTTGCCGACAAGAATAATATACAGAAGAATGGAAAAGAAAATTGTGGATCTGTTAGATGGCGATCAGTTTGGGTCTAGGTAAGGTGAATGCACCAGAGAGGCAGCCCCGACGTTGTACTTGATAATTGTAGCAAGACTGAAGAAAAATCAAGACACAGTAACATGATTTGTCGACCTGGGAAAAGAGTTTGACAAAGTAAAATGGTGGAAGGTGTTCGAAATTCTGAAAAAAATGTAGGAGTAAGTTACAGGGAAAGATGGGCGATACACAGTATGTACAAAATCCAAGAGGGAACAGTAAGACTGGACGACCAAGAGCGAAGGGCTCAGATTAAAAAGGGTGTAAGACAAGTTTGTAGTCTTTCGCCCCTACTGCTCAATCTATACTTCGAGAAAACAATGATCCATACGTCGAAAGACAATGAAGGAAATAAAAAAGAAAAATCTTCAAGAGTGGAATTAAAATTAGGGATGAAAGAAATCAACGAGAAAATTCGCTGATGACATTGCTATCGGCAGTGAAAGTGAAGGATAATTATAGGATTGTTGAATGGAACGAACAGTCTGATCAGTACAGAACATGGATTGAGAGTATGTCGAAGAAAGATGAAAGTAAAGAAAAGTAGTTGAAATGAGAACAGTGAAAAAAATCAACATCAGGATTGGAGATCATAAAATAGACAAAATTAAGGAATAGTTCTACCTAGACAGCAAAATAATCCATGGCGGACAGAGCAAGGAGGACATAAGATGCAGACTAGCAATGGCAAAAAGGGCATTCCTGACCAAGAGAGTTCACCGGTATCAATCATACATCTTAATCTGAGGAAGAAATATTTGAGAATGTACGTTTGAAGCACAGTGTTGTATGGTAGTGAAACATGGACTATGGGAAAACCGAAACAGAAGAGAATCGAAGTACAGTACATGTGGTGCTACAGAAGAATGTTGAGAATCAGATGGACAGATCAGGTAAGGAATGAAAAGATTCACCGCAGAAACCGTGAGAAAAGGAATATATCAAAAACACTGACAAGAAGAGTGGACAGGATGGTATGTCATCAGAGATAACTTCCATGGTACTAGAGGGAGCTGCAGAGGGTAAAAACTGTAGAGGAAAACAGATTGGAATTCATCCAGCAAATGACTGAGGACGTAGTAGGTTGCAAGTGTGTAAGTGAAGAGGTTGGTACAGGAGAGGAATTCGTGGTGGGCCGATTCAAACCCGTCAGAAGACTGATGAATCAGAAAAAAAGGAAAACATCATAGCTGCTCCACTTGTTTCGTATTACGATTACGGAACATGATGAAAAGAGGGACTGAGGCTCACTCATTGGTTTAGAGAAAGTCTGCATTTTGAAGCATGAAAATTTTGATTTTGATTTTTATGGGCTACTCCCTTCATACTATGTGGTCATGGTCATTCGCCACAAGCTATTCCTCGTTTCGTTTAAAGTGGTTATAGTGGAAACAGGGCTGAATAAGTATTGATTAACTACATAACTGCAAGAAATAGAAAAGCGACTTGACCTGAGGTACTTAGAACTCCAGGAAAATAGTGAGGCTGCCTTTCCAATTAGGCACAGTCGCAACCACGCCATCAAATTTTCCTAGCATGGCCCCTACATCAAAGAAGATATTACATCAGACAACAGTACAACGCTGGCCCAGACACAAGCGTCTCTGAGCACACGGAAAAACGCGCATTGTTGAAAGTGGAGGTCTGTAGCAAACGACCCCTACGGTTCCCATGTTGACCCAACGACATCGACAGTTACGTCTGCAGTGGACCCGATGTCATCGATATTGAACCGTGGACCAATGGAAACTTCTGGTATGTGATATTCAGCAGCCACTAAGTAAGTCAAAAACGCATTTTCATCATCAGTCGTTTTTATTTGAACCTTAATATCCACCGCTTTCGGGTCGTGGACCATCTTCACAGGATGTAAGGCAAACAGATTAGATGCATAATTTTCTTTTCTGGTTTATATATTCACCTGATCTGTTTTGCCTTATACTCCTCGAAGATGGCCCACGACCGAAACCGCGAGGTATTAAGGTTCAAATACAAATAGCTGATAGCAGAAATGCGTTTTTCTAGTCAATAGAACCTTGTCACCTAATCGGGTGAACCACGTTTGTTGATACGCCTTGTCGACGATCGTGTCCGAATACGCGGTCGCCCAGCCGAACAGCTGGGCCACGCCGCTCCGTGTACTCACACCAGTGGAGGCAGTAAACTGCTATGATAGACTTTCACCTGCGTGTTCATGGTACCTGTGTTAGTAATAGAAGGCCCCACAACAGCCGTAGACCACGTAAACATTACTGTGGACCATTTGCGTCCCTCCACTCCTGATGTCTTCCCCGATGACGGTGACATCTTCCTGCAGGATAGCTGTGTCACAAGGCCAGAGTCATGTTATAGTGGTTCGAAGAGTGAACTCATTTAGATATCTTGGCCACCAAATGGTCCTGATCATCGAGTGATGGGCCGCATCTGCGCTTCTCTTGGGCGCCAGCTCCTTCATCACGAACCTGTAATTTACGAAAATCGAGTGACTTATGTGTAGAAATCTAGCACCACTTACCTCTGGAAACCTGCGAAGAACTTGTTGAATTGACGAGACGCGTGAACACGGCTGTATTGTCTTCCAAAGTTAGAACAACAGACTGTAGGTGGTTATAATGTTTTGACTTATGTTTATGAGTATGTAGAAAGAACGTCATATTTAGCGGCAGTTTAGCTCCACAGAGGATCGTAAGGTTCATAAAAGCTTTTACATCATATTAGACATTATAAATTCATTGAAGCCAGATAGTAAAACTCATTAATTCGTCACTGTTGTCACAATGTAATGTAAATTAAATCGTCACTCATAAACTGTGCCCGACTGTGCACTCGCTCATGCCACAAGGCCGTGCTAAAAAGCAATGCCTCCGAAATTTTTAAGTCAAAACATTTAAAGCTTTTGGATGAAAATGAACGTATTTGACATTCGTCATAGCGAATACTCTTTTCAAGGGTCACAAGAGGAGGAGGTATACTTGGAAAACGCCAGGTGATACGGGAAGATTGCAGTTGAATTACATCGTGGTCTGGCAGAGATATCGAAATCAGATACTGAACTTCAAGGCGTACTCAGGAGCAGTTACAGATTCAGATCACAATGTATTACTGATGCAGAGTTGGCTGAAGTTTAAGAGATTACTCGGGAAGAACCAATATGCAAAGAAGTGCGATACGGAAGTAGTAAGGAACGACGCGATAACGCTTGAAGTTCTCAAAGGCTGTAGATTCAGCAATAAGGAATAGCTCAGTAGGCAGTACAGCAGAAGAGGAATGGACATCTCTAAAAGGGCAATCACAGAAGCTAGAAAGGAAAATATAGGTACAAAAAAGGTAACAGCGAAGAAACCATGGGTAATATAAGAAGTATTTCAGTTCATAGATTAAAGAGGGAAGTACAAATATGCACAGGGAAATTCAGGGATACAGAAATGCAAGTAACTGAGGAATGAAATAAATAGGTAGCGCAGGGAAGCTACGACGAAATGACTTCCTGAAAAATGTGAAGAAATCGAAAAAGAAGTGATTGCCGGAAGGATTAACTCAGCATACAGGGAAGTCAAAACAACCTTCAGTGAAATTAAAAGCAAGGGTGGTAACATTAAGAGTGCAACGTAAATGCCATTATTAAATACAGCAGAGGGAGCGGATAAGTGGAAAGAGTACACTGAAGACCGCTAGGAGGGGGAAGATTTGTCTGATGTGTTAGAAGAAGAAAGAGGAGTCGATTTAGAAGAGATATGGGATCCAGTATTAGAATCAGAGTATAATAGAGCTTTGGAATCCTAAGATCAAATAAGGCAGAAGGGATAGATAACATTCGATCAGAATTTCTAAAATCATTGGGGAAAGTGGCAACAAAAGGACTATTCACGTTGGAGTGTAGAAAGTATGAGCCTGGTGACATATCATCTGACTTTCGGAAAAATATCATCCACACAATTTCCAAGATTTCAAGAGATGACAAGTGCGAGAATTCTCGCACAACCAGGTTAATTGCTCATGCATCCAAGTTGCTGACAAGTATAATATACAGAAGACTGGAAAAGAAAATTGAGGCTGTGTTAGATGACGATCAGTTTGGCTTTATGAAAGGTAAAGGCACGAGAGAGGCTATTCTGACGTTGCGGCTGATAATGGAAGCAAGACTAAAGAAAAATCAAGACACGTTCATTCGATTTGTTGACCTGGACAAAGAGTTCAAAATGTAAAATGGTGAAAGAGGTTCGAAATTTTCAGAAAAATAGGGCTAATCTATAGGGAGAGACTGGTATACAAGAGCCATGAGGGAATAATAAGAGTGGACGACCAAGAATGAAGTGCTCGGATCAAAAAGCGTGTGAAATAGGGATTCAGTCTTTCGCCCCTAATGTTCAATCTGTACATCGAAGAAGCAGCGATGGAAATAAAGGAACGGTTCAGGAGTGTAATTAAAATTCAAGGTGAAATGATATCAGCGACACGATCTGCTGATGACATTGCTGTCCTGAGTGAAAGTGAAGAAGAATTACAGGATCAGCTGAATGGAATGAACTGTCTAATGAGTACAGAATATTGACTGAGAGTAAATCGAAGAAATAGAAGTAACGAGAAGCAGTAGTAATGAGAACTGTGAGAAACGTAACATCTTGGTTGATGATCACAAAGAGGATGAAGTTAAGGAGTTCTACCACCTACACAGAAAAATAACCAATGACGGACGGAGCAAGGAGGACATCAAAAGCAAATTAACACTGACAAAACGAGCATTCCTAGCCAAGAGAATTGTACTGGTATCAGACATATCAATTTGAGGAAGATATTTCTGAGAATGTACGTTTGGATGAGAGTATTTTAGAGCCAGTGCGGATCATTTTATTCAAAATGTGGAAATTTGGCTGCTTTTACCCTCAATTTAAAATAAATACATTTTATTCTTCATGTCTACATACTTATTCCGGAATGTAGTAACCCTGGCGACGAACAGATTTCTCCCAGTGAGAGCTGTTTGTTGATAAAGTCACTGTAGATAGTTTGTCGGCAGAGCAACAGCCTTACCTCTGCTTGCACCGCTACGCAACTATCAAAATGAAGTACTCCAAGGTATTCGTATTTCAAGTAGTTAGACGTCTCTGTGGCGCCTCTACATGAGAGATGAAAATACAGTAACCGAAAGGAAGTAAACGCTGAAAGTTTTAGTTGGAGTACTTTTGCAGCTCAAATAAAAAAAAATAGCAATTGTGTCACACGAGCAGTGTCCAACTTCCACCAACTTCACAGCTAACTTTTCATAAAATTCATATCACAGGAAAATTTGCAGACTCGTAGAGTAGTAAAAGAGTTTGGTCTAAAAATTCGGAGTTCCTGAACGGTAGCGACTGCTAGCCGCTAGCGTGGCATGCGGGCCTGTAGGATATGCCAGGCGCCGAGCCGCGGCGTCGCCGAATAATTGAAGACTGTGGCGGAGGCGGCGTCGTTCTGGCGGCGAGGCGAGGCGAGGCGAGGCGCTGCCTGCCGGTCTTAATTAAATCTGAGCCCCGGCCGGTGTGGCGTTTCCTCCGGCCTCTTCTCGACCCCGCCCGCTCTCTTATCGCAGGTCTCGTGGCCCGGCCTCCAGATTTAATTAGTGGTCAGTAGCGCTGATCGCGGAGTCTACAGATTGGCTAATCACGGCTGAGAGCAGATTTTAATTGGGGGACTGGTGACGGTATTCCGCGATTCTCTCACTGTTTCAAAGTCGTGCGATGTGACAATTTCCGTTCGGCAGCCATATAACGTCCAGTTTAATTGAAACTCACCTAAAAGTCACCTTTTAAGACCTCATACGAATTCGTGGCGCACCTTTTTTTTTATTCCCAATGTACTGTATATAGCCATCAAATTAAACCACTTTCAATCTAGGAGAGAGGGACAGTAAGTTATGTTAAAAGTTCGTTACAATTCTTCAGATATGAGACTTCATGAGACTCATTTGGTGGTTTGCAATACAACTGTCCTTTACTCCCTGAGTAATTTGATAAACTTCGCTCATATCCAATTACTGTTGCGTCCATTTTTGATTTTATATGACTATATGACGGATGAGTTTCATATCCGGCTACTTTCACACAATCTGATGATGCTCCAAGGATAAGACGCGTCATTGACGTTAAATAATTTCGCGCCCAAGACAGTTTTTATTTTGAAATAATTTCTTACTTTTCTCATGGAACAGCTAAAATGGACTATTATATTCATGTACGGTTTTCTGTGTAGAAGCGCTTGATAATGAGTAAGAAAGTCGAAATCGGTTGTACTCCCAAAATATATATAAAGAAATATAAGTAACTATAGAATACAAAAATAAAATAGTAAATATAGCATAAAAATGAACGGGGTGTTTTAAAAGAAAGACCTGGTTTTGGACGGTAATAATTAGGAAACATGGGACGTGCCGGCAAGGAAATACTTGTTGTTTGAACGGGCGTGGCCTAGAGTTCCAGAAAATCGCCATTAGATCTCAATCAACGCGTCTTCTCAGCTTGCAGTCAGTCAGATGTAACATGGCGTCCACTCAGCAGAAGGAGTTTTGAGTGCTGCAGTTTGCAAAGAATGTGTCAGTGATTTCGATTCAGCGTGCTTTTCATCGGTGTTTGGGATTCCTGCATCCAATAACATATGCCGTTGGTGTCACCAATTTGAAGAGATAGAATGTTTGTGCAAAGGTAAGAGTCCACCAGTCGGTCTCGCACTTCTGCTTATATGGTGGAAAAAATTCGGCAAAGGTTTGAGCGGAGCCCACGAATTTCTATTCATCGCGCAAGCAGAAAACTGGCAACGGGATGGAGCTCACCAAGTTAGCACAACAACTTACGTTAGATTTTCAATCACACTCCGCCTCAACGCCGGAGAGGACACAGACGACCCCGAGACATGTGAAGGAAAGTATGTTCATTTCCTCTCGTGACACAGAAGAAGTGATGAACAGACTAATACTAAAAGCAGATACCTTGGGTAAAGAGTACGACAAATTTATCTGTCTTTTAGATTTTGCTAGTGCTGGTGGACACACAGAGTATTTGTAACACCACAGCTAAAACGTTAAGATTTTGTGAGTATTTTGCAATCCAGCCAATGTTTGTAGTATGTTTTTATCAATAAATATGGCATTTGGCAATCAGGTCATTCTTTTTGAAACATCCTGTATAAATAAATATTAAATCATAAAGAAGATCTGGGTTCTTACAGCACGTTAGTGACTGATATCGTGGAATATTGTTGAAACATCCTTTTTCTATAATTTTAGATCAAGATAAATCATCAACATATTTTAATATACTACAGAACTCCATAGCTGCGTGTTCGGGACCTCAAATAATTTCATTTATGCGATTCATTACTATGTGCTTTTACATCCAATACTAGTTTCTACTGTAACAATAAAGAAACTCGTCCCTAAATAATGTTGAAACGTTTAGAAATACGTAGCACGGAAGCATGTACTAAATTTAATTTTTTGATATTACGATTCAGTCAAGAGATACTTATCAAGCCATATGTGACCTAGTGCGATTTTAATTTCAGCGTCAGCACATGTAGCGGCAGTGAACAATACATTCCCACTTCTCTGAAGATTTGTTAGACTTTTGGGCTTCCACGTCGTCACTTACTGCACAAGGTAACATTGTTTTCAAGCAGCTACATTTTATGAATTTGTTGTTTCGATTGCTGTTGTTATTGTGCAGCAATAAACATAAACACCGCTCACAGATTGGACATTAGGAGTGTTCCGATTAGCCGACTGCTGCATACAAGGAAGTACGAAGAGCGATCTCTGATCGTGGGACATGTTGTCGCCAATCCTTCCAACCGTTGTTGCCAGTCGATTTATCCTAATGATACCACTGCTGTTTTACTCAAGCCGCTACTCATTTCCCCTCACGATGCTAAGTGAGTCCCGTTAAGGATCTTCTATGTCAGAAAAATCCAAGGAGGTTCCGGGACTTGAACTCGGATCCTCCCGCACCGAAAGCAGAGAAGTTAGCCATTCGTTTACAGAGTCGGTCCAATAATTGCATCACTTAATCTTTGCCAATATGATGTAACCCCATCTGAAGTTGCAACGAAGTCTGCACACGGTGTATAGTTTTAACAGCTTAATACATATACATATTTGATTGAGGATAATTACGTCCGTAAAATTTTGTGGTTGAGTCCTCACGTACCGTTTGGTGGCAAGCAAGTCGTTTTGTCGGTCGTTCTGTGGCTGTAC
This sequence comes from Schistocerca piceifrons, assembly GCF_021461385.2. Lineage (NCBI taxonomy): Eukaryota > Metazoa > Arthropoda > Insecta > Orthoptera > Acrididae > Schistocerca > Schistocerca piceifrons. The sequence continues at coordinate 959,871,112 of NC_060138.1, forward strand.
GTTAGTTGGGTTACCGACGGATCAAGTGTGGTTGGGCTCACTACCTGTCTCACCTAAGTGAACGAGGGCAGACCGACCTCCCTGGAGGCTTCTGAGTGCCGTTTTCTTTATTGTCCTTCTCACCGGTGTTTAATTGTCTGTTTATAATCTATCATAGCCAATGATTTAAAAATTCTTGTTTTAATTGGACTTTATGTATTATGAATTTTGGAAAATCAATTGTGGGTCTTAAGCCGCTTGAAACCTTATTCTTGAAATTACCCTTTAAGCAAAGACATTGCAGCCTTCTGCGTTAAAAGATTATGGTAATATATTTTAAAATTTTAAAATTTAATAGTGGCCCTTAGCCGCTTGTATTGCACCTTGCATATGTTTGTTGCAGCTACCTTTGCCTTGAGGCTTTCCAGCCTAACTGTGACACCATATATATTTTAATTATTTTATTTGCTATTTTCACTGCATTTTTATTTTGTTCACTTTTCAGATTTCTTGTTTGGAGGCCCTCACCCGTGAAATAACTGCCTATTTGAAACTCGTAATTCTACAGGTTCAGCTATGTGCCGTTTTGGTTTAAAGATGTTATTAAATTATAATAAACTACAATTTTGAGTGAACCTGACCGAGACTTTATTTGGACCCTTCCACAATCCTAATCACCTGTTCTGCCCTGAGGGGTTTAGCGGGCGTATCAACACTGAATGTAAAAAAGTTACATAATCCCAATCAATCCAAACTCCAATAATTTACAACGCACAGTGGAATCACAACTATATGACAGTCACCAAATTGAAGCTATTATGCTTTCATACAAGAGCTAGGCTCGTCGAATCGCCTGCCCAGACACAGGAACGTGGAACAACCGTAGACCTGCGCTGGCCGCGCTCCTTCACTCACTGCCTCTCCCGGGAAACAGCCTCAACGCCACTCGCGCCAAAACGTGCTACGCCCCCTTCACGCCAAAGATCATGTTCCAGGAGACGTGGCGCCAGCTATCGCTCGCGCAAAGGTAATATTATTACACCGTCGGTTTATCAGCTATTGCTTGCAAGGTGCTGACTAGTATAATACCTATTTTGGTTTATGGAAAAGTTATGGTACTAGTAAGGCTATATTAGGGTTACACTTGCTAATCGAAGCAAGATTCGACTCTCATTTCTTCGTTCGTGAGAGCATGACTGCAAGCGGAACACAAGAAGAATGTGGAGGACATGAAAGAAATGGCACGTCAATATTTTAAGGCAACCGGAATAGTCTTCTTAGGCAAGAGAATATTCAGACTTTCGGTACTTGAGAGGGCCCCCATGACAAACGAGGGCTCGTAAGACATCAAAACTGTGGAAACATTAGGAAACAACGATTAAACCACTGCAAGAAACTCATTTTAATTCCCGCATGAGTAGGTAACATTTGCTAATTGCGTACCGTGTTTACTTCCCAGGATACAAATGTTGCTCAGTATGATGACAATCTGCATCCACGATATCCCGAAACTGCACTGGAGATTGTTCAACTGTTGCCCGAAACAACAGAGGAACGTGGAATGATCAGCTGTCGCAACACAATGCTTTACTGCTTGAAGATAGCACATTGAGTCTAGCATTTTCAGCCATGGCAACAGTAACTTCTTCAGCAATTTGTGGAGCAATTGCCGTAAGTCTCTCTCAGAAGCAATTCCCAAATCACCAGCTAATTCGAACTTCCGAATCACGTTCTTCAGCCCCGTTGCAGAAAGAGGATCTCTCCGTATTCTTTTAATGTATGGATCTCTCTAAGATCCGCGCGGGATTAGCCGAGCGGTCTCAGGCGCTGCAGTCATGGACTGTGCGGCTGATCACGGCGGAGGTTCGAGTCCTCCCTCGGGCATGGGTGTGTGTGTTTGTCCTTAGGATAATTTAGGTTAAGTAGTGTGTACGCTTAGGGACTGATGACCTTAGCAGTTAAGTCCTATAAGATTTCACACACATTTGAACATTTTTTCTCTCGAAGAGCAGCAAGACTATTGCTGCTGTTCAAAATGGCTCTGAGCACTATGGGACTTAACAGCTATAGTCATCAGTCCCCTAGAACTTAGAACTACTTAAACCTAACTAACCTAAAGACATCACACAACTCCCAGTCATCACGAGGCAAAGAAAATCCCTGACCCCGCCGGGAATCTAACCCGGGAATATTGCTGCTGTTGTCATATGTTTTATCATAGCTTTAGGAGTAATCCAAAGGCCTTGCTGCAGCTGTAACATCGATTTGCCGTCAGATGACCGAAGTTAAGCATTGTCGAGCTTAGCTAATACTTGGATTGGTGACCGTCCGGGTCTACCAAACGCTGTTGGCAAGAGGAGGGCAATCAGCCCTTCTGAGGCTAAACAGCTGACAACGGGCGAAAAAGTGGTGTGCTGACCACATGGCCCTCTCTATCCGCGTCCACTGACGACTGTCGGTTGAGGAAGCCACAGTGGTCGATCGGTACAATTGGACGGAGCTTTACCAGTAACTGTATGTCCATCTTTTTAGAGATAGTTGTGGGACTCGGCTGTTCGACACAGGATGTCAAGTTAAACACCTTCAGCCGTCTAGTTTCCAAACAGTCATGACACTAACACTGCTCCAATCTGAACATCATTTCTACAAATTTGGATACCCATACGTTAAATACCGGGGGGCTATAATTAAAGCGCAGCTACTCACGGGGTCCGGTGTAGGCTATAATTATCGTATGGCGGCGAAACTTGGTAGATAAGCTAATGCGTTAATTTGGAATCAACTTCCGCTGGAAAAAGGTTAGTTCCCGTTGTGCCCACCAGGTACAAATCTCGCGCTGTACACTGTTTGTGTGGCGGTATGACATCCATGCTGTCAATTGACAAACCAAAACGTGAGTGAACTGTATGACTATCGAGAAGAGAGGGCGTGGGCTATTAGCGGAACATTTCAATGTGAACGGCAGCAGTTAGTGCTGCGTTGAGAGAGAATCACCGACTGAAAAGTCTGAGGAGAGGCCCGGTGTCGTTAAATGGTTTAAAGAGTATGATAATCATATTTAATAAATGCACGGGTGAGCTTCGTGTTGCACCTGACAGAAGAAGCGGTTCTATACCACTGGAAGTTACTGACGAGGTTGCTGTTGCGTAACTGATCATGCCCCGGGTAGTGCTATGGCTCGTGTAGTGTCACGAGAATTTTGCATCGCATGGGCAACAGTACGAAAAGTCTTCTGGTCTATTTTACGCTTGTGCTGATATCTGTACAAGGTCCAGATGGTGCAGCATCTGAAGTCACATCACTCGCAACAACGTTCTGTATCTCTTCTTTGGTTTCTGGCATGTGGACGGGCCATATTCTATGGAGTGACGAGACACATTTTTCATTACAGAATGCACTGAGTACACAGAACTGCCGAATTTTGGCTACTGTTAAACCAAGTGCTGCTCACGAAGAGCCATCGCACTCTCCGTAGGTGAGTGTGGCGTAGGTTAACAAGATCTTCTTTGGAGAGAACACATGCAGAGGGCCTGTCACGTGTACCGTGACGTCTACAGCTTATTTAGTCCTCGTTGTACAGCATGTGTTTGCTGCTTTGGAAGTGTGCAAACCATTGTTGTCTTGCAAAAGGTCGCTCGTCCAATGAAAGATCTACTTAATGCAATCTTCCATGAACTCCATATGTCCCGAGGTTCTCCAGATGCATGGCCTGCAAGATCACCTGATCTGAATCCATGTGACTTCCAACTCTGGGGATATCTAAAAGAATGGGTTTATCAGGGACATGTTCAGTTTCTAACTGATCTGAAGGCCATTGTGGAGGAACACGTTGCTCAGATTTTACTTTACCTGTTGCAGCCAACTGTCATTCTCGTCGTCTTACGCATACGGCATATGGTCGACGTTTCCGGTACTCACTCTGAACAAATTGTGTAAGCGGTGGTTAAAAATAAACCCACTTATTTGAGTTGTTCTGCACACGTTCCGTTCCTAATCCATTTGGGACCGATGATCAAGTAGTCTGGCCCCTTCCCCCTCCCCCCCCCCTCCTTTTAAACCAACCAACCTAATCCATTACTTATGGAAATATCTATATACATCTTTCTTGCACTCAGAGCTCCTGATTTGCACGTGGTGGCCAAAATTGGTACTAATCTTATTTGCATAGTAAATTGATTCGGCATTAACGTATTAGAATATCTTTAAAATTTCGAGCCATACGATACTTACAGCCCGCACTGGGCCTAACTGAGCAGCTGCAGTTATAGCCACGAGGAATTTTTGCGACTAAACTGTCTGAAGTAGTTTAATTATAACCACCCTGAACATAGCTTGTCTAATACACAAAAGTGTGTACTCATGACAATGAGTTGTTCTTGATTGCCGGCCTGGGTGGCCGAGCGGTTCTAGGCGCTTCAGTCCGGAACCGCGCTGCTGCTACGATCGCAGGTTCGAATCCTGCCTCGGGCATGGATGTGTGTGATGTCCTTAGGTTAGTTAGGTTTAAGTAGTTCTAAGTTCTTGGGGACTGATGACCTCAGAAGTTGAATCCCATAGTGCTCAGAGACATTTGAACCATTTTTGTTCTTGATTTTTAATACAAGAGTCGTAAACTTGAAATGCACCAAGACGTTTCTGCAAGAACTCTACAATTTCCCCAGACGCAAATGACAGTTTGACAGTCTACTCTCGACAAGGAGTAGCATTTGATCTTTTATGAGCGCCAAATCAGTAAATATTTCCATTTTTCCTGAGTGACGGCGTGATGGCAATATCTCTGTTTCAGTCGTACTTCTCCGTTACCTTTTCCGCCTTTTTTCCTCTTCCGCTATTATTTGTTTCCCGTTTCGCTTCCTTCTTCGTCGCTTTACTGAGAACACGGAGTGACTGCGGTGTGGAGCAGCTACGAGTCTGATGGCGAGCACGAGGCAGGAGTGCCGCGCGTCTCGCGCGCCAATAACGTCAGCCGCGGCGCCTCGGCGCGCCGTCACGGACTGGCAGCGGGAGGCAGAGGCAGAGGCAGGGGCCGCCTACCTGCCTGCCCGCCGCCGCGGCAGCAGCCGCTCACTGCTGCGCCGCCAGCCGCCACCGCCGCCGTCGCCGCCGCCAGTCATTTCTCCTGGGGCGCGCACTCGCCGCTGCCAGTCTTGACAGCTGCACGACGGAAACCTGCCCTACTGCACAACGCAGGCTCCTTTCACCGCTCACTCGCTACACTTGCAGCATGAGTACGAATACAGAGGTAAACTACTAAATCTATATCGACATCTACGGGTGGCGCACGAAATGTGTTACCATTTTGTTTTTGAATTTAAACTTTATTGTCAATACAATCTGAAAGGAACATACAGGGTGTCCAGAAAAGGACTCCCTGATTTCAAAATTAAATATCTCGAAAAGAAAGATCGATAGAGGAATGCAGTAAACGGTATGTTTATTGTGAAAGCTCTAAGAAGTTTATACAGCAGTTTGAAACAATAGTTACAAAAGCTGCTAACAGATGGCGCTGTACGCTGTACAGCTCATATCAGCATACATAAGTGAAACAATCGTATGAAAACAATCTTTGCAAACAATCACATCACAATGTTTTCAAAATGTTCACCAATGGCACTACAGCGGTGGCGCAAACGAAGAATGAAATTCGCCATCACATTTCGTAGTGTCTCAACCTAAATGGATTCACATGCCACAGAGATCGCCGATTCAAGCTCGTCCAACGTGGCGGGATGCTTCGGGTAGACCATGTCTTTCACTGTGCCCCACAAAAAAAAAGTCACAGGGAGTCAAATCCGGCGAATATGGAGGCCAATCCATGCCTGCACCACTAAATTTGGGACATTCAAAAGCAATGACTCGTTTCCCGAAGTATTCCTCAAGAAAGCGAAACACTTGTTCGGTCCGATGTGGTCGGGCTCCATCTTGCATAAACCATTCAGTACCTGGTCGATCGTCTAACGCTTGCTGTGTGGCGACAAATTGTTCCAAAATTGCAACGTAACGTGCACCAGTGGCCGTTTCTCGAATGAAAAAAAGGGCCAATAATGCCTCTGCTGCATACTGCAGCCCACACAGTAACTTTAGCAGAATACAGGGGTTTCGCTTCACACCAATATGGCTTTTCGGAACCCCAAAATCGCCAGTTCTGCTTATTCACGTATCCCTTCAGGTGGAAGTGTGCTTCATCTGTAAACCAGATGCAGCCAACATCAAATCCTTCACTATCAATCATTGTGAGCATCTGATTAGCAAAGGCAACCCTTTATTGCACAGCTCGTACGGGTATGGCCTGGTGCGTTTGAATTTTGAATGGCAACATGTGTAGGCACTTTCGCAGTATTTTCTGCGTGCTGAAACGCTACAAACCAGTCTCAGATGCAATTCTACGGACGGATGACATTGGATTTCGCTGAATAATTCCAGAAACTGTGGCGATATTTTCAGGCGTAACTGCGGTTTGCCTTGCGGCCAACATGCCCCACTATATCATCAGTTACGCTGCCTGTTCGCTGAAATTTTGCGAACAGCGTACGAATGGTTATCGCATCGGGTCCTTTTGGAACATTAAATCGTGCTTGAAAACTTCGCCTTGTTGCCGTAGGACTCTCTTCTAACCGGTGGTACTCTAGCACCAGAAAAACGCGTTTTTCATTGGAGTACATGGTTTTAATCTCTTCCTTCGGTACGCTAACCTCCTTTCACGTTTCAATAGTGGAACTGATCGCTCTGGGCTTCGGATCACTGTTTATACTAGGCATTACGTATGGCGATTACAGCGCCATCTGTTAGCAGCTTTTGTAACTATTATTTCAAACTGCTGTATAAACTTCTTACAGCTTTCATGATAAACATACCGTTTATTGCATTCCTCTATCGATTTTTGTTTTCGAGATATTTAAGTTTGAAATCAGGGAGTCCTTTTCTGGACACCCTGTATACTGCAATGAAGAGGCGTCCATGGAGATTTGTTCTAACTCAGCACATGCTCAATATGTCCACCATTTCGTTTCCTAACTTCCTTCAAACGAACACTGAAGTTAGTGATTACCCTACGGCACATGGCTTCCGTAATTTCACTGCAAGCTTGAAGAATAAGTCTTCTGAGCTCCACTAAATCACGTGGACGTTCCGGGAAAATTTTTTCCTTTAGGTACCCCCAAAGAAAAAAGTCACATGGATTGAGGTCTGGACTATTGGGGAGCCAATTTTGTCCGTCATTGAAGCGACCTGGAAACCTGAGTGAAATGATCCGCTTGAGTAAAAACACCAACACAGTGTTTGCAGTATGTGGCCTTGCTCCATCTTGCATGAACCACTGCGTATTGAAGGGCAAGGCAGTAGCAAGAAGCTGTGGAATGAAGCTGTTGCGAAGCACACTCAAATAACGCTAGCTGTTCACAGTTTCTTCAAAGAAAAAGGGTCCAATAAGTCCGTGACTGGAAAATGCTGCCCACGCTCTAATCCTCGGAGCATAATGTTGTCGTTCGTGAAGCACTTGTGGGTTTTCAGTGGCCCAAAAGCGTGCATTTTGTTTGTTAACCACACCGTCTAAATGAAAATGTGCCTCGTCTGAAAACCAAACGTTATTGACAGTTTCTTCCCTATCCTCCGCCCACTGAGCAGACAGTAGTCTCCGCTGCTTGTGTTCTTCAGTGAGCTTCTGTGCACAGGTCATCTTGTGTGGGTACATATGGTGGCCACTTTTAAGAATGCGTTGAACGCAGCGTCTGGATATTCCCAGTTACACTGCTGCCTTTCTACACGATTTCCCGGGACTTCTCTGTACAGCAACTCGTACCGCTTCAATATTCTCCGGCGAACAAACAGGCTTAGGCTGAGGTCGCTTCGCTTCCAATACTGCTCCTTCCTGTACAAATTTATCGTACAACCTGTGGATTGTCTTCTTGCAAGGGACCCATCGTGTGTTAAACTGTTGTCGAGAACGCCTCTGAGTCACAACAAGGCTTTTCGTTTCATGAAACAGTAACACAATTGCCGATCGTGGCTGTGTCGTTAGTCTTCCATTGTCAGCCATTGCTACTTACTAGTCTCCTAGCGACAGTATCGTGAATTACACGTCATTTCGTAACGCATTTGTTTTTCCAAGCTCTTCTGGTACTGCTGTAGGGATCCTAGCGCGATATCTAATGTGCGTTGTAAATTCTGAAAGAAGCAACTGGTAACACATTTCGTGCGCCACCCTGTACATGACTACCCTGCAATTCACAATTACGTGCCTAGCAGAGGCTTTTCGAACAACCTTCAGACAATTTCTCTATCGTCCCACACTCTAAGCGAGCGTGTGAAACATAAATACTTATATCTCTCTATACGAGCTCTGATGACCATATCTCCCTATGTATGGCGATGAGAATAAAATGTTTTCACTTTTAGACGAGAAAGTTGGTAATAAAATTCTGTGAAAAGATTTCCCTGCGACGAAAAACACCATTGGTTTAATGACTGCCGCCCCAATTCAGGTATAATATCCGTGACACTCCCCAATTTCGCGATAATACACTACTGGATATTAAAATTGCTAGACCACGAAGATGACATGCTACAGACGCGAAATTTAACCAACAGGAAGAAGATACTGTGATACGCAAGTGATTAGCTTTCCAGAGCATTCACACAAGCTTGGCGCCGGTGGCGACACCTACAACGTGCTGACATGAGGAAAGTTTCCAACCGATTTCTCATACACAAACAGCAGTTCACCGGCGTTGCCTGGTGAAACGTTGTTGTGATGCCTCGTCTAAGGACGAGAAATGCGTACCATCACATTTCCGACTTTGATAAAGGCCTATCGTGATTGCGGTTTATCGTATCGTGACATTTCTGATCGCGTTGGTCGAGATCCAATGACTGTTAGCAGAATATGGAATCGGTGGGTTCAGGAGGGTAATACGGAACGCCGTGCTGGATCCCAACGGCCTCGTATCAATAGCAGTGGAGATGATAGGCATCTTGTCCGCATAACTGTAACGGATCGTGCAACCACGTCTCGATCCCTGAGTCAATAGATGGGGACGTTTGCAAGACAACAACCATCTGCACGAACAGTTCGACGACGTTTGCAGTAGCATGGACTATCAGCTCGGAGACCATGGCTGCAGTTACCCTCGACGCTGCATCACAGACAGGAGCGCCTGCGATGGTGTACTCAACGACGAACCTGGGTGCACAAATGGCAAAACGTCATTTTTTCGAATGAATCCAGGTTCTGTTTACAGCATCATGATGGTCGCATCCGTGTTTGGCGACATCGCGGTGAACGCACATTGGAATCGTGTATTCGTCATCGCCATACTGGCATATCACCCGGCGTGATGGTATGTGGCGCCATTGGTTACACGTCTCGGCCACCTCTTGTTCGCATTGACGGCACTTTGAACAGTGGACGTAACATTTCAAATGTGTTACGACCCGTGGCTCTACCCTTCATTCGATCCCTACGAAACCCTACATTTCAGCAGGATAATGCACGACCGGATGTTGCGGGTCCTATACGGGCCTTTCTGGATACAGAAAACGTACGACTGCTGCCCTGGCCAGATCTCTCACCAATTGAAAACGACTGGTCTATTGTGGCCAAGCAACTGGCTCGTCACAATACGCCAGTCACTACTCTTGATGAACTGTGATATCATGTTGAAGTTGCATGGGCAGCTGTACCTGTACACGCCATTCAAGCTCTGTTTAACTCAATGCCCAGGCGTATCAAGGCCGTTATTACGGCCAGAGGTGGTAGTTCTGGGTATTGATTCCTCAGGATTTAAGCACCCAAATTGCGTGAAAATGTAATCACATGTCAATTCTAGCATAATACATTTGTGCAATGAATACCCGTTTATCATCTGCCTTTCTTCTTGGTGCAGCAATTTTAATGGCCAGTAGTGTATAAAACGAGATGCTCTTCAATGAACTTTTCCGTGTCTTCCGTCAACCCCATATGGTAAAGATCCCATACGGCACAGAGATACTCTAGCATTACCGTTGTGACTTCATGGCCTGCTCGGGTGGAGTTTAGTTTTTTAGTTTAGGTTAGAGGACGAACAAGCGTAGTGTCGGAAGTCTTCTTAGTAGACCTGTTGCATTTTCTATGTGTTCTGCGAATAAAACGCAGTCCTTCCCCACAACATTGTCTATATAACCGCGCCCATTTAAGTTACTCGTAATTGTAATTCCTAGGTATTTCATGAAATTGATAGCCTTTAAATATGCGTGATTTATCGTGCAACCGAAATGTAAGGGATTTCTTGTCGTGCTGATGTGGATCACCGTACTAAAACTACAACACTCGGTTCGGTTATTCCTTGGAAGGCTCAACGGTACCGATCGACCACCGTGTCAGCCTCGGCCCATAGATATCACTGGATGTGGACACGAAGGAGCATTGCAAGGTACAGCGGTCTGTCAGCCGTTGTCAGTTCTCGTGATCGGGACCGCTAATTCTCTGTCAAATAGCTCCTCAATTAGCCTCACAATTTGTAAGTGCACTACATTTGCCAGTAACGCTTGGCAGACCCAGACGGTCATCCATCCAAGGGCTAGCCAAGCCTGACGGCGCTTAAATTCGGTGATTTGACGGAAATACCGTTGGCCGTGTATAACCAAACAGTTATTATTACTATTATTAATATTTTATTATTATTATTATTATCATCCAGAGACAATTGGTACTTTTAGAACCGTACAGATATCGTGTCTACGTCATTTTGCAATTGGTTTTGATTATCTGATGACTTCACCGGGCGGTATATGACAGCATCATCTGCAAACAATTGCTTAGATTATTGTTTACATAAATTACGGAAAACAGAGGGCCTGGGATTCTTATACCCTTTCTTTTTCACTCGATTATTTTCCGTCGACTAATACGTACTGTGACCTTTCTGGCAGGAAATCGCTAACCCAGTCGCGTGATTCAAGCGTTACCCAATGGCTCGCAGTCGGATTAGAATCTCTTGCGAGGAACGACGTCAAAAGCCTTCTGGAAATCTAGAAATATGGAATCTATTTGAGATTCCTTGTCGATAGCACTCATTCTTCGCTCGAATAAAGAGCTAGTTGTGTTTCACAAGAACGATTTTTTCCGAATCATGTGTGAGTGGGCCGTTACTTTCGAGGTAAATCAAAATATTCGAATATATTACATGTTCTGAAATTCGACATTAGTGATATGAGTCTGTAATTCATCTGACTACTTCTGTTTCTTTTCTTGAGTATTGGTGTGACCTGCGCAGCTTGCCAAAATGTTTACAGTAAAATAAAATTGTCGCTTTCTACTTTTTTTCTGATTAAATGTTCAAGCGCTATTGTCATTGTATTACGTTCTAATGTTGATAAGGATTCGATTTTGTGTTCTGTAACAACCGTTTTTCTAGTTAGAGTACTGATATTCGAAAATGTGGTGGAGATATGATGATTATGGATGGTCTTCGTAAATTGGTGAGTGGGGTAAGGGGGGAATTATATGTGAAAAAAAATTATGTCTTATTTGACAGACAAGAAATGGACCGACTGAATATCCAAGAAATTCTAAAAACATGTTTGAGTACTAAAGCAATAAGAGTTCTTTTTGCTCATGGTAGAACTACATTTCCATATTACACATTAGGAAACAAACGCGGATGGAAAGAGAACTTCAACCACGAGATAATTACTTGAAATTATACGTCATATCAAAATAATAAAATGTAAAATAATGAAAACATAACAGTCTTATGAAAGACTCAGTAGCAAAGTAAATGTAGGCTACAGCATCTTCATCTGTGTCTCGAAACAAAGTAAATTTACGCAACATGCCTATCATTTAAAGTACAATGTTAACACTCTTTTACATGTACATTCCTCCTTCTTGTCAATGTTTTCCATATAGCGCATTCCACATCGATTCTGCGGAAACCTCCTCATTCCTTACCTTATTAGTCCACCTACTTTTCAACATTCTTCTGTAGTACCATGTCTCAAATCCTTCCATTTTCTTCTGTGCCGGTTTTACCACAGTCCATGTTTCACTATCATACAGTGCTGTGCTCCAAGCTTACATTATCAGAAATTTCTTCCTCAGATTAAGGGCTGTGTTTGATAGTAGTAGATTTCTCCTGGACGAGAATGCCTTTTTTTCCAGGGCCAGTCTGCTTTTGGTGTCCTCCTTGCTCCGTCTGTCTCGGGTTATTTTGCTACCTACGTAGCAGTATTCCTTAACTTCATCTACTTCATGACCACTAATTTTGATGTTAAGTTTCTCTTTGTTCTCATTTTGCTCTTCTTAATACTTTCGTCTTTCTGAGATTTACCCTCAATCCATATTCCGTACTCATTAGACCATTCCATTCAACAGATGCTGTAATTATTCTTTACTTTCACTGAGGATAGCAATGCCATCAGCGAATCTCATCACTGATATCCTTTCACCTTGAATTTCAATCCCAGTCTTGAATGTTTCTTCTTTTTCGTCTTTGCTTCTTCGATTTTTATATTTGACAGTAGGGGCAAAATACTACCTACTCCTTGTCTTACACCCTTCTTAATTCAAGCACTACACTCTTGATCTCCCACTCTTATTGTTCCCACTTGATTCTGGTACACTTTGTATATTACCCGTCTTTCCCCATAAGTTACCCCTACTTTTCACAGAATTTCGAACGTCTTGCACCATATGACCAAGGATGTTTTGATTACTAACCAACGACGCAACTACCTTCCCTTTTTTTCTGACAGAGTTTCAACCTGGTGTGGTTTCCGCCTCTGTCTTGGCTCAAACTACACCAAATTTCCATCAATAAGTACGGGAGAATGATCATGTTTCATTTGGATTTGCAACCATAGTGCAGTCCTATATTGTTCACTTTGGGTTAGCAGAGTTGAATAGGGCTGCTTTTGCTTATTTAATATGGTTGCCTGATATGATAATCGAACTTAGACCTTACGTATATGTAACTAGAACCATTCAATTTTTTTTTTTTTATTTTAGGAGCTAAAATATTTGGAGAACGTGTGGTGTCGATCACCAGACGTTGAATTTATTTTTAAAATCTTGCAAATTGCTGGTCAAAAAAGAATAAAACAAAGTCGGTTGTAATCCCATATTTCAACGCCACCTTTACACTTACAAAGGAAAGGATTCCTCTTTCCTTCCCAGTCGTTGCTTGCAACAACTTTTTGCTTTATTTTTTATTAATTAAAAGAAAAACACCAGCAAGAGGACAACAAAAATTAAATAAACTGGTTACAATAGACTTGAAAGGCTGCCATGACAAGAATACTTCAAGGACCGGCTAACCCAACCGATACCTTGACGATGGAAATGGAAATGAGCGTTTGGCGGCATTGGCCGGGAGGCCCCCCGCGGGGCAGGTCCGGCCGCCATATCGCAGGTCTTATTACATTCGGCGCCACATTGGGCGACCTGCACGCCGGATGGGGATGAAATGATGATGAACACAACACAACACCCAGTCCCTGAGCGGAGAAAATCTCCGACCCATCCGGGAATCGAACCCGGGCCCAGAGGACGGCAATCCGTCACGCTGACCACTCAGCTACTGGGGCGGACACGCCTTGACGATGAAGTACAGGGTTAAATGTACTGGCGACTAAGCAGCCACACCGAGGCAGGTGCAAACACTTTCAATATGCAGTGGCCATGTATTGATGGAAGGCGAGTGGGTCCCTGTTTCCCCCTCCATCTACAGTGTAATGATCATTGTGGCCCAACAACCAAGCGGCGACCGGAGTGGCCGAGCGGTTCTAGGCGCTACAGTCTGGAACCGCGCGACCGCTACGGTCGCTATGGATGTGTGTGATATCCTTAGGTTAGTTAGGTTAAATAGTTCTAAGTTCTAGGGGACTGATGACCTCAGAAGTTAAGTGCCATAGTGCTCAGAGCCAACAACCAAGCAACTTTTTTTCTTTTTATTTCTTAAGCCAGTGTAGTACCAGTTGTTTCGCGACGATAACAGGTAAATGTTCGTTGTAGCGTGTCTGTGACGGGACAGTGACTGTGCTCATCCGTGTAACTAAGTCCAATACAATATAGGCGTTGGTGGATAACAGCTTCCGTACCACTTGCTGTCACTACGATGCTACCGTCATTGATAGAAAAGTAAGCCTGAGATGAACCGACAATGTCATCCAAGAATTTTGTAGGGATGAATTCAATAGGCGCCGTACTGTCAATTTCTCTCTCGTGCGTTAACAAAAATGTGCCTCTGTAAAATATCAGCCCCCAAATAACTGCCATCAATATAATATTCACTGATACGTTTTAACTGGAAATTCACTCGACCAGCATCGATAGGCGGATCAAGACTGCTCGAGTGCAGACAGTAAAATTACGGAGACGTGGATGAGTGGATCGAGTGAGAAATTATCAGCACGGTGCGCCGAACAAATAAAGCAGACGCTTTCCTATGAATACCGGAAAGTCACAAATCCCCAAGAGAACGCACATGCCCAACCACCTCGTATGGTAACCGAAAAACGTGGTGCTTCCGTAAAAAACGGATAGACAGCTGTTCTAGTTTCCTAGTTATCATCATGGGAAGAGGAAAGCTCTGAGCGATACAATATGCTCTGCAGAAGTCGTACATATCCAGGATCCGAAATTTCTGAAACAGGTTAAGAGAAAGCCATTTATGTTGCAGGATTGCTCCTTGTATCTTCTCCGTAACCGACTTCTAATTAAGCTCAGCCATTTGGAGTGGGGAATATCAGTTATGATTCAAATGGCTCTGAGCACTATGGGACTTAACATCTAAGGTCATGAGTCCCAAGGAACTTAGAACTACTTAAACCTAACTAACCTAAGGACATTACAAACATCCGTGCCCTAGGCAGAATTCGAACCTGCGACCGTAGCGGTCGCGCAGTTCCGGACTGAAGCGCCTAGAACTTCTCGGCCACAGTGGACGGCGATATCAGTTATGCCTTCCAAACAATTGTGTCCGTAGACCAGAGTCACCTGCAAAGTGTTAGTATTATCAATACCCCGTAATTTCATCAATCGGCATTCGTTGATGCCGGAACCAGACAGTGCCAAAAACATCCGGTGTATCCTTAAGCAATGGAATCTCAGTGGGAGAACGGAGAACACCATCACATTGTTCGCATGTGCGCGTACAGCGTTCGTCTCTCACAAGAGTGTCCATCCTTGATTGAGCGGCAATCCCTCGAAGAAGGACAGAACAAACAACGACACTAGAAACTGGTTTCCTCAACGAAAACTCTTACGTATGGTAACCCCGGGTGTCAGGTGGCCATCGAAGCTTGGATACCCGTTAACGAATTAGACAACAGCCGGCGCGAATCAGTTGTGAAACCAAAGGCTTCCAGGCCTACAAAAGGAAGCCATGGCTGACTCGGTCGAACGCCTTTTAAAAATCCACAAATGCTAGAGCACCAGGAACAGAAGTAATAGCCGCCACCGATAAGATATCACGACATTCAGTTACCGGGGTCAGAACGCTACAAACATGAATACAGCTTTGGTGGTCAACAACAACCTTCCCCATTAACACAGGCCGCCAACTATTCACTGCCTTTGCCACAGTCTTCTAAACAAAATTTAAAATGTAATCGGCCGAAATTTATCAGTTACTGCCTCAGCTGAACTTGGAGGAATTAATACAATTTTTCCAACTTTAGACGAATCGGACACAAACCTCCCTCTCAACACTTCGTCCGAAAGCAATATAAAAGGATTATCCAACAAAAATAAACAAAAGCTCATCTAAAACTCTTTAGGCATACCATCCAAACCCGACTATATACGAGGTGTTCTTACGATGTCATAGACATTGTCACTTTGAAAAGCACCTAAAAACGCAACATTATGAGCAAGTCTAAGTCTACGATCCGGAGAGCGACCATACAAAAATGGTTCAAATGGCTCTGAGCACTATGGGACTCAACTGCTGTGGTCATCAGTCCCCTAGAACTTAGAACTACTTAAACCTAACTGACCTAAGAACATCACATACACCCATGCCCGAGGCAGGATTCGAACCTGCGACCGTAGCAACAGCGCGGCTCCGGACTGGAGCGCCTAGAACCGCACGGCCACCACGGCCGGCTCCCGACCATACAAATTGGATGAAATATAGATAGGAACAGGTATCTCGTACAGCCCAAGATAGAACTGTTACAGAGCATGCCACGTCTCCTGTTGCGCCGACACAACACTGCTGTTCTCTGTCTTGGGAGACGTGATACAAATGGCTCTGAGCACTATGGGACTTAACTGCTGTGGTCATCAGTCCCCTAGAACTTGGAATTACTTAAACCTAACCAACCAAAGGACATCACAAACATCCATGCCCGAGGCAGGATTCGAATCTGCGACCGTAGTGGTTGCGCGGTTCCAGACTGTAGCGCCTAGAACCGAACGGCCACTCCGGCCGGCTAGACGTGATGCAGTCACGTCGATAAATCCTGTGATGTAGAGAAATCAGGGGATCCTTCAAGTGTGCCACATTTTGCATCAAAAACGACCTAAAAAAATCTCATCGACTCTGGCGTATGATTTAAAGTAACAGACACCTCACAGTGGTCCGTGAAGGTGGCGGGTACGACATCTACAGCCAATATACTATTACGCGTCCAATCAGCTAAATAAAATCTGTCAAGCCTACTGCTAGAAGTGGCAATAAAATAGGTAAATTTTTACAAGAGTCGGTCATTTACAGACCGAAACATGTTGCACTTTCAAGGAGCGAACTAAATCTTGCAACTCCCTACCGAAATTAAAATTGAGAGACTGATCTACAGGACGCAAAGCACAGTTAAAATCACCACCTATCAAAATACTCTGCGGAATTTTCTATACCAATAAGCCACCCCTCCTTACAAAATCGAGAATTGTCCAAAGTGCTTCCGTATCGGACGGTGCATAAAGAAAAATCAAGATCAGGTGAAGGAAAATACATTCTATTCCGTTACCGCAATAAAGAACTTCAATCCTTTCAATGGGATTGATTCCTCCGCGTCCCCCCCCCCCCCCAAAAAAAAAGGCAGTCACCGTGCAATATTCATGAGCTAGCCAGAGTAGGTGACAAACGAAGAGCCACGGAGGTCCGCTCCGTAGGATGGGATCCTTCCTTGGAATTTAGATCGACACGCAGGAGAAGAATCAGGCATCAGAACATCTGGGACGACAGGTAGAATTTCGTGACCAGCAGTCGCCGCCACTGGAGTATAGTTGGTCGTTCCGACGTCAGCTGAAAGGGTGACATCAAGGGAACAGGGAATTTTAGGGACGCCTCAATGTGCTGCTGTTGAATCATTGGAACATCAGAAGGCTCAACAATTCAATACAAATACTTGCCGCGGGCAATAAGATTCAATGTGACTAATTTTATTACAAAGAAAGCGAGTCCCCACTTGCCCATTGTACGTTTTATGAATATGGTAACCACAGACCTGTAGAACCGAAGGAATGTTACGTTTAACTACTATCTCCACTGAACGGATTCCGCGTCGTATAGCTTTCACATCAATATAAGGTAGTAACATCTCCGTAAGTAAACTGTCGTCAGATCCCGGCGGGAGACTGAGCGCTCGGAGAGCGGTATACTTATGGAATCATCACGGTGCTCAAAGGGAACTTGAGAACCATGACGCAAAAGCAACCTATCTAATTATAGTGGATCCAAAAAATTTATAAAAAAGTCATAGTTACCAGAATCACAAGAGGCAGTATGAACCTGATGAGACGTTACACGATTTTATCGACGAGGCAGTCCTATACCTTCAACGAGGGCTGCGTGGAATGCGTGACTTAGTCGAAACTAAAGCTGACCGTAGATTTTCTTAGAACACACTTGGAACCCATGGTGGGTATTATGAGCGCTACCAACGGACGCACACTACTATTAACGCTACGGACCAAAGGACAATGTCACACACAAGAAGACACAAGCAAGAGCTAGGAAAAGCTGTTCAGGGACGCGTGATGCTGTGGTGAGGTAGTAAGCTAACAATCTTCAAACTCAGTGCTCAAGGCAGATTGACCCCTAGACCATGAGTGCTCGTTAATAAGTGCAATAAATAGCTGGTCAAAGAAAGGTTTAAAACCATCAGAACGAACCTCTGTTTGTGGCTGTACGTAACAATAACAGTTTGGCAAATAAACACAGGTACAATTTTGAGAACATATAGGATTATTTTTAACGTGTTGAAAGTATTTATAACAATTTTAAGTGCGAAAACATACATGATTTTTTCCCTCTACTATTATTTCATCCCCTCGCTTCTGGGTGGGATTGGACTCCAGTATATTCAGCTCGCTCTTCAGCGGCCGGCCGGTGTGGCCGAGCGGTTCTAGGCCCTTCAGTCTGGAACCGCGCAACCGCTATGGTCGCAGGTTCGAATCCTGCCTCGGACATGGATGTGTGTGATGTCCTTAGTTTAGTTAGGTTTAAGTAGTTCTAAGTTCTAGGGGACTGATGACCTCAGATGTTAAGTCCCATAGCGCTCAGAGCCACTTGAACCATTTGAACCATTTTTGCTCTTCAACCATGGGACAAATAATACTAAGACGGAGCAACATTCACTTGAAAGATGAGATACTTTTACAAGTGAATTAAAAAATTGTAAAGACGAAATTAATGAAAGACTTCATTTATAACAAACTCGAATCTGTCCGTTTCTAATTAAAATAAAAATAATGATAAAAATGTAAGACAAAAACAATAAGTATATATTTAAACATTTAACAAACCGATGCAAAACACTCCTCTTAGAAAGAAACACTTCATTGACAATAAAACTGGAAGGATCTGCCCTGCGAAAGGTCGTCTGATGTTGAAGGGGAAAAAGTTTGGGCGTTGAGAGGAATAGGAGGGCGGGGGTGTAGGGATGGAGGGACTGATGGGTAGTATCGATGGATAAGGACTGAAGGTCTGTAGATAGGAAGAGAGCAGTTTTCGGGAGTGTTAGTAAGGCCATAATTTGAAGGAGAAAAAGGGATGGGGAAAGAGGTGTAGGGACAAAAGGTTTAGCGAAAGAAGGAGGAAGGGAAGGTGACAAGGGATAGGAAAGCACGGAGAGGGCAGGAATACGGAGCCCTGATGAGGCGGAATGGGTTGGGTGGATTGATAGCTGGTAGAATGGGTAAATATCAGGGTGGAATTCACGCTCTGGGAGAGGAAGACGGTTGAAATTTCGTTGATGTGAAGGATGTGCACGCCTAAGCTTATTGGGATGTATCTGTATATACTCGACAGCATACAACGATTAGAAATTACAGGGGAAAACAATATGATTATTGGAGTCGAGTTTACAGGTAGGTTGTTCAGAGATGTCCAATGTAAGCGAGGAGAGGTGGGAATCTGATGAGATGGTAAATAATCCATCTCAGAGAAGGTAAACGGTGCAGAAATCGAGGCGTCGCGCGTGATGTTGAAAGATCTGGAGGGACTTATAGAAAGTGGAATGGATACCCATGCACCATTTGCATAGGAGAGGGTGGGTCAGTTTAAGGATTTTAGGTGAGAAGCACAGTGGAGCGGTACAGCTAGTCGTTATAGTGTATTGTGGGCTTTCTATTGGATGGTTAGCAGGTGAGGTGACCATATTAGTTGCCACTCGATGGTTGATCCAAGATATTTTAGTGTATTAATTGATAGGAGAATCCTAAATGGTAAGACAGAAGTCACGGAGGCAGAATTTGTGAACAGTGTGCTCTATAATTATTTTCTGGGTTGAGGGGTTTCCAAACGGAGATTTGGATGGGCTGCATGGGAAGGAGATTGTGCGTAGAAGAGGGTAAGGAGAACAGGTAGGTGGTCACTTCCAGTTGGGTCAAGGACGTCTGCAGTGAGGTGTCCAAGTAGGTAGACAGAAGCTAGGACAACATCTGGTGTAGTGTTGTTCCCAGGAAAACTGTGCTGTGGGACTGGGAAAGATTCTGTAAACTGACGTCACCACTGAACCCCTACTATAGATACTGAGATCATTGGCAATAATGTGTGGAAAATGTATGAGGTAAGTGAGTTAGAAAGTCATAGGAAACAGGGTGATTGGGGCTGTGACGCAGCATGTGAAAGTTGCTGTGTTTGGACGGGTTACTCCTATAACCGAAATATCAGATCTGAAGATGGTTTTAGAGGAACCGAAACCGGTCATACGAATAAACATTATGCAATCAAGACGGATTATAAGTAACATTGTACAGTCAACACCGTCGCTGCGCGATAGGGATGGAAATGTTACCGACGATGGTTTCACTAAAGCGGAGTTACTAAATACAGTTTTCCGTAAGTCATCCACGAAAGAAGACGAAGTAAATATCCCAGAATTCGAAACCAGAACAGCTGTTAGCATGAGTGACATAAAAGTAGATACCTTAGGTGTTGCGAAACAACTCAAATCACTTACTAAAAGCAAGACTTCCGGTCCAGATGGTATACCAATCAGGTTCCTCTTAGAGTATGCAGATACAATAGCGCCTTTCTTAGCAATCAAATAGAACCGCTTACTTGACGAAAAGTCTGTTCCTAAAGACTGGAAAGTAGCACAGGTGTCACCAATATTCAAGAAAGGTAATAGGATAACCCATTGAATTACAGATCCATATCACTGACCTCAATTTGCAGTAGAATTTTAGAGCATATACTGTTTTCGAACACTATGAATCACCTTGAAGAAAATGACTTATTGATATATAACCAACAAGAATTCAGAAAATATCGTTCTTGTGCAACACAGCTAGCTAGCTCTTTATTCCCATGAAGTAATGAGTGCAGTCGAATCTCAGATCGATTCCATATTCCTAAATTTCCAGAAGGCTTTTGATACCGTTCCTCACAAGCGACTATTAATCAAATTGCGTGCATATGGAGTATCGTCTCAGTTGTGTGACTGGATTCGTGATTTCCTCTCAGAGAGGCCACAGTTCGTACTGATAGACGGTAAATCATCGAGTAGAACAGAAATGATATCTGGCGTTCCGCAAGGTGGTGTCAAAGGCCCTCTGCTGTTCTTGATTTATATAAATGATCTAGGTGATAATCTGAGCAGCCCCCTTAGATTGTTTGCAGATGACGCTGTAATTTATCGTCTAGTAAAATCATCAGACGATCAATTCCAATTACAAAATGATCTAGAGAGAATTTCTGTATGGTGCGAAAAGTGGCAATTAGTACTAAACGAAGAAAAGTGCGAGGTCATAGACATGGGTACTAAAAGAAATCCGATAAATTTTGGGTATACGATAAACCACACAAATCTATGGGCTGTCAATTCGACTAGATACCTAGGAATTACAATTACGAGCAACTTAAATTGGAAAGACCACATAGATAATATTGTGGGGAAGGCAAAACAAAGATGCACTTAGAAGATGCGACAAACCCACTAAAGAGACAGCCTACATTACACTCGTCCGTCCTCTGCCGGAATATTGCTACGCGATATGGGATCCTTACCAGGTAGGAGTGACGGAGGACATCGAAAAATTGCAAAGAAGGCAGCTCGTCTCGTGTTATCGCGCAATAGGGATGAGAGTGTCACTGATATGATACGCGAGTTTGGATGGCACTCACTGAAACAAAAGCGGTTTTCTTTGCGGCGAGATCTATTCACGAAATTTCAAACACCAAATTTCTCTTCCGAATGCGTAAATATTTTATTGACACCCACCTTCGTAGGGAGAAATGATCATCAAAATAAAATAAGAGAAAGAGCTCGAACGGGAAGTTTTAGGTGTTCCTTTTTCCCACGCGCCATTCGAGAGTGGAATGGTAGAGAAGTATGAAATTGGTTCGATGAACCCTCTGCCAGGCACTTAAGTGTGACTTGCGGAGTAATCATGTAGATGCAGATGGTGGGAAGGCTAGGGCTTTTTGTACCCAGTGGTGGTGCTGAAAGAAGCAGTTGAGGCATGGGGGCAAAATCTGGTGTGTGAGATTCTGGGGAGGTGTTCTGCACGGAAGTTGGGGTTTGTGAACTTAATGAGGACTGAATCTTTGCATGACATGGCTTTGGCTAAGGGAAGCTGGTAGTTGTGGTTCTCGATTTCAACAGTGAAGGATTTAGCATTAAGGAACTTGAGATCAGAGTGAGATAGGATGAAGATTAGAACTGTGTGGGGAATAAAATGCAGTAGTGGGTGGAGGGACAGCAATGCCCATGTTTCAGTGGGACTGGGATTGATTTAGGGGGTTTTCAGATCAGTGCTGGTAGTGGAGTCTCTGTCAGGGTGCTTCTATGGTTTCTTTGTGATAGTGGGATACCAAGAGGAGCTGGGGAGTGGGATATGGTAAAATATGTCACAGTACAGATCCTTGCAATGGCTCAAGTTGGTGCAGAGGCTTGTCGACTGGGTGACAGGAATTGTGATGGTGGATGGCAGAAGTGATCAATGTGGGATAATTTGGAAGCAGGGGATGGCAAAAGAAGTTGTAGCTGGGGAAAAGGTTGTGAGCGGGTAGGATCGGAGGAGGAAGTGTCTGCAGATGGGGATGA
This sequence comes from Schistocerca piceifrons, assembly GCF_021461385.2. Lineage (NCBI taxonomy): Eukaryota > Metazoa > Arthropoda > Insecta > Orthoptera > Acrididae > Schistocerca > Schistocerca piceifrons. The sequence continues at coordinate 959,893,564 of NC_060138.1, forward strand.
GACTGTGGTAAGGGGAGGGTGTACATAGGATGATGGACTGAATGGAGTGCAGTCAATGGATGGTGGCGCCAGTGGCCAACAGATTACCGCAACAACAATAGACACGAAAATAGTAGACACACACACAACAAGTGTGTAGTGACAGGTGGAGGATGGTATGGAGTGGTATACAGGGTGGTCCATTGATAGTGACCGGGCCAAATACCTCACGAAATAAGCATCAAACGAAAAAACTACAAAGAACGAAACTCGTCTAGCTTCAAGGGGGAAATCAGATGGCGCTATGGTTGGCCCGCTAGATGGCGCTGCCATAGGTCAAACCGATATCAACTGCGTTTCTTTTTTTTTTAAGTAGGAACCCCCAATTTTTAATAAATATTCGTGTAGTACGTAAAGAAATATGAATGTTTTAGTTGGACCACTTTTTTCGCTTTGTGATAGATGGCGCTGTAATAGTCACAAACATATGACTCACAATTTCAGACGAAGAGTTGGTAACAGGTAGGTTTTTGAAATTAAAATACAGAACGTAGGTACGTTTGGACATTTTATTTCGGTTGTTCCAATGTGATACATGTACCTTTGTGAACTTATCATTTCTGAGAACGCATGCTGTTACAGCGTGATTACCTGTAAATACCACATTAATGTAATAAATGTTCAAAGTGATGTCATCAACCTCAATGCGTTTGGCAATACGTGTAACGACATTCCTCTCAACAGCGAGTAGTTCGCCTTCCGTAATGTTCTCACATGAATTGACAATGCGCTGACGCATGTTGTCAGGCGTTGTCGGTGGATCACGATAGCAAATATCCTTCAACTTTCCCCACAGAAGACGATGCGTTGGTGATGACAGGAACATATAAATGCGGCAGTGGCGATGGCGCGGCGGAGACGGAGATGGAGAGGGTCACAGAGCTAGTGAGACCACTGCACACCGGCGACAGAGGTGGAGGTGGTGAAACGACTGCTGCATGCCACCAAAACGACGGCAGTGGAGGCGATGAAGACAGAGGCAGCAAGACGATTGCGGCAGAGGCGACGAAAACAGAGGCAGCAAGATTATTGCAACCGGGCAATGGAGATAGTGGTGATGGTGGTGACAGCACCAGCCAGATGACTGCGACGACAATGGACATGAACAGAGTGCACACTCACACAACAGGTGTGTGGTGACTGCTGGAGGAGGGTACTAGGCGGTATAGGTAACAGATGTTATAAGAGTGTCCATAGTGGGGTAAGTGGAAAATTGATAGATGGTGATTACTGGCGACGAAGTGTCTCTGAGATGATGGGTGATATCAGCAGACACGTACAAAGTGATGTGGTAATGCCGATAGAAATATATGAACGCGGCATCAGCGATAGCAATGGTGCAGTTGGAGACTGACGTGGAGGTGGCGAGATGACTGTGGTAGAGGCAACAAAGGTGGAAGCTGCGAGGCAACTGCCGTAGTGGCAGCAAGATGACTGCAGTGAAGGCGACGGAGATAGGCGTCAAGACGACTGTGGCATACACGACGGAGACGGAGGCGGCAAGACGATTGCAGCCCTGACAATGAAGACGGTGGTGGCGGTGGCACCAGCAGCAGCAAGACGACTGCGATGGACACAAACAAAGTAGACACACGCACACACAACAGGTGCTATTTTCCTAGTGCAGAAGAGTACTGCCACAAGTCTACGCAAGAGGGGCTGAGTGAATTGCGAAGGTTTGATCTAACACCGTCTATTCAAATAACCACTGGGATAGGGGATACGTATATGAAGCATGAAACTTGCAATATAAATCACAAATTCACAATAACTGTGTCAAAAATACGTGAGATCAAATAGTAATCATCAGAAGATAACTCAAAACAAGGATTAAAACCAAGAACTGGAATATCTATATTTCAGATCAAGTAATCAGAGAAAGTGCTACAATCTAGTATTAAAATACCTGTCTGCCTCTGTAACTGCACTGCGACCTCACAGCATTTGCAGAGCCACTGTCGACACACTTGCACAGTGGGCTGTGAGAAAAATAATGGTTCCACGCTGGTAGTCCTCTTTACAGAAAATATTCAAAAATACGTCCATCGACAACTGTGTTTCTAATACACGAATCTTGAACCACATTTTTAAAGTACGTCATTGGAAACATTACAATAATAGTCCTGAATAAATTGGTGTTGCTTATTAAGTATTAACTCAGGATATATTTTCTTCCATCAAACAGAGCAGCTTTCCCTTGGGTGCAGCGTGCAACACCTCCAATTTATGTCTGGTACCTTTCTCTATATGTCCCTCTGTAGCAATGTGCACACCGAAAGCTGCCTCATTCTGGGAATATGTGTGCTCCATTAAACGTGTTCAAACTAGCGGCCTATCGGACCACTACAGTATTCTTCGAAGTGATTGCATTTGACTTTGTACACAATTGAACTCTCGCTTTTATGACCAATTTTGCGTCGATTTTTAAGGTGTTTCATCCCTAGAGGTGTCTCCTATAAAACATGTTTGGTACCAACTCTGACGTCATCCCGCTCCACTTCCAAAATCCAGGATATGAAGATCCAGTTACAACACGTGTGGGCCAATGTGCCTCAGGACAGGATACAACAGCTTTGTGACATCATTCTCAATCGAATCAGCTCATGCATTCAGGCTGGAGGAAATGCAACGTCATACTTGTAAGTGGGCTCTTACCGCCGGCTTCTTTGTCAACTTTCTCTATTCTGTAATCACTGCAATATGAATCCATAGCCTCTCCCCCGCGCGTTTTCACATCGTGTCTTCCTTCTCCTTTGGGTGGTTCACGTCTTTTTATCAAGTTGTGTAAGTACTAACAACTGTATGGCGTGAAACGTGTGAATTAAATGTTGTTTGTCACTATTCTAATTTCTGCTACATCTCATTACCTTAGACTTCTTCGCGTCAGTCTCTGACCATAATATGTGTTGACTAGACTGATCTTCCCATTCAACACGCCCTTTAATTCTTCTTCTATGACGACAGCAATTGCATCACCGAATCTTGTGATTTACATCCTCTCTCTCCTCTCTCTTTGCTTCTTTTCTTGATAATCCCAATCTCTGTCTTCCTCCACAGTTTTCACCCTCTACGGTTCCCTCTAGTACCATGGAAGCTATTCCCACATGTCTTAACAGATGTCCTATCATCCTGTCCCTTCTTCTTATTAGTGATTTCCGTATACCCATTTCCTCGGCGATTCTGCAGAGAACTCCTTATCCCTTACCATATCAGTCGATTTAATTTCCATTATTCTTACGTAGCACCATATCTCAAATCCTTCGATTTTCTCCTGTACTGGTTTTGCGACAATCCACCTATCACTGCCATACAATGTTTTGCTCCAAACATATATTCTGAGAAATTTCTTTCCCCAAATTAAGATCTAAGTTTGATAGCAGTAGACTTCTCTTGGACAGGAATTCCCCTTTTACCAGTGCTGGTCTGCTTTTCACGTCCTCCTTGCTCCGTCCGTCATGGGTCATTTTGCTTCCTAGGGAGCAGAATTCCTTAATGTCATCTACTTCGTGATCACCAATTCTGTTATGTTTATCGCCGTTATCATTTCTGCTACTTTTTGTCTTTCTTCGATTAACTTGCAGTTTACATTCTGTACTCATTAGACCATGCCACTCCACAGATTCTATACTTCTTCTTCACTTTCGCTGAGGACAGCAATGTCATCAGTGGATCTTATCATTGATATCCTTTCACCTAGAATTTTAATCCTACGCTTGCATATTTCTTATCACCTTATCAATCTGAATACTTCCATGTTCCGAGTTAGAACCCATTTAATGTACATTTGTTCTGGGCTAGAGGCGAACATTCATGTGTCATACCCATCCAGCCTCTTTGATATTTTATTTTAGCCCAGCCGACTTAAAGAATATCCGCATTCAGGCACAATCGTCATTTTATTTCAATGCACGATGCATTTCGAACCCTGGGAACTCATTTTTACATGTTCTGACAGTCTAAATATTTTTTTTTTTTTTTGTGCAGATTTAGGCTATTTCTGGTCTTTCTAAGATTACAATGATACGTTACAAAATGGAACATTGTCAATATAGGTTTACAAAACTAACAACAATCAAAAAATAACTTACTGTTTCCAGTAGTGGATCCATAGTTTGAAGCACAGTGTAAGTATATACACACATTTCATTCTACACCACATTTTGGAAACACAATTCAAAAAAGTCTATGAATTTCGAATGTAAAAGTGCTACATTTCTACAAATGTACACATGTTATTATTTCAAAGAAGATGCAAAGCTGTTATATTACTAGTTCTACAGCACATCATTTCCAAAACAAATATTTGTGAATATGTCAAATGTGGTTTATATGATCAAATGGTTGCACTATTAAGGGAACCCAGAATATAAAAATGATGAAATTTTGGATTTTCCGTTTATTGTGAAATGAAATACTAAAGTTTCTCCTCTTTAAAATGACATATTAATCTTCCCTGTAGCTCAACTTCAAGTATTAAAAATGTTAATTTCAGTAATGTGATGTAGTGCACGTGTCGTGACATGTAATTTCAACTGATACGTATTCATTGAAAAAAATTCCTTACTCAAAATTCCCACTCTTTCCAAAGAGTCTATATTATGAATGTAGGGTACACTTCTTTTGTTGGTTGGTTGGTTGGTTTGGGGAAGGAGACCAGACAGCGAGGTCATCGGTCTCATCGAATTAGGGACGGACGGGGAAGGAAGTCGGCCGTGCCCGTTGAAAGGAACCATCCCGGCATTTGCCTGGAGCGATTTAGGGAAATCACGGAAAACCTAAATCAGGATGGCCGGACGCGGGATTGAACCGTCGTCCTCCCGAATGCGAGTCCAGTGTCTAACCACTGCGCCACCTCGCTCGGTCTTTTGTTGGAAACGCGATTTGATAGGCTATTGTTTTGTCTGCATATTGAATTATTTGCATCCTGTTGTTCAGATTGAGCATTTGGTAGTTAGTTCATGATTTGTGTTGCATTTCTATTGTGTAAGTGGAACTTATCAAACATGATTCGACTTAGTAACACAATTTAGAAGAGGAAGAAGTCTTTTAGAAGGTACATTAATGGAACTGTGACAATTTCTCTTACCTTGGGACATGATTCTGAAAATAGTGAGTTTAGTCATGAAGTGAAATCCACTCCTGTCTCTAGCACAAGCAAGAAGTTGCATGGATCAACTGAAAAATGCTCCAGTTTATTGGCAAAGTATAGTAAGGATTATGTGAAAGAAATAATTTACAAGTCATTGCTCTCAAAGGTGTATAGAGTTCAGTATTGTGTAACGCAGGTCGCAAATTGAATATGTCAATAAATGTCAAGCGATACATACGACTTAACAGAAGCAGAAATCTGTACCATTATACTGTCATCACAGTGTTTCATTTTGGAATTCAGAATATGTCGAAATAGGATAAGGTGAAACTGATAGTGAGAAAAGCAAATGCTCCGGTGAAGATATTAAATATGTTTATACTCTAAAGTCAATTCGTAATTGTTCGTCTGCTTGTCGAACGTCTTGTGGTGTAATGAATCTACCACCAACAGCACCAACGAAATTCTCAAAATGTAGCTTGGTTGTTTTATCCTATGTGGAAGATATTGCTCAAGAATCCACGAAAGAATCAGTGGAGGGGCTTGTGAATGAAGAAATTCCAAATGCTCAGATTCCTCAGGTCTTTACTGTCACACTAGATGGTATGTGGCAGAAGTGCGAACACACTTCAAATGAGGGGGTAATAACGGCAACAAGTGCTGTCACAACATAGGTTATAGATGTTATAATTAAATCTAATACTGTATCTGTCGTAAAACAATGAAGGATGGTAATGCAGAAAACTGCCAAAGGAATTACAGTGGGACTGTTGGCGCCGTGGAAGCTGCCGGTTTCAAAGACATTTTCAGTCGCTCTCTTCAGTGGTACATTGTCAAACACCTACACTTCCTGGGTTATGTTGATTCCACGTGTTTTGCTGCTGTATGGAAATGATGTCACCATTACTAAACAGAGGTGCATAGGCCACATTCAGAAACGTATTGGAGAAAGATTGCGTCGGCTGAAGACCAGAATGAAGGGCCACATACTCAGTGATGGTAAACCTTTGGATGGAGCTCGAAGACTGACAGCAGAGATTAATAACGGATTTTAGAGAGGCTACGGACTGGCAATAAGGCAAAATACTCACAGTGTTGATGCAATGGAAAAGGGTATAATGGCACCTTACTACCACATGTTGTCGACTGACGAGGAACCATTATGTGGTCTATGCCACACACCGTTGGGTGGCTTGCGGAGTATAAATGTAGATGTAGATGTAGGATCTAATTCCTGGTGCAAGTACAAGAAACATCAGCAATCTGAAAATGCACACAACCATCACTGCAGTCTACCAGAAGCTGTCATGGAGGCCATAAGACCAATTTTCAGAGATCTTTCTGCAACTGAACTTTTGATGAAATGTCTCCATTGGCGTACACAAAATCAAAATGAGAGTATGAATAATGTAATTTGGACCAGAAACCCAAAGAATGTATTGTGAAAATTCATACTCTACATTTTGGAGTATATGATGCCATTGCTACGTACAACAAAGGTAACATTTCAAAGTATAATGTGCTGCAGAAGTTGAAAGTGACGCCCAGAAAATACACGGGGAGTGCAATGACGCCGATAGACAATGAGAGGAAACGAGATGCTGAAAGAAAAGAAAAGGACAGTGAGAGGCAAGCAAGAAAAAGAATGAAAGATGTGTAAAGAAGGCTAGATGGGAAGACGTCTAGTGACAGTGAAAACTTCTCTTATTGTGCTGGACTCCACTAAAACGTTAGTTAAACTTTGAACCCCATTTTCTACAAGTTTACATTTTTCCATATAAGGAACATTTTCTCCTAAACCATTAAATATAGTCATCAAATTTCCAGGGAATGTAAACAGTGCCAGTATACATCTTCTATCACAGCCCTTTTGTCAATAGTAATTGATGATTTTGTTTCAAAGATGCTATGCCAAAAATGTGAATTATTTTCAGTAACAAAATAAGTAATATCTTACCAAAAAAAAACCAATAAACTAAAATCCCTACGGTACACGATCTTGAATAAATGTAATATTCTAGTGTAAAAGTTTCATCCTCCTGGTTGTTAATAGCTCGTAAGAAGATGTTCCTTACAGCTAAAATTGGAAATGTGGGACATTCCTGGTCCCTTTAAATATTTGTATCTGTAGGAAAGAGTAAACTTTTAAAAATACTGGGAATACTGTGACTGCTATGCTCTGTTAGGTCATTCAGAATGTTTTCAGAAGATTTTTCTTTGTGTAACATTATTTCTAATTGTTCTTGTAGATCAAGCTTTTTACTGTGGTTTTTTGTGTGGAGAACCCTTAGTCTGTTGTGGATGTCAGTTTGTGTCTGTTAAGGTACAAGTGGTTAGCTATTGTGTATTTGTAAAAGTGGTTAAATCTAAAAGCATCAGTGTGTTCTTTGAAATGTGTGTGAAAACTTCTTCCTAGTTTGCCTACGTGAACTGCAGGGCAGCTTCTATTTTGTAAATTATATATTCCATTATGTTCTGTTATTGTGGTGTTTCTGTTTACCATGTGAGGTAAGTGGTATCACTGTATGTTGTTTGTGGAGAATGATATTTTAATATTGGTGTTTCTAAATAACACAGTAACTTTTTGTGATGCTGTGCCTCAGTAGGTAACCCCTGTCAAGAAATGTGTTGTGATAGTTGTTTTTCCTATAGTGCTTCTGTTACTGATGTTGACCTGTATTTTGTTGGAAAGTTTGTCAATTGATCATTCTCAGTACCCGTTATTTTTTGGAATTGTTGATCATATCAATTTCCTGTGTTAATGCTTTGGATTTTGAAAGGCAATGTATGTCCCCTGTTCAACGTGAGTCTAAATGCAGCATACTAGTGTGTAGCTTCCTGGCACATTAAAACTGTGTGCCGGACCGAGACTTGAACTCGGGACCATTGCGTTTCGGGGAACTGCTCTTCCATCTGAGCTATCCAAGCACGACTCACGACCTGTCCTCACAGCTTCAATTCTGCCAGTTCCTCGTCTCGTACCTTCTAAACTTCATAGAAGCTCTTCTGCTAAACTTGCAGAACTAGCACTCCTGGAAGAAAGGATAATGTGGAAACATGACTTAGCCACAGCCTGGGTGATGTTTCCAGAATCTCATTCTGTCCATTTCAGGTGTAGTTGAGGTGGGAAGCCGTTGACAATTAGGTGTCAGTTAGAGCATTAACTCACTGTCAACCTGGCGTGAGTTAAGGTCGCACTTCTTGCTGTCGTTTTGTACAACCCGAAACGTTGTATCTGGCCTCCAAAAACCGTGTGCACAAACTATTAGTCCTACAGTAAAAACTAACAGAACTTTCTTATAGGAAATTTAATGGTGTTAAATTTTTTACAGTAATCAGTTTTCGCTAGACGCCGTAGTTTTCGAGTTATTCAAGAAAAACGTATAAACATGGCGTTCAAATGCACCCAAATTACAACACTCAGCCCCCATTGGTCAGGATTTCTAGTATGTCGTTCATGGTACTTTCTCCAACCACTGAACAAAAATTTGCGACTGCGCGTATTATTTCCCATATTCGACCTTTTATGGTCTTCATTGATTGACCTTATTACGAAACCTGTTTAGTCAAGCATTGCAAATTATAAAGTTGAATGTTTGTAAAAAATTTACATAATATTTCTGCGTATTTTAGCTGTATAAAAATAGACAATTACATAGTTGTAATCGTCAGGTCTTCTGACTACGAAACAGCTTTGCTTGCAATAGTTAGTTTGCATAGGACTGTCAACATAATTAGTTTTCGCGTTACGTTTACAAAAGTCGTTTCTCTTCCATCACTCTCACGTGCACTTAAACTAATAATGTTAACGAAATAGTCGACTATGCTGGTGGCGTAATAACCCAATCAATAGAGACCAAAAAGAAGATCAAATATCGAGAATAGTTCGTGTAGTCGTAAATTCTTATACAGAGGTTGGAGAAAGTACCACAAACAATCCTGACAGTTGAGGAATGACTGTGGGGGTGTAGGTGCTTTTGAAGGTTACTTTTGTAAGTTTTAATTCTATTGTCGTGGACAAAAAAATATGTATGAGTGTAAAACTTCCTGACAGATTAAAACTGTGTGCCGGAGCGAGACTCAAACTCGAGTAGGAAGGTAGGAGATGAGGTACTGGCAGAAATGAAGTTGTGAGGACGGGTCGTGAGTCGTGGTTGGGTAGCTCAGATGGTACAGCACTTGCCCGCGAAAGGCAAAGGTCCAAAGTTAGAGTCTTGGTGCGGCACACAGTTTTAATCTGCCAGGAGGTTTCATATCAGCGCACACCCCGCCTCAGAGTGATAATCTCATTCTGGGTGTATGAGTGTACTTCGAACCCTCACTCAAGAAAGTTAATACATTTATCAGGCCTTATAGCACTGTGTTACCCAGCACCTCATTTACCTTGTAAGGCAGCAGGATTTTCTGACCTGACTTTTAACATTATTGTACGTTTATATTAGACCATCGCTTACGATGCACAATCGGGTTATGAATCATTTCATTGGATGATGCTGGCTAGCACCATTTACTAACAATTGTGGGAGTTAATTAGGGCTGAGCACTGGCAGAAAAGGCAAAGTGATCCAAGCGCTTCCAGAAGCTGCTATCGTCTGGGAAGAGACTTGTCGTACTTTCCTGAGGCAGACATTTACTACCCTAAGAGAGAGCAGAGCACTGCGGTGACGGCTTACGATTCTGGAAGTGGCAGAACCCCCATAGCGTAGACGGAGGAGTCGCAAGATTGCTCACTGATGGGACGAAAAGTATGCAGAATAACGTACCTGGAGAAAGAACACCAGGACAGAAGAAGGCGAAAGGACGTCCTTTTAGAGGGAAGGAATGTGTGTTCTTAAGCTGAACTCCGAGAATATTCTCATTGGAAACGTCAGGGCACGCTTCCGAGTGAAAAGCACAGATGCCTCTCTGATTGTTGAAATGCTAAGTAGGTAGGACGGGAAATGGAATCTTCCAGAAAATCTTCTGTAAAGCGTATGAGCATCGTGGTGGGCTGCCCGGTTCGTGACCCACATAGAGGGAGGTAATGTTTTTCTAAAGGTCACTGGGATTCGCGGCCTGAGCACAAACATAGACATCGCATGTCCAGCGATGTGTGCCGTGAGATGTGAGCATGAGTTCTACCAGAGAGCAACCGCCGGCCGCAGTGGTCTCGCGGTTCTAGGCGCGCAGTCCGGAACCGTGCGACTGATACGGTCGCAGGTTCGAATCCTGCCTCGGGCATGGATGTGTGTGATGCCCTTAGGTTAGTTAGGTTTAAGTAGTTCTAAGTTCTAGGGGACTTATGACCACAGCAGTTGAGTCCCATAGTGCTCAGAGCCAACCAGAGAGCAACCATGCCCCCCCCCCCCCCCCAACCGCTCTGTCCACGCTATGAGGGCTCTGCCACCTTCAGCACCGTAAGCCGTCACCGCCAGCTCTATAGGTCGACCGAGAACACATCCCTAACAGGAGCGATCGAAGACAGTTCTCTCAGGGGATCGAGCTAGAGATTGTGCTGGCGAAAGCCACAGTGGAGAATCTGGCGGTTAGATTTTGAGAAGTGTTGCTTTCAACACAGGGAGCGCGAAAAGTCGCTTCTCCTTGACAATTTTGTTAATACTGTTCACTCGAGTGACTATTCGTTAGCTCCCTGTGAAGTCTGACACACACTGAGGAGCTTTTTTACGGGAGAATACTTGACTCAAGGTTGCACCCGTGGTCTAGGGGTAGCGTCTTTGATTCATAATCAAAACGTCTTCGGTCCCGGGTTCGATCCCCGCCACTGCCTAAATTCTGATAAATAATCAGCATTGGCGGCCGAAGACTTCTGGCATAAGAAGTCAGCCTCATTCTGCCAACGGCCTTGTCAAAGAGGGCTGAGGAGCGGATAGAGGTTCAGGGCACTCTCTTGTCCTAGGGGTGGGAAATTGCCCGTAAAGGCGGAAGAATCAGTAATGATCAACGACATGAGGATGCAGAAGGCAATGGAAACTACTGCATTAAAGACACGTAACGTGTATCCACAGGACATGTGGCCTGTATTTGAAGAAGTGTCATGATGATCTCTCCATTGGCAAAAGATTCCGGAATAGTCCCCCATTCGGATCTCCGGAAGGGGACTGCCAAGGGGGAGGTTATCATGAGAAAAAGATTGAATAATCAACGAAAGGATAACGTTCTACGAGTCGGGGCGTGGAATGTCAGAAGCTTGAACGTGGTAGGGAAACTAGAAAATCTGAAAAGGGAAATGCAAAGGCTCAATCTAGATATAGTAGGGGTTAGTGAAGTGAAGTGGAAGGAAGACAAGGGTTTCTGGTCAGATGAGTATCGAGTAATATCAACAGCAGCAGAAAATGGTATAACAGGTGTAGGATTCGTTATGAATAGGAAGGTAGGGCAGAGGGTGTGTTACTGTGAACAGTTCAGTGACCGGGTTGTTCTAATCAGAATCGACAGCAGACCAACACCGACAACGATAGTTCAGGTATACATGCCGACGTCGCAAGCTGAAGATGAACAGATAGAGAAAGTGTATGAGGATATTGAAAGGGTAATGCAGTATGTAAAGGGGGACGAAAATCTAATAGTCATGGGCGACTGGAATGCAGTTGTAGGGGAAGGAGTAGAAGAAAAGGTTATAGGAGAATATGGGCTTGGGACAAGGAATGAAAGAGGAGAAAGACTAATTGAGTTCTGTAACAAGTTTCAGCTAGTAATAGCGAATACCCTGTTCAAGAATCACAAGAGTAGGAGGTATACTTGGAAAAGGCCGGGAGATACGGCAAGATTTCAATTAGATTACATCATGAGATTCCGAAATCAGATACCGGATTGTAAGGCGTACCCAGGAGCAGATATAGACTCAGATCACAATATAGTAGTGATGAAGAGTAGGAAGAATCAATACGCAAAGAAGTGGGATACGGAAGTACTAAGGAATGACGAGATACGTTTGAAGTTCTCTAGCGCTATAGATACAGCAATAAGGAATAGCGCAGTAGGCAGTACAGTTGAAGAGGAATGGACATCTCTAAAAAGGGCCATCACAGTAGTTGGGTAGGAAAACATAGGTACAAAGAAGGTAGCTGCGATGAAACCACGGGTAACAGAAGAAATACTTCAGTTGATTGATGGAAGGAGGAAGTACAAACATGTTCCGGGAAAATCAGGAATACAGAAATACAAGTCGCTGAGGAATGTAATAAATAGGAAGTGCAGGAAAGCTAAGACGAAATGGCTGCAGGAAAAATGTGAAGACATCGAAAAAGATATGATTGTCGGAAGGACAGACTCAGCATACAGCAAAGTCAAAACAACCTTTGGTGACATTAAAAGCAACGGTGGTAACATTAAGAGTGCAACGGGAATTCCACTGTTAAATGCAGAGGAGAGTGCAGATAGGTGGAAAGAATACATTGAAAGCCTCTATGTGGGTGAAGATTTGTCTGATGTGATAGAAGAAGAAACAGAAGTCGATTTAGAAGAGATAGGGGATCCAATATTAGTATCGGAATTTAAAAGAGCTTTGGAGGACTTACGGTCAAATAAGGCAGAAGGGATAGATAACATTCCATCAGAATTTCTAAAATCATTGGGGGAAGCGGCAACAAAACGACTATTCACGTTGGTGTGTAGAATATATGAGTCTGGCGATATACCATCTGACTTTCGGAAAAGCATCATCCACACAATTCCGAAGACGGCAAGAGCTGACAAGTGCGAGAATTATCGCACAATCAGCTTAAAAACTCATGCATCGAAGCTGCTTACAAGAATAAAATACAGAAGAATGGAAAAGAAAATTGAGAATGCGCTAGGTGATGATCAGTTTGGCTTTAGGAAAAGTAAAGAGACGAGAGAGGCAATTCTGATGTTACGGCTAATAACTGAAGCAAGGCTAAAGAAAAATCAGGACACTTTCATAGGATTTGTCGACCTGGAAAAAGCGTTCAACAATACAAAATGGTGCAAGCTGTACGAGATTCTGAAAAAAGTAGGGGTAAGCTATAGGGAGAGACGGGTCGTATACAATATGTACAACAACCAAGAGGGAATAATAAGAGTGGACGATCAAGAACGAAGTGCTCGTATTAAGAAGGGTGTAAGACAAGGCTGTAGCCTTTCGCCCCTACTCTTCAATCTGTTCATCGAGGAAGCAATGATGGAAATAAAAGAAAGGTACAGGAGTGGAATTAAAATACAAGGTGAAAGGATATCAATGATACGATTCGCTGATGACATTGCTATCCTGAGTGAAAGTGAAGAAGAAGTAAATGGTCTGCTGAACGGAATGAACAGTCTAATGAATACACAGTATGGTTTGAGAGTAAATCGGAGAAAGACGAAGGTAATGAGAAGTAGTAGGAATGAGAACAGCGAGAAACTTAACATCAGGATTGATGGTCACGAAGTCAATGAAGTTAAGGAATTCTGCTACCTAGGCAGTAAAATAACCAATGACGGACGGAGCAAGGAGGATATCAAAAGCAGACTCGCTATGGCAAAAATGGCATTTCTGGCCAGGAGAAGTCTACTAACATCAAATACCGGCCTAAATTTGAGGATGAAATTTCTGAGGATGTACGTCTGGAGTACAGCTTTGTATGGTAGTGAAACATGGACTGTGGGAAAACCGGAACAGAAGAGAATCGAAGCATTTGAGATGTGGTGCTATAGACGAATGTTGAAAATTAGGTGGGCTGGTAAGGTAAGGAATGAGGAGGTTCTACGCAGAATCGGAGAGGAAAGGAATATGTGAAAAACACTGATAAGGAGAAGGGACAGGATGATAGGACATCTGCTAAGACATGAGGGAATGACTTCCATGGTACTAGAGGGAGCTGTAGAGGGCAAAAACTGTAGAGGAAGACATAGATTGGAATACGTCAAGCAAATAATTGAGGACGTAGGTTGCAAGTGCTACTCTGAGATGAAGAGGTTAGCACAGGAAAGGAATTCGTGGCGGGCCGCATCAAACCAGTCAGTAGACTGATGACCAAAAAAAAAACTTGACTCAAATTTTTGTTCCTGGAGAGTCAGCAAATAGAAATCTTGATTCGTGTTCTGTCTTTTACTAATTTCAGTACTAGGAGTTTGGGGATGGCATATAGAATGCACTGCGTAGGGAGAGAATTGCAGGTACATCATGTACATCATTTGCACAGCGGCCAACGCCCCAGCGAGTAGATCATCGGCGCAGTAAAACTGCTGTCCGTACTGTAAACGTGATATTCGCACTCTGCTTTGGCGAATAGGGAAACACTCGCAGTAAATGTGTTGAATTCCATTTTCTTGTCCACTGGCCCTTTTCTGAAAGTGCCAATCAGGGTGAAGGTCTTCTGCTTCTCACCACTAAGCGGTATCAGGCAACTTTCGGTTGGTCTAATAATGGGGATCGTTCTGGCAATCTCTAAACTACATGTAGAATTGAATCCCTTATTGCGTACTTTCATAGTTGTACAATTTTTATAGGAATCGTTGGTTTCATGTGCTAAACTGAAGTGAAGTAAAACCATAACACGATACATCGTTTTATGGAAATCCCTAAGTGAATGTTGTCAATTTCAGGGTCTTCCTAATCATTTGTAGTCTTGAGATTTACATTGGAGAGACAATATCATGCAACTACACATACGCACACCATATGTTGCAAACACCATGGAGTTTACAATCTAATACAGTATATCTGAAATACAACTTATTAATTCAGAATTGTTAAGGCTTTCGTTGCCACTTGTTGACAAAGTGCCTGTTGGCTTCTGTCTCAGGTTCTTCTGCCGACGTTTGTCTGATGATTTTTCTGACATGTCGCAAGCACGAGTGGCTGGCATTGTCAGATTTTCACCCTTCATTGCTGGTGGTGGACTGATGCCGAGCTCGTGGTCAAAACTTGCACCAAACGACATCCCGCTAAGCTTTGATGTTGTTTCTTTGTTTACAAAAGTGCCACTCAGGGACTGTCTGAACTACATCGGTTCCACCTTCCCGCAAGACATCACAAAGCTCTCCATGCATGTCTCACCACGAGCTATTTCACGTGGAATGGCAACTTCTACGAACAGCTGGAAGGCGTCGCCATGAGTAGTCCTCTTGGTCTAGTGGTGGCCAACTTCTTCACGGAACACTTCGAATCACAGGCACTGCACTTGGTACCTTGTAAACCTAAAGTATGGTACAGATACGTCGATGATACCTTCGTTTAGTGGAGCCATGTTGAAGAACAGTTCGGTAACTTGAACAGTCTCCATAAGAACATACAATTCAATATGGAAGTAGAGAAGGACAAAAAACTACCATTTCTAGATGTGCTGGTCACAAGGGATGGTGAAAACCACACAGTGTGTATCGTAAACCAACACACCGACCGATACCTGCACAAACTATCAAATCACCACCCGAGCCAGAAAAGACGCATGACTAAGACGCCCGTAATGCGGGCAAGACGAATAAGTGAACCACAGCACCTCAGATGCAAATTACAACACTTGGAGAGTTTTCTGAGGAGCAACGGGTACTCCACAAGTGATATTAGAAGCGTAACAGAGCCAAACACTCGGCAAAGTGAGAAATCAGAAAAAGAAATGTCGGGTACGGCCTTTCTGCCATACATTCCCAGAGTGTCGGACAGAATCGCCCGCATATTGCGCAAACATGGCATGAAGACTATTTACAAACCGACAAAGAATTCAAAGAGTGTCTCAAATCGGCAAAGGAGAAAAGGGACCCACTTGCAATGCCAGGAATATACCGCATACCATGCACATGCGGAAAAGTTAATCTTGGAATGATTAGACGATCGATCAACACCAGGATTACAGAAGGTAAACGACATTGCAGGTTGGGGCAGGTGGAGAAATCGGCTGTGACAGAGCATGCGCTGTGAGAGACCAACCACGTAGTAAGATTCGCCGACACGGAAGTTCTGGCTGTAGAGAAGGACTATCACACCCGCTGGTTCAGAGAAGCTGCAGAAATACACAAACACGGGAACACCTTCAACAAGAAAGAGGAAAGCCACAAGGTTAACGTTCTTCAGCGAACGACCGTCGCAGGTAGCAAGAGGATAACCAAACGCCGGCCGCGGTGGTCTAGCGGTTCTAGGCGCGCAGTCCGGAACCGCGCGACTGCTTCGGTCGCAGGTTCGAATCCTGCCTCGGGCATGGATGTGTGTGATGTCCTTAGGTTAGTTAGGTTTAAGTAGTTCTAAGTTCTAGGGGACTGATGACCACAGATGTTAAGTCCCATAGTGCTCAGAGCCATTTTTGATAACCAAACCGGAAATGACCGCGGAGAAGCCCTCGGACGTTGGAGCGCCAGGTACATATAGTCTGCAGTCACGAGCTCTGTTTCAGTCTACCACCAGCAATGGAGGGTGAAGATTTGACAATGCCAGCCACTCGTGCTGGCGAAACATCAAAAAAATCATCAGACAAACGTCGGCCGAAGAACCCGAGACAGAAGCCAATAGGCAGTTTGTCAACTTATTAATTCTTCGATATCGGGAGCTGTTTGATTGTGGGTCAGGCTCGTATAAGTAAAATTATATTTTTCCAGTATTCAAACTATTCTACATGGTCCGAAAAAGATCCTATGTGATGAATCTGGCCCCTTCTTTTCTGAGTGGTGATGCTAATCCTTTCACAAATAGTACGCTGAAAATCGTACAAAATGTCCTCTCCTCGTAAGTAGCGGTTCTGTACTCGACTGTCAGGTTACCTTACTTATAGCGGTATGAAGGAAAGGTTTCAAATTATTCTTCTATCGTGAGTCTTTCGTTTGTTCTTTAATCAGTGTACACCACGGTTTGTCACATCTCTTCGCCATTGCCTCTGACGTGCAGGCTCATCTGTTATGCTTTTCAGCGCGTCGAATCCATAGCAAAAGGCCAACTGGTGGCAGCCCATCAGATCAATGCAAGGTGGTCTGGCGGCAAGACAAAGGGTGCATTAACCTGAGGCCGCGTCGGCAAAGACAGCACACAATGAACCAGTAATCCGCAGGGAGCGCCTGTGCAAAGCGTACGGAGCGGCCGGCAAATATTGACAGCTGCAGCTGCGCAAGTGAGCGGTCGCCAGGCCCGGGGCGCTGTGTGCAGTCGTATGCACGAGCAGGGCTCTCAACAGGTGCGCGCACACCACCAACAGCAGACCACCGCCAACATCCGCCGCTTCCCACGGCTAACACGCGTCCTATGTCCAATTTTTACTTCCCTTTCAGGTGACCGAATTCTCCTGCAAATACGGGTACAACTCGGCATGGTTAATTGCCAGACTAGTCTCATCATAACTGGTGTAGACAGAGCATATCCTCGAACTCCTTTAAAATAACAAATGGCTCATGGAGCACACTGATGTAGCGAAATCATCAGCGTTGTAAAATGAGTAACCAAAAGTCATGACAACGGTTGTCCCATTTGGAGATGAGTTGTGTCTGATGTCCGAATGTTGCGGCTAGATACCGTGCGTAGTGTGAACGTAGATGTCTCAGCAGTCTCTTGCAGGCATGTGTTCAGTGAAGTGTTCAGTGAACATGATAGCACGTCGCAAGTTAATCGATTCTGAATGGTGTAACACGCATGGGTAATAGCATACCGAATATTGTAGCGTGCGACCGTGTTAAACGTACTGTATAACGATATAAAATGTAGTGACAAACAATGGAAATCCATGATGGAATGTAATAATATTATGAATGGGACAGTTACTACTCACCTTACAATGTAACAATGTTATAACGGCTAGCGGCCCGTTACAGAACCGGAAGAAAGAACTCCCAGCGCAAGTGAAAGTTTTGAGACAAATCTTGAGTTTACTTACTTAACTCAAACAGCACTGAACTTTAAATGTCACGCAAGTCACCTCAAGCAGTCGATGCAATAGACAGATAGCGGTGTATAATAATCGGTTACAATAACGGCGTATGGGCCCTTTGTGTAAGGAAGTAAACAGTCAGTAATCTATACTTGTTTACACTATTTAAAGGGATCGGTACATAACTTTAATTTTTGAAGTTACTAACAAGATGAGGATCATACAGAGATTACCTTAAACAGAAAGATATCGCAGGCGATTTTCAATCACGTAACCGCTTACTCAAAGTTAAAGGCCAATGGCAAGTTTTAAGTTTGAGAAAAGTAACTAACCCAGCATCTGAACTGTAACAACAGGATCGGTTACAACCATAAGTAATGGATTAATGCTACTGACACAATCACTAAAATTTCAAGAGATAACCATGCCAACACAAGATCAATATATATGAGCCGTTATTTCTATCCTCAGTATGGCAATGCCATACAGCACACGACCGCTGTGATATCTGCAACAATCCGACGCCTTTGGTCCACTGTCATCGATCATCCTCTCATCCTCCGTACAGTCCCGGCTTGGCCCCTTCCGATTTTCACCTGTTCCCAAAACTTAAAGAAGACTTTCAGGACTTCACTTTGATAGTGGTGAAGCAGTGCAAGCAAAGGTGGAGTTGTAGCTCAGTCAATAAAGGGAAACGTACTAAGCGACACTATCGACAAACTAGTCTCTCGTTGAGAAAAATGCGTTCGTCGCCAGGGTGACTATGTTCAGAAGAATAAAGATGCAGAATGTTAATGAAGTTTGTTTCATTTAAAAAGCTTTAAGAGTTTTCGCACAAAAAATTCTGAGGCATAACTTTTCATCATGTCCTCATAATTTGTTAATGTTTTCATCAAACATGGTTCCCAACAATCCATTCGAAACAACTTCTTTTAAGAGTAACACACTGGAAGTGTAGAAACGATGAGAGTTAGATAGATGGGAGGGGGCCGGTTGGCCTGTAGGGCGCAGAAGGTGTTTCCCTTATGAGAGAACTGAGTGCTACAGGCGCCCCTTGTAGAAAATTAAACGTACTTTCACTTGGTGTAGGGGTTTTTATGATAAGATGCAGGTTTTTCGAGTTGGAGGTAAGAATGGGCATTTCCTTCATTTCCGCAGAGCCGCCAAACAATCTCTGCTTTTCAGCGCGCACTAGTGCCAATAATTCCCGCCAGAAAAGTAGCTCTGACTAGCGTATTTTTTAGGAAATTTTGTCTATTTTATTTGTATTATCTTCGAAAAACTCACAATTTTCAGGATTCAAGAGATAAGCTGGAAAAAGTGTGAAAATTTTGACTTTATTTGCGTTTTACGTTGTAAAGGCCGTCTCCTATAAGTCAGTGAACTTGACCTTTGGATTCAGCACCCCGAAAAACATATTGAAGCTTTGAGAAGAAAGCAGTCATAATTTTGTGACGAAAACTGCAGTTTTTAATATACGTTGAGTGGGGTACAATGTAATGAAAGCTATTTTTTAAACACTGAAGCTTCACAATATTGCAGGACATAGTAAATAGTATAAATCTCTTTACCTAATGTACTTAACCATACTGGCAAATAATTAGCCACCACCCACGCTAATAGCGTGTAACACTTGATACGGACCTCAGGTCGGAGATGTGGATAATCCACAAGGTTTTTCATGGCTCTGAGCACTATGGGACTCAACTTCTGTGGTCATCAGTCCCCTAGAACTTAGAACTACTTAAACCTAACTAACCTAAAGACATCACACACATCCATGCCCGAGGCAGGATTCGAACCTGCGACCGTAGCAGTCGCGCGGTTCCGGACTGTGCGCCTAGAACCACTAGACCACCGCGGCCGGCCCATATCTGCCATATCTAGCTCAAGCCGATCACATGTGAGTAGATCCCATGGAGCTACCAAAGTGCGAGGATGCTGATTGTTACATTTTACCCTCTGTTCTAAGCAGTGCCACACATTTTCTGTGGGAAGAAGAATTTACAGGGCGGGTGAGTGTGACAGGTTTCCTGAGGAACATGTGCGAACAACACTGATGTTGGAAGACGGGCGTGTCCATAGCATACTCAAAAAGGAGATACAGAAGCTCTAGGTTACTGAGCGTGTTGAAATAAAGATCCCAGTTTATGTTCACGGTAACCCGCGAGAGTGAAAGCTAGTCATGGGACGACAAGCACCCTTGATACACCAAAACTCATCTCTGGCCTGATGGAAAGCAACCGTATGCTCCGGATTAAATACCTCACTGTGGTTTCGGTGGAGTAGACTCCCTGCTTCATTTCATGAGAGACAGAACTGTGATTACTCGGATAAAACTACATTTACTCAGAAAGATACTGTCCAGTTTCTGTATTATCTGGGCCAATGAATATGCGCAGCTTTAAGTGCTGCTCTGAGCAATAGCCTTTCGCGAGATATCCGACTTCAAGTATTCGTAACATGCAGTTTTCTCCGCTAATTGCAGTCTGTGTGAGGTTGGTCAACATAACAGACAGCAGCAATTCTCGTCGGAGTTGAAAGCGACTATAGTAACAAGGCGTGACACACGTCTCCAGCCCTGTCAGTTTCGATTATAGCTCATCGTGTTACGAGTCCTCCCAAGAACGCCACATGCAGTGAGGAGCGCGTCGGTGGCCGGTCAAAGCTGGAAACAAAGGATGTGTCGGGAATTCAGAAATGAATATGAAAATGAAATGAGCGTATGGCATCGTTGGCCGGGAGGCCCCCACCGAGGAAGTTTGGCTGCCAAGTGCAAGCCTTATTTCAATCGACGCCACATTAGGCGACTTGCGCGTCGGTGATAAGGATGAAATGATGATGAGGACAACACAACATCCAGTCCCCGAGTGGAGAAAATCTCCAACCCGGCCACGAATCGAACCTTGTTCCGCTTGCATGGGAGGCGAGCACCACCCAGCTAAGGAGGCGGACCATGATCAATATGAAATCAGGTGACACATTCTGTACATTTTGACGAAAAAAAACAGCAGTGCTACACATAATTTGCGTATCAGTTTCATTTCTAAGCGTCTAATGAATCAACCGCCAATTAAAGCACCTAAATAACTACAGAAAAGCTTGAAACATTGTAATAATTCCCTACATACAGAGGAACCGAAATGCGTATACAGATTTCGGCTGCCGTCATTTTGAGAGCAGTTCACACAGAATAGCTCTCCGTCCCAGCGGCAGGAGCTGCACCAGGTTTGGGAGCCTCTGGTGCAAAAAGAAGCGGCGAGTTCTATGGTCCAGCAGGTAACAGCTATCCACTTGACCATCTAGTGAATTGGCACAAAAACTACGTTTTATCGCTGTATCTAGTGTGCGGTGCCGACCAGCTACAAAACTCCAGGCCATCGCCGCTCAGGCCGAGTCAGCAACATCTTCTTGGAAGGTACGCTCCGCCATGCTACCACCTCGTTACTTCGGTCTCAGTCTAGTAATGATGCTCGGTTTCTATCGCCGTTGAGGTCGTTTGGCAAATTCCGAGAATTTCGCGATGGTACGAGAAGGCAGCAGCGGCAGATATGCGGTAAGGTTTATCGTAGCCTGCCACCCTCCTGTTGTTGCCGAAACCTAGTGCTCATCACCTTTCAAAGTGTTCTCTGATAAACCAGTATAGTTATGAGTGAATGCTATTTATATACGTCATTCTGTAAATGTCAGTGTCCTCGACTGAAAACACTTTGTATTATTCTGATTTCAGAATATATCTTTTTGTGTTAGTTTCTACATCCTTTCCGTGTGTTGCGATTTCTACCATCATTCCTCCAGTACATCTACATCCACATCTACATGGATACTCTGCAAACCACATTTAAGTGGCTTGCAGAGTGTTCATCGAACCACCTTCACAATTCTCTATTATTCCAATCTCGTATAGCGCGCGGAAAGAATGAATACCTATATCTTTCCGTACGAGCTCTGATTTCTGTTATTTTATCGTGGTGATCCTTCCTCCCTATATAGGTAGGTGTAAACAAAATATTTTCGCATTCGGATGAGAAAGTTGGGGATTGGAATTTCGTGAGAAGATTCCGTCGCAACGAAAAACGCCTTTCTTTTAATGAAGTCCAGTCCAAATCCTGTATCATTTCTGTGACACTCTCTCCCATATTTCGCAAAAATACAAAACTTGCTGCCTTTCTTTGAACTTTTTCGATGTACTCCGTCAGTCCTGTCTGATAAGGATCCCACACCGCACAGCAGTATTCTAAAAGAGGACGGACAAGCGTAGTGTAGCCAGTCTCCTTAGTAGATCTGTTACATTTTCTAAGTGTCCTGCCAATAAAACGCAGTCTTTGGTTAGCCTTCCCTCCAACATTTTCTATATGTTCCTTCCAATTTAAGTTGTTCGTAATTGTAATACCTAGGTATTTAGTTGAATTTACGGCTTTTAGATTAGACTGATTGATCGTGTAACCGAAGTTTAACGAGTTCCTTTTAGCACTCATGTGGATGACCTCACGCTTTTCGTTATTTAGGTTCAACTGCCACTTTTCGCACCATTCAGATATCTTTTCTAAATAGTTTTGCAGTTTGTTTTGATCTTCTGATGACTTTATTAGTCGATAAACGACAGCGTCATCTGCTAACAACCGAAGACGATTGCTCAGATTGTCTCCCAAATCGTTTATATAGATGAGGAACTGGAAAGGGCCTATAACACTACCTTGGGGAACGCCAGAAATCACTTCTGTTTTACTCGCTGACTTTCCGTCGATTACAACGAACTGTGACCTCTCCGAAAGGAAATCACAAATCCAGTCACATAACTGAGACGATATTCGATAATTCCGTAATTTCACTACGAGCCGCTTGAGTGGTACAGTGTCAAGAGCTTTCGGAAATCCAGAAATACGGCATTGATCTGAAATCCGTCGTCAATAGCACTCAACACTTCCATTCTAATCTGCGGCTCTCTGCTATTACGGTCATAATCTCTGTCTCACCACGCTCTGATGCCGGTATAATGATAGTATGAGATCCCGATGGTCTATCAATAAGTAATTCACCCACTAACTGGGGAAAGCTCTTGTCATTCAGGCCGACTGGAACGCGAAAACTGTGGCAGTCACTTTAGGTACGGTGGAAAACTTAGCGTCCGTGACAGAACTTGTTTCGGGCCCTCATTAACCACAGGTAATCTCATTCTCACTGACCATACACATACAGATAGAGGAGAAGTTTACGGCCCACCTGCTGAAGCGTTTCTCTGGAATTCCGGCCCCGCCGGTGATCTGAGGCCAGTATCCACGGTGACAGCATTTTCTATTTCCTACTGCACTAAAATTTAAATTCTTCAACCACATTCGGCAGTTATGCACAAACGCTGTCACTAAAGAATTTAGGGGAGAGAGAGAGGTAGAGACGTTTATCAACCACTAGAGAACTAAACTAGAATCGTAAGAGAAGGTTTAAGAGCGAAGCAGGATAGGCTGCAAGAAGATGCGCACATAGATCATCACTTGTCATCATACGTGGCGGCAGCCAAGCAACCGCCAAGTGGAGGCCTGAGAGCGCATAGCGGTGCCTCCACCACTGAGGCACCTACAGCTGCAGCAACGGCGTCGCACAGCCGCCGCCATTTCCAACGTCGCTGCCTCCGCCGCTACTGCAGACGCGTCAGCCGACGTCGGATACGCCGACAGTTCCACAATAGCGACGTCGCCTGTCGCTATATCTCCCACACAGGCAGGCTGTGTTTGGCGGTCAGTCACTAGCGATATCCTCGGTCCCTTTCAGATAGTGTTGGGTCAGATGGCTAGCTCCATTGAGAAGATGTCTCAGAAGCAGCCGCAGATTCGCAGTAAGTAGAAGTACAGAGTGAAATCTTTAGTTCACTAACTAATCATTTACACGAGAAGCTAAAAGCTGTTGGACAGAATGTCCTTAGATGTTAGTGAAGTTAAATGGTGGGCTCGACAGTTTTCCAAAAAAAGTGGATGAAGCAGCTGATCAGTTAGTGGAACAGACACGTACGCTTTAAGGCGTGCACAGGTAGACAGGCAAAGTTCAAGAGATAGTCACAAGACAACGCAGGAGCTTACAACTGTGGAACGTAGAACCGAAGAAATGGAAGGAAAGTTGCAGTCGACATTAGATTTCATGAAAGAAGCAGTTAGTAATAAGGTCCAAAACCAGAGTCAATTTATGAGTGATGAAGTATTCAGGTGTTGAGATACTGAGTGGAAGAACCTGAATGCAGCAATAAATGATAGCTAGTAGCCGGAGCTGCTTCTTCGCAGAGAGACCTCGCGATTTTCTGTCTTACACAACCTACGAGGGGCGTTTGAAAAGTCCGTGCAAAGTCCAAGAGATGGCACCACCGGCGCGTATAGAGGTCATGTTTAGTTAGTAGCATCTTTGGAATGAACGCATACCAAGTTTCAGAGATATTGGTCTATTTCTTTGTGTTTGGCATTCGTGTGAATCAAGGAAGTCGAGTGATTGTCAAAAAATGGACGAAAAAGAATTTCGTGCGGTGATTAAACATTACTTTATGAAAGGCAAAACGTCTCAGGAGACTAAAGAGAAGCTTGATAAACATTACGGTGTACTCAGCACCTTCGATTAGAACAATTTATAAGTGATTTTAAAATTTTCGGACGGGCCTTAAGAGCACAAGTGATGCTGAACGTTCTGGACGCCCTGTGGAGGTTACGGCTCCAGAAATCATTGATAAACGCTATGATATGGTGATGGACGACAGAAGCGTTAAGGTTCATAAGATTGCTAGTGCTTTGGGCATCTCTAATGAACGGGTACATAATATTTTGCTTAAACATTTGGACTTGAGAAAGCTATCCACAAGATGGGTTCTGTGATTGCTCACGCTTGACGAAAAACAGAATCGTGTGAAGTATTGCAAGGATGGTTTGCAGCTGTTCAGGAAGAATTTGCAGGACTTTAAGAGTCGTTTCGTCACTGTGCATGAAACATGGATACATTACTATACTCCTGAGACCAAAGAACAATCTAAACATGGGTTACCATGGGGAAATCTGCATCAAAGAAGGCGAAGACCATTCCTTCGGCCGGAAAGGTTATGGCAACTGTCTTTTGGGATTCGCAAGGGATAATCCTCATCGACTATCTAGAAAAAGGTAAAACTATTACAGGTGCATATTATTTATCGTTATTGGACCGTTTCAAAAGCGAGCTGCAAGAAAAACGCCCTTTTCCATCATAACAATCCACCAGCACATACCTCAGCAGTTGTAATCGCAAAATTAATGGAAATAGGATTCCACTAACTCGTTTCACATCTCCCCTATTCTCCAGATTTCGCTCCCTTGGACTACTGTTTGTTCCTTAATTTGCAGAAATGGCTGGCCTGACAAAGTATTTTTTCAAACGATGATGTGATTGCAGCAACTAATAGCTATTTCGCAGACTTGGACAATCCCTACTATTCGGAAGGGATCGACAAATTAGAACAGCGTTGGACGAAGTGTATAAGTCTAACAAGAGATTATGTCGAAAAATAAAAAAGGTTCCCCAAAACACATAAGTAGTTTTTATTTTTGTACAGACTTTTCAAACGCCCCTCGTATCTCCTGTGCAAATTTCTTCTCATTTACTAACGCCTCCTGGCGAGAAATTTGAGGGATTGAATTTCAGTAGTCGCCTCATAACTTACGTTAACGACTTCGGAGATATGTACGATTCCTTCCCTCTATCGGAGAAACAGCAGTCGCCTTACGCCAGAAGTTCGCATCTGGTCTGACGTGAAGGCAGATTTGGCTGCAGTTGTCTCAAGCTGATTAAGGAGCTCCTCATTCAACACTGGCATCATGTCCATCACTCTTCACGACCTGCACTAAACAATCTGTCACCTAAAAGTAGTCAGTGGGACCGATAGACGAGTCAGATAATGGTAGTGGAGGACCCACGGAGTAACTGGAAGCGTAGGAGGCGACGAAACGACGACAAAAGTGTTGGACAGCCCCCGACAACTGTAGAATGTGCCGCTCCGGCAGATCAATGTGCTGTCACAACGAAGGATTTAGTCGGCCCTCAACAAACACAGAACTAATGGTTCCTTCTCCATATGAATGTTGTTTATTTATTTTACGCAATCTTAATTTCGGCTTTATAGACATTCTCAAATGCATGTTGAAGTGTTAAAATGTTTCATCTGTGTGTGACACGTCATCATCGAAAAAACATATTTCCGGTATTACAGACCAGTTGTGTAACAGGATACAAGTACCTATCGAAGATGCATAATATGGCTGACATTGTGCACAATTAGAAACTATTAACATACAATATGGCTTACTTAACAGCTAATATATTCTTGTGACCTGTATTCATCACTACTGAGAGGAGTTCGTAAATTGTTCAATATGGCGTCGGCTGTTAAAAAGATTCAAATTTAAACTGATCGTCTTCTCGGTCTTAAGGCATGCACAAGCACAGAAAAGCCTGCCTTCCCAACGGTCGAAGCTGAGCTAGGTTAGGAAGATCTGGTGCGAAAAGAAAGTGGAAAGTTCTATGGCCCAGCGGGCGGCAGCTACCGGCTTGATCATGCAGCAAGTTTGCACCAGAAGTACTTTTTTAAGCCGTAGGCTCACTAGTGCGAGGTGCCGACCAGGCGTCCTATTCTATATCGTTCATACCGATCGGTGCAGTAGGTTAGTCTGGGTAGTGACGTTATTTTCGGTTCCTTATCCGAATTTCCTATTTAGTAAGCTTCTGAAACCTGTTACCGAACGGTCCTCCCACCGATTTTTCGACAACTGTACTAAGAGGTTTGGGATTTCGGTATGGCTCTGTCATTCGGTTAGCTATATTTGTTATTTTAAACATACTAAAGCGGTTTTAGCATTGGATGTAGTGATTATGTTACTAAAGTATCACCATAGGAAGCGTCCAGTTGGAAAGTGAGTTCATAATAGACTATTTTCCTTTGTTAGAAACATGGTTAGGTTTGCCTGTTACTGTGAATGATTACAACCTCCTAAAAAAAGTTTTGGGTCAATATTCTCTCAAAATACCTGTTAACCTGTTAGTTTTATGCAATTAAGACTTTAAACATCATTAAATATCAAGACATCGGCTCTGCTTACGTATATTACATTGTTAGCTGAAATTACTAGTGACTTCGCGTACTCTTTTCTGCAAATGGTTTACTTATTAACTATCGAAACAAGTTTAAAACTTTTAAATAACGATGCAAAGGAATATTATGAAGTCTGATAGAGGAAACCTTCCAAAATTTCATGCGTTTACGGCTTACGCCGGCATCATTCGTCAACGAAGTCAGCCTGCGTCTCTCTCGAATGCTATTACGCAAAATAAACCGCTGGTAGTATGTGAGTTGTAGTGACGAAGTTGTTAAGACGAAGAACTGTCGTAGCAAAGGGCAGAGGTTCGTCTAACGCTGGATGAAAAAAAAAAAAATTTTTTTTCCTCTTCGTGTTTACAACACATTCTGAGACTTGGTTAATCTTGACGATTTTTCTGAAATATTCGTTGTAATTTACACAAATGACCGCACTTTCTCAGTAACAAGTATCTCCGATTTAATGACTTCCATATGTTTAAGAAATGGAATATGAAATTACTGAGCGTGAAACAACTGTCAGTGACATTTATACTACCTATTGTCACTAATAATTCACCATTTTCTTGGAATACGTTGCGATTTCCGAGAGTGTGGCCAGACAGAAATCTAAGTGCACAACGTAAATTACTTCGAATGAAACTGGCAGCAATCGTCTTTCTACTCTACCTTGTCACAAGTATTTATCTGCGATCGAATCCTTAACAACAGTAGACAGAGACCAAAGGTTCCCACCACAATATTTTCAGACTATATCGCTATATATGAAACATTTTGATTCATCAGATGCATGTTATAACCTACGACGAACATCCATAGCTGCACTCGCCACACGCTCTTGAAATTTTGTTTTTATGAACCAAATCGTTGAATAGGGCTACTTCATCAGTTGGATCTCTAGGAGCGAGCTATAACCATATTCTGTGCGTCCTGTTATTCTTTGACACTCTCTGAAACAATTTTTCGGGTTCGTGGAGATGTGTTCCGTCTATGCACCTAATTGAAGGCAGTTTATTCCCATAAGCGTTTCTCTTCTTTTATTTGTGAAGTATCATCACAAATAAAGGAAGCGAAACGCGTGTGGCAATAAGCACACTGCCTTCAATTAGTTGCATAGACGGAATGTACCTCTATGAATCTACAAGCAACTAAGGAACGACGGAAAACAGAAAAAATGACAAATTTTTCGTTTGTTTCTATAGATGTACTTATACAATGTAGTACTGCACTCCATTCCTAACTCATATTCCGAAACGTAAAATCCAAAACAAGACGTCGATGTGAATGAGAATAAAATGAGATAATGCGACATTTACGACAGTTTCAGGACACAGTCAATATTCTATCGTTATCATGCATTCATGGAAGCCCATGGCCAGCGAAATTTAAACAGTATTATGTACTCTAACCATACTTTTCGGTACTGTAAAGAATGGCATGCCTGTGTCGGCTGCTAGCCACTTCGAATTCGTGCCACTGTGGCGCTGCAGTGCGCATGCGCGGATCTGCGTTTTGGTTCGCTAGAACCGTTGGGCATCGCTTTTGAAATGCTTGATGAATAATGTTGGGGCTCTGTTTCGAAAACGCTCGCGCACCGAACCGATCGTCAAAATGGCGGAAAGATACAGAATAGGGCCTGAGCATCGCCATCCCAGCCCCATTCAACGTCTCCCGTCTCCTAGGAAGGACCACCATTTGCCATCACGCCTGCGACCGCCTCTCGTCGATAGGTATGCTCCGACATGCTACGCAAAGCGTACAGGTCGTTACTTCTTCTCGCACGATCTGGTAATGATGCTTGGTTTCGGTTGCTGTTTCAATCGTTTGACGATCGCGAGTATTTCGCGATACTATGGGAGAGCAACACCGCGAGCAGTACGGTAAGGTTCAGTCCAGCGTGCTACCTCCCATTTTATTGCCGAGACCTAATTCTCATGGTTTAGCATCCTCTCCCTCAAGTGTTCTCAGATAAACATGTGTGATGTAGGTTAATACTGTTCATACATATCGTCCTGTGAATGTGTTTACGTCAATGGAGGCTGCCATCAGCTATGAGTACATTGTTTTACGCTAATTTCGGAATACTGTATATCTCTTTACGTAGTTTCTAAATCTTTTATTTGTGTTGCTACTGCTACCACCTTTCTCCCAGTGTCCATTCAGATCTGATACTGGTTAGAATAACAACATGAGATCCCAATGGTCTATCAATATACGGCGGGGCGGGGTCGGCGAGACGTTCTTTCGTCTCCATACTCTCTCTCAGTCACTTTCATCGAACAGTTCACCTACCTCTGTATTTGTTCCTTCCGACGTCCCTTCACTCTGCAGTAGTAGATACACGCTAGGGAGTGTAAAGCAGCTTTGATGAAACCACTGCCTAATACCTATCACACAGAGGCTGCATAACTTAAGTTGCAAATCAGTTTCTGTAAGTTCATTTTCACAAATTTCGGGTGGAAAGAGAACGCAGTTTAATTGCAGAAATCATTTGAAAACTCTAATAATGTCTTTTTATTCATGAGGAAGCACATGAAATGTCTATCAAGCCCCCATTTACTGTGGTAATACGCTATCATTCAAAGTTCACTGTCTATCAACATATTTCACACATAAAAGCAGACAGAATTCCTGCAAGTCCAACTCGGGTAAATTTGCGATGTAACAGTCACTGACGCACCACTATAAGCGAGTTGAACATTCGGTCGTTTCAGTGGTCTTCTGTGTCCGATGTGCTCGTCAAAGTATTCCATCAAGAACACGGGAATATGCAACGCGGAATTGTCTCTTCGACCAAAAGATCACACGCTTATAAAACTTCAACTAAACCATTCAGATGTATCACACTTCCATCAAAATGTTCATAACTTAAGCCGTTTCAGTCACGACACGTTCTATGTTAAATGATCTCACTAGCTCTTCATTTTGCATACTATTTTCACGGATACATCTAGCATGGTGTTACTCGGAAATAGGTTAGCGAGTGACTCTCTCGATGCTACTCTCCTCTCTGCCTACCTAACTATCTGCACGCGGGAACCGCTTATTTCTGATTGGCTATTGATCTGAATGACTAATCAGAATAGTCCTTCCAGATCATTCTCGTGGCAAAATTTGCCTTAGCCAATCACTAATGAGATAGGCCTAGTCATTTACGTCATTACAATTTCAATTTCTAATATATTGTTTAATAAAATAGAACGAAATGCAAAATATTCTTTAAAATAATATATAAACTTTTTCCGCTTCAGTCTTTTATCCTGGGTACTCTCTTACAAAAGCAAGCACATTTTGACATACGTCATCAGCATCGTGGTTGCAACACAATTTTCCCACAGTTCAGTTTTATAAGGTTTTATATAAAGTGCCATTAAGTTTTCATGTAATAAAAGACATTTGGTTATGGTTCCTAACTGAGTTTCGAAACATAAGTGTCGGTTTTAGGCCATCTAAGTAATTTTTCTCAATCTCCGTAACTATAATAGATAAAAATCTGAAATTTTGCAGGATCCCTTCCTTAATAACAAAAAATTGCGTGCCACGTTTGAACAAAATCGGATGATAACTGCTATGGTTTATTTAGATTCGTAGGGGATTTTAATTTGCGTACCGACTGAATGTTACATGAGACCGTTCTCACGGCCGGTAGCGTCAGCTGCGCTGTGAGTCAGAGTGAAGAAAAAACTTACCCATCCTGAAGCCATCTTGCTATATGGCTACGTGCCTTACTGCATCGAATGTTATCTCGTAATAACTTGCTACGTTACAAATATTTATCTCGACCGCTAGCTCGGGCAAGCTGTTTTCATTCAGGCCGCCCGGGATATGAAAACTATGGCAATCAGTTTAAGTGTGGTGGAACAGGATCAATTAAAGAACAATGTTTTTCCATTGCTTTAGATGGATGTGAGTGGTACACCACTACTTGTAGACACGATGGATACTTCACATTGATACTCCCACAAATTAGACAAATGGATTCATTGTGCGGTTATGGGATCTTCCTAACACAATAGCTCTTTTCTGTCGTCCTCTCCCAGTTAGACGTCGCTCCTTCTTACTGTGTTAACTCCATGTAACCTACCGTCGCATACACACAATTTCACTACCATGACTTGTGTCAGCGCTAGAAGATCACATGG
Source organism: Schistocerca piceifrons (assembly GCF_021461385.2). Lineage (NCBI taxonomy): Eukaryota > Metazoa > Arthropoda > Insecta > Orthoptera > Acrididae > Schistocerca > Schistocerca piceifrons. Next base: position 959,924,716 of record NC_060138.1, read on the forward strand.
CGATCTATTACCAATCAAAAGCATTTACAACACACAAAAACTAATGTACTTTCTTCGGATGTGGGAGATTAGTCGATAATTATTCACATGTCTTTTGGTTGGCCCTGAATCGCAAAAATCCGGCTCCATGGAGATAATTTTCAGAGCAATTAGTCTTCAAGAGCCATGATTACTTTTTCGCCTTTACTTTAGCCACAGAATCGCCAAACCCCATCTTCATCTCAAGCAAAAGTTTATAATTTTATTTGTTTGCATGGACCAGTGATTTGCTTCAGATGCAAATAACAAGCACTTTTTATTCAACTTTGCGGCGAGAATCTTGAATCAGTGTTTAGTCACTTTACCTAGACCGGATACTTCTCCTAGTGATGAAATTTATTCACGTGTTATATTTTATTGAACTGCGACATATTTATTGCTGTAGTAGTGCGCATTAATCTGACGAGTAGTTAAGTTCTGAAGTGCTTAGTTAGTTTTGTTTCCGAAATATTCCACCTAATTTGCATGGTGAATAGTTAAAGGTTTTCAAAAATGTGAATTGAAAGAAAAGAACTGATTATTTTGCTTAAATTTCATTATTTTCAAAATATTGGTTTACTACTAAATGTAACTGAATAAGTTAGTGATCATGGTACATGGTTACTGACCATTACAGTTTAGGGGCCTACGGGCCTACATGATGAATATCTGCTCCAACAGATTTGTAAAAGTGTTATTACTGATGAAATTGTGTTTCTCAAGTGTTTCCATATTGTTTCTTGCCAGAAGCGTTTAGTTCTGAACTCAGTCAATTGACAGATCATTTTATGTGTCCTCATACTAAAGGCTGAGTCAGCAGTACAATCATTATTGCAGTAAAACTACTTACGATGTGTCAGATGGGAGTGACGGAGGACATCGAAAAAGTTCAAAGAAAGGCAGCTCCTTCTATTACCGCGAAATAGGAGAGAGAGTGCGATGGACACGATGCGTTTTTCGTTGCAGCAGTGTCTTCTAGTGAAATTTCAATCACAAACCTTTTCCCCCGATTGCGAAAATATTCTTTTGGCGCCCACCTATACAGGGAGAAATGATAAAATAAGGGAAATCAGAGCTCACACGGACACATTTCCGCGTTCCGTTCGAGAGAGAAATATTAAATTGGTGCGTAGCTTCCTAGCGTTTTTGTTTGCATGTATTCCGGTTGCTATGGGTTTATTTATAGATTGTTATTTTTTATTTGTAGTCTATTGTTGCTATTTGAGGTTACATATTGTCATTTTGACATGTGGAGAGAGTGAGTGGAGCTGTGGAGCTGGAAAATAGAATGCCAAATGGGGAAGGCGGTACATTTCCGATACCCTCTACGGTTTGAGTTCAATAGAGGGGTGACAGCAGCAGAAGCAGCAGGAAACGGTTGCGCGGTGTGTAGGGATGCCATTCGAAAAAGTACGGCAAAAAAACGGTTTTCTCATTTTAAGGAGGATCGTTTGGACATTAGTAACTCTCCACGTACAGAAAGACCTTCGGGGTTTCATGAAGGACTTTTAAACGCATTAATCCACAACGATCCACGTCAGTGCACTGGCAAATGTGATGAACTGCGATCATTCCACCACCATTATGCGACATTTGCATACAACAGGAAAGTTTCAAATTTGGGTGAATAGGTACTACATGTTCTAAGCCAAAATCACAAAAATCTGTGGGTGACCAAATGTGTATCTCTACTTGTTCGTCATCAACTGGCTCGTGGACAACACCAACTATTCCTGTCCTGTATCGTTACTGGTGAGGAGAAATGGTGTGTTTATTTTAACATAAGGAAAAGAAATGCATTGTTAAGCCCAAACAAAGCAGCATCTCCCTGTATGAGAACCTGCTAATATCCACTGAAAATAATTTAATGCATCTGATGGAACAGCGACGGTGTGGTGTGATACGAATTGCTTCGCCGAGGTGTAAGTATCACCGCTGACATTCATTGTCAATAACAGAGTGGTCTTGCAGACGCAGTCCAAGAACAACGACCAGGAAGACTGCGTGGAATGATGCTACTCTACGATAATGCCCGCCCGCATTATGCTAGACGGACAAAAAACCCCACCTTACTCACCTTTTCTTCACTATCGAACAACCTTCTGGGATCTTTCTTTCCGAATGAAAATGCGCTCCGAACATGGCTCGACGAGTACATCGCCTCAAAACCACGTAATTTCTACAGTCGCGGAATCGAAAAGTTACCCTAGTGTTGACAGACTTTTGTAAATATTGTGGGTGACCAGAGTCTCTGTTATGTGCATCTGTTGTGTTTATTAAACTTGTAAAAAACCGCTACGAACCTAAAGACCAACCCATTTACTTGAAAGTGTTTTGATGAGCACTCTGCCAGGCACTTAATTCTGAATTGCAGAGTAATCCTGTACATGTAGGTGTAGATGAAGATGTTGGAGTCATTTTAATAGCGTTTGTGGTCTTGAAAGATCACTTTGGTACAACTGTTCAGACCGCAAGAGATTTAGGTACTCCATGCGTTGTCTATGTTTTACTTAGTACAAAGATGTATATGCTCCCAAAGAAAGCACATGGTAATCAGATCAGTTAATATAACTTTTTTCAAAAGTTAAATGGTAAAATCTCCTCATGTCCAAACTAGTTGTGCTTCTTCTTCAGTAACGGATCTTAGGAAATGAACCTGTCTTGCATGTGTTGAATACAGAAAGTATATGTTAGTGACAGACAGTTTGTTACCGGAACATTTTAAGGTTAGATCTGTGTTGCTCATGACAAACTACTGTTGCAGTCCTTGTTAGATTGTGCTGCTGTTTCGTGTCGTACTTGCAAAACAGATTTTTATACGAAGTAAAGCCATACCCAACAATTACTTTTCTTAGTGAACAGTATAATCACTTGGTACTACTTAGCCTAATTGATCTGGGCATCGTATTTTTCATTTGCGTAATTGTAGTTTATCTTAAAACTACCATATTCTTGGTTTCTATTCCCGCTAGTTCAGCTACTGCTCCCTATCAAACTTTAGCTTTCAGATGACGAAAAATAATCCGATGACTAGTTCATGTTCATGGTCAATTAAAATTCCTTCCATAGGAATACCATTATCGGTTACTTGCTATTGTAATACACCCGGTAGTGTTACTAAGTGAGCTTATTTTGTATAAATTAAAATTTCTCCATCTCTGCACGATGTGAGTGAAGTAAGTCCCTTGCCAACCGATAATGAATAACTTAGCTATGGGCAACGTGGCCGTCTCACCAAGTTCAGGCAGCCTGTACTTGGTGGCACTGCAGTTGGTCCCGACAACAGCCAGTTCATGTGGCCTCCAATTCGCGGCACTGTTGTCGCGGAATTCAAGATGGTAATTCAAGAAAATTCACGATGGCAGTGACGGAAAATTCAAAAACATAAGATGGCGTAACTAACCTGAGAAAATAAAAATAAATCTGTATCGTGGCACAAGCCCAGTTGTCCTTCGCAATCCATCTCACGTCACAATTCAAAATTGTACCATGTTCAAAAGTATCCAAGTGATTGGAATTGCATGAATGAAACAGCCATCTTGGCCATGTTCAAAAGTATTCGAAAAATATCCCAATGATCAGAATCATTTGTCAAAAATACATAAACATATTGATGATATTGGTGTAACTTACAGTATTACCACGTCTAAAATGTCTGTATTAATTATCAAGACATATTTAAGATTAATTTTTATAGAATAGATCTTTATGTACCTATCTTAATAGATAATACAGGACAATTTTCGCCATCTTTACAGGATGGCACAATGAACAAACTTGCTTGTTGACACGTGCACTTTAACCTCATAGATCGGTAGTGCCAACAGGTGACCCATGTTTGTTTTGATAAATAATAAGATAGTTTTAGATTTCTTTAAAATGAAGTGAAAGATTGTACTGTTCTTATTGTCAATTGCAGCTTAACCTGTAGGTTAGGTAAGTTGTGTCAATATGTGGGCCACGTGTGTTTTTATATGGCTGTTGAAAAATTAGCTTACAACAGTACTGCCCAATGCATTTTGTACTACCATAGAAGAAATATTTATGTATTTCGATAAATAATACAGGCAATTTTAAGATTTTAGACATGGTTGCTCTTCAGCAACTGTGCATGCAAGGTCTTCAGTGGACTAGAAGCAATAGGCAATCTCCTTCCCTTTCCTCAATTTGCATTTTTCTTTAATATTTCCACTTTCTCCGTCACAGTGTGTCCTTTTCCAATGTTTCTTCATGTCAGGGGTTAACTTAATACGTGAAGTATTGGGATTCTTATATATAGATAATATTTCCTTGAAGCGTTTTTACTTTCATACTCAAGCTTGTTACAATTGCACAGTCATGCACAAGTGTTTCTCGAGCGTTTTTGTACATATTGTAGAGAGTTTTCTCTGTTGATCTAAGCCTGCGGGCTCTTTATGAACCATATGACTTTAATGTCACACTTTTTTACCCCGCCTCCTCTTCCCCCCTAATTTTTCGACTCTTTAGTTAATATGTTAATCCTAGTAATAAACACGTACTTGTATAATCACACAAGCTGCTTATTGCAGCTATGCGCTTACAATACGAGCAGGAGAGCCACCTGCCAGAGATGACTTAAGTGTTGGTGCCTCTCCGCTTCAGCCAGCCGGCGCATGTCACTCACTAGCTCTGTACGTCGCATACTTACATTCTGCAGGATCCGATTCCACGTTTTATATTTAAATGTCATGGGTATACAAATTTTTCAGGAGGCACACTACATGTTACTCTATCTCTTGAAAAATTTGGTATTTTAAAAAGATTTAAGACAAGCCCTACTGTAGAGAGCTACTACTTTTGAATCATGTATTTTAAATGGTGATTAAGTGGATGACAAGTACATGTCTAGCCAGAGTCAACGACTCCCGCATGTTATGTTGATAATACGTGGTTCTATGTGAGTATGCTTCGCTAAAATTATTTGTAAACATTTCCTGTAGTTTTGCTTATTGTAAAGTTACCATCTCTGTTCCACACACAGTGTCGCAATGTTTGTTAATCGGTACAATATCTTCTGAAGAAGACAAACATATTTGTTCAAATGGCTCTGAGCACTATGCGACTTAAATTCTGAGGTCATCAGTCGCCTAGAACTTAGAACTAATTAAACCTAACCAACCTAAGGACATCACACACATCCATGCCCGAGGCAGGATTCGAACCTGCGACCGTAGCGGTCGCTCGATTCAGGACTGTAGCGCCTAGAACCGCACGGCTACTCCAGCCGGCTGAAGAAGACAGTTTTAAACAGTGGAAACCATCATAAAAGTTTCATAAACCTATAACAGATGTACCCGTGGTCTAGGGGTAGCGTCTTTGATTCATAATCAAAACGTCTTCGGTCCCGGGTTCGATACCCGTCACTGCCTAAATTCTGATAAATAATCATCATTGGCGGCCGAAGACTTCCGGCATAAGAAGTCAGCCTCATTCTGCCAACGACCTTGTCAAAGAGGACAGAGGAGCGGATAGAGGTTCAGGGCACTCTCTTGTCCTAGGGGTGGTAAATTGCCCCTAAAGGCGGAAGAATCAGTAATGATCAACGACATGAGGATGCAGAAGGCAATGGAAACCACTGCATTAAAGACACGTAACGTGTATCCACAGGACATGTGGCCTGTAATTGAAGAAGTGTCATGATGATCTCTCCATTGGCAAAAGATTCCGGAATAGTCCCCCATTCGGATCTCCGGGAGGGGACTGCCAAGGGGGAGGTTACCATGAGAAAAAGATTAAATAATCAACGAAAGGATAACGTTCTACGAGTCGGGGACTGGAATGTCAGAAGCTTGAACGTGGTAGGGAAACTAGAAAATCTGAAAAGGAAAATGCAAAGGCTCAATCTAGATATATTGGGGGTTAGTGAAGTGAAGTGGAAGGAAGACAAGTATTTCTGGTCAGATGAGTATCGAGTAATATCAACAGCAGCAGAAAATGGTATAACAGGTGTAGGATTCGTTATGAATAGGAAGGTAGGGCAGAGGGTGTGTTACTGTGAACAGTTCAGTGACCGGGTTGTTCTAATCAGAGTCGACAGCAGACCAACACCGGCAACGATAGTTCAGGTATACATGCCGACGTCGCAAGCTGAAGATGAACAGATAGAGAAAGTGTATGAGGATATTGAAAGGGTAATGCAGTATGTAAAGGGGGACGAAAATCTAATAGTCATGGGCGACTGGAATGCAGTTGTAGGGGAAGGAGTAGAAGAAAAGGTTACAGGAGAATATGGGCTTGGGACAAGGAATGAAAGAGGAGAAAGACTAATTGAGTTCTGTAACAAGTTTTAGCTAGTAATAGCGAATACCCTATTCAAGAATCACAAGAGGAGGAGGTATACTTGGAAAAGGCCGGGAGATACGGGAAGATTTCAATTAGATTACATCATGGTCAGACAGAGATTCCGAAATCAGATACTGGATTGTAAGGCGTACCCAGGAGCAGATATAGACTCAGATCACAATATAGTAGTGATGAAGAGTAGGCTGAAGTTCAGGACATTAGTCAGGAAGAATGAATACGCAAAGAAATGAGATACGGAAGTACTAAAGAATGACGAGATACGTTTGAAGTTCTCTAACGCTATAGATACAGCAATAAGGAATAGCGCAGTAGGCAGTACGGTTGAAGAGGAATGGACATCTCTAAAAAGGGCCATCACAGAAGTTGGGAAGGAAAACATAGGTATAAAGAAGGTAGCTGCGAAGAAACCATGGGTAACAGAAGAAATACTTCAGTTGATTGATGAAAGGAGGAAGTACAAACATATTCCGGGAAAATCAGGAATACAGAAATACAAGTCGCTGAGGAATGTAATAAATAGGAAGTGCAGGAAAGCTAAGACGAAATGGCTGCAGGAAAAATGTGAAGACATCGAAAAAGATATGATTGTCGGAAGGACAGACTCAGCATACAGGAAAGTCAAAACAACCTTTGGTGACATTAAAAGCAATGGTGGTAACATTAAGAGTGCAACGGGAATTCCACTGTTAAATACAGAGGAGAGAGCAGATAGGTGGAAAGAATACATTGAAAGCCTCTATAAGGGTGAAGATTTGTCTGATGTGATAGAAGAAGAAACAGAAGTCGATTTAGAAGAGATGGGGGATCCAGTATTAGAATCGGAATTTAAAAGAGCTTTGGAGGACTTACGGTCAAATAAGGCAGAAGGGATAGATAACATTCCATCAGAATTTCTAAAATCATTGGGGGAAGTGGCAACAAAACGACTATTCACGTTGGTGTGTAGAATATATGAGTCTGGCGATATACCATCTGACTTACGGAAAAGCATCATCCACACAATTCCGAAGACGGCAAGAGCTGACAAGTGCGAGAATTATCGCACAATCAGCTTAACAGCTCATGCATCGAAGATGCTTACAAGAATAATGTGCAGAAGAATGGAAAAGAAAATTGAGAATGCGCTAGGTGACGATCAGTTTGGCTTTAGGAAAAGTAAAGGGACGAGAGAGGCAATTCTGACGTTAACGGCTAAGAATGGAAGCAAGGCTAAAGAAAAATCAAGACACTTTCATAGGTTTTGTCGACCTGGAAAAAGCGTTCGACAATATAAAATGGTGCAAGCTGTTCGAGATTCTGAAAAAAGTAGGGGTAAGCTATAGGAAGAGACGGGTCATATACAATATATATACAATATGTACAAGAACCAAGAGGGAATAATAAGAGTGGACGATCAAGAACGAAGTGCTCGTATTAAGAAGGGTGTAAGACAAGGCTGTAGCCTTTCGCCCCTACTCTTCAATCTGTACATCGAGGAAGCAATGATGGAAATAAAAGAAAGGTTCAGGAGTGGAATTAAAATACAAGGTGAAAGGATATCAATGATACGATTCGCTGATGACATTGCTATCCTGAGAGAAAGTGAAGAAGAATTAAATGATCTGCTGAACGGAATGAACAGTCTAATGAGTACACAGTATGGTTTGAGAGTAAATCGGAGAAAGACGGAGGTAATGAGAAGTAGTAGAAATGAGAACAGCGAGAAACTTAACATCAGGATTGATGGTCACGAAGTCAATGAAGTTAAGGAATTCTGCTACCTAGGCAGTAAAATAACCAATGACGGACGGAACAAGGAGGACATAAAAAGCAGACTCGCTGTAGCAAAGAAGGCATTTCTGTCCAAGAGAAGTCCACTAATATCAAATACCGGCCTTAATTTGAGGAAGAAATTTCTGAGGATGTACGTCTGGAGTACAGCTTTGTATGGTAGTGAAATATGGACTGTGGGAAAACCGGAACAGAAGAGAATCGAAGCATTTGAGATGTGGTGCTACAGACGAATGTTGAAAATTAGGTGGGCTGATAAGGTAAGGAATGAGGAGGTTCTACGCAGAATCTGAGAGGAAAGGAATATGTGGAAAACACTGATAAGGCTCGTAGTGGCGTTGGGGCAACTGTGGTGAGACCTATGCCTACTTCGGTGGCCTTGGAATCACATGGAACCCCTGATGTCGCTGCGTCTTCCGGCAGTGAGCATCTTACCGGTCAGCCATCACTCCAGGGTGAATGGCGGACAGTGGTGGGCTCGCGCGTGCCTGGCCGAAAGGCGAAGGTGGGATCTGGCCGCGTGGCAGCTGCCTTACCCCTTTCCAACAGGTACGGGGTGCTTCCTAGTGGTGATGACATCGTTTCCGAGCCACCACAGGATGCCTCGCCTGTTGGGCCAGTGGCCGATTCTCCGGCAAGGTCCCGACAGTCACAGAGGGCGGGCCTATTAGTTATAGGGAGCTCCAACGTTAGGCGGGTTATGGAGCCCCTCAGGAAAATAGCGGGTAGGTCGGGGAAGAATGCCAGTGTGCACTCGGTGTGCTTGCCGGGGGGTCTCGTCCGTAATGTGGAGGAGGCCCTTCCGGCAGCTATTGAACGCACTGGGTGTGACCGGCTGCAGATAGTAGCACATGTCGGAACGAATGATGCCTGCCGTTTGGGTTCTGAGGCCATCCTTGGTTCCTTCCGGCGGCTGGCTGATTTGGTGAAGACAACCAGCATCGCACGCGGAGTGCAAGCTGAGCTTAATATCTGCAGCATAGTGCCCAGAGTCGATCGCGGTCCTCTGGTTTGGAGCCGTGTGGAGGGTCTAAACCAGAGGCTCAGACGACTCTGCGACTATAATGGTTGCAAATTCATCGACCTCCGTTATTGGGTGGAGAACTGTAGGGCCCCACTAGACAGGTCAGGCGTGCACACTACACACCGGAAGCAGCTACTAGGGTAGCAGAGTACGTGTGGCGTGCACACGGGGGTTTTTTAGGTTAGAGGGACCCCCCCTTGGGCGAAACGATAAAATACCTAACGGCTTACCAGAGAGGACATTATCATCGTTGATAAAGAACGTCCGTCCTCAGAGACCAAAAACAGGAAAAGTTAACGTAATATTGGTAAACTGCAGGAGTATCCAGGGCAAGGTTCCTGAATTAGTATCTCTTATTGAAGGAAATAGTGCGCATATAGTATTAGGAACGGAAAGTTGGTTAAAACCGGAAGTGAACAGTAACGAAATCCTAGACACAGAATGGAATATATACCGCAAGGATAGGATAAACGCCAATGGTGGAGGAGTATTTATAGCAGTAAAGAATTCAATAATATCCAGTGAAGTTATTAGCGAATGCGAATGTGAAATAATCTGGGTTAAGTTAAGTATCAAAGGTGGGTCAGATATGATAGTCGGATGCTTCTATAGACCACCTGCATCAGCAACCGTAGTAGTTGAGCGCCTCAGAGAGAACCTGCAGAACGTCGTGAAGAAGTTTCGTGATCATACTATTGTAATAGGGGGAGACTTCAATCTACCAGGTATAGAATGGGATAGTCACACAATCAGAACTGGAGCCAGGGACAGAGACTCTTGTGACATTATCCAGACTGCCTTGTCCGAGAATTACTTCGAGCAGATAGTTAGAGAACCAACTCGTGAAGCTAACGTTTTAGACCTCATAGCAACAAATAGACCGGAACTTTTCGACTCCGTGAATGTAGAAGAGGGTATCAGTGATCATAAGTCAGTGGTTGCATCAATGACTACAAGTGTAATAAGAAATGCCAAGAAAGGAAGGAAAATATATTTGCTTAACAAGAGTGATAGGGCACAAATCGCAGAATATCTGAGTGACCACCATCAAACGTTCATTTCTGAGGAAGAGGATGTGGAACAAAAATGGAAAAAATTCAGAAACATCGTCCAGTACGCCTTAGATAAGTTCGTACCGACTAAGGTCCAAAGCGAGGGGAAAGATCCACCGTGGTATAACAATCATGTACGAAAGGTACTACGGAAACAAAGAAAGCTTCATCATAGGTTTAAGAATAGTCGAATCATAGCTGATAAGGAAAAGCTGAACGAAGCGAAAAAGAGTGTAAAGAGAGCAATGAGAGAAGCATTCAACGAATTCGAACATAAAACATTGGCAAACAATCTAAACAAGAACCCTAAAAAGTTTTGGTCATATGTAAAATCGGTAAGCGGATCTAAATCCCCTATTCAGTCACTCGTTGACCACGATGGCACCGAAACAGAGGACGACCGAAGAAAGGCAGAAATACTAAATTCAGTGTTCCGAAACTGTTTCACTGCGGAAAATCGTAACACGGTCCCTGACTTCAGCCGTCGCACGGACGCCAAAATGGAAAATATTGAAATAAACGATATCGGAATTGAAAAACAACTGCTATCACTTAGTAGCGGAAAAGCATCCGGACCAGACGAGATACCCTTAAGATTCTACAGTGATTATGCTAAAGAACTTGCCCCCTTTCTATCAGCAATTTATCGTAGATCGCTGGAAGAACGTAAAGTACCTAGCGACTGGAAGAAAGCGCAGGTCGTTCCCATTTTCAAGAAGGGTCATAAATCAGATGCGAATAATTATAGGCCTATTTCGCTTACGTCAATCTGTTGTAGAATAATGGAACATGGTTTGTGTTCTCGTATTATGACGTTCTTAGATAATACAAATCTCCTTCATCATAACCAACATGGATTCCGCAAACAGAGATCATGTGAAACTCAGCTCGCCCTATTTGCCCAAGAAATTCACAGTGCCGTAGACACTGGCGAGCAGATTGATGCCGTATTCCTGGACTTCAGGAAGGCATTTGATACGGTTCCGCACTTACGTTTAGTGAAAAAAATACGAGCTTACGGAATATCGGACCAGGTTTGTGATTGGATTCAGGATTTCCTAGAAGAAAGAACACAACATGTCATTCTTAACGGTTCAAAATCTGCAGATGTAGAGGTAATTTCGGGAGTACCGCAGGGAAGCGTGATAGGACCTTTATTGTTTACAATATATATAAATGACTTAGTTGACAACATCGGTAGCTCCGTGAGGCTATTTGCAGATGACACGGTTGTCTACAAGAAAGTAGCAACATCAGAAGACTCGTACGTACTCCAGGAGGACCTGCAGAGGATTAATGCATGGTGCGACAGCTGGCAGCTTTCCCTAAACGTAGATAAATGTAATATAATGCGCATACATAGGGGCAGAAATCCATTCCAGTACGATTATGCCATAGGTGGTAAATCATTGGAAGCGGTAACGACCGTAAAATACTTAGGAGTTACTATCCGGAGCGATCTGAAGTGGAATGATCACATAAAACAAATAGTGGGAAAAGCAGGCGCCAGGTTGAGATTCATAGGAAGAATTCTAAGAAAATGTGACTCATCGACGAAAGAAGTAGCTTACAAAACGCTTGTTCGTCCGATTCTTGAGTATTGCTCATCAGTATGGGACCCTTACCAGGTTGGATTAATAGAAGAGATAGACATGATCCAGCGAAAAGCAGCGCGATTCGTCATGGGGACATTTAGTCAGCGCGAGAGCGTTACGGAGATGCTGAACAAGCTCCAGTGGCGGACACTTCAAGAAAGGCGTTACGCAATACGGAGAGGTTTATTATCGAAATTACGAGAGAACACATTCCGGGAAGAGATGGGCAACATATTACTACCGCCCACATATATCTCGCGTAATGATCACAACGAAAAGATCCGAGAAATTAGAGCAAATACGGAGACTTACAAGCAGTCGTTCTTCCCACGCACAATTCGTGAATGGAACAGGGAAGGGAGGATCAGATAGTGGTACAATAAGTACCCTCCGCCACACACCGTAAGGTGGCTCGCGGAGTATAGATGTAGATGTAGAATGGACAGGATGATAGGACATCTGCTAAGACATGAGGGAATGACTTCCATGGTACTAGAGGGAGCTGTAGAGGGCAAAAACTGTAGAGGAAGACAGAGATTGGAATACATCAAGCAAATAATTGAGGACGTAGGTTGCAACTGCTACTCTGAGATGAAGAGTAAGGAATTCGTGTCGGGCCGCATCAAACCAGTCAGTAGACTGATGACCAAAGAAAAAACCTATATTTTGCAACTGGTTATCTGCTATTTCCAGTCCATTGAAGCACAGACAATGTTATTATTATGTAAATACCAAATTTTCGTTTTGATCGAAAATCTGTGTGGAAAAGTGTCCATCATTGTCTTTGACCAAGCAGTGTTTACATATTGTATTTAGGCATTTGTAGTTCTACTGGCGTATTTCGAAAATATGCAGTGTAAGTGATATTTCTCATTAAAATATCTCTTCAAAACGCTTCATTTTATGTGTGTCTTGTGTCAAAATGTCTGAAAATGTGACGCCGGTGGCGAAATACATTAATAAACTTAACCCACATAGAGCTACTATAGAAATGTTTAAAAACGCTGCTTTAGCCAGTAAATAATGTTAGTTATATTTTTCTTGATGCATTATCTTCCTTTCCTAATAATAATGCTTGTATAATTGGCTTATGTAATATCAGTAACATAGCCACATTTAGGCCTAAGACGAAGGTTCAATTATTACCGGACTGCCTGATTAGCATGTCATTTTAGTGACATGTGTTATGTTCTGCTACAGAACAAAAATACAAACAATTTAGACGTGGAATTTGCATTTTTACACATAATTTTAGAGTACTCATTAATGTTTTACATGTCATGTTTATGTAAACCTGAAATTTACACAATATTGCGCTCTTACAGTAGTTAACATATTTTTTTAGGTAACATATGCTTTTAGAACAATAATAACGACAATTCAGATGTGAAAATATTTAATTGGGGGGGGGGGGGGGGATTTCTATTGTGTCTTGTATTAACTGCGGTACAAAGAGCGCAGTTTTCTTATTTTCCCGTGCAGCTCAACATGTAAGTCAGATAATTGGTGTCATGTGTATTTTGACAGACATTTTCTTGTGGAAATACTTAAGTTACACCCTTTTTGACAATATCTTCACGCATTTCTCACAGGCATTATGGATAAGGAAGTGACATTGTGAAGCTTGATGTGAGCATGCTTACATGTTTTGCATAAGTAATATAGGTGTGGAAATACTGTAAGTCGCACCGTTATCGTAAATATCTTTATGTATATTTAACAAATAATTCAAGTGTGAAAATAACATTGTGACACTCGGTATAAACAAGCTTGCATATTTTTGATAAAAACAGATGTAGAAATACTATAAGTCACTCCAGTATTAACAATATCTTTACGTATTTTTGACAGATATCTTCGATATCGAAATAATATTGACATAAGCATTGTATGTCTAAGTACTTTTGATAAATAAATAATATAAACAAGGAAATACTGTAACGTACCAGTGTTGGCAATATTGCCACACATTTTTGATAAATAATACAGACGTGGGAATAACATTGATACAAACATTGTGTTTGTGCTTACGTTTTTCTATGAATTATATAGCCATTTTAGATGTTAAAACACTCTAAGTTACACAAATATCGTCAGTATCTTTGTATATTTCTCATAAACAACTCGAATTGTTTGAATACTTTTAAACGTGGCGTCTATTTACTCAGTTTAGTTGAAGCATAGATATTTTTGATAAATAATGCAGACATTTTGGACATGGAAACACTGTACATTACACCAGTATTGTCAATATCCTTGTGTATTTTTATTGAACAATTCAGGTCATCCATATACTTGTAAATTTTATAGCAATTTGTGCATTTCAGGTCGCGTGAATACTTTTAAACGTGGCCAAGATAGTGCTTCCGGGCGCTACATACTGACTGACTGTTTCCTTTATGTACTTCATGTTGTTCAGATACTTCTGAACATGGCGCCATCTTGGATTGTGGTGTCAGAGCGGTTGCAATAATTAGCTGGGCTAGTTCTGCCATCTTAGATTTTCTTTTAATTTACTGGGTAAGATACACCGTCTTGCATTTTTTAATTTCTCACCACCATCATCTTGAATTCCACAAGTGCAACCATTAAGCGGAGGACACTATAACTTGGTGTAGTTGTGACAACTGCAGCGCAGCCAAACAGAGGCTGCCTCGGCTTGGCGAAAGTGCCAGGTTGGCCATAGCTTTACCATAGCTGCCTGCATGTTCAACAAAAATGGGTACCTTAAAGCAATAGACCCACTGCGTGTTACTAACAAGCCATATTCTGGCATAGACAGATGTGGCACGTAAAGCGAAAGTCTGAGCAGGCTAGCACTAGCCACTACGTACGTTGTGTCTAGAAGGAGGAGTATAGTAAATGGACTGCTGAATGGACTGGTGGGCGTGGCTTAATGTAATCGGAGGCATTCTTTTTTTGAATTGGAGTTTAACATCCGCGTGTCAGACTGGGAAGATGTAGCGCAGTTCTGTATGCAAGCTTCGACCGTTGTTGGCTGCAACTTTTGAAACCTAACCACAACTGATGCGAACACGAAAGTGAATTCTTATCTGTAGGTAATATGGCACCTTGATACATAATGAGAGTTGCGAGTGTACTATATTATCACACACATTACCACGACAAAGTACAATACAGCACAATTCAAACTACAGCACTGACAAGAGACCATCTAATTCTTTGCCTACACTGCTGTCCTCTGTTGACCATGTTGATCAAGCGTCAATGCAACGTCGCTGCCAATACTCGCAACCATATGTATTTCAGCCCGTCCTATGGGCAAGTGTTCGTGTCTCAGAAAGTAGATATATCCAGACCTATGTTTCGTGGACTTGTTTTTCTTATTTCGGTAACTACTGACGTATCAGAATATTCGACACTCCTTTAACATATTGCGTATTATAATTTAAACATTTATGGTGATTTTTGTTTAACGTAACACTCTACAACACGCCTCGTGACAGGTCATTTGTTTCTCCTGTTATATATTTATTATGCTTGCAAGAGTGAAACTGAATTAATGTAAGAAATGTAGATTTTTTCCAAAAAGAAAATGGAAAAAATTACTCTCGTATGTACACCCGCAAATAATTACGAGATGTAGCCTGTCACAGAGGACGTCGAAATTTTGTGATACGCACCACGAAAATACTGCTTCCTCTATGGTGTAAATGGAAACAGATTGGGCAGCCACCCACCATTAACATGTTTCCAAGTCAATTTCTCTGTGATCATCGCTTGTGCTCAACTCATTACGGTCAGACTGGCACTTACTGTCCCATGCCCTGCATATCTTCAGTCTCTTGGTACTATCCTGTAATTTCCACGAAGGTGCTTTCTAGCGTTTGTTCTGATTGTTTCTAGGGTACATGTTGCCTTTATGTCCATCAGTATCACCCCACTATGGAAAAACATATTTTTATGGAGTCTATAGCTGCTGTCTCCATTTAACTTGTATTCGTAGACAGAGGCCAAATGATATTACCGAACTTAAGTAAAATATTGATATCTGATCCAAAAAGGGTATATTGTGACTGGCAGTCAGTAAGTTAACAGATTCTACGAGCTTAAATTGTTGTTATAAGATATTAGCTTTTTACTCCAATAAAAACCAAATTATTTGTTTCTATTAATTTCTTATCTCTAATAACATAGTTTAGGATCTCCTATTATCTTTATACGTTTCACTGAAAAGATTTCCGATTTTCTTTCGTCATTCCTCGTTCCAAAAATGCCTTATTTTTGCTCTCTTAGAACCATAGTGTCACTTCTAAAAGGGCGATCAAAGAGTTTCCGTTTAAACACCTTGCATTCCAGAATCTGGATGCAAATTATGCAAAATCGCAGCGTGCATTGAGGCAATTATCCCACTAGCGCCCCAGGTTCAAGATAGCGGTTTGGTAAAACAGGCAGTCTTACTACTTGAAAAAGTTCGTAACTGTCTGCTCCACATCATCGTCCGACGGGAATCGATCGACCCTTCAAAGCCTTCTTTAAGGGACCGAAGACATTGTAGTCGCATGGGGTGAGATCAGGATTATAGGGCGAGTGCCAGAGTTGTAATGTCCGTAATGGATGAAGCTGTCCTCGCAGATCGACCGACGTCTTGGGGCGAATCGCGACCAGCACGAAACTGGACAGACCATTCCACAACGGTGGTTTTCCAGAGACGTGCTGTCCTATACACGATCTTCATTCTTCGATGGATGACTATCGGTGTCTGTCCTTCGGCAGTCAAGAAAAAATAACACCACGTGGATTCTGTTTGTACCCATTTGGTAACAAGTTCACCATAGTTGACGCTTCCGCATTTACCTCACCCACGTCGGAAAGACTCGAACGCAACACTAAACCCTTGCCTACGCATCGGTGCTTACATAGCGCATCGGAGTCACGCTACATTGCATATATGCAGCAACTCCTTCAAACGGACATTATTTGAGCAACCCTTGTAGTTTATGTCATTGTTTCCTTCTGAAAAGATTCTCCACCACCTGTAAATTCTACGAGTATTGTATTATGCCCAGTAGCATTCACATAGCGACTTGTTGCAAACTTTATATATATGCAAATGCTTTATCAATTGGCGTAAGGAATAGCAACTTTTTGGAGTGTTGCTATGAACTACATCCAATAACTACACAACATTTACATGTTCAAAAACATTCACGTAAATTCTCTGCAAGTCACAGTAAAGTATATAATCCGTACTTATAATAGAAACACTCTGTGCTTTTCCAGGTATGGGGGCGAGAAAAATATTACTATCGTTATACGCCCTTAAACTCACATTTTACAGTCGCATGTCCTTTATTGGTGATATACATAGAGGCATCAGAACTATTCCATACTCGTAAACCGGTTCTTTAAACTCACTCTGAAGGATTTAAGAGAACAGTGGAACCTTCTCCCAAAGTTATCATTCAAGTCTCTTCATCTCCGTCACATTTTCGTATGAGCTGTGTTAACCTGTTACGATCTCAGTTTCTGTATTTGATGTCTTCTGTCTCATGGACTCGACCAAGAGTCAGACCAAGACTCCAAACATCTAGTAGTGTCTTATATTTTATTTTTCTTTACAGAGCCACAGTACTTTCCAAAGGTCCACTAAACAAATTTTAGTCCCTTGTTCGCCGTCTTACGTTCATTTCAGGTGTTTGTCCCATTTAATATTGCTTCTTTATATTATCCTTAGCTCTTCAAAGATGTGAAAGGCTACATCAGGGTACGACCACAGTATAAATACACGAGCGAGGTAAAAAGTGCACACTACGAGACAGAAAGATTCTGGATTTTGAGGAAGAGTGAAAGTCCAGTTGCTGAACAAACATTCAGTGCTTCAGACCTCTCGATGTTACAATAGTCTGGCGGAAACAATATAAAACAAAATTTCCAAAGATGATCTGCTAACCACCAGTGGGCTAACTGAACGCCAAGAGTTGAACAAGTAAGTAAAACTCATAAATATTGGACCGTAAGTCAACAGAAAATCATACTTCGTGCAGATTCCTACGGCATCTCGAGCTTACATGTTCAGATTAGCGAGAAAGCTTTCGGTTTAGAATGACTCTTGTCAACTACGAAGTATGGTGAAGGTTCATACGTGACTTGAGGTGTAATATAAAGCTGTTCCACTGACCTGGGAAATTGCAGCCGCTATATTTCTCAGGCAAATATATTTCAATGTATGACCAAATGATAAAATTTGTATCACCTGTGCCTGAAAACGTTCGGATTGCAAACAAAGGCGTTTCAGGAATTCTGTAGTATGCTTCTCTCAAATGAATTTACTAGCGAATTGTAATGCCAATAATCTACCTCCGTCATACTTTTCGATCTCCTTGTCATCGTATTTTGGACATAAACAGCAAGTAAATCTCTTAATAGTTCTGAATTGCATACATGTTGTTCATGTTGGCTCTTAAGGCAGTGTCTTCGTATATCAAAACCTTTGGTTGTGAGAATTCCTGAAAATTTATTAGTTTCTCTATAATAATGAAATAACGATGGGTCTGCATTTTGCAAGTACACAATTATTGTTTTTCTTTAATATCCAAACATATTTCACTACAGTTATGGCATTCTCAATAGGCTTTTATTTTCTTTTGTTTTTGTCTTGTGCTGTATGTGTCCTGTGGCTGCCAACCGAAATCAGCCGCGGGCCTAAATTGGTATACCATGTCATCATTGTTTTATTTGGATTGTCCTGATCTGTGCTGGTTTGTATTTGTTTGCCGAAAGTGTTTTTGTTGTTTTTGTGTACTTGCACTGACATTTTCTCCTGATCATTTGTGGATACTGCGTTTTGTCATGTTGCTCTGGTTTGCACACACGTTTCACTGCACAATTTACATTTCTGAGGATGTCACAACTGCGGTGAATTTTGTGCAGGCACGGAAACTTAACTTAAAATTCCAGTGCGATAGTTTTTCCCGTGTTCGGAAAACGCTACTCTTTGCGTTGCTTCACCATAGCACATATCCACTAGAAAAGGGCTTAGATATATAAGCCTAAACGAGTCATGGACTTAGGCAAAGAATATATTAGCAATTGGAGCGAGTATTTATTTTTTCGTAAAATAGCCACAGATATGTAAGGAAATATTTCTGTTGTTACCGAAATTCCTTTTGTCCTGCCATTCTCTGGAAACAACTTGACATTTCCTTACGTTGCGATCGGCGCAGCTTAATCATGTATTACAATAGGACCTAATCATGTGTTGCAGTAGGATTTTGGAACATATGCTGTGTATGGCCATTATGAGTTATCTCTAAGAAAAAGATTGATTGACAAACAGCCAAAGCGGATTCAGAAAATAGCATTCCTGTGAAACACAACTAGCTCATCGTTCTCACGAAGTAATGAGTGCTATCGACAGGGGATGTGAAGCTGATTACATATTTTTAGGTTTCCAGAAGGCGTTTTACACCATACCTCACAGGCGACTTCTAATCAAGTAGCGTGCCTTCGTTGTGCGACTGGATTCGTGATTTCCTGTCAGAAGGTTCACAGTTCGTAGAAACCGACGGAAAGTCATCGATTAAAGCAGGTGTAATACCTGGCGTTCCCCAAAGAAGTATTATAGGCCCCCTGCTGTTCCTAATCTACAGAACGATTTAGGAGACAATCTGAGTAGCTCTCTTAGAATGTATGCAGATTATGCTGTCATTAACCGTCTTATAAAGCCATCAAATGACAAAACAGACCGCAGAACGCTTTAAAAAAAGTTATCTGTATCGTGTGAAAAGTGGAAGTTGACTCTAGATACTGAATGACGTGAAGTCATCCACAGGAGTACGAAAAGGAATCCGATAAATTTCGCTTACACGATAAATCACACAAATCTAAAGGCTGTAAATTCACCTTAATATTTAGTGATTACAATTACGAATAACTTCAGTTGGAACGATCTTACAGATAACGTTGTGGGCAAAGCGAACCAAAGACATCGATTTATTGGCCGAACACTGAGAAAATGCAATAGGTCTACTAAAGAAATTGCCTACACTACGCTAGCACGTACTCTTGAGGAGTATTGCTGTGCAATGTGGGATCCACATAAGATATGATCGACGGAGGACATCGAAAAAGTTAAAGAAGTGCAGCTCGTTTTGTACCATCACGAAATACTGGAGAGAGCGCCACAGATAGGATATGGGAATGTGGTTCAAATGTCTCTGCGCACTATGGGACTTAACATCTGAGGTCATCAGTCCCCTAGAACTTAGAACTACTTAAACCTAACTAACCTAAGGACATCGCACACATCCATGCCCGAGGCAGGATTTGAACCTGCGACCATAGCAGTCGCGCGATTCTGGACTGAAGCGCCTAGAACCACTCGGTCACAGCGGCCGTCTATGGGAATGTGTATCAGTCGTTAAAACAAAGGAGATTTCCGTTACGCCAGGATCTTCTTACGAAGTTTCAATCACCAACTTTCTGCTTACAGTGTGATAATACCATGTTGGCGCCCACCTACCTAGGGAGGAATGTTTATAATAATAAAATAAGAGGAACTAAAGCTCGCACAGAAAGATTTAAGTGTTCGTTTTTCCCGCGTGCTGCCCGAGAATGGAACGGTAGAGTAATAGCTTGAAGATACCACGCTCTTAATTATGAACTACAGAGTAATCATGAAGAAGTACCTATAAACGTACGTTTTCTGAACACACTGAACTGACCCACCCATCGAGAATGCGTTCTGTTGTGTTCGGAAGCAGAGTTCGGTGATTGCAGCTACGGTAGAGGCTACGCTGTAGTGTTTTCTTTTCCTCCTCCCTCTCTCCGCCCAACCCTCTTCCACGTGGTGATGCAGGGCAGGCAGCAGCCCGTGTAAGACCGCCGGAGGCAGGCGTAATCTCCTTCCCTCCTGGTGAAAGATTAAGAAGTCGGTGTGCTGATAAAGATTCCCTCCGAGACGAGACCTCATCCTCCTCGGAGGCAAAAGTAAACAAGTGCAGCAGCCCACATATTGGAACAGTCCCCTCCGGCTCCCTATGCGTTAGCCGGAGAAAAAAACAAATACTTTGCGCAATTTGACTGCTCCTGCCTATTGCTCGTGATAGGGGCACAGCTATTAAGTGCCGCCTTTAAGAGCCGAAGTATTGAATTTTTTGCATCCTCCGATTTCTTATGAAATACACAGTGCCACTGCACTCTCGGAAAGTAAAATGGGGACTCATATTAAAATTGTGCTATATTCTCACTCATAAACCGAAATTCACGCACGACCCTCAGCGAGTTATTGCAACGTCATCACCTCTTATATCTACATTCGAATTGCCTTCTGCAGTTATTGATTTCACTACTCCAGAATTCTTTCTGTGATCTGCCTCAGTTTGCTGCCCATATACAACATGTCAGCTGTTTCAGTTCATTGATCCAAAAATTACAGAAAGTGAAGGACTCAAAAATGATGAGTTCCATTTAGCAATTTTCTTCTCTGACGCTATATTTAAAACCTGACGTTGTGTTAACTGCAGTTATCTCACTATGCCTTACGAAGAGGTAATAGAAAGGTTAACAAAAACAATGAATTTAACCGCATAATGGAATGTGACCATAGACAGTGGAAGTTTTTCTACACTGCTATAGCGTCTTATTGACAAAAACGAAAAAAAATTAAAGAGAAGCACCTGCCACGTTCGAATTTCTTGACAGAGCAGTTCAGTAATAGAGAAAATGTAACTTCGTTTTTGTGTAAAAAAGCCTCGTACGTTACATTCACCAAAAACGAAACGTTTAATTACATTTCTATGTCAATAGTCTCTTAGAATCAGTCCACATTTTTCGGCAAGTTGCTGTCCCGTCGAGTGTATAAAGTGTCTACCACAGCAGAAAAAAATAATAGTTCTCCTACAACTCCAACTATCGCCTCACAGATAAATTTGTTAACTTAAAAACACTCGAATACCTAAATTTCACATTCATTTCTGCGAACTTTAGACGAGAACTTGGCTGTATTACGTGTTTACTTAATTATTCAGTGCAATCGCATTGATTCCATGCAGGAAACATACCCTATGACATATTGTTCAATACCCCTGTTGCAGGAAAGCATTATTTTGCCACAATCAGTTGCAGGTACCTAGAACGTAATTTTCGCTCTACGGCGAAGGTGTGCGCTGATATGAAACTTCCCAGCAATTTAAAACTGTGTGCCAGACCGAGACGTGACCTCGGTACCTTTGCTTTCCGCCGATAAGTGCTCCATCGACTGAGCTACCCAAACACGACCCTCGATCCCTCTTCATAGCTCTGCTACCTACAGTATTTCATCTCCCACCTTCCAGGCTTCACAGAAGCACTCCTGGAGTGTCAAACCTTCAGGTTCCGCAGGAATGCTTGTGTGAAGTTGGGAAGATAGGAGATGAGGCACTAGCGGAAGCACAGATCTGAGGAGTGATCGGGAGTCGGGGTTTGGTAGCTTAGTCGGTAGAGCACTTTTCCACAAAAAGCAAAAGTCCAGAGTCTCGTTCCGGAAGACAATTTTAATCTGTCAGGAGGTTACAGCAACTTAGTTAGTACAGTCTGCCGATAACGTCATTTACAAAATTTGCCGAGACAAAGTGAGTTTTCCGAAATTATATCTAAAGAATTTTCTGCTGTAAGAATGAAGTTTTTGAGGACGATATTCTTGTGTAAAATACTTTTGGACTTCTTGTCACGTCAGTTCTAGATAAAACCTCTAGCTTTCGAGGATTACCACCATATTCCTCAGGAGCAACTGACTGTCTTGGCTGTAGCCACTGTGGAGAATTTATACGACCCAGGGACGGCTTCCCAACACGTAGAAGCCTGGGACAAAATTTTTGTTTCGTCAACCAGTATTGTTTTTATTTGTGGGAATGTGCTCGGTAATTGCTGTTTTTTCTAGTTCCAGATTTTTAATGTGCAGTTGTTGTTCTGCTTCCGCACTCACAGGAGATATAAATCCCACGGACCCTGAGACCAAAACTTTCGTTAGTCATGCGCGGCATATATTTTACCTTCTGTGGTGGTTGAAAAATATCTCTTATTCCTCGTTTTCCGCTAGATGTAGCAGCACAGCAGAAAGGAAGGAGTGCAATCGGTGGCTCATAACGTGTTTGTTCAATGTTTTCACTTTTCCTGCTCATGGAGAGTTCACAGTTCATGTCACGTGAACCGTAACTACACTTCCGGAACACGTTCTTTAGATAATTAATTTCGGAAGCCAAGTAGTACTCGTCAGAAACATTTTTAGTTCTGTAAATGAATGTCTATAAAACAGCGCTCTTCTGGACTGGATAGTGGAATGCTGCGTGCTGAGATGTAAATCAGTGTAAGTTGGCTTAACGGTACAGAGAGTGGTCGAGATGCAAATGCGTCCTTCGTTGTACCAAACAGTCTAAAAATGGTAGTTCTTCTCTCTCTGTCTAGAGAGCGAACTGCATTTGGGAGCACGCTATTCATGTGTTCAAGGAGTTTCTCAAGAGCTTCTACGACATGTGGCCAAACTATAAAAATGTCGTCAATTTAACGATGAAATCTGACAATAAAATGTGTAACATTAAAACTACAATGACTTTTCGATCTACGACTGTTTTCCAAAAAAAAAATTACTCCCTATGATCTCTCCTCCTGACGCCACAAGCATTTTTACCAATCACGCTATTCGTGCCCTAAAACTTAAGGTCTTAAGAAAATAAAAACCTGCGCTCAAGGGTAGATTCTTATTCTGCAGCAGCCCATGCTTCTTTTGGAAAACACGAAATTGTTATCTGCCGAAGGCACTATTCTGAACACGGCAGAGCGCAGGTTTCCCAATGAAGAAAGTTTTTTTATGTCATCACTGCTCGGCGGCTGGGCTGGAGATGTGTCACAAACAAGCAACAACGCCAGTCCCTCGGGAACTTACCCGGCAACGCAGCTTTCACACTGACAACACCTCAGGCTACATACCCTGCTTTCTGCAAACCCCGAAGTCCCTGTTGGTTCCTCGGGTACCCTTTCTGTTTACGTCGAGCACTTCCTAAATAAAGGGGCTCCCTATTCCCAAGCACTCTCAGAAACCAAAGAAAAAGAACACTCCCTATGCGTGCTGAGATGTTAAATATGGTGAAGACATGAAGTTAGTCAGTACCTACAGTCACTGCTGTCTTATTTGCTTTTCTTAGCTATTTTTGTAACATTCTACCTGCTCATTATCCTGTTAGCTGAAAGTAATTTTCATATTAAATGAAAACGGACACGCCAAAAGTTTTTTCAATTTAATCGTACAGAATACCATTAAATTTTATGTTTCATGTAAAATTATTCAAAAATAATCATTTCCGCCATATCAATATCATTAATAAACCAGTCATTACATACACTTTTTTAAAACGTGTATTGTGTATTCCACGATTTGTATTTAAAAATTACAAGTATTTGGAGAGCTCCAAAGAGTTTGTAGCGATGGAGGAAGTATTATCGGCTGTGAAAGGATTCCAGATACATACGAAACTTCTAACTACTAATTTCGACCTCAATTACTTAGTTAATACTGATAAACCGGCTTCCAATACCAATCGATGTACAAAACATCCCTTGCGGAGCCAGGCGTCGAAACCACTCCCGCGCAGAAAAAATAGTTGACGAGTTTACTCGTAAATTAAAAAGTTTTATTGTGACCTGCATAAAATCAGGAAAACTCACGAAAATGTTACATGAAGAGTTCCCACTTTTGCGTACATGGGAGAAGAATATTTTGTTTGCATTATTGATTCGTGGGGAGGGCTGACTAATCAGACACTTTATGACCAAATGCTAACAATGGAAGGAAACCATGCATCTGCACCGTAAAAATTATGCGACTCAAATATACTGCATTCTGACATTCCTGTTATATTTATATTTACAGGCAGGTTAAAACTTTCACGAAAAAAAATTCAAAATGCTCCCAACTTGCTAAAGACTAAGAGAAATTGCTTTGTGGGAAGATGAAAGTACTTTCTTTAATTCTGCATCAATTTAGTTCACTTGGTGTCATAGGGATGATCAAATTTATGGGCTTCACATCAAAATTGATTGAAGGCAAAACAGCCATTTTGAATTTAAACGAACTGTATTTTGTGGTACAACTCCTGGAAGCTTGGTTTGCCTCTAAGGCAGTAGCTTCATTAAATATGCATCGTGGTCTAAGAATTTGTATTTCGGTTGCAGAAGCAATGGGTATTCCGTTCTAGTTCAGCAAGCAATGCAAGCATTAACAGTAACACGATTCTGTAATCTCTACTGTAACACACGCAACACACATTTGAAGGAAGTGCGGTGTAAAGATTGATTTATTAATGAAATTTCTACGGCAGAAATGACTATCTTTGAATAATTTTTGCATGATATATACTACTTCATAGTATTTTGTATGAATGAAATTGAAAAAAAAAAACACGTAGGCAGGATGTAACACGCACCACCAGCGTTTTAGCAGTGAACCTCAGCCGCTGCGCTACGCTCGCTTGGACCCAACATTATAGAGGTACCACAAAACTCCAACATCGATTTTCCAGAAATTAGGGGCCGTCGGAAGAAAAGCCGTTAGCCAGGTACTCTTGACAGGTTCCTCTACAAAATACCTAATACTTATCAAACGTCGTGATTAGCAAGTCTGATAGTCACCTTGTGAGAAGAACGCTCGTATGTGAGCAATGGCGCTACCATTACAGCCATATGTCTGAGCAATCAGAAGCCGTCCATGGGCTGTATAAGATCGCCGCATCAGCAGTTCGGCAATCAGTTACTCCTGAAGAATATGATGCTGGTAATCGTCGAAGGCACTGGGTTTTACCCAGAACTGACGCGGCGGTAGGTTTGAGAAAACTTTTTTATTCTTGTTTATCCCTACAATGTGACTCTTTCTTTTGCAGCTACTTTTTTAATTTTTGCTCAGTTGGCCAAAAGAGGTACAGTCCCATTTAAAAAGGTTTATTCGTTGATAATAAAGTGTTAACAATTAAAAAATATTTAGTTCGCAGTGGATTCACTATCTAGAGGAGTGGAGATCAAATCCCCCCCCCCAGTCAACCAGTCCTAGGTTTCCAGGCTTTTCTAGAACACGATTAAGGCAAATGTCGAGATGTTTCCGTTGGTGTGGATGCATCTGATAGCGATACTCGATCTATCAATACTTGCGTTCCACCTCTTTGTGCAAACATTGATGTTTTTGGTTTCATTGCTGCTAGATGTTGTATTTAGAGAGGAATCAGAAGTTCCTTGAATTCTTTTGAAACGTAACGAATTTGTAATTTAAAGGTTAATTTAAAAGCACTTTCCTCTTGGGTCAACACACTTGCGCCGAAGTTCGTACAATTTTTCATACAACTTTCCTCAACTTACATTCTACTGCCGCGTTGCAGTTTCTGTTTATTCCCCAGATTCAACATTGTGCTTCCAGTTTCCTTTTTGGTCACCGAACTAGTATAAATCCACTTATTTGTGCTCAGGGTAGTAGACATAGTAGACAAAATGTTGCATTGGAGCAGAAAAATCATTCCTGACGAAGTAATTTATACTGCAAAATGAAGAACCAACACCTGACATTTTTTATGGCTGATTTTCGGGAAGCTGCCTCGTATTTCCCGCAGGTGGTGGAGAATGTTCACATAATGTACTATGCATGTGTAATCGAATATATTGCTTCAGTTCAGTCGGCTTCTGACAATAGTAGTGAAAGTCTCAGGCACTGATTCACCTGGCGACACACAGAATCAGATTTTAGGTCACAATATCAGACAATGCGTAATCACTGTATCGACTGGCGATGGCAGGTGAATGTTAGGCCTTCTTCTCACGACCAGTATTGCTCCACTGTGTTTGCTGCCACCTAGTTCCGTCAGTTGTATCAATTGTATTTCCATCATTATGTGTACATCTTGGATTTATTTTCGCTCCTGCACCTTTTTGTATGCGGTATACGCGATGACGACAAAGGCAACACTCAAGTCGCTGATAACGGACAGACAATTGCAACGGCTAACAAATCTGTAATATTATTTAACTTCTGTGATGGGGCTGCAAGAAGTACGAAACAGAGAACGACGAACTGAAGAGCATTGTGCAAAATATAGTGGTGTTGAATACAACTAAAGAAAGTAGAACTTAATGGCTGAAAGTTCTATGTGTAATAATGGACAGGACGAATTAATCCACTGATAAGACAGCAGCTGCACATCATACGTTGACAACGATTTACGAGACAGGTACTGAACTGCGAAGCATTCCACATTATAATTATATGGATAGACCACAGCCTAATAGTGATTAAAACCAGACAGTAATACAAGAGCACAAAGGGATTCCTTCGATCAGACCGACTGAATACTGACAGACCTCGCAATGTGTTCAATTTGTGAAAGCTGTGTTCAGCGAACAGAGGACAACCCCAGCATCAACACACGATCCTTAGCCAAGGAACCGAACAGCTTCACCACCAATTTGTGGAACGCCCAGCACGAGACGCATGCATTAAGCAGGCACAAGACCTATCAGCTGGTAACTTTCCCCAGCGCATCAAATTCTGCCAGTGGTATCTAAACCACATTGTGAGCGTCCCTGGGTCCCAAACGTGTGTTATTTACTGTCGAGGCTGCCGTCACAAGGTAAGAAATATTCAACAGCCACAATAAAGGCGCCTTTGAATTGGAGAGTTCTAAGGCAACTCGTGTGTTCCACCATCAACTAAGGTATACCATAAGTATGTGGGCTGGTATTGTTCGCGACCCTCGGACCGGGCCATATCTTCTGCCTAACAAGCTCAGTGGAGAAAACTGCCGAAACACAAGCGAAAATGCAGTATGACTCAATAGTAGTGAAGCAACTTCAACGCGCAACAGAATTAAAAGATCACTTTTTCGAAGCGCCACAGTCGTCTCCAGTTGCGATCCATAAGTTTGAAATTTTGCTCAAAGGTGCCTACAAACTTCCCGTGTAATGGTGCAAAAGCGTGGCGCTCTGCAACGTCATCCTCGGCCTCGGCGACGTTTCAGACGAAAAGGTGTCGAAACACGTAAAAAAAGGAAAGAGCTCAGGTCACGCAAGGTGCAAAGTGCGTTAATAATGTCATATTGGCACCAAAATTCACCATTATTCTGCCCAACGTCACCATCGACGTGTCACACGATGGGGAGGTAGTCACAGCCCCTCTTACCCACATTCCATCCCTTCTCTTCCCGCTTCCGCGATGGAGGTCAGAATGGCGACGCCCAGCGTTGAAACACGCTATTTTCTTTTCAGCGGGCGTCGAAAACATTTCGCTAACACCGCTGCTCAGAATCGACACTAAAAGGCCACACGCGTGGCATCAAGGGCGTCAGTGAAACCACTCCTTTCCTTGGGACACAGACTCCCACCGTTCGCCGTTTTGTTCACTCATGTGTCAGTGTCACACCCCTCCGCGATCAGGCCAAAGGATGGCGTAAAACAGGGGAGCTGAAAAGCATAAACAGTCTTTGCTGCTTCGAATCGCGTTCAGATTTCATCGAATAGTTTTGAACAGACCATTTTGGTTCCACACGTTCAGGAGAACAAAAATTGCTGTCGTACTACACTCCACAGTAAAGGAAACAAAAGATGCCGGCCGCGGTGGTCTAGCGGTTCTAGGCGCTCAGTCCGGAACTGCGCGACTGTTACGGTTGCAGGTTCGAATCCTGCCTCGGGCATGGATGTGTGTGATGTCCTTAGGTTAGTTAGTTTTAAGTAGTTCTAAGTTCTAGGGGACTGATGACCACAGATGTTAAGTCCCATAGTGCTCAGAGCCATTTGAACCATTTTTGAAACACATGAAAAGTTCGGACTAGGTATTAAAATCCATGGAGAAGAAATAAAAACTTTGAGGTTCGCCGATGACATTGTAATTCTGTCAGAGACAGCAAAGGACTTGCAAGAGCAATTGAACGGAATGGACAGTGTCTTGAAAGGAGGGTATAAGACGATCATCAACAAAATCAAAAAGAGGATAATGGAATGTAGTCGAATTAAGTCGGGTGGTGCTGAGGGAATTAGATTAGGAAATGAGACACTTAAAGTAGTAAAGGAGTTTTGCTATTTGGGGAGCAAAATAACTGATGATGGTCGAATTAGAGAGGATATAAAATGCAGACTGGCAATGGCAAGGAAAGCGTTTCTGAAGAAGAGAAATTTGTTAACGTCGAGTATAGATTTAAGTGTCAGAAAGTCGTTTCTGAAAGTATTTGTATGGAGTGTAGCCATGTATGGAAGTGAAACATGGACGATAAGTAGTTTAGACAAGAAGAGAATAGAAGCTTTCGAAATGTGGTGCTACAGAAGAATGCTGAAGATTAGATGGGTAGATCGGAGGTATTGAATAGAATCGGGGAGAAGAGGAGTTTGTGGCACAACTTGACTAGAAGAAGGGATCGGTTGGTAGGACACGTTCTGAGGCATCAAGGGATCACCAATTTAGTACTGGAGGGCAGCGTGGATGGTAAAAATCGTAGAGGGAGACCAAGAGATGAATACATTAAGCAGATTCAGAAGGATGTAGGCTGCAGTAGGTGCTGGGAGATGAAGAAGCTTGCACAGGATAGAGTAGCATGAAGAACTGCATCAAACCAGTCTCAGGACTCAAGACCAACAACAACTACAGTCCAAAGGGGTGCGATCGGGTTCAGAGGGGTTATCATCCCACTATATCCTTAGAGAAGGGTTGAAGCGTCCATGGGGTGTCAGCAAAGATTTTCAAGAACGTCGTCCAGTTTCTCATCGCACTGCGAACTGTCATTTTCGACGATAAAACATGTGGGAATCAACGCCTCAGCGGAAAGGGTGCCTTCACTGACGCAGTTTTGTGCCACCTCCTCAGTTTTTTTCATCTCGGTTCTGGGCGGCGGTGGGTCTGAAGCATTTTCCTCTGCCACACATAAGAAAATCGAGTGATTTCAACGCTTGACTTCACGGTTCTAACCTCAATCGCAGAGTCTTCAAAAGAAAGGGTGAAGTGAGGGTAAGAGGAGAGGGTCAACCATCCCATCGTGTGATATGTCCGCGGCGACATTTGGGAGAATTGTGGTAAAATTTTGTGATAACGTCACGTCATTAACCAACACTACACGTCACATGAACTGAGCTCTGGCCTTTATTTTGCATGCGCCGATACCTTGCTGTCTGAAGCGTCGGCGACACGTTTCTGTGCCATTACAGAGGAAAGTTGTAGACAGTTTTGAGGCAAATTTCAAACTTACACGTCATGACGGGAAGTAACTATGGGGTTTCGAAGTAGCGAGCATTTAACTGTGTTGCACGGTGTACTGTGGTTCCAAATGACGGGGCTCACCGTACCTGGCCTCTGATGTGATGTAGACGATAGTTTTCCAAATTTTTAGATTTTGAATGGTGGGCCAGTCAGTACCAGGGCCAGTACTTTCTCTTGACCGCACTGTCACAGATTTCTTTTTGTGGTTTGAGATCAAGCCTTTCTTATACGAGACACTCTAGAAGAGCCGGTTAAAGGTTTATTTGAAGCTCCAGTCATTATACGTGAAATACCGGGTTGTTTTGAGTGTGCTTGACAATAATTATCAGGCAGATGCCAGTAGGGTATTAGTGTAGACGGGCGGCATTTTCAGCAACTTCTCAAAAACAGTATGCATGACACCGTCTCTGAACATCAAAACCTTCATCGATCGCTAGTGGTGGAACATTGGAGTTTCCTTTTTTCTCCTCTAAACACTCTGTATATGTGGTTTTTTACATCCTGTATGAACAAGAAAGATCTGGAACCATGTCCACTGAGGCTCATTAGGCCAAATAAGAAGCCACTTACTACCATAAGCAGCTAAACTAACAGGCTAACTGGAGAAGCGTACCCCAGTCAAACGGTTGCAGCAGGCTGCGTGTGACATGAAACATTTTCGTTTGCGTGCTAGCCAAAAAATCTAATACCAAACGCGTGAGGAATAACGTTGAGCCGGCCGGAGTGGCCGAGCGGTTCTAGGCGCTACAGTCTGGAACTGCGCGACCGCTACGGTCGCAGGTTCAAATCCTGCCTCGCGCATGGATGTGTGTGATGTCCTTAGGTTAGTTAGGTTTAAGTATTTCTAAGTTCTAGGGGACTGATGACCTCAGAAGTTGAGTCCCATAGTGCTCAGAGCCATTTTTTTGAATAACGTTGAAGATAATACGTGTTGTGCGTTAGGGTATTTAATTATATTAAATCATCTCTAGTCCACATTGTTTATTGCTCTAATTACCTTAAAGCTAATCTCTATTCTCAGTCTGCAGTGTGTGCCTCTTCAATTTACATTTGATTTGTCTTTCCACCAAACATCAAACAAAACGAGATAGCTATTAATTTTGCGAACATAACTTCACGGATGAAACTGAAGCTAGTAACCGAACATAAAATGTTTATGTGTCCGCCTCGGTAACTGCACCGGAATCGATTCCCAACCAAGTCGAAGATTTTCTCCGCTAGCGGATTGGGTATCGTATTGTTCTTACTTCTGTTTCGTTATAATTGACGTTACTATTGGGATGGGTGAATGAGTACGGCCCGAAAGCCAATAAATTGGAAAAAGAATTAAATAACGATTAATGACCTTGCTTCTGCCTTTGCATATTTTCCGTCTTGACAACCGTCCGTATTTGAATTTAGTTCTACTTCATTACCAACTGAGCGAAACTGAAAAGAGTCTCTCCATTCTGACGGCACTTGCTTCCAAAAATATTCTTTCTACTGTTCGGCAGCAACTAATTTCAAACGTCGAGTGGTAGCAAGGCGCTAGCTACAGTCCCCGCCAGAGGCAGCTGCCAATGGAAAGTGTTTTTCAAACGACAGGCTTATGAGAAAACTAAAAGACGCGATACGTCACCGTGTATGTCGCCCACTCTGAAATGGCACTAAAAGCCACCAATCGCAAGCGCCGCTTCGCTTTCGCTGTTTTGGATGGTTGCAACTTATGGGGTTTTCAAATGAAAATGCAAAATTAAATAGCTGGCTCGCCGGAAAGGTGGAGGCTGAGCAGAGAGCGTTGCTCAATTAACCACAGCCGGCTCTGTCGACTGTCAAAACAGAGCGGCCTCCGCAGCAGAGAAACGTGCATGACACGCCGGGCTCTCTGCGCCATACACCGTACAGAACCTCCATTTTTAGTCTGGCCATCGAATTCACTACGTTCCTTCCTGCGAAATTCACACCGACTGGTATATCTATGCATACATTTGCATAGAGAAATCTCCAGCTGGCGTAGTTTCAAAATGTCTTCCTGTTACTGCAACTTGGTTTTTCCTGTTGTCTCTCGTCCGAGAACTAATTTGTGGATCTCTCCTTGCTATACCTTCCTGTGTTAGCCTCTTCATGCAAAACAAGAAGTGCCAGGATGCTATATCAGAGTAGCGTAACGCAAGAGTCCGAATGTTGCATAGATACAGGTATGTTAAACAACGTTTTAAAGGAGAATATTTATATGGACATGGTGAAAGAGCAGACACCATTGATGATCTGCAGCCGTCTAGAACGAAATTAGAATTCATTTAATACCTTCAGTTGCTGACGGGCGTTGACATATATCAACGGGGCAGGTGAAAATGTGTGCCCCGACCGGGACTCAAATCCGGGATCTCCTGCTTACACGGCAGACGCTCTATCCATCTGAGCCACAGGGAGAGTTGTGGATAACAACAACGGAACGAGGAAAGCAGTTCGTGGAAGCTACCTCAGAAACCGATCCCTGAGGTTTACCATACAAAATAGTCTGCGAGAAAATGCGATCACCAACAGTCTTATCCACGCTCAAAAGGATGATGGGACAGTAACTGAAAGTTGGGAACAGTCAGCTGCCCTGCTAATGGAAACACTACTTCCTCACGATGGAGAAGAAGACGAGACAAATGATCAGCGTAGATTACGGATAATGTTATGAGAAGAACATAAAAACAATAAAATTATCTACCCCTTACCATAAGAAGAAATTAGGCAAATAATTTTAAGACTGAAATAGAAAAAATCTCCAGGACTAGAGGTATCTCTGCCGAAGGAACACAAGCCTTATGTTACCAATTACATAGTTACTCGTGCGATCTGTATAATAAGTCTCTCTTGCAAGGAAAGTTCCCTGTGCCGTGGAGGAACGCTGAGGTGGTAATAATCCGTAAAGGTCTAGAGAAGAATCCAATGTTATACAAATCCCTAAAGACCAATTTGTCTTTTGGGAGTGTCCAGAATTGCTGTACAGTTGCCTGAGGGATGATTGCCACGAGTGACATGCTTCTGTAACATGCTCAGGAAAGAAAATAACGAAGACAATAACAACAGGCTGTCGGCAGGGCCAGTTGCGGTCCGGAGTTTTGGGATGCAGCACTGAAGCCCACACTACAGAACCTACACGACAGCGGTTACGTACCCCTGCTGAAAATGGGCCTAATAAAAATCCTTAAAATAAAATTAAATTATGTAACGATTAGAATAATCGCATTAACTAGATATTTTGGGATATTTCTGGACGAACATCGTAGCTTGACACATCATGTAGAGGAAGTAGACAGTTTGTACTGACAAATAAAATTATAACCATTGCAGATAGGCAATTTCGGCTTCCCTTGAAGACAATCAGAGTATACCGCCAAACTACAGTGTGGTTAAAGTTAAACTTTCACAGTACTGTAGAAATAACACCACTGGTCAGAATGACGTCAAAGTGCAACGGTATTTTATTGGAGAAGGAGGAAGAAAACAGTAGTGTGAAAATCAATCAATAGATGGTGCTGTATGTGTAAAAATACGTAAATGAAAGCACCTGTCATGCGCACGGCCCCTCTTTTCGCGACTGCGACGTTCCCCATGACTGTCTCAATGCAGGATCGCGCTCTGCTTGTAAACCTGTATTACAAAAATGATGACTGTGCACACGTCGCTCTGCAGAAGTTCCGGACACTGACGGGTTTGAAAAAAGGCGTTGGTCCAATGACTACAGTGGGTCTGGAGAAAACGATTCGGAAATTCGAAAAGACAGGTTATTTTGGTGTGCAATCTGGTAGAAGGAGGAAAGAATAGATTCGGCGTCAGTGGAAGCAGTGCCCACAGCAATGCTGGAGGAGACGAGTGGTGGTGTGCAAACGAGTAGTGCACGGAGAATTGGCCAAACTTTGGACATACCCGTGACCATGACGCGTAGAATCCTACGAAACATCCTTCTTTGCTATCTATTCAAAATTACTCCTGTGCACGAGTTCCTTCAGCAAGAAAGACCTTTGCTTTAGAATTTCTTGCTCGCATGGAAGTGGACAATGATTGGCCGTGGAAGATTTTGTGGACAGACGAAGCCCACTTCCATCGGACAGGACATGTCAGTACACAGAATTGTCGAATGTAGGCAATGAAAAATCCACACTCAAATCAACCAGTACCATTTCATCCTGAAAAGGTCACTGTGTGGTGCGGGTTTACGGCATCATTTATCCTAGGGCCATATTTTTTCGAAGAAACAGGTGCTTCCGGTTCTGTTACCTGTACCGTCACTGGTAAGCGCCATGGGTGTCTTTTGCGTAACCACGTCATTTCAGTTCTCCAACAGCATGGACGTGTGGATGGGATCATTTTTACGAAAGATGGTGCACCTCCACACATTTCAAATCCGGTTAAGCAGCTGATGAACCGCCGTTTCGGAAATGCTAGAATCATCAGCTGCTGTTTCCCTACAGCCTGACCGTCCCAATCACCTGGTCTTAATCCGTGTGACTTGTGGCTGTGGGGCTATCTGAAAGACGTTTTGTTCAGTGTTCCGATTGCAAACTTAGCTGCATTGAAGGCACACATTGCGCAACACATTCTGAACGTGATCCGGGAAACATTTCGGTCAGTTGTGGAACATGCTGTTTCTTGATTTCAACTTGTTGCAGAAAACAGTGGACAGCGTATTGAACATGTTTTGCGCCAGTCACACGGAAATTAATGATTCGATCTTATTTTGATTGATGCTTTTTGTGCAGTTTTTGGCCTCAGGACAATAAAAACCCATTTTTCCCATCCTATGTGATATTACCTTGCCGTGGTGGATGGACTTACGTAGCTAACAGTACCACACCTGTAAACCAATGCGCCATCTATAGCTACATTTTGTAACTATATATTTTTCTTCTGCCGTACGTTTTCCCCCTTCTCCGATGATATTCCATTGCAATTTGACGTCATTCTGACCAGTGATGTTATTTCTACAGCGGTTTTAAAGTTTAACTTTAATTATAATCATTCTGTATATTACCACCAGTCGCAGGATATGGTGCGAGCGTCTGGGCTCATAGACTGCAGTTAGTGAAGCCAGCCTCAGTAATAATAGGAGCTCAACGAGGTGTGCGCCTACTGCACTACTCCAAATGCTGCTTTGTTATTAATTCTAGGAATATGCCCACTGCACTTAGAAATTAGGAAAAGAGGAACCTTTTGGAGGTTAAAGAAAAGCAATCAAATGGAAGTACGAAGGGTGCTTGGAACTGAGGCCAAGTTGAAAAAGGCAATAAAAGATTTCATATTACAAGTGTGGCAAAATGAATGAGACACTTCAGGCACAGGCGGGATAACATACAAATATCTCCCTAACATCAGGGAGATTTCTTAACCCGTCAAGTGGACTGATGTATTACCTTGCTGGCCTTGGACCTTACGCCACGTATCTATAAAAAAATCAGAAGACAGCTGAATGATAGCTACGCCTGCGGCAGTGTGGCACACCAGAACACACTTTGTGAGACTGCATGCTATATGAAGATGCAGCGAGTAATGGACGTCACGTATTAAGGATATTAGATTCCAAAGCAGCACTAAGGAATGAATCGACCTGGCACATATTGGACGATACTGCAGCCGCAGTATCCAGGAAGGCCAAGAAAGACTTCACGAAGCATTCAGCCATAAGCCATCATGCTGCCGTCCATGTTAGGCAACATACGCGACAGATGGAGAGCAGGTGATTGAGTTTGGCGACCACAGAGTGAATCTATATTGTGTTGGTGGAAGCGATCGTGGAAGTGCGAACTTTAAGAAGTAACAGTGATGTGTAGACTTAGTTGCTATAGTGGAGACTGTGCTGACGTTCTGCATGTCGACCAAGGAATCCCACAGACAATGGCTGTTGACTGGGGTAGTACGAGGGCGGATCCAGTAGCGGAAACAACCATCTACAAGCTAAATGCACCAAAATAAATGAACAAACAGAGCACAAATTCTGCAGTGTTTGTAGTAGATAAGTTGCTGGGCAATTGGTTAAAGGTTTAATGTAGACTTGTAGCGGCAGAAGTAGTTGTACTTGTATATATGAATACAAAATTTTAATTAAGTATCAGAAATAAATAATTAATGCATAATTTATTACCATCCAAGCATATGTGATTTGTATGGCCTATTTTAGTTACTCAGATAATAGGCTGTACTTACGAAGAACAAATAAATAAAAATCGTCTCTTCATCTCCACATAACTACTGCAACCTACATTCATTTGAAACCCGTTACTGTAGTCAAGCCTTGTGTTTGCTCGACACATTTTACCCTCGTATTTCCCTTGATTACCAAATAACCTAATCCGATCAATTCTTTAATCAAATTAATCGACAAATTTCTTTTCTTTCCAACTCGGCTGATTATATCTTTATTTGTTACGCATGACATCTCGAAAGCTTACATTCCCTTCTTGCCGTGCTTTTTATCGTCCAGTTTTAAGTTTCGTAGAAGGCTACACTCCATGTACATATTTTCAGAAAATACTTAACACTTAATTGTTGTTACCGGTTGTAATCTCTCTCTTTTTCAAGAACTGTTTCATTGCTGTTGGAAACCTGCATTCGCCAATGTCCAATGTGTTATATTTCCACTTAAGTAGAAAATCTCGTCTAATCTTTTAGCGTTTCATTTATTAATGTAATCTTATAAGTACCTGATTTGATTCGTATATATGCCACCATTGTTTTACTTGTGTTGATATCCATTAAAAGAGGTCTTCAAATTCGTGAATTTGATTTATATATTCTGATTTTTTTTCCAGTAATTATTCGTCGTGACAACTGTTTCGCCATATAATGTGAACTTTTAAGGATATTTATAACTCTTAGAATTTGGAGGAAAAAATGGTTCAAATGGCTCTGAGCACTATGGGACTTAACATCTAAGGTCATCAGTCCCCTAGAACTTAGAACTACTTAAACCTAACTAACTTAAGAACATAACACACATCCATACCCGAGGCAGAATTCGAACCTGCGACTGTAGCGGTCGCGTGGTTCCAGACTGAAGCGCCTAGAACTGCTCGGGCACACCGGCCGGCAAATTTGGAGGAAAATGGAATTTTATTCTCAGTTCTACTTCATATGCAGTGACCTGTTAATTCCCCCTAAATATTTATTTTGTAACCTCTTGATTAAATAAAGACGTCAGCGAATTATTGCAAAGACTTCAACACAACGATACACAGATCATATTTCCATACCGTTTTGCTAATCATTTCTAAACGGAATGTTCTTCGTTGTTAATGTGTTTGCAAGGAGTGTGGGGAAACGGTGGATCATGAATGTGACTGAGAGTATTTTATAAAATGGAGATTTATCCCTGCGCCCCACACCGTCAGGAGGCTTGCGGAGTATGGATGTAGATGTAGATGTAGATATTACGAAGCATAACCCTTCACTCTCACAGCATATATTATGCATCAAGAAGAACACATAATTGACATGGTTCCTTAAGATGTATAGGGGACTAATACCAACAAAACTACTTCTTTATTTATTTATTTATTTAGCGTATGGCTAATACAGACATATCATGAAATTACATATACATATGTACATATTGACACACAAGAAACTTAAGTTTGTCTTTACAACTGAATATCCAGTCCTTCAATCCAGCGCACTGCATCTGGAGTTGCTAGCAGGAAGTCCTCTTTGGCGCCATGATAGGCTCGAATCCTGCATTCACTGACAATGTGGTGAACAGTCTGGTATGGAGCCCCGCAGTCACAAGCTGGATCAGGCAGCTTCTTCCACTTAAAGAGAGCATCCCTGCGTCGCCCATGGCTGGTACGGATTCTGTTGAGAGTAGACCACGTCTTGCGTGGTAAGTCGAATCCACTTGGAAGTTTAGCACCTGAGAAGATGTTATGCAGGTGCACATCTGTCACTGCTTCCCACCGACCTTTCCAGTCTTCAAGAGGTTTGAAATTCTTAGCAACCATGTCAGCAGCATCGCACAGAGTTGGATGACGTGATTTCAGTCTCTTGCGATTTAAAAGTGGCAGGTCGCTATGCACGGGTAGGTTAGAATTCCTGGAGATCTTGTGGAATTCTCTCATAAGGGCAGTACATCTGCGTAGATCAGGAGACATTATACCGGTTAACAGTGGAAGCCAATAAACTGGAGTAGATCTGATTGTGCCAGATATTATGCGCATTGTCGTATTCAGCTGGGTATCAACAAGCCTTGTATGATGACTATTCACCCAAACAGGTGCACAATACTCAGCACTTGAGTATACCAAGCCCAGAGCTGAAGTTCGCAGGGTGGTTGCTGAAGATCCCCAGGTAGTTCCGCATAGCTTATGGAGGATGTTGTTTCGAGACCTCAGCTTTTGAGCTAAGTTAAGAAGGTGTTGTTTGAAGCATAGTCTACGATCCAGGATGACACCAAGATATTTTGGGTTCCAGTTGTGACGAAGAATTCTGCCTCTGAAACTTACCTCCAGTTTTACGTTCGCCAACTGGTTATTTAGATGGAAGCAACACACTTCTGTTTTACTCACACTGGGTTGGAGTCTCCAGATTTTGAAGTAATTGTCTAATGCAGACAGGTCATAGGCTAAAATCTCTTCTATTGTCTTCATTTCCTGGTGTTTGACGGCTAGAGCCAGGTCATCGACATAGCAGTATTTTCTGGACGAAGTGTCGGGTAGATCAGATAGATATAGGTTGAACAGTAAGGGTGAGAGAACTGATCCTTGAGGCAATCCGTTGTTCAGCTTCCTCTCCTTACTTATGTTGCTTCCAGTGATTACCTGGAACTTCCGATCACTTAGCATGCTGTTAATCAGTCGAACCATTGTTCTGCAGGATATGATGCGGAGAAATTTGTAGATAAGGCCTTCCCTCCACACAGTGTCGAAGGCGGCAGTTAGATCAACAAATGCCACAGATGTTTTCTGCTTCATTTGGTATCCTGACTCTATGAAGGGTGTGAGAGACAATACTTGGTCGCAGCAGCTACGCCCTGGTCTGAAGCCTGCCTGATCAACTGGAACGTTCTCTAAGATAGCGCTACTTATTCTGTTATATATTAGCCTTTCAAAAAACTTGTAGCAGCAGCTGCGTAGGGAAATGGGGCGATAGTTTTCTACCCTGTTCCTAGGTTTGCCAGGTTTCAGAGCAGATATTATCTTCACCATTTTAAACTCAGATGGAAGTTGACCAGTCAGCAGGATGTCAGTGAAGAATTCTGCCAGCCATTTCTTAGCTTTTCCTCCCATATGGATCAGGAATTCTGGGTGGATACCATCGAATCCAGGTGCCTTAAGAGGTTTGAGGTCCTTCAGTCCAGAGTCAATGTCTGAAACTGTGAAGGGATGGGTATACTCAGATGGGGGAGATGCCTTCTTTTTAAGGTCACGAAGCTGTCGTCTGATATGTCTTGTATGTTTCTTGTCAGGAGGTACTCTTGAGGTGGTAATGATGTGGGAAGCAATTTGGTCTGGTGTTACTTCGGAATTTTTTCTGCATGCTGGTGCACTTCCTCCCAGTTTTCTCAGAAGACTCCATGCTTTCCTGCTCGAGTGGGTAAAGTCCATAGTTTTGACTGTTTCTGCCCATTTCTGCCTCCGAGACATGTCCAAGCTGGACAGTAGTTCCGTAGCTATCTCTGGGTCACCACTTTGCTGGAAGTATTGGTACAGTGTTTCACTTTCCTCATTCCATCCTGGAACATATTCTTTTCGGTATCCTCTTGGCATACACTTTTTAGCTGTTGCTGTTACTGCACCAATGAAGCGTTGATAGTTATTATGTGATGGAGGTATCCATCGAATGGTCTTATCCAGTTCCGTTGAAAACTTCATCCAGTCGGCTTTCTGGAAATTCCATCGAGCATGCGGAGTTGATCGTATGACAGGAACAGTGCAGCCAATTTGTATTATTACAGGTCTGTGTTGGCTGTGAGGAAAGGCATCTATCACTTTCCTTGTGGTGTTGATGGGAAAGCCAGTTTCGTTGCAGCTAACAAAACATAAGTCAGGATTTGAATCCTTGTCCCAAGCAGCTGACCTGAAAGTGCCTTGATCTTTGGCATCAAACACTAGATGAAGATTATTCTCTTCGATCCAATCTGCAAGCATGCTCCCATTTTCATCATTTCCAAAGTTCATGGTGACTATTGAAGTCTCCTATGTAAATTGCAGGATGTTCTGCTGTGTGTAGGACAAAATCGGGCCATGTTGTTTTGGGTGGTTTGTAAACATTTGTAATAGTAATGCCGTGCAATTGTATGACAACTATATTATATCTGCCTCCACACTTACAGAAATCAGCGAAGCTTTGTTTATGTTGTTACGGACATACGTAGCAATTCCATACACCTCGTGGTAAGTTACACCAAGTGCAGAATATCCAGGAATTCGACCTCGGCTTCGGAATATTTCTTCGCTGAAAACACGAGTTTCTTGAATGGCGACGACATCGATATTGTTGTCCAGCAAAAATTTTGACAGGTAGTCACACTTTTCCCTGCTAATGCTTTCGATATTCAGTTGAAGGAGTCTGATAGTTGGTCCAATGTTTCTTGTTAATGTCATTAACTACTTCTTTAACACCAACATATGAACCTCATAAGGAGAAATAGAGAGTGTCGATGTGTAGGAACCCAAAAACTCTGAGTCTCAAGACATACCATCATTCGTTCGATAGTAAAGTACTAGAAGAATTTATTCATGCAGTAAGCGCTACTATCACAGGGGGATTTCAAAGGACAGAAATCCATTTATAGGCTTATTGTGGGTGGACAGTAGTTTATGGCCAAAGCTGTCAAAATGTAATAAATCTATAAAATTACACATTCGCAAATTTTGAGACACTTATAGGTATTCGTGCTGCTCAATGAGATGAGAATTATTCGATTAGCCAGCCTTCTAGTGGGAACAACTATACTCAAAACACAGCTGGTGGTTAGTTAACTATTATATAAAATGGTTCAAATGGCTCTGAGCACTATGGGAATTAACATCTGAGGTCACTAGTCCCCTAGAACTTAGAACTACTTAAACCTAACTAACCTAAGGACATCACAAACATCCTTGCAATTTCGTATTTATCGACTGATACCGTGTCTTCGACTAACAAATAAAATGTCTCTCCTGTATGGGAATCACATTAATGGGACGCACGAGTATAACACATGGACGACGACATATGGAAGTTTGGAGCGTGCTCGGACAGCCGAATCGCTTAATGCAGCCACTAGCGTAAAGCGGAAAGTGCGGGTACGAGTACCACAAATTTTCGCTATCATCATTTCATTATATAGCTGGAGATGATTCATATTCGCAACTGCAAATAAATTTCGCAGCTGTATGAGCCGAACTGAACAGTCTCACATGAAACCGAATCGCAACTACAATGATCAAAACAGAAGTCAGAAGTTACAGATAATTCGCTTAAGACGGTCAATAAACTGAATGACATGAGAATTTTACACGATGGTAACCCCGTGCAAAGATCGCACTCATAGTTCGCGAAAAAAAAGGAAATTCATTGAAATAATCACTTTGCACAACGAATGTATGTGTCAATCAAATAGTTACCCTGGAAGTAAGTTCTGAATCCAACTAACAATCGAGCTGAAGGCACGGGCTCAGCATTTGACCACACCAAACTGAGAAAAATTATAGAATAAACATGAACAAATCTTTTGACTGTTTATTCAAGTAAATGCTTTAGTTATCTACATTGCAACACCAAGATTTAACTGATTCCCAGCAAACTGAAACTTATAATAAGCGTGCTCCATGGAGCCCCGTTGGCACCCTGAG
This sequence comes from Schistocerca piceifrons, assembly GCF_021461385.2. Lineage (NCBI taxonomy): Eukaryota > Metazoa > Arthropoda > Insecta > Orthoptera > Acrididae > Schistocerca > Schistocerca piceifrons. The sequence goes on from NC_060138.1 coordinate 959,966,514, forward strand.
TCTGACTCATTTTTTTCTAAGTGGAGGAGTGCTGGACCAACCGAAAAATTACTAATATAGCCGGCTGGTGCTTGGCCAATCTAAAGATGCTTAAAAAGTTAGGATGACTGTTCCTCAACAAAACGCCAGGTTAGAGGAAATATTTTAACAGAACTCAATGGAAAATGTCCACGACTTTGCACGGAAAAGAAGGAAACTACTCTGATTTATAACGCTACATATTTACACTCAGTTACCCATTTGTCCACACTTTATGTATCTTATTAATACTGTGTATCATGAAAAGAAGAGGGCTTTTTATAAAAAATGAAGTACTGCCATCTGGAAGCATGCGACATTTGTAAATGGCACTGTCACATAGACACATAAAAAATATCCACATCAAAAGCTGTCAACTTATGCACTAAAATTCTTCGTACAGATACATAAACAATATGAAACATGAAGAAAATTTTTTTTCATCACCTCTGTATTTTGAAATTCGTGGCACAGAAAACAAAAATTGGCCCTGATTCATGTGTACATATACATCTACAAAGTCTCCCCATCAAGGGTTTTTCACAGTACTCCTGAGCAACGTCACTGCGTGATGGAATGACGCCTTGCTCGGATGCAGATTTGAATCTATGAGATCATCAAACCAGTCCTGGGCCAAATTGTCATACTCTTCAATGGCGATTCTGTGGAAATAGCGCAGCATACGTCGTTCTTGTCAATGTCCGAAAAGAGCTCGTTTCAAGCGATCTCGTACCTGTTCGGTTGGGTTCATGCCCAGTGAACAGGCAGACCACTCCATTCTAGTGATCCTAGATCGCTCCTCTATCGTAGTGCAGTGTGATTACCCTTAACAACCACCTGAGGTGTCTGGTGCCTACATGTAAGAAAACTCCAGCACATCACTCCACCACCAACTAGTTGCACATGGGGGACACTGTGTTGGAGGCGTTCAATATCACTGGGTTGTATCCATACAAGTTGTTTGCCATTATCAGATTACAATCCAAGCTGGGTTTCGTCCGTAAAAAACACCCGACGCAAATCCTGGGGCTTCTGTAATGTGTGATTTATTGCGCATCTGAAACGGAATCCGTTGTCTCTTGGTGTATGACGTGGTGCTTGCCATGCCTGTGGGAAATGAATCTGCGCGTTACGCAATCATCTCCTAAGCTGGTGTGATACATGAGGACCTGCAGTCTCCCCGAATGCCGTATTCAATTCTGGAGCACATAGGCCACTGTTTCTTTGATTCAGAAGTCGATTATTTTATCGTGTGCACTTGTCGACGTGAATGGGCTGTATAGTGTAAGTCCTCAGCACTACTAGTCTAGAATCGATTCAATGTGCGCACCACATAACTTTGACTCCGTTGCACACGTTGAGGAACTTGCCTGGTTGACAAGCCTTCTGCGCCTAACGAAATGATGCTGGCCCGATCACTGGTCGCGGCTATCCTCCGTGGCAGCACGGGTGTTCATTGTACTTTTCCTCAGCCGTCTCTAATACGTCGTCACTGGTGCATTACTTTCAACTAAAATGCAGCAGTCCAGTCGAGTGCGGTGTTCTACCCGTAGGTAGCGCTCATGGTAACTGTGTGTTTGTTTAAAAACGCCAGATGAGATCTACCGATCGGTACAGTATCAGTCACAGCAACATATCTGATACGGCATGTTGGGATGATGGAAAACTTCGGTTGACGTCAATAGTAAGGTACTTTGAACACAGTGAATTCATTCACTATTTCATCATACCGTCAAACGTATTTTATCATGTGAAGATACGATGTACACTCACCTTCCCATCGGTACGGTTCCGATATCAGAACAGCAAGACATCTGATACGACATGTCGTGGTGATGCCAAACTTTCGTTGCCGTCTCAGTACTTGGGTACCGTTATGCATCTTGAATGTTATGAAGTCATTTAATAGTTCAATGAGTGAACATAGATTGTCAAATGATAAAATGCTTTACGTTTTGATTTATTTAGTATATATGAAATAAAGTATAATAAGAGGGAAACAGGCCACGTTCATCATCCTATAATCTCGTTTGAAGACAATATCCATTCAGCGCACACTCCGCTGCAGAGTGAAAATCTCATTCTGGAAATATCCATTCCATTTCGGCTGATCCTGCAAAACTCAATGTTTTAAATTTGTTACCCTTTACTCTCATTTTGCTTCTCCAGTTCCTCTTTCGTGGCCTTCATTGATTCCTTAAGGCACCCTTCCCTCCCTCCTTCCCCCAAACCTCCTTGTCATCTAGATCTGTAGTGTAGATGAGCAAACGGTGGATGGTGGTGGGGGGGGGGGGGGAGAGGGAGGTGGAGAGGCTGAATACAGGTGGCGATGAGGAGACAGAAGCCGAAACTGAGGCCTGTACCGAGCTGCCTCCAGCGCCCTGTCATTCACCTTGAGCCCGCCCGCGAACACCAGTTGATAAATTTGGCAAAACACACATCCAGAGGTGAAACAGCAAACGAAGATGGAGGCATCCCTGCGACCGCTGAGGGACCCAAGGCGGCGCGTGGTACAGCCAGTTGGAAGATGGGCCTATCCCTACATGACAGTGGCTGTCGAGATGGTGATGACTGTAAAGGGAGCCAGATTCCGTAGGCTTTCCGCTTGTCGCCAATGGAGTGTGGCCCACAGGAGCCAGATACAGTGAGGGCTGCTGTATCCAGGCAGACATGGAATCTGAAAGCACAATGCCTGCAGGAAGAACGCGCAGTTCACGTGTACGATTCTGATTCTGAGGGCGTCCTAGTAATCCTCTCGAACACTGCAGTAGAAAGAGAGACCGTCCAAGAAAACATACAATGGTGCCTTGCTCCCAGCGCCTCTGCTCGCCACACAATCTGAAAAAGAAGGAAGGTGCGATGGCGCCCTCCTTGTAAAAACTCCGGCGTCAATGACCCGTGCATGGCTGGGAGTGATAGGAAGACAAGGAGAGCAACAGAGTGCGAGCCCATGTGTGGGAGACATGAAATTTGTCCAATTGTAGTCTAAATGTTCGTACAAACCAATCAGCTTCACCTTTGTATTGGGGATGGAATGGTGCACTCGTGGTGGGGGTGATACCGAAGGCGGTGCAAAACGGTTCAAACTCGGCAGCAACAGACTGAGGTCCATTGTCGGTCACAATCACTTCAAGAAATCTCTCGAGGGGAAAGCTCGATGGCAACGCAGCAACGCCTGGATTCTGGAACGAGCCATAGTAGAATGCATACGAACCACGAAGGGGAATTTGCTGAAAGGGGCAACAACGATGAGCTAATGTCTGTTCCAGCAAGTCACAACGTTGCCAAAGTGCCTGAGGTTTGGGCCAATCAAAGAACTGCTGAGGCGAGGCTGACTAATGTTCACCACAGGCTTGGCACTGAGAAGTCAGCTATTCAGTTTGTAAATCCAGACTATGCCAAGTCCAATGATGTCATAGCAACTGGTTGGTGCGAATGGCACCCCAGTGCCCTTGACGTAGCTAGAGAGGCACAACAGGGCATGCCTACGTGCAAATATCGGCGAACAACAGAGCTACGAATCTGTCTGGCTGAAGTCGGCCAACCAATGCAGACGTAATGCACCAGAATCGGCAAATCAGGATTCGCTGCTGTGGCCTGGGCAAATTTCCGGACAGTTATGCAGAGTATGTGGGCCTTGTGCTTCAATGTGGCAACAAGAAGAAGAGACCTTGTCAAATGTTGAATCTGGGCCAACAGGGAGGGGTGAAAGAGCATTTGCGTGGGCATGCTAGCAAGTGGGCTGACACAAAAACTCAATAGTGGTAAATAATAGAAGAAAAGCCCACAATTGCAGCCTCTCCACTGTGCGAGTTGGGACATACTGAGAAGGGCTATACGAAGACTGTAGAGGTTTACGACCAGTCACCAAGTAAATTTTCTGCCAAAAAGATACTGGTGAAAGTGACACCATAGACAATGGTGGTAGCCTCTTCTTCAATATGCGAATAATGACGGTGAGCGTTGTTCAACAGCTTCAAAGCAAAGGCAGTCGGCTTGTCAACATCACAAAATTTATGCAACAAATATGCAAATAATTACTGTAGAGTGTATTTTTGTTAGTAGCAAAAAAGTACCCTCCCTATCCATGATTTAGTTACGTAATAATCAAATGCTGCCCTGTCCATTTTCTGTAAGTGCATTGTTGAAGCGACGCCATTAACGATAAAACGATAAACACTTTTTTAATAATTTAATTCTGAAAGTATTGAACTGATTAATCTCAATAAATACAAAACGGCGTCTTGTAATGTTTTCCAATTCAATTTTTAGGCCAGAGGTACAGTTTTATTAAAAAATATTTTCTATACATGTATATGTTGCCATTGCACATAGGCAGCTCTACTGGAGCATCAAGCCTCACAAAATAGAAATAATTAGTATTGTGTTTAATTGGCTTGTCTCGTAATATTACAGAAAGATTTTTTTATCCATCTTGAGTAAGACGAATGTCTTCATGTTGTAATGCGTATATTTCTGGCAACAGCGCCCAGGGAGAAATTAGTCGTGGCTTTTAACAAACATAGGAGAGAAATTTTTAACAATACATGTAATTCCAAGTTCAACAAAATAATTTATTTTATTCACTTTTCAAAAAGTTACACGATAACGTGTGTCTGCTCTTTTCAATTAGCCATTTCTGAAGTTCACTATACGAGCTTCATGGATGGGAAGTTCTCTGGTATATGACTACAGGCCTTGTAACAAATCCTCTGTTGCAGTTCCCTTGTTTGTACTCATCTCTTGGTTTGGCCGTCTGTTACCAAGCTTTTCCGATGATTTCAGAACGTCCCCGTTCTTGTGAAGTTCGCAGACACTGAAATGTGCTCGTAGGTTCTGTTTATTCTTGCACTCCAAAACCCAAAATGTGAAGTTCTGCTTACCACGCCACATTCAATAATTACATTGACATCAGATTCGCTCGTTTATTACTGTACTCTGTTTCAAATCCCTTTCGGACTGGCACTTAGGCAGAAGGTCGGCGAGAGAGCGAAGCAGAGTTGCGTCATAGCGCACGGAACACATGGATAATGTTACATTTGCTTGAGCTTGCTCTAGCTCACAAACTATGTGCAAAGATGAAACTGGCGCCAGTCTGTTCTAGAAGAGCTGCATTATGGTTTGTTTTTAGTTTTATTTACTGTCTCGAAAACTGAAGAGGATATACGGTAATGTTTCTAAATTGTATTTCCTGATGAACTTACGGTGTGTTCGAAGCGTGCGAAATATTTTCATTATTGAACCGTGATGAACTCATTATGTAAAATAATCCATAAGAACAAATAACATTTTCAGCTGCTCTAAAATGACAGTCAGATATCTCTAACACGAGGCAACAGTAACGTTGTGTATCACGTAGATGTAGAACATAATTGGGACAACAACTGAACAAAGATGACTGTAAATATCAGCAATACAACGAGGAAATTCGAATTAAATGTGACGCATATGGGGCGCGCCACGAACTAAGAGGTGACCCGTTTTGTTTGAGGTCGATGTGTTTGAATAATTAAAAACACATCGAAACTTCCTGGCAGATTAAAACTGTGTGCCGGACCGAGACCCGAACTCGCGACATTTGCCTTTCGCGGGCAAGTGCTCTACCATTTGAACTACCCAAGCACGACTCACGCCCCGTCCTCACAGTTTTACTTCTACGAGTACCTCGTCTCCTACCTTCCAAAGTTTACAGAAGTTCTTCTGCGAAACTTGCACAACTAGCGCTCCTGAAAGACAGGATATTGCGGAGACATGGCTTAGCCACAGCCTGGAGGATGTTTCCAGAATGAGATTTTCACTCTGCAGCGGAGTGTGCGCTGATATGAAACTTCCTGGCAGATTTAAATTGTGTGCCGAACCGAGGAAGCAGGAGAGCGTCTGTAAAGTTTGGAAGGTAGGAGACGAGGTACTGGCAGAAGTAAAGCTGTGAGGACGGGGCGTGAGTCGTGCTTGGGTAGCTCAGATGGTAGAGCACTTTCCCGCGAAAGGTCCCGAGTTCGAGTTTCAGTCCGGCGCATAGTTTTAATCTGCCAGGAAGTTTCATATCAGCGCACACTCCGCTGCAGAGTGAAAATCTCAATCTGCAAACACATCGAATCTGGAGAGTTACAGATTTTTATTTAGCCCACTTACTTATAACATAAAACAATGCAAGCATCTCAGTCAGTGTGAGTACATTAATGTTAAGCAAACAAGAGGTATAAGGAAATGTAATCTCAGTACTACAAACTAACAAGGGGAGGCCAAGACGTTTGGAACGCGGATTTACTGCAAACTTCGTACACTCATAGTACTCCATGAGGACAACAAAATGTGTAAGCAGTAGCGCGTACTTCTCAAGCGTTATTGAGAAAATCGGAAGATAATTTCGGTCGTCAATTATATACACCTGTCCGTGGCAATTTTTACTACGAAGCGCCGGCAGCCGAGTGGTCAGTCTCCTTTCGGCTGCGGTGAGGCGAGGAGTCGTCTGAAGGTAGCACCCCTTTTTCGAGAAATATACATTTTTTTCACAGTTCTTGTTAGATGTGCCATAGTTCTGGAGTTCTTTGCACAAAATTTCAATAGTTCTGCAAAATGTAACGAAGAAAACAACAATACTCGAAAAAATTTTCGTATCGGAAACATTCTTTGTCAATTTCCGCATAATGTAAATAAGTACAACGGTTCTGAGCACAGTTCTGAACAGAACTCCAAGAGTTCTGTCGAAAATCCAAGTAACATTTTTTTGTGCAGCTAATAGTGTACAAGATAATTGCAATTTAAGGAGAAAATATTTTCACTTACTGTGAAGTTGGCACCCTTTTTTTCAGAAATGTATATTTTTTCAGAGTTCTTGATAGATACGCCATAGTTCTAGAGTTCTTTGTACAAAATTTGAATAGTTCTGCAGAATTTAGCGAGGAAAACAACAATATTCGAAATAATTTTCGTATCGAAAACATTCTTTGTCAATTTTCGCAAAAATTAAACTTGTACAACAGTTCTGAGGACGGTTCTGAACAGAACCCCAAGAGCTCTATCGAAAATCCTAATAACATTTTTCTATGGCGATAACAGTTTGTGATAAATTGATTTAATGTGGGACACACTTTCTCTACAGAAAATATAAATATATTCGTACAACAGTTCTGATGATAGTTCTGGACACCACGTGAAGAGTTCTATCGAAAATCCTAGTAGAATTTTTTTGTGCAGGTGATAATTTAAAAGGTAATTGCAACTTAATTAAGAACCCCTTAAGAGCTCCTACAGTGAAGCTGGCACCCTTTTTTTCAGAAATATATATATTTTTTTCAGATTTCTTGATAGATAAGTCATAGTTCTAGAGTTCTCTGTACAAAATTTCAATAGTTCTGCAGAATTTAGCGAAGAAAACAACAATGTATAACATAGCTGATTCAGGAATCCTTTCCTTCTGATACAATTCTTACTGTTGCCACAATAAATCACTTGTGCATAGATTCCAACTGTACTGATCATTACAAAAATATAACCATTGACCAGCGGCGCACATTTCATGTAGCGTTGTACAAAGCATTCGGCTTATCCCGTGTGAAAATAACACACTTAACGCTATTGTAAAATTTACGATGGATGGCTTCCGTTTATCTACAGTGTCAGCGTCTATCGAATTATCTTCATGCAAACGTGGTGCCTGGATCACACACTTCCCCTTTTTAGGTACGAAGGAAACTAGAGTTCAGTCCTGTGTAAGCCAAAAAAGGAAATGTGGGCAGTCCTTCTTTTACCGATAGCAAACTCTGGGGAAATCTCACGCTTGTTTTTCTTCATCATGCCAACAAAAGAAAAAGTCTCGCTTCATAGCTCTATTATCATTCCAGTACTAGTAAACCAGTTGTCCGCTTTCACATTTCGACCTGACTGATATATAGGTTTACACAGTCACAGAACAACATTAAAATGTTTATTGCTCAGTTGGTAAATCCTTCTGGTTGCAACACAGCCTATATTTCCAAACTGTACAGTTTCCACAGAATCCTTCCAGCTTCTTGTCTACTGTAACATTTTCTCCAAGGGTGTAAGATTTGTGGTAGTTGCGTACAAACACAGTAAATATTTCGTGAATAGCTGTTAGCTTGTCTAATTGTCTCCTTTCATCACAAATAGCGCGACTGTAAAATCTAAGGCACTCCACAATAAATTTGAAACGTTTTATGTTCATTTGCGAGGTGAAATTTTTCAATGCCATCACCATCAGTTCCACACAGATCTTCCAGGCTTTATCTGTTACTTTTGTTAACAACAATTAAAAACAATTCAGTAACATCTATTGATTTTACCCCTCTCTCACGCTGAAATGAAGCATTGATGCTCTCAAAATTCTGCTTGGAATACAAAACAACAATAGACAACTATCGTCATCTATGAGGTAATTACAGCATCACAAAGGCTGCTTTGGCTGCACCTACTGGTCCAGGTAAATTTCGAATAATATTATCCTCTTCGAACAATATGCTTTGGATTTCTTCAACATGATCTAGTACTTCCCACTTAAAATAATAAAATTCCTACAAAATAACGCAACCAGGCGCAGTGTATTAATCTGATATTTGACGTTCAGACAGCGGACACTGACGATTAAACAGTTCAAACAGAATTTAAGTGCAGTTTACATTCTGGATTAGCTTTGTACTACTTACTACGTTGATAAACAAATAAATTAATTACTGAAATGAAATACGAAAGGGCACAGTGGATAAAAACGAGCAATCGGCTCAAATCTCATCAAGAGAGCATTAGTGTCGATACTGGATCATATAACAATGAAAGGCATACAGAGAAAGGAAGCTATAACGAGAAGGCGCCAGTGCTGCCAATTGTTGACAAGTAATTTACAGAATCACACAACAATGAAAAGTATACGGAGAAGGGAAGCTGTTAACGAAGCTGCGCCAATACTGCAAATTGTTGAACAGTAATTTACAGAAAATTTCGACATGTGTCAATCTGAACAGCTGCGCCCGATGGAAGGATAATGAAAACTATGATACGTCACTGAGACCTCTCAAAACCAAAAAATAATAAACAAAGCACAGCAACAATGCAAAAGTCGTGGCACTACATCTGGAAACAATGAACACGTGAACTGCGTCTTTTAAACAATCGGCAAATGACGTCAGTGTAGTAGTTCCAATAGAGGTAGCATCAAAGCTTCTCGCGGTAGCATCAAAGCTAATGACAACAACAGCTGCACTTTTTGGATGGCGCGCGCCGTGTCGTGTGAAGCCGCCCGCGAGCGCTGCATTTCGCTCCTTGACCTGCCCCTAATGACTAAACGTAACAATACTGCTCACTCTCATGCGAATAATCATTATGCTCGTTCAGTCAGAGCTGGTGCCTGTTGTGCAGTCTGTGCTGTTGTGTAAGTGATATTTATGCACCGTAATACCCATAAAAATGTACAATCTACCAGAATTGAAACGTCTTCTCAGCATGGAGGAATTTAAAGTAATCGATGATAGAGGCATTCAATTCACTCCGTCTCATCCGGTCTTCCAAAAACTGTCCGATGCCATGGCCGACATTGGCTCGAAAATGTCTTCAAAACATATTTACACAACAATTAAAGAAGATCGTCATGATCTGCTTACTTTTGTTAGAAACACTTTCACGCTGGAATGTTTCGTTGAAGAAAAAGGCGACGACAGCAAAGATGAGTCGTGGAATGTTTTTGGTTCTTCGCGCAACAAGGACATGACAAAGCAATTCGACTTACTGCTGTCAGCAGAAAAATGGTCTACCATAAAACCAACGAAGAGGGAACTTGGAAAGCCTTCAAGACTCGAAATAGGGAAATGGACCGATTTGATGGCTGATAAAATTTATGAACATCACAAAATTCCATGTGCCTTTTCTTTCAAATACGCGAAAGTGTGTGAAAGTTCAAGTACAAAGTATTTCTTGAAGATCAAAGGAAGATGTACAGAATGCGGAGCCACTTTCGAAGGAATTGCTCTGAAGAAGCCAAAAAAGGACAACGATATTATTCTAAACTGCAGACCTTCAAACTTTTCAGACGATAGTATTCACCTGAAAAGAAGACAACTTCGTGGCACCAGAAGACAACAGGTAGCTGCTAAACTGGTTGATAACAGGATGCCTGCAGCTCTTTGGCGAAATTATGAAGCGAAAAATATGTCTTTCGGAGACATGATTCCTCCAAATTTACCAAATGCTGATGTCTTGAGAAAGGCTAAAGAAGAGGAAAGGGACAAACGATTTGGTATAACAACCAGTAAGCCTGTTGAAAACCTGCAAATTGCAAAACATACAACCCATCGGGACGAAATTCGCGCAATCGGATTGGACCCATTCTTCTGTATATATTGGCTGAAAGATCAAAGTCAGTTGCACAAATATTGTCATCAAATCAATAGCAGTGTATACGATTCAGTAGATGCTACATGTGGCGTTGCATTTCGAGTAATTTCACGATTTGGTGATCTGTCAAACAGGGCTGACTGTGTGGAAATTAAGTCAAAGTACATATACCTGTATCAGTACATGTGCATCCGTGAAGTAAACGTCACTAGTAAAGATCCAAATATCGTCAATCGATCATCAGTCAGTTGCCCAACTTATCAGATGATATCCTCTAGGCATGACGCATCATTCTTGTCATTTTTCTTTATGCATATCGTCAGATCTGAAGCTCCCAGACCAAAAATCATGGTAACTGATTTTGGTAAGGCTTTGTTGGTTGCCATTTCTAGAGCAATAGCCAATTGCTCGCACTTAACAGATTATTTGAATAGGTGTTATAGTCATATTGTTTTGCATGAAAGAGTAATTCTCCACTCGTGTTGTTTGAGAATAGATTTAAACCATTTTATGATTTCGAGGTGGAAATGCTTCTCGAGAGGTAAATGACAAGTCAAACAACTTTATCTTTGAGTTTTGGCCCATATTTACATGATGACAGATTTTCGTGATATTGAAAGTGCTTTGCGCTCATTTTTGGTAGTTGCGTTGAGTGAACATCTTGGTATTGATGAGTGTGGTCAAGAATATGCATCAATGGAACATCAGCGCCACCTTGTTAACATTATCAGAGGTGGTCCCTGTCATTCATATATTGACAAAAAGAAAGATGGTGACAAGAAAACTGATGATGTTGAAAACAGTGATGACTGTCTTTTGGAATCAATTTTGAACTCTAAGGAATCTACTGCAAACGCGTGGACTGATAGGGCAAAACGTATCTGCAATGAAGCTGAAGTCATCGCGAATCAAAGGATGACAATCTCTTTGATGTGAATCCGTACAATATTCCTAATGCTGCAGAGATGCTGAAAGAGTTGATGTACTATATACCACTGTGGACAGCTGTGATGTATCCTTCTTTCCATATTCCTTTATCTATTCGTTCGTCAGCAACGACTGAAGGACAATTTTCAAAATTAAAGACAATGGGCTGTGACAAGCTGCCTTTACGAGTAGACAAATTCATTTTTCAACATTTAAAGAGGCTGCGTGAGGAAACAAAACTGTTAGCGCCACTTATGAAGGAAAAACAAGATTCAAAGCAATGTGTGAAGCACAAACCAACTAAAGCATCGTTGTCTTACCATGAAGAAGAAAACTGGAGAGGAAAAAATAAGAAGCTGAAGATAACAAACCCCAAAAGCAATCATATCCTTGATAATTCTGAGAGCCCACTGAACAATACCTTACGAAGTGAGACCCAACTCGATGATGCCAATAAGACAGAGTTAAACAAAATTTTTAGTAGTTTTGAATACAGATTTTCTCCTACTTCGAGCGAACTTGTTATGAATGCGGAGAACAACAGTCTCTCAGTCAAAAGTGATAGTGTGTGTTTTCAGCGCTCTCCAGATAATAATTTACTGCCAAATTTGGACTCTAAAGAGATATGTCATTCCAGAAAAGACTATCGTCAATCATGCTTCACCAGGGATATCAATGGAATTTCATCCTGTGGTTCGAAAACAGAAGAAAACCGAGAGACCTGTAACAATAAAATGGAGGAGAGTGCAATGCTGAAAAAGCTTCAAAATGAAATCATTGCCACATCGAGCATGCAAACTAAGAGCAAGAAAAACTACTTAGATGATTGCCCAAACTGGAATTCGACTAAGAAATTCATAGACATTAATTTGCCACTTTTCCGAAATGGGTCCTCAAGCAAATTCAAATCTGCTACCTACAACTTGAAGGGAACGTGCGGTTTCGATTCTTTGATAACCTTATTCATGCAAGCAATATCACTCAGTGTAGATTTCAAAAGTACCATTCAAATGGTGAGCCATCCATCTTTGGATCTGGCTTTGGATGTTTTGGAAAAAAAATTATTAACTCCCAGCATTTTAAGCAGAGCTTTGATATTTTATATGTGATACCGTTCCTAAAAACAGGAGTACTCTCTCGAAAAGTATTGTCTCTGAATGCAGAGTCGAATGTTGGGGAATTATACGAGCAATATTAAATGATAACCCGAATTGCAACAAAAAGATATCGTGTCTTACGTGCCTCAATTCACGCTATGTGAAACTACATTATATTTCCGTTGATACGTATGTGCTTTTCAGACTTGGTTATAATTTCATGAAAGAGGCTGTGGATGCAACAAATGGAGGTCTAAAGACTATCATAAAATGCAAGAAATGTAAAGGAGAAGCAGTCGAAGAAAAGAAATTCGGATGCTACTTGATGATGGATACTAGCATAACAACTTGTCCACTAACTGAAGATCAGTTTCCTCCGAGTGAAAGAAAGAAATGTGTTTTGCAAACGATCACGAAAGAAATCGTAGTCGACAGTCAAGAGTACACTGTCGTTGGTGTCATTCATTATAATAGCTCCATCAAACACTACACGGCATATGTCTTCGATGGAACCTACTGGAAGCAGTACGATGACCTGCATAAAGATGTACAGAGCGTTTCAAAAGAAACGATAATTTCTCCACGCCTTTTCATGTACGTCAAGACAGGAAAATTTTCAAATGGCAGCTACAAGACCGACGAGACGAAACAAGTAGTTCCTACATAGGAACTTTGCTTTATAAGGTAAGCAATTGCTAAAAGTTGATATCTAAATATTACAAATACAGCTCTTATGTTAGTTCTTCGTATCTTTGTTTCTGGAACCACAGCCCTCCTGTTTTAGTTACTAGAATAACAGCATTTTATGCCCTAAATTTCACGTATAAATTTTTTGTACTTATTTTTCATAGTTGTTTCACACCTCATAAATTCTATGCTTATATATTACTGAATTCCCTACATATGTTTTTCCTTCTAGGTTTTAGTGTATCCTGAAGAAGAGCTATTAAGCGTATCTGTACATCACGGCCTGTAGTTTTTCCTGGTACTTTCAAATTTAATAATGCAAGACTGTCAATAAATTCTGGAATGAAACTTTTATCAAAGAATTGGTATATTGTAAGCTCTAGGTGAAATACGTTATAAATCTGTGGAATACCTTGTGCAGCGAATATTGATGTTTTTCTTATATGCAGAATTACACGTAATTGTTATTTTAGGTTCAATGTACTTACACGCTATTCCAAATAAAAGATAAAAAACAAATTTTATTCTTTGAATTACTACCTTGTTGAAACAGCAAACCAGTAATATTTTTCAGTTTCATGTGTTGATTATTTTAAGAACAATGTATTTTAAAGAAAATTTTTTCTCCTAATAATTTAAGATTATAGTATGACATACTGCAGCTTAAAATATTTAATCCATTGTTGAATAATGTGGTTCAGTGTGTAGGCAAGCACTATATTATCATTCTGCCATAGCTTTGTTTATGTAGCTTTAATAGTGGATGAGATACCGGTAACAGTATCTCTGTATGCAAACACGTTGATTGCAGAAAATTGAAACTAAAGATTTGTATGTCATTTTCTTCTCAATGACGACATTGCAAACCATTCCTGCTCCATAATCCTGTTGATACCTTTCATGTCCTTTTCATTTTCTTTAGTTTTGCTTCTTTTCTTTGTTATTCTGGCCTCCTTTTTCATGCTTTTAGCAGTTTTTTCAGTTTATGTGACATGTTGCCTGTCCGCCCATACCAGCACAATTTTCATGTTGTTCCTAGTTTTTATGCCTGTTCTGCTCATTGTTTTTAGTCTTTACTCCATCAGGCTGGCCGGAGTGGCCGAGCGGTTCTAGGCGCTACAGTCTGGAATCGCGCGACCGCTCTGGTCGCAGATTCGAATCCTGCCTCGGGCACGGATGAGTGTGATGTCCTTAGGTTAGTTAGGTTTAAGTAGTTCTAAGTTCTAGTGGACTGATGACCTCAGAAGTTAAGTGCCATAGTACTCAGAGCCATTTGAACAATTTGTACTCCACCATTAAAACGTATTGCAACTGTTGAAACGCATTCTGATTTTTTTTATGCCATGTAAACATTTTTCCTGCACATACGACAGTCGACAGGTTCTTCAAAGGTATTACATAAACGAGGTTCTACGGAAACTGCGGCGCCCAAATTAAATTTTCAAATGTGCGTGAAATCTTATGGGACTTAACTGCTAAGGTCATCAGTCCCTAAGCTTACACACTACTTAACCTAAATTATCCTAAGGACAAACACACACACCCATGCCCGAGGGAGGACTCGAACCTCCGCCAGGATCAGCCGCACAGTCCATGACTGCAGCGCCTCAGACCGCTCGGCTAATCCGGCGCGGCACGCCAAATTAAACAAAATGACATTTAAGCAAGAGAATTACGAGGTACTGTACATGAAGTGTATATTTTACAATCAGGAAGAAACAGATGTATTTTATTACGTAAAACAGTAATTGTTTTGAGCTCTCATGACATCCAGGACTCATTAACAGCTAAAAATATGCCCAGGACCCTCATGGATGAAAGTTATGTGGCAACATCACCAGACGCTAGGATGCATAAAAACATGAGCTGTGTGTAACCAATAAATTTCAAATTGCTGTCGTTAATATTGTTGTAAACATTTGCTGTAGTTAGAAAGGAAGTGTGGAAGTTCGATGAGTTACACTACAGCGAGAGTCTAAAGTCTTTACAATGTATAGAAATGTAAGTATATTTAAATGAATATATTGTACAAACGAACTAAGTAATATGTTTAAATCCTAATTCAATACATGACTGATAGAGGTGTTATTATGTTGAGGGGATACAGTATTAACGTTAATAAGGCGTTCCAAATTTGTAAACAAGAACCTCGTTTATTTGGTCCTCAGTAATGCGGATTTCCAGTTTATCCGGATTCATATTTTGTGTCCCTTGGTATTTTTCTCTGTTTTTCTTATAACTCGAAGATGTGTAGACGGCGAGGTACATAGGCTGCTTATCACTAGGCCAGTAATTTAGTCTAGTACTGAGTGATAAGGAATTCAGAGTGTGTGAATGACTTTGTTTCTCAAGTATTGTACATTAATATAACGGTTTATTGGTGCCCATCAAGTAAGTTGCATAGGAACAACGCCAACAGCACTCCACCACAGCTCATTGCACCTCTGGTGCGATTCTCGACAGGTGTGACACCATCTGGTTAGTGGCGCGTGTGAATGTATCTGCTCTCTCAGCCATCTGTTTGTTGTGCACTGACGAGCCTTTTCTCCTTGAATCATCCCACGCTTCCACCTACAGTTAATACAGTCAGTCTTCCTTTCTAACTACAACAAGCAGTACCTCATCTCCTGCGTTCCCAATTTCGTGGAAGTTGTCCTACGAAAATTGCAGAAGTAGCACTCCTGGACGAAAGGATATTGTGACGATATTCCTTCGGCATAGCCTGGGGTTAGAGACCCGCTCCGGCACACAGTTTTTATTTGCCAGTAAGTTTCACATCGGCGCACACCCACTGCAGAGTGAACACACAATCTATTTCATACTCTACTGGCACCATAAAAATGTTATGAGGGTTTTTAAAAGAACTCTTTCGGTGCTATCCAGAACTGTCAGCAAAAGGGTTGTGCCAATTTATTATAATGTAGACCAAGTGGATCTCTCGAAAATGCTATTATCTCATTAACTGTTATCCCCACAAAAAATGTTATTACAGTTTTCGGTAGAACTCTTAGGGTCCTATTAAGAAATGCCGTCAGACCTTTTGTACGAATTTATTACTTTTACTGACGAAAGTGAGTCCCACATTAATTATCTCATATAATGTCATCGTCACAAATAATGTTAGTATAGTTTTTGGTAGAACCCTGTGGGTGCTATTCAGAACTGTCATCAGAACTATTCTACGAATTTTGCTATCGTAGAGAAAGTGAGTATCAGATAAACAATTGTCGTATAAACTATTATCGCCACAAAAATGTTCTTATCATTCTCAATAACACTCTTCGGGTGCTATCCAGAACTGCCAACAGAACTGTTATACAAATTTATTTTTTCCAAACTGACAAATAATGTTTTACCATACCAAAATTTTGCCGAGTTATCGTTTTCTTCCCGAAATTCTGGAGAGCTATTCGTGTTTTGAGCAGGGAAATCTAGAACTATTGCATATATATCAAGAACTATGAAAAAATGTATATTTCTCGTAAAAGGGGATCAAATTTCACGGGAAATGCTCATAAGCATTCCTTATTAAATGCAGTTACTACGTAAACAATTACCTGCACAGAATATGTTACTAGTATTTTCGATAGAAGTCTTACAATGCTATCCAGAGCTGTCATCAGAACATACGAATAGACATAATTTTTTTGTAGAGTAAGTGATCCCCACAGTTAATCAATTACCTTACAAACTATTATAACCACAAAAAATGTTATTACGATTATCGATAGAACTCTTGGGGTGTTAACCAGAACTGTTCGTCAAAACTGTTGTACGAATTTACTTTTTCCTGTGGAGACAGTGGGTCTAACATCAAAGCAGTTACCGTATAAACTATCATCGCCACAAAAAAATATTGTTAGGATTTTCGATAGAGCTCTTGGTGTTCTATTCAGAACTGCTGTACGAATTTACTTTTTGCGAAAATTGACAAAGAATCTATTCGACACGAAAATTTTTCGAGTATTGTTGTTTTCTTCGCTAAATTCTGCAGGACTATTCAATTTTTGTATAAATAACTCTAGAACTATGGAATTTCTATCAAGAACTCTGAAAAAATATGTATTTCTGAAGAAAAGGGTGCCAACTTCACAGTAAGTGAAGAGGTTTCCTCCTTAAATTGTAATTATCTAATAACCTATTAGCTGCACAAAAAATTGTTATTAGTATTTTCGATAGAGCTCTTGGGGTTCTGTTCAGAACTGCCCTCAGAACTGTTGTACAAGTTTAATTTTTGCGAAAATTGACAAAAAGTGTTTTCGATACGAAAATTTTTTCGAATATTGTTGTTTTCTTCGCTAAATTGTGCAGAACTACTCAAATTTTGTACAAAGATCTCTAGAACTACGCCATATCTATCAAGAACTCTGAAAAACATATATATTTCTGAAAAAAGGGTACCAACTTCACAGTAAGTGAAAAGATTTTCTCATTAAAATGCAATTATCTCGTAAACTATTAGCTGCACAAAAAAATGTTACTTGGATTTTCGAAAGAACTCTTGGAGCTCTGTTCAGAACTGTGCTCAGAACTCTTGTACTTATTTACATTTTTCGGAAATTGACAAAGAATGTTTTCGGTACGAAAATTTTTTTGAGTATTGTTGTTTTCGTCGCTAAATTATGCAGAACTATTGAAATTTTGTACAAAGAACTCTAGAACTATGGTACATCTATCAAGAACTGTGAAAAAAAAAATTATATTTCTCGAAAAAGGGGTGTTTACTTCACACGACTGAGGCGAGGAGTCCGCTGCTCCCCGCCGTGCGCGACCGTGAGCGCTTGCTTGTGTTTACCTTCTCGCGTCGCGAGTTGTATTTGTTCCAAGTTCATTGCGACTATGGCACACACATGGCGCCACGATACTGTCAAAATTACTTTCCAACCAGATCACGCGCGTCCTCGAGCCTATGAAATAGAACAGTCCATACACGACGGTCTACGTTTAGATCCGGCGACGGTGGTCGGAATACATTTTTCCATTACGGCGAGCGTGGTTTATGTTAAAATGACCAGTGCAGAGGTCTGCGCGACAGTGGTGTCTAAATACACGAACTCACTCAGATTCAAACATTCTGACGGGCATATCGGTGCAGTGACGGTGGATCATGCAGACATGGGACCAGAGGAAGTTGTCAAGGACGCCTTCCGACCATATGGCAATGTCATCAGCCATGTTACAGGAAAGTGGCAAACTTTTTCGACGTATAAGGTCTACAATGGTGTGCGCCAAATTAAACTTGAGCTCAATAAACATGTGCCGTCATATTTGAACATCGGTGGCTGTCGTGCAATCCTAATGTACGACGGTCAACCGCGTACCTGTTCCGGATGTGGGCAGGAAGGCCATGTTCGATCGAGCTTCTTACAACGTAGAATTACGCAGACACCAGTGGGAGACTCCGTTTCCCCGACAGGGACGACAATCCTGCCCCTCACGTACGCTCAGACGACGATGCGCACCATAGATGAGGACCAAACATGCGATCGGGCACATCCATCGGCATCAGAAGGACCAAGGGGGGAAGAGGAAGGACCCCCTCCACAGCAACAACAGCAGCAACAGTCCCACGGAATCCAGACGCAACATAACATTCAGGACGAGATGGACGTGGACGTGAACATTGTCCCGACCGCGGCTTTCCTAGCGGAAAGCCATACGACGCTGGATTGCCTCCCACATTCGGATACGGATGTCCACGTTCGAAAGCAACGTTTGTCTCGACGACGCAAGCGACGTCGGAGGACCCCTTCTGACGATTGCCTCCTACACACGGCCGGACAAGAAGGTGACATCTCGTCAGACTATATGGACGCTGCGCCTGCTGAGGATCTAAATGGTGTAGACGGTTCACTTGCCCATACTACGAGTGCCCAGTTACTTCCTGCACCACAGATGCAGCAGATCGCGTCGATGGATGGAGCTCCGTCTACCTCTACCAAAGACGACGTGCGTGAGAGAGACTTAGGTGACGATCAGCTACACAGCATCGTGTTGCACTCACTGTGGTCGGACGATGTTGAGGAACTTCTTGAAGAGGGCACGGGTGACAGGGAAGGGGGTGGCATTGGGGATGCCACTGCTAGCGTGAAAAACTCATAATTTGTAACGGGTTCGGTGGGTCCATCATCTCTTGCGGTTATCTTCGATTGCCATGGCGTCTATCCTACGTGAAGAGGCTAGGCAGCACGCCTTTCGCCTTGCCACAATCAATATCAACGCGATAAGGGCACCACACAAAGTGAAAATGTTACAACGCATGCTCGATGCGGCGGACATCGACGTGGCCCTCTTGCAGGAAGTATGTGTCGCTAGTTTTCCTGACTTCTACGGATATACCGCCCACATCTCCCACGCCTCTTCTACTGATTGTGGTGTGGCTGTCCTGCTACCGGAATGCTTGGCGGCTACGGACGTGCTGTACTTACCGAGTGCAAGAGCCATGGCCATAACTGTCAACGGTGTACGACTCATCAAGGTATATGCCCCTTCAGGATCAGGGAGACGGAGAGATCGGGCCCGCTTTTTTTCGGATGATATTACGCGTCTATTTGTGGGCCGCATAGACGATATGGTGATCGGAGGAGATTTTAACTGTACTTTATCTCCGTCTGATCAGCAGCCACATCACGCGGAATTGGAAATGCTAGTGCGTGACCTCCACCTGATCAACACGTGGCGCCACATCCATGGCCCAGCTTCTGGTTACACCCATTATACAAGTCATTCGTCCAATCGGTTAGATAAGATTTACGTCACAAGCACCCTTTCTACGGCGACGAGAGAAGCAGAGCTCTGGCCCACTGCATTCACCGACCACACAGCCTACATTTGCACCATTGCCCTCCAACCTACATGTGTGTGGCGCATTAGGCCCCCCTGGAAACTAAACGTCGCCCATCTGGACGAGCCGGTATGTAAAGGTGCTATCGAAGAGTCGTGAAACGCGTCCTTACAGCGTCGTGGTCGTTACCGATTGACCCTCAGTTGGTGGATTGAATGTGCGAAGCCTGCTCTTAGGCGTACCTCATGGCTTACGGCCGGGAAGCGGCAGCATGGAGGAGGAGCACGGAAAACTTTTATTACACCGTCCTACGGGAACGTCTTGAGATGGAGCCCTCACCTGACAGGCAGATCATGGTCAATCGCACGAAAGCGCAGCTCGTCTCCTGAGCACGCCATCATTTACAGGGCGCTGTTATACTGTCGCGTACTCTAGACATGATAAAATCAGAAAGACCATCTATGCACCACGTGCTCCTAGAGCGCAGGAGGCACCGTAGGATACTGGTAACCAACATGATAACGGACGACGGTCGGCACGTGGCAGAACAAGCAGATATAGCAGAAGCCTTCTATGGGCATTATACTCACCTTTATTCAGCAGTGCTTCCTGAAATGGCGACGGTAGATACTGTTTCAGCACATGTCCACGATACAGTTCCACCAGACATGGTACCGACTTTACTTGGTACCGTGTTGGAATGAAATTTGTCAGGAATTGATGTCCCCTGGTATACCATTCCCTGCACCGTTCTTGGAAGGACTGATTGTCCCCATCCATAAGCCGAAAGGACGGAATCATGTCCGCGATTATCGCCCCTTAACGTTACTGAACAGCGACTTCAAGATCTTTTCGAGGCTGCTATCAGAACGCATTCGCGGCACACTATTGCACGTCCTGCCCAGCGCTCAGACGTCCTTGGGAGGGGGGGGGGGGGGGGGGAACCCACCAACAACAACAACAACATCACAACTGCGTTATGTCGTTACAGAGATCTCATCTCCCTTGCACGGGTGAGACGTTTGCCGGCAGCCCTGGCGTCTATCGACTTTAGCCAGGCTTTTGACCGTGTGGGCCACACTTTCCTCACGGCCGTTCTACGGCGCATGGAATACCCCTACCGCTTTATCACAGTGTTGACACGCCTTCTGCATGGTGCTGCTTCTCGAGTTCTTGGAAGACTGGCGGCACCCATGCCGATCAGTACGACAGGGATGTCCATTATCAACATTGTTATTTGCATTGGCCTTAGAACCTTTGTTGTGTGGTCTCGGACATAGTCTCACTGGGATACAGTTCGGCGGCGGCGTTGCACCGCATGTGCGGATGATTTGATGATCGTCATACGTGGAGCTGACTATATGGCGGCGGCTTTGGACTGGATTGCAACCTACGGTACAGCTTCTGGTAGCCAAATCAACGTTGACAAGTCCGTCGCCTTGAGCATCGGCATTGGGCTACCGCACGAACACATCATTGCCCCATTACGCTTCAGTGATACTGTCCGCTGCTTGGGCTTAGGTTTCATGAACGACATGCGACGCTCGACGACGCTCAATTATCGACCCTTCTTAACCAAATTCGGGCCGGAATTACAAATCAGCGCTTGCGATCCCTCAACATCGTTCAGCGGGCGTATTATGCCGATGTATACCTTGCGTCCCGCTACCGCACGTCGCCCAAACGCTATACATTCCGAACCCCTTGGCACGTAGCATTATGGCAGCGCTGGGATACTTCGTCACCGCTGGTATGTTACTGAAGATCAGATACGTATCTCTTACCCTCCCCAAGGAAAAAGGTGCTCTGGGCCTAGTTAACGTCCATGATAGGGCCATTGCCCTCTATGTTAGCTCACATTTATGTCTGCCGCGCCGTTGTCCTACAAGCCTCACGAGTTTGCTTCTGACGGCGCTACGACCTGCTTCACTAAGAGCGCCGGTCCCATTACAGGACATCCCAGCGCCCCTCTTTTATATAGGACGTTTCTATTTAGAACAAAGTTATTCCGGCGTAGCGCTCACGACACCACAAATGGCCACAACTCGACGCCTATATCACGACATGCTGCAACGCCGCCCCCTAAATGTGCTCGAACTAAAATATTCTGACGTACGGTGCCGCGTGGTGTGGAAGACAGTACACGATGCCATGCTTGATTCCGATGTTGTTTCCCAATGGTACATAGCCGTTAATGGGAAGCTGCGGACACAAGAACGTCTCTACAATATCCACATGGCAGAATCTCCCACTTGTGTGGGTTGTAATACAGTAGATTCTGACGTGCACCGCCGCAGCTGTGGAGAGGCGGAACCGGTTTGGCACCTAGTGCGACAGATGCTGGCTTATCTCTTGCGAGTTAGGCTGGAGCATGTATCTGCACGCACGTTAGTGTTTCCGGATGAGACATTTTACCCCAAGACCCGAACCAACTCCGTCACTTGGATACGTGGACATGCTGTCCATTACCTCTATCGTGACGGCCACAAGAATTTACTTGACTTCTGTCTCTATTTGCAAGAAAGACATCATGCTATTTCCGGGCATACCAGATATCGACAATGCTTCGCAAACTACCTATGGAGTGCCTTTCACAGCCCGCCGTGTAGCTGGAATGTTCCAGGCAGTGGTAGATGAGGTCAGAACGAACTGTAAACGATCATATATTGAACTATCTTTATCAATGGGCGCAGTCGCTGGGAAGCCTAACTACGAAGTGGTAGCTTTCTTTTATTTATGTTTACTATCTTCGACGGTGTCTTCATTCTGTTGTAGTTTTACAGGCTTGATTAACTATGACTGTTCGCACATTGATATCTATACAAACAAACAAAAATAAACAAAAAAATAAAAAACAATAAAAAAAACTACCTTCCTCACCCTACTAGAAATACCCTTCCCCCCTTCCTTTCATCGTGTTTTTGTGGGTTGACGCACACGTTAGTCCTTTATAGTGTAGTTTCTTCACGTTTTAGATGGGGAGTGACTACGTATAGTTAGGAAGGCAACGCCTGAAGAGGTAAGAGTTCATTTTTGTTTGGCAGGAACACAAGTGGCGGTGCCCCGTAGGGATGGTTATGGTTTTGTTTGATTTCTTTTGTTGGGAAAAAAAGGGGCTGATTAGAAAAAAAAAGTGGTTAGCGTTCAAGCTCCGTAATCACTGCGTGGCTGGATCGAGTCCCGCTCGTCAGTTTTTCTTTTTTTTTTTTTACTTCTAACGCAATCATTTTCTTTACTATTTATATTACAATTGATGTAATGGGAAAAATACCTGTTATCGGATGAACTTTTATTAAATTTACAATGTTATTTGGCAGTCTACAAATTTTTATCATCACAAATAAAACAATATTTATAACTACCGACTAGTAAACGACCAAACGCATAAAGTGGTACTGAAAATGTATGCTTGTCCCTGATTTGAGAAATCCCTTATACCTGGAACTAGCCCGAAACGACTTGTTACCTCCAAGTTTTGACCGGCACAGACGGCTTTCGAAAGATGTACAATTAATCGTCGCTTTCGACATTACGAGTACAGGTTGTGGGATGGTAGTTTTCGTAAAAACATGAAAAACAAAGTTAAACGGCACCAGCTGCATTGAATATATACTATGTTTCCGCATACGCAAGGTCTTTTGAGGTTTTCCGTAGAAAAACAAACCTCGTTAACATTTTCAAAAACCCCTCTTTCAATTGATGATTTGGAAGCAAACGATGCATAAGGCAGCATTTCCATAAATATCGGCGCTGATCATTGGTCATGTGGAATCGAGTGTATTTTAATAGCGTCTTCACGAGAAGCAATTTCTCGTTCTCTTACGATTAAATACGAAAAGTTTTGAAGACACGGACAAGCATATATTTTCAGTATCACTTTGTGCATTTGGTCGTTTACTAGTCGGTAATTATGAATATTATATTATTTGTGATAATAAAAATTTGTAGACTGCCAAATAACATTGTAAATTTAATAAAAGTTCATCCGCTTACACGTATTTTTCCCATTACATCAATTGTAATATAAATAGTAAAGAATATGACTGTGTTAGAAATAAAAAAAACTGACGAGCGGGACTCGATCCATCCACCCATCCATCACGTGACTTGAACGCTAACCACTTTATTTTATTTTATTTATTTATTTATTTTTATTTTTCTTGTAATTTTTTTGGTATTTTTTTTAAACAGTAAGTATCTGAAAACTAGTAAGTACACGCGTTGCGTCGAGTTGGGGACGCACATAACTGAAAACATGCTTACAATTGTAGCAAAAGGCATAAAGAAAGAGAGCAAAGTGTGGGGTTAAGGGAGCCATGAAGCAAAACCTAAGGGTGGAATCCATACCACCATTAATCGGTGCTACATTTTGCACCGGATGGGAAACATAAACTGAGAAGACCTTTTCGCTCTGGGTACAAAAAGAGGAAATGGGGCAAATACTGCTATAAGCTATAGAATGCGAGGGTTCGCGACGAAACTCTCCATCTGCTGTATCATCCAGGTACGACTTCTCGTAATGACCAAGGTAGATCCCACATTGTACCGTGTAGTGTTCTATCATCGTCTTGTAATTTTAGCTTCTCTTACCCTTGATGTTCCAGCTACGTCGAGGGTCGTGGAACGCACACCACAAATAATTGGAAAAATATTGTCGATAATTTGGGTTACGGAGGATCTTGCAATGTCGTTCCTGTAGACAATTCCAAATGTCTAAAGTTTCCTTAGTGCCGTCTTGAAACAAATAATGCACTGCATGTCCACGAAGCCATGTCATAGCATTAGTTTTCGTGCGTGGGTAATACATCTCATCTGGGAATAGGATAGTCTTATGGTCGATATGATTCGGCGTTACTCGAAGGAAGTATACTGACATTTGCCTCACTAAGTGCCACACTGTCGTAGACTCGCCACAGCTAAGACGGTGTTCATCGTTGTCTTGAACGCAACAGCTCGTGCACGTGGGTGGGTCTACCATATGGATCGCATGTAGCCTTGCTCTGGTTACCTGCTTACCGTTGACAGATATATACCACATCGCCGTGACGTCAGTGCCCAGTGTTACGTGGTGACTTGTCCTCCACGCTACTCACCAGTTGACGTTCGGGTGCTTCCTCTCCACGACGTTATCGGGTCGTCCACGTTGCAGGACTCGATAAACCGTCTTTGCCGTCGCCAGTTGAGTCGTTGGTAAGGTAAGTCGAACGTAACTGAGTTCGAGGTAAAAGACACCGATGTAGAAGAGCGAGGAGGGGACGTGGTGTATCGGCACAGGTGGCAACAGGGAGGGCGGTGCTAGTTCTTCTATTAACAAACTCGTCAGACTGTACGGACGGCGGTGCCATAGTTTGACTAATGTGCTCACAAATAGTGCGACCGCTCTGTCATGAACTTAATAAAGGCCAAGCCCTGCCCGATCCGGTGGAAGGGTGAGAGTCTCATATTTGATCTTGAAAAGCATTCCTGAACTCACGAATGACTCAAAAGCCGCAAGTATACGGCGACCTAACACCATCGGTATAGGTAACATCTGGGCGACGTGCGGAACACGTGACGCTAAATGTGTGTTGACATACTGGATCCGTTGGACGATGTTCAGGGCTCGTAGGCGGTTGTTGGCGATCCCAGTCCGAACATTTCGTAAAAGCCGTCGAAAGTTGTGAGCAGCGGTTCGTCGTATATCGTCTGTAAAATCAATGCCGAGGCATTTCAAAATATCTCTGAGCTGTAAGGGGGTGACACTGTCCTCAGACAATCCGACCCCCGATGTTCATTTCCACCGATTTTGCGACGTTGATACGACTACCAGTGGCCATGCTATATGTTGCGATCCAATTCAGTGCGCTGACGGTGTCGTCGCCGTTGCGGATGACAATCACCAGGTCACCAGCGTACGCTTTACATCGGAAAGTGTGGCCTCGTAACGTCATATCCGTTAGTCATTGGCGCAGGCCGCATAGGAGTGGTTCCGTGGCCACAGCGTAAAGTAAAGTGGACAGAGGGCAGCCTTGGCGTATCGATCGAGAAATGGTGAGGGGCTGCGTAGGTCGGCCGTTGACGATCACCTTGGATGTCGCGCCACGCATGACGACAGTGACGAATGGCTGTGGGTACCGCATATGTCGGAGGACCGCTTCCAAATAGTCGTGGTCCACTCGGTCGAAAGCTTATCTGAAATCGATTGCCGCCAGTGCACCCTTCAGACGACATGCCCTCGCCACTGAGATCAAGTCACGATATTCACTGAGTGCTGTTTGAATATTATTGTCGCCTCCTAATGACGTTTGATCGGGTGAGATAACATTTCGTAAGGTCTGGTGTATCCGCACCGCCAACAGCCGAGAAAAGATCTTAAAGTCGCTGTTCAATAGCGTCAACTGGCGGTAGTCCTGCAGCCGTGAGCCACCGGACGGTTTGTGAATAGGAATAATCATCCCTTCCACAAGGACCGAGGGGAGCGGCACTGCCGGGGATAGTAGTTCGCGATAGATGTCCGTCCATCGGGTGGCTAATAAATATTGAAAAGTCCGGTAAAATTCCAAGGGGAGGCCATCAGGTCCCGGAGCTTGTTGACAGCTCCTTTTTTTAATGGCGTCGATCACTTCTTCTCCGGTAATTTCTTCCATGAAGGCCGCTTCCGTTTCCGGGGTGACGGTGCCGTAACTTGTCTGAGAGACGTCCTCCAGTGCTGTCGGATCAGGGGTCTGAGCGGAATAGAGCTGGGAATAATGATCGTAGAACGCTGTGTTTATGTCTTGTTGCGTGGTGAGGCGGCGACTGTCCTCCGGGTCGATGAAGCGTATCAGCGCTCGTTGGCGTCGTTTACGTTCACGAAATACGTGGAACATCGACGGGCGTTCGCTCGGTAGCCGATCCTGCGTCCTCGAGCGGATGACCGCCTTCTCTAGGTGGCGCCGCATATTAGCGATGATCTGAGCCTTAGCACGGTGGACCGCAGTTTGTTGTTCCGGAGATGGCGCCATAGCATCGCAGTCGCGCAGTACCCTGAAGTAAAAGTTGAGTGTATGTCTAGGCCAAGCAGCGTGGTCGCGATTGTAGGTTATCAACGTTCGCCTCAGTGCCGGTTTGGCGCAGTCCAACCACCAGCGGATCGTTGTGGGATATGCACGGAGGCGATTTTCACACGAATGCCACGTATTCTCAACGGCTTGGTGGCAATCCGGGAACGACAGGTGAGCGATGTTTAATTTCCAAGGGCTGCGGCTTCTCCACACTTGTTGCCGCCGCAGGGTGACGGCACAAATGTAAGCTGAGTGGTCCGAGAAAGCTGCAGGCCACAGTTCCGCATCCTGTGTTCCAGCGGCGAGCGAGCGTGAGACATAAATCCGGTCGATGTGACTGGAAGAGTGACTCGTGAAGTGTGTGAATCCCGGTCGGCGGCTGTGAAGATGTTCCCAAGTGTCCACTATCTGCAGGTCTCGAATTAGCGTCTCGAGTTTCGGGCACGAATTATGTCGTGGGAGTTGATCTCTGGGCGCCAGTACGCAATTGTAGTCACCTCCAAACACCAGATGGTCGTGGCGGCCTTGGAAGAGCGGGGCGACGTCTTCCGCAATGAAACGTGAACGTTCACGACGCTTGTCCGTCCCGGAAGGTGCGTAGATATTGGTAAGGCAGACACCTAGTACCGTGAGTGCCATTCCTCATGCCCCAGGCAGAAAGAGGGTATCGTTCGCCACTATCCCTTCCCGGAGAAGTACAGCGACACCGCTGCCTGTGGGGGAAGCTGGAGAGACGCAAGCATCGTAACCGTACATGCCTGGGAAGTCATCGACGTACACTTCCTGGAGAAGGGCTATGTCGATGGAAGCAGAATTCAACATATCCTGAAGCAAGAATAACTTAGCGCGCGTCCGTATAGTGTTGATGTTTATAGTCGCAACGCGATAAGTTTGAGGTCTATCCATTGCGTCCATGTTGGCCATCAATACCCTTGTAAGGCTGTCTCGCCACTGTATCTGATGGCGGGAAAGGATCAACACTGGTGGGGTAAATTCCCCCGCGCGTCGTCCGACACAATGGGCAAGGAATTCTCCTCACTGTCGTCCGGCCAGTCGCCATGAAATACCATCGGCTGTTGGTGGCTGTTTGTGGCTGCTGTGGCACTCTGTGCTGGCTCCATCAGCTCTACTGGCTGGGAATCGGCAGCGGCTGTCTGTTTGTGATACTGCTGTTCTGTAGGGTCGGACGGACTGAAGCCGTCACCATGGCGATCTGTTGGGTGGGATGTTACTGTGGCCTCTGTACGACCAGTACCGTCGTCGGGGTGTCCACAGTCCATGTCAGACGATCGCTGCAAACATTCGTCCGATGGAGCACGCCGCCGTCTCTTGAGTTTCCGAGGGGAACGCTGTTTACGGACGTGTGTTTCAGTATCCGAATGTGGGTGAATTTCTTCAGCTGCTCCTGCGTCTGGAAGAAAAGCCGCTGTCGGCACAACCCGTGGGTCAATGTCCATTCTGGTATCCATGCCTTCTTGCAAGGTCGGCCAGTGATTATCTTCAGGTAGGGGCGCCGTTGTAGAGGCAGGATCCGTTACTGAAGAATTCATCATGGTCTCGCTATCGGGGGTGGCTATCGGACTAATGTGGTCAGCATCGGAAAGGGTTGCTGCCCGTGCAATCTCGGCGTAATTGAGAGAAAGGATCGTCACCGTAGAAAGATTCATAGATTCACCTGTCGGGATTTGAGTAAGCTGTCGTCGGAGGCAATCCGACCGCACGTGCCCTTCTTGGCCACAACTGGAGCAAGTGCGTGGCTGACCGTCATACATAATGATCGCCCTACATTCGCCGATGACAAGATATGATGGTACATGTTTGATCAGTTCAATTTTGATCTGTCGTACCCCGTTAAGAACGGGGTACGTTGTAAAGGTGGTCCATTTTTCGGCCATATGGCTGACCACTCTGCCGTAAGGCTGGAAAGCCGCGGTGACTACGGTCCGGTGGTACTTTGACAGGGAGTTCGAAGACGCGTATCGTACGGAGGCGAAGCCCCGCGTGATCGATAGAGACCGCCCCAATATGGCCATCAGAATGTTTGAATTTAAGATCGTTCGCATGTGCGCGCACGATTCTGTTTCACACCTCGTCACTTACTAACTTGACGTAGACAACACTGCTCGTGATAGAGAGATGGATACCAATTATGTCCCGCGGTTCAATTTTAACGTCGTAAAGTAGAAAACGTTCCACTTCAAAAGCTCGCGGTCTTGCATGATCGGGTTGAAAACTGATCTTGATGGTGGTTTGTCGCCGGCCGCGGTGGTCTAGCGGTTCTAGGCGCTCAGTTCGGAACCGCGGGACTGCTACGGTCGCAGTTTCGAATCCTGTCTCGGGCATGGATGTGTGTGATGTCCTTAGGTTAGTTAGGTTTAACTAGTTCTAAGTTCTAGGGGACTGATGACCACAGATGTTAAGTCCCATAGTGCTCAGAGCCATTTTTTGGTGGTTTGTCTGTATGAATGTGCCATGTTGCGTCGGTAGTGATGGGCTCTAAACTAGCGGCGCCGAAATAGTAAACAACTACGGGCACTCGCGACCGCGCGGACGGGACGAGACGTAAACAAGACGTCCTCGCCGCAGCGCTGCGGAAAGCAGACTGCCCATTCGGCTGCCGGCGCTTCGTAGTAAAAATGGCCACGGACAGGTGTATATAGTCGACGACCGAAATTATCTTCCGATTTTCTCAATAACGCTTGAGAAGTACGCGCTACTGCTTACACATTTTGTTCTCCTCATGGAGTACTACGAGTATACAAAGTCTGCAGTAAATCCGCGTTCCAAACGTTGTGGCCTCCCCTTGTAAGAGCGATTTACTTCTTCACTTAAAACGTCCGCGCTGATAGACCGTGGTCGATGTATAAAACTCTCTCTTGACGTTTGGTCTCCGACTGCAGGAGACACCGAGCGAGGTGGCGCAGTTGTTAGCACACTGCACTCGCATTCTGAAGACTACTGTACAAACCCGCGTCCGGCCATCCTGATTTCGGTTTTCCGTGATTTCCCTAAATCACTCCAGGCAAATGCCGGGATGGTTCCTTTGAAAGGACGCGGCCGACTTGGTTCCCCATCCTTGGCTAATCCGATGGCACCGATGACCTCGCTGTTTGGTCCCCTCCCTCTAAATCAACCAACCAACTGCGGGAGACATCCTCGGAGGTAAAGCGACGAACTGGCAGTTCGCCGCTTTACCTCGGAGGATGTCTACCGCAGTCGGAGACGAAACGTCAGGGGAGAGTTTTATACATCGACCACGGCCTAGTAGCCCGGAAGTTTAAAGTGAAGACAATACTGGCCGTGAAAGCCTATACTGTACGATCAGAGATTTATTTATTTTTTTGGGTCATAAACATTGAATTCCTGAGACGGACGTCATATGGACTTATTTGCTAGAATTGAATTCCATAATTAAACTTACTAAAATAAAATGTTGTCATACTGCCCTATGAGACGACTGTGTGAAGAAGAAGAACAAGTCATTTGCCTTTAGTTATGTCATCTGTCCAGCCTTGGCTGAGAACATGACCACAAATGACCCTTGTTAAAATAAGAAAAACCACTTCCTCAATATTCACCCCACGCCTGAGACTTAAAAATGGCATAGCCACAAAGTTATATCATCTCTCTCTCTATCAATAGCTTACAGCCCCAGAAACGTCCATAGTGAAAGCTCAGATTTTGTGGAACTGTAAATAGCGATGTGCGACTGCCTTAAAAACCATTAATAAGTGTAATTAATAATTTCTTGAGTATCAAGTGTATTTTGCTATGACAGCGATCACAAAATTACTACATCTCGTAATCTAGGCACGCCTACCGCGTGAGCATCAGCTCACTAATTCCTTCGTGGCTCTCAGTTGCAAGGTAAGTACTAACAGGTCATTGTGTCCGTAAAGTTACGTTTCATACGCCGACATCTTGATCTGCCTTTGCGAGAAAGCACTGTAGCAATGAATAGTCGATTGTGTTTCAATATCCATACTTATGTCAATAAGTTAAAACTTCGAGACAGACCACTAGAAGCAGTACTCAGTCAGTAGTATGCAGTTTTTTTTAAATTATTTATCGGCTTTCAGGTCTCTGGCCGCACAGCCACCTACGTGTCTGGTGGTGAGGTCCGCTCCCCGCTCTGCCCACGCCTTCGCGGCGCTGCGACCCCAGTCACGTCGGCCACGCATCGACGAGTTCTCGTGTGACGGATTCCTGAGTGCTTTCGGCTGTTCGGCGCCAGGTGACTGACGCGGTAGAATTAAATATTTGTGAAATATGGATACGTTGCTCATGGACAGCCGACCGTAAGCCCCTGGCCCCTCACTGAATAAATTGATAGTGCCACATGAACGCCATGAAACTTAAATTTCCACTGGGTTTTTGCATCAACGTTTTTCGATTTTGCTGGAAGTCTGTTCAAAGCACATCTCCATCTATGTATATACTCTACAAACCATCTTACTGTGCCTGGCGGAGGGTAATTTACGTACCACGTGGGATCTCACGCCGTTAACAAATTCCCAGCCTTCACCTTCTCTTATTGTTGCGAATATTGCACTAGGAATGGGAAAAGCCGACGGGTTAAAACCTATATCGGTATTTTAGTTCCGAATAATCAGTATCTTTCGGTATTTGCCTTGTCTCGGTTATAACAGTTGTTTTTTTTTAGTTTTTACAAATAACCGAGTAAAAAATATCGAAATATCAATTAGCCATAGAAACTCTGCCATAATTTTTCGATTTTAAGTAAACCTTTCCTTAAAAAGAAGTAATTTTTATACGTAAAATAGTTATTTTAAAAGTTGTCTTAGTACAGAAATTAGATAAAGAATCAGTACTGTTTTAATAAAAATATCCGACGGAAACGAGCGACAAATATGTGGCAAAAATTTGGTACATAATTTCTGAGACACAAGTGTCCATGTTGCCGGACGTCGTGGTTTAAGGTACGCGCGTACATGCCGCCTCTTGTCCACGGTTTCTCGCTGTTGTCGCCAAACATCCGTTATATTGCAGAATGGCATCGACCGTAGCCAGGGAATATTTTTTACGAAGTGACGTGATAATGAAGTAGAATGCTTCATTTCCTTTAAAAGATTAAAGAGATTTCTACCATTTCTATGAATAATAAAAGAGGAAAGAGATTATGGTAATAACAACTCTTCATACATAACGCACAATAAAAATAGAAAGCAGCTGATCTGCTTGTAATCCTTGAAAACGGGCAGATTACACAGAGGAACAGACTTATTCAATCTCAGTTTTCATCCTTTATCACTGACTATTCGTAATGTCCAAATACTGATATGATCCCTGATTACACCATGATTTTTCAGCAGAGTTTCAAAACATTTAAATCAGTAGGAGAGTACTGGTCATCTTTCCTAGTATTCAACCACTTACAACCAATTACTACTTTTTTAGAATATAAGCGAACGGTGGACGCGCAACGATTTTTTCTTTTTTTATTTGCCTATTTAATTTAATATTTTGATTCTGTGTATCTTGAAACTGAGAAAGTAAATTTTTCTGAAGCTTTGTTTGATTTCTACGTTTATTACAAGAGGTAATATGAACAAGAGACCAAAAATTGCTTATTTCAGAAACGGGTTGTTGTGAACAGTTTTAATAGTCAGGTTAAAGTGTCTTGAAAAAAAAAAACGATACAACAGAAAACGGTTGCTTCAGCGATAGCCGCCATCCCTATTTGCACGGGAAGAACGACTGTTGGTAATCCTCCATGTGAGGTTGAATCTCTCTGATTTTGTGTTTTTGATCTTATCGGGAAATAAACATAGGAATAAGCTTCACACTGACTGATTCTACCAGAAATGTACGCACAGGGATTTTTAAAACTGTACCACTTGTAATATCTCTTTATATTCTACTAATTATCCCTGCACAATTCTATGAGTGAATTACGTTTCCTACTTAACCATCTATATACTCGTAGAATCGATGCGCAAAGTAGTACAGTACTATTACTATTCCATGAGCGCATAATTACTGGCTCTGAGCGCTATGCGACTTAACTTCTGAGGTCATCAGTCGCCTAGAACTTAGAACTAATTAAACCTAACTAACCTAAGGACACCACACACATCCATGCCCGAGACAGGATTCGAACCTGCGACCGTAGCGATCGCTCGGCTCCAGACTGTAGCGCCTAGAACCGCACGGCCACTCCGGCCGGCCGCATAATCACTCTTTGAAATATATCCTCTCTGGTGTGTTGGGGGGACTTCTAGGATCTTCTCCGTGCCGAATAGCAGCATTGAATAACTGTAATTTTGCTATCGACATTACTGGAAGAAAGAGATTGAAAATATATTGTATGCTACTGAAGAAAATATAATATACTGAGCATTTACATCAAATATGTGTAAGGAATTTCATTATATATGTGTTCTCGAATTGGAAATTTGCACGGAGGTGTCGTTTCGTTGGTAATCAGAAGGGAACTTCCGATGAATTGGAAACGAACCTGCAATTATTAGATTCAAGAGCACCATTATTTCATCGGATAATTAAACTCTATCAAAGCAAACTTTCCGCTTGATCTGAGGTTTCCCGACTGACTACGCAACGCAAGAAAACCAAGACATTTTATTTACGCAGGACTGCAGATCGCTTCGAATCACCGAGACTGCGGACAAGGAGAGACATCGTCCGATTCTGATTAAACAAGTAACGCTTAATTATAACTTTCTTGAGCGACTGCGATGACTGTGATATGGCTGCTTATGAATGAGATAATAAAATACTAATAACTAACTTTCGTCCTCACCAGCAACCACATTAATTAAAATTATACACTCCGTAATAGTAAAAGCCTCTCTTGTAGCGTCTCCCATTGAAACTGAATGAGCGTCAACGTGATGCTTTCGAGCTTTTTAAACGAGCCTGTGGCGAAACTCGCTGCTCTTCTTTGGATCTTCTCTATTTAATCTATCAAGGGCCAAATATCAATCCCTGTATCAAAGGTCGATCCTCTGTAGGTTTTCCTCCTGAAGCACCCGAAAGGAATGGAAGGAACAAAATGAAATTTCACGGGTTGAGACGAAATGTAATGATATTTCAGTGATTACAGTTGCAAAGAACTAGGCAATATGAGCCCACTTACCAGAACGTATGACGTTACAAGCCTGCTGGCCTGGACGCCAGCACTGATTCGGTTGGGAAGGGTGTCATAAAGCCGTCGTATCCTCTCCTGACGCGAACTGGCCCACAGCTCACGTAACTGGTCTTTGATATTTTGGATAATGGCTAAGGGATTGAGTTGAAGTCGAAGCTGCTCCCACACATATCGTATCGGAGGCAGATCTGGGGATCCTACTGGTCTCAGGAGTACGTCATTATCACGAAGACACACTGCCAGTTGTGGACGAGCCCTGTCCCGTTGCAAAATGGAACGACGATCCTGTTGCGTGAGAAGCAATACATGAGCGCGCAGTACGTGTGTGACACGCCATTGTGCAGTCAGAGTTCCGTTAATCACTACCACCCATGACCTGACGTCATACCCGATGGCTCCCCTCATCATGACACTGAGTAACACCGCCGTGCCTCTCCAAAACATTGGAAGAATGACATCTCTCTTCACTCAGTTTCTCTGGTGCTGACTTTTTAAATTAAGCTGATTATTGACATCCATTACATACGTAGATTTGCTGCGCATTCTAAGTATTCCTAAGTATTCTACAATTAATTGAAACAGAAATTCGACAATACGTTCAACTGTAGTACGAAACAAAAGAAATATCGGTGCCCATTTCTTCCTGTCCGATAGCAAAACAGTTAGCAGCATGTGTGCTTTGACATTTACCGCAAACAAGCAAAATTCACTGATTTTTTATTTAGGGCAAGTTCATCACAGATATCGATTAAAAATTTTTATGATGCCTACAGATTATAGTCTCAGTTGAGTGACTGATTTCGTGATTTCCTATCCGAAAGCTCAGTTGAGCGACTGATTTCGTGATTTCCTATCCGAAAGGTCAAGATCGCGAACTGAAATCTAACTCATTATATCGAACAACAAGCCCTTTCTTCAATAATCCTGCCATCGATCTGGAACGAGCAAACACATTCGCTACCCACAGCTCACATTACTGCGTTGTCACTACATCCTCCTTCAAAGTGTAATCGTGCTGTTATGTCAGGGAGATGTTCAATTGCTACTTTCGACATGTAGGTTATATTTTCTCAGCATGCTGAAACTGAATACTATCGGAACGGATTTTCTGAAGTGACTGTCTACCCTGCTGACTCCGTAAAACTAAGATGGTTACAGAACAAAATACGGACCGAGAGGACTGAAAACGCAACGCGATCTCCAAGGCGAGGTGGAGAATTCCTCCCGGCGTTCCCCCACGCTAAAAATGCTCCAATTCTCACATCTCCCCAAGCCATTGCGCTGGGGTGCATCACGGGTAAAATAACTCGAGAGATGACATCTGAGACGGTACTTCAAGCAAAATCTAATAAGCTTCTTTCGAAATGTCTCTTTTTACCCCTGCGTATCATAACTCACTTATCTCGCGGCGTTAGCCATAAACATTCACTTCGCCACCCCTCTTTTCTTTGTTGTATATATCCTCTATGCTCCTAGTGTTTCAAAATTTATTGAAGAGATCCGTATCAGTTTACGACGGGGAATACGAAGACCTGAAAAAGGTGTCTGTCACAAGAGTTAAGAAAAGCTCCTCCTCACAATGAAAAACAAACTTAATTAGCCGAATGAGATACTATATTCCAACACAATTTTCGTAAGGAGGGTGACCATACATAACTTAAATGTTTTAGACACTACAATGGTGAAGCCATAGTACGTAAATTTTTTTCTTCAAAAAAAAGTGGGGGGGGGGGGGTTGCTACATTACCGGTTTCAGCGAACTACGTACTCATTTTCAAATGTAAAACATCAGTTTGAGAATATATATGTATATATATGGTCATGATTCCCATTACATATTCTCCACCTGAGGTTTTACATTTGAAAATGACTACGTAGTTCGTTGAAACCGGTAATGTAGCCCCTTTCCTTTTTTAAGAAAAAAAATTATGTGCTGTGACTAAGGCTTCACTGTTGTAGTGTCAAATAAACGAATGATATATGGTACCAGATATTGCAGTCTCCCAGGTAGACCAAAAGTTGAAACAATATTTGCTGTTTTCCCAGTTTCCAGTAAATTAGTTGCACGCCCGCTATGCACACCATCGCATGTGAAGGTTGACTCAAATATCTACACGGTTCTTAAAAGCTGTATCTGACAGATCGCGTAGCCACTCAGAGCGTTCTCTTCCAGTCCTCGAATCAACGAACGCGACATGCATTTCACAAAATATTTTACTCTTATAAAAAAATGATATACTCTAAATACATAAAATAGTGCGTATATGGTACCCCACGTAGCACAGATACCTCTAATGTTTTGTAAAGGGTTCCACATAACGAAACAACTATTTTGACGACTGGTGCGATTGACGATGATGTTGATAGTGATCAATGTCCACACAGCTTTCATGAACAACTGAAAGGCACTTACTTTGTCTGTTCGGCTGTTTCTCACGTCTGCCACAACCAGTCACGTAACGTAATTTTGATTACGTCTGTGTGGGCGTGCTGAGTGTTGTCGCAATTATCTGTATTACTAAACCCAGGAACTCGGGGCACTGTATCCTGATCCATTCGCAAGCCGGCTATTTAACGGCTTCCAGGACCAACAAAACGTTATTTTAACTATTCCTCGTAGTACTTGACTGAAGTTAAAAATTTTAAATGCTGTCGTAATGTACTCATAAAGAAGTTTAATCTTATGTTAAAAGTTCAGCACAATAATAATAGTATAACAGCTGGAAATTATGTGTTTGTTAGGGGTATCGTAAGTGACCGCACGTAAATGCTCGGACTTCATTCATTCAGTATTTTAGAATGATAGCATTTAGCGACTTCCAAAAAACTTTACACATTTTGAACAGTTCTCGGGTATCCGAACCACCTGAAGATGGCAGCGTGTACATCTGCCGAAATATTGTGGAGAAATTACGACGCTACCCGGTCGGATACTCGAGAACTGTTCAAATGGGAAATAGGCCGGGAAAACTTCAGATCGCAACTTTACACATCATTTCAGACCTTTTCGAAACTTTTTCTCTGTGACACCCCGCTCGCTCCTGCCACAAAATGATGACAGGAACAAAGTTTATCGCTTACTGCTTTTCTGCTGATCGTGCAGTAAAACCCGAGCACCAGGCATGACATTTTAATTTATTGCTTATTTCCTACTAACTCTATTCGTAACACAGTTTGCAGACAGTATCCACATACACCACTGAAGGTACCTTCAAAATTATATCACTAAATGACCCATAGTTCAAAAGACACGACGTCATCAACATTGAGTTACGCAACAAACTACCTTTTGGTTAAAATGCAGGGCAAATTATCCCGTTCATATTCATCCAATGTTCCATAATGAGAGTAAGACCTACTTAGATACTTTTAACAATTTTTAATCGTACCGTCAAACCTTTCCTAGCCGGCCGGAGTGGCCGTGCGGTTCTAGGCGCTACAGTCTGGAACCGAGCGACCGCTGCGGTCGCAGGTTCGAATCCTGCCTCGGGCATGGATGTGTGTGATGTCCTTAGGTTAGTTAGGTTTAACTAGTTCCAAGTTCTAGGCGACTGATGACCTCAGAAGTTAAGTCGCATAGTGCTCAGAGCCATTTGAACCATTTGAAACCTTTCCTAAACTTTTTCTCGCTCACATGTTTAGAAGCAAATTTTAACACATTAACTCATTTATAATCAGACGCTTGAAGCCGTTTTACCTGTGTACGTAAGAGTTCGGTTCTTTAAAGAACGGGATTTACTGGTAGGTGACTACGACAGTCGACGCTTATTAAGTGTTTGGCAGAGGATTCATGGAACCAGTTTCAAACTATTTCCCGCCATTTCCATTGTCGAATAACGTATAGGAAGGATGAACACATTTCCCTATGAAAACTTATTTCTCATATTTTGTTACGATGGGCATTTCTCCATATCTAGAGGGGAGCCATCAAAATATTTTCACTCTCGGTTGAGAAAGTTGATGATTGAAATTTCGGGTGAAGATCTCGCCGCAACGAAAAACGCCTTTGTATAAATGGTTGCCGTCCCAACACGAGTATCATTTCCGCAACAGCCTTTTACATATTTCGCGACAGTACAAAACGAGCTGTCTTCCGTCAGTTCTATACCGCTCAGCAATACTGCAGAAGAGGACGGATAAGCGCAGAGCATGTAGCCCCTTTTGTAGATTTATTGCACATTCTATACATTCTGCTAATAAAACGCAGTCTGATTTCCGTTATCCACTATATTTTCTGTGTGATGGTTCTAATTTAAGTTACTCGTAATTGTAATCCCTAGATATTCAGTAACCGTAGTCCCTCGGTACCCTATTGTGTGACTCATCATGTAACCGAAATGTAACTGTTTTTTTTTCTAGTACTCACATGTAGGACCTCAAATTTTTTATTTTTTCTAGTCAAATCCCACTTTTCGTACCGTACAGATATTTTATCTAAATCGTTTTACGATTCGTTTCGATTTTCTAAAGACTTTACTAACGAGTAAACGAGAGCATCATATGAAAATAGTCTAAGAGGGCTTCTTAGGTCGTCTCCTAACTCGTTTACATAAATTGAGAAAAGCAAATGGCCTGTAACAATTCCTGCGGGAATCCCAGATTTCACTTCTGTTTCACTCGAGAACTTCCCGCCAATTACTATGAACTGTCACTTTGCGGGCAGGAAATAGCGAATTCAGTCGCATTACTGGGCGATCCTTCACAGGCAGCTTAATAATTTGCATTCTGTAACTGGAATTAACTTGCCTTTAAGCTTTTAATAGATAAATGCAAGTGGATTTTGCCTGTTTGTGACATATGTCTTCGCATAGTTGTTGCTGTCTTGCTATAAGACAAGGAGGAATAGCCACCGCTATTTATTTTCATTTATTTATTAGCTGACAAACCCGGCATCGCCCAGGTATTCATTTTACCGATTTTCTATTATAAATAGAAATAGAAGAATGAACTGTTTGTAGTGTAATAACGAAAAAACTTCATTTCCATGTATAAGCGAAAGATAATACGTTTGAAATTATGACTAACTTCCGTACGCTTCGTGCAGATGCTTCACGAGTCTACAATGCGATTTGTAAATGCCTCAAGAGCAACGCCTCTCATAGTTCCATAGACATTTTTCCCCTACGGCCGTTTGCACCTCACACTTGAAATCTGTCAGAAGAATTTCCTTAAGTTGACTCCGCCGTAGGAGTATCTTAGTAGTAAAGAATAAATGCATTAAAACTTGATGCGGTGTTTTTTACAACAGGACAAGGCTCTCCCTCTAATGGCAGTGTGTGTTTACGTGATAATGAGGTACTCCTGCCGCCAGCAAGATTTCAGCGTTTACGTCATATGCCCTGATCTGTGTGTCGTACAATGATACAATTTTGTAGGTGCATTTAGCGGCAGATGTAGATACTGTCTGCAAAATATGTTGCGAATAAAGTTGGTAGCGAAGAAGTAATAAATTTAAACGTCATGCATAATGCGCCATTTATTCACACGTATCATTGTTTATGGCATCATATTTCCTGGACTGTGATACGAAGGGCGTCCTTCCTCTCTCAGTGACTGTTGCCTGACAGTAAGGGACGTGCGTGCCAAGTATGAATGAAATCGGTCAAGTGGTTTAGGAGAAGTTATGGAACGCACACACACACACATATCCATTTCTGTAGTATGTGCTGCTTTTTCAGTTGATCTTGCTGCTGGGTTTCTATTGTAATAAATTTTGCTGCGTTCGCCTTGTGAAATAGCTCCTCAGTGCGCCAGAATGCAAGTCTTCCGAAAAACTGTGACATACAGAAAATTATCAATGTATCACACATTAAAATATCTTTATGGATGCAAGTTTTCCATTTTCCCTTTCTGGTGCCGTACGATCCGTCATCGCTTATCTGCCGGAACTAAATAATTAATCGTACATACTCATTCTCTGTGACCTATATGCTAGCAACTACTTCTTACTGCAACTACTTTAAATTAAGGAAAACGGTTTGGGGATCTGTATAATCCGGAGATAATGTCTCAAACCTAAATGTGTGTACATTCAACAGATTCACTGGTAGCACAGTCGCATACAAACGAGTTTATCTAGCGCTTGTCTCATAAATATGTGACCATAGTCCATTAATTATCTGTAGGATATCATCTCTTTATCACATTACGTGTTGGAATTAACCAATACATAAAGCACCCCCTTCTGGTACGTTAAATATGGTTAAACCTTTATAGTACTTTCAGTTCAAACTGGCTTATATGTAAGGGAGCAATTTAAAACAAATGACAATTTTTATACGTGGTATTACCTATTGACCTAAGACTATGCAGCTCTCTTTGTGAAAATTACAGAACATAGCAAGACATCGAACTGAAAATAAAATACGGCTACTAGCTGCATGAAGATAACCGTCAAATAGGGAGGCAGGTTATGTGGAGCCAATGACGTAATGGATGTCGTGTATTCCATAGATGGTATGAATACTAATGACATCAACGGAAAATTCTTTGTGGAATTTGGATATCTTTAGTGAAAAATCTGCTAAGGCGTCATGTCAAATCTGAATGTCAATAAGTTATTTCCATTTACATTTTATTTCCTTTCTTCCCTCTCTTCAGCTGGTGTGATTTTTAATGTCACCCAGTAACGGCTATAAACTGCATGGTTACACTAATGCGGCCATGATTCCTACAACCAAGCCATGGCTGGTGGCTATCTTTCCTGGGGTAATCCAGTGTTTCTTTGAAGTAACCTGACATGTCGAAACTTGTGGACTGGATCACGAAAGTTTTGCCTCGTACGTGGAATAATCCCGCCGACTGAGCTATCCCGGCAAGCACACGACCCGCCCTCACAGCTTTACTTGCACCAGTACCTATTCTCCTACCTTCCAAACTTTACAAACGTTTTCGCCTATACCTTGTGGCCTAGGACTCCGGGAAGCGGATATTGCAGAGAAACGGTTTAGCCATTGTTTTCAGAATGAACTTGCACTCTGCAGCGGAGTGTGTGCTATTTTTAAAAGTCATGAGACTAATCTGGATAGCTAGATCGGTAGGAGCATTGCCTGCAAAAAGCAAGATTCCCGGTTCGAGTCACCGTCTGGCAAAACATTTGGTGAGCCAGGAAGTTACAAAACGGCGCACGCTCTGCTGCAGAGTGGAAGGTTCCCTCTGCAAAATACCTGTACTCCTCCACTTCTTTCTCTTTCTTCATTTCTTACGCAAGTCCTATACGCCTTTCGTTTTCTACTGGAGTAACTGCCATTCTGTATGTTCTGATACTCGCCCTTTTGTTGCGGTGGGTACTCGTAGTAGAGTGTTAGTCGATCATGTTAGTATTGCAACTGGAATTGAGGACACTTCGGTCCGCTTATTGTGTGTTTTATTGAGAGGTTTCACGAAGACACGTTAAGCCACTTGATATTATATGCATAAATGTCTCGGAATCATTCGCAATGCGATGCGTTATCTTTATTCGCCATTGTACTTGATTACTGTAATGTCTCCGATAAAGACCACTGGAGGTGAAGTCCAATAATAATGTGTTTGGGTAATATCTATCAGACCGTGAGTGTCAACCTTCCGCACACGTTTTGTTTACGTTCGTCGTACACGTATAATTACACGTTGGTGATTCGTAGCAGTTACAAGGACCGGATAATATCACGAAGCTGTATCCAGTCGGTCAAAATGCCTTTCAGGACTTCACTGTGTCAGTTATCTCTTCGATATCTAATTCTAAAACATCGATTTGTGTTATAAGATCCAAGACTTCAACCGTTGGGCGCGACAGTTTCTGCCTTTTCTAGGGGTATTCTGACACTGCAGGTCCTATATTTAAGGAATCGGGGGAAAACACCAGTCGAATACCATTAATTAGGAATACGCCATTAGTACTTCATGGGGATTTTACGTGTTATAACTTCAATGATCGGTAAAGATCGCAAATGCTATTGTAAACTCTCTGGTTAATACGTAAATTTAAAATATTTTCAATAAATCTCATGTGGATGAGGAGGGTATATGCAAGTGATATTTGTCACTAAAGCGTTTAAAGATTCTGTATCAAATATCTTCAAAACCAGCATAATATTCTACATAAACTTTCAATTCGCGTCGCTATCCTTTTCAAAGATATGACTTACATCTCCAGAGTTCACTTCCGTCGAAATATCATTCATGCTTCCATTTCAGGCAGAATGTTTCCGCAGAACAATTCAGAGCTTTCATTGCATACAATCTAGTAAATAATTCGCAACACAGTTCTGTACTTTCTTGATAACAACTCTCCTACATCATTTTATTGCATTTCAGTCGTATGCAATTAACGCGAATACTGATATACACGATTGTTGTATCCATGTCGAGTAACAAACATGAACTGTCTTTAATAAAACATACGAGGGTCACTCCAAAAGAAATGCACACTATTTTTTTTTTAATTCCATCTTTTATTCTACATGTCTGAAAGTTTTACAGTGTGTAGATACATCCTTTAGGAACAATATTTTGATTTCTCCACATAATTTCCTTCCCTCTCAACTGCCT
Source organism: Schistocerca piceifrons (assembly GCF_021461385.2). Taxonomy (NCBI): domain Eukaryota; kingdom Metazoa; phylum Arthropoda; class Insecta; order Orthoptera; family Acrididae; genus Schistocerca; species Schistocerca piceifrons. Next base: position 960,009,054 of record NC_060138.1, read on the forward strand.
TTCGCCATCTTGGAACCAGCGCCTGTATACACGCAGGGTAAAATTCTGGACCAACCTGTTGGAGCCACTGTTTGGCAGCGTGCACAAGGGAGTCATCATCTTCAAACCTTGTTCCACGAAGAGAGTCTTTCAGTTTCCCAAAGAGATGACAGTCACATGGAGCCAGGTCAGGACTGTAAGGCGGGTGTTTCAGTGTTGTCCATCCGAGTTTTGTGATCACTTCCATGGGTTTTTGACTGACATGTGGCCTTGCATTGTCGTGCAACAGCAAAACATCCTGTTTTTGCCGATGTGGTCGAACACGACTCAGTTGAGCTTGAAGTTTCTTCAGTGTCGTCACATATGCATCAGAATTTATGGGGGTTCCACTTGGCATGATGGTCACAAGCAAGAGGCCTGCCTCTGCGAGGACAATCCTCAATATTGCCGTGCCCACTTTAATCAGAACCTGCTTGCCCACCGACTAACTGTACTGCGATCGACAGCAGCATCTCCATACACCCTTTTCAACCTTTTGTGGATGTTTCCTACTGTCTCGTTTTCATAGCACAGGAATTCTATGACAGCACATTGCTTCTGACGAACGTCAATTTTTTTTTTTTTTTTACTTTATTGAGTTTTGATTCCCCCTAAAGGGGGCGAGCTGGCAGCAGCTTATTACGCAGCTCTTCAGCCTACAGAATTTGGTTTAAAAAGATGAAGATAATAAAAAATAATAACAGTTGGCGATAAAATCGATGACTTAAAGGTAAAATGGCAGAAAATTCTGGAGCTTAAAACATAAAACACAGGATTGATGATGCTAATAAAATACACAGGAAGCAGAAAAATAATAGACAGACAATTAAAAAACACGGCGACAGTCTGGGTTCTGTTCGCAAGAGATATAAAATGCACACCCAGCGACAGCATGATTTCTGTTCGCAACACTGTGGAAAGACGCACAACACTGAACACTACTTAAACACTGCACTAAAAAGTTGGCACAAATATGACATACCACACCCGAGAGCAGGTGGGGGGAAACTGGTCAGATGACGGGAAAAAAGGGGGGGAAGGAGAGGAAAAGTGAAGGGGGAGGGTGCTGAGCAGACGTGCCAGGGAGTGGGGAAGGCAGAGGAGGGGATTACAAAAAGACTCGGGGGGGGGGAGGAGATAGGGAGAGGGTAGGCGGGGAGAAAACACAGGATGGAAGTGGGGAGGAAGAGGGAGCCCAGGGAAAGAACAGAAGAAAGGAGGGGGGTGAGGATCAGAGTTGATAGGAGGGGGAGTTGATGGAAGCCACCTTGGGAAAGGAGATGTAGGGTGTAGAGATGGAGGGTAGGGGGGATACAACAGTGAAGACGTGGCAGGGGGCGGGGATGGGAGAGGAGAGGAGCAACCAGGGGGTGAGGGGGTTCAAGGCGGTGGGAGGTGTAGAGGATGTGGATATGTTCGAGGAAGAGGAGCAGATGGGGGAAAGGAATGAGATCATAGAGGATCCGTGTGGGGGACGGGAGGCGTATACGGAAGGCGAGGCGGAGTGCATGACGCTCAAGGATCTGGAGGGACTAATAGAATTTGGGGGGGGGGGGCAGATATCCATGCAGGACCGGCATAACAGAGGATGGGACGGATTAAGTATTTGTAGGTGTGAAGGATGGTAGAGGGGGTGCAACCCCCATGTCCGGCCAGAGAGGAGATTGAATAGTCGGATGCGGTTGTGCGCTTTGGATTGGATGTAGCGGAGATGAGGGATCCAGGTGAGGTGACGGTCAATGGTGAGGCCAAGGTAGGTGAGAGTCGGGGTGAGGCGGACAAGACGGGCGCAGACAGTAAGGGAGAAATCCAGGAGTCGGAAGGAGCGAGTGGTACAACCTACGATGATTGCCTGGGTCTTGGAAGGATTGATTTTCAGGAGCCACTGGTTGCACCATGCAGCAAAAAGGTCAAGGTGATTCTGGAGAAGGCGTTGGGACTGTTGGAGGGTAGGAGCGAGGGCGAGGAATGCGGTGTCATCAGCATATTGCAACAGGCGTACTGGAGGGGGGGGCATATCTGTCGTGTACAGAAGGTAGAGGAGAGGGGAGAGCACAGAGCCCTCGGGCACACCCGCAGAGGGGTAGAAGGTGTGGGAATTGGCATTATGGATGGTAGCATAGGAGAGGCGGTGGGAAAGGAAGGAGGCCATCAGACGGATGTAATTGATAGGAAGGGCGTAGGTTTGGAGTTTAAACAGGAGACCAGGATGCCAGACACGGTCGTAGGTCTTTTCGAAGTCAAGGGAGACAAAAATGGCGGAGCAATGGGAGTTAAGCTGGAGGGAGAGGAGATGAGTGAGGTGGAGGAGTTGGTCATCAGCAGAGAAGGAAGGTCGAAAGCCACATTGGGTGTTGGGGAGGAGGTGGTTTTGGAGGAGGTGGTGATGGATGCGCCGGGAAAGGATGGATTCCAAGAGCTTGCTGAACACCGATGTGAGACAGATAGGACGATAGGAAGAGGCATCAGATGGAGGTTTGTTGGGTTTGGAGAACATCAGGATATGGGAGGTTTTCCACAAGTCGGGATAGAAGCCAGTGGCAAGGATGACATTGTAGAGGGTGGCAAGGATTGAAAGGAAGGAGGGAGGGCAGTGTTTGAGGTGGCGGTAGGTAATGCAGTCGTGGCCAGGAGCAGTGTTGCGTTTAGTGCGGAATGTGAGGCTGATGTCCTGTATAGTGATGGGAGTGTTAAGTTCAGATGGTGGTGTGTGGCCCAAGTACTGGAAGCTAGGAGCAAGGGGAGGAACAGAGGTATTCGTACGGTCCATGACGTCAGGGAAGAGGGAATAATCAAAGTGGGGATCATCTGGAATGTAAAAAACATCGGAGAGGTGAGAGGCAAAGTGGTTGGCCTTACTGAGGTTGTCAGGAAAGGGATGGTCATTAAGGAGGAGGGGATACTGGGGGGTGGGGCGGGTCCCAGTAAGGCGGTGGAAAGCAGACCACTACTTGGAAGAGTTTATGGAGAGCGTGGTGTTGAGTTGTGTACTTGTCTGGCGCCAGGCACGGCGTTTCTTCGCTGTAAGCAGGTTGCGGATGTGTCGTTGTAATTGCCGGTGGCGGATAAGTGTATCCCGGTCACAAGTGCGGAGAAAAGAGCGGTAGAGGCGGCGGGACTCTCGAAGGAGGAGGACGGCCTGTGGAGGCAGGGCGGGGCGGTGGGGGTGGATTGCTTTGGTGGGGATATGGGTGGCGATGGCGTCAGACAAGGTCTGGTGCGGGAAGGCAGCAGTGCGAGAGATGTCATCAGGAGATTGGAGAGTAAGGTCGTGTCCGGCAACCTGGGTGTGAATGGAGTCCCGGTATGCATCCCAGTTGGCACGGGAGTAATCATGGACAAGTTTAGGAGGGACGTCAGGGCGAGGAGCCTTGCGGGGATGGCGACCATTAGAGATAGTGAGGAGAACAGGTGCATGGTCACTGCCAATGAGGTCAAGGACATCTGCGGTGATGCGCCCAAGGAGGTTGGGAGAGGCAAGGACCACATCGGGAGTGGTGTTGGATTCGGGTCGGGTGTGCTGAGGCAGGGGAACCAGGTCTCCCTGGAGGGCGGTGAGAAACTGATGCCACCGCTGGAGGTCGGCAGGATCACGGCTGTGGATATTGAGGTCGGCACGCGTTCGTGCCGACCTCAATATCCACAGCCACCTTGTAGACATGCTGTGACGGCACCACTCGCGGGAACAGGTTAAACTATGTTTGAAAACAAGCGGGAAGGATGTATCTACACACTGTAAATTTTCACATATGCAGAATGAAAACTGTATCTTTACAAAAATATTGTGCATTTCTTTTGGAGCGACCCTCGTACATAACGTTTTCTCGTTAAATAAAACGACATTAATTCATATTTTAATAATAGTTGTAGAAGACGGTCACAATTCCAACGGCTTCTGGGCCTGTAGATGACGTAATGTAGCGCTGAAACCGCTTCTTCAAATAAAATAACAACTGGAAATTTAGACGGCTGAAGATGTTTTGATTCGACATATTACGTAAATAAATATCAGGACACAGTGCACCTAATTGTTACGAAAGATTACTCACAGAATGAAGCTACTTCCCACTGTTCAGTTTACGGTGTGAACAAGTTGTTTAGTGTCTTTACTTCAGGCGGCAGCTCCGGCAAGTGCCCTTTTGCTGTTATATGTCCCGAGTCTGCTCAGACCGAGACGGAACGGCGGAAGCAAGCGGTGCTGGCGGTGGCGGCAGCGGCAGCGGCTCTGATAAAAGTTTCAGGACGCCACTTATTACCGGAGCACTCAGGGACGCGTGATAGACGCGCGGCCCGGCACGCCGCTCGATAGCCATTACGGCGGCTGGCAGCGGCGGCAGCTGGACGGACGCGAAGGCGCGGCGCAGCGCAGCAGGTGGAGCAGCAGCAGACGCAGTGCGCCGTCTCCTGGCGACCGAGCTGGGCCCGCCGCTGCACTCGAGTGCTCGCGCCGCGTGCGACTCCCACAAGGTAGACATTTAGTGGCCGCTGTGAAATTTGCCAGCGCTGCCCGTGCACAGTGCAGCTGCGAGGCTGTTGAATGTTGCTGTAATGCTGCAAGAGATGGTTTTGCTGACCTCAGTATGCTACACAGACGGTCATCTCAGTCTTCAAACACACTCGTAAGCTTCTCACCGGGGTGGCGCATACTCACAGCCAAGCGATGCAACGGAGCAAGAGCCGGCGATATTCATTTGGTGCAGTGAACCTGCGACTTCCCTCTGTGCTCGTGCTGCTCGTAAGACGGTGTGTGTGTGTGTGTGTGTGTGTGTGTGTGCCATCAACGGTGTAATGGAAAGACGACAATGAAAATTTGTGACGGAATGGGAGTCGAAACCAGATTTCCCGCTTATCGCTAGCCGTCGTCTTTCCATAGGGCTATCCGAGCACGTTTCACATCCGTATGTCATCGATCATGTGACTAAAACGTACGTACTTACATCGATTATGTACATTCGCATACAGAGGAGTCATTTTAATTGGAAGTAGCTTGCCCGGAGTCGACGGACAAATACAATGTTTGTTGCATCGTGCACACACAATGCAATATCGTATCAAGAGAAGAAGTTAACATTTTTTAATACTGTTGTATTGGCAACAGTTTTTTGAATACGCCATTAAAAATGAGATTCTTTCGAATATCGTGCACCAAATACTCTTTGGTCTGTTTCGTTTTAAGCAAATATACTGCTCTGCGTTTGGCTGCTTCACTTTAATGGGTTTTTTAAAAAATTCACACCAGTGCCATCTTGCATTTTTGAACTTTCTGGGGTCTTGGATTTTTCAAGGTTTTGCCCCCTTCATCTTGATGCTGTTATTACTCCTGGTATGCAGGCAGCGAACACTAACCATTGCACAATTTTCAAGATCATTTAACTCGGTGACTACCAGTTTCAAGAACATTACCGTGTGGTTATTTAATTAAAGTCTTAGTCAGATATAACAATATGACAATACGAAAAGAACATTTCCCGCCGTTTCATTTTCCAAGGGGTTGGTGGTTCGGATGGGTGGGGGGGAGGAGGGAGGTGGTCGACGACCCCTCAAAAATTGCGAGACATACTGAAAACAGACACACATCAGGGGACGGAACATCTCTCCAAGTCTGTAATTCACACTGCAGTGCCCAATATGGGCTTCGTTTGTGGTGTCGCAAGTGTCAGTTCTTGGATATAAGTCGTTGGCGCGATATGTCCAGGCAGGCGCCAAGACAGTCCGCTTTACGAATCTGGTAATTGGGTTGCCTACATGCAGGTGCAGACTACTTCGATGTGACGATACGGCGACGTGGTTAACAATGAAACTTGAGGACAGCCCAATCTACAAAAAAAAATCTGTAGCAATAAGCATTCTGATAACGATTAGTAGGCTTCACTTTACTAATGGGACACTAATACATAGAAATAAGAAGCAGTAAATTGCAGTTGGTTCTCTGATGCGTCCCGTGGGTAGTCAAAGGGTTAAGTGCAATGTGAGCCAGAGTCGCCATTCCCATATAGCGCATGCAATATTTAACGTAACAAAATAAAGTAAAACAAACTTAAATAAAATCAGTATATCTAAAGGAAGCACATTAATCCCCACCCATGTACCGCATATTTACTAATGATCTCTCCATGTTCTAGGCTGCGTAATGTTTAGAGAAGACTTGTAATCTGCCAACCTCTTGTGATGTAGCTTTATAGTGGTGTCTACATCTAAACTGACCTGAAACCTCTAACTCTTATATACGTAAAATCTACAGCACTGCTGTTCAAAAGATAAGTGTAACTGGTGGGAGAAGAAAATGGAAATAGAAACTAGAATCACTTTAAAAACCATTGGTTTTCCCTCAAAACCTAAATTGTCCTATCTGTATAGTGCAATAGTACTCTTTGTTCGCATCAAGTACGAGAAGTGGTGACACAAAATTAACGCAAGCAGTGCATTAGATGTCTCAGTCATGTATGCACTCTCTGTGTAAAATTCACAGCGTACTGCCACAAAGTCGTCATCTGTTCCAGTTTTTCAGAGTAGAATCAATGGATGCCTTTAACTAGGCCAGAGATAGACCGCAGGTTCAGTACCGTTGCATGTTGTATGAAAGGACATTTTAATGCTTTCGGCAGTTACAGGAGATCCAACATATGTTCATATTAGGCACGTAAGACGTCGACAAAGAGTAATTACTCTACAACAGTACCGATATCGGAACGCCTACAACGTCTTTAAGGAAATCGACTGCAGAGCATACATCTGTCTCAAGAGTAATAGTTTCTCGACCGACTGCTTATCGGAATCTCAGAATGAAAGACGTCATCCAGCGTGTGTCTCGTTAATGACAAGGAAAAGAAGAAACCTTTTAGTTTGTGGTTAGCAACATCAATAATATACCACTGAAATATTTACTACAGATGAAACCGGCTTCCATTTTTCATGACTCTCATTATTCAATCGCCGAGAGTCAAAATAGTGGTTGGTAAAACCATAAGAATAACATGCAGAATAACGCCGGTATGGTGGTGGTGCAGTCTGGTAGCTGTGGCGTAATGTTTAAGCGGCTTATCGAGCATCATCGCATCTTCACTGTCGGACCTGGTGGTCCAGTGGTAAAATGCGTGCCAAGCAGCCGTAAGTCTCGGGATCGAACCCGACCAGGGCACAGAATATTTCAGGCTGCCTTCAACCTAACGTTCACTTCTCAGTGATTTTAAGATTCTCCAGAAGTGACTCGTGATTAAACTGCAAGTCTCCTTTCCCTCTTGGGATTATTGGAGTGACCTAGAGGCGTGCCATACAGGCCTTAGAGCCTAAAGGAATACGAATGTATATAGTCGGACAAATACTATTACGGCACAATCTACATAGATGAAGCATTGCAACCATACACGTGGAATTTAAGGCGCAGACACTGCCCCTACCCACTGGCTGCACTAGTGGTTGAAATTCTCGTTCATATATAGAGGGTGGGGGGGGGGGGGGTCCATTGATCGTGACGGGGCCAAATATGAAATATCTTACGAAATAAGCGTCAAACGAAAAAAGTATAAAGAACAAAACTTGTCTAGCTTGAAGGGCGAAACCAGATGGCGCTATGGTTGGCCCGCTAGATGGCGCTTCCATAGGTCAAACGGATATCAAATGCGTTTTCTTAAATAGGAACCCCCATTTTTTATTACATATTCGTGTAGTACGTAAAGAAATATGAATGTTTTAGTTGGACCACTTTTTTCGCTATGTGATAGATGGCGCTGTAATAGTCACAAACATATGGCTCACAATTTTAGACGAACAGTTGATAACATGTAGGTTTTTTAAATTAAAATACAGAACGTAGGTACTGTTGAACAGTTTATTTCGGTTGTTCCAATGTAATATATGTACCTTTGTGAACTTATCTTTTCTGAGAACGCATGCTGCTACAGCGCGATTACCTGTAAGTATCACATTAATGCAATAAATGCTCAAAATTATGTCCGTCAACCTCAATGCATTTGGCAATACGTGTAACGACATTCCTCTCAACAGCGAGTAGTTCGCCTTCCGTAATGTTCGCACATGCATTGACAATGCGCTAACGCATGTTGTCAGGCGTTGTCGTTGGATCACGATAGCAAATATCCTTCAACTTTCCCCACAGAAAGGAATCCGGGGACGTCAGATCCGGTGAACGAGCGGGCCATGGTATGGTGCTTCGACGACCAATCCACCTGTCATGAAATATGCTATTCCATATCGCTTCAACCGCACGCGAGCTATGTGCCGGACATCCATGATGTTGGAAGTACATCGTCATTCTGTCATGCAGTGAAACATCTTGTAGTAACATCGGTAGAACATTATGTAGGAAATCAGCATACATTGCACCATTTAGATTGCCATCGATAAAGTGGGGGCCAATTATACTTCCTCCCATAATGCCGCACCATACATTAACCTGCCAAGGTCGCTGATGTCGCAGCCATCGTGGATTTTCCGTTTCCCAATAGTGCATATTATGTCGGTTTACGTTATCGCTGTTGGTGAATGACGCTTCGTCGCTAAATACAATGCGTGCAAAAAATCTGTATTTCTATGAGTTCACCGCCATCTCTCACTTATTCTAGAGCATAATTACTTTAGCTTCAACAACAAACTGTACTAACAACATGATGGTTTGGCAATGGGAAGTAGCTTAGCTGGGATATTGGCTGACATTTACATCAACCATATAGAACAAAAATTCTTCTCTGCCAACCAGCACATCTCAAACAAAATAATATACTACAGAAGATGATACAATCCCACTTTTTAATGGTACAAGCAATGAAATAGATACATTAGCAACAGATCTTAGCAAAATGCACAAAAATATTAAATTCACAGTTGAACATGAAACTAATAAAAGCATTAACTTTCTTGACCTGAAAATTTGCAGTAGTAACAATAAACATAATTTAGTATTCACAGAAAACCTACCACCACAGATGTCAGTATTAGCAACTCATCTTGCCACCCCCACCAAAAAAAGGCATATTTCAGAATGATGCTACACCGAATTAAAAAAGTACCAATGAGTGACACAGACAAACAAAATGAAATCAATATAATTAAAACAGTTGCTCATAATAATGGATATAAACCCACAATAATAGAAAAACTCCACAACAAAATGCAAACAAAAACCACAGATCCACTTCACAGCAGTCACTTCAAGCCAAATCAGTGTGCCACTGAAGCCAAACCTAAATACCCTACTCTCCCATACATAGGCCCACTTTCAACAAAATAGCAAACTAATTTAAAAAGAAGAAAAATATTACAATCAGCTTTCCCACAAATAATAAATTACAATAAAAAGTAATCCATGATATAAATACCTCCAAGAGACCCTACTGTAAATCAGGAATATACAAACTCAAATGTGATACATGCCCAAAATTCAGCATTGGATAGACGGGCAGAAGTTTTGTAATTAGATACAAAGAACATATTGATGCTCTAAGACTTGGTAACAAATCAGTATTTGCAGCCCATATTGCTGAGGAAAACCATTCAGTGGGAAACATTGAGGACAACTTAAAAATTTTGCATCTAGCAGAAAAAGGAGCCACTATGAATATATTAGAAGAATTAGAAATATACACCCACAAAAACAGCACCACAGACTATATCCTTAACGAACAAACAGAGTTAGCTAACACCCCTTTCCTGAAAAATTTCCAAAAATTACTTTCCAGCCTCCAAAGCAAATAATATTAATACACCTATCTGCAGATCAAGTAGCAAATTTATATGTTACTATAATTCTCATGATGCCAAATGTAATAAAATAATATACTATTTTACCTATACAGTTCTAAGTATATATAAAAAACTTTATAATTAATTTAGCAGTATCAACTCAAAAATTCAATGTCTCTGTACTAATGTAAAAGGCATTACAGTTCTGTAAATGAATATATGATCCTTTCCAAACATAGAACATCATCGTCAAATGTTACGATATATCTTAGCATCTGTGATACTCATCTGTTTGTAAACTCTTTGTATGTATCAAAACATATGGTACGTGGTTGAAATGATCACAGCGACAAATCTAAAGTGTACAGTGAGAACTATTTACGTGTGCAACAACGAGGATGCAGTGGGAATGCATTTACATCGGTTGGACGAATGTTATGAAAACAGACACTCGAAACCGACGTTTCACGTAAGTCACATGCAACGAAAATCTGTAACGCAACCATATGTGTGTGGCGTGTTTATAATTATGTTTTATTTGTATTTTAGGACAATTAATCTATAAAAACACACCAAACGTCATAAAGAAAGCGTGTAAACCGTCTGAGGATGAATCACAACGATTCGAAACAGGTAACGGTTTCCTTTGAATAAATAAAGAAACTGAAAGTAAATTTGTGGCTGGTTGCTGTCCTAACACCATCAACATTTGTCTTCAAACAACAGCCACGGTCTCCAGCATGTCATCATATGACCAAATTGAATTAATGAACCTGTTCGAGTTAAGTTTATACTTACAAAAATTCTGAAATTGTATACGTTAGCTTATGGCCTTCACCTTAAACAAATTTTGAGGTGCGTTGGGATCCTAACATATACCTTGATCTGTTGTAAATTAATTATTGTTGTGTTACTGGAAAATGTATTAAAACCTGAGTTGATGTGTGTTTCTGGGTTTAAAGTTATATTGTCTAGATATTGGTGCTAATTTGTTTTTCTTTGTTTTAAGTATGCCTGCTATTTGATTGAAACTGTGAAATAAATTTCTGTTCTACCAGTGAATGAAGTGTGTAAAATCCACACTGGTCCAGTCCTTCCCGGTTTTCCTTTCTAACTGAATTAAGAGCCCATAATTATAATCATTTCAGTATATTTGGGTAGAGTATGTTTACTATGCAATGAGAAGACAAGCTACAATCCGTCATTGACCACCAACGACTCTTGCTGACCTTTCCAGAAGTGCCATTGGACAGTAACAGAAATTTTGAAAAATCTGAAAAAGAGCATGTCACATTGCTAACAAACATGTGAATTGGCGGAAATGTGTGTCCTCATTTTCAGAACTTTCCCACTTACATTATCTGGGCATCGCAGAACTATATCGTCTCACAAATACCATCTGATGTATCTGTTCTCCAGAATACAGAAGACAGGTGTAGGACCCTGCGTCTCCGAATACCATTTGTAATTTATATCTTTCTTTCTCAGTATCAATATATATTTTCAATCATTTTTATATGTGGAGGACTTTCAGTTAGGGCATAATTATAAATAAATGAACTACAGGAAGCAGCAACATAATCCGAGCCTGACTCGCTTACCTCACCAGGAAAGGCAGACGAAGAAGGCCCTAGCACTGAACCTCTGTATTTCATTAGTTCTTAAGTTTTGCACACCACTGTCGAAAGGGGAGAAATCTTTTCATACTGCAGTTTCTTGAACTAAATCAACTACACAATATCTTATCAAGATAAATGAGGCAACCATTTATATTTATCTTCGACTTACATAATCCTCACTGCAGTGAAAGTACGTTTTCGCACCAATGAAAAGAAAAATGGATTTCTTTTTCAAAATTCAACGACTTTTTCAGAAAGTATGATCCGTAACTAAACTGCTTCTCCCCTTTCAAATCATTGTCCCAGTTCTAATCATTTACATTTATTACTTATACGTAATAGACCCTACCTCTTCTGTTTTTCTATTTTTTCCATATACCTCCTTTTGTTTCGATACTTTGTTGATGCGCTCTGTGGCATAATTAACATGAAAAGTTTAAACAGACATTATGAGTTTTTTAACCATTGTTCATAGAAGATAAATAATGAGTATGTGCATAACATACAGATCTCCCATAATACGAATGTAGGACTTCTGCCGACGCGATTATTGATTAACTAAACAAGAAAAACCAAACTGATTAACAACAATTATTAAGGGTTGATGTGTTTCAAGTAAATATCTAAAAGTGACATTCATGAAAGATGAAATTTACCTTCTTTTCTTCATGAACGTGGTCTTAAATTTCAGTTCATCTATTTAAAGCTGAATATCTACAACACCGGTACGCTGTTACAATTTACCGAAAAGAACAACATGTTCGGTCCAAGCAAAAATAGAATAGAAAAAGGAGCTTGAGAGGATTAAATAGTATTAAAACGAAATTTCCTTTATTTTACAAAACATTAAAAAATGTGTGGTGGGTGCAACGGTCTCGAACCGAGTCAAAATCACATGATCGTAGACCAGTAGGTTACAATAAAAATCAGGAAAGGAGCAAACTCAGCAGACAGGATATCATACCAAATTAATTTATATCTGAACAGGGATCTATTTAAAATCTAATTAAACTACAAGGTCAATACCATGAGAAATAGAGAGTTCATATAGACAACGATGGCAACTGTTTTACAGAAGCAATTAGACGAACTGCAGAAGGTGTTTCTCACTCTATTCGATGAAAGGAAAGTTACGAAATGCGTTGCATTCATTACAATTGCTGTTGCTGTACCCTATCAGCAGAAACTTAAGTCACTGATAGGCTGATGGAAATGCAGTTTTGTTTTATTTTTTCTCTCTCTTTCTGTCTAAATTCACCCGCTCCCTGTGTCTCCGGAATAGCTTAAATAAGCAAAACATTTCCTTAAAAGAGAGTAGAAACCTAGAAGCAATTACATCCCCGAGAAGAGAATGTCGAACACCCACTGACTGACCTAAATAAGGTAATACCCCCATCGCTCCATATGAAGTTTCTCTTCGCTAAAATATTAGAAAACATAATAGAATAGAGGGAATCAAACAGATTCCTACAGTTTTCGAAAGTGTCTCCCACACCTTCAAGTGCCAAACTACACAAGTAAATATCACACGAAGATATTGCAGAACAAGTACAAAAATTTGTATGAAATTGAAGCCAGGGCTGGAAAAGTTTCAGGTGAATGTTTATGAACTTCTCGGGATGGGAAAAAGAAATCCGTAAAAACGAAGTACCAATTCTTTTGAATGATGCTGCCGCCATTTGATAGTAATAAGTTTCATTTTATTGTTATACGATTCAGATTTCGGCCTTAAGTCATTTTCAAGTACAAAAATTTAGTTATGTGTCAAAAGATATTAGGCTGGTACGTCGGAAAAGCATTTCTGGTCACATAGGTCAGATCCGCCATAAGCAAAAATGAGAACTTCTCTAAACCGCCTACATATATTGCAGGCTTTTATTTCTGAGCCTATAGATGCTATACATTCAGAAGTGAAAGTCTGCAATATAATTAGGCGTTTTGAAGATGTTCTTACTTTTACGTATGACAGATCTGGCCTATGTGACCAGATATACTTTTCCGACAAGGACTTGTATACATCCCAGTCTGATGTCTTTTGCACTTGAAAACGGATAAGGCCAAAATCTGGATCGTATATCAATAAAATAAAAATTATTACCGTCAAATGACGGCAGCTTCATTCAAACAATTTACCGTGACTGTGGTTCCAGCCAAAATAAAAATTTTCAAGAAGTAATTTCTAGCTTCTTACAGAGATATGAGACTCCTTTTGTTTCATTTCCTCCATATTCATTCAGCTTTTTTTCCCTTGCTGGTAGATGGTTTCACTAGTCCACCGGAAACGGTCTTTTCTTTTTTAATAAAATTACAGCCACAGAGGAGTTTACGTTTTATTTTAAAAATTACTGCTTGTTTCTGCCCCCAAGGCAATGTTCCACTGGTATCTACACTGTACCGAAACACAAAGTGCAATGGATTTTGTTAAATAGAGAAGGTGTAGAATAACGCATCACCAACAGCAAGTGTACTACATATACTTTGCCAAACAACTCGTACGCAAAAATCATAAAAGCACCATAATAAAAAATAATGTTTGTGGACTCGTTTGGTATTAAAAATAGATATATTTCACGCAAACTATATAATGCTGAAAAACTACTCGTCAACATAGAAAGAAATAATAACATAAATATGGTATAAACTCGTTTACAGTCTAGGAAATCGGTATGTGCAAGATGAACTTACATGTCAAACATCAGAGAAAACAGAACGACTGATGAGGCAAGCAAGGAGGTGGTATTGAAATAGGGATGGGCAAGTTACAGGAATGGTCTGCAGAGGGCAGGGAGGTAAGCAGGGAGAGGCAAGTGATGAAACGAAAATTGATAAAAACACGATCTATGTTTTCATTTCATCACCAGTCTCTTCCAGTTTACCACTACGTTTATGGTAATGATGAATTACTAGGAAGCTAACAGTTTGCTACTGTAAATGGATATGTGGATAAGTATGTCAATTATGTCTGATGTAGTTCTTATGCAAAAAGCAATTGAACGGGAGTGCTCTACTGATTCAAATGGTTCAAATGGCTCTGAGCACTATGGGACTTAACATCTTTGGTCATCAGTCCCCTAGAACTTAGAACTACTTAAACCTAACTAACCTAAGGACATCACACAACACCCAGTCATCACGAGGCAGAGAAAATTGCTCTACTGACATGTGTTAGCTGTTTGTTACTGTATAAGAGATTTAGGTCGGACGTAATAGCAAAATGTTGACTAACGTAAATAATGGTCGTGCGATAACCTGTGGAATCTGGTAAAGCTGTATTCTGATGCTGCAGTGCAGTGTTTGAGACACTGCGTTGGCGATCAGAAGCCATATTCTATTAAGAATGAACTCGCAAACTGCGATGATGGTTCTGCATCAGTTATAGAACATTTTAGAACAAAATAAGAAAAGAAAAAGAAAAGGATTTCCCGCTTGTCGCGAGCGGTTGGCTTGACCTCTTCGGCTATCCGAGCACACTTCCAGGTGCGGCCCAAATCTCCATTTTCCCAGGAGTCTACTCTCCCTTGTGCTCGCACTAAATTACCGTGACATCTGCACACGATGAGACATTGTTTTCTCTCGCTATTGTTTGCTGTGGCATGAAATACTGCGGTGCGGTGTCTGAGGCACTGCGTTGAGCATCGGCAGCCGTATTCAATTAATAATTGCGATTGTGGTTCCGCATCAGCTGTAGAACGTTTCAGAACAAAGGCAAATTTGTGCCGGACCGGGACCGCTCCTTAAAGCGTCGTCAAATAGCCGAAGTTATTTAGGCGACAGCTCGCGACAAGTGGGAAATCCGGATTAGAGTCCCGGTCTGGCACAGATTATCTTTAGTTCTGAAATACTCTGAAACTGATACGGAACCATAATCGCAATTTACGAGTTCATTTTATATTCAAACGGCACTTCAGACAGTGAGTAACCAAGCTTCTCAACAAAATCTGAAAACAGAACAACATTATGCTAGATCATACACAGATTCTCTTGCTTTTCTGTTTAAAGTGCCTGATCAAATTATAGTTGAGAGAGAATATTATCACAGCTAATGTAACTGGCATACTGCGGAATACTTTTAATCATTTCTTAAGGAAATATTAACATCGCTACCGTGTCCTTATTCACTTGTTTGTTTTCAGGTGATGCAGCAACGAAGTTCGCGGCTGGTAGTTCATCACTGAGTAGCTAATACCGCCCAAATTGTTGTAGACCCTTTGCTGCTGACGCGATGCGGTTGTTCTTTGAAGAGAGCTGGACTTAAGTAATATGGCGGGTGTTATCTCTTTCATTAGAAAATTAGTAACCAAACAATACGTGTTGCACGCACAGATTTTGCACTTACAGCACAGTACTTAGTCCTATAACGAGTCTTTATTAAGAGACTGTGCTTCGTCAGGAGCTCCCAAGGGAACTTTGTTAGCACTGCTCTTATTATATATATATACAGGGTGTTTCAAAAATGACCGGTATATTTGAAACGGCAATAAAAACTAAATGAGCAGCGATAGAAATACACCGTTTGTTGAAATATGCTTGGGACAACAGTACATTTTCAGGCAGACAAACTTTCGAAATTACAGAAGTTACAATTTTCAACAACAGATGGCGCTGCGGTCTGGGAAACTCTATAGTACGATAATTTCCACATATCCACCATTCGTAGCAATAATATGGCGTAGTCTCTGAATGAAATTACCCGAAACCTTTGACAACGTGTCTGGCGGAATGGCTTCACATGCAGATGAGATGTACTGCTTCAGCTGTTCAATTGTTTCTGGATTCTGGCGGTACACCTGGTCTTTCAAGTGTCCCCACAGAAAGAAGTCACAGGGGTTCATGTCTGGCGAATAGGGAGGCCAATCCACGCCGCCTCCTGTATGTTTCGGATAGCCCAAAGCAATCACACGATCATCGAAATATTCATTCAGGAAATTAAAGACGTCGACCGTGCGATGTGGCCGGGCACCATCTTGCATAAACCACGAGGTGTTCGCAGTGTCGTCTAAGGCAGTTTGTACCGCCACAAATTCACGAAGAATGTCCAGATAGCGTGATGCAGTAATCGTTTCGGATCTGAAAAATGGGCCAATGATTCCTTTGGAAGAAATAGCGGCCCAGACCAGTACTTTTTGAGGATGCAGGGACGATGGGACTGCAACATGGGGCTTTTCGGTTCCCCATATGCGCCAGTTCTGCTTATTGACGAAGCCGTCCAGGTAAAAATAAGCTTCGTCAGTAAACCAAATGCTGCCCACATGCATATCGCCGTCATCAATCCTGTGCACTATATCGTTAGCGAATGTCTCTCGTGCAGCAATGGTAGTGGCGCTGAGGGGTTGCCACGTTTGAATTTTGTATGGATAGTGGTGTAAACTCTGGCGCATGAGACGATACGTGGACGTTGGCGTCATTTGGACCGCAGCTGCAACACGGCGAACGGAAACCCGAGGCCGCTGTTGGATCACCTGCTGCACTAGCTGCGCGTTGCCCTCTGTGGTTGCCGTACGCGGTCGCCCTACCTTTCCAGCACGTTCATCCGTCACGTTCCCAGTCCGTTGAAATTTTTCAAACAGATCCTTTATTGTATCGCTTTTCAGTCCTTTGGTCACATTAAACCTCTGTTGAAAACTTTGTCTTGTTGCAACAACACTGTGTTCTAGGCGGTGGAATTCCAACACCAGAAAAATCCTCTGTTCTAAGGAATAAACCATGTTGTCTACAGCACACCTGCACGTTGTGAACAGCACACGCTTACAGCAGAAAGACGACGTACAGAATGACGCACCCACAGACTGCGTTGTCTTCTATATCTTTCACATCACATGCAGCGCCATCTGTTGTTGAAAATTGTAACTACTGTAATTTCGAAAGTTTGTCTGCCTGAAAATGTACTGTTGCCCCAAGCATATTGCAACAAACGGTGTATTTCTATCGCTGCTCGTTTAGTTTTTATTGCCGTTTCAAATATACTGGTCATTTTCGAAACACCCTGTATATATATATATATATATATATATATATATATATATATATATATATATATATATATATATATATATATATATACTCCTGGAAATGGAAAAAAGAACACATTGACACCGGTGTGTCAGACCCACCATACTTGCTCCGGACACTGCGAGAGGGCTGTACAAGCAATGATCACACGCACGGCACAGCGGACACACCAGGAACCGCGGTGTTGGCCGTCGAATGGCGCTAGCTGCGCAGCATTTGTGCACCGCCGCCGTCAGTGTCAGCCAGTTTGCCGTGGCATACGGAGCTCCATCGCAGTCTTTAACACTGGTAGCATGCCGCGACAGCGTGGACGTGAACCGTATGTGCAGTTGACGGACTTTGAGCGAGGGCGTAAAGTGGGCATGCGGGAGGCCGGATGGACGTACCGCCGAATTGCTCAACACGTGGGGCGTGAGGTCTCCACAGTACATCGATGTTGTCGCCAGTGGTCGGCGGAAGGTGCACGTGCCCGTCGACCTGGGACCGGACCGCAGCGACGCACGGATGCACGCCAAGACCGTAGGATCCTACGCAGTGCCGTAAGGGACCGCACCGCCACTTCCCAGCAAATTAGGGACACTGTTGCTCCTGGGGTATCGGCGAGGACCATTCGCAACCGTCTCCATGAAGCTGGGCTATGGTCCCGCACACCGTTAGGCCGTCTTCCGCTCACGCCCCAACATCGTGCAGCCCGCCTCCAGTGGTGTCGCGACAGGCGTGAATGGAGGGACGAATGGAGACGTGTCGTCTTCAGCGATGAAAGTCGCTTCTGCCTTGGTGCCAATGATGGTCGTATGCGTGTTTGGCGCCGTGCAGGTGAGCGCCACAATCAGGACTGCATACGACCGAGGCACACAGGGCCAACACCCGGCATCATGGTGTGGGGATCGATCTCCTACACTGGCCGTACACCACTGGTGATCGTCGAGGGGACACTGAATAGTGCACAGTACATCCAAACCGTCATCGAACCCATCGTTCTACCATTCCTAGACCGGCAAGGGAACTTGCTGTTCCAACAGGACAATGCACGTCCGCATGTATCCCGTGCCACCCAACGTTCTCTAGAAGGTGTAAGTCAACTACCCTGGCCAGCAAGATCTCCGGATCTGTCCCCCATTGAGCATGTTTGGGACTGGATGAAGCGTCGTCTCACGCGGTCTGCACGTCCAGCACGAACGCTGGTCCAACTGTGGCGCCAGGTGGAAATGGCATGGCAAGCCGTTCCACAGGACTACATCCAGCATCTCTACGATCGTCTCCATGGGAGAATAGCAGCCTGCATTGCTGCGAAAGGTGGATATACACTGTACTAGTGCCGACATTGTGCATGCTCTGTTGCCTGTGTCTATGTGCCTGTGGTTCTGCCAGTGTGATCATGTGATGTATCTGACCCCAGGAATGTGTCAATAAAGTTTCCCCTTCCTGGGACAATGAATTCACGGTGTTCTTATTTCAATTTCCAGGAGTATATATATATATATATATATATATATATATATATATATATATATATATATATATATATATATATATATATATATATATATACAAACGTGATCTGACGGATAGGGTGTGCAGCGATCGTTGAGTCACTGTTGGAGGATACATCGCGACGTAGGCAAAATTTCTAGTGGTGTGATGAATGACAGCTTGGTTTCAATGTAGTAAAAGGTAATTTAATGCAGATAAGTAAGAAAAAAACACTGTAATGTTCGGATACAGCACTATCAGTGTGCTGTTTCACACAATGATGTCGATTAATTACCGAGGAGTAGTATTGCAATGCAGTTTGAAATGGAGCGAGAACAAAAAGGAAGTGGTAGGGAAGTCGAAAGGTAGACTTCAGTTTGTTGGAGGATCTTTAGGAAAGACAATGTATAGAACGCTAATGCGACCTTTTCTTGAGTTCTGCTTGAGTATTTGGGATCTCCACGATGTCGGATTAAAGGAAGACATAGAACCGACTCAGAGGCGAGCCCCAAAATTTGTTACAGATATGTTCGATCATGGTCTAGGAGTAGCATCGTTAATTAGTAATCAAAACGTCCTCGGCCCCTCTTCCGAGCCTAGCCACTGCTTAAAATTTGAATAATAATCAACACAGGCGAACGGAGACTTCAAGCATAAGATGTCACCTCATTCTGCCTGTGGCCTTCTCAAGAGGACGGTGGAGCGGACCGATATACGGGAACGGGACATTCTCTTTCCCTTGGAGTAGGAAACTGCTGACTCTTCCGCCTTTAAGGGCAATTATCAACGGCATGAGGATGCGGAAGCCAATGGAAACCACTGCATTAAACACACATGATGTGTATCCACAATAACCAACGAAAGGGTAACGTTCAACGAGTCTGGGCCTGGAATATCAAAAGTTTAACGTGGTAGGGAAGCTACAAAATCCGAAAACGGAAATGCAAGGGCTCAGTCCACATGTAGTGGGGTTTAGTGAAGTGTACTGAAAAGAAGACAAGCATTTCTGATTACACGAATGTAGGGTAATATCAACAGCAGGAGGAAAAGGTATAAAGGCAGCAGGAGTCGTTATGAGTAGGAAGCTAGTGCAGAGAGTGTATTAGTATTTCTTTGGAATACCAATTATTATATTCTTCTTGAAGTTTTAAGGTGTTTCGCCTGTCTCACACATCTTGCATACCTGATGGAATAGTTTTGTCATGGCTAGCTCTCCCAAGGCTGTCAGTAGCTCTGATGGAATATCATCTACTCCCGGAACCTTGTTTCGATTTAGATCTTTCAGAGCTCTGTCAGTTTCTTCTCGCAGTATCATACGCCCCTCTCATTTTCATCCACGCCCAAACCCCTTTCCATAATACTGCCTTCAAGCTTATCTCCCTCGTACAGACCCTCTACATACTCCTACCTTTCAGCTTTCTCTTCTGTGGTTGGGATTCTTTTCTATCTGAGCTCTTAATATTAATACACATACACCTCTTTTCCCCAAAGGCCTCTTTAATTTTCCTTTAAGTGTGATCTATCTTCTCCCTAGTGAAATATGCTTCTAAATCCTTATACTTGTCCTCTAGCTATTCCTGCATAACCATTTTGTACTTCCTGTCAGTCTCAGTTACTCCCTTTCTCCTGCGTCATTTGCTGCATTTTTAAATTTTCTCCTTTCATCAGTTAAATTCAATATCTCTTGTGTTATCGAAGGATTCCTACAAGGCCTTGTCTTTCCACCTATTTCATCCCCTGCTGCCTTCACTATTTCATGTCTTAAAGTTACCTATTTGTTTTCTACCCTGTTCCTTTCCCCTGTACTAGTCAATAGTTGCCTAATGATCCCTCTGGAACTCAAGTTCTTTCAACTCATCCAGGTCCCGTCTCCTTAATTTCCTACCTTTTTCCAGTTTGTTCAGTTTCAAGCTTCGGTTCATAGCCGTGGTTAGAAACTACATCTGCTCCTGGAAAGGTTTTACAATTTAAAACCTGGTTTCTAAATCTCACCATTACATATTCAGTCTGAAACATTCTGAAATCTCCAAGTCTCTTCTATGTAGACAGCCTTCTTTTCCGATTCTTAAACCAAGTGTTAGGGATTATTAAATTATGCTAAGTGCAAAAATCTACCAGGCGGCTTCCTCTTTCATACCTTTCCCTCAGTCCATATTTACCTACCATTTTTCCTTCTCTTCCTTTTCCTGCTATCGAGTTACAGTCCCCATCACAATTAAATTTTTGTCTCCCTTAACTATTTGAATAAGTTCTATTATCTCGTCTTACGTATCTTCGATCTCTTCATCATCTGCCGAGATAGCTGGCATATAAACTTCAAGTGCCGAGGTGGGTGTGGGCTTCGTGTCTATCTTGGCTAATATAATGCGTTTATTATGCTGTCCATAGTAGCTTACCCACATTCCCACTTTCTTATTCATTATTAATCCTACTCCTGCATTACCCCTATTTGATTTTGTATTTATAACCCTGAATTCGCCTGACCAGAAGTCCTGTTCTTCCTGCCAACGAACTTCACTAATTCCCACTCTATCTAACTCCACGCGCAAGAGGACTCTATCATCATTTAACCATACAGTACAGCTGCATGCCCTCAGCAAAGATTATGGCTGTAGTTTCACCTTGCTTTCAGCAGTTCGCAGTAACAGCACAGCAAGGCTGTTTTGTTGATGTTACTAGGCCAGATAAGTCAACCATCCAAATTGTTGTCCTTGGCCGCTCAACAGATAACCCTGCATTGTGGTTACACCTACGGTACGGCCATCTGCATCGTTGAGGCACGCAAACCATCCCGCCGACGGCAGGGTTCATGGCTCATGAGGGAGATTTTACGATATATTCCTATGGAATACTAAACGGTGAAGAAGCTGTTCCGTAATCAATAAAGGAGCTGAAACATGTCCATTGTAGGTACGCATTATTTCGATGCTAGCTTACTCTTTCATTCTTTTGACACATATCGTGCGCCATGGTAGTAAAATATCGCCTTGGGAAATGTAGGGAAGCAGCATACTCACGCCTTATAAAAGTCACATCAGTTTTTCCATTGTGTGCCAGCCTAGTCCGCTGTAACTAGCTCTGATGTCATAAATGTTGCGCAATACTTTAAAAATCAAGTAAATAACCTGAAACGTTTCTAGCATGTCAGGAGTAATACTAAATCAATATGTGTTGAATATCAGTTCAGTAACTTTAACCATTTTCGAAATTTGGACGTTTTTCTGTAAAAATCATTGGCGCAACAGAAAAGAGCTAGAAACTTAAAAATTTATATTTAGATTCCTTTTTCATAATAATTTAGTAGAAACAGTATTCTGGATCTTACAAATTAAAATTTTAGTTGAAATTCATGATTTTCTGGTTTTTGTCTTAAACATTAAGGAAGCAATATAGATTAAGTAGGCGAATAAATAAAGCTAGGATGTTTAAATTTAAGTAGAAGGGAGATCCGCTATAATCATAAAGATGTGAGAAGTTTCAACTGAATAACTATAAAACTATAGCGATAGCATAACTCCAAAGGGCAAGTTCAGAGCTCGTCTACTGCGTGTAGTGTAATTAAATTAATTCTCTCGCCCAAAATATTTGACTTAGCCACGTCAGACTTTTATTATGATTACTTACCTATGTGCTGATTGCACATTTAAATTGAGAGCTTCATCGGCCATCAGCAAAGGAAGCAATGATTTATTCGATAACGTAAAGTGGTGCATTACTAGCCCAGCGGCTAGACGGAAGAGCGGATTTGATCGGGCGTTCCCTTAGCCATTCGCACCGCGGCTTTGTATATAAGAACGCTGCGCGAGAGAAAAAGGCCCCAGTTCTCTCCAGACGCTGATTAGCGCACCACCTGTGCTGGGAGTCGCGTCACGTCGGTATCATTGCTATAAACAGCCTCGGATGCCGTATTTAGTTACTCGGGCTATGCATAACCATGAAATCATTTTCGAGTGAAGTGTTAATTTTTGGATGACTTTAATGATCTATCTTCAGTTTGCGTATGTCGTGTTTTCACGAGCCGCTGCGGGACAGACATTCTACCATTATTTAGCGTGGCGTTTGATGAACATTATCATCAGATTATGGCGAGCATTCACTTAAACATTTAATTTGAACAATTATAGTTGCATCAGCGCATTAGACTCTGAACTGCTCTGGTAGTTTGATTGTGTGGATTCTTTTTGGTCTGTGACTTTCAGAATATAGTGAACATTTTAGAGAGAATGGTTTTTGATTATGAATCCCAGACAATCTCCTAATTCCTCAGAGCCATAAGCTGTAGCTATAAATGTATTTCTCAGATTCTAATTACAGGCTTCACGCTTTGCTAATCACTTTCTGGTTGCCGATATTGTAGTTAGAGAGCCAGTGTTGAGAACAGCAAACAACAAAGCAGCATAAATACAAAACATTTACAAAACAATCATTTCCACCCGCCGCCCCACATATGTTGCTAATCGGCCGGGAAAGAAACTGAGTAAAAGTGAAAGTGATTTTTAAATAGTCGGACTCGGGAGTGAAATGCGACACGCAACTGAGTAATAGAACAGTGATAGTGTTACGTGTGCACGTGGACGACGCAATTTGATTAACAACGCATCTGGATTGACGGAGCTGGCACTGAGTCTAGCGGTGCTTTTGGCATCGCGAGAAGCCAGTTTCGCCTCACCGCAGCAACCAGAGCCACGCCTGCAGTTGTGGGACACGCAAACACACAGCAGCCATCGAAGTGCCGTCTGCAGTTCAACGCGCCGCGTCGCATCAGTAATCCTGGTACGTCGCGCCGGCAACGCCATACGTCGTGCAGAAGGAACAAAGTTAAGTGAAAAGCTGTTAAAAATTTTACTAACCTGCACTAAAAGACTGTCGGCGATGGAACTGCCAGAAGAAACCGAAGTTAAACTTAAATCAGAACCTATGTCTGTTGAGGGAACTGTAAATCCAGACAACGGTTCAAGTGTAAATATGCATGAAAATAGTAATGTTAAAGTGAAATATGAAGTATTGTCTCCTGACAGTAGTGTGAAAAGGGGCAATGATTCAATAATAGAGAGCCCTGTACTAAAGCAGAAATTAGAAAATGTTAATTTATTGGATGATGGTTTATCTGATGAGTTAAAAACGAAACAGTCATCAGAGCTGGTAGAGTTTAAAAAGGATAAGTTAGATATGACTGATCGATCAGAAGTTTCATTTAGTGTTGATGATTCTGGTGTTGGAGTTAGTTTTTCTTCACCTGAGTGTGACAAAAAACCAGCTAGTGAGCAACCCAAAGATACTGGGGCTATTGATATAAATGTTATATTACAAGCAATAGCTGCCAGTAATGCAAAATTGTCAGCAAGTAATGCTGAATTATGAAGTATGAGATTGTGGCCAGCCAAACCAATTTTAATAAACGGTTTGAGGCAATGGACTATAAATTAGAATCCAATAAAGCTGAATTAGAAACTTCCTTCAAGACTGGCTGCAATAAGTTGAAAGAGGATCTGGACAGTTTAAATTATAAAATTGATTACAACCATGAGGATATTAAGAAAAAGGTTGCTCAACAATTTTCTGAAATGTATAAAACAGTAAAATCCGAAGTTGCTGAGGTTCGCAAAGACTTCCAAATGGAAGATGCGAAGCTGGAGCACAAGTTAACAGAAAGATCGAGGCGGAATCTGAACTGTGCTCAGATAGGTTTAAAGATGTTAATATAAAAGTAAACATATGTCAAGCAGAAGTAGACGCAATCAAAACTGATACTACTCATATTGTGCAAAGAGTAGATAATGTTGAAATGAGAGTAGAAAATATTAGTACTAACATTGCTAACATTGAAAGTAAAGTAGCTGCAGTAACTTCTGGTAATGGTAGTATGCAACAAGTTGTAGCTGCAAACGCCGCTTTTATCGTGTGTCGGCAGTTCTTGCGGTTCGATCCAGATAAAAATATCCACCCGCTAGATTTCTGGAACAATTTCGAAGATGTGATTCCACCAACTTGGTCTGAACGAGAGAAAATCTCATTTATTAGAAGCCATTTAGCAGGTGACGCCATGCGTTAGTCAGCTGATGTTATGTTGAAGTGTAAAACATTAGCGGAATTTAAAACAGCTTTCATTAATGAGTATTGGTCTAGCAATAAGCAAAATGAAGTATTGAGAGAATTTTGGAGTGGAAAACGCTTCAATGCAGGCATGGAATCTATTAAAGATTTTGCCAGGTCATGGATCTCACGTTTGTCACATTTGGCCGAAAAGCTAAAACCTGAAATGATAATACTAGGTCTTGAAGCCAAACTGCCATGGTATTGGCAAACTAGAATTATATCTGCCCCTAGAGACAATCTGGATCGTTTCATTGAATATTTGGAACGTGTAGAGCGTGTTGCTGCCAATGAGGAGCAAACACGTAATAACAGAAATGCTAATTACACTAGTAGTAATTTTAAGAACGAGCAGAATGGCAATGTAAACATCAGAACAATAGGTGTTCGCCATCCTAAGAGAGGTAGGCATTGGAGAAATAATTATCAGAACCAACAATGGCATCCAAATGATAGTAATTTTGTTCCGAACAAAATTATGCAGGTAAACAACAGTGCGGAAAGCAATGCTGTGCCAGTTAATTATAATGGAAATAAAGGAAATAGTAGTAGGCCGAGACAGGAAAACTAGTTCCCGTCTATGAGGACACAGGCGCTGACCAGGCGGTTACTTTTCTTTAGCCAGTAATTACAGTAACTGGTAAGACAGATCAGAATACTCAGACTGAACATGTGGATGAGGGGTCGGTAGCATCTAAGGATACAGCAGAAATATTAGATCACTCACAGTATTTGATAGATATCGTGTTAGATACGCTTTCTAAGTGGGAAAAGAAAGAGAAGGCGCAGCAGTGTAACGGTAGGGAAGATTTACAAAATACTGAATTGTCAGGTGAAGAAGCAGAAGAAATTCATGCTTATATTTACGATGAGGATAATGTGATCTTATCTAAAGCACCTATGCAGGATGTTGATACTGTACTAATAGATTAAGGACAGGGGGTAAGTGAGAATGTAGAGGATAGCCTGTTGGGGGTCGATGAACCTAGTAGCTGTGACCAGTTGTCACTTGAGAAGGTACCCGACGATAATAGTGAAAGTGATTTAGCTGTAACTAGTGTTATGCCCGGTCTGGAGGGGAAGAATCGCTCAGACTACAGTAATTTGGGTCATGTTCAGCAAACTAAATGTAATGAAATCGTGCGGTGTTTCGATTTGAAATTAATAGACCGACTGGAAAAGGCAGCTGAAAATGTAATTCAGGAAACCCCTACACACTTTGACCTAAATGTAATGAAGACAGATGTCGATCACTTTAGTTGGAGACAAATCCAAAAGGAACTATTGGATGAGTTTGAGGAACCACCTGTACAAACCAGAATAAGCCACCCTATAATAATAGTGAATATGTTGGGTATCATTGTACGTTGTCTCTTAGACAGTGGAAGTGAGGTGAGTGCAATATCTCAGTCCTTCTTTGATACATTACCTAGTAAAGACAAGCTTACCGTAATGAGGGTATCAGGACTAAGAATAATTGGTGCTACTGGCAAGGTGTCAAAAACATTAAAACAAGAAGCTTTGCTGCCCTTTAACATTAATGGTAATTTAATTGATCATCAATGCTTAATTGTAAATAATCTCAGTATTGAGGTTTTAATTGGCATAGATTTCTTGTCAAAATATCAGAGTGTTGTTGACTTTGAAAGAAGCCAGTTAGAAATGGTCTTGCCAATAACCGGAGTAATTACGGTATCTTTTATTGATAAACATGTAGTAACTAATGATGAAACTTGGGAGCTGCCTATACGAGTTCTGAAAAATAGGCGATATTGGGACGAAAGTATTAATCTTAGTAAAAGTAAGCTAAGAGCATTGGAAAGGAAGAAGCGTCATGACGCAAAAGCTGTACCCACCAGTTTTGAAATAGGTCAGTTAGTCCTTCTCAAAACCAAGGAAAAATCAAAGAAAATAAATGCAGAAACAAAGAAATTCATGTTCGTATACCAAGGACCTTTCAGGATCATAGGAAAACCACATGCCAATGCATATAGGCTAGAGCACCCTAAGAGTAAAAAGATATTAGGTCTCAGGAACGTGATCGACCTAAAGAGTTCATAGGTAGTGAATGAATTCTGTAGGGAGAAGGTTGTTCTGTAACCTCTACACAGTGTGGCAGCTGCGCAGTCCCAGCTGTGTGAGATCTTCTTTCCTTTTCAGGTCACACTCTCTCTTCATCTTTTCTATCCACCTAAAATTTCGACCTCTTCTTTCCAACACATTAAATTTTCCGTTATGGTTATCAAGCCAATAATAAACTAATGAATTCTATAGGGAGGAGGTTGTTCTGTAACCTCTACACAGTGTGGCAGCTGTGCAGTCCCAGCTGTGTGAGATCTTCTTTCCTTTTCAGGTCTCTTTCATTCTTCATCTTTCCTGTCCATCAAAATTTCGGCTCTTACTCTCAAATACTAAGATCTTCCGGTATGACTATCAAGCCAGCATTAAGCTAATGAATTCTGTAGGGAGGAGGTTGTTCTGTAACCTCTACACAGTGTGGCAGCTGTGCAGTCCCAGCTGTGTGAGAATCTTCTTTCCTTTTCAGGTCTCACTCATTCTTTATCTTTCCTATCCACCAAAGTTTCGACTCCCTCTTTGCAATATAAAAATTTTCCGTCATGGCTATCAAGCCATGAGTTCTGTAACCATTCTATACACCGATTAGTGAGAAACAAAATACCTAATGTGACAAACTTAACAGTGACATAAACAACAGAGAAGTATGATGTAATTAAGATACAAATGTATTTGAGTAACAAGTATGTATAGAATCCTGGTAATATTATAAGTACAAAGTTGTTGTTTTATTGGAAATGGTCCACCAACAGTAATTTAAAAAGATATACAAATTCGTGTACAAGCAGGATATGAAGTGGCAGCGAAACCTATTGTATGCTGTAGAGCTAACTAATTAATAGTAAAAGAGATTGCTTAGTGTTATGAAAAATATACAGATAAGTTGTAAAAATTAACTCACCTTGTATAGCAAGGAATGGCAGTGTAATAGAATTGAACAGTGTTTGTGGTTGAGACGTGGAGGACACGTCCTTGAAATATTTATAAGGTTGGAGCTGGCCGTAATTTGGTGTAGTGTGTGACAGGACACACTACACGTATTGAGGTTATGAGTTGGAGGCGTGAATGCGACCATAGGTACCCTTATGTTAGATGAGACAGAGTAGCTCATGGTGTCCTATAGGTTTAAGGAATTTAGCATTACGCTTGGCCATAATTACTTAATGCACTTTAGTGGTAGGTCGAGAGAGACTACCTGTGGTTTCAGCGTCCGATCGAGTGGAAACGGATTGCAACGTGAGCAGACTAATCAGCTGCAATACACTATAGATATGAAATAAATGTGCTACCCTATGCGTTAAATGTTAATAGAGTGAGTGTTAAATGAGTACATACACTAGCAACATAATTGAGTAACATAATGGCAGACATGAAACATTATTTATAGCTCCGCATAAATACACTTCGATGAAGTAAGTACATAACAGCAGATGTGGAACTGACACAGCAGCAGAGAACCAATAAGTGGATTTAGTATTCAACTAAACGTAGTGTGTTTTGAACACTCAGAACTGTACTATTACCACAAGTTACTCACATGTACAAAGAAGCTGAGAAGACAACTACTAATCAAATATACTCATACTATCTCTAAAAATAAGGTAATCGAAGATGAGTCAGCTAAGTAAATAAAATACAAATGTATCAGGAATGTACCGAGCAGTGTTCCGGCCCGGAAATAATAAATTGAAATTAAATAGGATTTATGGTTGTATGCCTTGAGCATACATTTTCTCTAGTACGTGACTAACGGCGTTTTGAGCCATTTGTTTATCGATTTTATGACAATTTAAGTAACCGCGAGAGTAAAATTGATAAAGTTCTGTTAACTTTGTTTCAGTAACATATTGAAAGATAAAATGTATATATCCCCATTTCATTGTGACCCACCCTTAGATATTAAGTGAACAGAGTCTGAGGCACTCTTTTTGTTTGTTCTACAGGACAAACCAGATAACGGTAGCCTGGTAGCTGCGTGAAAGCGTGGAGTGACTTGGACACAACTCACAGTGACCCCTCTCCTTTCCCCATGTAATTTAGAGTGAACGTGAAGGACGCACACCATAGCAACTTCCCCTCCTTTACCCTTGTGAATGAAAGTGTAGAACGCCAGCCAAAGCGGCTACAATCACGTGTGTAAAAATGAAATTGTCATGATTTGTGAAATTTTCTTTCAGGTTTAAAAAAGACTGCTAAGATATAATTATCTGTTTATGTATCATGAATAACTCTGTTATTTTCTTTGAATTTGTGTATATAAAAATGTATTTAATGGATTTAAGATTTTCATAATTTTACATATTTTATGTGTTTGTCTGTCTAAGGCAATATGTATGCCAAAGTGTTTCATTGATTTTGCTTAAATTTTGAGTGACAACGTTGCGTATTAAGCAGTGAAAATCCCAGCAATTTAAATAACTGAAGTAGGTAATCAGTTTTCTTTTAATATTTCTATATGTTTACATTTCAATTTTAATTTTCATAGGGAGTTAAGCTGTACTCTTGCTTCCCTTTTTGTAATTAATTTTTTCCCGTTTACATTAAAAAAAATTAAGTAGAGGGTGATGTAGGGAAGCAGCAAACTCATGCCTTATAAAATTCACATCAGTTTTTCCATTGTGTGCCAGCCTAGTCCGCTGTAACTAGCTCTGATGTCATAAATGTTGCGCAATACTTTAAAAATCAAGTAAATAACCTGAAACGTTTCTAGCATGTCAGGAGTAATACTAAATCAATATGTGTTGAATATCAGTTCAATAACTTTAACCATTTTCGAAATTTGGACGTTTTTCTGTAAAAATCATTGGCGCAACAGAAAAAAGCTAGAAACTTAAAAATTTATATTTAGATTCCTTTTTCATAATAATTTAGTAGAAACAGTATTCTGGATCTTACAAATTAAAATTTTAGTTGAAATTCATGATTTTCTGGTTTTTGTCTTAAACATTAAGGAAGCAAGATAGATTAAGTAGGCGAATAAATACGGCTAGGATGTTTAAATTTAAGTATAAGGAAGATCCGCTATAATCATAAAGATGTGAGAAGTTTCAACGGAATAACTATAAAACTATAGCGATAGCGTATCTCCAAGGGCAAGTTCAGAGCTCATCTACTGCGTGTAGTGTAATTAAATTAATTCTCTCGCCCAAAATATTTGACTTAGCCACGTCAGACTTTTATTATGATTACTTACCTATGTGTTGATTGCACATTTAAATTGAGAGCTTCATCGGACATCAGCAAAGGAAGCAATGATTTATTCGATAACGTAAAGTGGTGCATCACTAGCCCAGCGGCTAGTCAGGAGAGCAGATTTGATCGGGCTGCGCGAGAGAAAAAGGCCCCAGTTCTCTCCAGACGCTGATTAGCGCACCACCTGTGCCGGGAGTCGCGTCGCATCGGTATCATTGCTATAAACAGCCTCGGATGCCGTATTTAGTTACTCGGGCTATGCATAACCATGAAATCATTTTCGAGTGAAGTGTTAATTTTTGGACGACTTTAATGATCTATCTTCAGTTTGCGTATGTCGTATTTTCACGTGCCGCTGCGGGACAGACATTCTACCATTATTTAGCGTGGCGTTTGATGAACATTATCATCAAATTATGGCGAGCATTCACTTAAACATTTAATTTGAACAGTTATAGTTGCATCAGCGCATTAGACTCTGAACTGCTCTGGTAGTTTGATTGTGTGGATTCTTTTTGGTCTGTGACTTTCAGAATATAGTGAACATTTTAGAGAGAATGGTTTTTGATTATGAATCCCAGACAATCTCCTAATTCCTCAGAGCTATAAGCTGTAGCTATAAATGTATTTCTCAGATGAAGTGGGCACTAGAAATTCTAATTACAGGCTTCACGTTTTGCTAATCACTTTGTGGTTGCCAATATTGTAGTTAGAGAGCCAGTGTTGAGAACGGCAAACAACTGCATTAAATAAATAATAGGCACAAATATAACAAAAAATATCAACCCGCCGCCCCACAGAATGCACACTTATTCTACGTATCGGTCGACTTTCGACGCTACAGTTCCCCAGTTAGCTCTGCAAATTCGATAGTGTCTTATAGATTTGGTGAATCCGTCGAAACTAGCTAAGGTATGCCGACGGCCGTCTATTGTTCTAGAGAGAGAACTGAAAAGATATGCTGCTACCCGTTCCAGTACTCATAATATTTTGTTTGTTTCCTTGTATGATTGTATAAGGTTTTTTACTTTTGACTTCAAATGACGGAGTCTTTCACTACTTTGTCCCGTTCCTCATATCTTTGAAAACGATAGGTTCTCATAGTTTTTCCAAACGCTTAGAGCCCCGAAATGACCTTGATTGAGATGTGTCTAGACTATTAATTTATCCACAAACTTCTGAGGTGAAAAAATTCCCCAGCCATGATCTTCCACTCTTCTTCTCCTAAATACTTTTGGTCGTTTCCTCCCCAATTCTGAATTCTTTAATTCGTCGTTGGTCCACATATATAGCAGAGTTTCATTTCTATATCCCGGTCTCCACATGAATTCCCTCACAACGTTTGCTCTCGTATTTCTGATGACCAAAATTTCTCCATAAACTTTTGAACAAATTCTTCGACGGTTTGACATTGGTTTGCTTGACAATTGCTTCATATATCGTAGGTCCAATATCTTCTGTCGTCTTTCACCACACTATAGACTGCATCTATCTTTCTTCATTCATTCTAATGTGCTAGTGTAATCCGCTGCAGTTCATCTACACACCCCTTAGGATATTAAATTCTAAATTACTGAATTCAGTCTTGTCGCAATGACATTAAAAGTTCCCCTGCGGAATTCCACACATGACAACATTTTATAACCCTTGCTGTAATCGCCGAAACTGCGGAGCTGTTTTTGCTCATTTTCTGCTGCCCTGCTCCTAGTTTCTTTAAACACTGAGATGACAAAAGTCAGGGGATACGACATGGAAATTACAGATGGCGGTAGTACCCTGTACACAAGGTATAAATGGGCAGTTCATTGGCGCAACTGTCATTTCACTCACGTGATTCACGTAAAAATTTGCCGACGTGAATATGGCCGCATGAATCAAATTAACAGATTCTGAACGCGGAATGGCAGTTGGAGCTAGACGCATGGGACATTTCATTTCGGAAGTCATTAGGGAATTCAATATTCCAAGATCAACAGTGTCAAGAGTATGCCAAGAACGCCAAATTTCAGGCATTACCTCTCGCCATGGACAACGCAGTGGCTGTCAGGCCTCACTTAACGACCGAGAGCAGCGGCGTTTGCGTACAGTTGTCTGTGCTAACAGGCAAGCAACACTGCATGAAATAACCGCAGAAAGCAACATGGAACGTACGACGAACCTATTCGTTAGGACAGTGGGGCTAAATTTTTCGTTAATGGGCTGTGGCAGCAGACGACCGATCCGAGTGACTTTGCCAACAGCAAGACGGCGCGTGCATCGTTAACATATCGGTCGGACTCTTTACGACTAGAAAACCGTGGCCTGGTTAGATGAGTCCAGACTGCAGTTGGTAAGAACTGACGGTAGGGTTTGAGAGTGGTGTAGATCAGACGAACCTATAGATCCAACTTGTAAATAAGGCACTGTGCAAAATGGTGGTGGCTCCATAATGGTGTGGGCTGTGTTTACATGGAATGGACTCGATCCTCTGGTCCAAATGAACCATCAATGAGTGGAAGTGGTTACGTTCGACTGGTTGGAGACCATTTGCAGTCATTCACTGACGTTATTTTCCCAAACAACGATGGAAATTTTATGGATGGCAATGCGCCATGTCACCGAGCGAATGATTTGAAGAACATTGTGGACAGTTCGAGAGAATTATTTGGCCATCCAGATCGCTCGACGTGAATCCCATCGAACATTTATCGGACATAAACGAGAGATCAGTTCGTGCAAAAAATTCTGCACCGGAAACACTTTCGCAATTTATTATTGACGGCTATAAATGCATCATGGCTCCGTATTTCTTCATGGGACTTCCAGTGACTTGTTGAGTCTATGTCAGGTCGAGTTAATGCTCTAAGCCAGGCAAAAGGGGACCAAAGGAGTTGTTAAGCGATATCTCATGACCTCTGTCAACTCAGTGTACTTTTCAGTTACCTCTCGTACACCACGTTCTACCGTCTTTACTTGTTCAGCGATCTTTGTGATTGATTCTCTTTTCCTTTACCTTCAATTTCTTGTCAATCTGTTTTGTGCCGTCTTAGTTCATGCTTCAACTAATGATTCCTTCTAACATGACTTGCTCTGCTGCGATCTTCTATTCGAGTTGGCTATAGCTAGTTCGAAGTTCTGCCTCGATGTTGTCTTGCCCTGCCTTTATTTCGTTTCGGACTTAGATGTCCTGCTTGCATTTCAGTTTTCAGAATTACCGAATCCGCAGTTTCAGCCACCCTCACCTCTCCGTCAACAAGGCCATCTTAACCCCCTTTCAATTTCGCTTGAGTTCCAGTAAGCATGCACAGTCACCTAATCGATACTCAGTGTACAAGGATTGTTAAACTGGTCTAAGCAGGTGCCGTTGAGTATGAAAACAGCATTCCGCCACATTAACGCTACGAAAAAAGTTCTCAGCCAATTCTTATTTGCCTGTCTCTTTCGACTAACCCAAGCTATCACTTCCACTACAGCTACTCGACTAGTTAAGACAGTTTTTATGAACTTAGTTGAACTCGTTAATCGTTAACGCAGTCTACGATACCTCCGACGATAACTGACAGGTAGTAGCGCATTTAATATCATCTCATTATCTATAATGCTCTGATAACAAGAATTTCCTATACCATCACGGGTACTTAATACCTTACTACACAATATGGTCACTCTTACTGACCGAAATGAACTCCAATACTACATGCTTTTTAACTGGCTTAGGTTTTCCCAATATGCTTCATATCCGACAATAAAATCCCTGAAACCGTTTTATGGCTACCTTTCCCTTCTGCCTGCCTGAGATGAGCAAGGAAACAAACTCATGCACTGCCATTAAGTCTCACAAAACAATGAATTCAAATAAATACAAACGCAGATATACAAATGTCTACGGTAATGATGAATTACAAGGACGACAGCTGTTTGCTGTTGTGAATGGATATTTGGACAAGTACCTTAGTTACGTTTGAAGCAGTTCTTACAGAAAGAGCAAGTGAACAGAAATACTTTACTGACATGTAGTACCTGTTTGGATTTGTGTGAGAAATTAAGATTAAACGTAATAGCAAACTGTTGACTAATGAAGATATCGATTGTGTGGAATTCTGTCAATTCTAACAAAAGTTTGGTAAAGCTGCTTTGAAATGACCCTTAATACACCGCAAACTAAATTTCTGAATAGTATCTGAGAACAGCATAACATTACGTAATATCAAAGACAGAGTTCAATGTTTACAAAGTTCCACTTAAAGTACACAACCACGAATTACAGCTGTGAGAGAGAGAATGCTACCACTGCTAATATAATTGACATACTGTGGAATACCTTTAATTATTTCTTAAATAAATGTTAACGCTGCTATCCTGTCTTTATTCACTTTAAATTAATAATGTCACAAAAGTTTCTTTTCACATGCCAAGTGACTGATAGTTAATCTCTGAGTCGCTGATATCGCACACCTTGTGACGAACTGCAGTGCGGTAGTCTCTTCGCTACTGGTGCTATGCAGTTGTTCTTTGATGACCGCTGAGCCTCAGCAAGACGTCGTTGGCTACCTCATCAATAAGAAATATTTGTTCCAAAAACTGAAATAAAACTTCTTTGTTGCTCCGGCATATCGTTTTATAGCAAAATATACTGTAAAAAATAGATATATGAATAAAAAATTGTAAATAAGTAAATATTTCACACTGTTCCAAACAGACTGCGGTCTTTTATGGAGTTAACATTTCGTCTTACAATTGGAATTATTGTCTTCACGTTTATCTTACCTTTATCATTTTCTAAAACCTTGTATCTGCCTTGCCTCCTAGCGAAGACCTTCGCACGATTAACGTAGCAGAAATCATTGGCAGCAAGCAGACAGTTTCCACAAGTTGTTATTATTTTACCAGCCAAAGCTGCACTCATGATTGGTATTGCCCCTTAGGTATAAATCCAAAAGCTCTGCACTTCCCATTTGTCTTCTGACAATAGTATAAATTTACGATGTAAACTCTCTAAGTGACTCGTTCGCGTAAATAAAATTAAGACTTCACAACCATTTATTTTGCATTGCAAAGCAGTCGTATTAGAACGTCATTCACGGTAAAAGATATAGAGTAAGAGGTAAAATTTTTGCTGATGTCTGTTTTCACCATTGTATAAGTGGTACCTCTGAGTTAGATTCCCATTCTGATGGTATATTTCAAGGTCTGAAACTATATTGTCTGTATTATACAGAGTGCATCAGAATTAATATTGAAAACTTACATGGATGGAAGTATAGAAAAATATAAGCAAAAACGATCCAATAGTCTCGGAGAATGTTTTTATTTGCCATTATTACAAGATAACTATGACTGTGTTGCTGGGAGCCGCTACTGCTCCAGTATCAAAATGTTTTTAATGCTAATGTATTTCTAATGTATGATTTCGTTTAAGCTGCCTTTGTAATTGGACTCAAATTTCACCCACAGCCCCATGGTTAGAGAAGGTGATGCCTGCACACTGGCAAAGTTCACTGCTTATTAAGACGACATCTTACGCGCCAGTACGGCCGACAATTGATAGGCTGAACAGTATCTGTACTTTGTCGTCCAAGATCACCTGAACTAAGTCCTCTGGATTTTTCTGTCCAGGATCATCTCAGAAGTGAAGCGCACAGCAGACTCGTCTATATGCTTGAAGAAATGGAGCAGTGAGTTGTACATTTTTGTGTGTATAACAGGGATGGACTATGGGTTGAAAGAATTCATTACGCACTGCAGAGACAGAGTTTTGCATCCAAATATCAGCATGCCTCGCGTCGAATGCATGCTTAAACATGAATAAGTGCACTGTAAATTGTTACATGTAACATGCTCACGATGTGTTGTAATTTTTTGATAAGACAGACCATGGGTAAAATTTGATCCCAGTTAGGTGAGGTCATAATCGAAAAGTTGGCATTTCAGAAACATTGATATTGACTAGAACAACATTTCCTACTGAAATCAGTAGCGGCCCACAACCACACATTCATAATTTTCTCACAGATATCTCGTTTGCTTGATGGTTCAAATGGCTCTAAGCACTATGGGACTTAAAATCGGAGGAGGTCATCAGTCCCCTAGAACTTAGAACTACTTAAAACGTAACCAACCTAAGGACATCACACACATCCATGCCTGAGGCAGGATTCGAACCTGCGACCGTAGTGGTCGCGCGGTTCCGGACTGAAGCGCCTAGAACCGCTCGGTCACAGCGGCCGGCTCGTTTG
Source organism: Schistocerca piceifrons (assembly GCF_021461385.2). Classification (NCBI taxonomy): domain Eukaryota; kingdom Metazoa; phylum Arthropoda; class Insecta; order Orthoptera; family Acrididae; genus Schistocerca; species Schistocerca piceifrons. Next base: position 960,045,448 of record NC_060138.1, read on the forward strand.
CTGACACAATCTTATATTTTACATGGGTCAGTTTTCGCTGTTAATTACGATAGATTAGATTACATGTACTTTTCTTTCAGCGAAACTACACTGAGGATAAAAAAAACAAGAACAAACAAAAAATATTTATATAAAAAAACTAATGTGTTAATGTACCTTTCACAACTCCTCATAATGTGTAATAAGTAAAATGGTCTTAAACTACTACCCTGTACACACAATAATGAAAATTCCTGGTATTTCAAAAATGGTTCAAATGGCTCTGAGCACTATGTGACTTAACTTCTGAGGTCATCAGTCCCCTAGAACTTAGAATTACTTAAACCTAACTAACCTAAGGACAGCACACACATCCATGCCCGAGGCAGGATTCGAACCTGCGACCGTAATGCCTGGTATTTCACACCTGTTAATATTACGGTGTGAAATAGTTGTAACAATAGTATTAATAACAACAAAAACTATGTCAAATTAGAACAAAGCAACGTGAGAGTCGCTATACAGCCACTTGCGACCGACACGACTGAGGCAAGAAAATCTGTGATCACAACCACAGAGGCAACATACAATGAGCGTGTGCTAGACTTTCAAATATGAAACAGATTATTTCAATTTCTCAGCATGTTGTTCCATACACAAAGATAAGTGACTCGCTCTATAGCCTTAGTGAATTACCACTTGTGGCAGCACAACTGATTGTACAGTAGATTGGCGGGCAACCGCATTTTCAGTACACATCCAAGAAATTCCATTATAATGCGCGTGCCCGCGGTATTTCACGGGTTAATTCGCGCGCATCTGCGAGCGCTCCCCTAGAACCGCGCGCGGCCGCAGCTGGTGCGCGCGGCTGCATTAGTTCCGGCAAACCGGTATTTACGCATGCCGGCACCGGCGCCGGGGCGGGCGTAGGCAGTTCGTTTCCCGGCCGCTCTATTAATCTGTCGCAATCCTCGCTGCGTGGCCCCACTTCCCATGTGTGATTTATCTGTGCAATTGAGAGCGGATTAATACCGTGCCGCTATGAACAGGAAAATTAATCACCTCACACAGCTGGATGTTAGCGCGCCCTGCCGTGACGAATTAGCAATTAGCGGCTTCCTGGGGCGGCGCGCGCCCTGCAAATGTTTTCATTTGTCGGCCGCCAAGAGAGCCGCCAACTTCATTTCGTTCTCTGCTAAAAGTAAAGCAGTGGGGCTGCTGCGGCTTTGATTTGGTGAAAATTGCTCATCAGAGTGAGAAAATGAAACCTTTTTAAATCTCTATATTCTTAAGAGAGATTTTGGTTAAATACTCATACCAATGTTCATTCTGAAATACACATTTAGTTAATTACATTAGAGAATTAAATGTTACGGTTCTCATCATCATCACAATCGAAATGATTTCAACAGATGCAATATCACTTGTACCATCAGTCAGAAGTCGTGATCCCATCACTCGACGAAAAAACCACGAACAAGGTTCAGCAAGGGAGATGATATCGCTTACGCTTATTACGTGAGAATGAGGTCTTGGTTCTCTTGCCACCCGGTAATGAAAATGCCGCTGTGATCCTGCAGGTATTAAATGATACATACCGGAAACTGTGGTCCTGCAGTTATTAGATGATACATATCGGAAGCTGTGGTCCTGCAGTTATTAAATGATCGGAAGCTTAGTCGCGATATAACACAAACCAACGTTAGAGGCTACCACAAGAACTCAAAGAACTTAGCAGTAATCCAAGCGCTTTCAAATTTAAACTGAAGAGTATCGTCATGGGTTACACTTTCTATTCTATCGAGGAGTTCCTTTGAAAATAAAGTTAATTTCTATGTTACATTGTTGACTGCGTTTATATAAACTTACAGCCTGTCATCTTTTTAGATTCATAACCATTATTATTATTATTGTTACTAACGTCACTTCTTCGTTAAGGAGAGCAATAAAACACAATTTTCATGACTTTTTCTGTCTCTTTTTTCTTCCCAAAACCTCTCATATACTCACTTTGTTTCTTCTTCCTTTCTTCTGTCTACTTCTTTCCTGTTTTCTTCTCTTTGGGCGTTTGCTGAAATTTCTGTTTGCTGATTTTTTTCTCTGTATTTTTCCCTGTCTACCATGTCTTCTGTGGAGAAAATCACTTTCTTGAGGCCTTCCACGGTTTCCTTTACCCAGTTGGTTTCCATTGTATCAGTCACTATGTTAAAAATTTTCTCGGTCAATCTATTTTCGGTCATCCTATGTATGTGTCCCAAGAACTTTGCCCTTCTTTTCCTGATATTGTGTTGTAATCGTCTCTGTCTGTTCGTACAGCGCTTTTGTCGGTCTCTTTATCGACATTTCCTCTTTCTGAATTCGCCCGTAGATCTTTCTCAGTATTTTCCTCTCTCGTTTTTCCATCTCCTCAATTTTCGTTCTTCCCTCGATTACTGTTGTCTCTGAGGCATGCAAGGTCTCTGGTAAGACTACTGTATTGTAGTGCCTTAATTTGGCATTGGTAAATACTTCTTTTGTCGTAATTGTTCTACGTAAGTTTTTATACTTTATGTAGTTTTGTTATACTTTCTTCATTGGTTGTTGAGTTCAGTCCTGTTTTCTGTATAATCTCTCCTAGGTATTTGAAACTACCTACTTGTTGTTGTTACCAGTGGGTGTCTGTCTATGGATGTTGTGTCCATGTACTGCGTTTTTTCATATGAGGTTCGTAGTCCTGTTTTGACTGAAATATAATGTAGTGTCTCTAGAACTTCCTTGGCTTCTTTTCTGTTATTTGATACTATGGCTATGTCATCGGCAAAGGTCCGACATTTTATGTTGACGGTTCTATCATTCTGTCTCCTCATCTTTACCCCCACTGAACCCTCTGTCCCATGTCCTGATAATTTTCTCTAAAACCGACTTAAATAGAATGGGTGACAAGCCATCTCCCTGCCTCACTCGTGTCTTGATTTCGAATGATTCCGAGATCTCTCCTATAAACTTCACTTTGGATGGTGTAATTGTTAATTTTTCCTTGGATTACCTTTCTGGTTCTGTTGTCCACCTTCATTTCATTCAGTGTGTTGAGTGTTTCTCTGTCTATGGAGTCGTAGACCTTCTTGAAGTCGACGAATGTTATTGTGGTGTTCTGGACTTCCTTGTCATCAATACTGTTCTCAGCCCGCATCTCGTGGTCGTTCGGTAGCGTTCTCGCTTCCCACGCCCGGGTTCCCGGGTTCGATTCCCGGCGGGGCCAGGGATTTTCTCTGCCTCGTGATGGCTGGGTGTTGTGTGCTGTCCTTAGGTTAGTTAGGTTTAAGTAGTTCTAAGGTCTATGGGACTGATGACCATAGATGTTAAGTCCCATAGTGCTCAGAGCCATACTGTTCTCAGGCACCAGATCTGTTCACTCCACGATCTTTCGTTTCTGAACTGTTCTTGCTATTCTCCTACCTGTGGATCTGTTTGAGGATCTAGCAGATTTAACGGGGCTTTTGATATAATTTTGTGTGCGAAATTACTAGTGAATGTGTAGCAAAATTCCTCTGCAGTTATTAGGGTCTGTTTTGTCTCATTTCTTGTGGAGGGAGTGTTTTATCACTGACTTCCATTCTTCTCGTACCTTTTCTGTTTCGCAGATATTTTTAATGATTCTACGTATTTTGCGTGTGATGGGTTCGTGGTCTAATTTCCAGATGACCGCAATCTATCTGTCCTCTGCAAGTGCTCAGTTATTTTTGAGTGATTTTATTATTTTCGCGATCGCCTCATGTGTTGGTTGTTTGGAATCGAAGTTGGAATCTGGCTTCATGAACTGTAGGATCTGCATAGGTTTATCAAAGTATTGTGCTAATATTTCACACTTCTTATTCGGGTTTGTTTCCAGTGTTCTGTCTCGTCTTTTGAAGCATAAGCTCGGTGGTTGGTATCCTGTCATATTTTCTCTGGATGTTCTATAGAAGTTTCGTGTGTTGTTTTTGTTGAAGTTCTCTTCTATCTCTTTCAATCTAATGTTTTCATATCCTCTTTTTACACTTAGGATTATTATCGAAATGGTCTTCTGTATCCTGTTGAATTCTTCCTATTTCTTGAAAGTTCTATGACTGTTAAATTTTTTCCAGGGTCTTTCACATGTCATGTTCCACCATCTGTGTTTCTTTTTTCTCGGTGATTGCTCCAGTTTTATCAGTTCCTTAACTTTTTCTGGCAGTTCTGTCCAGTCGTTACTGACGATTTTCTTAATATTTTCTATTATTTCTTTCATGTTTAGTTATAGGTACTCTCGGTCTGTACGGAAATTTCTGTTGGTTCTCTTTATTTGTCTGCTGCGTATAAATTACGCTTTAGTTCAGAGTAGGAGGAGATCAGATTCGAAAAATCTTTTTCTTGTCTTTACAGTCATCGTTTCTCTTGTGTTTTAAGTGGATATCGCAATGTCGTCTATCTGAAATTCTCCTACGGCATTGTTGGCGAATTTCCAAGTTCATAATTGCTTGCGTGGTTTCTGGAATTGCATAGACATAATTTTGAGGTCAAAATTCCTGCAAAAGTTTATCAGGTTCCCTCCATTCTTGTTTGTTCGCTTATGAGCCCTGTTCTTTCCTATTGTGTCTTTGAATTTTCTTTCCTTGCCTAATTGGGCAAACTTTCACTTGCTTCGTGGGGATTTTGATGGTAGCTTCTTTCAGATCTTCCCAGAAATCTTCAGTCATTTGTGGGTTTTTTCTTGTTGTAGTTGTTTGTGGGGGCATGTACGTTGATTAGTGCATGGGCTTTACTTCCACATCGTATCGTGAGTTTGAAAGGGTCCTGTAGCCTTTCATTAGCCCGGTAGCCCATTTTCACTAAAATTTCTCTTTCTTTTCCTTGTTTCTCTTTTCTCATAACTCTCATAGTGGTGTGACTGAATGAATGTGGTTGTGTGTCACATTGCTAGACGGTGGCGTAGTCTGCTGCAGAAAGTCTGCGATAGTCATACAGATTCAGCAGCAGTTGTACAGAATAGCCAATTCTCGTAGTGGTCAAGTAGGCAAAGATATTTGCGCTAATTGTGAGAAATCCACCTGCGTTACGTTGGTGGCGGAAATGGCATCTTTGGGTTTTCCGGGCCATGCGGAGCGTGGAAGAGGGTGGAGAAGAAAAAGGGAGGCAGTCTGCCGCCGGTAGGAGAAGCGTCCACAGCTGTGCTCCAGTCGAAGAAGGGTGTGTTAGACAGACCGCGTGGCCCGTTGTTACTAGGCGAGAGGAGAGCTCTTAGGTTTTGGTCTCGCTTTTCAACTCTGAAAAATTGATTTGCCTTGTTGCAGCAAGGAATGCAAAACTTTGGCAGATTTTTCTTTTAGTAAATTTCTATAGCAGACTTGGATCCGCCGGAAGAGCGCCACACAAAGGTGTCGTTAAGAAGTGAGCACTCGCTTTTTTATGAATGTATGTTTGCCTTCAGCTGTGCCTGTAAAAGCTTTTATTTTTCTAAATATTAATAGCTTTGCCTTCTCGTAAATTTTCGTTGCTTTATGTATCTATCGTCCGTGGGGTGCCAACCACGTGGTTGAACATTAGAGTTTGTTGGGCTATCGTCATCACTAAATGTCCGATCTCATGTTTGTTTTAAAGAATGTTCACAGTTCATGATTGCGTGATGTGACACTGTTGCAATTTGGCCACAATATCTAGAAATTGCGTCTCCACAAGCCACGTGGGCATACGGGTGTACTGCGAAACGTGTACCGTTTCACGAGTTATTGCGATCAGTTATCAGGCAACAGCAATTGTATGCATGATTCACACCAATGATTTTAGGTGTAGGTTTTAACAGTGAATGTATCGTTGCTTTCTTTAATGTTATAGGAATTGATGTCATCAGGAAATGTGTACATGCCTCACATCCATATCTTAGAAATAAATGATTTTATCCACAATTTTCTCTTGTATTCCGAGGTTACATTTTCACACCTAAGCCACTCATCTCGTAGCTTTCCTGTTAGCACATCCAACGCGTTTCCTTACGCACAGGTCTAGCGATTAGTTTCCCCTTTTATTTTAAAACAAATGCTTTAGATTAGGTCTTATTTTCAGGTGTGTTGCTGGGAGCTGATCTTCTGCGCAGTGTTCATGCATGTTCTATTCTATTTTAAATGTTTGATTCTCGTGAACAGGACACGGGTATACTATTAATTACATCGCATCCCCTATAAGCGACATCACAACGTATGCATTTTTATGAGTTTTTGGTCTGTGATCAAATTAATTTATTTTCCGATTGGGCCAAACCTTTAATTAGTTGTATGGTTAGCATCGGTGCCGACACTAATCTTCTCACGTTAATTTCACAGTCAATAAGGATTTCCATTCCCAATAATAACGTAGTAACCCGTAGAAACAGGTTAGTTACAAGTTTTGATATTTTTTCTGATTTTGAAGTGAAATCTGTTACAGAGATCAGTATCGATTTGTGCACTACAAATGCCGTTACGAAGAGTCTGAGATTTCTTCGGGGAATAGTTATGGCTAGTTTCCCTCTGCACAGTCTGTAGTTTTCCGAGTCAAAATGGTTCTCATCTAAGAATCGTGTTCCCTCTATTGCCAGAATTTTGACATTGAATTTATCCATGGTATTTGTAATTTTTTTCGATTTACCTGGCTTCAGTAGTGTGTTCGTGTTGATCGTTCCCATCTAAAATATTCTCTTAGTTTTGAGGGTTTTTTGAGAAGCTCCAAGTCTTCGCTTCATGACATGCCTGATCCCTTGGAATACGATTATCAGGTGTGTTATCCAGTCTTACTGATTCGGGCCCAGGGTAGTGGATTCTTTCCCATTGTTCTGTCTTGATTATTGGTTAGTGTTGAGGTTTATGTGGTGACATCCCAACGAGTGACAATAATTTCGACTTGAGTTTTGAGTTCCGAAGGTTAAACTACAACCGAGCTCTCAGAGCCAACACACGCTGACCAGAGAACCGATATTTAATCTATTATTACTTTTTTGTTGTAACTTCATGTACTGACACATGCCACGACCATGGAGATTTGCTCCTCAATTTGGTCCTAAGGATCGAGACGTGTAATAAATAAATAAATAAATAAAGAGAGAAGGGAATTAATAAACGACTGCGATATGCCAAAAGAAGTGACCAAAAAAACTAATGCCATATGTCGCCAGACCACACAGGCTTCACGGACTGCCGAAGATACACAAGGAAAATGTTACTCTGGCCTATAGTTAGTCCAAGTGGTTCACCCACCTACAGATTGGAAAAATATCAGGCAGCTTTATTAGCACCCAAACTGGATCACAGCGAACATCACGCTGTTAACTCACATGCATTCATTGAGAAAATAGTTCAAATGGCTCTGAGCACTATGGGACTCCTGAGGTCATCAGTCCCCTAGAACTTAGAACTACTTAAACCTAACTAACCTAAGGACATCACACACAGGTGTTTGAATGTTGTGCAGGTGTGGTTAAATTTAGTGGAGTTAAACTTCTAACTGTTGTTATTTGTAGATTCCCAGACTCCGACTCCACAACATTTTTTCTGAAGCTAGAGGCGGTTCTTGGTTCACTTTATAGGAAATACAAAAAGTTAGTTATATGTGGTGACTTCAACATTAATTGTGTAAGTGATTGTGCAAGGAAAAGGATGCTGGTAGACCTCCTCAATTCATATAATCTTATGCAAACCGTATTCATTCCAATGAGAGTGCAAGGGAACAGTAGAACAACCATAGACAACATTTTTGTTCATTCCTCATTACTAGAAGGGCATTCTGTTAGCAAAAAGGTGAATGGCCTTTCAGATCATGATGCACAAATTTGAACTCTGAAAGATTTTTGTGCTGCAACACATGTTAAATGTAGTTATCATCAGTTTAGGAAAGCTGATCCAGTTGCTGTAGAGACCTTTGTAAACCTTATCAAGGAACAAGAGTGGCAAGATGTTTATAGCGCTGATACAGTAGATGATAAATATAATGCTTTTCTCAAGACTTTTCTCGTGCTCTTTGAAAGTTGCTTTCCGTTAGAACGTTCAAAACAGGGTACTAGCACTAACAGGCAGCCTGGGTGGCTGACTAGAGGGATAAGAATGTCTTGTAGAACAAAGTGGCAATTATATAAAAACGTTAGAAACAGGCAAAATCTAAATCCAGCAGCCCATTACAAACAGTATTGTAAGGTGCTTAAAAATGTTATTAGGAAGGCAAAAAGTATGTGGTATGCAGATAGAATAGCTAAGTCTCAGGATAAAATTAAAACCATATGGTCAGTCGTAAAGGAAGTGGCTGGTCTGCAGAGACAGGTCTAGGATATAGAATCAGTGCGTAGTGGGAATGTCCGTGTTACTGATAAGTTGCGTATATGTACAATATTTAATAAACACTTTCTGAATATAGCAGGTGAACTAAATAGAAACCTAGTCCCAACAGGGAATCACATAGCGCTCTTAGAAAAAAGTGTTCCGAGACTGTTACCTGAAATGCTCCTCCATGATACTGACAAGAGGGAGATTGAGTTAATAATTAACTCACTAAAGACCAAGAACTCTCATGGAGCGGTCAGTTTCCTGACCGATTAAAGTACTCGGTAGTGAAGCCACTTTATAAAAAGGGAGACAGGGATAATGTTGACAATTTTAGACCTATTTCTATGCCATCGGTGTCTGCAAAAGTTATCGAGAAGGTTGTATATACAAGGTTACTGGAGCATTTAAATTCACATAATTTGCTGTCAGATGTACAGTTTGGTTTTAGAAACGGTTTAACAACTTAAAATGCTATATTCTCTTTTCTCTGTGAGGTTTTGGACGGATTAAATGAAAGGTTGCGAACGCCAGGTGTTTTCTTTGATTTAACGAAGGCTTTTGACTGTGTTGACCACGAAATATTACTGCAGAAGTTGGACCAGTATGGAGTAAGGGGAGTAGCTTACAATTGGTTCGCCTCTTACTTTAAGAACAGAAAGCAGAAGGTAATTCTCCGCAATATTGAGAGTGGTAGTGTTGTTCAGTCTCAATGGGGCACTGTTAAGTGGGGCGTTCCCCAAGGGTCGGTGCTGGGGGCCACTGCTGTTTCTTATTCATATAAATGATATGCCTTCTAGTATTACAGGTGATTCAAAAATATTTCTGTTTGCTGATGACACCAGCTTGGTAGTGAAGGATCTTGTGTGTAATATTGAAACAGTATCAAATGATGTAGTTCATGAAATAAGCTCGTGGCTTGTGGAAAATAATTTGATGCTAAATCACAGTAAGACTCAGTTTTTACAGTTTCTAACTCATAATTCAACAAGAACCGATATTTTGATCAGACCAAATGGGCATATTATAAGCGAGATGGAACAGTTCAAGTTCCTAGGCGTTCGGATAGATACTAAGCTGTTGTGGAAAGCCCACGTCCAGGATCTTGTTCAGAAACTATATGCTGCTTTATTTACCATTAGAACAGTATCTGAAATAAGTGACAGTTCAACACGAAAAGTAGTCTACTTCGCATATTTTCATACACTTTTGTCGTATAGTATTGCTTTTTAGGGTAATTCTTCTGATTCCAAAAGGGTATTTTTGGCTCAAAAACGGGCTGTTCGAGCTATATGTGGTGTAAGTTCGAGAACCTCTTGTCGACCCCTATTCAATAGCCTGGGAATTCTGACATTGCCCTCACAGTATATATTTTCTTTAATGTCGTTTGCTGTTAGCATTATTAGCCTATTCCCAAGAGTTAGTAGCTTTCACTCAGTTAATACTAGGAAAAAATCAAATCTGCATATGGAATGCGCTTCCTTGACTCTTGTGCAGAAAGGAGTGCAGTATTCTGCTGCATCCATTTTCAATAAGCTACCACAAGAACTCAAAAATCTTAACAGTAGCCCAAACACTTTTAAGTCTAAACTGAAGAGTTTCCTCATGGCTCACTCCTTCTATTCTGTCGAGGAGCTCCTGGAAGAGATAAAAAATTAAGCAAATTCCAGTGTTACATTGTTGATTTTCTTTATTTAAACATAAGACTAATCGCCTGAATATGTTTCTTATATTTCATTTTATCTGTTTCTACTATCGTGTTCTATTACCATGTATTGACTCGTTCCATGACTATGGAGACTTCTCCTTAATTTGGTCCCACGGAACAATAAATAAATAAAGCGCCTAGAGCCGCTCGGCCACCGCGGCCGGTACATTCATTGACACCCTCAGGAAAATAAAGATAGGCCAAAATGGCATAATAGTTAGTCTGGATGTTGTATCACTTTTTACGAGAGTGCCGGTACAAGACACGCAGCATCTTTTGGTCCAATAGCGACAACGTACTTCATATTATGATAGATAGCACAGCCATGAGACCTCCACTGACTCCGGCCGCCGCGAACTTTTTCACGGAGTGCTTTGAGAAGCAAGCTCTGAACTCTTCAAGACTGCGTTCATCTTGCTCCCTATGATACCTTGATAACAACTTCTTGATATGGCCTCATATTGAAAACGCACTGCAGCAGTCATCGACCACATGAACGGTGTCCACCCCAATATTAAATTTACTGTCGAGTTGGGGAAGGAAGGCAACCTTACGTTCTCGGATGTTTTAGCTGAACGGAAGGCAGGAGACTGGCGTGATCATTCAGTGTACAGGAAATCTACGCATACTGACCGATGCTTAAACGCCAACAGTTTTCACCTACCTGTACACAAAAAAGTGGTACTGAACACATTAATACACAGGGAAAAATTTATTTCAGACGACAACCATCAAGAGTCTTAATTTCAGCGTTTGAAGTGCGTGTCTAGAGATAATGGTTACAGCAAGGGAGAAATTGCTGAAGCTTTCAAGTGCCGTCGACTAAAGACTTCTCGTGAATCGGCGGAAGAGGCCAAACCAGCTACATTCCTCTCATACTGTGGAGCAACAGCTAACAAGATAGAAGTCAAGCCGAAGAGACATGGACTGAGACCAGTGTTCCGGCCCGCCGCCAAGATAAGAGGTATGTTACAGCCCGTTAAAGACAGCATAGGTCTTCGACTGCCCCATGCGTATGGCGTCCACTGTGAATGTGGTAGCGTTTACATATGTCACACTATTTGCGTGTCTGCTGAACGTTGTGCAGAGCACTTACGACATATCAGACAATGGGAACATGAGATGACGGAAGTTGTTAAACATTGACCAGAAATCAGATATAACCAGGGGTACACACTTACAAGGGAACGTCATCAACTCGACGTCGTAATTTCATGTGAAAAAAACACATGACTTAGGTATCAACCCCAGTTATCGATCACACGCAAAAATTCGAACCATTATGCAGATACTACGCAGGTATGGCCCTCTCGACATACATCTTTTAAACATCTCTTCTCGCCGCTTCTGTAAGTATTTCTTGTTTACTTTCCCAGAAGATGAGGCGAGAACCACAATACTGTCCCCGTGAAACAAATTTAGTTTGATACGCGACCGCCGGCCGCGGTGGTCTCGCGGTTCTAGGCACTCAGTCCGGAGCCGCGTGACTGCTACGGTCGCAGGTTCGAATCCTGCCTCGGGTATGGATGTGTGTGATGTCCTTAGGTTACTTAGGTTTAAGTAGTTCTAAGTTCTAGGGGACTGATGACCACAGATGTTAAGTCCATAGTGCCATTTGAACCATTTGATACGCGACCCAGACGATCCTGTTGGCTCTTTTAAAACAATAAATAGAGGTGACTGCACGTGTCCACCTCCAGGTATCATTGGCATTGTTGTGTAGCTATGAGTCGTGTTACTGATGGGCTGCACGACTGTAACGGCATCTTTTGTCCCTTTTTTCGCAGGTCTTCGACCTGACGGCATTTCTAAATTAAACCCACTCTGATCCACACTGAAAATATTCTGCTTACTGGACGTTTCTATAACAGCTCTGGTGTCAGCGCCGAATTTTTCATAGGCAGTAATTTTGGCTGTTTCGTAACGTAGCTTTTTCGAATTTGTAATCTGAGGTACCGTTCGAGACACAATGCCACATTTATTCTTGAATTCTTGAAGGTGTAACCCCCCCCACCCCCAGTCAATGCCTTGAAATTATTTACACTGATCTCCGCTGCGGCTTATGCGCCCCACTGCTGTACTTTAAGTCCATTGGTCGTGACTCTATCGCTGTATGCATTTTCAAATTTATCTAAACATATTGAATAAACTCTTGCAAGCTTTTGGCGACGCGTAACACGGTTTTCGATGTATTTATTCCAGACATACACAGCCCGTTTCTGTTTTAGTAATTTAAAACTCTTCTGTGCCTGTTGTGAAAGATAGATTCCCCTTCATTCCACTTTTCCAAAAGGTAACAGCCCGTTGCATGTATTCCTCTGTTACGGACACGAGCAAAGTGGTATTCGACGATTTTACGTCGCCAAAGCTGCCTTCATCACCACTGACATCCTCGACTGCACGCCACAGTCCCGCTGAAGCAATGAAAGTGTTCGACGAATGTGACGGTCGTGAAATGGCAGCTTCATTGTCGCCGTCGTCATCCACTTGTACACATGCACCGAACGTCAACCCACTATTTTCTTCTATACCTAGCACGTCTCCATCCGTGCAGTTGTCTATGATGTCTGCAACGATGTTGAAAGATATAAGGAAAAGCATGAAGAAAGCGCCATGTGCTTTCGTTTACTATACAGAGAAATTAGTCCAATAACCGCAAATATTGATGCTTACTGGTGACGACTTTCAAGAGTTCTAGTCCTTTGACATTTAATCGTTGCATTTTAGCCGTCATTCCATGCCGCTGCCGGAGATGTTGCACAACGCTTGTGGGCTCACCGGCATCACGAACACAAACCTCTTACTGAACTCGGCGCACAGGTCTTCGCGTTTGGGCATTATGCATCGGCAGTGAAGCGGGGCACATGACGATCAACCAGAGCGCGCGAATGTTTACAAACTGTAAGATGAGAGGGCCATACCTGCGTAGTATCTGCATAGCGGCCCGAATTTTCGCTTTCGCAGAACTACAAAGCCCACACATTACGCGTTAAACGCCACATTGGTTCGGCGACACACTGGTCGCCTTGCATCATATGAAAAGAAGCGAAATCGCGATTCGTTGTATCACACTACACGCCTCTAGTCATCTGTTGTCCACTTTCTCTACTGTTTAACCCAATGAAGACGTGGAGTTTTGCTAATGCAACTGAGTGCTGTCTGCTCTGTCAGACATGTCTGGGAATCAAGAACTCGCGAGCAGGATTTGAAACGGACGAGGGATGTCGCAACGCAGCGTGCTATAAGTTGAGGATTTTGCTACACTCGTCATGATCGTGTTCAGAGAAATCAGCAACTGCATACGAGTAGATATTTAAGATAATTGTCATATATTGTTCCGTGTGCAACTGAGACGGAAAAATAAATTACAATTATTCTATATATTTGAGAATTTGTGTTGAACGGGAGGAGTGTTCGGGTGGCCGAGATGATTAAGGCAAACACACTAGAGAAGAGGAGCATCAGGTTTGGAGTCCCGGTACAGCATAAATATTCAACTTTCGCCATTTTAATACCGCAGTGCCCTGTACTGCTGTAAGTCATGATATGCCACCTACCCCTTTCCTTTTCTTTCCCCTTCCTCTGTTTCAGAAAAAGCACAGTTTGCCTTCACTGTGTGATGTTGGTAGCAGTAATTCGTGTCGGTTTTAAAACCGTTTATCAGTGACTAGCGTGTTACTCCTCTCCGGTCCCCGTCGCTTCGTATACTCTTGCGGCCAGTTTTCTTACGCTGTGTCACAAAACTCCGAACAGTACACCACTCCTCCTACTCACTCTTCCATACAACAACAACTCGGATTGATCATTGGCACTGACAATCCCGATAGCCCCAACTGTTACTTTGCCACTGCTGCAAGTCGAACCGCCTTGCTGTACTGATTCCAAACAACTGATTGGCACGCACACATCATTTCACTGACATGATTTACGTTAAGTGGTGAGCCACACGACAGTCTGGTACCAGTTCTACACCATCTATAGCACTCTAAAGCGAAAGTGTGGGTATTAGCCGAGCGGTCTCAGGCGCTGCAGTCATAGACTGTGCGGCTGGTCCCGGCGGAGGTTCGAGTCTTCCCTCGGGCATGGGTGTGTGTGTTTGTCCTTACCTTAGGACAATTTAGCTTAAATAGTGTGTAAGTTTAGGGGCTGATGACGTTAGCTGTTAAGTCTCATAAGATTTCACACACATTTGAACATTTTTCGAAAGTGAGCTCATTTGAAGAGGTGACTAATATTTTCTCCAATTCCCTTATGTAATGTACTTTCGTTGCCACGATACGTAATGGTGGTGGTTGTTTCTCATGTTGATTCTACTAAGTCGTGTACCACATGGTCTGGAGCGTAGCAGATGATTTGGAATTCATAAAGGTGAGAAACATTTTTATGAAACGGTTACCAGCATAAGTCTGAAAGAGTCTAATTGTTGCTTAGATGTATAATTAACTGATTTATTTTATTATCTTCTGGTATAAAATAAAGTACTAGAAATGCATTCTGCTGATAACAACAGTAACCGACTTCTTCCTAATCAGCTGCCGTTCGGTGTTGAGAATCAGAGTCGGTACATTGTTTATGTCTGTATCCGAAAGGTGAACACGTTTACAAAAAGCAGCTTTTTGCATAGCGTGGATAAAATGGATCAACATAAAATGAACGAAAATGTTACAGATCACTTTTGTGAATCTAATTTCAACGTGAAGAACACCACACGGCAGGTCATTGTATGCCTAGTATTAAATGCACCGACATCTCGCTAGTTATTTCATTAGCGAGGGCTGATCAATAAAGACTGATTTTTTTGCTGTAGCTTCCGTGTTATTTTCCTGTCTGTATCATGAATATTTGAAAAGAGTATGTTTTTTATGTATAATGTCCATAGGTGACAGTACTCTCGTTTGAGTAGGTTGGTACTAATGCTCTATTTTGTAGACACTCCTTGCGTTTCGTGTATCAAATAATGATGGTGACACAAGAGGAGCAGTACGACGAAATAAAATTTTGTCTTCTTTGAAACCATACTGCCACGGAAACTGACGAAAAGCTGCAGCATGCGTACGGTGAGGGTGGACTACCTCGTGCAACAGTGTTTAGGTGGTTCCAGGGCTTCGAAGACCAACTTGCCTCTGTTAAGCAAGGTGTGCCTGGTGTTTCGGCTTCTGCTCTGACTGAAGCCAACATCAACACGGGTGCTGTGATTGTCCGTGTAGGCCGGCCGTAGTGGCCGAGCGGTTCTAGACGCTACAGTCTGGAACTGAGCGACCGCTACGGTCGAAGGCTCGAATCCTGCCTCGGGCATCGATGTGTGTGATGTCCTTAGGTTAGTTAGGTTTTAGTAATTCCAAGTTCTAGGGGACTGATGACCTCAGCAGTTAAGTCTCATAGTGCTCAGAGCCATTTGAGCCATTTTTTGTCCGTGAAGATCGGTGGATAACATTACGTAACCTCAGTGAGATGTTCAGAATTTCATACGGTTATGCATGAGCACCGTCATATGATCCGCGTTTGTGCTCGTTGTGTGCCATGTCTGTTAACTCCTGTACAAAAGATTGTGCTTATCGAGACAAGCCGCGATGTGCTAAGTCTCTTTCTTGGTGGAGAGGATGCGTTTCTGGAATAGATTACCACAGATGATAAGTCATGGTTTCATGTTTATGATCCTGGAGGAAAAGGATCCAGCACAATATAGAAATCGCCAGGTTCTCCAACACCGAAACAGTTGTTCCATCTGCAGGGAATATGATAGTAATTACTTTTTTTGACTGTCATGGAATTACCAGCATACAGTTCCACCTTAAACTACTGTTGTGGCAGCATGCTACACATCATTATTGGCAGAAATGGAAATGAGCGTTTGGCGTCATTGGCCGGAAGGCCCCTTGCGGGGCAAGTCCGGCCGCCTTGGTGCAGGCCTTATTACATTCGACGCCACATTGGGCGACCTGCGCGCAGAATGGAGATGAAATGATGATGAAGACAGCACAACACCCAGTCCCTGAGAGGAAAAAATCCCCGACCCAAGCGGGAATCGAACCCGGCCCCATAGAACGGCAATGCGTGACGTTGACGATATTTTTTTTTTTTTAATCTCATTCTGTTCGTTTTCGCTCGTTGTATCTGCTCTGGGCGGACGTCGAAAGACACCGGTTTCAGTTCGTTGTTGATCCATTAACTCAGTTTCTTTTTATTACAGAGGGCAGCTAGACTTCTCACCGAACACGCTGAGCTACCGTGCCGGCAAAAGTTGCATGGCGCGATATTCCATCCGGCGACCTTCGGCTTACGAACCCGAGCGCTTACTGCTGAGCCACGACGCTGTGCCACTCACCTATCGGGATGACATCATTATTGGCTAAACTGAGGAAACACATTGCAAGAAAACGACCAGAACTTCCTCGGACTGTGAGGCGACTTCATCATGACAAAGCGTGGTCTCATGTAGCAAATCAAGTCATACAGCTTCTGGCTCAGTTCAACGTTACAAGAGTACCGTATCCGCCTTTTAGCCACGATCGTACACCCTGTGACTTCTTCTCCCATCACTAAAGGCATAGCTACGAGGCATTCGATTTGAAAACTCTGAAGCAGTGCTCAAGGAAAGTGTGCGACCTGACAAAGAATGGCCTGCACCACGTGTTCGAGGACACAGAGACGGTACAAAAACTCCATTCAAGGAGAAGGAGAGTACTTTGAAAAGAAAAACGTAAACATGAAATGGAGTAATAAACATGAGTGAAAGTGTCAGTCTTTGATGATCAGCCCTCGTAAGAACCACGCATCTACCTCTGTTTACAAAATAAGTGGAGCAAAGGTTTTAGGGCAAGTTCAGGTGAGTGTGCAACTCTGCAAAAGTAACGTCGACAGAATATTACAGGTAAGTGATTGTCATAAGACCTCGAGATCAGTCTGGGTTGTTAGGTGTCCAACACAACGCTGGCCACCCTCTCTCATCTGGTAATGAGCGAAAAGGCTAGATGGAGAGGCTCTCAAAAACTTCATCTTCATCGCACATCTCCTTCAGCCATTCCCAACTTGTGACGTTTTACCCACTAAAAAACATTAGTCTCCATAGAAAAAGCTGATTAAGCGGTCACTGCGTCTATAGTACCACTCCCCTTACCAGTAACATACAAAACATCGCTGTAACACAGCACACACCATACAGAGTAACCATTTAGTGACTTTAGCTGACTGTCTTTCTAGACATAGATGTCGAAACTCTCACATACATCGTCTCAGAGTTCCTTTGGCTCTTTACATCTTGTGGTGACATTAACACAGTCACCCTGACGTATGGGGCGTCTATTGTGACATACTCTAAGGGTTGGTTGTTGAGACATTCTTATTTTAAAAAGGGCTTTGTCTTCTAACAGCTAGACACTGCAAGTATTTTAGTATTTTATGAACCAGGGATACCTGTCAGATGAGTCATCAATATCAGTGCTTTGAAAACGCGCATTAGTTTCTCCATAGGTGACTGGCTATGTCCTAGTAAACCTACAGGCTCCAAGAATTCCATGCTGACGTCACTGGCATGGGTTATTGCGCCGCTGACACACTCAAGCTGAATTACGAGGCCTGTTCAGAAAGTAAGCTCCGATTGATTGCCAAATTGAAACCACAGTGAACATCAGAAATGTTTTACTTGTAACAATTAGCTACACCTTTCAGCTACTTCTCTACGTAGTCGCCGTTCTGACTTAGACTGTTGTCATAGCGTTGTACCAACTTTTCAATAGCCTCATCATAGAAGGCAGCCGCCAGTGCTTTCCGCCAATTCTCCACGCTGGCCTACACCTCGTTGTCTGTGTCAAAATGTTGTCTTCAAAGACAGCGGTTTATGTGACCAGAGATGAAACTCAGTGGGAGACAATTGTGGACTGTATTGTGGGTAATCTCACATTTCCATTTGAAAACGATGCAGGAGCATCTTCATTGCCCCTGCAGAATGCGGCTGAGAATTGTCTTGAAGAAGAAACAGCACGACAGTTATGTAATGTTAGCTGCATAGCTTCAGGCGAAATTTCTCACCAGGCCCTCGTACTTGGCGGCAGACACTATTTTCTAGACATCTTTACGCACTCACTGCGAGCTCAGAAATGAGAAGAGCGACGTGATGCTAACTGGGGTTATACTAGAGACACTACCCAACACATCTGTGCAAAGCTTTATCGGATTTTCATAGTCGTTTCCATTTCGCGACCGATCGGAGCTTACTTTCTGAACGCCCCTCGTATAATCGTAGCCTCGTTCGTAGCGGCGTGTGTTGAGCTGCAGTCTAGTGCATATTTAGTGTTTTCCAAAATATTCAATGTAGATAAATATTGTTGATGAATAGCTATAAGAAAACAGATACTGTAGAGGTAGAAGAAATAAGACTTTTCGATTATTCTAAAAGTAATTACATGCAAATAAACCCCGAAGAATTCACACTCCTAATCCTATTACATTTATGTAAACATGTTACACATGTAAACTTTCCGGTCATCCTCAGACCTATTACAAGGAAATAAAAGAAAAAGAAATTCAGAATTTGAGAAACATGCACACGAACCTGTTGCATACACAACAAGATCTGTGAACTAATTTCCTTAAAAGATGTGAATTTTTCAGTTTATGTAGACATCAAGGTCATCGGTCTTCAATAAAGGTCCAAGTGGTCTCTTTTCTGCAACAGAAGTTCAAAAACTACGTTTATCTTCTATATAACCAGGCCTGTAGCTAAAATCTTATTAAAAATTCTAAAACAAATTCTGAAATAACGAAGTAGTTAACGGTACCACTGTCTAAAACTATTGCTTGTATTGTATACTGAACGGAAATGGGCATTCAACATGTACTGAAAGCACATGTTTCAAGTGTCAAATAGATGGTTATCTATTTCACAACCAAATACGTACTGAGGCGACAAAAGTCTTGGCATACCTCTTAATATCGTGTCGGACCTTTATTTGCCCGGTGTAATGCAGCAATTCGACGTGGTAAGGATTCCGCAAGTCTTTGGAAGTTCCCAGCAGCCTCTATAGCCTTCCATAACAGCAGAAGTGTTGAAGTTACAGAATTCTGTGCA
Organism: Schistocerca piceifrons; assembly: GCF_021461385.2. Taxonomy (NCBI): domain Eukaryota; kingdom Metazoa; phylum Arthropoda; class Insecta; order Orthoptera; family Acrididae; genus Schistocerca; species Schistocerca piceifrons. Next base: position 960,064,481 of record NC_060138.1, read on the forward strand.
CGAACTGATCTCTCGATTATGTACCATAAATGTACGATGACTCTGGCGTCGCGGAATCTCAGTGGTCAAATTATTGGCTCGAATAGTCCAGAACGTTTTTCAAGCACGTCACGAGCAATTGTGATCCTGTGAAATGGGGCATTGTCATCCATAAAGCTTCCAAGATTTTTTTGGGAACACGAAGTACCTGAATGGCCGCAAGTGGTCTCCAAGTACCCGAACATAACCAGTCCGCGTAAACATAGCCCACACTACTATGGAGCCACCACTAACTTACACAGTACCTTGTTGACAACTTGGGTCCATGGCTTCGGAGAGCTCACGCCAAACTCGAACCTTACCATCAGCTCTTATCAACTGAAATCGGGACTCATCTGACCAGTCCAAAGTTTGCCATCTGTCTAGGGTCCAACCAATATGGCCACGAGCCCATGAGAGGCGCTGCAGGCGATGTGCTGTTAGCAAAGGCACTATCATTGGTCGTCTGCTGCTGTAGCCTATTAGCGCCGAATTTCGCCGCCTGTCCAAATGGATATGTTCGTCGTATGTCCCACATTGATTTTTGAGGTTATTTCTTGAGGTGTTGCTTGTCTGTTAGCACTGACAGCTCTATGCAAGCGCTGATGCTCTTGGTCGTTAAGTGAAGGTTGTCAGCCACTGTGTTGTCAGGTGAGAGGTAATGCCTGAAATTTGTATTTCTCGATGCGCTCTTGACATTGTGGATCTCGTAACATTGAATTCCCTCACAATTTCGAAATTGGACTGTCCCATGCGTCTACCTCCAACTACCATTCCGGTTTCTAAGTCTGTTAATTCCCGTCGTACAACCATAATCTCATACGGCCATCATCACGTCGGAAACCTTTTCACATGAATCACCTGCGTACAAATGACAGCTCCGCCAATATACTGCCCTTTTGTGCCTTATGTACGTGATACTGCTGCCACCTGTACATGTTATATCCACCTTTGGCACGGATAACAGCGGCAACTCTTCGTGGCAAGGAAGCAGTGAGGCCTTGGTAGATCGCTGGAGGGAGTTGGCACCACATCTGCAAACACATGTCACTTAATTCTCATAAATTCCCGGGAGCGGGGCGATGAGGTCTGATGCCACGTTTAATCACACCCCAGATGTATTCCGGTAAATTCCAGAGTGGTGAGTTGGGGCACAGCACATCAAATGGAGCTCACCACTGTATTCCTCTAAAAACTACATCACAAGGCCGGCCTTGTGACATTGTGCATTATTGTGTTGAAAAATGCCACTGCCATCGGGAAACATGATCCTCATGAAGTGGTGTACGAAATCTGCAACCACTGTAGTATACTCCTTAGCCATCATGGTACCTTGGACAATCTCAGCTGATTCCCACGCGAATGTCCCCAGAGCCTAATGAGCCACCGCCAGCTTGTCTCTATCCCGCGGTACAGGCTTCAAGGAACTGTTCCCCTGGAAGACGGAATTCCATATATTCGCGCCCTCCCATCGGCCTGATGAAGAATATATCGGGATCCATCAGACCAGTGAACGCTCTGCCACTGGGATCTTTCAGTCATAATTGCCGATGTCGTGGTGTTAACATTGGCACATGCATGGGTCATCGGCAGCGGAGGCCGATCGTTAGGAGTATTTTTCCACAGTTCGCCGCCTGTCCTGTTTTACCAGTCTGTCCGGTCTACAACGTCTGACATCCGAAATGAGGGCTGACCGCGCAACCGCAGGACGTCTGGACGTGGTTTCACCTTGGTTTCGCCAAGTGTTGGAGACACTGACCACAGCACTCTTCGAACACTCGGAAAGTCTTGTACACTACTGGCCATTAAAATTGCTACACCAAGAAGAAATGCAGATGGTAAACGGGTATTCATTGGACAAATATATTATATTAGAGCTGACATGTGATTACATTTTCACGCAATTTGGGTGCATAGATCCTGAGAAATCAGTACCCAGAACAACCACCTCTGGCCGTAATAATGGCATGATACGCCTGGGCATCGAGTCAAACAGAGCTTGGATGGCGTGTACAGGTACAGCTGCCCATGCAGCTTCAACACGATACCACAGTTCATCAAGAGTAGTGACTGGCGTATTGTGACGAGCCAGTTGCTTGGTCACCATTGACCAGACGTTTTCAATTGGTGAGAGATCTGGAAAATGTGTTGGCCAGGGCAGCAGTCGAACATTTTCTGTATCCAGAAAGGCCGTACAGGACCTGCAACATGCGGTCGTGCATTATCCTGCTGAAATGTAGCGTTTCGCAGGGATCGAATGAAGGGTACAGCCACGGGTCGGAACACATCTGAAATGTAACGTCCACTGCTCAAAGTGCCGTGAATGCGAACAAGAGGTGACCGAGACGTGTAACCAATGGCACCCCATACCATCACGCCGCGTGATACGCCAGTATGGTGATGACGAATACACTCTTCCAATGTGCGTTCACCGCGATGTCGACAAACATGGATGCGACCATCATGATGCTGTAAACAGAACCTGGATTCATCCGAAAAAAATGACGTTTTGCCATTCGTGCACCGAGGTTCGTCGTTGAGTACTCCGTCGCAGGCGCTCCTGTCTGTGATGCAGCGTCAAGGGTAACCGCAGCCACGGTCTCCAAGCTGATAGTCCATGCTGCTGCAAACGTCGTCGAACTGTTCGTGCAGATGGTCGTTGTCTTGCAAACGTCCCAATCTGTTGACTCAGGGATCGAGAAGTGGCTGCACGATCCGTTACGGCCATGCGGATAAGATACCTGTCATCTCGACTGCTAGTGATACGAGGCGGTTGGGATCCAGCACGGCGTTCCGCGTTACCCTCCTGAACCCACCGATTCCATATTCCTCTAACAGTCATTGGATCTCGACCAACGCGAGCAGCAACGTCGCGATACGATAAACCGCAGTCGCGATAGGCTACAATCCGACCTTTATCAAAGCCGGAAACGTGATGGTACGCATTTCTCCTCCTTACACGAGGCATCACAACAACGTTTCACCAGGCAACGCCAGTCAACTTCTGTTTGTGTATGAGAAATCGGTTGGAAACTTTCCTCATGTCAGCACGTTGTAGGAGTCGCCACCGGCGCCAACCTTTTGTGAATGCTCTGAAAAGCTAATCATTTGCATATCACAGCATCTTCTTCCTGTCGGTTAAACTTCGCGTCTGTAGCACGTCATCTTCGTGGTGTAGCAATTTTAATGGCTAGTAGTGTAGTTTCCAAAATGCTCGTGCTGAGCCTCCAGGTTATCACAATTTGCCCTCGGTCAAAGTCAGACAGACCGCGCCTTCCCTATTATACACACAGACAGCACGCTCACTGATACTACATGCACCGTGCGTGTGTCGGACTTGCAGTCATTCCTCGCCAGGTGACGCTGCTATCACCTGAACAGAGTTATATCGATAGTAGTTGGTGGCCACAATGTTCTGGCTGATCGGTGTATTACCCTAAACTATAAATACTGAAGCAAATTACCTATATTCTTTCACAATGCACAGGTCAACAACCTCAAAAAGTATAATTTTTATCGTTCACGACAATCACTAAGAATAGAGTAACATGCAAACGTAAGACACCCACCGTGAAGTTTCAGTAGAGATCCATTCACGGAAAGAATTCTGCATACTAGTACGAAATGCAAGCAAATCAAACGGTTGCAGGGAAAGGCTGCAAAAAATACAGTAAACAAACTGAACTACAAATTATGAATGAATTGTAACGTACTCAGAAGAGTCGACCACCCAAGTCATTTATTACACAGCTGAAACAATGTGAAACGAAACAAAACAAAAGAGGAAATCCTCAGCAACCTGACGACACAGCACACTTCCTGATTTAAAGAGCCTAGTAATCCACGAAGTGAGAAAAAAAACAAAGAACTTAAGTAAGAGATACAAAAATTATTAGGAATATCAAGCACAATATTCCTAGCGATTCAGCATATAAGGCATTAATCAGTTAGCCTCGATGAACTGCAGATCAGTATAAGTGGTGTAGGAGACGGGTAGTGACCCCTAAATGGCAGATGTATCAGTCGGTGGCAAATCAGAAAGAAGTGCCGTCTCCGTGCCTGTATGTAGGCTGCGGAGGTGATGGTAACTGGAATTGTCCGGTGAATCGTCAATAAAATATCCCTGGCAATAACAGACTTTTATTCATGTCAAGTAAAAGGATGGAGCCGTAGCCAGAAAGACAGATGTTGGCCTCAGTAACACGGGTGACCATAAGAATGTGGTGTGCCTGAATGCAGGAAATACATACGGGAAGCTGAAGCTGTTGGTAGCGTTCTCGCTTCCCACGCTGGGTTCCCGGGTTCGATTCCCGGCGGGGTCAGGGATTTTCTCTGCCTCGTGATGGCTGGGTGTAGTGTGCTGCCCTTAGGTTAGTTAGGTTTAAGTAGTTCTAAGTTCTAGGGGACTGATGACCATAGATGTTAAGTCCCATAGTGCTCAGAGCCATTTGAACCATTTGAAGCTGTTGGTGTCAGCACAGCCAAAGAAGCCTGGCAAGCGTCATGTCGTTGGTGATGGACGACAGAGGCAGCTTCTCATGGCTTGGTTACTCCGTGGCTATAACAACAACACACTAGTAACCATGGTGCCCAGCATGACCAAAGAAGATGGTGTGCACCTGCCCACTGATGGTCAGCAGCAATGTAGGCCGAACAGGTAAGATTACAGTGACAGTGCAGGTGGGCATTAGGCTGGCACAGGCTCGAACTTACAGCGTACCAGGGAGGTGGGGCCGACAGCAGAAGGTAGTCATCCAGCAAGTGACCAGCAGAGTAGAGGCACCAAGTTGACCGCATGCAGACTTCGGATCAGATGACAGCCAGCAGCCACTGGTGGTAAAATCCATGGATGGCACACGGCTCTGTCATCCTATGCTGCAAGTAAACCTCTGTCTGGTAGTCATCAGATCCCGTAGACTGTGTCGTATAGCATACTATGTGCACCTGTATACCGCAGGATATAATGAACATCAGAGCGTGAAAGTGTGATTTCGGGGGGGTGGGGTTTACATATGTGAGCTTGTTGGTTAGTATTTCTCCAGTGGTAACGCTCTCATCCGAGAACCCACAGTGCGCTGGAGTGGCTAGGTGTCTCCATTGGGCAGTGAAGATTTGCTCTGGTTTACTTGTTTATTCAGCTCTTCCAAGAGCGGTAATATTTCACAACTTTGGCTTTCAGAGGACCTGACAGCAATCTTTCGCTTTGTCAGCATCCTGATGCACGTTCTTGCAGTCTGAATACGCTTTCTTGCTGAATGGTGACTGGACTCCACACAGACGACCATTTCCCTCTCTATAATATTGTTGTGTTGACCGAGGCAGGAATAGTTTATCACACTGGTGAAGCTATGGCGCAACACTGGAAAATACGTGCAGACATTTCAGAATAAGGTGCTCAGAACGTAAGAGCACTACGATATGAGAGTACACCCTCAAAACTTGTAAACAACGCCTATTCACGCTATCATTTCCCAAAAGGAACAGACAGATTTCAGGTTCATAAACAATGGATGAGCATCACTACCTATTAACAAAAAAATGGCTCTGAGCACTATGTGACTCAACTTCTGAGGTCATTAGCCCCTAGAACTTAGAACTAGTTAAACCGAACTAACCTAAGGACATCACACACATCCATGCCCGAGGCAGGATTCGAACCTGCGACCGTAGTGGTCTCGCGGTTCCAGACTGCAGCGCCTAGAACGGCACGACCACTTCGGCCGGCACCTATTAACAATTTGAGAAAATATCTCTGTGCAGAATATATGTGTTAGGTAACAAAAAAAGTCAATAACGGCCAGATAACATTTTTCAGTAAACATTCACAAATCCAAACAAACTGTCAAGTAACACACAATAAGCATTCCGACATACAACCACAGAGTCAATAAAATTTTTCGGGGTATGTGATGGCATTGCCAATATGTAACATTCTCCGATGTTTCGATCACAGTTGCAAATAGCCTTCCTCAGGCTGTTGTGCTGATTACGCTTACAAATAATCACAGCTTTATGCTTCGCACCTCTCTCCCACCCTCCTTTGCACGTCCGCCGCCGCTCGCCACACACTTGCGCACATGCACATACGCAGATGTGCACAAACACCAAAACCACTGCTACTTTACATACGAATTTCGTGGTCGATGAACACAAATTAGATAGCGTAATATTAGTCTAAATTGCAGTGAACTGAGCCCGTAAATGAGGCTATCAAATCGTAACAGCCAGAACAGCGGACGAAAACTAGCGAGAAACAGCTGAACGCCTCTACATATAGTCAGAAAAATGTGCCCAAGTATTACTCCCAGTGAACTAATAAATACGTTCCTAGAACGAGTCTTTCATCCTGCAGTGGCGTGTACGCTGGTTTGGAACTTCCTGTCAGGTTAGAACAATGGGTTGGGACAGGACTTGCAAGTGGAACCTTGGTTTTTGTAAGAATAGTCTCAGCTATCTTCTTCCTCCCTCTCTCTCTCTCTCTCTCTCACACACACACACACACACACACACACACACACACACACTCACACACACACACACACACACACACACACACACACACACACACACACACACACACACACACACTTATTTTAACGTATTGGAGGGGTATTAGCAAATAATTAAAAGCTGTGTGCGCGTCTTGAGTCGTACCTGGTAAAGTTTCACGTTCGAGGTTCAGTCCAACATACAATTTTAATGTGTCAGAATTTTTTAATAAACACATATTTTACATAAATCCATAGTTCACTACAGTACAGACATAGCCCATACACATGAAAGCGTAGGCAGCAACCCATCTCATGTAACTCAGAGTAAACCTACAGCCACAATAATATCTGTCACACTTAAATTCATCCATGTTGTATAAAATTTGTTGGGTCAGCGATTGTACAACAAAATTTATAAAACAATTATTCTGGTGAAATCATTTTACTGTATTTATTAACACGACGAGTTTCAGCAGCATGCTGCCATCATCACATGCTTTACGTTGTATGGAACTGCAAAATCATCTGATGCTGCCAAAAAGTGTTGTGCTACAAATTTCAGTAAAAACTGACTGAAGCAGGAAAAGTATTTTATATTTTAGAATGTCCCAGCGTAATACTTATTTTTCGGGAGTATTCAGGCTTTTACACATGTTGTTGTTGTGGTCTTCAGTCCTGAGACTGGTTTGATGCAGCTCTCCATGCTACTCTATCCTGTGCAAGCTTCTTCATCTCCCAGTACCTACTGCAACCTACATCCTTCTGAATCTGCTTCGTGTATTCATCTCTTGGTCTTCCTCTACGATTTTTACCCTCCACGCTGCCCTCCAATGCTAAATTTGTGATCCCTTGATGCCTCAAAACATGTCCTACCAACCGATCCCTTCTTCTAATCAAGTTGTGCCACAAGCTTCTCTTCTCCCCAATCCTATATCATACCTCCTCATTAGTTACGTGATCTACCCACCTTATCTTCAGCATTCTTCTGTAGCACCACATTTCGAAAGCTTCTATTCCCTTCTTGTCCAAACTAGTTATCGTCCATGTTTCACTTCCATGCATGGCTACACTCCATACAAATACTTTCACAAACGACTTCCTGACACTTAAATCTATACTCGATGTTAACAAATTTCTCTTCTTCAGGAACGATTTCCTTGCCATTGCCAGTCTACATTTTATATCCTCTCTACTTCGACCATCATCAGTTATTTTGCTCCCCAAATAGCAAAACTCCTTTACTACTTTAAGTGTCTCATTTCCTAATCTAATTCCCTCAGCATCACCCGAGTTAACTGCTCTTCCAAGTCCTTTGCTGTCTCTGACAGAATTACAATGTCATCGGCGAACCTCAAAGTTTTTACTTCTTCTCCATGAATTTTAGTACCTACCCCGAATTTTTCTTTTGTTTCCTTTACTGCTTGCTCAATATACAGATTGAATAACATCGGGGAGAGGCTACAACCCTCTCACTCCTTTCCCAACCACTGCTTCCCTTTCATGCCCCTTGACTCTTATAACTGCCATCTGGTTTCTGTACAAATTGTACATAGCCTTTCGCTCCCTGTATTTTACCCCTGCCACCTTCAGAAATTGAAAGAGAGTATTCCAGTTAACATTGTCAAAAGTTTTCTCTAAGTCTACAAATGCTAGAAACGTAGGTTTGCCTTTTCTTAACCTTTCTTCTAAGATAAGTCGTAAGGTTAGTATTGCCTGACGTGTTCCAACATTTCTACGGAATCCAAACTGATCTTGCCCGAGGTCCGCTTCTACCAGTTTTTCCATTCGTCTGCAAAGAATTCGCGTTAGTATTTTGCAGCTGTGACTTATTAAACTGATAGTTCGGTAATTTTCACATCTGTCAACACCTGTTTTCTTTGGGATTGGAATTATTACATTCTTCTTGAAGTCTGAGGGTATTTCGCCTGTCTCATACATCTTGCTCACCAGATGGTAGAGTTTTGTCAGGACTGGCTCTCCCAAGGCAATCAGTAGTTCTAATGGAATATTGTCTACTCCCGGGGCCTTGTTTCGACTCAGGTCTTTCAGTGCTCTGTCAAACTCTTCACGCAGTATCTTATCTCCCATTTCGTCTTCATCTACATCCTCTTCCATTTCCATAATATTGTCCTCAAGTACATCGCCTTTGTATAAACCCTCAATATACTCCTTCCACCTTTCTGCCTTCCCTTCTTTGCTTAGAACTGGGTTTCCACCTGAGCTCTTGATATTCATACAAGTGGTTCTCTTCTCTCCAAAGGGCTCTTTAATTTTCCTGTAGGCAGTATCTATCTTACCCCTAGTGAGACAAGCCTCTACATCCTTACATTTGTCCTCTAGCCATCCCTGCTTAGCCATTTTGCACTTCCTGTCGATCTCATTTTTGAGACGTTTGTATTCCTTTTTGCCTGCTTCATTTACTGCATTTTTATATTTTCTCCTTTCATCAATTAAATTCAATATTTCTTCTGTTACCCAAGGATTTCTACTAGCCCTCGTCTTTTTACCTACTTGATCGTCTGCTGCCTTCACTACTTCATCCCTCAGAGCTACCCATTCTTCTTCTACTGTATTTCCTTCCCCCATTCCTGTCAATTGTTCCCATATGCTCTCCCTGAAACTCTGTACAACCTCTGGTTCTTTCAGTTTATCCAGGTCCCATCTCCTTAGATTCCCACCTTTTTGCAGTTTCTTCAGTTTCAATCTGCAGTTCATAACCAATAGATTGTGGTCAGAATCCACATCTGCCCCTGGAAATGTTTTACAATTTAAAACCTGGTTCCTAAATCTCTGTCTTACCATTATATACTCTATCTGATACCTTTTAGTATCTCCAGGATTCTTCCAGGTATACAACCTTCTTTTATGATTCTTGAACCAAGTGTTGGCTATGATTAAGTTATGCTCTGTGCAAAATTCTACAAGGCGGCTTCCTCTTTCATTTCTTCCCCCCAATCCATATTCACCTACTATGTTTCCTTCTCTCCCTTTTCCTACTGACGAATTCCAGTCACCCATGACTATTAAATTTTCGTCTCTCTTCACTATCTGAATAATTTCTTTTATCTCGTCATACATTTCATCTATTTCTTCATCATCTGCAGAGCTAGTTGGCATATAAACTTGTACTACTGTAGTAGGCATGGGCTTTGTGTCTATCTTGGCCACAATAATGCGTTCACTATGCTGTTTGTAGTAGCTAACCCGAACTCCTATTTTTTTATTCATTATTAAACCTACTCCTGCATTACCCCTATTTGATTTTGTATTTATAACCCTGTAATCTCCTGACCAAAAGTCTTGTTCCTCCTGCCACCGAACTTCACTAATTCCCACTATATCTAACTTTAACCTATCCATTTCCCTTTTTAAATTTTCTAACCTACCTGCCCGATTAAGGGATCTGACATTCCACGCTCCGATCCGTAGAATGCCAGTTTTCTTTCTCCTGATAACGACGTCCTCTTGAGTAGTCCCCGCCCGGAGATCCGAATGGGGGACTATTTTACCTCCGGAATATTTTACCCAAGAGGACGCCATCATCATTTAATCATACAGTAAAGCTGCATGTCCTCTGGAAAAATTACGGCTGTAGTTTCCCCTTGCTTTCAGCCGTTCGCAGTACCAGCACAGCAAGGCCGTTTTGGTTAATGTTACAAGGCCAGATCAGTCAGTCATCCAGACTGTTGCCCCTGCAACTACTGATAAGGCTGCTGCCCCTCTTCGGGAACCACATGTTTGTCTGGCCTCTCAACAGATACCCCTCCGTTGTGGTTGCACCTACGGTACGGCCGTCTGTATCGCTGAGGCAAGCAAGCCTCCCCACCAACGGCAAGGTCCATGGTTCATGGGGGGCTTTTACACATACATATATAAATATTGCGTAAGCATCCACGTCTTTCCCAGGGCATGTACGTTTTGACAGAGACATGTTGTTGAAACGGATACACAAGCACAGGAGATACAAAATGTAATGCAAACTTGGATTAATACACTGGATGGATTGGAACAATTTTCTGCGGTAACGTATCAGTGAAAAAGAAGGTACTGATGGCACCAAAGCGAACAGTACGAATAATATGTGGTATTAACCTGCGATCGTCATGAAGGTACCTCCTCGAAGAGTTAGACATGTTAAATGCACCAGCACAGGACATACATCCGCTAATGAAACTCGTCATAAATAATCCATCACAATTTGTGAAGAACAGCGATGTCCATACCTTCAAACGTAGAGCAATAAATTACGTTTATTACCCATTAGTAAAGCTGCCAGTGGTTCAGAAAGGTGTTGAACAAGCATCAACAACAAGTTTTGATCATTTGCCCAACAACATAAAATATCTGACAGGTAGCAAGGCAGATTTTAAATCTAACCTCAAATCATTCCTCCTGAATAACTCGTTTTACTCCACGGACAAATTTCTATTTGGAAACTGAAGGCCAGAAAAAAAATTGTTTTTACATGTAGTTGCGTGAGTAGGACTAAAAAAGACGAAGTAAACATTCCTGAATTCCAATCAAGAACAACTGCCAAGATGGGAAACATAGAACTAGATATCCTCGGAGTAACGAAGCAGCTTAAATCACTTAATAAAGGCAAGCCCTCCAGTCCAGATTGTATGCCAGTCAGGTTCCTCTCAGAGTATGCTGATAAAATAGCCTCATATTTAGCATTTATTTACAACCACTCGCTCACAGAAAGATCTGTACCTAAAGACTGGAAAATTGCTGAAGTCACATCAATACCAAAAAAGGAAAGTAGGAGTAATCCGCTGAATTACAGGCCTATATCACTAACGTCCACTTGCAGTAGGGTTTTGGAACATATACTGTATTCGAACATTATGAAGTACCTCGAACAAAACGATTTATTGACACTTAGGCCACACGGTTTCAGAAAATATCGTTCTTGCGAAACACAACTAGCTCTTTATACTCATGAAGTAATAAGTGCTATCGTCGGAGGACGTCAAATTGATTCCATATTTTTAGATTTCCAGAAGGCTTTCGACACCGTTCCTTACAAGCTTCTTCTAACCAAACTGCGTGCCTACGGAGTATCGCCTCAGTTATGCGACTGGATTCGTGATTTCCTGTCAGAAAGGTCACAGTTCGTAGTAATAGACGGAAAGTTATCAAGTAAAACAGAAGTAATATCCGGCGTTCCCCAAGGAAGTGTTATAGGTCTTCTATTGTTTCTGATCCATATTAACGACATAGGAGACAATCTGAGCAGCCGTCTTAGATTGTTTGCAGATGATTCTGTCATTTACCGTCTTGTAAAGTCATCAGATGATCAAAATGACTTGCAAAGTGATTTAGATAAGATATACGTATGGTACGATAAGTGGCAATTGACCCTGAATAAGGAAAGGTGTGAAGTTATTCACATGAGTACTAAAATAATTCAGCTAAATTTTGATTACGCGATAAGTCACACAAATTTGAAGGCCGTAAATTCAACTAAACTCTTAGGGATTACAATTACAAATAACCTAAACTGGAACGATCACAAGATAATATTGTGGGTACAGCAAACCAAAGATTGCAATTCATTGGCAGAACACTTAGAAGGTGCAACAGGTCTACTAAAGAGACTGCCTACACCACGCTTGTCCGCCCTATTCTGGAGTATTGCTGTGCAGTGTGCGATCCGCATCAGGTGGGACTGACGAATGACATCGAAAAGGTACAAAGAGGGGCAGCTCGTTTTGTATTATCGCGAAATGGGGGAGATAGTGTCACAGACATGACACGTGAATTGGAATGGCAATCATTAAAACAAAGGCGTCTTTCGTTGCGACGGGATCTTGTCATGAAATTTCAATCACCAGTTTTCTCCTCCGATTGCGAAAACATTCTGTTGGCACCCTACCACAACAAAGGTCAAAATTTAATAATGATTGTGGTGTTGCTCACGCTGTTAAATACTGCATTTTCGGGCAACAACATAGTTATTATGTGGCAGGTGTCATTAGAGCACAGTTAATAAAGTCATTTCATGTAATAATGAATAAAGTAGGCACTCATCTTTTCGTGTTTCCCACGCTGGTCTCGTTGTAAAATCATGGCGCAATCGTCGAAAATCTAAGTGGTGATGATTCCAAGCTCGGATGCTAAGAGACCTAGGTTTTATTCTGCTTTATTCAAAAGTTTTATAGATGTGTTTCACAAACCATTCTTGAAGATTAAACCTTTGAAAGTTAGCACAATGGTGATGTAAAAAAAATAATCAGCACTCCGAATTTAAGTTACACTTCCTTTTTATTGCTTATGTTGCAATATCACGTAACACACAAAACATCACTTCACAATAAAAAACGTACTTGAAAACATCTTCCTCACTGTTAAAGTTCACATTTTATAAGCTGACTACGTTATGCTTCTTTCCAACATGACGTCCAAGACTTGACTTTCTCAAGGTCCGACTCTCTAACTAATTAACTAATAAGTAATAATCGCTTACGCGCCCAAAAATCAGAGTTACAAGTAAGTCTAAGATCATAGTGACAAAAGAAACAATACACATAAGAATAATATCATTGCAACATAAACATACCGATGTATCAAAGTACCTCTACATTAATGAAATCAAATCTGAATGTTGTCTCAGAAATATGTCAACTACTTTACAGAAACACAGGTTCGAATCCTGCCTCGGGCATGGATGTGTGTGATGTCTTTAGGTTTAAGTAGTTCTAAGTCTAGGGGACTGATGACCTCATATGTTGAGTCCCATAGTGCTCAGAGCCATTTTTACAGAAACACAGTGGAATATTGCTGGTATCGAGAGGTTGAGTTGAGCTGCCGTAATGGTTACGTAGTTCAAGTACCATTACAATAGGGAGAAATGATCATCATGATAAAATAACGGAAATCAGGGCTCGCACAGAAAAATTTAAGTGCTCGTTTTCCCCGCTTGCCGTTCGAGAGTGGAACGATAGAGAGACAGCTTGAAGGTGGTTCATTGAACCCTCTGCCAGGCACTTTATTGTGAATAGCAGAGTAATCACGTAGATGTAGATGTAGATGTGGAATAAATACGTAGAGATTAAGGATTCTATCTCTATGTAACAAAAGATACATGCAATTGTAGCGATTTTTACCAACATTTGGATACATGTATAATGCAACTGGCATATACTGAGACCTGGACGTGACCTTGGACGTCGAGAATTTGATATGCCGCCATTTGCCGTAAATGCTAACATCTGATCTACATGTCGCGACATGGAATAGCATTGGATTTGGAACTGTTATTGGCAATTTTCTCTTCCCGTTTCTTCTATGGGATTGCTACTGGAGGGGCGTCACGAACAACACCCCGATCACATTCCAGGGTTGACATGTCATGTGAACTTTCAGCTACCCTCTGAACTTCGAAGAAGGCGTGCTCATTTCTCGGCATATGTGACTGGGAGTTCTGTTCCTGAATTACGGCATATGGAGTTGCTTGGAGGGAGTTCAGTATTTTATGTGCTAAAACCTCCCTTACTTCCGTTCAGATTGTCTTCAATACTTAGAAGTCGATCTCTCATGTTTAAGCCAAATGTTAGGTCTATAATAACATTTTTTTGTTATCTATTAATAGTTGTTATCCTGTTTTGAGGTCATACTGCGTGCCGCAACATCCGCTCGACTTCGTGTGTGATACTCTTATATCCCCTAGTTTCACACACTCATCGCTGTCGTAGAAGCTCACTCTGTGCGATCCGAAATGTCACGGTATGGCAGGCAATTTTCCCCAGGACTGTCCAGTTGTACCCACATGCTAATATTCAACCCTCTAATGGGACATACTGACACTAGCTTTACTGTTTCCAATTCGTTTGACAAGCCTTCAGTGACTGAAATTTGCGTAACACTGACCTATCCGGGCCTGGGCCTAAGTGTGACCCTTACCTTAAGCACTTAGAGCTGGTACGATGTTCCATACACCCTTTCAGCTTTAAATTGTTCGGTATATTGTTTTAACATTAGAGTTTTCACTGTTAGTGTAATCTCCATGGATGAATTTAATAGCAGCATATTACACAGTCACGGAATTTCAGCCTCTGTATTTGCAGAAACAATGAAGAAACGCCACATCAGTTCTAGAACACATCTGGATTAGAACAAACAATTGATATGTTCTTGACAGGAGGCGGATGCTAATAGCAGTCAGGAGTACGAAATTAGTGTGAAGAAAACTCCAAGTTCGTTGACAGTTGATTCGTAAACTTTGTAACATGTCGCAGTTCCCCTGGCTGCCTTATAACTACTGCCGTTTATTCTCGTGTTCTGGTATAGATTTACATCTTTATTTTTTTCTTGTCAATAATCAGTTGTCATCAATTAGTCATTTACTCATGGAGGTATAATAATGGAAGTTGTCATGACGTCAAGGCCGATGTTTGCCACGTTAGTTGCCCTAAACATTAGCTCCTGTCGCAAGTGCTTTGGTCCAAAGTGCCAGGCTGCGTTATTTACGGGTGTACTAATTATTATGATATAGTCTAAAGTATCAGGAAATATCATTTCATCCGTAACTGGACTCGATCAAGCGGTACTTTCTTTTACATAGGCCCTACGTGAATTTTGTTCAGGCTGTGCTAATGGTTTTATTTATGTCGTTTGACTACAGATTTCTCATCATCCCAACTCAAAAAGCTCACTGGGCGAACACTGAGTGAAAGAAATACTGGAAGCTGACCAAATATAAGAAAACTTGTTCTGATTCCTTCCGAGAAGAGGACACAGACCGAACATCAGATTCGCTGACCGTATTTAGGAAAATTATGGGATACGAAACAAGCCTTTCTACATTACCTACTTCAATTCTTGGATATTCTAAACGTGCAACAAAAAGAAAGTTTTAATAAGTACGCGAAATGCGACGAATTACTGGATCAAATATGCACTTAACACTAGGAAAATATCTGAAAATTCTCTTGGACATTAATAAACCGCTTCAACTGTATTTAGTCCTTTATTTTTAGATCACAATCGGTTTCATGACACTAAAAGCCACGTCTTCAGCAGAACATACAACTAAAATATTAGAGCTAAAATGCTCGGAACATTGTACCCAACATTCGTCGTCCATGAGAACAAAACATCGCTAAAAGGCGATATATCATGAAATAAAACATCCGGATTCCATCCCGATGTGTTGTATGTTTCCATCTCTTCACCACGCTGCCGTAGCCGATACAAAAACGAAAATGCTGTATATAATGACAATCGGTCAGGAAAGAACTGCGTACAAACCACATTTTATCATTTCGAGTGAAAGAAAGATAAAGTCGCTTGTGCAGTCGATTAATGCTGTGACACATTCGTGTATAACACTACTGGTGATAAGTATCAGTGGATTACTCTTTCAGCAGCTTTATACCTGTCTTCAGGAATCTCAAGGCAAATCAGGATCAAAATTTTAAAAAAAAGGTCTGTTTGATTTAAAAAAAAATGGCTCTGAGCACTATGGGACTTAACATCTCAGATCATCAGTCCCCTAGAACTTAGAACTACTTAAACCTAACTAACCTAAGGACATCACACACATCCATGCCCGAGGCAGGATTCGAACCTGCGACCGTAGCAGTCGCGTGGTCCCGGACTGAAGAGCCTAGAACCGCTCGGTCACCGCGGCCGGCTCTGTTTGATTTAAAAAATCTCGTAACAGGCGTAGTAAAATCTGGAAAATTTTAAGAAAATAATTTTCAGTATTACAGCCGAAACGTCTTTTTACCAGTTGCAGCAAATAACTCATTGGTTTTGTTGAACTCTTGATCTGGACATACACTTTGTAATCAAAAGTATCCGGAGACCTGGCTGAAACTAACTTACAAGTTCGTAGCGCCCTCCATCGGTAATGCTGGAATTCAGTATGATGTTGGCCCACTCTTAGCCTTGATGACAGCTTCCACTCTCGCAGGCTTAGGTTCAATCAGGTGCTGCAAGGTTTCTTGGCGAATGGCACCCCATTCTTCACGTAGTGCTGCACTAAGGAGAGGTATCGATGTCGGTCGTGAGGCCTGGCACGAATTCGGCGTTCCAAAACATCCCAAAGGTGTTCTATAGGATTCAGGTCAGGACTCTGAGCAGGCCAGTCCATTACGGGGATGTTATTGTCGTGTAGCCACTCTGCCGCATGCCGTGCGTTAAACAGGTGCTCGATCGTGTTGAAAGATGCAGTCGCCATCCCCGAATTGCTCTTCAATAGTGGGAAGCAAGAAAGTGTTTAAAATATCAATGTACGCCTGTCCTGTGATAAGGGGTACAAGCCTCCTCCATGAAAAACACGACCACACGATAACACCTCTACCTCCGAATTTTATTGTTGACGCTACACACGCTGGCAGATGACTTTCAAATGGCTCTGAGCACTATGGGACTTAACATCTGTGGTCATCAGTCCCCTAGAACTCAGAACTACTTAAACCTAACTAACCTAAGGACAGCACACACATCCATGCCCGAGGCAGGATTCGAACCTGCGACCGTAGCAGCCGCGCGGTTCCGGACTGAGCGCCTAGAACCGCTAGACCACCGCGGCCGGTAGATGACTTTCGCCAGGCATTCGCCACACCCACACCATCGGATCTCCACATTGTGTACCGTGATTCGTCATTCCACACAACGTTTTTCCACAGTTCAATCGTCCAATGTTTACGCTCCTTACACCAGGCGAGGCGTCGTTTGGCATTTACTGGCGTAATGTGTGGCTTCTGAGCAGCCGCTCGGTCTTGAAATTCAAGTTTTCTCACCTCCCGCCGAACTACCATAGTACTTGCAGTGGATCCTGATGCAGTTTGGAATTCCTGTGTGATGGTCTGGATAGATGTCTGCCCATTACACATTACGACACTCTTCAACTGTTGGCGGTCTCTGTCAGTCAACAGATGACGTCGGCCTGTACGCTTTTGCACTGTACGTGTCCCTTCACATGTCTACTTCACGATCACATCGGAAACAGTAAACCTAGGGATGTGTGGAATTATCGCGTACAGACATATGACTCAAGGGACACACGATCACCTGACCACGTTCGAAGTCGGTGAGTTTCACGTTGCGCCCCATTCTGCTCTCTCACGATGTGTAATGATTACTGAGGTCGCTGATATGGAGTATCCGGCAGTAGGTGGCAGCACAATGCACCTAATATGAAAAACGTATTTTTTGGGTGTGTTAGTGTAGCATCCCAACTGCCTTTAGGAAATCGATGAAAAGATTCAGCTTGTTCACAAATACATATTTTTTTTTTTTTTACTCTGCAGTATTTTTCAGAAAATTGTTGTACAATATAGTTTCTGACAGCTCTTTGTCGTTTCAGATTAATCGGCAAAATAGTATTTTTAAACTTCAGTCACTTGTGCAATGTCCCTTTGCTCTCAATTCTTTCTAAATAAAATTAGTAATTAATGTGACGTGCCTAAATGCATTTATTTTTGTTTTATCAGGTGTCCCCATGTGAAGTAAATATTTGATTCCGTCATCCATTAGACACTTCACATTTTTGTGACGACTATTGGAAATAACCAAGGAACTGTTTCATTGTTATAAAAATAGACTTTATTGAAAAATTATCAAAAGTACTGTACTACAGAAATTGTTATAAAATATTTAATGTCAACAATTAAGTTGTATGTAATGTAGTACCGTATACTGTCCTGACATTCTTTCCTCTGTTAATCACTTGTGTAACAATTAGATCTGCAACATTTTAGCTAACGATATGAACTCCAAGTTATTCAAAAAATTAATGATTTGAGCCACATTTGGTATGGTTTAAGTGCTTAACATTCGCGTGTGTGCGCCTCGCAGCGCTACGTTCTCTTGCACGGCTGCGTCTGCTTACTCACCGATTCACGCGCCGGACTAGAAGGGCTGTGCATATCGGTGTTACAAGGGAGTCTTCGTGCGGCAAAACTAAGTTTAACATTTGTTTTTAAATACTTGCAGGGTGCTTTATAGATTTTGACACTGTATTTCTTTCGATGTACCCTCCCTGTTCGAAAAATTTCATGTTAGTTTTGACATGTCTGATTGGACGTTTCCCTCGTAAGAAGGAATGGTACAAGACAAACGAAAGTAAATAGAAGCACTTATAACTTGGGGAAAGATAGGTACCTCCTACGGGAAAATTTAAGAGATTTTGGAGAAAAGATGCATCTGTACCAATACCAAGAGTTCAAATGTGAAAACCAGCACCAAGCAAAGAAAGTGAAGCTGAAAGGTTGAAGGAATACACAGAGTGTCCAAGGAAGAATAGTCAGTATTCAGGGTGAGAGATGAATTAACTTCCCCCTAGCAACGTCTCATCCATATAATAGAGAAGTAATGGAGCAGTATGCTAATGACAAGTACACTCCTGCAAATTGAACACCGTGAATTCATTGTCCCAGGAAGGGGAAACTTTATTGACACATTCCTGGGGTCAGATACATCACATGATCACACTGACAGAACCACAGGCACATAGACACAGGCAACAGAGCATGCACAATGTCGGCACTAGTACAGTGTATATCCACCTTTCGCAGCAATGCAGGCTGCTATTCTCCCATGGAGACGATCGTAGAGATGCTGGATGTAGTCCTGTGGAACGGCTTGCCATGCCATTTCCACCTGGCGCCTCAGTTGGACCAGCGTTCGTGCTGGACGTGCAGACTGCGTGAGACGACGCTTCATCCAGTCCCAAACATGCTCAATGGGGGACAGATCCGGAGATCTTGCTGGCCAGGGTAGTTGACTTACACCTTCTAGAGCACGTTGGGTGGCACGGGATACATGCGGACGTGCATTGTCCTGTTGGAACAGCAAGTTCCCTTGCCGGTCTAGGAATGGTAGAACGATGGGTTCGATGACGGTTTGGATGTACCGTGCACTATTCAGTGTTCCCTCGACGATCACCAGTGGTGTACGGCCAGTGTAGGAGATCGCTCCCCACACCATGATGCCGGGTGTTGGCCCTGTGTGCCTCGGTCGTATGCAGTCCTGATTGTGGCGCTCACCTGCACGGCGCCAAACACGCATACGACCATCATTGGCACCAAGACAGAAGCGACTCTCATCGCTGAAGACGACACGTCTCCATTCGTCCCTCCATTCACGCCTGTCGCGACACCACTGGAGGCGGGCTGCACGATGTTGGGGCGTGAGCGGAAGACGGCCTAACGGTGTGCGGGACCGTAGCCCAGCTTCATGGAGACGGTTGCGAATGGTCCTCGCCGATACCCCAGGAGCAACAGTGTCCCTAATTTGCTGGGAAGTGGCAGTGCGGTTCCCAACGGCACTGCGTAGGATCCTACGGTCTTGGCGTGCATCCGTGCGTCGCTGCGGTCCGGTCCCAGGTCGACGGGCACGTGCACCTTCCGCCGACCACTGGCGACAACATCGATGTACTGTGGAGACCTCACGCCCCACGTGTTGAGCAATTCGGCGGTACGTCCACCCGGCCTCCCGCATGCCCACTATACGCCCTCGCTCAAAGTCCGTCAACTGCACATACGGTTCACGTCCACGCTGTCGCGGGATGCTACCAGTGTTAAAGACTGCGATGGAGCTCCGTATACCACGGCAAACTGGCTGACACTGACGGCGGCAGTGCACAAATGCTGCGCAGCTAGCGCCATTCGACGGCCAACACCGCGGTTCTTGGTGTGTCCGCTGTGCCGTGCGTGTGATCATTGCTTGTACAGCCCTCTCGCAGTGTCCGGAGCAAGTATGGTGGGTCTGACACACCGGTGTCAATGTGTTCTTTTTTCCATTTCCAGGAGTGTATAATGGAAAATTCCGCTTAGAATCTTGAGGACAGATACGACAGTGATTGCAGAGGCAGTACTAACTTTTTGTGATTTTTCCTTTCTGTTGGGCTTTCACGCAGTCCAGGGCAGGCGTGTGCTCAGGAGTGTGGGACTTCCATAGGGGTCGTTCCTTTGGGACCCAGACGTCACAGCGTCTGTTCGCGATGCAGAAGTGTCTGCATCTGCCTCTACACCTCATGATATGGGATGCTTGAAAGTCCGACAGAAAAGGAAAAGCACAAAAAGGTAGTACTACTTCTGCAGTTACTGTCATATTTGTCCTTACGATTCTTCTTTCACAATCTGGGCAGTGAACTCATGGGAGACAGACGCCGGGAAAACAGCTTGTGCGGAAACACGGACAGTCGCTAGGCCGGCGCCGGACCACAGATCACGGGGCCGAGGATACCACGGTTCGAAGCAGGTGGGACGCTAAAAATTCAACCCCCCACGTTTACCTCTTGTCCAGCCTCCAGACCAGATAGCGCGTCCTCAGGTAGACGAGAAAAACCTGCCGATGGTGTAAAGGACTTCAGATAAATGCTTTCCGTGGTGTAGAAGAGTGGACCCTGGTCATAGATGACTTCTTACGAACGCCCACTAGAACCATCACTAATTCTGACGTTATTATGATACTTGTAGCCCGGCAAACCAACGCCAAAAGAGCAGAATTTTTTTTTTTTTTTTTTACATAGTGCCGAAATCGCGCCAGCAAGAAAAGCACACGGTTATTGGTAGACGGCCTGTGACATTAGTCTTGAGTTCCACTTTTTGGACAGAAAAGGTGGTAAAGAAGTTGGCTAGGAGAGTAGTATTTGCAGGACACCTGGAGGGAGGGTGAAATACGTAACAAAATTATGCCATTGGCCCATGTCGGCGCAAATCGGGTGATTGGTTAGGAAATATAAGGTGCACATCAAACCGTCATCGGGCATGGAGGAAGGCTCCCTTTAAACATTTGGGTTTGGGCTTTTTAGGACATTTTGATCTTGGTTTTTAAGCAGAAAATTAGACAGTGTCAGTCGGAGAGATTTCAGGATCAGAGATAAGACCTGAAGATCCGTAGAAGGACAGACTCAGAGAAACGCATGCCCAGTCGGCAGCGACGGAGGAACCCCCGAGTTACACCACTACCGTTCGACACCGACCGTAGTAGCTTTTGGTAAGGTTACGTTGTAGCACCAGCGGAAAAGGGATGGATGGGCACAATAATTTTTCTCTTAATTCACTGTCAACCTCATGCCTTACAGTCACTGCACACCTACCGTATGACTTCGTGAATTAATAATCACGATAGTTCACCTTCATATTCCGCCCCAGGTAGCTGAGTGGTCAGAGCGGCAGAATGTCAATCTTTGCAAAAACAGACATAATGTCTTATGGGATAACAGCAATCAGTGATTTTATAATGTTACTTAAAATCCGTCTTGATTGCAAATTTTTTTTTATTATTCATATGACCGGTTTCGGTTCATTCAGAACCATCTTCAGATCTGATATTTCAGTTACAGGAGTAACCCGTCCAAATCCAGCAACTTTCACATGCTACGTAGCATGTGAAAGTTGCTGGATTTGGACGTGTTACTCCTGTAACTGAAATATCAGATCTGAAGATGGTTCTGAATGAACCGAAACCGGTCATATGAATAATAAAAAAAAATTTGCAATCAAGACGGATTTTAAGTAACATTATAGAATGTCAATCCTCAGGGCCCGGGTTCGATTTTCGGCTGGATCGGAGATTTTCTCAGCTCAGGGACTGGGTGTTGTGTTATCCTGATCATCATTATTTCATCCCCATCGACGCGCAAGTCACCGAAGTGGCGTCAAATCAAAAGACTTGCACGCGGCGAACGGTGTATCCGGCGGAAGGCCTCAGTCACACAACATTTGCATTTTATCTTCATAACCAAACCACCATCCCCTTCCATCTCTGAACCATATTATAGTCATTAATGTGACCATCCACGTAATATTTGCCTTGAAATTGTTAATAGTGAATGTTCTATCGTTGCAAGGATTAATACGTCGTTTGTGAAATAAATTCTGAATCTGTTGTGCTCTATGATTCTACTTTCATAGTCACTGAATTCCGTGTCCACTGACAGATGTAACAGATAATTCAGCAAGTCCCACTCAGGACACAGTGCTTATGGCTCTCTATAACAAATCGTGTTTTTATTAATATAGTTTCCGTAACAATGTTAATCAGCCCTGGCTCCTGCCGTAATTATACCGATCAGAGCAGCCAAATCACAAACCTTAAAAGGCGGGGGTCTTGTATTTGGAGTACCATGCTCAGGTTTCGATAATATGGGATACCTTGTGATCATGGGAAATTAGAAATTAGTATGGGTAGCTATGCAAGAATTTTTAAAAATATTGAATAGTTTTAATAATAATTGTTTTTGTAAAAAGTGGATATCAGAATAAGAAACTGTCTACATTTTCCTACCTTAGTAAGGCTCTAACGTCTTTGGGAGTAACAAAATAGGTAAACACCTGTGTTGAAATATGCACAATACTCAGACTATTGTGTCCTGTAATTTTGAACAAGTTTTGGCAAGTAGAAGCGGAGAGAAAGTAAACTCCATTCCTTAAAAAAAAATACAACTTACCAGTAACAGCCATTAAAGTTGTCAGTGCATTCCAGCTCCAAGAAATGGGTCGTGTGCATCGTTTCCATCTCATCTTGCAAGTCTCTTTTCATGCTCGTCTGCGTTGGCATGTCCTTGTTTCAAGCTTTCAAAAGCTACTTTTCTCTGTCGCTCTAACTCTCTCGTTATCTAAATTTCACGACCAACAACTTTTAGCAGTCTTTTCAGAACTTGACACTTTGCAACATTTCTTTCATTGGACGTTTCCACTGTGTCAAAGACACCAAAATTCAGTGAACTAATTGGCACAAACACTATCTTAGGAATTCTGGGCCAGATTACGATGTTGTTGGACTCGTTAGGCTCCTGGGTGTGGCTGTGACGACATTTCTTCAATAGTGTTACATCTGACAAATCTCTGAAAGTTTCTTTCAAACGCTATGGTAAAATGCATAGCTGATTTGTGAATAAATTTCGCACTGTTTTTCTGTGTTCTGTTGTATTTGCACGAGGAATCACTTCACGGAGGGCATAGGCCATGAATGGGTTTATCGTCTATTGAAGAGGGGTGAAATTAAATTACCTATACAGCTTTTCTCTTTTCTTCTACGGTATTAACATTTTGCTTGATGGCTATGTTATAATGATTCTGTATTTTTATCTATGATGGATTCTGAGAGTCTGTTCTTACCATCTAATCCTCTGCCATCTTCCAGTTTTTTCCCTTATATGCAGCTTTCAGTCGTCGCAACCTTGTAGCCATTCAGTTTTGAATGCGACCTGTGCACTCCAGTTCAGTGACAGTCACATTTTCTCCTTATGGGTTCTCTTCCTCAACTGCTTTGATAGATTTTGAACCCAAATCTCCTAACTGACGAATCTTACCTTCTTTAGCTGTTCGGATTCTTGGAAAATGGTCACAAAACATGGTGTTTCATTTAAATGAATGAATAAACCGGAAATAAAGCAATAATATATACACTGATAATCCAAAGCATTATGACCTCTGGCCACGGCAACGTTGGGTGCCGCCTGGTGGCGCTGGGGACAAGTGTTGCGGTAGCAAAAGTTTGTAAGCAGAGCAGACATAGACGGGGGATCACCTTAGAGAAGATATGGGCTGCAAATGAAGAAACCCATTGAGGTAAGCGAACTTGACAAAGCGCAGATTATTATTATTACGCCGAGTCTGTGTTAGAGTAACTCGAAAACGGCGGAGCTGGTCCGATGTTCACGTGCAGCTGTCATGAGCATCTACGTGAAGAGGTAAAAGGACAGCGAGAATACCACTAGGCGCTAAATGGTCGTACGCCTAAAACTCTTCACAGAACGTGGGGTTCGGAGGCTTGTCTGCTCTGTAAAGTAGCGTAGATGGTGATCTGTGGCATCTCTGCCGAAAGAGCACAATGCTGGTGCAGGCACAAGTGTTTCGGAACACGTCGTTCATTGTACATCGTTGACCATAGATCTCTGCAGCAGATCACCCCTGTATTCACATGTTGACCCAACGACATCGTCAATTACGATTTCAGTGGACACGAGACTACTGGGATTTGGCAGTCGATCAGCGGAAACGTATCGGCTCTTAGGGTGAAACATTTTTGCTACGCTAGGTCGATGGTCGTCACCACAAACGCCGTCATCGAGGCGAACGGGGGCTCGAAACGTGCGACGGTCACGGACACAAGCTGGTGGGAGCAGTATTATGCTATGACAGACATTCTCCTGCACTTTCATGGGACCTGTGATAGTAACCGAAGTCACGCTAACACCTGCGAACCATCTGCATCTTTTCATGGAAATCTGGAAATTTGTGGTAAGTTCTATCGGACCAAACTGCTGAGGTCATCGGTTCCTAGGCTTACACACTACTTTATCAAACTTAAAGTAACTTACCCTAAGAACAACACACACACCCATGCCCGAGGGAGGACTTGAACCTCCGACGGGAGGAGCCGCGCGAACCGTGACAAGGCGCCCAAGACCGAACGGCTATCCCGCGCGGCATCCTTTCATGCTTGATGTCTTCCCCGACGGTGATATCACCTCTCAGCAGTATAATTGTCCCTGTCTCGGAACCAGAACCGTGCTACAATGGTTTGAGGAGCATTATAGTGAACACACGTTGATGTCTCGTGGACCAAATTCGCCTGATGTAAATTCTATTGAACCCATATGGGTCGCTGTCGGGCGCCAACAGTGGTCCATTATTTACGCGAATTACATGACTAGTGCGTAGATATCTAATGCCACATACCTCCACAAACCTACCATGAAATGTCGAGTCCCCTATACACAGAATCACTGACTTATTTCTTGCCAAAGACGGCAAACAAGGTATTGAGCAGGTGGTCATAATGTTTTGGCTGATACATGTATGTATTATAACCTTTGGCAAGGAAAAATTCCGTAGATGAGAATGAATGTAAAAAACAAAAATTGAAAGTTTCAAGATTTCAACTGGTACGGAGCCCCATCAATAACAGATTTTCTTCTCAACTATTATTTAAGACAGCAAGAGCAAAATGATTATACACATACTCTTTCTTTGCAGCTTGCATTCCAATATACGTATCGTTTGTATTTATTTTTGAAGGCAACACGATCTATCGATTTGAATATGGCGTTGAACAGCGTTGTCATATTATTGGAAGGGTACATTAATAGATGTGCGTGGTGAATAACAACATCTGAAGGGAAATTCTTAATAGTTTGATAGCGGCATTGAAAAAAAAAATTAGTAAGATTTTGGTGAGGAGTTACATGACGAATGCATAAAAAGACAGACACATATTTTCAAAAGTACAGCTATGGGTGATGCAGTATGTAACCTCCCCCTCACTTATCGACCTTAATGACAGTGAAAAATTAAACCGCGTGTACCTAATGGAAATTTGGTAAAAGCAATCGTCACCGAAGTTGATCTTTCGGTAAAGAGGGAAGAAGTGGTTACATATAAATGAAAGGAAAAATGCAAATGAAATTGGTGAAATTAATTTTGAAAAAGGGTAAAGTTAATGAAGAAAGTAAATGTGCGGTCAGTACGTTAACAATTAACTGGAGTTAATTAGATATTTGAGATTTGGGGAAAATTACGGTCGCCAGTCCTATGGACAACTACTACAATAACTGAAAAAGAAAGGTTAATACACATATAATTAGCACTAAAAGCGTGGCAATGACGGTTGACATGTGTTGTGTGAAAATTGAGTGTTTGTCAGAAGTAATAAATTTCGCAACACCCTGACTTAATTTAGGAAAAGAATTAATAAAACCGGAAAATTGCAAGTTAATTTAGTGACTGAAATTAATAGTGAACTTTGTTTCTGAAGCACTACGAAATTAAAGAAAATAAGGTTAGTCTTGGGCTACCTCAACAATCATCTCAAAAGCTACTTGAATCTACGCAATTTAGAAATAAGAGATTTAACTTTGAACTTGAATTAAATGATTCTGAACAATTAACAATAGTAAAATTTAGTACGTACCAAACTGAGCTGCAATCACAGGTAAGCTAAAATATGGTAACAAAACTCGCTCTCTTAATTTGTGCTTGTGTAATCTAAATATTGTGGCCAGCTATGAATACTTAACTGAACTTTGAAATTAAAGCTGCAAATGGAATGATATTACTTTAATGCTGGCGTTTGAATATCAACGACACACAGGTTCATTTCGGAATAGGAAGGGACCCCGCTTGGTAATGCAATTGGGACAATGAGCAACAAAGGTTCATGCTAAGTTGCTGTATTTTAGTGATGCAAATGGAACAGTTTGAAAAGCTGAGGTCTGCCATAAAGTTCTAAAACTTTACGTGCTTTCAGTCTTCCTTGTTGGTTGATTGAAGGTTTGAAGTTGTCGATCGAGGAGGTGGCGACATCACTTATTATCGGTCGTCGCTGTAGCAGAAGCTGGATGTTGGCACACCTTCTTCTCGACACGGTCACCAGGCGAAACGGGCCAGCTAATGTTTCCCGTCCGCGACACCGTGCCAGAAACTATCATAGAAAGTCGAGCACAATTACGTGGTGCCAAACCCCGAAAGCGCGCCAACTCGCGGGAGCGTCACTCATCACACTTGCTCCACCGCCCTACTCCAGCCAGACTCTGCTCTGTCCGCGCTCCACGCGGCAGAGCCAACACTACCCAAGATCCTAAACGGTTTGGTTCTCCACACAACCTATCGATGTAATCGTTCGATAGCATAGTTTTCCCTGCGCAAGACCCAGCGTAAAAATACAAATAAGAATTACAAAACAAACCAATTATACATCGACATAAATGCATAAATATATATACATAAATTGTAAAACAATTACAATATACAAGACACAGACATGTCATATCTTCAGGTAACAAAATAAGGAAAAAATTCATAGTACAATAGATGGAAATAGGAGGATATGCATTTCCGGCATTATAAGTAGAAAAGGTTGATGTAGCAGGAGATGTGAGTGCAGCACCAGGAACAGGTAACGGAATGTCTCAGGTTGCAAGGAATCTAGAAAACATTAGAGGTAGGCACCTTAAACGAGACGTTGATGCGAATAAATATTTAAGTAATTTTGACGAAGTGAGTGTCTATTTTACAAAATCAGGAGTCAACGAATTTATAGAGGCAAGGAAAATCGAAAGCACGGAAACACAACTAGTGCATCAACCAAAAAGACAGTAGAGGACAATGAACCGACATTGTGGGAATTCATGGCTTTTATTGCAGGAAAAATGGAAATTATGAGAAAAGTAATTCACTGTAAATTGGAAAAGGACAGGTTTAGGGAAAGTGACAATTTTGGCTGTATTAGAAGTTGATGGGAAATATGTATGTTTGAGGCAGGATCTGTAGGTTTTAGATGAGCGGGATAGGAAGAGAGAAAAAGAAACAGCTGAGTACGATAGGGAAAGAAAAGAAGCAGCCGAGTGGAAGAGCAAAAAGAAGAAAACAAGACAAAACGACTTCTTTGAGGCCTCAGGTATTCTGTCAGATATCAACGTTGTTTTTGCACGATGTTTCGATAACATAACTCGGTATCTTCAACAGGTGCCACCGGGAATTGCCCTTTGAGTGGCATTGGTCCAGTATTTAAATTTTGAGGAAACGAGGTCGGCCGGCCGGGGTGGCCGTGCGGTTCTAGGCGCTACAGCGGTCGCAGGTTCGAATCCTGCCTCGGGCACGAAAGTGTGTGATGTCCTTAGGTTATTGGGTTAAGTAGTTCTAAGTTCTAGGGGACTGATGACCTCAGAAGTTAAGTCCCATAGTGGTCAGAGCCATTTGAACCATTTTTGAAACGAGGTCGAAGAAACTAGAAGAGTAAATGGGACAACTATTGGTACAACTTCTCATAATCAGTCAAAGGTTTAATGTGATAGAGAAAAACAGAAGGAACAGGACATGAGGTTTGGAGAGGTGGGAAGACGCATAAATATGGTAGAAGACCGACTAGGCCAAGTCGAAGAAGATGTAGAACTGCAGTTGGGTAAGGCGACAAATGATATGTGTATAGAAAATAGAAAGATTATCCAGGAAGAAATACGGAATGAGTGCACATAATCTTATAGTAGAGCTTCATTCCCAATAGGTGAGACACAAACGTACACTTGCCGTTATATTTTAAAGATGTGCAGGCGAGTGTTAACAAGAAACATCAGAGAAAAGTAGACCAGTTAATGAAGCAGTATGATGGTCGAAAAGAATGGGAGACAGGCGCCTGAGCTACAACCAATAATACGGATCAGATTGAAAACTCTGGGCCACATGGAACGGTTGGCAATTATAAAGACAGGTGGAACACAGGATGGGAAAGTACGGAAGAGTGATCACATTATAGGCTCAAAGGAGCAGTACAGCGGGAGGAACAGTCATTTAGTTAGCCAAGCAGACATGTGGGCTCGAACAATATGACCACAAGCGCTACATGTCACTACGTAAGTACCATGTGTTCAATGAGAATGGGACTATGCTCCACCCCAAAGCTTGGATTAGACAGTTCGATGATTTAACGTCACTGTCATTGTCGATGATGTAAAGACTTAAATAAATTTGCAGTTTATTCAAATGTGAACCCGTTGTGAAGATGCGTCTGATAGCGCTAAAGTGCAAATCATATCACGAGTTTAAGGGGCTGTTTTTGGTCAACGAATGGTCTAAACAGAAACAAGCACAAGCTAAAAATGAGATTATTACGGGACGTGACTTTTGAGGGTAAGCACTAAGAGGTCATTGACATTTTTCCAAAATATATCGCAAAAGAATTCTTGGTTGTACCTTACAGCATAGAAGAGATGGTTAGATTTTGCTTCAAAGACTACCTGGGCAGTACCAACATATTCTCATTGGACGCTTCAGTAATAACGTAGACGATTTCAAAGACTTTCTTCAGGGAACTGAATGTGTACATCATGCCGATCATAGATCGCATCAGACAGAACTTAACCGGTCTGTAGCGACAACACCACGAATGGAGAAATAATCGGTCACATTCGGAGGGTGCTACACATTTCAGACCTAATCAACAGAACCATGGAGGTTGGAGTAATTCAAATGGTCAGCAGAGGAATGGTTACAATGGCTAAAACAAGAACAGAGATACGGATTACAAACGGGTAAGCAATGAGCGAGCATATATAGCCACGACAAGCAGATATTAATGAACTATGAAAATTATGGAGATCTGACCCACGTACGATCCCGATTGTGGATCCATGATCACAACACTGAGTAGCAAACTTCATGAGCATAAGAAATTGAAGATCCATGAACGAACTCAGAACAGAAAATGTGAGGTGAGTTTTCTCAGTAAGTGCCATTTTGAAATTTAAAATTTTGTACATGGCTGTAGCAGCAACCATAGAATGAAATTTTCTTGTAGAAATAGTAAGCAGCCAATTAGTTGTAAATTCGACGGTTTATGAAAATGCGTTTTTCAAAGTTGCAATGTTTATAAAAACGTCGTTTTCCCGAAGGAAATATAGACAACTGAATTACATATTGTGGTGGAGATAAATCAAAATATTTTAACATACCTCAGCCACAATAAGTAATCCAGTTGTCTATATTTCCTTTTATAAACGTTAAAACCATGGCAAAGGGGTTTTAAAAAACCTTCCAATATGCAACTCATTGGCAGCTTGCTATTTCTAGAAGAAGATTGCATTTTGAAACAAAAATAAAACCGGTAGATTTTTCGTAGCAACTAGCCTGTACTTTAATCTACTTTTCTACATAATTCCCATCAGTATTAAGGCACTTATCGTGTCATATAACCAGAATTTGTACACCATCTTCATAGAAATCTGTCACTTGCTTGGATAACCATTGCAACATCATCGCTTTGACATCCTCATCGTCATCGTGGCACTGACCATCCAGATGTTTCTTCAAATGTACGAACATGTGGTAGTCACTGGGCGCTAGATCAGGGTGATCAAGTTGTTCCCTCCTAAATGACCCAATCAGCTCTTGAGTTCGAATGGCTGCATGTGAAACCACAGCTCATATTTCGCAGACAGTGGTATTTTCAGTTGGAGGAGGCATTTCAAACGAAAACACGAAAATTAACTCTGTAATGGCGTCAGTGGCTTGCCAACAGAGTGTGGTACACAGGGCACATGCGCCAATTGCTGACTGTGGTGCTGCAGTGGTGGAATTTCAAAACAGTACCTCCTTTAAAAAGACTTCCTTTAAAAAGACTAGACATTAATATGTGTGTAAATCGAACACTGAAAAAATGTTTCAAATGGCTCTGAGCACTATGGGACTCAACTGCTGAGGTCATTAGTCCCCTAGAACTTAGAACTAGTTAAACCACACATGAGTATTTAGGAGAAATGCTATTAGAGGAGAGAGGAACTACGTAGACGCAAAACATAGTCTGGTAGTAAATATATTAGTTAGTGAAATAGATTTTGATTCATTCTCGACAACAGAAGCCAGATTTCAGCAGTATCAGAATGCATATTTCAACAAAGCAAGCAAGGGAATGAATGTCCAGTACTAAGTTTATGCATGACGAAAAAAGAAGCTAGCTGGATAGAGCACAGACATGCAGCACCCAATACGGGTGGAATTTGTGTGTCAGGCCAATACCCTGGAATTGAATTTCTTGACTGTACCTAACCTTTCTATATCGATGATTTTATGAATGGATTTCATGCAGACATACCACGTGGCGATGGACCAAGGTAGAGTGAGATCGTTTTACAAAAGGCCAAATTAATACACCCATATATTGAAGAGCACGTAGAAGAGGAACAACTTCTGCAAAACAGTTTAAAATTGTATGTTAGTCAGAGGACCAAAGGATACAGAAGAGGACAACGAGAGGAGAAATCTTTTTGGCTGGGCCATCAAAACACGAAAGAAGTTAGGTGACAAATCGCAGAAAAGAAAGAAGTAATGCTGGAGATGGAACAGTGAATTAAAGCCGAATTAGAAAACATTCCAGATCACAATACGGAGGTCTTGTCAGCTAAAGTAGGTACCTTCTGAAATTAACAGTATAAGTTTATGGTGAACCATCATACCAAATTTTTTATAAGGCCAACCGCCACTCCACGGGCTTACAAGAAGCAGGTATGTGATGAAATACGTAGGATAATGGAATAAGGAGTGAATGAAATGGCGGCTTCTGTAAGCATTTTGTGTACTTTGAGGACCTGGCCACACCGAGCCTATGTGAACTGACAGGGTAAAAAGACGAATTGGGTCTGGGATGCGAATACTGAGAAAGAATTCCAATCTATAATGAAGGCGATGGTAGTGGCGCCGATATTACCCCACCCTGATCTGTCCATAGATTTCTGTATGATAATGGATAGCGCAGAGACGGTTTTCAGGGTGGTTCATTTCAAAGAAATCAAAAAAGCAGGTGTAACAAGATGCAAGCTAATAGCTTTTGCCAGTCGGGTGCTTATGAGGGAAGAAAAGAATTATTTGGTGGTAGAACTAGAGGCCCTCACTATTGTGTGGGGATTCAAGAAATTCTGGCATTTTCTATATTGTAGGAAGATGCGTGTGTTCTCCAAGAAAGCATTACAAATTTTGATGCGAACGAAGTCTGGAACCTTAGCATAATGGGTACTACGGCCTCAAGAATTCTAATTTACCGTTACATTCGTGCCTGGAGTGATGAATATTGTGACCGATGTACTATCTCACATCCCGGAAGGATTGACAAAAACTGAGGAAGAGGAATTAGGAAAATCAGCATAGTTTGTACTATACGAAGCAGGCGGCGTTTGAGAATTTTATTACACAATCTGTGAAGAATATTATGAAGGAGTAGAACCACAACCTGTGTTTAAAGGGAGATAGGAGATCAGGAGCAGACAGCTGTATGACAGTTTTATCTATTGAAGGAATGAGTTCAACTTCGACGTCAGATATTAAATGGGACTCGGTGATTATCGTGCATACTGAAAGAAATAATAAATTAATTAATAAGTTACTCACGTGAACCATGCACATTATGGGCTGGGGGAATGTTACTTGAAATTACGAACGACTTGTTACTTGAAGAACTTTCCATATTCTACAAGTAACAAGTCGTCCGTAATTTCAAACAGCCATTTGCAAACCATGTAAAAATTTCAAACCATTAACAAAATAGAGCTGCCCTCGAAATAGGTGACCTCGATGCCATTCCGAAAACCATCAGTCAGGACAATTTTGGGTAGATTCTAGACGGTGTTCCGGAAAGAGGTGGGCCTCAGAATGCAACAGGATTCGCTCCGGTAACGGTGCTATAAATAACATAGCAGCAGATAAAATTACATAGATGATAGAGTTCCTGAGCAGGCAACAACAGTGGCATAGAGAATGATAGAATCGGCTGTAAAGAAGATAAGAACAATGGCGGCCACACGGAAGGAAAGAATGGATAGAAACTTGATGACATGGAACTGTAAGTAGCGCAGAAGATTTGGATATTATCGCACACGCTATCGAACAGACAGAAGACGGTGTGTTATAACCTAAAGAAGATACGGTAAATTATGGATGCAAATGTTGTGGAACTGGAGACGATCAAAACCGGCAAATGAAGAGGAAAACACCATATTGGCGATGATGTAAGGCTGAGAGCAAAACCTTTGGTGTGGTGATAGATGTGAGAATCGGGTAGTAAAGGAGGATTGTAAAACCTGATAGGAGATCGAGTGATACAGAAGCCATGGAGATAGAGGACTCGAATGTAAGTGCAACACACATGACTTCAGGTAGAGATGGAAATGGTCTTACATTTTAGAAAACAAACGAAAGGAGGAGCACTGGTATATAGCATAATAAGTGACTGTATGTGCCTGCATCATGTCAGCGTGTGGACGTGAAAGATAAGGGCAAATCTAGTGTCCCATGTCCAGAGCAAATTGGTGATTTGGAAAGAAGAGAGAATGATATTGTTTATGGCTGTACTTTCTATCACAGTAATTGTCAAATTACATTTTAGAGTAAGTGGACTTACAAGTAATTTGCACGAATAGACGTTCGACGACAGGAGTAAACTTTCTTGCGAGATAAATAACTTTATTTTTTTATATATGAGTAGAAGTGACCATACTCACACTGGAGAGAAAATTATCTGCTAAAGACGGAAGAAGCATACGCACTGTTCACAAATCCACTGATGGCCATCGTGAAATATGAGGAGGAGAGCAGTAATAGATCCCCAAAATCCAGATAATGCAGGCACGTAAGAAGATGAAGTGTAATGGTGTTTTGATTTGAAGATGTTTACTAGAACGAAATAGCTGCACTGGAATGAAGATGCTGAATGAGGGGACGCTCCAATGTAAGGTGACAGGGTGCTTGATGAGATGAAACGAGAGGAGAGGAAAGTGCGGAAGTCCACACATAGGGGAGGGAGACCATGCTTGGAATCAAATAGTAACTTGCCTCGGGTGACGGTATTTTCTTCCAAGCCATGATTTTAACAGATGAAAATTAATAGTAGAATAACTAACATAGGATGCAGAAGATTGAAATCGCATGAATGTAAAAGGTCGTTAGTACCATCACATGATTAGTTAACCAGTAACCAAGCTAATAACTACTAACAAATAATACGAGAAACATCTGTGACAAACTCACTGGAGGTAATATTAGACATCACTAGACATTAATATGTGTGTAAATCGAACACTGAAAAAATGTTTCAAATGGCTCTGAGCACTATGGGACTCAACTGCTGAGGTCATTAGTCCCCTAGAACTTAGAACTAGTTAAACCTAACTAACCTAAGGACATCACAAACATCCATGCCCGAGACAGGATTCGAACCTGCGACCGTAGCGGTCTTGCGGTTCCAGACTGTAGCGCCTTTAACCGCACGGCCACTTCGGCCGGCTCGAACACTGACATTATGTAATAGTGATGTGTACATTAATAAAGTAATAATAAATGTGTAAACGAAATACTGGAACTACATAATGAGTGAAACGTGGGACACACGCTCAAGGATACTTCAACTCAATAAAGACAAGGCGATAGTTACCAATCAAACCCAAATTCTGGATTGCAATTTGCAACAGGTTTTATTTAACAATTGCATAACAACAGCCAACTGTTGTTACCCCAGAATAATATACATAATTGCCCTAGAATTTGAAATATTACTGAAGAGACAAAATGTCTACGGGCATCAAAGCCCACGGCAAACAACAAATAGTTTTAAAACGCTCTTTACATAAATCTTTAGAACTATACAAACACCAAATGGTTTATAGAGACAAGTTTCCCCAGAATTCGGACACCTTTTAAGATATAACAGCAGAAAAAACTGACAATTTGTCTTTCTGAATAAGATATTGCAATCCCAGTACAACGAAAGGCATCTTTAGGGTATTAGGAAATTTCAGTGACAAGTAACGGCATATCAGATGTGCGCGGAAACTACAACTCATATCGAGCCTGAA
The DNA here is from genome assembly GCF_021461385.2 of Schistocerca piceifrons. NCBI lineage: Eukaryota > Metazoa > Arthropoda > Insecta > Orthoptera > Acrididae > Schistocerca > Schistocerca piceifrons. The sequence continues at coordinate 960,099,287 of NC_060138.1, forward strand.
TGAAAGCTGAAAGCAGGGGCGAAGAAGGAAAGACGGACGCCTCGGCATCACCAGGAACAAATAATAAAATAGTCAACTTAAATTCGCCGAAGAACTGGAGTCTACTGATAAATACAGAGACCGCGCTATCGGTTACATTTCAAACAGGCAGCCGCCAACGTGTCGTCGCCCAGTTAAGCGACCAGCTACAACGGACGACGCGCACCGATCACTGAAACAACAACATAAAACCACACAGCAACTGGGCTGTATGCAGAGTAACACAATCCTTAAAACATTAGAAAAATTTCAAAACATAAACACACACTCAATAATTACAGTACGACAGGACTCCAGCAGACAATAAATTTTTCCGCACTAATCCCCTGCCTCTGAACACATTACCTAAATACCAGCAGACAGCCAGAAAATAGCACTTGTGGTTATTTCGGAGTGCACAGACACGCACTTAGATATACTGCCCTTGCCTGTATCTCAATTGCGTACAGAACAGGCAAACCTCAGTCACAGGTAGCCGCTGTTCAATAAGTTGTGCACCAGCGGTCAATACGAAACAGATAACGTGGGCGTCCAAACACTGGGAGAGCCGTTGTCTGCAAACAGCAAGAAATTCAATGTACATATGTACAGCAGGACTTTAAGAACCTGAAAAATTCTCACCGTTTGAATTTGTAGCGTATCCGGTTGCAGGCTAAAAAGCCACTTTCACATGTTCACATCGTTTAGCAGCACAGACGCCGGAGCGCCAACCAACCGCCCAAAACCAGCCCTCTCACCACGGAATCGTGCGCTCAAATAGCCGAAAAGCGACCACAGAATCGATCGCAGAGATCTTAAATGAGTACAGAGAAGCGATTGTTGCCAACGGCGCCACTTATCAATGAGTAATGGAACATACGGGTCAGTGCTGAAGTGACTGGTAAGCACGAGGGAGGCGTGATCGGATGAACAGAGGTGAACCCCAAGAGCTGATGGCCTAGCAGCGGGGTGATAGCCCACGTGTCAGGTCCGGTGAGCAGTGAAACGTGGCCAGTCGGCTGCTGTATTGTCCGGCCACCGCCTCACGGGCATCAGCTACACTCGCACCATAACATGAAGAAGCTGCCCTCTTGGGATATGAGTGCACTGCGACAGCATCAGCAGTCCAGCTGGTTAAATAAGTGGCCGTGCGGGGTCACAAGCACAGGCATATCCCAGCAATGAATCGACCTCACTGTGGAGGGAAGGTACAAGGTCACGACTTTATGGAGGCTCAATGGGGATTCTGCAAATGAAAGACAGAGACCATTCCTTTTTGGAGCACGCCAACTTGGACAGGCTGCAACACAAGTAGCATTGTGCCAACATTAGATTTCCTCCTTGTGAGATCTAGCACCGTGTTTTCCATCGTGTAGACTGGTTTCGAACAGGAACTCATTTTCTGTCCTCCATGCCCATGGATACTAATACCACGCCTGGTACCGCTATCCTCATTTAACTCATGGTATTCAGTCTCCTACGAGCCTCCCAGTATCTTTCTGCATAAACGGAATGAAGACGCCCATCCAATCACGTCAAAGAGTGGACATCACAAACAGGTATACAACATAAGTGACAATATATTTACTGTGGCTCTGTTCTTGCTGTACCGCAAACAAAATCAGAACTGGGCTCACGACTTATGGGACACATGGTTAGCTGCATCGGCCTATGTACGAGATGAAGAAAGCCTAATGTCTAGACGAGCCCTTGCCACAAAGGAAGGACTCCCATCACGTCCACACTGATGAGGTGACTAAATTCGAGGAGCAGCTGACGTTAGGCGACGATAATCTGACAACCCCTCAAACTGAACCCCGTGCCTAAACATGCATTCACGTACCAGTGCCGAATAATAATTCTCACGGGTGAAAGTGAGCGTACCATAACCAGTATGCGACGCGGGCCAGTGTTATTCACGGTAGGTGGAGAAAAAAAATCACTTATTCAAACCCCAGTAATCGTTCCCTGTTCCAACACATATTCTTGAAATTTGGCTCAAAGTTGTCCGAAAACGTCACCTGTTGTGATTCGACGAAATTTTAACGTGATCTGAGGAGTGAAAGGGTTCATGCTTTTCAGCCATCCTGTCCGCGCCTTCCTGTGGCATGATGATGGGGGGTGGGGTTAGGGGGTGGATGGGGGTGCTCAGTGCAACATTAACATGTGCGTGAATAATAAAATGGCAAAGTGTCCGTCTAACAACCCAACGTTCGGTACCATCCTTGGTGTGACACGTGCACCTTTGTTGAGCGAATTTCAATGCACCTATCAGAAACTTCGGCACACATTCAGCCTCACGGCTGCTCTACCGCCTGAGGGTTAGGCAACTATTTCGACATAGCTTAGGTGGAGTTTGTCTCCCTTCAGGAACTAGAGCTCCTGACGAGTATATTTGAAAAGCGCTCAATAAAGGTGATTGGGTGGTAACGAGGATGTTTCCAAACTGGAAAGTCTCAGAAAGATCTTTTACTGTTTTATTCACGTATATGTTAATGTTTTACCCCCTCCCTGCCCCGCCCCCGTTATCATGCCACACGAGGGCGCGAAACATGAGGACTGAGAAAGTATTATCACCATTTTCCTCCTAGCATCATGTTCAAATGCCGTCGAAAGGTTTTGAACGACCGTCAGTAGTTCCACTCTGTATACCGGAACAAAAACTGCGGTCGCACTACACTCCAAAGAGGTATGATCAGTTTAAATGGGGCTGCAGCCACACGATATCATAGAGTAGGGTTTAACCGCCCAGAGGGTGGCAACAGTGTCGAACGTTGTCCAGAACGTCATCCTATTGGTCATAGCACTGCGAACTGTCGTTTCCCAACGCGAAATGTGTGGTAATAAAAGCCTCAAAGAAAGAGGTGCTTTCATTGACGAAAGGGGAGCTTTCATTGGCGCCCTTTTGTGCACTCCCTGCGGTCTTTTTGTGTCGATTCTGAATGGCGGTGTGTTCTAAATGTTTTCCTCTGAAGTCCATGAGAAAACAGCTTGATTTGAGCGCTGGGTGCGGCGTTCCTGTAGAGGCATCAAAAGAAGGGGTGAAATATTGATAAGAGGAACGGTAACGTCCTTCCCACCGTGTGACACGTCAACGGTGGCATTGGTCGCCAAACCCGAGGATGACGTAGCTGGGTGCCACGCTATTTGGAACATGTTTCCTACTTTCCAGACATGAACACAACCACTGTTTATTTTTTCCTACAGTGTTGTCTAAAATACAACACACTGTGATATCGTTTAGTCATCTTTCAATTAAAAATAAATCCTCAAAATGAGTTTTGTAAATCATTATATGTTTTTCTAGTTTCAAGATATTCCTTTGTAACGTTTCGCGGAATCTATGTATTTAATCGGATCCAGAAGGCTTGCCTGTGCACAAAACGTGAGGCACATGTAACACTTCACTTGCTGCACAATATTGTAGAAGATCATGCCTATGTTGTGTGTTTTTTCATCCATAACATACCAAAAATTCTACCAAGTATCAACAAAAATCAGTTAAGCAATCAGACAAAATACATTGTAGTTAAGAGACGTGTAAGTGGCCAAGTCCAATCCCTTTCTCCTCATGGACCCATAGTAGACCACATGTTTGATTTACCATTAATTTTCGTGACTGTATGCTGTCCCTTTGATTAAAACTTCATTTTAACTGTATAGGGAAAACTGTTGCGCCGTATATTTGTGTTACAAGTGAATTCTAGTACATTGTTTTCAACCGCTTGAGTATGGAACGTCAGAGACCCAAAAATACTACCACTCCTTTGCAACTAATTCAGTAAATAACCTGAAAATCTCTTCGAAATTGGTGTTCTTCCCCATTTTTTATTTTCTTTTTTATTTTTGGGGTCATCAGTCTTCTGACTTCGATGCGGCCCGCCACGAATTCCTCTCCTCTTCATCTCAGAGTAGCACTTGCAACCTAAGTCCTCAATTATTTCCTGGATGTATTCTAATCTCTGTCTTCCTCTACAGTTTTTGCCCTCTACACATCCCTTTAGTATCATGGAAGTCATTCCGTGATGTCTTAAGACGTGTCCTATCATCCTCTTCTTTCTTCCTCTCAGTGTTTTCCACATATTCCTTTCCTCTCCGATCGAACAGCAGGGGCGAAAGACTACAATCCCGTCTTACAGCCTTTCTAACCTAAGCACTTCGTTCTTGATCGTCAACTATTATTATTCCCTCTCGGCTTTTGTACATACTGTGTATTATCCGTCTCTCCCTATAGCTTACCACTATTCTTCTCGGAATTTCGAACATCTTGCACCATTTTAAATTGTCGAACGCTTTTTCCTGTTAAACAAATCCTATGAGCGTGTCTTGATTTTTCTTTAGTCTTGCTTCCATTATCAGCCGCATCGTCAGAATTGCCTGTCTGGTGCCTTTACCTTTCCTAAGGCCAAACTCATCGTCAACTAACACACCCTCAATTTTCTTGTCCATTCTTCTGTATATTATTCTTGTCAACAACTTGGATGCATGAGGTGTTTAGCTGATTGTGCGATAATTCTCGCACTTGTCGGCTCTTGCAATCTTCGGTATTTTGTGGACGATAATTTTCCGAAAGTCGGATGGTATATCGCCAGACTTATACATTCCACACACTAACTTGAATAGTCGTTCTTTTGTCACTTCCCCCAATGATTTTAGAAATTCTATTCGAATGTTATTTATCCATTCTGCCTTATTTGATCTTTAGTTTTCGAAATCTCTCAAATTCTGATTGGTACACTGGATCCCCTACTTCTTCTAAATAGGCTCCTGTTTCTTACACTGGAATTCCCCTTTCACTCTTAATGTTACCAACCTTGCTTTTAATGACACCGAAGTATGTTTTGACTTTCATGTCTCCTGAGTTTATCCTTCCGACGATCATTTCTTTCTCGATTTCTTCATATTTTTCATGCTGCCCTTTCGCCTTAGCTTCCCTGCACTTTCTGCTTATTTCATTCCTCAGCGAATTGTATTTCTGTATTCCTGAGTTTCCTTGAACATTTTTGTACTTCCTCCCTTCCTCCCTTCATCGATCAACTCAATTATTTCTTCTATTACCAATCGTCTCTCCGTAGTTACCATCTTTGTATCCATTTTTTCTGTCCTTTTTAGAGATGTCCATTCCTCTTCAATTGTACTGCCTAGTGAGCTGTTCCTTATTGCTGTGTCTATAGCCTTAAACAACTTCAAGCGTATCTCGTCACTCCTTTTTATTTCCGTTTCCCACTTCTCTGCGTACTGATTCTTCCTGACTAATGTCTTAAACTTCAGCCTACTCTTCATCGCTACTACATTGTGATCTGAGTCTAAACCCGCTCCTGGATACGCCTTACAATCCAGTATCTGATTAAGGTATCTCTGTCTGACCATGATGTAATCTAGATGAAATCTTCCCCTACCACACGGCCTTTTCCAGGTACACCTTCTCCTCTTGTGATTCTTGAACAGAGTATGTCTTTCTCTTGTCTCATTCCTTGTCCCAAACCCGTATTCTCCTGTAACCGTTTCTTCTACTCCTTCCCCTACAACTGCATTCCAGTCCTCCACGACCACTAGATTTCCATCTCCCTTTACATGCTATATTACCCTTTCAATAGCCTCGTACACTTTCTCTGTCTCTTCATCTTCAGCTTGCGATGTCGGCATATATAGCTGAACTATCGTTGCCGGTGTTTGCTGTCGATTCTGATAACAACACTATCACTGAACCGTTCATAATAACACACTCTCTTCCTTACCCTCCTATTCATAACGAATCCTACTCCCGTTATACCATTTTATGCTGCTGTTGATATTACCCTATATTCATCTGACCAGAAATCCTTGCCCCTTTTCCACTTCGCTTCATTGATCCCTACTATATCTAGATTGAGCCTTTGCATTTCCCTTTCCAGATTTCCTAGTTTCCCTACTAGGTTCAAGCTTCTGATATTCCATTGTCAATATTGCGTGTGGTTCAGTCCTGTTTGAACTATGTTCGCAAGAACGACTCGTCCTTTGGTACTTATTGAGGAGATAAAGTATCCACGGTTCGCCACAAATTTCTTCTTGTTTATTATTTCTGTTTCATATGGTACTACAGCATCAAAACTTCGGATATCGACGATTCCTTTTCCGTCGTTTCCAGGCCTCCGAATACATTTTCCGTAACAGGGAAAAACACGGTGGAGGTGTCATATCGGCTGACAAGCTACTGATATAGCGTTGATTAATAATAATTGCCCACATTTACATCAAGTCAAAATTGAAAATTTGTAGTAAACTCTCATCGGTCCCAAAGCTTACACACTACTTAATCTAACTTAAAGTAACTTACGCTAAGGACCACACACACACCCATTCCCGAGGGAGGGAGCCGCGCGGACCATGTCAAGACGCCATAGACAGCGCGGCTATCCCGCGTAAAAGCCTTGCGAGTGCGAGATGATTCCATTGTTTTCTCGATGATAAGTCGATTACGTTATCTGTGGTCAAGAGAAAATAGATCAGAAACCTTTGCGAAATCCTGCTTCTTTGACTGACATTTGGGTTTGTGTACACGTTCGTAACGTTTTTCCGTAAGTTTAATAAACACACATAGCAGAGAGAATAGTCTGAATAAAATATTCTCCTTCACTGTTTACAGTAGTCTGTCAACGTCAGATATAACTTTTCGGTTCCACCACTGTAGAAATCAGGTATCTTTGAGGCGAAGAATTCGTCGGGCCACGTTCGGGGCGTATTTTCATCCGGAAAGGAAGTTCCATGAAGGTTATTAGACAGAGAGTAGAGAAGGCGAAAATTTTAGGGGCGCGATAAGTTGAATAAGGTGGGTGCAGAATGACTTCCCAACGCAACTGCTGTATAGTGTATTTTGTCAGTATATCAGAAGAAGGAGGGTTTTATTATGGGGTAGTATCACTTCGTTGCTTGGGCTCAACCATTCCTTTCTTTTCCTTATGTTAGCATAAAGACACCATTTTTCATTACGAGTAACGGTACATAATAGGAATAGTCTGGATTGTTCACGAGCCAATTGATGACGCATAAGCAGAGATGCTTATTTGGCCACCCACCGTTTTTTGTGATTTTGGCTTGGAGAATGCGGTATCCATGCACGCGATCTTTTGGCCTTCCCCATTGCATGCAATTGTCGCACGATGGTAGATGATCACCGATCATCACAGTTGGCAGTTCTCGAGTACACTGGCTGGATCATTGTGAACTAATGCGTATAAACGATCTTTCTCAAACCCCGAAGGCCTTCCTGAACGGGGCGTCATTAAAGTGAAAACGATACGAGAAAACCATTGTCTCTGTCCAACTGCATTATCCCCATACGCGGCACGAATGTTTCTGGTTGCCTCCGTTGCTATCACACCTCTGCTGAACTCAAACGGAAGAATATATCGGAAACGTTCCGATTTCTCCATTTGGCAATCCATTTTCTAGACGGCTCCACTCACTACCTAAAAATGAAAAAATGCTCATGTAGCAACAGTGAATTACAAATAAGATAAATAAACCCAAAGCAACCAGAACACCAAGATTCAAAACAAACACGATACGAACTTATGCACTAACCTAATACTTAAAGACATGTGGCTGCTCATTTGAGGACGATCATAATGCATAAAATGAGTATCAGACTGAACGCTTCTAAGGCTCGTCGCTTAAGCTCTCTTTGCCAGATTACTCTCGTTTTGGGAATTATGAACCCAATCAATACTATCCCCCACTTCACCCACTATCACAAAATACCCTCCTTCAAAAATTTTTTGTACGAAGGAAGTATGTTCTCTACCGCTCTGCTAAGACGTTTGTGGAGAAGTAAATGTTGCCTGATTTCCTCTACAACAGCAAACGCACACAACTTCCACGGCTACTGTCTAGCAGCTGGATTTTCCTCCTCTTTCCTGTTTTCTCTAAGTCGATTGCTTTCGTGCTGAAAGTTGAGGCTGGCTAAACCTATTTCTACTAAATAATCTTCTTTATCTAACAGAAGCAACATAGCAAAACTATTTTTAGCTAATGTCAAAATTGTCGAATATGGTTTTTCTTACATGAATTCTTTCGCGACGACTCTTTGGTTCAAATGGCTCTGAGCATTGTGGGACTTAACTTCTGAGGTCATCAGTCCCCTAGAACTTAGAACTACTTAAACCTAACTAACCTAAGGACATCACACACATCCATGCCTGAGGCACCATTCGAACCTGCTTCCGTAGCGGTCGCGCGGTTCCAGACTGTAGTGCCTAGAACCGTTCGGCCACTCCGGCCGGCGATGACTCTTTGCCCCTCCCTCCATACACCCTTTAACTTTTCCATATCCCTTCTGTCACCGTTGGTTTTAGCTCACTACCCCTCAGAGTTGAATCAGTTGAATTGTGTTGTGGGCTAGTGACGTCTCGAATGCTATTCCGGCAGTGATCGACAAGCGAAACACCTTTTGCGAAATTCTATTTGTTCCGCAGATATACTTATGAAACAGTAATACTGAACACATTTTAAGTTTGCATGCAGACATTGAACACGACATGAAACTTCACGGAGTCATAAATTTTTTCCCTCTCTGCTGTTTGACTGGAAATGCTACCGCGGTCTCCTCCGCTTGGGCGAGATATAAGTGAAGGCCGGTGAAGCCCACGGCGCACACCTGTTCACCAGCGAGATTACCTCTGGGCCGAACAAACAAGGCAGCTGCCTGCGCCTCCGGTCCTCTGCGCTTCCCTCCCCCTCCGCCCACAGCGCCGTGGCCGCCGAGGTGACCGCAAAGTTTAATCTGGCGGCCGGTCCCAGGGGAACCTTCTTGCTGCTCCTGCCGCCGCCGCCGTCTCTGTCGCTGTCGCCCTAACGCGGACAAGAAGACCCGCGCGGAATTAAGATGTAGCCCCGACCCGGCACGCCCGCTCTCCTTACCTCCCCCCTGCGCCTCGCTACTCAAACCGAGCACCTGTTACCCGACAGGCAGCTGAGTACTTCGATCCGTTATACAGAGGCCGCCCTCCGACGTCTTTCCTCCAGAAACTCCCTAGTGAGCGCAAGGAACAAGTTGTTCTCTGGCGCACGTCGTGGTTACAGTACGTTTACAGAATACTGGGCACTCACTCGGGCAAATTTGTATGTTTTACACAACATAGTAGGACAAACAGTGCATAAAAGTATTGTCACTAAACTAGGGATGTGTAGCTCATCAAGGAACTAGTTCAAATGAAGTATTCCAGTAATGGAGCTGAAAAGAGCAGTCTTTCTCTTAGTGAACTATAGTTTTTGAACTCCTCGTTTGCGCTACCTATTGGAAGTTGGAATACACATGAACAAATTTTCCTTACCATGATACAGCATAGACCCCGCTCCGAGGACCTAAGCGTCCTAATCGTGAACTATGCAAACTGCAACAGATCAAAAGACAAACCGTTCCATTAGTTCATTTAGTTCAGGCTCCAGTTCGGCACTGTGCGAACTGTGTCAAATTGGAAGATCGAAACAGTTCCATTAGTTCACTTAGTGCAGTCCAGGTTCCATTTCCGAACTGTGTAAACTACTCCAGATCGGAAGACTGCAACCTCTCCATTAGTTCACTTAGTTCAGGCTCCAGTTCTGAACTGTGCGAACTGCATCAAATCGAAGACCGAAACTGTTCCGTTATTTCACTTAACTTAGTTCAGGGTACAGTATCCATTTCTAAACACTTTTTTCCCATCTTGAGGAGTAATTTTTGCCAACTATTAAATAAGAACAGCTTTTCCTTTTTCAAGATCGTATCAAATAATTAAAAGAATTAGGAAGCAGATAAAAACTCTTGATGACAATGAGATTACGAGTGCTTTAATCATTAGTGCTTCCCACTTCCCAGGTTTCTACGTAAAGGCGTAGGTTAAAACTGAAAGCGCTCTGCCCTTTCTACCAAAAAGATTGCATTACAGAAAACAAAGAATCTTTGTTCCTGAAGGTCATTCAGTTTTTATAGCCAATGAAATTATAAAATTTTGCTTTTATTTTATTAGTTTAAGGGTTTTTCTAAGTGATCTTATTTAGTGGTACTTTAACATTAAAAATGAATTATATAGTTTATTGATTTGAACTAGCTCATAGAACTGTGTCAAAAAGCACATTTTCATAAAAGGAACTGCCTTGCTCATCTCTACACTAAACACCACTACCAAGGACGATGTCCTTAAAAAGTTTTCAGTCACAAATGATTCCATGCACTGAAATGAAATGAAATGATCGTATGGCATTGTTGGCCGGGAGGCCCCATGCGGGGAAGTTCGGCCGCCGTATTGCAAGTCCTTTTTAGTTGACGCCACTTCGGCGACTTGCAAGTCAATGATGATGAAATGATGATGAACACACAACACCCAGTCATCACGAGGCAGAGAAAATCCCTGACCCCGCCGGGAATCGAACCCGGAACCCCGTGCGCAGGAAGCGAGAACGCTACCGCAAGACCCCGAGCTGCGGACTCCATGCACTGAAAAATGGTTTCTGACAACTGACATATTGTAAAGCACATTAACAAATGGTTCAAATGGCTCTGAGCACTATGGGACTCAACTTCTGAGGTCATTAGTCCCCTAGAACTTAGGGACACCTAAGGACATCACACACATCCATGCCCGAGGCAGGATTCGAACCTGCGACCGTAGCAGTCTCGCGGTTCCAGACTGCAGCGCCTAGAACCGCACGGCCACTTCGGCCGGCGCACATTAACATCTGCATCTACATCATACTGCTCAAGCCACCTAATGGTGTTTGGTGGAGGTTAATTCAGGTACCACTTAAATATCACAGTTTTGATTCCAGAAAGATTGCTAGTCTGAGAATGCTTTTTATACATTCACTTATCAAAACATACAAGCCTTAAACAATAATATATCGTTAGTTTTTCATTTTTTGTGATCTTTCCAAGGTGTTTGACTAGCATGTTGCTCTATTAGAAGAGCTCATGTTTTATGGAAATGATGGCCTTACACACAGCTGATTTGAATTATACTTAATAAACAGAACGCAAAATGCTGTGCTAAATAATTCGAAAAGTGTCAAGAAGGTAGAAAATTTTGTGACTGGCAAAAAAAAAAAAAAAAAAAAAAAAAATATCACAAAGGGAGTCCCATAGGGTCCAATTTTGAGTCCACAACTGACCACTTCTGCTCCTTATACTATATGTGAATGATTTTCCACTTAACGTTCAAGCACCAGAACTGGTACTTTTTCAGACGATACAAGTGTTGTAGTAAATCCTGTTATAAATAAAACAACAGAAGAATTGGTAAATGATATTTTCCAAAGAATTATTAAGTGGTTCTCTGAAAATGGACTCTCCATAAGTTTTGATAAAAAAGCGTACTACATTCAATTCTGTACAACAAATAGTCATACTAACAACTGATGCAGTATATGAGCAGGCGTCAGAAAATAGTGTAGAATGCTCCAAATTTTCGGGTATCCATACTGATGAAAATTTTAAGTGGAAGAAACATACTACGGAGCTTCTCAAACAATTAAGTTCAGCTACTTTTGCTCTTAGTATAATTGCTATTCTTGGAAATATCAGCCTCCTGACATATTTTGCGTATTCTCATTCCATACTGTCTAACTGATTAATTTTCTGGGGTAATTCACCACTTAGAAAGAAACTATTTATTGCACAAAAACAAGCGATGTTCACCCACGGACGTAATGTAGGACCTCTTCAAGGAGGTAGGCATTTTAACAGCGCTGTCACAGTGCCTATATTCGCCAGCGAAAGTGGTCAGAAACAATCCACAACAGTTTGAGAAGAATATTGGTGTCCACACCTACAACAATAGAGGGAAAAATGATCTATGTTATCCATTGTTAAAGCTGTCAGTGGTTCAGAAAGGAATCCAATAGGCAGCAACAAAAGTTTTTGATCATTTACCCAATAGCATGAAATTTGTGACACCCATTGAGGCAACACTTCTATTCCATTGACGAATTTCTACTTAAAAACTGGCAGACAACAAAAAAGAAGAAATGAAGTGTAGTTGCCAGAGTGGGAATAACAATAATAATGCTTTCATTAATATTAACACTAATCGTGTATGCATATTCAGTATAACGAATCATTCAGCATCATTACCATTAAATAACCGTTCATATGATGTTTGAAACATGTAACTAACTAACTAAATAACTGATCCCACCAACACTGTTCCACCAGAAAATAGAGAAGAATGATTGTCGGTAAGCCTTTGTATTGACTCTAATTTCTCAAATTTTCTCGTCATAGTCATTAAGCCAGATGTATGCGGGTGGAAGTAATATGTTGTCTGTTTCTTCCCGAAAAGTGCTCTCTCGATATTTTAATAGTTAACCCTTCGGTGATGCACAGCACCTCTCTTGCAACGACTGCAAATGGAGGTTCTTGAACATCTCGGTAACGCTTTCGCACCGACTAAATAATCCCGTGACGAAACACGCCGCTCTTCGTTGCATCTTCTCTGTCTTTTCTATCAGTCCTACCTCGTACAGAACCCACACTGATGAGCAATATACAAGCGTCGGTTGAAGAAGCGCCTTATAAGTGACTTACTTCATGGAAGAGTTACATTTCCTTAAGATTCTTCATATGAATCTCAGTCAAGCATCTGCTTGCTTTATGTGGTCATTCCACTTGAGGTCTGAATAGTTACTCCTAGATATTTTACAGTACATACTGTTTCCAGTAGTTTCTCATCAGTAGTAGGTGTTATAATAATAGTACCTTTCTTTTCCTGCCGGCCGGAGTGGCCGAGCTGTTCTACGCGATACAGTCTGGAACCGCGCGACCGCTACGGCCGCAGGTTCGAATCCTGCCTCGGACATGGATGTGTGTGATGTCCTTAGGTTAGTTAGGTTTAAGTAGTTCTAAGTTCTATGGGACTGATGATCTCAGAAGTTAAGTCCCATAGTGCTCAGAGCCATTTGAACCATTTTTTTTTTCTTTTCCTATGTAAATGTAATATGTTACATTTTACTTTTTTTTTCTTTCAGGGTCAGCTGCTAGAACCTGCGCCATTCATCAATCCTTTTCTTATCATTCGGCAAATCATACGGTCTTCCGGCGTTGCTACTTCGGTACAGGCAACCGCATCATTTGCGGACGGTCTCGAAGAGCATCCGACCCGTTCTACTAGATCGTTTATATACATTGTAAATAATAACGGTCCTGTCATATTCCGGAAATTACCTTTAGATCTGTCGATTTTGTTCCGTTAAGAGCGAAGTGTTGAGTTCTGCCTGCAAGAAAATTTTGAGTCCATTCCCTAAATCTGGTCCTGTACTCGGTAAGCTCATTTTTTTTTTTCATTAAACAGCAGTGCGGTAATGTGTCAAATACCTTCTTGAAGTCAAGGAACACTGCATCTGAGCGCCGCTGTCTAGCGCTATGGATCTCAGGGAGGAACAAAACGAGCTGAGTTCCGCAAGATCTCCGTTTGAGGAGTCCATATTTGTTTATATAGATGAGATTTTCGTCTTTCGAAAACGTGAGAATTCTTGAACATAAAACGTGTTCCATAATTATACAGTAGATAGACGTCGACGGTGTATGTTTACATCTGCGTGCATCTGTCCTTGTTGAAAACAGAAATGACCTGCGATTTTTTCGAGTCGCTAGGTCCATTTCGTGGCTCGAGCGATCTACGATAAATTGCTGCTAGAAGGGGAGCAAGCTCTTTCGCATAATCTTTGTGTAATGTTATAGGTATCTCATCTAATCCTAATGGTTTTTTTTTATTTGGGGATCAGTTACCTCTGCCATTTCGACGTTCGTACGATGATTAGAAGGAAGGACTGTGTTACATTCTTCCGCGTTGAAACAATTTCGGAAGACCGACTTCAGTATCTAAGCCTTCTCTCTATCATCTTCTATTTGGGTGCCAGTATGGTCTCTGAGTGATTGAATAGATAATTTCTAACCGCTACGGCTTTTACTCAGATCGGTTGACAAAATTTTCCTTTCTAAGTCATTGAAAGCTTCTCTCATTGCTCTCCTTATGCTCATTTCGCATCGTTCAGCTTCTGTTTGTCAGCTAGGTTTCAACTTCTCTTGAACCTGAAATGAAGCTCTCTTTTTTTAGGGATCAGTTTTCTCACACGGCTGTTAAACTACGGTGCATCTTTTTCTTTCTCATCCCTTAAGACCTTGCTCGGAACATACTTTTCTAACAGGGGAACCTCCCCATCGCACCCCCCTCAGATTTAGTTATAAGTTGGCACAGTGGATAGGCCTTGAAAAACTGAACACAGATCAATCGAGAAAACAGGAAGAAGTTGTGTGGAACTATGAAAAAAATTAGTAAAATATAGAAACTGAGTAGTCCATGCGCATCATAGGCAACATGAAGGACGTGTCAGTTCAGGAGCGCCGTGGTCCCGTCGTTAGCGTGAGTAGTTGCGGAACGAGAGGTTTTTGGTTCAAGTACTCCCTCGACTGAAAATTTTACTGTCTTTATTTTCGCAAAGTTATGATCTGTCCGTTCGTTCATTGACGTCTCTGTTCACTGTAATAAGTTTAGTGTCTGTGTTTTGCGACCGCACCGCAAAACCGTGCGATTAGTAGACGAAAGGCCGTGCCTCTCCAGTGGGAACCGAAAACATTTGATCGCAAGGTCATAGGTCAACCGATTCCTCCACAGGAAAACATATTTGGTATATTCTATACGACACTGGTGACGGCATGTGTGTCACATGACAGGAATATGTTGTCGACCCACCGAACTTGTACACTTAGCGAATGGGTAAAAAGATTCTTCTACCTTGCCCGATTTAGGTTTTCTTGTGGATATGATAATCACTCCCAAAAAAGTGATGAAAACACAAGAGTTTGTCACATAAACTGAAAATAAAAAATTGAACTTTTCAATCGAGGGAAGACTTGAACCTAGGACCTCTCGTTCCGTAGCCGCTCTCGTTAACCACGGGACCACGGCGCTTCTTCGCTTACATTGTCCATGATGTTGCCTATCTTCGCATGGACTACCCAGTTTGTATATTTTACAAATTTTTTTCATAGTTCCACACAACTTCTTCCTGTTTTCTCGATTTATCAGTTTTCAGTTTTTCAAGGCCTATCCACTGTGCCAACTTATAACTAAATCTGAGGGGGGTGCGATGGGGAGGTTCCCTTGCAAGGCATATTGAACGATGATTTTGATTTTTTTTTCCATCTGTGCTTCATATCTTCGTCCTTGTCATTGAATATCTGATCCTGACTACTCAGACTGAAATTTCTATCCTGTCACTCTTACCAAGCAAAAATATCTTACAACCGTTCTTAATATTTCTTGTAAAGTCCATAGTCATGGTTGTTATCAAAGCATTATGACCACTAACACCTTCCTCTACGTTAACTGATTCGATAAGTTCAGGTAGCTTTGTTGCTAGGAGGTCTAAGACGTTACCTTGACGAGTTGGTTCTCTAACGATATGCTCAAAGTAATTTTCGAACAAGACAGTCAAAATAATGTCACTCGAACCCCTGACTCCAGTCTATATCTGGCAAGTGAAACTCATCTCCCATCTCAACAGTATGATCAGGAAAATTATTAAGCACATTCCTGGAAATTCTCTCTACCACTTATGTTTCTGACCCATGCAATCTATAAAAACATCCGATTACCATTTTTGACCAATCTTTGGTGCTTAACTTCACCCAGATTAATTCACATTCCGATTTACATGTTACAATCTGAACTTACGATTTCATTGCTATTCACTTCTTGTTCCAACCAACTTTCTGTTCCTGGTACTGTCTGGCGTTATTATCTTAAATAAGCGTTCCTTACGTTCGTCCATCAATCTTCCGTGGCGTCACTGCAAAGTCCCAATCGCTAACAAAATCGACACACTCTTAACGATGTCAAGCACGCGAAACAAATTACACGATTTGTTGGTGGATAGATTTACGTTATTGACGGGCCCGAGTTAATTCTCTGCGCTACTACACTACCAAATCAGTCCAAATAAGAGTCGACAGCATCAATAAGAACCGCAAACAGGGTTAAATATTTCACTGCACGACAGTCAATAACCCAAACCCGTATAGCTATCTAAGCACCCTTAGGAAGATTCCGACATCCGAGCACTGGACCGTGGAGCTCAGGAAACGGTGGGAGAGGAAAGTGCTCTGGCTGATACTTATCAAGATTTAAAAATATTTGTTGTTGTTGTTGTTGTGGCCTTCAGTCCTGAGACTGGTTTGATGCAGCTCTCCATGCTACTCTACCCTGTGCAAGCTTCTTCATCTCCCACTTCGTATTGCAACCTACATCCTTCTGAATCTGCTTAGTGTATTCATCTCTTGGTCTCCCTCTACGATTTTTACTCTGCACGCTACCCTCCAATGCTAAATTTGTGATTCCTTGATGCCTCAGAACGTGTCCTACCAATCGGTCCCTTCTTCTTGTCAAGTTGTGCCACAAACTCCTCTTCTCCCCTATTCTATTCAATACCTCCTCATTAGTTACGTGATCTACCCATCTAATCTTCAGCATTCTTCTGTAGCACCACATTTCGAAAGCTTCTATTCTCTTCTTGTCCAAACTAGTTATCGTCCAAGTTTCACTTCCATACGTGGCTACACTCCATACAAATACTTTCACAAACGACTTCCTGACACTTAAATCTATACTCGATGTTAACAAATTCCTCTTCTTCAGAAACGCTTTCCTTGCCATTGCCAGTCTACATTTTACATCCTCTCTACGTCGACCGTCATCAGTTATTTTGCTCCACAAATAGCAAAATTCCTTTACTACTTTAAGTGTCACATTTCCTAATCTAATTCCCTCAGCATCACCCGACTTAATTCGACTACATCTCATTATCCTCGTTTTGCTTTTGTTGGTGTTCATCTTATATCCTCCTTTCAAGACGCTGTCCATTCCGTTCAACTCATCTTCCAAGTCTTCCGCTGTCTCTGACAGAATTACAAAGTCATCGGCGAACCTCAAAGTTTTTATTTATACTCCATGGATTTTAATACCTACTCCGAATTTTTCTTTTGTTTTCTTTACTGCTTGCTCAATATACAGATTGAATAACATCGGGGAGAGGCTACAACCCTGTCTCACTCCCTTCCCACCACTGCTTCCCTTTCATGCCCGTCGACTCTTATAACTTGTAACGCCGGAAATGCATATCCTCCTATTTCCATCTATTGTACTATTATTTTTTTTCCTTGTTTTGTTACCTCAAGATATGACATTTCTGTCTCTTTATATATTGTAATTGTTTTACTGTTTGTATATATATATTTATGCACTTATGTCGATGTATAATTGGTTTGTTGTGTAAAGAGTATTTGTATTTTTACGCTGGGTCTTGCCTAGGGAAAACTGCTATCGAACGATTACATCGATAGGTCGTGTGAAGAATCAAAGTGTGTAGGATCTTTGGTAGGGTTAACTCTGCCGCGTGGAGCGCGGGCAGAACAGTCAGAGTCTGGCGGGAGTAGCGAGTGGAGCAGGTGTTGTGTGACGCTCCCGCGAGTTGCCGCGCTTTCGGGGTTTGGCAGCATGTAATTGCGCTCGACTCGCGATGGTAGTTTCTGACATGGTGTCGCGGACGGGAAGCATTAGCTGGCGCACATCAAGAGCCCGTTTCGCCTGGTGACCGTGTCGAGAAGAAGGCGCGCCCACATCCAGCTTCTGCAACAGCGACGGCCGACAATGAGTGACTGTCGCCACCTCCTCGATCGACGGCTTCAAACCTTCAATCAACCAACAAGGAAGACTAAAAGCACGTAAAGTTTCAGAACTGTATGGCAGACCTCAGCTTTTCAAATTGTTCCATTTGCCTCGCAAAATTACAGCAACTTAGCATGAACTTTTGTTGCTCATTGTCCCAATTGCATTGCCAAGCAGGGTCCCTTCCTTTTCCGAAATGAGCCCGAGGGTCGTTGAAATTCAAACGCCAGCATCATTCGATTTCACTGCTTTAATTTCAAAGTTCAGCTGGCTACAATATTTAGATTGCACAGGCACAAATTAAGAGTGCAAGTTTTGTTACCGTATTTTAGTTACCTGTGACTGCAGCTCAGCTTGGTACGTACTAAATTTTACTATTGTTAATTGTTCAGAATCATTTAATTCAAGTTCAAAGTTAATTCTCTTATTTCTAAATTGCGTAGATTCAAGCAGCTTTTGAAATCATTGTTGAGGTAGTCCAAGACTAACCTTATTTTACTGAATGTCGATGTGCTTCAGAAAGAAAGCTCACTATTAACTTCAGTCACTAAATTAACTTTCGATTTTCCGGTTTCATTAATTCTTTTGCTAAGTTAAGTGTAGCGAAATTTATTACTTCTGACAAACTTTCAGTTTTCACACTACACGTGTCAACCTTCAATTGCCACGCTTCTAGTGCTAATTATATGTGTAATAACCTTTCTTTTTCAGTTATTATAGTAATTGTCCATAGGACTGGCGACCGTGATTTACCCCAAATCTCAAACATCTAATTACCGCTAGTTAATTGTTAACGTAACGGCCGCACATTTACTTTCTTCATTAACTTTACCCCTTTTCAAAATTAATTTCCACCAGTTTCATTTGCCTTTTTTCTTTCATTTAGATGTAACCCTTTCCTCCCTCTTTACCGACAGATTAACTTCGGTGACGATTGCTTTTCCCAAATTTCCATTAGGTACATGCGGTTTAATTTTTCACTGTCATTAAGGTCGATAAGTGAGGGGGGAGGTTACAAACTGTCATCTGGTTTCTGTACAAATTGTAAATAGCCTTTCGCTCCCTGTATTTTACCCCTGCCACCTTTAGAATTTGAAAGAGAGTATTCCAGTCAACATTGTCAAAAACTTTCTCTAAGTCCACAAATACTAGAAACGTAGGTTTGCCTTTCCTTAATCTTTCTTCTAAGATAAGGCGTAAGGTCAGCATTGTCTCACACGTTCCAATATTTCTACGGTATCCAAACTGATCTTCCCCGAGGTTGGCTTCTACCAGTTTTTCCATTCGTCTGTAAAGAATTCGCGTTATGATTTTGCAGCTGTGACTTATTAAACTGATAGTTCGGTAATTTTCACATCTGTCAACACCTGCTTTCTTTGGGATTGGAATTATTATATTCTTCTTGAAGTTTGAGGGTATTTCGCCTGTCTCATACATCTTGCTCACCAGATGATAGAGTTTTGTCAGGACTGGCTCTCCCAAGGCCGTCAGTAGTTCTAATGGAATGTTGTCTACTCCCGGAGCCTTGTTTCGACTCAGGTCTCTCCGTGCTCTGTCAAACTCTTCACGCATTATCGTATCCCCCATTTCATCTTCATCTACATCATCTTCCATTCCCATAATATTGTCCTCAAGTACATCGCTCTTGTATAGACCCTCTATATACTCCTTCCACGTTTCTGCTTTCCCTTCTTTGCTTAGAACTGGGTTTCCATCTGAGCTCTTGATATTCATACAAGTGGTTCTCTTTTCTCCAAAGGTCTCTTTAATTTTCCTGTATGCAGTATCTATCTTACCCCTAGTGAGATAAGCCTCCACATCCTTACATTTGTCCTCTAGCCATCCCTGCTTAGCAGTTTTGCACTTCCTGTCGATCTCATTTTTGAGACGTTTGTATTCCTTTTTGCCTGCTTCATTTACTGCATTTTTATATTTTCTCCTTTCATCAATTAAATTCAATATTTCTTCTGTTACCCAAGGATTTCTACTAGCCCTCGTCTTTTTGCCTACTTGATCGTTTGCTGCCTTCACTACTTCATCCCTTAGAGTTACCCATTCTTCTTCTACTGTATTTCTTTCCCCCATTCCTGCCAATTGTCCCCTTATGCTCTCCCTGAAACTCTCTACAACCTTTGGTTTAGCCAGTTTATCAAGGTCCCATCTCCTTAAATTCCCACCTTTTTGCAGTTTCTTCAGTTTTAATCTACAGTTCATAACCAATAGATTGTGCTCAGAGTCCACATCTGCCCCTGGAAATGTCTTACAATTTAAAACCTGGTTCCTAAATCTCTGTCTTACCATTATATAATCTATCTGATACCTTTTAGTGTCTCCAGGGTTCTTCCACGTATACAACCTTCTTTCATGATTCTTGAAGCAAGTGTTAGCTATGATTAATTTATGCTCTGTGCAAAATTCTACCAGATGGCTTCCTCTTTCATTTCTTACCCCCAATCCATATTCACTTACTATGTTTCCTTCTCTCCCTTTTCCTACTCTCGAATTCCATTCACCCACTACCTGAATAATTTCTTTTATCTCATCATACAGTTCAACAATTTCTTCATCATCTGCAGAGCTAGTTGGCATATAAGCTCGTACTACTGTAGTAGGCGTGGGCTTCGTGTCTATCTTGGCCACAATAATGCGTTCACTATGCTGTTTGTAGTAGCTTACCCGCAGTCCTATTTTTTTATTCATTATTAAACCTACTCCTGCATTATTTATTTATTACATACTCAAGTATTTATTCATTACATAATCAAGTACACTACTGCTCATCCATATATAACACTAAGGGGACCGGAGATATCACAACCAAATTGATTTACGAGATGAGATGTTGTACAAAGATCTCATGCTTGAAGGTACAGCCCCACGTGAAGTGAGGAAGATGATGAAATCAGTATTCAGTGTTACCATTGCTGCCTATAACTGCTGCTACACGCCTCGGCGTTGAATCAAAGAGTCTCTGGATACGTTTTTGGGATAGAGCAGCCGTGTTGCTTAAACGTATTGCCGAAGTTGATCTCCTGCGCCAGCGGGTGGTTTATCCTGGGTCAATCGTTCCGCAGTCGTCTACCAGACGTTTCCGATAGGTGAGAGATGGGGAGAAGAGGGAGGTCAACGCAGCAATGCTATCCGAAGTATGACGGAGAAGTCTTGAACATTGCGTACCACGTGCGGTCGCGCATTATTCTGTTGCAATGTGGCCTTCAGCAGGCTTCGAAGGTATGGGACGACAACAGGCTCGTTAGTGTGCCGGCAAAGCGGACTAGCAGGGTACTAGAGTGGGGTCAAATACCATCCCATACCACTAAATCGTGTGGAGGACCAGTATGGCGATGAATAAGGCAATAGTTCACAACAGTCTTTCAGATTCTAATCCGACCATCATGGTGGTGCAGACGGAATCGTGATCCATTGGTAAAAAAAAAAAAAAAAAAAAAAAAAAAAAAAAAGGTCGTTCCCTTCTGTTGTCCATGTCCGTCGTACATGGCACTATTGCCGATATTGACTCCTCAGTGGTAAACACAGCAATGGACGCCTTGCGGACAGGCCACTCTGGCGCAAACGACGTCCAATAGTAACCGTGGGCACTGCTTGTTCCGCAAAACTCCAAATTTGCTGTGACATGATGTGGCAGAGCGATTCTTCACTTCCATGCGCACAATATGCCTGTCCTCATGTATGTGGTTCAACGAGGTGGGTGCAACCGGTTCCGTCGGTCTGTTGTTCCCTCCTGTGTACAGCGATTACAGATCCGCATCACAGTTGATTGGTTCCGTCCGGTACAATTATCAGTTTCTCTGAAGATAATCCAAAATCCCTACAGGCAGTTATTATTCCCCGATCGAACTCCGAAACATGCTCGAAAGACATTCGCTGTCTTCTACGAAACATATTGAAGCTACTTGTGCAAACAAATCGTACGAAAGAACGACTCCAGTATGTCCGCACGGCAGTCTGTCCCCTCTTGCTCTTGCAGGTGACGCTACTGGCGTCCGTGGTATGTGACTGCGCTGAAATGCTAATCATGTGCATATCTCGTTGTCGAAAATGAATGCTGAAAATTTCGCCTGATTTGGATGCTTTCTTCAGGGTGCTGTGTTTTTGGTGGCTAGCAGTGTAAATCAGAGCATATGAGCAAAATTAAAACGTAATGGTACATAGCCACTGTGTGGGGTTGCCTAGGAGGGTGAGGAATAGGCCCAAGTAAGGGTTGAACTCCTTCGAGACCAAAATATTTATAGAAAAATGTATGTTTAAATATCAATGAAACCTATTACGAAAAATTTACTCATAAGCTTCCAAAAGTTAATAAAAAAACGCATTAAGAACAACAAGAAGAAGCTTCAAGTTAATTACATTTCAAAAAATTGGCACATTCCCGAACATGTGCTGCTATATTTACTTTTCATTCAAGTAAGACTTCAATATACTGTCACACTGACCCACACTGTACTGTTAAAAACATAGAAACCCGAAATGTTGTATATGGTTAAGAAAATTCTATGTTCTAAGACACCAAAGGAGCTATGCTCTTAACTATCACAGCTATGGAAGCAATTAGTTTCAACACTTCACATCACCGAGGCAAAGAAGGTTGTTGTAGTTGCTTGAGAACTAACCCCTTGTCTCTAGGTTTCAGTTCCTATGTTGAGATACCATGTAATTATTACGACACAGAAAAAGTTTTCTTTTTGTCTTTGTACAAGCTTACGTGAGAGAAAAAAATGCAAAATTTAATAAGATACCTATGCTTCAAAGCTACAACTGCAACAAGAAGAATCTGTGTCCTAAACAATTTAGCAAACCACCCTATCATACTTTCTGCCAGGCTGTTTACTGATTTACAATTGCTTGGTATCACAGAATGTCCCACAACACTACAGACGGAAGGAGTGAAGACCTACTAGAACAATGACCTTGAAATTCACATTCAGTTCCCCAAAAAGGACACACACATTCTAAAAAATACATTATTCTTTTTTTTTTTTTTTAATCAAGAGGCAGCGCAACTCGCAATCTCAGAATCCAACCGGCTGCACCCACGTACTTACTCAGCGTGAATCGGCTATGGACACCTCCCGGATAATCGAGACTGTTCAGGATATTTATGTTCAACAATCAAATCATAAATGATCTTTAACATTTCAATCAAGGAACAACATAATATGGCCACGAGCGTGGTTACACACCCACATACCAATACAATGGCAGAAACCAAGCCCTCTAGTATTAGTAGCAAAAACAATCAGACCTTATACCTGCACTTACACCAAAATCTCAACAAAGAGATAAGAAGATTCGTCCGCCAACCGCAGTTCAGTTTCAAAACAACGCCCAGTGGCGTAACGGTGGCTAGGGGCCGTCACGCGGGACGGAAAATCAACAAGATTTGGCTGTACGCACACGACGGACAAACTAACTTCCATCACATTAGCAGAGAGATCTTAAGTACCAAGAAATTGGCACGAATACTTTTCTCCCAGAATTAACAAGTTAACTAGCAAGCATCAAAGCCACTCACAACAGTAAATTAAACCAAAAACCGTAAAGCTGTCATACAAACATCAAAAAAAGTTTTGCCTCACCTCGGTTCAGAGAGTTCTGGAACCTGTACAGAAAATTGGAATAGAGAGCAACTTAAATATCATTTCCGCCCTTTTTATTGCTCATGAAAACCACACATTGCATGTCTTACCACCATACAGCGATACCTTCAGAGGTGGTGCTCCAGATTGCTGTACACACCGGTGCCTCTAATACCCAGTAGCACGTCCTCTTGCATTGACGTATGCCTGTATTCGTCGTGGCATTCTATCCACAAGTTCATCGAAGGTTGGTCCAGATTGTCCCACTCCTCAACGGCCATTCGGCATAGATCCCTCAGAGTGGTTGGTGGATCACGTCGTCCATAAACATCCCTTTTCAATCTATCCCAGTCATGTTCGATAGGTTTCATGTCTGGAGAACATGCTGGCCACTCCAGTCGAGCGATGTCAGTATCCGCAAGGAAGTCACTCACAAGATGTGCACGATGGGGGCACGATTTGTCGTCCACGGAGACGAATGCCTCGCCAATATGCTGCCGATAAGGTTGCACTATCGGTCGGAGGATGGCATTCACGTATCGTACAGCCGTTACGGCGCCTTCCATGACTCCAGCGGCGTACGTCGGCCCCACATAATCCCACCCTGAAACAGCGGGGAACCTCCACCATGCTGCATTCTCATGCTGTGTCTAAGGGGTTCAGCCTGACCGGGTTGCCTCCAAACTCGTCTCCGACGATTATCTTGTTGAAGGCATATGCGACACTCATCGGTGAAGAGAACGTGATGCGAATCCTGAGCGGTCCATTCGGCATGTTGTTGGGCCCACCTGTACGGCGTGGTTGCAAAGATGGATCTCGCTATGGACGTCGGGAGTGAAGTAGCACATCATGCAGCCTATTGCGCACGGTTTGAGTCATAACACGACGTCCTGTGGTTGCACAAAAAGCATTGTTCAACATGGTGGCGTTGCTGTCAGGGTTCCTCCGAGCCATAATACGTAGGTAGCGGTCATCCACTGCAGTAGCAGCCCTTGGGCGGCCTGAGCGAGGCATGTCATCGACAGTTGCTGTCTATCTGTATCTCCTCCATATCCGCACAACATCGCCTTGGTTCACTCCGAGTCGCCTGGACACTTTCCTTGTTGAGAGCCTTTCTGGCACAAAGTAACAACGCGGACGCAATAGAAACGCGGTATTGACCGTCTAGGTCTGGTTGAACTTCAGACAACACGAGCCGTGTACCTCCTTCATGGTGGAGTGAATGGAACTGATCGGCTGTCGGACCCCCTCCGTCTAATAGGCGCTGCTCATGCATGGTTGTTTACAGCTTTTGGCGGGTTTAGTGACATCTCTGAACGGCCAAAGGGACTGTATCTGTGATACAGTATCCACAGTCAAGGTCTACCTTCAGGAGTTCTGGGAACCGGGGTGATGCAAAACTTTTTTTGATGTGTATATATAGGAAAGTATAAACAGCATGTCTGAATTACAGAAAATCGTGAATTTACACTGGTACAATAAGCAGTTGGTACAAACACAGGCAGTCCTCTGAACTTGCACTCACGAGCCGGGCTTAAGCAAGTAGGAAAGTTGAGCCGGTATTTTTACAGTTCTAATAGCTGTGAAGTTGGGTAAGGGGCGTAGAAACACAATAGAAAGAACGCTTTTGCGAACCTCGCGCTGTCCCCAGTTCATTTATCAGAAGTAAGTAACGTCACCATGTTTATAAGACGGCACGCTTCCCTCTTAACCAAGGTGCCCCAACCACGGACTTCCGTGTTAAGAATAAGTTTCGTCCGCTCGTGTCCTCCGGAGCTGCCAGGATGAAAACTAATTCTCGGACACGTGGCCCCAAGCAGTGTATCAAAGTCCAATGGTCCCACAGAGAAATCGCACGGCTTATATGACAACACATCTTTCTTGAAGAGCCCTTCCTGTTCCGCCGCCTGCCGTTACCCAACTCACTCGTCACACTGCCACCTGTTTACGTCAGAACGGTACGGTGTCTGAGAGAGGCAAAGATGGCACACAGAAGAGGTACCACGACCTATCGACACGGTACGGCTCAACAAGGACAATGGCCAGCGATCAGTCCACAAATACGCAATAGTTTAATATCTAAAATAGAAAAATTCCTGCCCTTCAAACTTACTTCAGCTTTACGGCAACAAGTAGGACACAAAACAATAGGCGACCATACCAATGCTGCAAGGGAGCCAAGGCAAAATGGCTACAAGACAGATGTGAAGAAACCGAAAAAGAAATATTCGTTGGGAGGACTGACTCAGCACATAGGAAACCTTTGGTGAACTTAAACCAGTGCAATGGAAATTCCACTGTTAAACGCCGAGGAGAGATACGATAGGTTAAAAGAGTTCAGTGAAAGCCACTAGGAGACAACGGGATTTCTCTGATGATGTCATATAAGAATATGAAGACACAGGGATTCGTTATTACTGTCAGAATTTAAAATGGTTCAAATGGCTCTGAGCACTTTGGGACTCAACATCTTAGGTCATAAGTCCCCTAGAACTTAGAACTACTTAAACCTAACTAACCTAAGGACATCACACACACCCATGCCCGAGGCAGGATTCGAACCTGCGACCGTAGCAGTCCCGCGGTTCCGGACTGCAGCGCCAGAACCGCTAGACCACCGCGGCCGGCAGAATTTAAAAGCGCCATCGAAGACTTGAGATCAATTACGGCTGAAGGGATAGACAACATCCCATTGGAATTTCTGAAATCACAGGCCAAAATGGAATTCGAACCACTATTCAAGCTGGTATGTACAATCTACGAGATGGGCGACGTACCATCAGACTGTCGCAAAAAATCATCCACGTGATTCCGAAGGTAGCAAGGGCAGATGGTTCAAATGGTTCAAATGGCTCTGAGCACTGTGGGACTCAACTGCTGAGGTCATTAGTCCCCTAGAACTTAGAACTAGTTAAACCTAACTAACCTAAGGACATCACAAACATCCATGCCCGAGGCAGGGTTCGAACCTGCGACCGTAGCGGTCTTGCGGTTCCAGACTGCAGCGCCTTTAACCGCACGGCCACTTCGGCCGGCAAGGGGGGCAGATAAGTGCAAGATTTTTCGTACCATCAGCTTCACTGCTCATGTATCCAAGTGTCTGACAAGAATAATATACAGAAGAATGGAGAAGAAAATTGAGGATGTATTAGATGACGATCAGTTTGACGTTAAGCAAGTATAGGCGCCAGAGTGGCTGCGCTGACGTTATGGTTGATAATGGAAGCAAGACTGAAGAAAAATCAAGACACGTTCACAGGATTTGTTGACCTACAAAAAAGTTCTACAATGTAAAGTATTACAAGACGTTCGAAATTCTGAGAAAATACGAATAAGCTATAGGGAAATACGGGTAGTATACAATACGTGCAAGAACGAAGAGGTTACAATAAGATTGGAAGACCAAGAACGAATTGCTAGGATTGAAAAGGATGTAAGAGAAGGCTGCAGTCTTGCGGGCCTACTGTTCAGTCTATAATCGAAGAAGCAATTACGAAAATGAAACGAAGGTTCAGGAGTGGATTAAAATTCAGAGTGCAAGATATCACTGATAAGACTTCTTGAAGACATTGTTAGCCTCAGTAAAAGTGAAGATGAATTATATGACCTGTAATGGATTGATCAGTCTAATGAGAAAAGAATATGGATTGAGAATAAACTGAAAAAGACAAATAGAATGAGAAGTACCAGAAATGAGGAAAGCGAGAAGTTTACCACCAAAATCGGCCATAAGAAAGTTGACGAAGTTAAGGAATTCTGCTACCTTGGAAGCAAGACAATCCTCAACGGACGACGCAAGAAGGACACAAAATGCATACTACCACAGGCAAAAAGGGCTTTCCCGCCCAAGGGAAGTTTACGGGTACCAAAAATAGACCTTAATTTGAGGAAGAAATTTGGAGCTCAGCATTGTATGATAGCGAATAACTGCCAGTGGAAAAACCGGAACAGAAGAACATAGGAGCGTATGAGAATGTTGAAATAAGGTGGACTGATGAGATAAGGACAGGTCAGGCTGATAGGACATGTCTTAAGACGTCAAGGAATAACTTCCATGGTGCTAGAGGGAGCTGTAGAGGGTAGAAACTGTAGTGGAAGACAGAGACTGGAATACATCCAACGAATAATTGAGGACGTAGGGTGCATATGCGGCCCTGAGATGATGAGTTTAGCGCAGGAGAGGAATTTGTGGTGGACCGCATAAACTGATGAATTGTGAAAAAGATCTAGAGTAATTTTCACAGTTAGACACAAAGAAAGAAAAAAGAAAGAAATTCTAATAACTATATAGGCTGGAAGGAATGAGAAAAAATATGAAACAGCATTACTCTAGCTCAAGGCACAAATCCCAAATAAGCCAACTAGAGCTGACTCATCAAAGCCCCAAAACTAATTCAGATGCAACTAGATCAATAGATAATTACAGCACACGGAACCAGGTTACATAAAGCTGGCCTCACGACAAAGTGAATCAGACCAGTAATTCAACAAGGCCAGAATTAGAAGCCAGAAGGTAAATCCGTTAAGCACAATTGACAACAAACAAGGTACACCCAAACAGCGTTTTCTCCTAAAGGAACTTAAGGCTTGCAATGGCCCCACCGTCACGGCAGGTTAAGCTGAAACACAGGCATACACGGGGGTCTGCATTGCCGGGAGACTAAGAACAATAATGCATTTTGGTCAGGTGGTAACACACCTTCTTGTCACACCTGTGTGTTCGTCCTGTTCGCTGTAGTGGACATTGGAGCCGGTTTCCGGTGTCGAGGGGTCTGGGGCAACCTGGAGACGTCATTCTGATCTTCCTGAAATCCTCCAAGTCCTAAGTGGCTTTTTAAACGCTAGAAACATCCCTATGAATTCCACTGTTATCCAACATTGATAGAAAAAAAAATGCTTCTGAAATTTCTCGCAGGAAGCGTCTTTTCCTGAAGAGTGCTTTGGCATGAAGAAGAAATAGCCAGTAACAGATGCTGAGATTCCGTTTCTGAGGCTGTCTGAATGGACGCAATAATAAAAACAAAATTCGCGAAATCGAGTGGTCGATGTCAGTTCTCAAGAGGGTAGGCCCTAAGCAGCAATCTGTGTGCCCAGTATACACCACATAAATATAATAAAGGCGATGACGGACGCTGATCCCCTTCAGTGTAGATGGACACCAAGCTTAAACTCTCGCTGGAATCGGCGAGATGCCACGAGTAATGAGGCTAATGAGCAGGGGCACTACATCAGTAGTGTGTGTTGTAAGTTGAGAATTTGTGTCTAAAAGGGGGCGTGCTAGGGTAGTTCGTGCGGTTGTGGTAACCACTGTGTCTGGATGGTCAGCGCATCTGCCTAGTAAGCAGGAGACCTGGGTTCGAATCCCGGTCCGGCACGAAGTTTCACCTTTATCCCTTGACATAAATCAGTGCCAACTGAGAGCTGATGTCTTTAATTCCTTTGCGTCTTGACTCATAGTGGATGCATGATTACGTCCGAAAGAAGACACCACATATTTGGTGTATAAATTTCACTTGTACCGTGAATTAGCAGTTGACAGCACAATTGCAATCCCACCCCACTTGGTAGTTGGCACCAGCGCTGCCCGCTGGTGATACGCGACGGCAGAGTGCCTGCAGACCAGCAAAATCACTGGCACAGCACCATGGCGAGGCGACGAGCAGCTGCAAGTGACACCAGAGAGCTGTCTGGTGAGAAACAAGAAAGCAGCAACCAGTGCCGGGGACCGTTTATCAGCGCTAATAACACTTTCGTCTACTGAGAAATTCAAGTAACTGTATCTTATTATTAAAGCTGGTGATTTCCTCAACATCAGTGAGCTCTAGGAAAGGAAATAATCCAATTTAAAACCCAATAGGATTTACAGTAAAAAATTTCGTAAAATTTCCTCGGTGCAGTCTGTGTTCCGATCTCCACCTGAAATGTTACAGTAACGTTAGATACACGTAAAAGGCGTCATACACACATACCACTCCTTATCTGCACTGAAATTAGGGTGAAACTGTAATCAACGTACCCTATAGACATGGAAATGCTGGAGTATCAGTTTGGTGGCGTTCAGTCAAGGTGTTCGTAGTATAACAGTTTCCATTTCCATCTGCATACTTTCACGCTACCTTTGGCGTCGTATTCAGCACCAATTTTATGGACCATAACTGAGTGTACCACACTGCAGTTTTGCAGTGAATTAAGCCATGAGTAACCCAACTACCACAGGCCGTACTCAATCTGGCATCTAAAGTTACTCCTTATGTGTGGTTGATCGACTTTAAATCATCCCGAACGTGTCCTCCTACGTGTTTTACGGCTGTGATTGATAGCACGATTAGCTGTCAGTCACTGCAAGTAAACTATAAGTACCTCTTATAGTTTATTTGCAGTGACTGACAGCTAATCGTACTATCAATCACAGCCGTAAAACACGTAGGAGGATTTAAGAGTAATATGCTGCGTTTGCTTATGTTGAAGGCCAACTGCTAGTCTCTGCACCAAGAACGGAAGACGACTGCAAGTGTCAATGGCCTGCGTGACAACCCCCTACTGTCTGGGGTCGTCTATTCGCTAAAAGCGGTATCTCTTTGATGGCCAATGTAGATAGATTTGTTTATTTCATCATATAAGAAGTACTCAAGTATTCCAAAAACTCCACGTGCAGCATTTATCATCTATTTTTAGCGTACAGAGCCAAAGTGAACACTTCAAGGCCTGCCAGTGAACGACTGCTTGCATAAAAACATGCACTTAGTTTTCGATGTAGTCTATGTTTAAGGCAGCAATGGTTTTTGATAGTTTTCTGAACGTAATCCAGCTGCATTAATAGTGTAGTTCAAGGTTAATTAAGCCAAAAGTATGAAGATCAAACGTTTTCCATTATTTTGCAGCAAGGATGCAACAGGGTAGGGCACATAAAAGTGGCCCAGAGAACAGAGTTCCAGGGCACAAAGAAACACAGCGGGGGAAAGGAAATACAGCACTAACCTGACTATAGCAGATGTTGGAAGTGACCAATATTCAGCTCTTGGCACTTTTCGGCCCTGGTCCGCAAGTTCCTGAAGGCGGGTCAAAGCTGGATTGCTGGAATTGCTGCACTCTCATCCGAAAGTTCTGCTGTAGTGCTTTGAGGATTGTTGCGATACACATTAAACTTGAGGGCTAGCCACACGGAGGAACCGCACATTGAGAGATCAGGTGACTTGATTGTCCACCTAGGGCCGCGACCAGACTGACATCTGCTAACAACTCTGTCAGGCGCGAAGATGTACATGTGCTCCAAGATGCGGTCGGCTGCATGGGCAGTTGCTCCATCCAGTTGGAAGTAATGGGGTGTGGTGATATGAATACATTCACGTCCAACCCTATCCATTCGTCCGGGCTACTTTTCTTTGCCCCACCCTGCACAAGTAATTCTAGAGTACACCGCCCCTGAAATATCTGGGTGTGTACATGCGGTAGGCACATTGGAGTACCAAGATACTAGTAGTATTTGCAGAAATTAACAGAACACGATAGCAAATTTGCTACTTCTTGTCAGCAGAAATAGGTGTAAAAATATTGAAATTACAAAAAACCTTTAAATGACAATGCGCAGCGTTCTCCATACTTCAACAGCTTGGTTATAATGACTAAACACAAAAAAAATCTACAGAATTTATGTAGGTCGAGGACGCGTTTTCTGTTTCTCTTGAGTGGAGCCTGCGGACAGAGGAAGCCTTTGAAAACAAGCCTTGATGAGAACACCAGCACAGTGGAGAAGGAGGACTGGGGAAGCAAGGCAGTGAGAGGTCTGCAGAGGAACTAGGCTGGCGGCGATATGAGGCGCAGGACAGGATTAAAGGCCACTCTCATCTGCGGCTGGCTCGTTCGGCACTCAGCCGGCCCTTTGTGGGCCAGCAGCGGATTCCCGTTGATACACGCGAGGGCTTCGCTCACCCTGTCTCCAGAAGGACAGTTCTTTCTCGTAAATGCTGTTTGGTGGTTTCTGAGAAGAAATTGTACCAGTACTGTACTGTGTTTGCTCATGTAGCGCAATTCGTCGTATGCTGGCCGGAGAGGAAAGGGATGAGATTCCAGTTAAACATAAGCGACGAGCAATTAATAATTTTCGTCTCTAACTGCCAAATTCTGTTTAAATATTCTAGGAAAAATCCGACATATATAGTGGCTGATCCTTTCAAAGCACCACATCTCAAACTCTTCGACTCTCTTCTTTCCTTATATCCTTGCGATTAATTTACCTTCCTCATGTGCAGATTCTTGATGACAATCTGCTTCAAATCCCTGAAACGTACCGAAAAGCTCTGTTTTACAACTAACCTTCAAACTGCTTGACAAGAAAGTAAAGCACCCAGTAATTAATTGGAGTGACAGGTAGAGCAACCAACAGAGTGTATTGGTGTGTTTCGTGTCTATTGTTGTTACCAGTCCTGATGCGGTATACAGGGTGGTCCACTGATCGTAACCGGGCCAAATATCTCACGAAATAAGCGTCAAACGAAAAAACTACAAAGAACGAAACTTGTCTAGCTTGAAGGAGGCAACCAGATGGCGCTATGGATGGCCCGCTAGATGGTGCTGCCATAGGTCAAACGGATACCATTTTTATTACATATTCGTGTAGTATGTAAAGAAATATGAATGTTTTAGTTGGACTACGTTTTTCACTTTGTGATAGATGGCACTGTAATAGTCACAAACATATGGCTCACAATTTTAGACGAACAGTTGGTAACGTAGGTACGTAGGTACGTTTGAACATTTTATTTCGGTTGTTCCAATGTGATACATGTACCATTGTGAACTTATCATTTCTGAGAATGCATGCTGTTACAGCATGATTACCTGTAAATACCACATTAATGCAATAAATGCGCAAAATGATGTTCGTCAACCTCAATGCAATTGGCAAAATGTGTAACGACACTCCTCTCAAGAACGAGTAGTTCGCCTTCCGTAATGTTCGCACATGCATTGACAATGCGCTGACGCATGTTGTCAGGCGATGTCGGTGGATCACGATAGCAAATATCCTTCAACTTTCCCCATATAAAGAAATGCGGGGACGTCAGGTCCGCTGAACGTACGGACCATGGTATGGTGCTTCGACGACCAATCCATCTGTCATGAAACATGCTATTTAACACCGCTTCAACCGCACGCGAACCATGTGCCGCACATCCATCATGTTGGAAGTACATCGCCATTCTGTCATGCAGTGGAACATCTTGTAGTAACATCGGTAGAACATTACGTAGGAAATCAGCATACATTGCACCTCTTAGATCGCCATCGATGAAATGGGGACCAATTATCCTTCCTCCCATAATGCCCCACCATACATTAAACCGCCAAGGTCGCTGATGTTCCACTTGTCGCAGACATCGTGGATTTTCCGTTCCCCAGTAGTGCATTTTATGCCGGTTTACGTTACCGCCGTTGGTGAATGACGATTCGTCGCTAAATAGGACGGGTGCAAAAAATCTCTCATCGTCCCGTAATTTCTCTTGTGCCCAGTGGCAGAAGTGTGCACGACGTTCAAAGTCGTCGCCAAGCAATTCCTGGTGCATAGAAATATGGTACGGGTGCAATCGATGTTGATGTAGCATTCTCAACACCGACGTTTTTGAGATTCCCGATTCTCGCGCAATTTGTCTGCTACTGATGTGCGGATTAGCCGCGACAGCATGTAAAACAGCTACTTGGGCATCATCATTTGTTGCAGGTCGTGGTTGACGTTTCACATGTGGCTGAACACTTCCTGTTTCCTTAAATAACGTAACTATCCGTTGAACGGTCCGGACACTTGGATGATGTCGTCCAGGATATCGACCTTTTCCGCAATTGGTAAACGGTCCATTTTAACACGGGTAATGTATCACGAAGTAAATACCGTCCGCACTGGCGGAATGTTACGTGATACCACGTACTTATACGTTTGTGACTATTACGGCGCCATCTATCAAAAAGCGAAAAAAGTGGTCCAACTAAAACATTCATATTTATTTACGTTCTACACGAATATGTAATGAAAAATGGGGGTTCCTATTTAAAAAAAACGCAGTTGATATCCGTTTGACCTATGGCAGCGCCATCTAGCGGGCCAAATATAGCGCCATCTGGTTTCCTCCTTCAAGCTAGACGAGTTTCGTTCTTTGTAGTTTTTTCGTTTGATGCTTATTTCGTAAGATATTTGGCCCGGTCACTATCAATGTATATAGTGCCTGATCCTTTCAAAGCACCACATCTCAAAGTCTTCGACTCTCTTCTTATATTCGATTAATTTACCTTCCTCATGTGCAGATTCTTGATGACAATCTGCTTTCAGTCCCTGAAGCGTACTGAATAACTCTGTTCTACAACTAACTTTCAAACTAAACTGCTTAACAAGAAGGTAAAGCACCCAGGAAACATGCTCGAATATCAATATAACCATCGACTAATACGCAAAACATAGGAGTGACGGGTAGAGCAACCACCAGAGTATATTGGTGTTGTTCGTGTCTATTGTTGTTATCAGTCCTGATGCGGTATATAAGGGCGTCACCCTCGGTGACGCCACGTACTCGAGTAAGACAGCGTTATCAGCACCTGAGAGAGTTTTAAAGTTGCCTTATTTCATGTCTCCATTTGGCCATCTGGTCAAATTGTTCAATGTTCATATTTATGGGGCATTCGGATGTGGCATTAGCCCTGTGTTGAACTTAATGGAAGCGCGAGGAGACACATACTCGTCGCTAGGGCTCCGGTCGATCGCGTCTGGCCACCACGAGGGAGGAACGACATGTAGTGCGCCAAGAACATCGTAGTCCATCCGCAGCTGCGCCTGCCACCCGAGAACAAGTAATGGAATCCCTGCAACTCTCTGTGTCATTCCGTATCATTGGTTTGATTACGTATACGAAGACCACTGCGACGCACGTGAGCTTTGCAGGATTTACTGTACTGACCGGATTCTCACCAACAGCCCATAATCGACTACGCGTGGTCTTTGTTTCAAGTGTTGTACTTGTGTTCTGTGTAGCCAGACTGTCGTGCTTATTAAACGAGTAGTGTACCAACACTCGACAGTGGAAGCGAAACTGTACGATACGAACCCACCGTGCTACAAGAGGGACGCTGCAAAACTAGATCTCTTGGAAACGCAGTAACAACAGAGAGCGGCTCGAGAGGAACTATATCAGTAGCAGATGACCATCCAGTAACAGCAGCTACCGTAGCAAATCCGCCAGTGCAACCGTTTCCGTTATTCGGATATGTTATTGTTGACTGGAAAATGTACCTTCGATGACATCATCATTTTACTGCTTTCAGGTTAAACGATCCTCACATACAGAAATCCTTTTTCCTGTCTTGGTCATTTGAGGAAGAAGTGTGTCTTCTCAGAAAGCTACATCCCCTTGTAGAGGTTAACCCTATGCTCACTAGGAGGATTGGACCGACGTTAACAACAAGGTCGGCTGAAATCCCACCCGGGTAGTACGCACCACAGAGCAGGCAACCCGTTCAATTCTGTGAGTGTGACGGGCTAGAAGGATACACTAGCTGGGGATAAGACCTGAGCTACATCGCGCCTGAACACAAAGGCAAACAGGGCGGGCAGGTGGTTTTCCACCCCGTCTTTTGGGCAGTGGGTTAATACTTTGCCGTTCGCTAGGATCTGTGAATTACTCTCAGAATACTGGCCTTACAAATGCCAAAAAGTGGTTGAAATGGCTCAGAGCACTATGGGACTTAACATCTGAGGTCATCAGTCCCCTAGAACTTAGAACTACTTAAACCTAACTAACCTAAGGACATCACACACATCAATGCCCGAGGCAGAATTCGAACCTGCGACCGTAGCGGTCGCGCGGTTCCAGACTGAAGCGCCTAGAACCGCTCGGCCACACCGGCGTCGCGTATGGTGTCTCCCGGACTAGAATTGCATTGCTGTCGAAAACTGTAAAATAAATAATATCTTGACTGTGTATCTGATGTACAGGCCACGACTCGTTAGTGAAACTTTGTTTGCGTTATTGGACAGTGTAAGCTGACGCTCGATGATTCCCTCGCTAGGGGTCCGTTGTTCTATTTTCGCCCGGACAAATAAGTTCGCAGTCAAGCGTTTAAGTCCTCAGGTCCTTCCTTGGAAGAACTGTTTAGAACTGCAGAAAGTTTATAATTCATGTAAGAGATTGAAAAACATTGGCAAATATAAGCGAAAGTTTCCGTCTTGTGAATAGCTAAGAGCGGCAAACAGCCGGCGTGACCAACAAGGAATCAAGCTACAGTGTAGGAAAATTCTTGTAAACGATCAAGTTCACCGATGTGTGCCCGTGGGGTGAGGGAAACAAGCAGCTTCCTCACGTCGTCATTTAAGTGCAAAATCTTCCATGTGTATCCACAATGCTGTGTCACGTAATTTCCAAGGTTCGTTACCTTCTTGCCCTGAGTGTTTATTCTTTTTTAGTAATTGAGAACATATTAGCAGTATTTGTAATTGTCGCCCTTCTCGAAAGACAAAGACGTCCTGCAACAGTGTGCCAGAACATCTACATCTACATCTACATCTATACTCCGTGAGCCACCTTACGGTGTGTGGCGGAGGGTACTTATTGTACCACTATCTGATCCCCCCTTCCCTGTTCCATTCACGAATTGTGCGTGGGAAGAACGACTGCTTGTAAGTCTCCGTATTTGCTCTAATTTCTCGGATCTTTTCGTTGTGATCATTACGCGAGATATATGTGGGCGGTAGTAATATGTTGCCCATCTCTTCCCGGAATGCGCTCTCTCGTAATTTCGATAATAAACCTCTCCGTATTGCGTAACGCCTTTCTTGAAGTGTCCGCCACTGGAGCTTGTTCAGCATCTCCGTAACGCTCTCGCGCTGACTAAATGTCCCCATGACGAATCGCGCTGCTTTTCGCTGGATCATGTCTATCTCTTCTATTAATCCAACCTGGTAAGGGTCCCATACTGATGAGCAATACTCAAGAATCGGACGAACAAGTGTTTTGTAAGCTACTTCTTTCATCGATGAGTCACATTTTCTTAGAATTCTTCCTATGAATCTCAACCTGGCGCCTGCTTTTCCCACTATTTGTTTTATGTGATCATTCCACTTCAGATCGCTGCGGATTGTAACTCCTAAGTATTTTACGGTCGTTACCGCTTCCAATGATTTACCACCTATGGCATAATCGTACTGGAATGGATTTCTGCCCCTATGTATGCGCATTATATTACATTTATCTACGTTTAGGGAAAGCTGCCAGCTGTCGCACCATGCATTAATCCTCTGCAGGTCCTCCTGGAGTACGTACGAGTCTTCTGATGTTGCTACTTTCTTGTAGACAACCGTGTCATCTGCAAATAGCCTCACGGAGCTACCGATGTTGTCAACTAAGTCATTTATGTATATTGTAAACAATAAAGGTCCTATCACGCTTCCCTGCGGTACTCCCGAAATTACCTCTACATCTGCAGATTTTGAACCGTTAAGAATGACATGTTGTGTTCTTTCTTCTAGGAAATCCTGAATCCAATCACAAACCTGGTCCGATATTCCGTAAGCTCGTATTTTTTTCACTAAACGTAAGTGCGGAACCGTATCAAATGCCTTCCTGAAGTCCAGGAATACGGCATCAATCTGCTCGCCAGTGTCTACGGCACTGTGAATTTCTTGGGCAAATAGGGCGAGCTGAGTTTCACATGATCTCTGTTTGCGGAATCCATGTTGGTTATGATGAAGGAGATTTGTATTATCTAAGAACGTCATAATACGAGAACACAAAACATGTTCCATTATTCTACAACAGATTGACGTAAGCGAAATAGGCCTATAATTATTCGCATCTGATTTATGACCCTTCTTGAAAATGGGAACGACCTGCGCTTTCTTCCAGTCGCTAGGTACTTTACGTTCTTCCAGCGATCTACGATAAATTGCTGATAGAAAGGGGCAAGTTCTTTAGCATAATCACTGTAGAATCTTAAGGGTATCTCGTCTGGTCCGGATGCTTTTCCGCTACTAAGTGATAGCAGTTGTTTTTCAATTCCGATATCGTTTATTTCAATATTTTCCATTTTGGCGTCCGTGCGACGGCTGAAGTCAGGGACCGTGTTACGATTTTCCGCAGTGAAACAGTTTCGGAACACTGAATTCAGTATTTCTGCCTTTCTTCGGTCGTCCTCTGTTTCGGTGCCATCGTGGTCAACGAGTGACTGAATAGGGGATTTAGATCCGCTTACCGATTTTACATATGACCAAAACTTTTTAGGGTTCTTGTTTAGATTGTTTGCCAATGTTTTATGTTCGAATTCGTTGAATGCTTCTCTCATTGCTCTCTTTACGCTCTTTTTCGCTTCGTTCAGCTTTTCCTTATCAGCTATGATTCGACTACTCTTAAACCTATGATGAAGCTTTCTTTGTTTCCGTAGTACCTTTCGTACATGATTGTTATACCACGGTGAATCTTTCCCCTCGCTTTGGACCTTAGTCGGTACGAACTTATCTAAGGCGTACTGGACGATGTTTCTGAATTTTTTCCATTTTTGTTCCACATCACACCTCAGCATGCAGCGATTTTTGTCACGTTGAAAATGTCGCACAAAATATTGGAAACTGATCCACAACTGATTTTCACTTTTTCCACTGTCATCTCGACTGTGATAGACTGGTCTTCAGACACCTCATCCTCCACTTTCCTTGTGATTCCCAATTCTGTATAAAGAGACCAGCTCTCATGTCATCATTCGTACAGAAACGAAGATATCTGAAAGGAGTTGAAAATTTGGGGTGTGAAAGAAAAACTGGGCCGAAACAGGAATAAACGGAATGAAAATCTACAAATTATGGATCCACAGAGACTACCATATCATTCTAAGATCTTTAAACCAAAAGGGAGGAGAGATCTGTCCAGACTTAAGAATCAATGGGAACCATAACAGGCCGCAGTTTGCCTAAGATGAAAAGTGCAGAAGAAGAACAACAACAAGACAAAGACTTCCATAGTGGAAGCATATGAACTACCTACCACTGCGTAAAACGCTGGTGCATTGTTACTGTAGACATCCACAACTTGAGCATGGACTTTGCAGCGAACATTAGTTAATCCTGAATCGGGTAACCCACAAACTGTTAACTGATCTCCGTACATTAGATAAACCAGCAGTCTTTCAAGTGAACATAGGAACTTCGCCATCCCTTGTTATATGAAATATGTATACAGCATTTGGAGCACCCAAGTTGCGACCATCTGTCAAGAGAGCGACGTCATATAGTTGTCATGAAATAAAAATCAAAATGGTTCAAATGCCTCTGAGCACTATGGGACTTAACATCTGAGGTCATCAGTCCCATAGAACTTAGAACTGCTTAAACCCAACTAACTTAAGTATTCGAACCTGCGAGCGTAGCAGTCGCGCGCTTCCCGACTGAAGCGCCTAGAACGGCTTGGTCACAGCGGCCGGCTACATAAAAATCAAAGGAACTTTCCAGCCCGAAGTTTTTTATGCGCATAGTCAGACGAATTTTTTTTTCGTTATCAGTTCACTAAACGCCAGTAATATCTTTGGTTTATACGCTATTAACAAATTTAGTTTCTCAATTAACATAAAAATTCACTTAGTCCACTGAGGTTCTCGGTTCAGGTTTAGGATGGAAGGGAGAGATGCTGAAGGTTGCGCAAGCGTGGGCTTATAACTAATATTTTCTTTATCAAACAATATATTACAACATCAGAATGCATGCCAGTGTTAAGCAGCTGCAATCAGTTTCAATTTCAGGAATAACAATTACAGAAATATGACGATTCAAGAGATCAGAGCAATATCTCACCCCAACAGAAATACAATAAACGTATCTCAAATAAGCAACAGTAATATAAAACGGAATTTACGCTAAAAAACTTCCATATATTACGTAAATAAAAAAATCTTGCTTTGGCCTAGAATGATTATACAAGAAGGCTCCTAGATAAAATCATAACATGTTTCTGCCATTGATTAAATTTACACCAGGCACCAAGCAAAGGAGCGAACTAACTTCTTCCCGTCAATAACTTTACAAGGGCTCCTTAAAATAAACCGGGACAAGCGAGTAACTCACTATAATTATCTACAATCTACAACTACCAACACCGTTCCCCTATACACAGCAACAGTATTTCATCGACCGGAAGAAAATGAAGACAAGCAGGGACACACGACAGAAAATGCAAGTGAACAACAAACAATAACTTATTGGTACGACACTGTCATTCAACATGGGTCTCACAGTATTCACAATTTCACAGTCAGAAATGTTACAATGCCAGCACACGACGCAGTACAAAATACTTCACAATAATTTTAACCGAGTCATGAGCATAATGGCCTCTCCATGCTTTCATAATACAGCAACAATTGAATGAAGCCGACTTCGTCTCTCCTGCCACACAACATCATACTGTAATCTACTTGGTCAAACGTTGACAACTGCCATTACTTGCCAATAACAAATATGGAGAAGAGAAAGCACATGCCTCTTTGAGTTCTGCATTGGCTTGTCGTAGTCAACTTGTGACACTATAATACAGATGCGCTGAATAAAATGTTTGTTCATATGTTCATTGTAAATATAATGTACTTGTTTTACTCAGTAAATCTTTAGATACTATGAGTTAATTAGAATTGTGATATGTGTATAAAATATTCTGTGTTATGATATATTCATTCTGGATTAATTCCTTTAGGGACTGTTAGGAAAAGCAATATTGTTTGCAGAGAGTAGAGACTTGTGTAGGAGCGCTTTTCTCTGGAAGCGAGTGTGCCGTCATGCGGAGAGCGCCCAAGAGACTTATTTGGTTGTGAGACATAAGAGTGAACACACGTAAGTGGCATGCGCTGTCTAGCCCATGTGAGGCACGGTTGTTACTAGTGAGGCACCAATGGCACGACGAGTGTGGCCAGATGTAAGAGGCTCAAATAATATCAAGATCCTCTCCCATAATTGGTTATTGTGCATCAAGGTGAGCCCCAATATTACATGGGGCAATGGGAGCATTGTAGACAATAACGAAGACGACGACTTAACATCTGCAACGAAATGTAAGGTTGTTTTATTTTCGTTCACTTTATAAACTTTGTGAGGCATTACACAGTGAAAATCTCAGTGAATTTTAGTTCAATATGTGTTGTGCGTAAAAGCTGTAGGCACATGATCTTGTCATTATCCTCAGGTATTGCCACCTTCTTAGGTTCCCATTCCCTTCCAGTTATCAAATCCCTGAGTTAAAAGAAACCTAATAAAAAACAATCACTGTCAGTTTTGTTTCTTTACTAAAAAGATAATTGAAAGTAATAATAAAGCGTCCATAAATTAACAGTGTTTTTCAATAGTACATCTACATACATACTCCGCAATCCACCATACGGTGCGTGGCGGAGGGTACTTCGTACGAAAACTAGCATCTTCTCTCCCTGTTCCACTCCCAAACAGAACGAGGGAAAAATGACTGCCTATATGCCTCTGTACGAGCCCTAATCTATCTTATCTTATCTTTGTGGTCTTTCCGCTAAATGTAAGTTGGCGCCAGTAAAATTGTACTGCAGTCAGCCTCAAATGCTGGTTCTCTAAATTTCCTCAGTAGCGATTCACGAAAAGAACGCCCCCTTTCCTCTAGAGACTCCCACCCGAGTTCCTGAAGCATTTCCGTAGCACTCGCGTGATGATCAAACCTACCAGTAACAAATCTAGCAGCCCGCCTCTGAATTGCTTCTATGTCCTCCCTCAATCCGACCTGATAGGGATCCCAAACGCTCGAGCAGTACTCAAGAATAGGTCGTATTAGTGTTTTATAAGCGGTCTCCTTTACAGGTAAACCACATCTTCCCAAAATTCTACCAATGAACCGAAGACGACTATCCTCCTTCCCCACAACTGCCATTACATGCTAGTCCCACTTCACATCGCTCTGCAATTTACGCCCAAATATTTAATCGACGTGACTGTGTCAAGCGCTGCACTACTAATGGAGTATTCAAACATTACAGGATTCTTTTTCCTATTCATCTGCATTAATTTACATTTATCTATATTTAGAGTTAGCTACCATTCTTTACACCTGTCACAAATCCCGCCCAAGTCATCTTGTATCCTCCTACAGTCACTCAACGACGACAACTTCCCGTACACCACAGCATCATCAGCAAACAGCCGCACATTGCTATCCACCCTATCCAAAAGATCATTTATGTAGATAGAAAAGAACAGCGGACCTACCACACTTCCCTGGGGCACTCCAGATGATACCCTCACCTCCGATGAACACTCACCATCGAGGACAACGTACTGGGTTCTATTACGTAAGATGTCTTTGAGCCACTCACATACTTGGGAACCAATCCCATATGCTCGTACCTTAGTTAGGAGCCTGCAGTGGGGCACCGAGTCAAACGCTTTCCGGAAGTCAAGGAATATTGCATCCGTCTGATACCCTTCATCCATGGTTCGCAAGGTATCATGTGAAAAAAGTGCGAGTTGCGTTTCGCAGGAGCGATGCTTTCTAAAGCCGTGCTGATGCATGGACAGCAACTTCTCTGTCTCAAGGAAATTCATTATATTCGAACTGAGAATATTCGCGAGAATCCTGCAACAAACCGATGTTAAGGATATTGGTCTGTAATTTTGAAAATCCGTCCTTCTACCCTTCTTATATACAGGCGTCACCTGCGCTTTTTTTCCAGTCGCTCGGGACTTCACGATGGGCAAGAGATTCGCGATAAATGCAAGCTATGTAAGGAGCCAATGCAGTTGAGTACTCTCTGTAAAACCGAATTGGAATCCCATCAGGACCTGGCGATTTATTTATTTTCAACCCATTCAGCCTCTTCACAACCCCAGGGATGTCTGTCACTATGTCCTCCATACGGGAATCTGTACGAGACTCAAACGGCGGTATGTTTGTACGATCCTCCTGCGTAAAAGATTTCTCAAATGCTAAATTTAAAATTTCAGCTTTCGTTTTTATGTCTCCCGTTGCCAGGCCAGGCTGATCAGTGAGTGACTGGATGGAAGCCTTCGACCCGCTTACCGATTTTACGTAAGACCAGAATTTCCTTGGGTTTTAAGCAAGATCTTTTGCTAAGGTATGACGGTGGTAGTGGTTGAATGCTTCGCGCATCGCTCTTTTTACAGCAGCACCAATCTCTACTAACTTTTGCCTGTCTTCATTCTCCCGATCTTTCTTGTACCGCGAGTGCAACTGCCTTTGCTTCCTGAGCATTCTCCGAATTGCGCTGTTAAACCACGGTGGGTCTTTTCCGCCCATAACCCACTTTTTCGGCACATACTTGTCCAATGCGTGATTTACAATGTGTTTAAAATTTGCCCATAATTCTTCTACGTCCATCGTACCGGAAGTAAACGAAGTGGATTCATTTACTAAGTGGGATGCTAACAACTGCTTATCTGCTCTTTCTAGTAAGAATACTCTCCTAGCGCTCTTGACCGACTTTTCAACTTTTGTAACCATAGTCGTAATGACAACATCATGATCACTAATTCCTGTCTCAACACTGACACCGTCGATGAGGTCTGGCTGTTCGCGGCTACCAGATCTAAAA
Source organism: Schistocerca piceifrons (assembly GCF_021461385.2). NCBI lineage: Eukaryota > Metazoa > Arthropoda > Insecta > Orthoptera > Acrididae > Schistocerca > Schistocerca piceifrons. The sequence goes on from NC_060138.1 coordinate 960,142,161, forward strand.
TATTTCCATTACGCGTTGGCTGTCGACTTAGCTGCTCAAGAGTTTTCGGATAATGTGTTCAAAAGTAATTCACAAGACGGCTTGTCTTTACCACCTGTAATGAATCCATAGACATCCCAGTCTATACTAGGTAGGTTGAAGTCGCCTCCGACTAATATAGCATGATCCGGGTACTTTTGCGATACAGAATGTTGACTTCCTTTGAATGATTCTAGAACTGTCACTGTAGAACCTGGTGGCCGGTAATAACACCCCACAATTAACTTTATTTCCCCTAGCCCTGTTAAACATGTCCAGATAACTTCACAATCACACTCTACTTCGACCTCAGTAGACACAATATTTTTGTCAACTGCAATGAAGACACCACCTCCTACGGTGTCTAATCTGTCTTTCCCATACACTTTCCAACCCTCACTAAATATTTCAGAACTTTCTATCTCAGGGTTCAGCCAGGTCTCAGCCCCGAGAATAATTTGCCCGCCACACGCTTCCTGGAGGGCGGGAAATTCGGGAACTTTATTCCGAACACTCTGAAAATTTACTGCTAATATCTTGATAGCTGAAGCGTCTTTATACTGAGCGCGTTCTGATTTCCCTGCCTGCACGTCGACTGGTGAGTGTTCATCAGGACACCTCGCACTACTGCCTAGCCTAAAAAAAACCCATGTGCACACCACTGCTACCCGAGTAGCCGTTTCCTTTGTGTAGAGCACCCCTGACCTATCTAGGGGCGTCCTACATTCCCCACCCAATAGCGCAAGTCTAGAAATCTGCAGCCGTCACAGAGTCGACGAAGCCTCTGGTTGAGTCCCTCCACTCGGCTCCAAACCAAAGGAACCCGATCCACTTTGCGAACGATGCTGCAAATACAGAGCTCAGCTTGCACCCCGCGTGCGAGGCCAGCGGTCTTCACCAAATCCGCCAGCCGCCTGTACGTGCTGAGGATCGCCTCAGAACCCAAGCGACAGGCATCATTGGTGCCGACGTCAGCAACTACTTGCAGACGACTGCATCCCGTACGCTCGATAGCCGCAGGCAAGGCCGCCTCCACATCTTGGATGACGCCCCCCGGCAGACAAACCTAGTGCACGTTGGAATTCTTTCCAGCCCTGTACGCTGTTTCCCTAAGGGGCTCCATCACCCCCCTAACGATGGAGCCCCTAATAACTAACAAGCCTTTGCCCCCGTGTGCCTGCTCGGGCCCTGCTGAAGGAGCGGCCACCTGCCCACTGACTGGATGAACGGGCGAGGCCAGACGGCCAGCCTCCACATTGGTCCTCCGCCTCGAGCGACGCGAACGCGTTGCAGTCCGCCACTAACCCTGAGGTGAGGGCGGCCCCAACGCGCCGGTTACACTAGAAGGTGTCTCGGCGTCTGAGTCAGCGGACGCAGCAAGCGACACGTGGGGTGTCTCAAGCGACGCGCCAGACCCTCCGCCGTCGCTGCACCTCGAGGCAGTAGCCTGAAGGCGGATGACTGTGGCCAACAGCACGCTCAGATGCTCGCGAACCGCGGCCAGTTTCTCCTGCACCCGCACACAACACGCACACACCCTATCCATCCTACTGCTAATATCTAACGACTCCGCGAATTTATACTCTACGGCTATCAATAAGCAATATTACTCCTCTCAAATACGAGAATACGCAAGGATTTTATGTAATTGCTGACTGAATGAAGACAAAGTAAAGTAACTTAAAATTAGAACAATTCTGCCAATTTCTGCCGGCCGGAGTGGCCGAGCGGTTCTAGGCGCTACAGTCTGGAACCGAGCGACCGCTACGGTCGCAGGTTCGAATCCTGCCTGGGGCGTGGATGTGTGTGATGTCCTTAGGTTAGTTAGGTTTAAGTAGTTCTATGTTCTAGGGGACTGATGACCTCAGAAGTTAAGTACCATAGTGCTCAGAGCCATTTGAACCATTTGAGCCAATTTCCGTTCAAACAAAAAATAAATTAAGTTCACACGTTTCATATTTGTGTCTATTGTAATAATGACGTTTTATCTGGCTTGGTTCGTATTTCGACGGTTTCGATTTATCAAAAGCCAACAGCTGCTTATTTCATCCAGTAAATTTTCATAGTAATGACAATCTATTAAAAGCACGTACCCTGCCATGTCCAGGAATCTAGTGCAGTGAAGTAAACGTTAATCTGAGGTTACGTAAATTACTGTCGTAACAAAAGAGCAAACGCCAGTCAATCATTTACAAGTTTAAATATGTTTTCCAAATGAATATATGCGGGTTTTAACGATATAAGACATTTTCTTTCTTTATCCATTGTTATTTCGTAGCATGTTACATTGTCAGAAGCGTGTGTCAACCTTCTGTTGTTGATGAACTATGCACAAAGTTTCATGATCTCTTTTCTCCGCAATTAGGTTATGTAAACAACGTACAATCTCAGGTCAATATAAAGGAAACCCCCGTGTCCCGTATTTCATGAGCTTGAGAAATACCTCATACCACGCATGTCGATGTCAAGATGGAACTGGACGGAAGACCTAAACGTCATGACGCTCATTTGTCTAGCTCCTGGGCGTGTCTGTTCGTGGTTGTTAGTAGGAGCCAAGGCACGCTTAGGGTGTTTAGGGACTTCCAAGAAGTGAATACACCGCTTTTTTCATATGTTTCCTATTCCTCGACCAAAAGATTTGTTATGTAGAATACAAGGGGTTACTACATAATTTTTTTTTGTCTGATGCTTATCTGCAACTCCCCCCTGCACCTAGAGTCAAAACATCTCGGTATTTTTATTCAGAAGAGCTGATCCACAATATTCTGGCTTGTTGCAATTATCCGGACGAAATAATTGTTACAGGAACGAATAGATGTCGACATTTACAGAATCTTCACATGCTATTTACGACATAGCAAGAGGCAAGCCTATGATGCAATCTTAAGAAGTGACACTAATTTCAAAAATCAGTGGACTATTTAGGGTTTGTAATGAGTAATAGAGGAATTCTGCCTATTCGTCCTGTCTTACAAGACACTGACAGAATGCCCTCTCTTCGAAACCTGGACACCAACTACTACAGCAGGTTTATCGCTAACACAGCACAAATTTCTCATGTACTAACTTCATTGGGGATAAGGGGGGCTAAATTTATTTAGTCTTTGGTGTGCGACAAGGCACCCTTCAATAGGCACTCCAGCCAGCACCATGCTTAGTCCCACCTCCCCAGGGAAACCATCAATACTAGGTGCTAATCCCTCACAGTATGATTTTGGAGCAGTGTTATCCCATATCACAGATCTAAACACCCCAACGAATTTCTCTGGAAGTCTTTGAACTCTGTTGAGGAAAACTAAGCTCACATAGAAAACGACACTCTGGCTGTCGTCTACAGCTCCCAAGTTCTATACATGTTTGTACAGGGTACAGTATTATCTAGTGACAGATCTTGAAATCCTGCGGGCATTGTTCGATCGCTGATCGTTGCCAGCAGGTAATGTCTCAACACTTACAGTGATCAGTCGTGTCAGTGTACAATTATCACACTGTACATAAGCCTACCAGTCGTCACGCCAACCCAAAGTATTATCCAGACTGCCAGCTGGTCCAGACCTAAGGTCTGACCAACAAAAGGTCGTTTGTTTTAAGATAGATGCCGTCGCACGCCACACTGTGGAAGAGTTCCAGATTACCGCTTCAATGATAGCAACAGAATCTAAGAAGGATTCTAGCCTTCGACAGATCCTAAAATGATGAAACATAGGTGATCTGACCACGTAACTATACGTACCGACCAGATACTATGTGTATTTCTTGGGACAGCGTCTAACAGCTCAGTATGGCGGGTTACTTCTTGGTACGGAAGTACTAAGGAATGACGAGATACGTTTGAAGTTCTCTAACGCTATAGATACAGCAATAAAGAATAGCGCAGTAGGCAGTACAGTTGAAGAGGAATGGACATATCTAAAAAGGGCCTTCACAGAAGTTGGGAAGGAAAACATAGGTACAAAGAAGGTAGCTGCGAAGAAACCTTGGATACAAGAAGAAATACTTCAGTTGATTGATGAAAGGAGGAAGTACAAACATGTTCCGGGAAAATCAGGAATACAGAAATACAAGTCGCTGAGGAATGAAGTAAATAGGAAGTGCAGGGAAGCTAAGACAAAATGGCTGCAGGAAAAATGTGAAGAATCGAAAAAGATATGATTGTCCGAAGGACAGACTCAGCATACAGGAAAGTCAAAACAACCTTTGGTGACGTTAAAAGCAACAGTGGTAACATTAAGAGTGCAACGGGAATTCCACTGTTAAATGCAGAGGAGAGAGGAGATAGGTGGAAAGAATACACTGAAAGCCTCTATGAGGGTGAAGATTTGTCTGATGTGATAGAAGAAGAAACAGGAGTCGATTTAGAAGAGATAGGGGATCCAGTATTAGAATCGGAATTTAAAAGAGCTTTGGAGGACTTACGGTCAAATAAGGCAGAAGGGATAGATAACATTCCATCAGAATTTCTAAAATCATTGGAGGAAGTAGCAACAAAATGACTATTCACGTTGGTGTGTAGAATATATGAGTCTGGCGACGTACCATGTGACTTTCGGAAAAGCATCATCCACACAATTCCGGAGACGGCAAGAGCTGACAAGTGCGAGAATTATCGTACAATCAGCTTAACAGCTCATGCATCGAAGCTGCTTACAAGAATAATACACAGAAGAATGGAAAAGAAAATTGAGAATGCGCTAGGTGACGATCAGTTTGGCTTTAGGAAAAGTAAAGGGACGAGAGAGGCAACTCTGACGTTACGGCTAATAATGGAAGCAAGGCTAAAGAAAAATCAAGACACTTTCATAGGATTTGTCGACCTGGAAAAAGCGTTCGACAATATAAAATGGTGCAAGCTGTTCGAGATTCTGAAAAAAGTAGGGGTAAGCTATAGGGAGAGACGGGTCATATACAGTATGTACAACAACCAAGAGGGAATAATAAAAGTGGACGATCAAGAACGAAGTGCTCGTATTAAGAAGGGTGTAAGACAAGGCTGTAGCCTTTCGCCCCTACTCTTCAATCTGTACATCGAGAAAGCAGTGATGGAAATAAAAGAAAGGTTCAGGAGTGGAATTAAAATACAAGGTGAAAGGATATCAATGATACGATTCGCTCATGACATTGCTATCCTGAGTGAAAGTGAAGAAGAATTAAATGACCTGCTGAACGGAATGAACAGTCTAATGAGTACACAGTATGGTTTGAGAGTAAATCGGAGAAAGACGAAGGTAATGAGAAGTAGTAGAAATGAGAACAGCGAGAAACTTAACATCAGGATTGATGGTCACGAAGTCAATGAAGTTAAGGAATTCTGCTACCTAGGCAGTAAAATAACCAATGACGGACGGAGCAAGGAGGACATCAAAAGCAGACTCGCTATGGAAAAAAAGGCATTTCTGGCCAAGAGAAGTCTACTAATATCAAATACCGGCCTTAATTTGAGGAAGAAATTTCTGAGGACGTACGTCTGGAGCACAGCATTGTATGGTAGTGAAACATGGACTGTGGGAAAACCGGAACAGAAGAGAATCGAAGCATTTGAGATGTGGTGCTATAGACGAATGTTGAAAATTAGGTGGACTGATAAGGTAAGGAATGAGGAGGTTCTGCGCAGAATCGGAGAGGAAAGGAATATGTGGAAAACACTGATAAGGAGAAGGGACAGGATGATAGGACATCTGGTAAGACATGAGGGAATGACTTCCATGGTACTAGAGGGAGATGTAGAGGGCAAAAACTGTAGAGGAAGGCAGAGATTGGAATACGTCAAGCAAATAATTGAGGACGTAGGTTGCAAGTGCTACTCTGAGATGAAGAGGTTAGCACAGGAAAGGAATTCGTGGCGGGCCGCATCAAACCAGTCAGTAGACTGAGTCCCACCTACACTACGTAGCAAAGTAATTTCGCTACTTTGTCAAGGACACTGAGGAATCGATGACATGAAACAATTGACTGACCGTCATGGCTACTGGCCAGAGCAAGTAAATCTAGCACATTATGCATGCATGTTCGGAATGTGCAACTCAGCGCGCTGTTCCTACTAAGGCTCTTTTGCCCATGACTTCAGCCATGTTGATCTTGTAAAACGTACGCTTTCGATGCCAGAAACGTCACAATTAATAAAATATTTCGGGCTATTATGCTGTAGTCGAACTGATTTTCTATTAAAAGCCAACGTTTTTCCATTTGTGGAGGACATTTTCAAGGGGGTAGTAGCTTATTTGAATGTCCATTCAAGCCCTAGAGTGCTACTGACTACAGAAAAATTCATTTGACGTGAGGTCCCGCGCAGTGGCGTAAAGCCGCATGCGTTTAATACTCGGGCGCATCTGGCCATTGTCGGGTGCGTCGTCCACTGTTGCTCTCACCCCATGGTGGAAGACTCGTACATAACGTTTCCAGCACCGGAATCCAGATGTCAAACAATTTCACGCCCTCCCCCTTCCTACTGAAATTCCTCTGGGTATTCAACAATCTCTACGGCCTCTCTGTATAGCTTTTCATGGTATTCGCCTGTGGCTGCCAGTCCTTGAGTCCTATCAAAATGAATGTGGTAGTCTCCTGGCTACAAAGCATATTCCGCAACAACTGATCCCCCCTCCTTCAGTTACCCCTGCGCTCTTCTAATTGTTCTTGACCGTTCTTTTTGTTATACCCACGTACACTTCCCTGCAACTACACAGAATCCTATAAATTCCTGATTTTTTAACCGTTTTCGGGCGTCCTTTACTAGTTTTAGGTATTCCTTTATCTTTCGGGTGAGTTTGTAGGTTACCGTGATGTTCCATTTTGCCAAGATTTTTCCTGTCCGGCCAGTAACTTCCTTAGCGAAAGGCAGAAATCCTTAGATTTTACAGGCGCTTGCACGTCGCTATGATTTTTATGTGATGGTCTTTACACTCATTTTACCGCAGTGAACGAATAACCATTCTTAAGCAATGTAGTAATAAGGTGTTTTAACTCATCGTCATTCAGCTCTGGTTCACAAATATTCATTGCCCTGTCCGCCAACGTTTTTATGATAGTAGCCAGTGTAGAAATAGATATTCGTACCGTGGACACGGCTATAGCTGAAGAGATCCGTATAGAACCAGTGAGAGTACTGGCTCGCGCAAAGCCGCCAAAAAGTAATTTACAGTAACTTTGGGTAAGAGAAATCCCATTCTCCCCGTCGACAAAGGATATGCGACAGTATTTTAGAATGTGACTGTCATTGTGAGATTAACGACTTATTACACCTGCTGCCATATAGAAAACTGAGTAAAGGTACCACTGACAAAGTTCTTAGAACTACTATGGGACTGATAAAAAAAGTCTACTATGGAACAGAGCGTTCTGAAAAGTCTGTTCATTTCACCCATCAAGACTTTATGGTTTGCCGAAGGTGCATAAAGAGTCGATTGCCAAGATCTTGACATTATTACGACCTATGTGGGCCGATTGAACTCCTATATCAAGAATTCATATCATTTTACCAGTAAATTAAACGTCATAGTGGTGTAGCCGAAGGACATATTAGCTAGTTTTGATGTGGTATCGCTATTTATTATGGTTCCGCTCAATGAGATGTTGCAACAACTAAATCAAATTTTGCCTCCCCATACTGAAGCAATGTTTAAATATTGCCTCACGACCACGTATTTCAAATCGAATGATGAGTTCTATGAACAAGCGGATTGGGTGTATATGCGGAGCTCCATAAGTTAAGTTATAGGGAATTTCTTTACGGAAAAGTTCGAGGAGCAGGCGTTGGAAACTGCCAATAAAAAAAACTAATATTATTTGGTTCCGCTATGCAGCTGACACGTTTGTTTTGGGGAGGTGTGGCAGAGAGGAACTAGGTCATTCTCACAAGCATCTGAACGGAATAATCCGAAGATTCAATTCACTATGGAGGAATCTCGATCCAAGTTGAAGATAAGGCATTGTGCAAGATGGTGGCGGCTCCCTAATGGTGTGGGCTCTGTTTACATGGAATGAACTGTGTCCTGTGGTCCAACTGAACCGATCATCGACCGGAAGTCGTTATGTTCGGCTATCTGGAGACCATTTGCAGCCATTCTAGGGCTTCATATCCCCAAAAAACGATGTCACGTCACCGGTTCAAAATTGTTCGAAAATGGTTTGAAGAACACTCTGGACAATTCGAGCGGGTGCTTTTGGATACCCAGAGCTCACGACATAAATCCCATCCAATACTTATGGAACATAATCGAGAGGTCATTTCATGCACAATATCCTGTACATCCTCCTCCTCCAACGCTTTCGCAATTACAGACGACTATAGAGGCACCATGTATCAATATCTCTGCAGGGGACTTCCAACGACTTCTTGAGTACACGCTACGCCGAGTTGCTACGCTAAGAGTTGTTGCACTAAAGCGGTCAAAAGGAGGTCGGACGCGATAATAGGAGATATCCCATGACTTTTGTCACCTCAGTATAACGTATCTCTTTAATGTGTTGCTTAAGAATTATTATTCGTCCGTTGAGGAAAAAATAGCGTGAAGACCACCACGCAAAAATAATAGAGAAGTACAAGCGCCTCCGCAATCGAAGTTTTCCTGGCTTTCGTTAAGGACGTCAGTGGCTGTATAGGAAAAATCTTGGAAAAACGGAACATTACGGTAATCTACAAACTCACCCGAAAGATAAAGGATTACCTAAAATTGGCAAAGGCTGCTCGAAAACAGCTATAAAAAGCAGGAATTTACAAGATCCCGCGTATTTATGGGGAGGTGTACGTGGTTACAAATAAAAAAAAAGTCAGAAACCATCAGAACAGCGCAAGGGTAACTGAAGGAGAGCGAAGACTGACAGATCAGCGGTTGCGGAAACATATTTTGCAGCCAGAAAACCACAACATTCATTTTGATAGGACCGAAGGACTGGCAGCCACAACCGGATATCATGAAAGGCTATACAGAGAGGCCATAGAAACTATTAAATTCCTCGCAGTAGCGAGCCAGTGGGTGTGTTGGACCTTCCATCGATCTACAAACCCCCTTGAAGATGTCCTCCGCAGATGGGGACGAAACGTTGGGAATTGACACAGAATTCATCAACCGACCACGGCATAACAGCCCGGATAATTATAATGGAGACGTTTCTAACATAAGGACGAGATGTTTCTTTGCGGTAGAACAGCCAAAATGCAGGCTAGTACAACCAAGACGTCAGCAGCTTAAAACACACATAAGGACGAGATGTTTGTTTGCAGTAGAACAGCCAAAATGCAGGCTAGTACAACCAAGACGTCAGCAGTTTAAAACACGTGTTATACTGGTGGGTAAATACGTGGACAAGGACTCGCATCGTCACCAGATTTCAGTAGCGAATTTTGATTCTTTATCCGGAGAGACAATTAAAACTTTATGACTACCTCTCGCGTTACATGCAGAGATTTTTTTCCCCCCAAAAGCAGTTGTGGTGGTGGTGGAGCCGTGAGTTAAACGCCACGGAAAAAGAGTGCATCCGCAGCAGACGTAGTCTCCCCTCCGGCGCCGCTTCCCGAGGAGACGCCAGCCGACTGGCGCGCCAGTAATTGCGGCGGGGCAGCTCCGGGCCCTCCCCTGCCCTTAAAGTTGGGGCTCGTGGCGGCGGCCGTTCGTCAGCCTAATGCGCCCTCAGACCCACGCCTAACTGCGGCGCACGCCCGGGGGGAGCTCGCTTAAGCAACTCCTCACTGCCGACCGAACTTTTCCCCCTCGGAGGGTCGTCATTCTATAATCATGCCAAGCCGATATTTCGCTTTTTATAGCTGTCATTTGCGTGTAATGCACACGCACAGTTAGTGTTCTGTGTCTCAGTGGTAAATGTGTTCCGGCTATCCGAAAAATCTGTTGTAATGACGCCAATTCCACTCAAGCTTGAGTGGGAATTGCCAGCGTCCGTAGTCTCTGGACAGCGCTGATGTCCCATAAAATGAACAGCTTCGATTGGAGCTAGTTTTTCGAATGTGCCGTTGCGGGTTGTCAAATAATACAAGTGATACGTGCGTGCTACCGATGAATTTAGATAAAACAAATTAATGTGCAATTACGATTGTAATGAGTACTAAGCAAACAAAACGAAAATTGGGTTGTTAGATCCAAATGAAATGGACCATTAGTCCAAACTGAATTCCTTGCTCACGGTTTGCGCGTATTTCAAACCCTCCCGAATGGCCGCACGTGCTAGCATGTCGCCTGCGGGATTCGGACCGGTGCTCCGGTCCCGAACCGAATCTGCCCGGCGAATAAGCAACGATGTCGGGTGTGCCAGTCACCTGGATGTGGTTTTTAGGTAGTTTCCTACATCCAATAAGGTGAATATCAGGCCGGTACCCAACTCTCGTACCAGTTACACGATTCGCAAACATTTAGAAAAACGTCCTCCTACTTTCATATAGACAACACTACTTACAGACAATGGGGGAACACCTATTCCATAGGGGTAGGAGAAGGGGAAGGGAGGGGGCGTAACGGTGTGGTGACATGAAGGGCATCCGGCTACCCCTGAAACTAGGAATGTCGTACACCTAAATTAACAACGCCGACCTCGAATAGAGGGTGCACAAAGATAAAAGGAAAAGAAGTTTACGCGTATTTCAAGATTGTTTTATGAAATAGCAGTTGTACTGATATCGGATAGTGGTAATGAAACGAAGAAGAAGTGTGCATCTGGAGCACAGCGCTGTACGGAAATGAAACTTGGACTATTATAAAGATGAGGAGCAAAAACGTTAAAGCATTTGAAAATATATCCAATTGAGGAACGTTAAAAATTAAGTGGCTACATAAACTAAGCAACGCAGATATTTTAAAAAGAATAGCTGAGCAAATAACTCTATGGAATACAGAGTCAGACATTCAGCAGTTAGGAGGTTAGGAAATGTAATTAACTAATGAAAAATCATTTCTCACGGAGGGGGGCTTATAATAATCCAGTCCTCCCGTATAGCTATCAAAACATATTAAGAAGGCAAGCACTTTTGGAGCTGGGTCTTCTGTACTGGGCAGGGCGGGAGATGCGAGCGGTTAGCGGCTCTACTTCAACATCAAAGGCACTGCTGATTCTTGGAAGCGACCACTCTAAATGACAAAACATTAGAGCAGGTGGGTTTCCGCGAGCAGCAGTGCTATAATGGTGCAATTCTACAGTCGTTGGCAACGTCGACGTAATAACCTTTAATGCATGTACTCACACGTTGTATTGGAGTGTTCTCACTTCTGGCTGCCCTTTTAATGTAGGATAAGTCGGGGAGAGTTGGACAGCCTTTCTTCCTCAGCATAAAATACGTGTGTTTCTCAACTTTATTTTTTTTTACTTCTGACAGCATGTTCATATAGAGTGTCATATAAACTTAAGTACACAACTGACGCACTACCGCTTAAAATTTAAAAAAAAATCATCGACGTCAGAGAAGGCCTTGAAGGCCCAGTGGTACCGACCGGCCTCCGTGTCAGCCTCGGCCCTCAGATGTCACCAGATGCAGAGACGAGGTGCATGTGGCCAGCACATCGCTCTCAGAGCCGCTGTCAGTTTTCGTGATCGGTGCCGCCATTCCTCAATCAGGTAACACCTCAATTGGCCTCGTAAGAGCTGAGGGCACCCCACTTGTCAATAGCAGATCCGCACGGTGACCCATCCAAGTGGTAACCAAGTCTGACATTGCTTAACTTCGGTGATTTGACGGGAACCGGTGTTATCACTGCGGCAATGCCGGTGGCTATTTAAAATACAAGAGATATAATAAAATGAAAATCCACATGAGTGTTTCATCTCACCTATAGGTGTATGGATGAGATGGACCAGAATAATGGGAGAGGCGGACTGTATAAAAATTGCTACTCATGAAAAAAGATTGAATTAAAATTTCATATTTTTATTTGAAATATACTGTAACGATACGTCATTATAGTATTATTTTATCATTTTACTACAAATCTTGATCGAATATCTACTTTTCTAATGAGTTGTTTTTTTTTCAAACAATAGCCTGTCCTTACCTCACCACAGCCATTACCTTATTACCAAATGTTAGACAACTATCGTGAACAAGAAACACATTGAATCCAATCATCATTTTTATTAGTTTTGCATTAGATTCCACCACACTCAATACATTCATCTTCATCTCATTCATCAAAGTTATTTTCGTAATCATATATGTCTGCATCTGATGAACACTGAGAGCTATATGCAGTTGTTTTTTTTTTTTTTTAGCTTATTCAGTCTGTTTTCCTGTTCAGTAGTATGTACGTTTGGGGATTTTTATGCCTCTTTTCTGTTTCCTTTCTTCTCTCATCCCTGTTCTTCTCTACAGTTTCAATATTTCCAGCAAAGTTGCTGCCCTCCTCTTAAAATTCATGGTTTTGTCAACAGAAAGAATAGCTGATTTTTTTTACAAACTTTTGTCTGTGTTGGCATAAGAGTAGTCAGTTTTGAAGTGGTAACCTTGAAAGGTGTAGGTTTAGTAGCAGTAGATTCCAAAGTTGTATCAGTGAAGGAATTTGGCTTGTGCAGAAAACTGCTCTTCTCATGTGCTTGGGATCACTAGGTCTTTTGATGGGCTTCGAAGTGGTTGGTTGGTTTATGTGTGACATTCTTTTCTTCCATTTGTTGGCACAGACATATCTTCCGACAAATAAGTATAGTCTGAGACTGCAGCCATCTCCAGTGGGATTACTGCACGTCCCTTGAAGCTATTTTTAAGTGTGTTCCATGTTCGCCCCGATAGCTGAGTGGTCAGCGTGACGGACTGCCGTCCTCAGGGGCCCGGGTTCGATTCCCAGCTGGACCGGGGATTTTTCTCCTCTCAGGCACTGAGTGTTGTGTTGTCTTCATCATCATTTCATCCCCATCCGGCGCGCAGGTCACCTAATGTGTCGTCGAATGTAATAAGACCTGCACCAAGGCGGCCGGACCTGCCCCGCAAGTGGCCTCCCGGCCAATGTCGCCAAGCGCTCATTTCCGTTTTTCATTGTGTTCCAACTTTCTCACATTAAAACAAGTGGTCCATCTCTTCAAAATAACACTGTTCCATATCTTACGACTGTCTGGGAAAGATGTACCATTCCACTTTCTATCCGTAGACAACGAAATCGGAGGCCGTTTTGGTTAGCTTCATGGCTACACATTTTTCAAGCTTGTAGTAAAAAACTGCACCAATATTCTGCAAACTAAGCCTTAATATTAAAATTATGTAACAGCACGATAAAATTTTTTGGCTTCCCAGAACTAAAAACCTAATTTTTCTCCAGAACTAACACGAAAATGGCAGCAATAATTCTATATCACATACATTAACAGAAGAGCTTCCTCCTCAGTAGCGAGAGGTGCTCTCCAATGGCACATTTCTGTAATACGCCACGGGTCCGTCTCACCCAGTAGTCCAACTCTCCTGGACTTACCCTAGTTGTCATATTTTTAGCCGATTTCCTTTGGCTGCAGGTCGGCCGTCGCGTACAGGGGCCAACCTGGACGTAATCAGGTGTACTAAGGCTTTATCACCGAAGTCACGTTAGTTTTTAAGCCATCTTGTACGGCAAGGCTGACCAAAGCGTGCCTAACTTCACGCACACAGGTCTTGCGGCCTGAGTGCGGACCGACTCTCGATCCACCGCGGCTTTGCTCGGTACTTCTCGGAAGAACGCGATAGAGCCGCAATATTTTTTATAGTATTGTGGTGCGACATCTTTCAATCGGTACGATACTCTTCAAACTGGCAGAGTCGTGGTGTCAAAGCTGTTCATCCTTCGCTAACGTGCTTTAAGGGTAGTTCATAGGTCCAGCAGCTGTCTGTACAAAAAGAGGCAGTCTAGCGTCCTATTACCACAAGCCTTAAATAATTCGGAATGACAGAAGAGAAAGACAATAAATCTCAACATCTATTGTGCAGTCGTATAATCGACCGTTACCGCAAATGGATCGACATTACAACATGACGTAGAAACAACATGAAGAATTAATTGAAAGACCGAAATATTACAACAGTCGACAGACGGGATTCATTGTTCCGTACATCAAGAAGCACTTTGTCTAAATTTTCATACATAGAGCATGTAATGAAATTGGTGGTACGAATAGCGAATTGTCTGAAGTTGCACACATTATTACATTGTAAGTTACAATAATTTTCCGTGAAACCGTTGGAAGAGTATCGACACTTTATATGTTACTGCAAAATTATTGATTTAGTCAAGACAAATGTTTGGAACGTTTTTCGATTTAAAAACCATTATTGGTGAATTTATGAAGGAAGCGAGGATAGCAGGAATGAAAATTAGAACACATGGATAAAATGCAGAATTCGCATTTTAAGTGAACTTGACTGGCATGCTGCCCACAGTAAGATATTGCGAGGTGACAAACAACTTATTTCTGATAGGTAGGGGTTGCATTTAACAGTAAAACCGGCTTGAGAAAGGGACAAATTGTGGCAATGAACACCGTTTAGTTCCCTAAGCTCACTGGCGTCCAAGGACACATGTTTTTTGAAGAATTCTTTGTGGCCTTGAAGAATTACAGGGACAATGTTCTAAACTTTTGAGGACATTGCCACTCTTAAAATTTGTTTTTAGCTTTTAGGCCGTTCACAGTTTCAGTTGCAAGCGCCTCTGTGCATGTCCGGCTGTAACAGACGGATCTGCTGTGTAAGTCCCGTTTAAAAGTCAAATTCTTTTACGTTAAAATCTTCCAGGAGGTATACGTCATTTGCCACAGAAAGAGTTTGCATGACGCCAGAATGAGGTTGCAAATGAATTTAAATAAGTGTCGATTACGTGGCAACCTGAGATCAAAAATCTGTGAATAGGCTGCTTCTGACCGCATGCATACAGTTTTTACCAGATGAAAATCTCTTTTCTTTACGATCTACGTTGTTCAGAAATATAAAATTCAAACCCACGTCTTCTGCACTGTGGTTGCATTGCCTTTTAAATGCAGCTCGCTCACAGTTTCCCCCTCTCACTCCTCCTTATGTGCAGACAACGTGACATGCGGTGGGAGAATCGTGCCACCATGAGATGGAACTGTGGCACTTTTGCCAGGACACAGCTCGCGTGGTGCCGAATTCTTGGTTGCCCCTGTTTTACAGCGGCCAGATATAGTAAGAACCAGTCCATGAGAAAAGCAGACTATGCAAGACGGATTGTAGAATATGTTGGGCGCTAACGTAATATAGATTAACACGAGATTGGGAATTTGGAGGGCATCATGATCCCCTGAAATAAATGATGACAAGAAAATTAAATGGGTCAGTGGAATCTGCGTCATAGAATTTAAAAGACGATCAATTATTTTCATCTACACACATCAGCGCAAATAATTTAGTGGTAGATGCAGCCTATGTAACACATATTTTGGGTTGGGAGTAAATGACGTAAAGATGCACACTGATACACACAGGCATTTATTCGTGACTAAAGTGTAGGGATGTTGGTCGGTGGACGGTATAAGACACAGACAGCTCTAAGACAAATGAAACCTTTATTTATTTCCCAATCGTTTATTACAGTAGACCCGTGCCCAAATCATATGGGCGCATAGATGTGGCCGTTGAACCTACAGACCACGGTGCCCGATACATAGTGATAAAGAAGCCTGCAGATGCGACACCCGGTGTGTCCCTTGGGTCAAAAATGCCCCAATCAATTCAGCTGAAAGCCTGATAACTTAACTTCAGGCGTTCAATTAAGTATGTTCATGGTTTCAGCCTTACAGGAGTGTTAAAATGCTACTCCTACACAATTATAACTTAACTCGGTTTTAGTAAAAGACTGATTTTGGCTAGTTGTTTGTTATGTGAAGACTTCTTAGCGTAGTAATTTATGTGACAGATGGCCTTTTTGTGGATATACTCGAAAAATTAACACGACTAGCCATTAAAGTTGCAAAACCAGGAAGTATAACAAATAACGAAATGTTATTTATTTTACATATACATCATAATAGTAAGTATACATAATCAAATTTGTAAGTCATTTTGGAGTGCAAAATTTAGTAGAGCTGGTATCCCTGGCAGCATCAATGGATCTATCCGGGCTGGGCTTCGAGTTGTACAGAGCTTGGACGATAGACATACAATGTTGCTTCAACTCTATGCCAGGGTTGATCAGTTACAAGTGATAATGAGTTGGAGAGTGTCTCGGAAACCCATGACCGCATGTTTTTATGTGATCTGGAGAACGTGTTGGCTAGGACAACAATAGAAC
Organism: Schistocerca piceifrons; assembly: GCF_021461385.2. Lineage (NCBI taxonomy): Eukaryota > Metazoa > Arthropoda > Insecta > Orthoptera > Acrididae > Schistocerca > Schistocerca piceifrons. The sequence continues at coordinate 960,158,372 of NC_060138.1, forward strand.
CCTCTATGTAGAACAATAGGTCAAGACGACTCTGACAACACAGGGTCCCAAGGTATCTTGTTGAAAGTTATGGCCACACAGACCTTGAAGGTAGGGCACAATCGGCGACTTTAACACATCACAAATGTAACAGTTGCAGTCCAAATTACTGGCTACACGAATAAGAGGTGATCTTACTGCATACACAGTGGTGCCACGCACCGTCACGCCAGGTGCTAGGAACTTACGACGATGACGAACACAATCTGGCCACGTTTGTTCTCTTCGAAACCTCCACACACAAATCACTCCATCGTGAAGCTCTGCGCAAAACGGAGACTCGTCTGGAAACACGAAGAGGTTTCACAGCTGTGTCCAGCATTATCGTTGGGCGGACCACTGCCGGAGCTCCTCTGCTGCCGTGTCAAGGGGAGCCGCAACAATGGTCACCGTCCTGATAACCTGTGGTGCAGCGTATGTAGTAGCGCTGTCCGTATGGGTACTAGTCTTGCTGCAAACAAACCCAATCCTGACTCAAGTTGCGTGACACCGGCTCCTGCTACAATAGCAATTCGATGATCATGTTCCTCCCATGAAAGAAATTTGATTATGACTGTGATTGTATTTTAATGAATGAGGTATCGGACTATTTTTCGTCATCTGAATTATTGCTTTCCTTAGGGGGCAGTAGTTGAACTAGCATGAATCGAACCAAGGTTCTACTAGCTATAAAGTAAACAGCAATTACGTAAAGGAAAATGGTCGCAAGTCTACTTAGCAAAGTGGTACCAAGTATTTATACTGCTAATTAACAAGGTTAACTACTATTTATGACTTTACTCGGTACTAAAATTCTGCTCGTATATAGGACACGAAACAGTAGCATAATCCAACAAGTATCACTTGACTGATATCAGAACAAAAGACCTCTGGTAAGACGCAATGATTAAGCACTTTTAACCAAGTACACGAATATAAACACATTAACATACCAGTGAAGCAGGTATTCATTAAGATGGCCTTTAAATTGAAATGGCCAGTAACCACTTATTATGATCACTGTTCTGTTCAGTTACTTTTAATGCTAAATATATATTTTGGCAAGAATGGCTTTGAGGTAAAACAGTTATTTATTTTCTTTGCAGCTACACTTAACTAAAACTTTATTCTTCACTTTCTTCACTTTCGTGGAATATTTCAGAAACAAAACTAACTGAACACTGAAGGCATTCACCACGCCACAAAAGTTAAGGAACACTATTAAAGTAATAAGTATATTGCAGTTCAATTAAATAGGACTCTCAGATAAATTGCATTACCGGGAAAATGATTCTGACTGCGTAAAATGACGGACGAGTAATTCAAGGTTCTCGACACTAAGTTGAACTAAAAACAATTATTATTTGCAAATAAAGCAAATAACTGGTCCATGTAAGTAAATACAATTCTAAATTATTATTGAGATGCAGTAGTCCTCCGTGGCTAAGATATAGGCAGCAAATGTACTCATCGCTCTTGAAGTATAAAGGCTCTTCAAACTATCTCCTTGGGGGCGGATTCTTACAATTCAGAGCCAGTCAATAAAGGCCATGAATAAATAGCTAGCAATTTTCAACATCCGAGGCATTATTACTCACTCTTTCTGCTTTCCTTGTCTCCTCCAAGTCACAAGATGTGAACAGTCTGGATGCTAGCCACCGACTGACTGTTCCACAAAGACTCCTTGCGGTGCTACAGCCAAATCCACCTTTTCTATTCACGTTATGCTGGTTTAGTACCAGACGAACTTCGCTTCATGTTTTACATAATTAGAAACCTACGTGCTCTACATATGAATCAGTTCTACAATTACTGTTTTAACTTAACAGAATTTAAACGGAACATAGATTTGAAACTTACATGAACAGATTAATTACAGTTACATAAACTTGCAGAAAATATGAACAAACATTTATATACATGCTTAGCGAAAGAATATGTTGAGACAAATATTATATTAAGCTTAAGACGAGACAAAGAAGTTACGTGATATAGGTATAGTCAGTATTGCACAAAAGTAGTACATTGTGGCTGTGCTATTCTATATGTCTGTTCTCTCGTGCGCTAGCCCATTAGTCTTATGGGACCACCGAAGTTCTGTATGGTGCTGAGTTTGGCCAGCCTGAATTCTCAGCAACAATGGTTGAGTGACTGAGTCAGTCCTTCCGACCATCATTTATTTTTCGATTCCTTCACATTTTTCATGCAGTCATTTCGCCGTAGCTTCATTGCACTTTCTGTTTGTTTCATTCCTAAATGACTTGTGTTTTTTGTAGTCCTGAGTTTCCCTGAACCGACCAGGTTACGGATTTCCCCTGCCCGGGGACTGGGTGTTTGTGATGTCCTCATCATTCGTGACAGTGGCTAGATTGGATTGTGTAAAAAGTTGGACTCTATAAATATTGGGACATTGTACGGGCGCTGATAACCACGCAACTGAGCAAACTAACCATGACCATCATTAACCTTCCTGGCGCACAAAATGAAGGTTGGAGGCAAATTTGGCAGGGGTCGCAATCCCAGGCCTGGCCACTATGTCCATTCCCCCCCCCCCCCCCCCCCAAAGAGACCAAGGATAGTGTAGGGAACGTGGACTAGAGGTACAAAGAACATGAATGGTTTATTTATTGGTTCATTCATTCCCTTTTCTGTCGTATTTTTAAATTATTATCAACACCACAGAGATTACCAGGAAACCGGCGTCACGAGAAGGGGGTGGCCAGTTGCCAGTCTAGGTGAGACTATCGATGTATAGTTTAGTGGAGAAGAACATGCCGATAAGCAGAGACTAACCGATTCTACGAGTGGAAAAGGCGTGGATAAACTTCTATTTGCAATAACGCCCCAACTCTGGGATGGGATAAGAAAGACACTACAAAGGAAACTGGAGAAAAATTGCGGTATTTTTCTCACCGTCAGCAAACAAGTAGTGAACTACTAGTCCACAAATCCTCTTCACGGAGTTCGGGAAGTATCGCGAGTTCGTAAAGGGAAGCAGGTGAGGAGGTATCTGACGAGGAGTCGTACGGTTAACTAAGGCCAGCATCCGCCGCACAAAGAATCACACTCCTCTCGCCGAACGGTATATCAGACGGTGCTCGTCCTTTTCTAAAGCATCACAGGCGACATACAATATGGCGTCCACAAGGTGGCTCCCGTGAAGGCGTGACCGGCATACTTGCTTCCCGTTGACTGTAAGGTACCATGCAGAGTGGACGTCAGTGTCAAGATAAGGAGCGCACACCGATCGCCAGCTGACATAGGAATGCTCCTCAACCACATCCAGTGACCAATGCTGCTGTGAAAGCCATTAATCGCCTTCGTGGATGTCAAGCGCGTTGGCAGTATCGCTGTATGGACGTTGGTTAGTTATAGGAAAGATTGGCGGAAGTAAAAGGAGAATAATGGCACGTCCGAAAGCTGGATAGGTGCTGAGAGAGAGTGTGGCGTAAGGCCCTCCAGCAACAGAATGGTAAGACATTTAGGACAACGGCACTCCAATGCCATTTGGGAGCTGCCGAAAAGGACTACCACTCTGTCAGGGGCGTGATACAGAGCTAAACCGCCCCTGCTCCGCGAGAGGGTGAGTGTCTTGTGCCATATCATGAACAGCAAGTCATGACAAACATATGAATGCAACGCCGCTACCAAGTAGCGGGCCTTAGACGATGAAGGGGAAGTGTCTATGGCGCCAAATATACAGTTATATATTGTGTCCGCTGCAGAAGATCGAGGGCTTGTAAATAATGATCAAGGAGCCCAGCTCTTAGTTGGGACAGCAGGCGCCGGCTTGAGGGAAATCGTGAACCGCAGGTCACTTGCGAAATCGAGTCCAAAACGTGGAAAATATCAGCTACACGCAGTGGAGCAGCGCTTTCTGCAGGAAGCCCCTCACACACACAGCCTTTTCTCTCGATTTTCGGACGTTTTGGTAGCAATCAGAAGCTTCGCTGTAGGTAGTAATCCATGCCAGTGACTCCGTGACCACAGCACCGCCACGAAGAACGTTTATGAGGTCGTCCACATAAGCAGTGCAGCTGAATACATGGCCACCGAGAGACATCCCAGACAGGCGTTGACGGAGGCCGCAGAGCAACGTTTCCATGGCGAAAGCTTACAACAATGCAGAGAGCGGGCAGCCTTGAATCGCCGAATGACGGGTCAACAATATGGGAGGACTGAGACGCCCATTGAAGAGTACACGCGACGTAGTTCCACGAGGGAGACGCATTACGACGTTTACGGTAGTATCAGCGTATTCCATAGTGCGGAGCATCGCTTCCAGGCAGCCATGTTCGACCCAACTGAACGCCTGGTTGAAGTCAAGAGCTGCCAAAAGTCCAGATACACGACGAACATGGGCAAGAGTGATTATGTCCGGACAGCGACAGTGGACAAGGCGGATGCTACTGGCACCTCCAAAGAGGTTGGATCACGGGAAACAACGTGCTGAGCTGTCCGTTTAAGCCGAGCAGCCAACAGCAAGGTATAAATCTTTGCGTGGCTATTGAGCAACGTTAAGCGAGGTAAACTCATATTCGTGAGATACATGGAGGATTGTGGGTGGGAAGAAACCGTTAGGGATGTATATGAGAGGCAGCGTAAGATCCGGACAAATTCCCGTTCACACTGGTGCCGTTAGGAGATGAAATGTCAGGTAAAACTCCAGTGGGATGCCGTCAGCGCCAGGCGACTTACTCATGGTGTTGTGGACTGGCAAGACAGCCAATCCACGAGGACGGGAGGCCGAAGGGCACGCGTTTAGCTCACGCAGGTTGGCGTGAGGTCTGGAACAGGTCAAGGTCTTATAGTAGCAAAAATAGTACGTAGCTTCTGGAATACTTAACTTTAATCCATAATTGGTGAACATCGGTCTGACGGTACATGCATCACAAGATAAATAGCAATTGATAATGGCGCCTTGCTAGGTCGTAGCAAATGACGTAGCTGAAGGCTATGCTAACTATCGTCTCGGCAAATGAGAGTGTATTTTGTCAGTGAACCATCGCTAGCAAAGTCGGCTGTACAACTGGGGCGAGTGCTAGGAAGTCTCTTTAGACCTGCCGTGTGGCGGCGCTCGGTCTGCAATCACTGATAGTGGCGACACGCGGGTCCGACGTATACTACCGGACCGCGGTTGATTTAAAGGCTACCACCTAGCAAGTGTGGTGTCTGGCGGTGACACCACACATGGAACCCGCCTTGATAGTATCATGGACTTCGATCTCCGACGTCGACAAGCAGATCCCTCATTGCATCAAAATGGTTCAAATGGCTCTGAGCACCATGGGACTTAACTTCTAAGGTCATCAGTCCCCTATAACTTAGAACTGCTTAAACCTAAGTAACCCATGACATCACACACATCCATGCCCGAGGCAGGATTCGAACCTGCGACCGTACCTCATTGCATCCCTGGGAACTGAGTCAAAGAAGAGTCTGGAGACCGCCGTAATGTTGACAGGGTGGTGACGTTGTGGAGAGTAAAACATAACACAATGTGCACAGAGGGTAGGCTTTGAACAGAGCACCCACCATGATAGGGCAGACTGATATGTATCACGGTGACGACTACAAGCTATCCAGTGGTCTTGATAAGCTGCCAACAGGTCAGGTGATGTAAGATGGATCGTGTTTAGTTTCCATGTTCGCTGGCCACGACACACCATTTGGCAGCAGAGTTGACGGCACAGATATATGCGTCCTGGTCAGAGAATGCAATGGGTCAGACTTCAGCAGCCTGCATCCAACTGGCAATATCGGAGGAGATGTAAACACGATCGAGGCGGCTGGAAGAATAGCTAGTGAAATGCTTACACCCCAAACGATTGCCATGAACGTGTTCCCTAAAATCCAATGCGGGGAAATTGAGGATGTACTTGCGTGTCTTCTGGTGATAGCAAGAGGAATCTAAGAAAACGCGACATGGAACCGAAGGGAACCGTGGAATAGTCACTTTTTTCCATCGAGGCAGCATGCTACTGTATGTCTATTGAGATAACAGTGATACACGTGGCTTGACTACAGTATTTGATGCTTTTCAGGAAAACAGAGAAGTATCTGCCTCTAAACTTACATGCATCTGCGTTAAAGGATAACAGAGTGGACGGATTGATCGTTTGAGATGGAGCTGTAACGAGGTACGATTTAATGGCAGACTGATGGTGCATTCTAGAGAGTGGTCGTTTGACCATTTTTTCCGCTGTTCTGTCAGGATGCATCAGTCGTGTGACATAGCCTGTGGTTGACTCATATAGAACCACATGTCCTGTATATGATTTAGAGAGCTGTCTACTTGCGATCGTTAACAGCAAACCTCTGTCATCAGAGGACGTCCATCTCATGTGTAATGAAACGTGACCATCCTGTTTCGACTCATTCCTCTAAACGAACAAAGATCTATGCAATGTATTCCATTCCCCTGTCGCATCAAGATTTCAGTTTCATAACTAAGATTATTCTAAGTCAGCGATAGGTGTTCGTGAGGGGCTGCAATCATGTATACATTTGCTTGACAAATGTGTTGTTTACAGAGTTAGTGGCGGCATGATGTGTAATTTTACCTGTCGGACGCCGCTGCTATGCGTTTATCTGTTTCCTTGTAAGAAGTATTCTCTTTTTCTATCGATCATTTTATATAGGACTGATGCGAGCATAATACACTACTGGCCATTAAAATTGCTACACCAAGAAGAAATGGAGATGATAAACGGGTATTCATTGGACAAATATATTATACTATAACTGACATGTGACTACATTTTCACGCAATTTTGGTTGCAGAGATCCTGAGAAATCAGTACCCAGAACAACCACCTCTGGCCGTAATAACGGCCTTCATACGCCTGGGCATTGAGTCAAACAGAGCTTTGATGGCGTGTATAGGTACAGCTGCCCATGCAGCTTCAACACGATACCACAATTCAACAAGAGTAGTGACTGGCGTGTTGTGACGAGCCAGTTGCTCGGCCACCATTGACCAAACGTTTTCAATTGGTGAGAGATCTGGAGAATGTGCTGGCCAGGGCAGCAGTCGAACATTTTCTGTATCCAGAAAGGCCCGTACAGGACCTGCAACATGCGGTCGTGCATTATTCTGCTGAAATGTAGAGTTTCGCAGGGATCGAATGAAGGGTAGAGCCACGGGTCGTAACATATCTGAAATGTAGCGTCCACTGTTCAAAGTGCCGTCATTGCGAACAAGAGGTGACCGAGACGTGCAACCAATGGCACCCATACCATCACGCCGGGTGATACGCCAGTATGGCGATGACGAATACATGCATCCAATGTGTGTTCACCGCGATGTCGCCAAACATGGATGCGACCATCATGATGCTGTAAACAGAACCTGAATTCATCCGAAAAAATGACGTTTTGCCATTCGTGCACCCAGGTTCGTCGTTCAGTACAACACTGCAGGCGCTCCTGTCTGTGATCCAGTGTCAAGGGTAACTGCAGCCATGGTCTCCGAGCTGATAGTCCATGCTGCTGCAAACGTCGTCGAACTGTTCGTGCAGATTGTTGTTGTCTGACAAACGTCCCCATCTGTTGACTCAGGGATCGAGACGTGGCTGCACGATCCGTTACAGCTATGCGGATAAGATGTCTGCCATCTCGACTGCTAGTGATACGAGGCCGTTGGGATCCAGCACGGCGTTCCGTATTACCCTCCTGAACCCACCGATTCCATATTCTGCTAACAGTCATTGGATCTCGACCAACGCGAGCAGCAATGTCGCGATACGATAAACCGCAATCGCGATAGGCTACAATCCGACCTTTATCAAAGTCGGAAACGTGATGGTACGCATTTCTCCTCCTTACACGTGGCATCACAACAATGTTTCACCTGGCAACGTCGATCAACTGCTGTTTGTGTATGAGAAATCGGTTGGAAACTTTCCTCATGTCAGCACGTTGTAGGTGTCGCCACCGGCGCCAACCTTGTGTGAATGCTCTGAAAAACTAATCATTTGCTTATCACAGCATCTTCTTCCTGTCGGTTAAATTTCGCGTCTGTAGCACGTCATCTTCGTGGTGTAGCAATTTTAATGGCCACTAGTGAATAAATTCTGAACCATGATCGGATGTGAACAGTGGACGCTACATCTCTGGAAAGCGACTTTTTGCAGGTATCACGCAGAATCGATATTATAAGGAAGTAGTTTTTTAATTTTACAGTTTGTTACTATAGTTTATCGTAGAGAAACCTTGAAACAAGGATGTATGTCATGTGCTATAAATACACTCCTGGAAATTGAAATAAGAACACCGTGAATTCATTGTCCCAGGAAGGGGAAACTTTATTGACACATTCCTGGGGTCAGATACATCACATGATCACACTGACAGAACCACAGGCACATAGACACAGGCAACAGAGCATGCACAATGTCGGCACTAGTACAGTGTATATCCACCTTTCGCAGCAATGCAGGCTGCTATTCTCCCATGGAGACGATCGTAGAGATGCTGGATGTAGTCCTGTGGAACGGCTTGCCATGTCATTTCCACCTGGCGCCTCAGTTGGACCAGCATTCGTGCTGGACGTGCAGACTGCGTGAGACGACGCTTCATCCAGTCCCAAACATGCTCAATGGGGGACAGATCCGGAGATCTTGCTGGCCAAGGTAGTTGACTTACACCTTCTAGAGCACGTTGGGTGGCACGGGATAAATGCGGTCGTGCATTGTCCTGTTGGAACAGCAAGTTCCCTTGCCGGTCTAGGAATGGTAGAACGATGGGTTCGATGACGGTTTGGATGTACCGTGCACTATTCAGTGTCCCCTCGACGATCACCAGTGGTGTACGGACAGTGTAGGAGATCGCTCCCCACACCATGATGCCGGGTGTTGGCCCTGTGTGCCTCGGTCGTATGCAGTCCTGATTGTGGCGCTCACCTGCACGGCGCCAAACACGCATACGACCATCATTGGCACCAAGGCAGAAGCGACTCTCATCGCTGAAGACGACACGTCTCCATTCGTCCCTGCATTCACGCCTGTCGCGACACCACTGGAGGCGGGCTGCACGATGTTGGGGCGTGAGCGGAAGACGGCCTAACGGTGTGCGGGACCGTAGTCCAGCTTCATGGAGACGGTTGCGAATGGTCCTCGCCGATACCCCAGGAGCAACAGTGTCCCTAATTTGCTGGGAAGTGGCGGTGCGGTCCCCTACGGCACTGCGTAGGATCCTACGGTCTTGGCGTGCATCCGTGCGTCGCTGCGGTCCGGTCCCAGGTCGACGGGCACGTGCACCTTCCGCCGACCACTGGCGACAACATCGATGTACTGTGGAGACCTCACGCCCCACGTGTTGAGCAATTCGGCGGTACGTCCACCCGGCCTCCCGTATGCCCACTATACGCCCTCGCTCCAAGTCCGTCAACTGCACATACGGTTCACGTCCACGCTGTCGCGGCATGCTACCAGTGTTAAAGACTGCGATGGAGCTCCGTATGCCACGGCAAACTGGCTGACACTGACGGCGGCGGTGCACAAATGCTGCGCAGCTAGCGCCATTCGACGGCCAACACCGCGGTTCCTGGTGTGTCCGCTGTGCCGTGCGTGTGATCATTGCTTGTACAGCCCTCTCGCAGTGTCCGGAGCAAGTATGGTGGGTCTGACACACCGGTGTCAATGTGTTCTTTTTTCCATTTCCAGGAGTGTATATTTCGCACATTGGAGTATCAACAGCGCTGCATTCCACACAACTAATAGTCAGAAACTGAAGTGATCTAAAATTATAGCCTGTTTTAAGTGCGGAACCGTGTAACCTTAGGAGTGCGTGTGTTTATGTTCTCTCTTACCAGTACCCTCCTGGTAGTGACCCCAGACATTAGAACAATACTTAAAAATTGATAGCGTAGTTCATTTACGTAAAATTCTTCAAACCCCATCTGTCTGGAACTCCATCACGCATAAAAACCACCTGTTTCTTGTTCTTCTTAACCATCTGCTATTACATCACAACATTTTCGAATCTACTACTCTACTCCAATAAGGGGTGCTTACCTCCTCGACATGGGCGCATCTGGAGAAATCATGTACACTTGGATGGGCGAGGGCTAGACAAGCTCCATTCATTCACCAGACACGGAATGTAGAGATCTACTTCCGGTCAGCTGCAGATTAAATCGGTACCGGTGCTTCACGGTGGGTTGGTCAAAGACAGTGTGACGGGGTCTTTCAGTCTCTAATATTATCCTAAGACTGCGAGAATGCTCTGTGACTCCCATTAGCATAGAAATAGATTGTTAATTATATATTATGTTCAAGTGCTAGAAATATGTAGATCACTGTCTGGTATAGTTTGATGATGTGTATGTTCGAGACTTAACTATGAATGGACGTAATGTATAGTCATCTGCCTACATTCCTACATTCGCAATGATACTCGCAAGGTAGAAAATGGACGGTTTAGCGATGATACTGAAATTGGTCAGTGTTGAAATTACTCTAAAATTTCTAAAATTGTTTGCACTATCAACTGCGATGCTTATTATTTCAGTACATAGACGGTGTCTTTTCCATCTCATCTGTCCACTGGTATGTTGTTGGTTGCGACATAATGATTGACTGACATCGCTTGTTTGAGATGGAGAAAGGGTTTTGGTGGAGGGGCAACACCTTCTGGGGATGGCTAGCGCCGAAACAGTGATCGCATACATGAGGAATCAGTCGGAATAGAACACAGAACCATCAGCTATTCCGTCACTGTGACAGATGAGTTTAAATGTAGAGGTCGTCAATCACCTTTGGACAGCAGTTTGGAAACGCTCCACAACGCCACCAAACTCTTACAGTTTCCTTACATTGTAACTGTCTTTTAAATCATCCACTGTGTGTGGTGTATTATCGTAGCAGCAGTAACAACATGATTTACACCTTGCGACATCTAGTTTTCTGTGAGAAGCAATGGATCAGAACGTTTTAATGTCAGTTTAGTACCTGGCACAGACCTCAAAACCCTGGAAGAAAAAACAAAGTGTATGACAGTGTACAAAAGCGTGTTACAGCAGAACAAAACAATGTTTGAAACAACGACACAATTCTCTCAGGGAGGGTATCGTATGACTTATAGTTTGTGGATACAGTCATCATCCTACAGCACAGATGGTGCAACTTTATCCTGGTCTGTGCAGTGGATCAGTACCTGTATTTTTAATAGGATCGTTACATGTGCTCTATGCCGGCACGCAGACGGTATTTGTTTTCGATATATGGGAGGAGAGATGTTCTACAAATCTTATCGAGTTCTCTATTGGATGAAGTTAGTGGAGCCTTATTAGTTCGTAAT